>NC_135311.1:135529650-137024650 GCF_048772815.1 Callospermophilus lateralis | reverse complement strand
TATCTCTGAAGGGGACAAGGGAAGAGCAGCTACCCTGTCCCTAACTAACAGTAGTTGTAGAAGGGCAGAGAGTTGGCTCACTGGCCGTCAGGGGCAGGAGAGAGCAAGGTTCTGGCACCATCACTCTGGGGTCTCCCTGCAGGATCATTGCTGTGGTGGGTTTGGGGCGCTGGCTTTGGGAGCGCTCTCAGCTACTGTGGGCTTGACGTTTCCTAGCAAATGTCACTTCAGGGAATTGCAATGGAGCATTGACTTGAATTATAATCTTGACTTTCTTTTTTTTTAATAAACATCTCTGTCCTGAAAAGGCAAATCCAATTTTGTTTTTCTTTTAATATTATTTAATATTTAATATAGAAATTGAGGTCCCTGTAGTGCATGTCAGTTAGTGGAAAATGAGGGTTACTTTAGGCGCATCAGCTGAGTTTGTTTTATTGTGAAACCACAGCGCAGCGTGGAGCGGGCCACATGCTGCCTCTGTTACTGACAGGTTAAGTATTGTGCTTTCTGATTGGGGGTGTGGGGATGGCGGGGAGGGAGTGGGCTAGGAATGGAAAAGCATTGGTTTGCAAAGGTCTGTCTTGTTTTGAGATCTCTTTGGGATGCCTTAAAGTCTGAATATGGAGTCATTAATGAGAAACATGGAGTTATTAGAATCATTTATCATTTTCTTTCAAGTTTGTACTGCCATTTTGTATAATTTACAGCATTTCTTCCTTTTATCAGGAAGTTTTTGGATGAAAGGGAAAAGCAGCTGTTCACCTTCAGAGTGTTAGAATAAATGTTTTTGTTTTCCTTCCAGCCATCCGATTCTGCAGATCATGAGCTGCCACATGACGACTGGGGTGTGTGTGGGGTTTAAGCCCTCACAGAACTGGTCTATATATAGAAGCAGTTCTTGTTGGCATGCGTTTTATCTGGGGCTTTAAGCAAGCTCCTGTCTAGGGGGCCAGAGGACCCTAAAATTAGCAACAGGATCAGTCCAGGAAGTTAGAAGCTTGGAGATGCTTATCAGTAGGCTTATATTGATTTGACACCCTGTCCAACCCCAAAATGTTTGGAGGCAGTCTGTTTCCAATCTTGTTGAGCAGGCTGAGTACCAGGTGGGTTAAGGTGATATGTAGATGAGCCAAAGGAAGACGGGGTGAGGAGGGGATGGTGTTATCTGTTAACTAGCATGCCATTCACAGAGCAAGCTTCTAGTGCAGGGTGAGCATCACATTCTCGCAGAAGTCTGCCGAGTGGGGCTGGGGGTGATGTTGGCTGACACTTTTACTTGTTGTGCCCTTCTGAAGTTAAGGGCTTTTTTTCCTCTTTCATCTAATAAATAGTCCTTGAGTACAGGATGAGGGTAGGGAAGGAAAACTAAACAAATAAAACATACCACCATATTTTCTCATACTAAAAGGTGAAACTAGATCTTAATCTTTTTTCTGTTCCTGGAAGTGGAACCCAGTAGCAAAACTGCCTCCTTGCTGGAAGGAACCTGATGGTCTCAACCTTGGTAGTAGATAGAGGTGAAGGGCTTACTCTCGATGGAGTATTTTAAGGGGGAGTAAATTCTTACACAGATTTCAATTTAACTCTCTTTTATTACTTTTCTTTCTTTTTTTTTTTTTTTTATCATTTACGTCCATTTCATGAGGTAGTTTGCATGTCCTTGAATGGAATCTCGTTACCATGAAAGCTTTTTTAGCATTGATTTCATAACAGTCTTAATTTAATAGCTCCGTCATTACTGAGAAGCTCTGGGAGTGGGGCCCTGGCTTTCCAGGTCACTGACCTTTTAATTACAAACCTTGTTCTGATGGCCAGGTTATCGACTGGACAACTCCCAGCTTGTGCCCCAAGGATGAAAACGAAAATAACTGTGTTTCCTCCCCCATCTCCAGGAGAAAGAGAAAAAAAAAAGTAACCTCTTGTGTTTCTAAAATTAATTTTCTCCTTCAGCTTTACTTTATAATTAATTCTTTAGGTGTCTTGGTGAAGCCAGAAATCTTTTTACAATGCTTTTGTTCCTGGAGCTGGGGTCCAGCAGATAGCTTGGGGGTCGGGGCAGACGGCTTGCCAGCACCACCCTTTTGTTGACTGCGGCTGCTGCCTCTTCCCCTGGAACTCCTGCAGCTGAGCTGGAAGGAGTAGTGTTGGCACTGTGAGGGGCCGTCTGGCCCTTTTGAGCCTTTGTTAAGGGGACCTGGATTATGGCATCAAGATTTCAGTGCACTCCTATATTTGCTGGAGTGATTAAACTGGGTATGTATCATGGTCATTTTGAAAGTTGTGCCTGTTCTGAGAATAGGTAGGAGTTGAATGGCTTTTCTTATTGCCCTTAATTCTCTGTTAGTCTTAGATGACTGAAAGAATCAAGTATCCTTACCTGAGGAGTTCTAGTTGATCATGAACTTGAACCAAACAGGATACTTGTTTAAGTTTTCTGTCATTAACTGTGAAGAGGAAGAGAAAACAGAGAGGACAGTGGGCAAGAAGTGGGCTGGAAAACAGGTTACCCTAGCTGTAAAAGCCTTCCTCAGGAGTGGGAGCCACAGAGAGAGACAAAATTGGTGTGTCTTTGGAAGCTAGAGGAAGAAAGCAAAGTGAAAAGAGGCCACCCCTAGCAATAGGCTCTGAGTTTAGCTTGCATTAGGGTGGCATCTTCCATCTCCTGCTCTTCCTGCCATGGGCCCTGTCCTGATGAGGGGGTTGCATCCTGCAGGTGAGTCAGGAGCCTGGGCTGGAGCAGACAGGGCCGTGTGGCAGCCGCATGCTTGTTCCTGAGGATGATTGAGCATCTTCATCCATCTGTTGTGCATGGACCATCTTCCTTCCCTGCCAGTCTTGCATCTGCACATCCGTCACCTGCTGTTCTGGACCAGCCCATTCATCACACTGACTGGTTCCCCCCCATCAATTCTCCTGCTCTCCTTGTTATCCAAACTTGTCTGAACTCCACAGATTTTTCTCAGCATCCAGGATGAGACCTACAGCAGCTAGACCAGCTGAATGCTGGCAGTAGCCATGTCATGGCTTCCCCATTCAGAGGGAACTGCTGGCACTTGCTGCCCCAGGAGGCCAAGCCCCGCAGTTTCCTGCACTTCACCCTGCACTTGGGGAAGTGGCAGAGAAGCATGGGAGGGGTGAGCTCTTTTGGATTTTCTCAGTTACTTTGATATTTTCCATAGAATGAATTCTTTTCTTAATCTTGGGTGCCTGAAACAATACTGCAAAGAATAATAAAGTGGTGAAAGTCACATTGTTGTGTATCTTAGTGTTATGTTTTTGTTTTGTTTTTTAACTTTTTCAAAAGGTAAGGTACATGCTTTTAAAAATGCAGACAATCAAGCTAGGCATGGTGGTGCACATCTGTAATCCCAGCAGCTCGACAGGCTGAGGCAGGAGGTTCGCAAGTTCAAAGCCAGCCTCAGCAGAAACAAGGTGCTAAGCAACTCAGTGAGACCCTGTCTCTTGATAAAATACAAAATAGGGCTGGGGGTGTGGCTCAGTGGTTGAGTACCCGAGTTCACTTCCTGGTACTCACCTCTCTCCACAGAAAAAATAAATTAGGATCCTATCTCAAAATAAAAAGGGCTAGGACTGGGTATGGTGGTGCATGTCTGTAATCCCAGCAGCTTCGGAGGCTGAGACAGGAGGATCGAGGGTTCACAGCCAGCCTCAGCAAAGGCAAGGTGCTAAACAACTCAGTGAGACCCTGTCTCTAAATAAAATACAAAATAGGGCTGGGGATGTGGCTCAGTCAGTGGTCAAGTGCCCTTTAGTTTAATTCCTGGCACTACTCCCCACCCCTGCCAAAATGCAAACAATCAAGAAGGATGAACAGTGACAAATAAGTTGTCTTCCCTTCTTGTTTCTATTGTTTCTACTGGCAGCCCCATTTTCTTTTCCAGAGAATGCTGCTGTTAACAGTTTATTAGGTATCATTTGAGATAGTCTAGCCACATAAAATCATACTAACATTTATTATTCCCCCATAGAAACACTTTTTAAACAGAGTGGTGGCGTATTTTACTCTTTATCTTTGCAATTGGCACTTTATCTTGGTTGTCATTCATTGATACATACAGATTTATTTTATTCTTTTCATTGGCTGCATAGTATTCCATGGTTTGCCTGCATCATACTTTCTTTAATCATTCCTAAGTTTGTGTACATTTAGATTGATTCCTCTCTTTTGCTGTTTCAAAGAATAGTCTGGTAGATATTCTTGGATATATATTGTTAAACATGTGTCAGTGTTGAACATGGTGCCATGCTAAAAGGAGTATTTTTGTGTATGGTGAGCAGGCTACAGGATATTTTTCTTACTTAGAATTTCATGGGATTATGTTTCTTAGAGAAGGAAATAACTTTTAATATAAACATAACTATATATAGAAGGAAATTACTAATAGAAAAGAGAGCCTATAATGGTGGTGCATGCCTGTAATCCCTGTGACTCAGAAGGCTGAGGCAGGAGAATTGCAGGTATTGAGGCCAGCTTTAGCAATTTAGTGAGATCCTAAAAAACTTAGTGAAGACCCTGTCTCAAAATAAAAAGGGTTGGGGATATAGCTCAGTGGCATAATATCCCCAGATTCAATCCCCAGCACCCTTCTTCCCACCAGAAAAAGGGAGAAAAAAAAGTGCAACAAATTGCTATTAATGCTTAGCGCATTTAGGTTTTGAGGGGATGGGCATTCTGATTATTGATTATGTGAGACATGCTTTCTGTCTTTTTTGTGTGTGTGTGTGGTGGGGTGGGTACCTGGGATTGAACTCAGGGGCACTCGGCCACTGATCCACATCCCAGCCCTATTTTTTGTATTTTATTTAGAGACGGTCTCACTGAGTTGCTTAGTGCCTCGCTTTTGCTGAGGCTGGCTTTGAACTCGAGATCCTCTGCCTCAGCTTCCAGAGATGCGGGAATTATAGGCATGCACCACCATGCCTAGCAACACATGCTTTCTTTTTAAAAGAATTTCCTTCATATCTCATCTTTTGAATGGATATAGGTTTGTAAATTTAATTAAAATGTTTTTTTTTTTGAGAAAGTCTCTCTGTGTTGCCCAGACCCTCAATGAGCTCCTTTCCTCATGCGATCCTCCTGCCTCAGTCTCCCCCAGTAGGTAGGAATATAGGCACACACCACTGCACCCAGCTCATAAATCTAACTTTTGATTCAAAGTAAACATTCAAACAAATGGAAAGCCAATCTGATTTGTATTCAAATGAAGTATGTACTATAGTTCTCTTTGGTTTTGACTTGGTGCTTTGTAGATCCTGAGCTATTGATGGGGTAGTCAGCCCTATCTGGTACAGAGTATTATTACATTAGATACATTATGAAAGGAAAACGAAGACCTATCTTTTCTAATACCAAAAGCTCATTAGGAGGAAGTAGGAATGGATGCTGAGTCCTTATCAATGGTATCCATATTGTCCACGAAAAAGAGCAGTAGTTCAGTAGAAGTCAACAAAGCGGGGCCTGAGGGTATAGCTCAGTGGTATTTTGTCTAGCATGCGTGAGGCCCTGAGTTTGAGCCCTAGTGTGTTTGCGCGCACGCGCGCGCACACACACACACACACACACTCTCACACACACACGCTCACACACAAAGTCAGCAAAGCAGATTAGGGGGGAGCTGGAGTATAATGCTGCTCACTAGACCGAGCTCCTCAAGGGCAGAGGTCTTAACATTTTTACTAGCATCTTCAGTGTCCAGCTGCACCATCCCACACTGAGACTAATGAGTGAATGGACTGAAGGAATGGATGGCTAGAATTGGAAGACCCCAGTAACAGTTTCAAAAGGAGCTCAGTTCTCCCCTCTGCCCCTTTACAATTTATTTGTTCAACCCTAGTACACATGTAGTTTCAGAATTACTAACATTTAGGCCTCTACCAAAATACAGTGCTTATATGTGTACATTGCTTGTTTTGTCTTTAATCTTAAAGTATCTAGTCAGAACACTCTTTTCCAAGGTTACTGAGGAGATCAGAGCTTTGCATTGAGGAAAGCGAGGGGCAGAGAGAGAGAAGAGTCGGAAGGACATCATTAGTGAGGGGGGCACATGTGCAGTTAGCAGGAGTGGCTTGTAGGGTCTGCAAGCAGGAAAAGAGTTGAGGTTGGTGGGTTAGCTAGTGAGGGAGGAGCCATCTGTAGGATCCAGTGTTAACAGGTACTGTCGATGGTACTACTTGGGCCACTTGAAATACAGTGAAACTCTGCTTAAAGAAGTTTACTCTAGGCTGTGTATCCAAACTGACTTGGCCTGGCAACAGTCAGACCAGCTACCAAGAGAAAGACTTGCTGAGCCCGTTGTCAGGTGTAGAGGATCTGGGAGCCTTGGCAGTAGAAATGGAAAATAGAAATGATAGCATGGTTTTGTAAAGAATTTTGCAATTCATGAAACACTCTCACACATCTTAGTTAATTTCTTCACTGTTATCTTTTTTTTTTAATGTTTATTTTTTAGTTGTAATTGGACACAATACCTTTGTTTTATTTATTTATTTGTTTTTTTTTTTTTTATGTGGTGCTGAGGATTGAATGCAGGGACTTGCCTGCGCTAGGTGAGCGCTCTACCACTGAGCCAGAACCCCAGCCCATCTTCACTGTAATCTTAATATGTAGTAAGTAGGTAAAATAAATATTTGTTAAATGAATGAGTATATGATTTATTAGACCTCAGAGCATCTCTTTTCTTCCATTATACAGATTGGGCCTCTTAGAAGTTAATTTAGAGCTAATCAGTGACAAAAACAGACGTAGGACTTATGTTTGTGGACCAGGGTTTTTTGCCCTATACCACATAACTTTCTGGAAAATAAGGACAGAACCACAGACATAGTAAAAGAATAAGTTAGACTGCTCAGTTTTGGATGGGATATATGAGGTGAAGGGAGGCTTCACGAGTCTCCAGGTGTGTGTGTGTGTGTGTGTGTGCGCGCGCGCGCGCAACTAGAAAAAGAAAGAATCAGCTTTATTTGATTTAATATACAAGTACTTGTAAAATTATCATCACAATTAAGATAATTAATTACCCAGTACCCTATGAATTTCTTCCTGCCCTACATTCCCAGTACCCAGACAAGTATGGATTTGTCTTCTATCACCATAAATTAGTTTGTGTTTTTTTTAGAATTTTATATAATTGGAATCATACCGTATGTACTGTTTTTGTCTAGTTTATTCCTTCAGCATAATTATTTTGATATTCAGCCATGTTTTTTGTGTATCAGTAGTTCATTACTTTTTAGTGCTGAGTAGTAGTCCGTTATATGACCATACTACAATTTCTTTCTCTTTTGTCATTGTAGACATTGTCTCTGTCTCTGTCTCTGTCTCTGTCTCTCTCTCTCTCTCTCTCTCTCTTTTGCAGTACTGGGGATTGAACTCAGGAGCACTTAATCAGCGAGCAGCATCCCCAGCCCTTTTTTGTTTTGAGACAGGGAATAGCTAAGTTGCCCAGACTTCTGCCTTGACTTTGAGATCCAGTTTTTGAATATCAAAAATAGGACTGTTAACAAATATTTGTGTATAAGTCTTTGTCAGGATATACAATTCATTTTCTTTTGAGTTAATACTTATGGGTGGAATTATGTGGTAGGAGTATATTTAAATTTTTTCCAAACTGTTTTTGAAAGTGGGTGTACCATTTTACATTTTTTAAAAAATATTTTTTTTAGATGTTGATGAACCTTTATTTTATTCATTTATTTTTATGGGGTGCTAAGAATTGAGCCCAGTGCCTTACACATACTAGGCAAGTGCTCTCCCACTGAAACACAACCCCAGCCCCCATTTTACATTCTTACCATTCATGTATAAGTAGACCAGCATTTTGAGTCTAGAAAATAGGAAGATGCAGGCATCACATTTTCCTCATGGAAGCAGTCTTACGAGTGACTAAATAATGGGTCATGTTTGCAGTACTTCAGCCTGGGAGGCGAGTCTGTGGTATGTAGACTGCCTGATTTCAGATCCCAGCTTCATTGCTTTCTGGTTCTGCATATTGCATGAAATGTGTAACCTCATCATATCTTGGTTTCTTTTTCTGTAAAATGGGGTTAAATGATAGTATTTACTGAAGAAAATTCTTCTCAGAATTAAATGAAAATAATATGAAAAGTACTTAGCAGAATATTAGCACTAAAATGAGGGCTTAATTGACAACAGTAATCATCAACAGAATGTGTATCCTCTAAGATGACATAAGCCCCCACTTCCCTGCAGTTTTGCTCTGCAATTCAGTTGTGCAGTTAACCTTGTACTGAAAATATTAAGTGGAAATTTTTCAGAAATAAACAATTCATAAGTTTTAAATTGCAGACCATTCTGAGTAACATAATTAAATCTTGAGCTGTTCCACTCCTTCCTTGGACAGAAATCATCCCTTTGTCCAGTGGGTCTGCTGTGTATATCCTATGTGCCCATCACTTAGTTGCCGGCCTGATTATCAAACTGTCATGGTACTGAAGTACTTGTGCTCAGGTAACCCGAAGCTGCATCACTGGACCTGTGTCATTCACCTCCTGCATCTCATCACATAGGCATTGTACTATCTCACATTATCACAGAAGGGTGAGTAGTGTACAGTAAGATGTTGGTGGGGGAGGAGACCACATTCACCTTTTATTGTTGTGCTTCAACTTAGTTGCTAATCTCTTACTGTGCCTAACTTATGAATTAAATTTTATTACAACTATATATGTGTAGGAAAAAAATATAGTATACATAGGGCTTAATACTGTCCACTGAGAGTCTCAGGTCACATTCCCCATAGAGAAGGTGGACCACCGGAGTCCGTTGCTGTAATGTTATGTTAAAAAGTTAGACTATTGGTGTCATAAAAATTCATACAATAAGAACCTCTAGGAATTTTGAGCAGAGGAATTTAGAACAGGAAGTTACAGCTTACACATTTAGTGAAAAGGCTAAAGGAACAAAATCTAGGCCAGACCTCCGAGAATGAAGAATTTCCACAACATTGAAGAACTGACTTGCCAGGGGAGCTGCTACTGCCTGTCCTGGTGAGGCATTGGGGTCAGGGAGCTGTCGACTCCAAGAGCACGCCCTTGGGGCTATGATCCAGGGACTGGGAAGTTGCTGCTGCCACTGAAGGTGTCTTCTGGTACCCAGGAAAACAGTGACAGTACCTTGAAATGGGATCTTGAAAGGCTTCCACTTTTAAAATCGCCTCTTGAACCCCATGAAGCTGGAGGCTGGAGACTGGGCACTGCAGTAGGAAACCAAGGTGTTACTCATAGCTTGCTTGCCCACTGGCTGGTATTTGCAACAATCAAAGGCAGCAGAAACAGGTACTTTGCCTCATTTTCACTTTCCACATTGCCTGTGAGTACACAGCTAGTTGGTGGAACCTAATTCTCTTCCAGAACTCTAACTGCCAAGGGGCCCAAAAAATGCAGCTTTTATCCTTCCAATCTCTGTGATAAGGGAAGGCACATGGGAAAAGTGGGAATGGATGGATGATAAGTGCTAGTGGAGAGATCCAAAGTGGGGGAAATTCACAAATAGAAGAGATTTGCCCCCAAACAGAGTACAAACACATTTATCCTGTAAGCTGCTTTCTTATGGAAGGCTTAACTTGGGATTTCAAAGTCATTTAGATATACAGCCTACAAGGTGAGGAAAGTGTTTCATTCAGTATAGAGCCAGTTGCATGTGGATGTGAGGAAAGGGTACTTATTTAGTCAACCATTTTTTTAAAGGATCTGGGTCTTTCACTGTTTACAAACACTGTAGTGACGGGCTTCCAGTGAATTCAGGAGATAAATATTGATTTATTCTGTATCACCACTGGCTTTCAGAGATGATTTTAAGAAAGCTATCACTCTTTTTATTTTTTATTCACTCTTCTTAGTTATACATGACAGTAGAATCCATTTTGATAGAATTACACAAGCATGGGATTTATCTTATTCTACTTAGGACCCCATTCTTGTGGGTGGACATGATGGTGGGATTCACTTAAGTATTTATATGCTTATTGGCCTTTACTTAGGGATGGGAGGGGTTCTTTTAAGAAAATTTATTTGTTGGGGGTAGATGAGGGAGTTTCAGCTAAAGGGACTTTATGATGCGTGGTTTTATTAGAAGTATTGAAAAACATTGGAAGCCAGGATTTTTGAAACTTGACATAAGGAATACCATAAGGCAATCTCTGCTGAAAAATATTTTATGCTTATTGGACTGTAATTAGAAAGATTTAAAAATAGCTTTGGATAGAATTCATTAATTTACCAAGCCGTTGTTAATAGGCAACACTTTTGTGTCTGTGTCTCATAAAAATAAGTTTATCTGTTGGGTAGGCATGTGTGTGTGGGCACCCATGTGCCCACACACACATACACACACACACACACACACACACACACACGTATTATAGTGTCTGCGTCTTTGAAGCAGAAAATACTGTGCTTTTATTTTAAATTTATGGTGAGGGAGGAGCTGATCAGTCACCAGCTCTGTCTTCTTTCCATTCTCAAGGGAGCAGAGGCAACATAGAGGTCCTGAGTGAACAGAGTGGCAGGACACACAGGCTTCTGTCCAAACTGTGCTGAGATTGGACACCTCAGTTCACTCTTCCCTCCCAACTTTAAATGGACCTGTGTTTTGTTTCTAAATCATTCTGATAGGAGCCTGTCTTCTCAGAGCTGTCCCCTATCATCAGACACAGGGCGTGGGAATATTCTTGTCTCTTACTGTTAATTATTCTTTTTAGTTTTAAAGCCCTTTAAAGTAATCTTTCTGTAATTAGATTGTTGAGTAGATTATCTTTAGTAAGATGTTGGTTTTTAAATTTTGTGTCCTTTTCAGTTTGTTAAACAATTGCAAAGGCTTTCATTCATAAAGTTTACCATATCGTGGTATTTCAGAAAAAAACACAACATCATGACCCTCTGTGATAAATTAAATATCACAACCACATAAATGTCATCTTTTCAATGAAACCTAAAGTGTATAGGAATGGGGCTCTCTTTCACTCTGTTTTTGGCTTCAAGCTATATCAGTACTCTTGACCAACAAGAAAAAATATTTACCACTGCCAGTGTTATGAAATTAAAGAACAAAGTCATACCCTCCCCAGCTTTGGGAGTCACAAACAGAATTGTGGATTAAATTATTCCAGTTGCAAAATTTGGAGTGTTGGCCGAAAGAACACATACAGGTTGAGTTTGAAGAAGAGTCAGTTAGGAAATCAGTTTAATTTACAACTGGAGATAATTTGCATAGGATGTAATTGAAAGAGAATAAATATGGAGCTCTATGATTTCTGTTTACTTGCATTTTTCCCCCAATGAAAGGCTCTCCTTTAAACAGTCCTAAAAAGAGGACACTAAGTAGTAAAATAGAAATAACAGAAAATGCATTGTTCTTTGGAAAATCTTAGTAGCTGATTTTGAAAGATTTTTATTGTCCATCCATTCATCCATCCACCCACCCACCCAACAAGAATTGAGTGTGTATATTTCACAAAGCACTGTTCTGACCTTAAAACTGAGGATATAATGGTGAATAGAACCTGAGGTCTGTGGTAGAGATAGAATTCTCTGGAAATGTGAACAAATAAGAAAAAATGATTTTAGATAAGTAAGGTGCCATGATAGAGGATAATGGGGAGGGTGAGTTAGATTGGCTTTGAAGGTTGCTGAAACCTGAAAAATGCAAAGTGTTTATATGAAGAATAAGAACATCTGATTAGAGGGGACAGTAGCCTCAAAAGACTCCATGGCAGGGAAGGAATTTGACTGGATCCCAGAACCCATGGTGGGACTGTAATAACATCTATCTGCAGGTGTTGTTGAAAGCAGAAGGTCTGTTAAAGTTTCATATCCTTCGATCTAGAATTTTTCATATCATCCATAACTAAGTTCAGCTCTATTCACCAAACCTTCCTAGTTTCCTGTCTGCCAAACACAGTGCCAAGTGCACTGGGCATGTGAATGTCCGTGGCCTGAAAGATCTGGTGATGGACAGTAGAAGCTGCTAGTCAGACTGTAATTTATAAGCAAGCCTGAGATGATATGATACAGACTGTATAATAACCACTGACATTTGTATTTCCTGTTATAGCTGAAAAGCATTCCCACTTATATTTACTCATTTTTTCTTAAGAGTAACCTAAGTTATTTCTTCAAAAAGCATATACATGGGCATGGAGACTTACAACAGCTCAGTGAATACCAAGGTTTTCATCACTGAGTTGTCAAATTTCAATGTATATTCTGCTCACTATGATTTAGAGCTCTGTCCTTGAAGAACCACATCATTAGGACTAAAAACTTGAGTGACCATTAGAGATTACTTATTTCATCTATATCTTTTCTTATACGTTTCACTATCGTCAGGAATAGAAAATGACCTTAATTGTGGTTGAATTTAGTTCTGGAGGTTTTCTTGATGGCTGCCATGAGGACTCTAGCCCAGAGCTCCATTCTTAGGCTTGAGAAGAGGAAGGAAGTCTTACAGTTGAAGAATATGGCTGTTAAGTAAGTGCTCTTGACTTTGTTGTTCTGTATGGATGCTTTTATCAGGACAATGAAGGGTAAATAGGGTGATCTGTGCTTCTGTGGAGAGGTCGAATGGTTACATTACACAATCTTCTAGAGCATCTTGCAGCAAATACATGGGTTATATTAAAAATTGCAATCATATCATTTTTTATAGTAAATTGCTGACCTTATGCAGTAGAATCAGCTTTATTGAATTTCGCCAAAAATGCGTTTATAATTCTGCCATACACACATGATATTCATGTCCTTGCTGTCCATGTGGAAATGTCCCTTTTTATGATGTTAAACAAATTAAATCGACTTTCTCCCGAGCTGCTGTGCCTCACCTTTAAGATCCATCCTCAGGAGTT
Organism: Callospermophilus lateralis; assembly: GCF_048772815.1. Lineage (NCBI taxonomy): Eukaryota > Metazoa > Chordata > Mammalia > Rodentia > Sciuridae > Callospermophilus > Callospermophilus lateralis. Next base: position 137,011,769 of record NC_135311.1, on the reverse strand, counting down.
GAACCTCCACGAAGCAGAGCTCATCTCCATTAGCTCCCATGTCATTGCGCAGAGCACTGGAGGCCACTGCCTCAGGAAGCCTGGCCCAGCAGTGCAGCTTGGCTTGGAGATTAGTGAGAGGTGGATTTGGGGCAGCAAATGTATGTCACTTAACGCTGTCTGAACATCAACAAGACTTTACCATCATTATATTGTTTGTTTTGGGGAAATGGAAAGTATTTGTTTAAAAGTATTTCATGAGGCTGGGGATGTGGCTCAAGCGGTAGCGCGCTCGCCTGGCATGCGTGCGGCCCGGGTTCGATCCTCAGCACCACATACAAATAAAGATGTTGTGTCCGCTGAAAACTAAAAAATGAATGTTAAAATTCTCTCTCGCTCTTAAAAAAAAAAAATTCTAAAAATTAAAAAAAAATGTATTTCATGGTGAACCAAGAATATTTGGGTATGGTCAGTTCTCTGCTGTGGATTTGTGAATGATTCATCTCAAAACTTTTATCTTAAACCAGTTTTTCTTTTTTTGGTAATGGGCATCGAACCCAGGGGTGCTTAACCACTGAGCCACATGCCCAGCCCTTTTTTACTTTTTAAAGAAATTTTGGGACCAGGTTTTGCTAAGTTGCTTAGGGCCTTGCTAAATTGCTGAGGCTAACTTTGAACTTGAAATCCTCCTGCCTCAGCTTCCTGAGTCAAGGGATTATGGGCATAGGCCATTAGGCTAGGCTTCAGTTTTTCTTTAATTCTCTTTAGTTCTCTTCCCCTGCCAACCAATGTGGTACCAGGGATACAAACTGTTAATCTAACAGAAACACAATCAGAAAGTTACATAGTACACTTAAGTGAACACATAAATACTTTTAAAATTGTCTGCTTTTTAGAATCATTTGCTTTGAGTTTGTTCTTTTTCCTGTGTCTGTTATCTATTTATGTGTGTGTGTGTGTTCATGTAATTGGCTAGATCCCCCACAGTTCAGCACACAAAGGCAGTATGATTGAGTGGAAAAATCATCCATTCATTCTCTTTTACCAAATGTCCATTTAATTTACTCCATGTCCCAACATTTGTGCTAAGCACCAAGAGTTCAACAATGTGATTCAATATTTGTAATTGATTGGGGTTCCATGATGTGTAAACAAGTTACAGTAATAGGCGATAACACGAGCATACGTATGAAGGCACAGAGGAGGGTGGGTAAGGAAAACTAATGGGGAAGAATTTAAAAAGGCACCTCTAAGCCAAGCGCCTGTAATCCTAGCTACTCAGGAGGCTGAGGCAAGAGGATTGCAAGTTAGAGGTCAGCCTGGGCAATTCAGTAGACCCCATCTCAAAAAAAGGGTGGGAGGGGCAAAGAATATGTCTCGGGGTAGAGTGCTTGCCTAGCTTGCATGAGGCCCTGGATTCAATCCCCAGTAATGCAACAAACAAACATGCAAAAATAGCGCCTCTTGTAGGAGTTTCCCCTAATGAAGCCTTCCAAGAGGATCAGTTGACTTTAAGGTTTCGGGAAGGGTGACGACTCTAGTCCATGCAGAGAATGCCTTGGGATGTTTCTGTAGTAGAAGATGCAGGAAGTAGATTGCTTAGTGGGAGAGATGGGCAGGGGTCAGATCAAGTAATTCCGTGTTTATGAACTCAAGAATTTGGATTTTATTATGTGGACAGCTTGGAAACCAGGGAGTTTTGTGTGGAATAGTGAAGTGTCATATTGGTGTTTCAGAATTCACTCTCTGAAGATAAGGGGGCCGTTAGGAGTGGGGGTGATGGATACACAGGGATGGGTTAGAGAACGAGGAGGGGGAATCTTGAGGACCTGGTGACTGAATGGATGCAGGGAATGAAGGGGGAGGAGTCTAGGCTTACTGTCCAGGTTTCTGGTGTAGGGGTTGCCATGGAAAAACAACAGCTGAGAGTGGAAAGGGCTCTGGGCCAGGAGTCTGAGACGGTGAGGAGGAAGGAGCAGAAGCAGAGGGAAGTCCTTGGGAAATGCTGAGAGCTTAGGGAGAAGTGCCAGCACACAAGTCAGGCAGTATCTGTCACTGGCTTCTGGTTCTCGGTTATTTGGACAGGGTGACTGTTAGGTCTGCTCTCTTCACAGGGTCGTTGTTTAGTGATTTCACTGAACCTGGGGACTCTCAGAAGAAAGAGAAGATGGCATTTGTGAAGCAGGTGTTATTTTTATCTGGAAATAGTTTCTCTGCCTTGTCACTGCCTCCTAATGAAACCTTTTTTGCCAATAGGAGAAGGTCCCATAGCTTTGGGCCATGATCAGAGAGGACTGTTGCTCTTCCCTTGCAGAGAGCTGCTCTTTCCCCCTTACCATATGCTCCTCATTTGCTCCTCCCCACATCTGTCCTCTGTGTCACATCTGTATGCTTTTCCACTGATTTTCTTGTGACAGTTGATAGATTTGCTGATGTGGCCTCAACAGTTTTCAGGTCCTTCCTGCACTGTTCGATGGGATAGTTAGTTACCTGACCTCGTATGTGCCTTGGTTTTCTGGAAGCAGATAGGATTTGTGGTACCTTTCTTTACTCCTAAATTGATGGAGTCAGAGATATAAAAGTGTGGTGTGGAGGCACAGAGGCTAAAGGTCAGAAATTCCACGAGGAGGAGGAAGGGGAGGAGGAGGAAAAAGACATTCAGTTCATTAGCTGACTTCCTGGGAGATCGCAGAGCTCGCCTCGGTCATTGAACTTCATGATACTAATTCCAGGTCAGAGGCTTGGAGAGGAGCATTTTTTTACTCTCTTAAATCCTTCCTCTTTTGCTGGTTCCGCTAGAGTGGCGCTGCAGCTGTGTCCAGGTCTTCCTCTCCAGCTTCCACAGCAGCCCTCAGATGCTTGGACAGAAGGTGGACTCTGTTTTGCTGGTGAATGATGCTCTGCAATTTGTTTTTTTTTTTTTTTTTTTTGTACCAGAGATTGAACTCAGGGGCACTTGACCACTGAGCCACATCCCCAGCCCTATTTTATTTAGAGACAGGGAGTTGCTAAGCACCTCGCCATTGCTCGCGATCCTCCTGCCTCAGCCTCCGGAGCCGCTGGGATTATAGGCGTACGCCACCACGCCTGGCTTATGCTTTGCAGTTTTGAAAAGCATATAGGCTACGCGCTTTTTAAAAAATATCTGAAAGCAAGTTTCTTCTCTGTAGGCATCTTGCTCAGTCTGCTTTATCCAGCCTTTTCATGGAAACCAGGCTTCTCCTTGTTTTGAGGCGGCTTTAAACCAGGTGTTGGACATCTCTGGAACTTTCCCCTCCCTTTCTCCAAACCACCTGCAGGACTGGACCCCCACCTCTCAGCAGCACCTCTCTTTCTCAGTGATGGCATCTGTCTGGTGTTATCGTGGTGGTTCTCTTTGGAGGACTCTCACTTCTCCCTTGTGCTTTTGTCTTTTTTAAATTAAAATTTTATATTTTAAACTTTAAATAAATGATTTGAACAATTATCAGGGTTATCCACTCACCTCTAGTAACTTCAGGACATTGACCTGAAGAACCTTCCTCTTTTCCCTGCATATGGAGTGGGAAAAGCATGGGGGAAATTGTGGAGAAACACATGTTAAAAATGATTTTCAGTGTAAAATAAGAGAGGGGAAAAATTGATGTTTGCGGAAACCCAAAAAAAGCACCTCTCATTACAGTAATTAAATGGCAGCATTTAACCTATCAGAATGTTCTGCATATGTGAGAGACAAGCCAAGGAGCTGTGTGTGTGAAATTAGAGCTCTAATCCTCAGGGAAGAGAATGGTTAAATAATTTGTTTTTGAGGTGTGAGAGCAGAGGTGTGAGTGCCTTGAGGGTGGGCCCCCCCCCCCTGTGCCTGTGTTTACCAAGAATACCCTGGGGCGGGTATTTATCGGCACCTGTGTGCTGTCAAGAAGCACACAAGCTGCTGCTGCCCGTTCATTAGGTTTCCAGAAGAGTCCGGGCTCACCTGTGGCTGGGCCTTGCATCATATCAGTAGAACTTGCTTCACTCTGGCCCCCTGGGACACACAGGAATAGATTTGAGAGACAGGGAAAAAGACACAGGAATTGGGGAGGAGGAAGGAGGTGCTTGGCCCAGGCTGCACAGGGACGGAACTTCACCTCTTCCTGAGCTGCACTCATGAGCTAGAGTACATGCTCCACCAAGCATGGGGCAGAAGGGACAGCTCGGAGCTGCTGCCCAGCCCTTCTCTGGCAGTGTTCCCTGCCAACCTTGGCCACTATTGGCAGTTCCTACCCTGCTGTGGCTCAGTGTTTGGGCTTATATGGAATGACAGGGACCAGCAGTGTCTCCTCTGCCCTTTAGTGGCATCACATGTGTCTTTCTGTGCCCCTGACGACAGTCTGTGGTATTGCACGGACTGCAGTATAGACTGGGAGCTGCCCTGTTTCTCCCTAGATGTCCCCAGAGCAGGGCAGCTGTGATCAGAATTCCACAGGTTGAGTTGATACAGACTAAATGGAGCTGTGCACATCTGTCCCTGAATCCCTCACGAGGGACCTGGGGTGGGGGGCTGCCTGTACACGTGTTCCTTTTAGGCTCATGATCTCTGTCATTCTCTATGTGGGCATAAAGGCTTTCTATTATACTAATAAGGAGCCCCAGGGGACACTGGTGACAGTGTGATAATCGTCCCCTTGGAGGGCTAGAGGCGGTCAGAGCATGCTGACTTCATCCTGGGGGAGTGCTGATGAAACTCTGGCTAGACCTTACCGCCCAGCACTGTACCTGATGTTCGGGGTTAGGGGAGCAGGTTGCCAGGGTGTTTTTCTTACAGCTTCATTATTACTACACTTGCTTGTCTTTGGGGCATTTCATCAAAACTTCATTAGTTTTGCTTAAGAACTTTGAAGAGCTGATGAGCCTGATGGAAAATTTTCAGTAATAACTAGTATATAGCAACACATGTGACAAGTACCAGCTAATTAATCCTTGGAGCACCCCAGGGGCAGTAGAGGGTGTGATAATGGCACTGGTGCTTTTTATCCCCATTTTATGGATGGAGAGACTGAGGGACCTAGAAAAGTCTGTGACTTGGGCCAGAGGGATGTGCAGATCTGGAGGAGCCCTCAGCCTTTTGATTTCTCTCGGAACTGTTGGGTTCTACCTTAATGTCATTTAGTAAATCATCCTGGATTTTGTCTCTTCTCCTTTTGCCCACTTGATACTGTCTTGGACATAGTTTGTGTTTGTGTATGTGGATTTCTGTCATCACTTTTAATAACATCTTGGTGTTCTGGTGGGAATATACTCCATGACTTATTTTAATCAGCCCTTTGATGGGCATCTAGATAATTTTCATTTTTCACTATGAAACAACCCTTCTTTAAATATCCTCAAGAAATAGGTATTACTTTGTGATTACCTTTTTCGGGTAAAAATTGTCAAGTTGCTAATCTTGGGTTAAAGAGAGTGAATTTATTTTCATTTTAATGTGTATTGCTGAACTGCCCCTTAGAAAGATTATACTAGTGGACAACCTCCACACCAGCTGATCAGTGCTCTTGAACATAGATTTTAAACTTTCAGATCGTCAAGTTCACAGTTCCTTCTTTCAGTTAAGCATAACCCTACCCACACCATACAAGCACAGAAATATTCACTTCTTTTTTAAAATGGTTTTTCTTTTATGGAGTTTGTTTTGTTGGCTGAGCAGCAGGGAATATAACTTTATTTTTTCTGGTGACCCACCTTGTTGTTACATTTATCGAACAATTTATTTCTTTCCCCACTCATTTGACTTGTCACTTTTTCATATATTAAATTCTTAACTGTACTTATGTGTGATCAGGGACATTCTGTTCTCATTCATTGATATACCTGTCTGCTATTATGCTAAATGCTGCCATGTTTTATTATTATAGATTTGTTACTTCCTCTATTTGTTAGCTTAAGTTCTACTCTTTCCTGGCTCTTATATACTTCTGAAGACATTTTAGAATCTCTTTATCATGTCTTCTCCTTCTTCTTCCCCTACCCCCACTGCCAATCAAAGAATAAAGCCTCTTTGGAATTTTGATTATAATTACATTCAACATAGAAATTACCTTAGAAAGAGTTGACATCTTTGCAGTCTGCAGGCTTTCCATCCTTAAACGTAATGTGAAATACATTCCCCATTGAGGGTTTTACACGGTGTGCGCCCAGTTCCTGAACATTTCCTTTAATACTAAGTATTTTTGAATTTATTGTTTTGCTTTGGAATCTTTATTTCCACTATCTTTTCTAAATTGATTTTTGCTAATATTTAGGATAGCTATTGATATCTGGTTTTAAAAATTATTCTTTTCATACTCATTGTTTTTATTGGTGATGTGAGGTTGTTTTCTCAGTAGCAGATCACATGGAAACTATTTTTCCCTTTCCAATGCAATATGACTTTATTATTATTTTGACTAGACCTTCCAGAACAGTATTAATTAAATATGAGTGCTCAGGGAGGTAAAATGGGTATAATTCTGCTACCTTCTTATCTTCAGAGCATTAATTTATAGAGATGAAGGTCATGGAAATACCAAAGAAATAGTCATAATGATCCCTAGCCTTTTCAAAGTTTTTGCTTTCCAAAGGGACTCTTGTTCTTCACCTATCTTGGCAGGTACTTTTCTTTGGCTAAAATTGTCTGACATACTTATAACTGCCTTAAAGAAAAGAAAGTCAGTACTATTTCTATTTTCTCGAGCACAAAAGCTACAGGACAATGGAAATATTTTACTTGGCAAACATGGCAGTGACTACGACTCCTGTGTAATACAAAGCCATGGCCACTGAGAGGGCCAGGAGAGGCTGGGGGTTCCTGATCAACTGCCACAGTTGGCCAGCACCAAACAATGTAAAGTCCAAGTGGAAGAGGGCAACTGTGGGACATTGGAAGTGATTATTCTATAGACCTAGTGACCACTCAGAGGACACCCAGTAAGAGCAGCTTCACACCCCGTGTACAGATGATGGCAGTGGAGGGACAGTGGGTTGTTCTCACTCAGGCCCCCAGTAGCTCAGCGGGAGGGTTCTGGCTCCAGTCTTGCTTCCTCTGGTCCACTCTATTGATTGCCACCAGATGCTGAAATTCCAGCCTTGCTTTCAGCTCATTTTATTGCTTAGCGAGTCGAGTCCCATCTGCTTAATTCTTTGATGATTTTTTCCTCTCAAATTTGGGTATTGAATTGTTTCAAATTTACAGAAAAATTTCATAGTGCACAATTACCTAGATACCTTTTATCAAATTTCTTTTTTTCTTCTTTTAATTTTTTAGTTTTAGATGGACACAATGCCTTTATTTATTTTTATGTGGTGCTGATGATTGAACCCAGTGCCTCACATGTGCTGGGCAGGTGCTCCACCACTGAGCCACAACCCCAGCCCCATTTATCCAGTTTCTTAGTTTCTTTATCCAGTTCTTAGTTTTCTCACATGACTTTATCTGTCTATGACTCTCCAAACGTGTGCGTGTACACACACACTTTTTTGTGACTCTTTAAAAAGAAGTTGTAGATATCATGACACTTCAACTCTAGCACATATCGCCTCAAATAGGGACGTTCTCCCCTGTAACCACATCATATTACCATGCAGAAGAAAATTAACACTAATTTCATAAAATCATCTGATATATATTCCATATTTAAATTTTCCTAATTGCCCCTAAGTTTCTTTTCAGGGGACAGTCAGGGTCATGCTGTGCATCTCACTGCTTTGCCTCTTCCTGTAGAACTTGCCTCTTGCCTTTTCCTTTTTTTACTTGTCATGACTGTTTTTTAAGAGCTCAGATTAGCTCTTTTATTGAATATCACATACATTTTTTTTTTTTTGCATTGTTTCTTCTTCATGAGATTTAAGAGTAAATGTTTTTTGGCAAGAATAATTAACAAGTAATGTCATGTACTTATTGTTGTATCATATTAGGAGGGGAGACATGTCAGATTTTTCCACTGGTGGTGATGTTGATTTGGTCATTAGTAATGTGGTAATTACCAGATCTCTGCATTGTAAAAGTACATTTTCCCACTTGTAATTAACAGGTAATCTAAGAAGGCTTCTTTGAGATCATGTTGTCTGGTTACTCAACAACCTTTCATTCAGTGACTTTAACATCTATTGGAGTTCCTTGCTTTAATTGACTACTGGGATTTAAGAAATTGTACTTGATAAATATATTACATCTCAAACATTTATTATCTAGTGTTTTTCTGTAAAGAGCTTTCTCATCTTTCCTCTGCTGTCTGTCTTGTTTTTTACTTCCATTTTTGTATCATTATTTATTTCATAGTCCAGAGTATTATAATTCATTGTTACCATATCATATACTCTCATGCTCTCATAGTTCTATGTTTGGTCAGTGGGCACCTGTTCATGTTGGCTTCTTTGCCTTATGGCGCAGAATATCTCAGGCGCATCTTGGATCACCTGTACTCCAAACCCCAAATCAGACATTCTCTGAAAGATTTCTTTTAGTGGGAATGATACTTAGAAGCCAGAATCTGGACACTGGTTACAGGTATTCCTCTGGGCTGTTGCCACTTTCTTCTTTTGCTTAGTATGCAGAATCACCAACATACACATGATTTTTGTTTATGTTTATTCACATGATACACATGTTCACATACAGTTCAAATTTAATATAGGATTTTACTTAAATCTCTTATTCTATATTGCATCATACAGTGAAACTTGGTTCTGAAGTTTGATATACTTATCATTTGTGCACTGTAATATAAAGTAATTTTAAAAATTACAAACTGACTGGGTGTGGCAGTGTATGCCTGTGATCCCAGCGGCTCTGGAGGCAGAGGCAGGAGGTTGCTAGTTCAAAACCAGCCTTGGGCTGGGGATGTGGTTCACGTGGTAGCGTGCTCGCTTAGCATGCGTGAAGCGCTGGGTTCGATTCTCAGCACACATAAAAACAAAATAAAGATATTGTGTTCACCTAAAACTAAAAACTAAAAAAAAAAAAAAAAAACAAAAAAGCCAGCCTTAGCAACTTAGCAAGACCCTCTAAATAAAATATAAAAAGGGTTGGGGATGTTAAGCACCCATGAGTTCAATCCCTGGTACCCCCCCCAATTACAAATGAACATTCTTATCAACATTTATCTTACCCAGTAAAGTTTAAGATTTTTTTTTTTTTTTTTTGCACAGTTCTTTTTGCCCTTAGGTGAGATGAATAGTTCCCAAAGGGTGTTTGTGGAGCTGTGGGGCTTCCCCACAACCCTGTTAGGGTTCCCCATAGCCCTGTTAGGGGTCCGCAGGGTCAAAACAATTTCATAACCAGGAGTAAGGCATTATTTCCTTTTCCACTTTTTCGCATTTGCAGTGATGATGTAGCGCAATGTCAGGTACAACTCCTCAGTACGTTCTTCCCTATGATGTACTTGCTGTTAAAACAATAAAGCCCATTTCACTTAGAGTCTTCCTTGATGGAAGAGTAAAAATTATCAGTTTTACAATGTTTTGCCACATGAGTACGCATCTTTTTAATATTCTGTGTGACAAAGCAGGCAGTATGCAGCAAGCACTTCAGCCTGTCAAAGCTCATTGTCTTGAGGAGAAGCTCGGGTGTGTGGTGGTTTGAGTTGTGAGCTAAGCCAGCTACCTTTTTCTTGGGGTCCTACTTGAACAAGTGAGAAACTGAGAATTCAGACTTGAGTTTTGGCAGATATTTTCTCAAAAATGAACAAAGTGAGCCTGTCGTTTCAAGGAAATCAACTGATATTATTTGTTGTCGATAATAAAATTTGAACCTGGGCGTGGTGGTGTATGCCTGTAGTTCCAGCTGTGTAGGAGACTGAGGTAGGGGAGGGTCGCTTGTACCTGGGAGTTTGAAGCCAGAAGCCAACCTAGTCAAATAGTGAGGCCAGTCTATAAGGAAATAAATATGAAAATGAAAAAACTGAGCTTTCAAATGAAATTCAAATTTTGGAAAATTTATAATTACCCTGTGAGCTGGACAACTCCCTTGTACTTTTTAAAGACTGGAAGACCTGATTAATGAGTATGTTTCTTATTTTTTTATTTTTTATTTTTTTGGTGGTACTGGGAATTAATGAGTATGTTTTTTGAGTAGTATGTAAGAATCAACATTTAGGAGATCCGCATACTTTACTGAACTCAATATTTTCTTAAAGATCAATACATGATTTTACAAAATCAAAGTGCAAGGTAGATTGGTGGATTGGACTGTAGCGGTGTGAAGGTTCATTGATAACAACATCAGATTCCACACTGAAAAGTACCTCTTGTTGGATCTGGTGTAGTATCACAGAAGACTGTTCACAACTTTCTGAAGAAGCCTTGAAGGTCCTCCTTTCCTCTACTTCATGCTTGTGATAGACTGTGCCTTATTTATTTATTTGACCCAAGCAGGGTATCACAACAGATTGAATGCAAAAATAGGAAAACCCAGCTGTCCTCTAGGAGGCCAAATGCAAAAAGAGCTTTGCAAAAAAGTCAAGCATTGCCACTCTTCTCACTAATTATTATTTTCTTGTTTTCGAAGCAAGTTATTTTTTGTAAATGGTATTCATATTAACTTGTAATACAGTTATGTTAATTTAAAGAAGTTAATATTTTAAAATTTCTTCGTTTTTTAAAAAATATTTTTAGTTGTAGGTGGACACAATACCTTTATTTTATTTATTTATTTTTATGTGGGGCTGAGAAGCGAACCCAGGGCCACCCCAGCCCCAAATCTCTTAATTTGATACCTAATATAATATAGTTTGGAGTATAAATATATGTGATCCTTACTAATAGAGTTCTGTGGAATCCTTAGTTCTTTCTGAGTGAGTGAAGGATCCAGAGAGCAAAGTGCTGGAGCACTACTGCTCTGGGTCAGCGCCACTCCTGTCTCCTTCACCACTGTCAGTGAGGACACCACTTCAGTACACTTCCTGTCCCGCCTGCTGTGGCACTGTGGGGATCTTTGCAGGTTACCACTGCTTAGATTTTAAACCCTAACATATGTTATTTTAAAATATATTATTTTATACAATCAATATTCATTTGCATTTGCTCTCCTTTGTTCTTATACCTTCTTGCATTTTTACACTTCCATCTGGGATAATTGTTTCTGTCAGAATTATTCCCTTAGTATTTCATTTAATAGAGAAAGTCTGCTAGTGATGAATTCTATGTGAAAAATTTATCTATCTGAAAATGAATTTATTTTTACTTTTTTAAAAAATATATTTTTATTGGTTGTTTGTGGACTTTTATTTACTTTTTTATATGCGGTGCTGAGAATTGAACACAGTGCCTTGAATATGCTAGACAAGCGCTCTACCACTGAGCCACAACCCCAGCCCTTACTTTTACTTTTTACTATCTATCTATTTATTTATTTATTTATGTATGTATGTATGTATGTATGTATGTATGTATGTATAGTTGTTGATAGACCTTTATTTTATTTATTTATTTTTATGTGGTGCTGAGAATTGAACCCAGTGCCTCACACATGCCAGGCAAATGCACTACCTCTGAGACCCAGCCCCAGCTCTTTATTTTTACTTTTTAAAAAGCTTTTTTGGGGCTGAGGATGTGGCTCAAGCAGTAATGCGCTCACCTGGCATGCGTGGGGCACTGGGTTCGATCCTCAGCACCTCATAAAATAAAATAAAGATGTTTCGTACACCAAAAACTGAAAAATAAGTATTAAAAAAGTTCTCTCTCTCTCTTTTTTTTTTTTTTTTTAATTTTTTAGTACTTATTTTTTAGTTTTCGGCGGACATAACACCTTTGTTTGTGTGTGGTGCTGAGGATGGAACCCGGGCTGCACACATGCCAGGCAAGCGCGCTACCGCTTGAGCCACATCCCAGCCCCAAGTTCTCTCTTTAAAAAAAAAAAAAAGAAAGCTTTTTATTTGAAAAAAAATATCTTACTCCTTAAGAATATTTTAAAATAAATGGCAATTGCAAGAGTAATAAAAAGAATTCTTATGTATCTTTTACTCAGATTTCTGAAATGTTAAAGTTTACTTCATCATATACTCTCTTCGCTTCTCCCTCTCCTGTTTCCTCCCTCCCTTCTCCCATCCCGAATATGTATCAAAATCAGAAAGATAACTTGATGAAAGTCCTGTTATCTGGGCTGGGGATATAGCTTAGTCAGTAAAGTGCTTGCTTCACATGCACAAGGTCCTGGATTCCCTATTATCTGATCTACAAACCTTGTTCACATTTAGTCAGTTGTCTTAGTCCTAATAATGTTTTTTTATAGAAAAAAAAATTCTGTCCACAAGCTAACTCTTTGCACATGTTTATTGTATCTCTTTAGCCTCCTTTAACTAAGAACAGTGCACCTCAGTCTTTTTTTTTTTTTTAGAATTTTAATATTTATTTTTTTAGTTATTGGCGGACACAACATCTTTGTTTTGTATGTGGTGCTGAGGATCGAACCCGGGCCACACGCATGTCAGGCGAGCGCGCTACCGCTTGAGCCACATCCCCAGCCCCCGCACCTCAGTCTTTTATTTTGTATGACCTAGACTTTTTTGTAGGGCATAGGCTGGTTTTGCACACGGATCTAAATTTGGATTGTGCTGATGTTTTCTCATGGCTAGAATTAGTCAAATTTTTGATAAGACTATCACAAAAGTAATACTTTTTCTCAGAGGTGTGTGGGTAGTGGAGATTGAACCCAGAGATGCTTTACCATTGAGCTACATCCCCAGCCCTTTTTTTCTATTTTTTATTTTCAAACAGGGTCTTGCTGAATTGCTTAGGGCCTTGTTAAGTTGCTGAGGCTGGCTTTGAACTCATAATCCTACTGCCTCAGCCTCCTAAGCCACTGGGATTACAGGTGTGTGCCACCACTCCCGGCTGCTAAAATTTAGTTTTCTAGTAAACTCTTTTTCACCACTTCTTTTTTTGAATATATTAATCAGTTTTTTCAAAACTTAGATAGCTTTTTTTTTCTTTTCTTTTTCTTAGATAGCTTTAACACTGTGTTATCTGTGAGTTTGTTTTTATTGCTTTTTTTTTTTCCTTTTTGCCTTTTTTCTCTATACATTTTGCCTTTTTTAAAAATTGAATGACGGACATTGCACATGAATAATTGAGAAGCTGTGAGACTTGTTATCCTCTGAAGTTTACTTTATACTTGAGTCGAGTGGGTACATCTGACCTTGATCCAGTCAAGGCCTGAGCTGAATCAGATCGCAGGTTTAAATAAGTCTTGGTCTTCCTCTGACTGGTCCCTTCTCGTGTGTAGCCCTCCACAGGGCCCAACTGAGAGCTTGAGCTGCTAAGTGGGGCTCCTTTTCCTTGGTGGGATGAATTCTACCTTTTGTCTCCTAATACTCCGAGGGAACAACGCCACCCTTTCTTTTTTTCTTTTTAGAGTTCTACTGAGTTGGAGTTAGAGCTCAGTGGTAAAGTGCTTGCCTAGCACGCGCAAAGTTCTTTTGATCCCCAGCGTTGCAAAAATAATAAAATAGTTGCTCCTCACTTTTGCTTCTTAGCCTCTTATTTGATTCAGTGTAAGAAATCTCGATGTTGCCTCCAGTGGGAAACATGTTTCTGTGCCTTGTGCTTTTGTTTCCTTCTGAGGATCTTAGCTTCTTCAAGTCCTGTTTGCTCTGCAAACTTCAGGTTTAATCCGTTTATATGTCTGTTTATTTATTTGATTATTAAGGTTGAGTATCCCTTATCCAAAATACCTGGAATAGGGAATGTTTAAAAGTTCAGATTTTTTTCAGATTTTGAAATATTGGCATATATGTAGTAAATATCGTGGGGATGAAAACCAAGACTAACTAGGGAATTGGTATAGTTCCATATTGTACACATAGCCAGAGGGTGATTTTACAGAATGTTTGATTGCCCTTGTGTTTTGAGGGCAGCCTATTATATGAGGTTAGGAATAGAATTTTCTACTGTGACATTGTGATTGGAGTTCAGAAAGTCAAGACTTTGGATTTTCAGGCTCAGCCTGTGTGTCAATCACTAGTCCATCTTAAGACAGACAGGCCTCTGCCTCTTAGGACTTTGTAGGGTATTTGCTCATCTCTCTGCAGTTCTCTGTTTTCTTGGATCTTGGACTCTCAAGTCTTAGTTGCCTTGGCAGTGCCCCTGTACCTTAAAATTGTTTTATATTTCAGTCATTCTCAGCAGAATTATTGGACTTTTACAAGCTACTCCATCTTAGAAACAGACAGCTCTCATTGTTTCAATTTGAAGTTCTCTTCCTCTTCATATATTTTACCCCGCTTTAGGATTAGGAGATTAGTATTTTAAAATTGATTTGTAATTTTATATACTGAGAAAATTAGCCCCGTGTCTGGGAAATGTGTTACAACTATGCACTGTTAGTTTAAAATCTGTCTCAATTGTTGATGCTTTTGTCAGGCAGAGGTTTTGATTTACCCATCATTTCTTGTGGGACTTCTGAGTTTATGCCACAGTTAGGCTTTGGTAATCAGGAGTTTATTTTGGGGTATGGAATGTAAGGATTCCACTCCATTTTTTTTCTCCCTTTTTTCTAGCTAATAAGAGTGTCCAGCATTCATTACTACAAGAGTTGACAAACTTCTCCGATAAAGAGCCAGATAGTCACTGGTGGGCCCCATGGTCTCTGTGGAAACTACTCAGTGCTACTGGTTGTAGCACAAAGGCACCTTAGACCATGCACAGACCAACAAGAAAGAAAACTTTATGTATGGACACTGCAGTTTAATTTCATATAGTTTTCATGTGTCACAAATTCTCTTTTTCCCCCTGTTTAAAAATGTGAAAACCATTCTTGGCTTACAGGCCATCCCAAAATAGACCAAGGGCAGAATTCATCTGCTGGCAGTAGTTGCCCACCTTGCAGCTTTCCTCCATTGACCTGCAGTGAAAGCTTGTCTGCACTCACTTGCTGGTACATTTGCACTGACTTCGTTCAGTTCATACCTCTCTGTGTTCCTGATCACACTGTCTTATGTTTTATTTATTTTTATTATTTTTTAAAAAATATTGTTTAGTTGTTGATGGACCTTTATTTTACTTATTTGTATGTGGTGCTGAGAATCGAACCTAGTGCCTCACGCATGCTAGGCAAGCGCCCTACCACTGAGCCCCAGCCCCAGCCCCTGTCTTATGTTTTATTATTTGTTAGAATTAATCTTCCCTCATTGTCTTCTCAATTATCCAGATTTTCTTGGTGCTTCATGTTTTTTACTTTTTGTTTTGTAATTTTCAAAATTATCTTGTCCATTTAGAAAAGAAAAATTAAGAGCATTGATATCTTAAAAATTGGAATCACATTAAATTCATGGATTGGTTTAGGAAAGATGTCATGCTTCTAATATTGACTCTTCCTGTAGAAGGAAAAGGCAATGATTTCAACCTACTTACCTTTCTTTAGTGTCCTTTGTTATCTTTTTATAGACCCTGTACATTCATTTTTAAATTAATGTGTTCTTTTTCTCTTTGCTACTCTTTTCTGTTTGTTGGTTTCTGTTTTTGTGGTGCTGGGATTGAACCCAGAGCCTCTGGGATGCTGCTGGGCAGTTGCTCCTCACTTAGTACACCACCGGCCTGTTGCTGCTTTGAGCATGTTTCCCAACTGTCTTCTCCTCGCCCCACTGCACCCAGTGCAGAGAATTGAACCCAGGGCTTTGTTCCTGGGAGGCCAGCACTTTACCAATTGAGCTATATTCCCAGCCCCCAACTGTTTTTTAATGGAAGGCAATTTTTACATGCTAATTTCAAATGTAGACACCTAGCCAAATGCTTAAATTGGGTATAGTAGATTGTTCATATCCATTTTTCAGGTATTATCTGAAAATAATATTCTTACCTCTTTTTTTCCATTGTTTATATCTGTTACTTCTTTGTTTGGTCCAGTTGCATCAGCTAATACATCCAGGCCATGATAAATAAAACAAGATTGTGAACATACTTGTCTTGTTCCTGATTTAAAATAATGTTTTTACATCTTTTTAATGAAGGATAATGCCAACTTGGGAGAGTGATACTAACACTTATGCACAGGCATGGCACCCACCCTCATCATATTAAGGAATTAATAATTTTATTTAGGATTTTCACGAAGAATCAATATCTAATCATATCAATTGCCTTTTGTCACTTGTGGAAATAATCATATCATTGTTGTCTTTTGGTCTTTTAAAAATATTAGGTAATGATAAATCAATGTTTTAAAAAATATGCATTCATTCATTCATTTATTTAAGTTTTCTTTTGAGACAGGGTCTTGCTAAGTAGTCCAGGTTGGCTTGGAACTGGGAATCAGTCTTATCCCAGCCTTCCTGGCTTCTGGGATTACAGGCATCTACCACTGTACCTGGCTCATTATTATATGATTAATAAAAATTTCAGATCATCTTGGTGTATTTTTTTAATATGATAGATTCTGTATGCTATTGTTTTATACAGCAGTTAGCAGAAATAGCCCTAAATTTGGTTTTCTCTGTTTATACCCTTAGCCATAATGAATTTGAGAGTGTTTGGTAACATTGAGGTAAAGGATGAAGGTCTAGTTTAGTTTACTAGTATAAGATGCATTAATTACTAAACATTGCTACTATTATAAATATAAAAATTCTAAATGTTCTCTAAAACAGTATTCATATTTTAGTAAAATTATGAATACAAATTAGAATAAACATGAAATGTAAATATATTTCACATGAGCCATGTAGTGTGTGATAGTTGTGCGCTCTCTTGCAAATAAATGTTTCTTTCTTTTTTTCTTTTTCTTTTTTAGAGTTAGTAGTGGACTCTGTTTGGTAATAGGGGCAGACTGCTTAGCTGTGTTTTTATCCTAAGTAACCCTCAAACCCTCTGTTGGATCTGTAGAGTTTCCCTTAGCACCATCAAAAATGTCAGAAACTCGCTGGTTTTTTGGTGCCATTCCTGGAGCCCTGTGCCCCCTGCCCTAGCCTGTACCTTTTTTTTTTTTTTTTTTTTTGTACTGGGGGTTGAACTCAGGGGCACTCAACCACTAAGCTGTATTTTATTTATGGGACAGGGTCCCACTGAGTTGCTTAGGGCCTTGCTGTTGTTGAGGCTGAGTTTGAACTCATGATCCTTCTGCCTCAGCCCTCCAAGCTGCTGGGATTTTAGGCATGTGCCACCATGCCTGCCTGGACCATTTGTTTTTTAGAGCTGCTGTATCTCTGTCAGTATATTCCATAACTCTGGGAGCCCCCTTGTCTCCCTCCTGCGGTCCATTTCCTTGGTTCTGGCTTCCATGGATTCTTTTTGGGGGGAGGGTGGTTACCAGGGGTTGAACTCAGGGACACTTGACCACTGAGTCACAACCCTATTTTGTATTTTATTTAGAGACAGGGTTTCACTCAGTTGCTTAGTGCCTCATTTTTGCTGAGGCTGGCTTTGAACTCGTGATTCTCCTGCCTCCATCTCTGGAGCCACTGGAATTACAGGTGGGTTCTCCGTGGCACCCTGCTCCATGCATTCTTTCTTGGGCTGGTAGAATAGATCCCTCAGTAACTTTCTGAGAAGGTATGTATGGGAGGGAAGCCTTTTTAGATCTGCATGTCTGAAAATGTTATTAATCTACTTTCATGTTTCATTTTTGGTTGTCTGGGCTTAGAATTCAAATTGGAAATCATTTTTTAGAAAGAATTTATAGGGCAGGATATCCTTTCTTTGTAAACTGTTTGGGGGTGGGGAGTGGGGATGCAGGGTACTGGGGATTGAACCCAGGGACGCTTTACCACTGAGCTACATACCCAGCTACTTTAATTTTTATTTTTAGACAGGGTTTTGCTGAGTTGCAGAGGCTGACCCCAAACTTGTGATCCTCCTGCCTCAGCCTCCCACATTGCTAAGATTACAGGATGCACCATCACAGTGTATCAATGCTCTGAAAAATGGTGCTGGAATAATCAGATGCCTGTACTTAAAAAGTGACCTTGACCTTTTCCTTTCAACATACATAAATGAAGAAGTTAAATACATAAAGCTTCCAGAATATCTCAGGAGGCTATCTCCTTGACCTGGGAGTAGGCACAGATTTCTTAATTAGGTCATAAAACCTCTAAAAGAAAAAAAAAAATGATACATGAAAATTGAAAACTTCTGGTAATCCAAAGGTAACGTTAAGAAAGCAAAAGGTGGGGCTGGGGATGTGGCTCAAGCGGTAGCGTGCTCGCCTGGCATGCGTGCGGCCGGGCTTCGATCCTCAGCACCACATACAAACAAAGATGTTGTGCCCGCCGATAACTAAAAAATAAATATTAAAATTTCTCTCTTTCTCTCTCTCTAAAAAAAAAAAAAAAAAAAAAGAAAGAAAGCAAAAGGACAAACCACACACTGGAAGACATTCATAATATATTATCTGACCTGGATCTTATTTAGAGAACTCCCACAAACCAACAAGAAAAAGCCAAATAATTTTTAGAGGTATGATAAAGACTTGAACAGGTATTTTATTAAAGAGCATTTCCAAATGGTTATTAAGCATTTAAAATGATGCCTAACACCATTCCCCTTGGGGTAATGTAATTAAACCACAGTAGGTCATAGCTACACACCCACTAGAAAGACTAAAATTAAGATGACTAGAATATCAAGTCTTGGCAAGAATGTGGAGCAGCTGTACCCTCATGTATTGCTGATGAGAGTTTAGATGCCTTGAAAAACTAGCACCTTCCACTAGATAAGCACTTGTTCTGTGACTTGGCAGTTTCACTACTAGGTATAAATCCAAGAGAAATGAGTATATCTGTTCATAAAAAGATATGTACAAGAAGGGGAGTAGCAGCTTTTTTATTTATTTAATTTATTTTTTACACACATGACAATAGTGGAATGTATTACACTCATTATTACCCATTTATAGCACAAGTTTTCTTAACTCTGTATATACAGTATGTTCACGCCAAATTATGCCATTATACATGTACTCTTTTTTTGCATTACAATTCTTAATACACATATATGCCACAATTTTTCATATCTCTGTTTTTATATAAGGTATGTTGACACCAGCTTGAACTCCTCTTATATATATTTTATATAATGACGACCATCACATTCCCCCAACCTTGCTATTCCCCTTCCTCCTCCCTCTCACTCCCACCCCTCTTCCCTATCTAGAAATAATTTTTCTTTCATGCTCTCCCTCTGTACCCCACTTTGAATCTCCCCCCTCATATCAGAGAAAACATTCGGCATTTGTTTTTTTGGGATTGGCTAACTTCACTTAGCATGATCTTCTCTAATGCCATCCATTTACCTACAAATGCCATGATTTTGTTCTTTTTTTGGTGCTGAGTAATATTCCATTGTGTAGAAATGCCATATTTTTTTAATCCATTCATCCACTAAAGGACATGTATCTACGTTGGCTCCACAGTTTAGCTATTGTGAATTGTGCTGCTATAAACATTGATGTGGCTATGTCCCTGCAGTATGCTGTTTTTAGTTTTTTTCAAAATAGGCAAAGTCTGGGGGAAATGTCTATCAACACAACAGTGAGTAATTTATGGAGCAGACTCACAAGGACATATTACATAGTAAGGGAAAAGTATATTATGGTCTATGCAGCTACATGGGTGAATCTTAATTCTGTCAAAGAAGATAGATATAATAGAATATACAATTTTATGGAGTTCAGGAACAAGCAAAAGTATTATTGATGATCATAGTTGTGGTGGTTACCTCTGGAGGAGGAAACAGACTTGAAAGAGCTGTCTGTTGGAGTTCTGGGTCTCCACCTCAGTGGCTCTCACCCAAAAACTGCATATGGGGACTGAGGTTGTGGCTCAGTGGTAGAGTGCTTGCCTAGCATGCATGGGGCACTACATAAAGATAAAATATTGTGTCCACTTAAAACTAAAACATAAAAAATAAAATAAAGAACATGCATATGTACAAGTCTCCAAAGTTGTGCACTTAAGATTGGTGTCCTTTGTAAATTTGACTGTGACTATTACCTCAATTTTTAAAATTATTAGATTGGAGGAAAATAGGATTTAGAACTTTTAAGCTACATTTAGAGGGCAGAAAAGATCAGCAAAGATCATGAAAGAGAAAAAATCAAGAGGCACCAAACACAATATATATTCATGGGATTTAAGAAATGCTCTATTGAAGGACAAATCCCAAACTGAGTACAACTTGGAGAAAAAGCAAAGGCCAATTTTATAGTTTTAAACAAGAGACGTACATAAGATAAAACAATAGAAAAACTGAAGACAGGATGGGCATCATATATCTGTAGTGAACAAATATATGCAAACCAAAAGAAGCAAAAATATCAATACTAGCATTAGGTATATTAGATTTCAAGGTTGAAAATATTTTTTAAATGAAAGTACCTTTTTTTAAACTTCTTCATATTTATATTTTAGGTATAAATGGACATAACACAATGCCTTTATTTTTATGTGGTGCTGAGGATCGAACCTGGACCCTGCCCATGCTGGGCGAGCGCACTACCGCTGAGCCACAATCCCAGCCCTGGAAAGTACCTTTTCTAAAGCAAAAGTTGTTAGAAATTTATATAAGAATTTAAAGTCACATGGTTGATGACATTAATACTTCAAAGTGTAATAAGTCAACAGGCAAAAAAGAAAGACACTATGAAATAATTGGATGACATAATTATAATGCACTTATTTTATATAGAAATAAATAGAATTTTATACACATAAAGAAGGAAATGTTAAAATTTTCAGCACCCATGTTGTAGTTATAATGACAACCATCAAGAGAAATCTCAAAAGTTCAAAAGGCAGAATTCTTGTCTCCTTCTTTAACCATGAAGCAATAAAGCCAACACTTATAGTCAGAAGCCCTGCAAGAGAAATCTGACCACTGAGAAAATTTAAAGCCCTCTTCTACACAATTCCTTTCATCTTCTTTGTTTAGGTCTTTCTAGAAACATTCTTCTTCTCGGTTCTTGAGGTGAGTTCTTAATTTCTTTTTTATTTTTTATTTAAAGGAATTAGAAAAAAATGATAAATAGAACCAATATTCCCTCAAAATAAATTCCTGAAGTAAGGAAGTGTGGACTCACAGGGAATAGCCATTCTGAAACTTAGTTTTCCAAGTAGGGAACACCAGTCCCTTCCCCCCTGGAGCGAGTGTGCCTGTCCCAGCTTACTACTTGTGTCTGATTACCGAAGAAGAGCAGACAGCAGCAAAACCTCTTTTGCAGATTTTCATTTGCATTTATTTGATTAGTAACTCAGGTGAACTTTTTAAATATGTCTATTTTTTCTTAGGAATGTTTATTCAATACTTTCCTCTACCCCCATTTTCAACCAGGATATTAATGCTTTACTTATTGATTTTTTTAAATGCCCTTTATATATTAAGAATATTAATTCTTTGTCATGTTTGCAAACATTCTCCCCTTTGTTCCTTCCCTGTTAAGTTTTTTAATATATAAAATTGATTATTTTCACATAATCACATCTATCAATCTTCTAATATTTCCTCTATTATTTTTGTGGTAAGAGACTCTTTTCCCCATAATTATTAAATAATAATAATAATTATAGTAATGGCTAACATTTATTGAGGGCTGAATATGTGTTAGGCAGTGAGCTATAAGTACCCTTATTTTATTTAATCTCAAAAACTCTCTAAGGGAGATTTTATCTCTCTTCTTACCCATTGAGAAAGAAACTAAGGAGAGAGATTAGTTTGTCCATAAACAGAACTGGTGATAAGTTAAATACTCACCCATATTTTATTTTGGTTTTTATAGTTTATGTTTTTATATTTAACTCTTTAATCCTGATATTTATGAAGTGGTATGAAGTGAAGTTTCCTTCCAAACATTACTTTTCCCAGGACTGTCCTTCAATAAATAAATCATTTCTTTCCCCACTTGTTTGTTATGCTTCTTTTATTATATACTAAATTTTAATAACAAGATCTCTTTCAGGGATATCTATCTATTCTGTTTTTATTGACCTATATACATTCTTACACAAGAGCCACTGTCTTTTAATTGCTGTATCTTCATTATCAATTTTAATAAAAACAAGGCTCACCTCATTATTCTTCTCTTAGGAAAACGTTCAGAGATGGATTTCTGGCTTTCCGTAATAATAGAGTAGCTTATATAAGAATAATATTTCCACCAATAACAAATATAAATTTTGGACAAAATATTTTAAAAACATCATTTGAAGGCACTGGAGAGCCAACAAAACAAGCAAAAAATTGGAGTGGTTTTGATTCTTGAAAGAAATAAGTAGTCTGGGAGAGCCAACTTTATATGGCATTTTTCTTTTCATTTTTTTAAATATGGCATTCCCTAGTCTATCAAGTGCTAGCAAATAAAACTAGAACAGAAATTCAGGAAATGGAGGGTGGATTTTGAGGTTGCCTGAGTGGCTGGAACTTGGATAGAAATTCAAGAAAGGAGAGAACAATATTGGAGGCAACCCCAAACTGCATATTAATATCCTTCAAATACTAGGCTAACTCATGAGCTGCCTTATGCATTGGGGAAGGACCACAGACCTCAGCAGTTACCCACTGTAGGAGAGGCAGAATTTGGAGTTTGAGGCATGTCAAGTTAGAGGGGATTTGGTAAACATCTTGGACTTCCCTTTGAAACCCCAGAAGGGCCACCCCTTAAGGGCAAATACTGTTCCCCAGGACTGTGGCAGTTTTTCTAGGACTGAGGGTACAAAGAAATAAATAAAGCATGAAACAGAGCCTAAACCAGATCAAAGTGATCTGCTAGTGATTGATTTAACTGCTAAGATAAAACTCAGTTCTTCAGATGAAAATGGAATCCAGAGTCTCTACAAACTACCATCTACAATGTCCAGTATGAAATTAAAAATTGCTAGATGTGGGAGGAAACAGACTCTTACTGAAATAAAAGCTAATCAGTATAGACTCACAGACTAATAAGAATATCAAACTCAAAATATGTTAAAAGAATTTACATGAAAAAAAAATGGTTGAAAAGTTGAACAGGTGGAATGTTGTGGTAAAGATATGGAAGTCTAATGGGGGGCTGGGGATGTGGCTTAAGCGGTAACGCGCTCGCCTGGCATGCGCAGGGCTCTGGGTTCAATCCTCAGCACCACATAAAAATAAAAAATAAAGATGTTGTGTCTGTTGAAAACTGAAAAATAAGTATTAAAAAATTCTCTCTCTCTCTCTCTCTCTCTCTCTCTCAAAACAAAAAGAATCAAATGGAAATCTTAGAATTAAAAAACAAAATCTGACATTGAAATTTCACGGGATGGGTTTAACAGCAGTTTGGGCATAACAGAAGCAAGGTTCAATGAACTTGAAGACAGTCCAGTAGAAGTCATCCAACTAAAGCACATGGAGGAAAAAAAGAAAAAAACAGGACCAGGGTCTCCATAACTTGTGGGACAAAATCAAGTTGACTAACATAGGTAATTGGAGTTGTCAGAAAGAGAATGTGGCAGAAATATATGTTTGAAAGAAGATTGGCTAACATTTTTTATCCTTTAATTTCAAACAAAGCAAAAGTGTACACTCAAACAGCAACCTAGGAAGCATAGCCATAAATAGAATGGATAGATATGTGTACACACACGCACGCACACACTTTTATGGTGGTGCTGGGGATTGAATCTAGGGCCTGTGCATGCTAGGCAAGCATTCTACCACTGAGCCACACCCCTGGCTCTAACAAGCAGGATAAATACAAAGAAAATCACATCTAGGTGTATCATAGTCAAACCACTGAATACTAAACTAAAGTCAAAGAAAATGGGAACAATGATCAGAATATGGCTGACTAATAATTGGAAACTCTGTAGCCCACTGGACGATGGAAGGATGTCTATAAAATGCTGACAGAATAAAATAGGTCAGCCTGGAATTCTGCATGTAGTGAAAAAAAGCCATCAAATCTGAAGAAATAAAGACATTTTAAGATAAAAGCTGAGAGAGGTTGTCATCAGCAGTCAGGCATTTAATGAACAGCAGTGTAACATCTTTATTCAGAAGAGAAAATACCAGATGGAAATTTAGATCCTCAGGAAGGAATGAAAAGAACTGGTGGTGTTAAATGTGTGTTATTTACTCTTATTTTATTCTAATTTTTATTATTAAATTTTGTAAAAGTTGGGCTGGGGTTGTAGCTCAGTGGTAGAGTGCTCGCCTCGCATGTGGAAGGCACTGGGTTCGGTCCTTATAACCGTGTAAAAATAAAATAAAGGTATTGTGTTCATCTACAACTAAAAAAAATTTTTAAAAATTTGTAAAAGTTGACTAAGACAATATCAACAGTGTATTGTCAGATTTATAACATATGTTACCTATTTATATATAAAATGAACATTACAAAGGACAGAATGAAGTATAAGTAGAATCATTAAAAGTATTATTGATGCATATAATAATACATACACCATCATACATATAATTATATGTATCCTGTTAAGATTCTTTAATATTTTTTTTTGGTTGTAGATTGGCACAATACCTTTATTGTAAGTATTTATTTGTATGTGGTTTGTTGAGGATCGAACCCAGTGCTTCATGCATACTAGGCAAGCGCTCTCCACTAAGCCACAATCCCAGCCCAAGATTCTTAATATGTAACATGGTATGATATTAATTTGTGGTAGACTCTAATAAGTTAAGAATGCATATTCACATAAAGATAAAATAAAGATAATGTGTCTACCTATAACTAAAAAATGAATATTTAAAAAAAAGAATACATATTACAGTTTTTACAGGAACCACTTTAAAAAATATATAAAGAAATCCATATAAGTACCCAATAGAGGGTACAGAATGAAGTACCAAACATTTCTGGTTATTCTTACACATTCTTCCATAAAATTATGAAGAACATACGAGAAATTTTTAAATGATTGAAATTTTTATTGGAATTGTGTTAAAACTCTAATTTGAAAACCTTTCCGCTTATTTTGATCTCCTTTTATTTATCTTTGCAAGATTTCCTTTTATAGAACTAACATTCTTTGAGATTATCATGGTAATTTTATACTTCTCCTTACTATTATGAAAGGAATTTTCATTTTAATTATTGCTGTTACATGGGGGCTACTGAGTTTTAAAAATATCTGTTGTGGGGGCTGAGGATGTGGCTCAGCGGTAGAGCACTTGTGAGGCACTGAGTTCGATCTCAGCACCACATAAAAATAAATAAGTAAATGAATGTATTGTGTCCATCTACAACTGGAAAATATATATATAAAATGTTGCATATCTGGCCATCTAACTAAACTTTCTTAGAGTAAATTGATTTTTCTACATATATAATTATATTGTTTACAATAAATGATTATTTTGTGGAATTCCTTCCAGTTCACAGGCATTTTAATTTTATTTCCTGCCTTATTACATGGGTTGAAACTTCAAGAATGTTAAATGTCAATGTGATAGATGTAAAGAGTTTTGTGATAAATAATAATACATATATATTTTTAAATAGGAGGAAAAAGAATTGTCACAAAATACTACAAATAACATCTTACATTCATTAAACATCTGTGATTTGGCCAGGTGCAGTGTTGCATGCCTATAATCCTTGGGAGGCTGAGGCAGGGGGATCGTGAGTTCAAAGCCAGCCTCAGCAACTTAGCAAGACCTTAAGCAACTCAGGGAGACCTGGTCTCTAAATCAAAATATAAAAAAAGGGCTGGGGATATGGCTAAATAGTGGTTAAACGCCCTTGAGTTCAACCTGCCCCTCCCTACCAAAAATTTGTAATTCATTAAGTATCAGTCTGTTTTATTAACATTTATTCACATAGTAAACAAATATCCAGTGAATGCCCACTACAAATTAACTAGCCTTTTAGGCTTTGGAGAAACAGTGATGGTTTAGATAGACAGTAGAAGTTCAACAAGACTTAAATCCTAGAAAAACAAAGACAAAACAATATAAAATATTAGGAAATAAAAGGAAGGTTATAAAGCAGTCTATTTTTTTGCTGTTAAATATTTTTTTTCTAGTTGTCAATGGACCTTTATTTTAATTATTCATAAGTGGTGCTGAGAATTGAACCCAGTGCCTCACACATACTAGGCAAGTGCTTTATCACTGAGCTACAGCCCCAGCCCACAACCAGAGGAATAGTTTATAGCTAGTAATTGCTATAGAAATTGCTTCTTTCAACAAATGGTGCTGGCAAAACTGGAAATCCATATGCAGCAAAATGAAACTAAACCCATGTCTCTCACCATGCACAAAACTCAACTGAAAGTAGATCAAGGACCTAGGAATTAGACCAGAGACGCTATGCCTAATAGAAAAAAAAGTAGACCCAAATCTTCATCATGTCTGATTAGGCCCTGACTTCCTTAACAAGATTCCTAAAGCACAAGAAATAAAACCAAGAATCGAAACGGGATGGATTCAAACTAAAAAGCTGCTTCTCAGCAAAAGAAATAATCAATGAGGTGAAGAGAGAACCTACATTTGGAAGCAAATTTTTGTCACACACAGGTCAGATAGAGCACTGATTTCCAGGATATATAAAGAACTCAAAAAAATTAACACCAGGACTGGGGTTGTGGCTAAGTGACAGAGTGCTTTCCTCGCATATGTGAGACACTGGGTTTGATGCTTAGCACATAAAAATAAATAAACAAAATAAAGATATTGTGTCTATAACTTTAAAAAAAAGCTATAAAACTTAACACCAAGAAAAAACAAACAACCTAATCAATAAATGGGCTAAGGAGCTGAACAGACTTCTCAGAAGAAGACATACAATCCATCAACAAACTTATGAAAAAATGTTTAACATCTCTAGTAGTTAGAGAAATGCAAATCAAAATTACTCTAAGATTTCATCTCACTCCAGTCAGAATGGCAGATACAAAGAACACAAGCAACAATAAGTATTGGCGAGGTTGTAAAGGCACACTCATACATTGCTGATGGGACTGCAAATTGGTGCAGCTAACCTGGAAAGTAGTATGAAGATTCCTTAGAAAACTTGGAATGGAACCACCATTTGACCCATCCATCCCACTCCTCGGTCTATACCCAAAGGACTTAAAAACAGCATAGTACAATGACACAACCACTTCAATGTTTATAGCAGCACAATTCACAATAGCTAAATTGTGGAACCAACCTAAATGCCCTTAAATAGATGAATGGTTAAAGAAACTGTGGTACGTATACACAGTGGAATATTACTCAGCATTAAAAGAGAATAAAATTATGGCATTTGCAGGTAAATGGATCGAGTTGGAGAATACCATGCTAAGCGAAATAAGCCAATCCCCCCAAATCAAGGGCTGTTTTCTGTGATAAGTGAATGGTAATCCGTGATGGGGGGAGGAACATAGGATGAGTGGAGGAACTTTGGATGGGGCAAAGGGGAGGGAGAAGGAGGCAAAGAAAGGGGTAAAAAAGATGGTGGAATGAGACAGACATCATTACCCAAGGTACATGTATAATTGCATGAATGGTGTGACTCTACTTCATGTACAACCAGAGAAGTGAAAAATTCTGCTCCATTTGTGTACAACGAATCAGAAGAGCTTTCTACTCTCAGGTATAACTGATTAGAACTAATAAAAGAAGAAGAAGAAAAAAAGAATTAACTGGGGGAAAAGAACAGAAATTGCTTCTTTGGGCTGGAGCAGTCTGAGAAAACTGGTAGTGGAAGAGGAGCCCTGGAGCAGCTGACCACTGAGGGGGCTGGAAGAAAGCTGCTCAAATGGTGGAGCATGGGAGATGGTGGAGCATGGGGCGGCAGACTGGCCTCTGGCAGCAGAGTACAAGATAGGACGGGCGCTGAGAATAAATTGGTTTGCCTTAGTACAGGATGAATATCTCGTAACAATTTTAATCCCAGTCTCTGGGGACCCTTGGGAATTCTAAAGAGTTGTTTTCAGTGACAAGAGGGTGGGACTTTAGGTTTTCTTCATTCTCTCATTGGCTCTCCCAGAATCTGAGCAGCATTACTTCAAATGTATGTATTTTGAGTTTCCATTTGTTTATTTATTCTTTCTTCACATTTTCATTGAGAACCCAGGTGTTCTAGGTACAAGGAATATAGTAAAGTAGCCCCCAAATCCCTGCTTCTACTGAGGTCTACACGCAGTGGCAGGGAGGATGTGAGAAAGCAATAGATAGAATAAAATGGAGACGTACTGTAAATAGAGTAAGAGCAATGAGAGTTCGTGTGGGAGGTTGCAATTTTAAATGGAATGATCTGGAAAGGCCCCTCTGAGGTGACATTTTGAGCAAAAATTTGAAGAAAATGAGGAAGTGAGCCATGAGGATTTCTGGAGAGAAGGCATTCTAGGAAAAGGGAACAACTTGTGCCTGAAGAAAACTTGTCTGGCAAATTCCAGGAGGCCAGTGTAGGGCAGAGTGGGGCAGCAGTGAGAGTAGAGTCAGCACTGTCAAGAACCAAGATTTTGTCAGCAGCACTGATCCTTGTGAGGACTTTGGATTTACTTTGAACACATTAGGAAGTCATCAGAGTTTTCAGCAGAGGAGTAATACAACCTGATAGGCTTTGATGGCATCACCCTAGCTGCTGTTTTAAAAGTAGAGTCGAGTCGGGTGTGGTGGCACATGCCTGTAATCCCAGTGGCTCAGGAGGCTGAGACAGAAGGATCTAAAGTTTAAGGCTAGCCTCAGGAATTTAGCAAGACCCTAAGTAACTTAGTGAGATCCTGTCTCAAAAAGAGCTGAGGCTGTAGCTCAGTAGTAAAGTGCATCTGGATTCAATTCCTAGAACCCCTCTCCCTCCCCAAGAAAGTAGAGGCAAGGGTAGAATCCAGGAGACCAATTGGTAAGAAGGCCACAGATTCTTGAAAATTTTTTTTTAAACCCAACAGAATATCCTGATTTTTCTGCCATGGAATATGAAAGACAAGTAGAAATGAAAGGTGACTCTAAGGTTTTCAGTCTTTCCTGACTAAAAGTTTGGCATTGCCATTAATTAGGAATAGGTCAGTTTGGTGGGGCAAGATCAAGAACTCAGTGTTAGATGCATTAAATTTAAAATATCTATTAGACATTAAAGTTAAAGCATTAGATGTGCAGGTAAATAATATGAACCTAGCTCAGAGGAGAGGTCTAAACTAACTATAGGTGTACATATGACAGCATTAACGTGTTTTTGTTCCTGGGGATTGAATCCCAGGATGCTTTACTACTGAGCTATATCCCCAGCCAGCCACTATGCCCAGAACCCAGTATTAACTTCTTGATTTGGGTAATTATATAATTGTGTATAAGTATGAGCTTCCCCTCCAACACACAACTCAGAAAATTTATACTAAAAGACTGAGGATGAAAGGGAAATTGCGTTCAGGGACAATAATTATATAGATTGATAGAGAATAAAAAATCAAATATGATAAATTTAATAGTTAAAGAATCTGAGTGCTATGTGGGAGTTCTTTGTACTGTGTAGCAACTTTTCTGAAATTATTTCACAGTAGAATTTCTTTTTGTTTTTCTTTTGGTACAGGGGATTGAACCCAAGGGTGCTTAGCTAATGAGCCACATCCCCATCCCTTTTTAGAGACAGGGTCTCACTGAGTTGCTTAGCACCTGACCTTGCTGAGGCGGCTGGCTTTGAACTCAGTGATCCTCTTGCCTCAGCCTCCTGAGCTGCTGGGAATATAGGTGTGTGCCACCATGCCTGGCTTGAACATTTTTTAAAGAGAGAGAGAGGGAGGGAGGAGAGAGAGAGAGAGAGAAGGTTTTTTTTTAATAATTTATTTTTCAGTTTTTGGTGGACACAACATCTTTATTTTATTTTTATGTGGTGCCGAGGATCGAACCCAGCGCCCCTTGCGTGCCAGGCGAGTGGGTTACTGCTTGAGCCACATCCTCAGCCCCAGAACATTTTTTTTTTAAGTTAAGGAAATACAGACCTTTGCACACAAACAAAATTAGAATTCACCTGCACTGAAGGAAATACTAAAGGGGTTTTTAGGCATAAAGAAAATGATTCTGCATGGAAACACAGGGAGGTGTGAAGAGCAAAGAAAAGGATGCATATAAATGAATATTGGCTGTGTGAAATAGATGCCTGTCTGAGGATTTTAGCATACATTGTGGTTAACATTCATATGAATACACAAAAGGAAGAATGGAGGGAAAGTGTTCTAAGTGCTAGGATTGTTGGGGAAGTGGCAAAATTTCTCATAAGAAACGTGTCATGCATGTATTGTGATAACTCAGGCATTGGTTCTTAAACTTTTTAGTCTAGGATGCCTTTACTCTCAAAAAAAAAAAAAAAAAATTGAGAATCCCCATTAGGCAGACACCCAGTAATTGTTGCAGGCAAGGTCCACTGGTGAATGCAAAATTAGAGAGTGGAAATTTGAAGAGATCAGAGAGCAAAGTATCTCCCCCAAGCTATCTAATAATTAGAAAAGAAAAGATACTGGAGGAATCTCTCAGAAACTACTATAGGTTACAAGCCAATAGAAGTAAAAGCTGAATTTAAAAGACAAGAAAAGAGAGCTTTAAACAGGTCAAAAGGGAAACAATTGCAAGGTGAAAGATATGAACATTTCTGTTAAATGTAAATGGACAAAATATTTTATTAAAAAGCAAAGTTTGTTGGGGCTGGGGCTGTAGCTCAGTGGCAGAGTACTTGTCTAACGTGTGAAGTGCTGGGTTTGATCCTCAGCACCACATTTAAAAAAAAAAAGTAAATAAATAAAAAGCATGCTGTCCATCTACAATTTATACACACACGCGCGTGCACACACGTGTATATATATATATATATATAGCCAAAACTAAAATAAATAAATAAAAGCAAAGTTCATAAAGATTAGATTAAAAAAAAAAAAACCCAAACCCCATTCAACACTGTTTACATCAGACACATTTTTAAAGATGCATAAGGATTAAAAGTAAAATGATGGAAACAGATATACCATGCAAACACTAACGAAAAGAAATCTGCTCCTAATATTAGGCAAGGTGGATTTAAAAGTGGATCAGAGATCAAGAAATTTCAAAAAGAAATGAGGGGGAAAAAAAAGAAAAAGCCCGGCTGGGATTGTGGCTTAGTGGTAGAGTGGTTGCCTAGCACTTGTGAGGCACTGGGTTCTATCCTCAGTACCACATAAAAAATAAATTTAAAAAAAAATGTATTTTTAAAGTAAAGTTGATCATGAAGATTTAACATTTTTAAGTAAATACATGCCTAACAACATAGCTTCAACATACACAAAGCAAAATGAATAGAACTGCTGGGTGCATGTTATGGTTTGTATAAAATATATACATCTATATACACACACATATACAAACATGTGCTTTACATGGAAACCAGAGCATATGTGGTTACTTCTGGAGGATGTAACTGGGTGGCCAGGTGGCAGGAGTGGGAAAGAAGCCTGCATTCCATCACATATCCTTTCATATCTTTAGAATTGATATTATAGTAATATACCTATTACCTACTAATTTATAAAATAATAGTAAAAAATCCCTGAGAAAGAACTTAAACAGGCGATTGGAGTATTATCTCTAATTAAAGTTCTGTATAGTCACAATTTCTTCCAAATTGAAGCAGATCTTTGGTTTAATACCAGGCAACATTGTGGGCTTTTGCATGTGGATGCCAAGAAGTTTGGGGAAAACAGGCCATGGCAAGGTGCCCCAACTGCAGGGCAGGAGAAATGAGGGATGAGGAGAAGGCATTCAAGCCTGTGCCTCCTGCTCAGTGGAAGACACAGTGGGCATTTATGGGATGAAATGAAATGGTGGGCCCCCCCCCCACTGTTTACAGGGTCATTTCCCTTCTCCTTTTTTATTTTTATTTTATTTTATTTTTTTTTGTGCACAGTGCCATTTGGAATTGAATCCAGGGTCTGGTTCATGATAGGATGCTAGGCAGGTACTCTACCAATGAGCTACGCACCCAGCCCTTCAGATTAAGTTAAAAATGATGTAACTCTGTTGCTCTCCTTTGTTCTTTCTTAAAAAATAATTAATAATTGAGATAATGCTATGAATATAACATGTGCTTTTTATGTCTTAATGTATCAAAAGCATTTTCCCATATCAGAAATTGTTCATATGAATGTGAACATTTGAATAATACTACATTATTGAAATGTATCACAATTTGCTTAATCAGCCCTCTTTGGACGTTTAAAAAAATTTTTTTTTTTTTTTTTTGCTATTTAAAATATGGTGATCTTTGTCCAAAAGTCTTAGCACTACACTATTATTTCGTAAAAGTGTATTGAGTTAGAGGGTAAACTAAACTCTTAAACTGGAGTACCTCATTATTTTCCAGAAGTTTTTCAGTTTGCTCTTTCATGCACCTTCACTAGCATTGGGCCTTTTCATGTAAAAAGTTTTAAATTTGAAAAAATTTCCATCTTAGTAAATTCACCAATGCATGTACACTATATACTGGGAGTAGGAAAGTCAGTGTTCCCTTTTGGCTTGAACAAGAGGTGGAATATTTTCCCCTTGTGCTGTATAGAGTGGTGGTGAGGAGCCTGGGCTTGAGTTCCAGCCCTGCCCTCAGTCCACCAGCAGTGGGAGCTCAGGTGGGCTGGTTAATGCCTGTGAGCCTCGACTCCTCCCCTGTAAATGAAAGGAGTAAGCCACTCTTTTCATGGGGGTTCTGCTGCCACTTGAGTGCCAGAGGTTAGGCCCTGCACAGTTCCCAGAAGCACCACATGCTGGGCATGAAACCCTAAGTTGGGCACTGCACAGGATTAATGTGGAATCCGAAGAGTTAAAAATATAAAAAGCTCCTAAAACACCCTTGGCAGTGGGATTAAATACATTTCTGGGTAGAGAGAGATGATATGCATGATTTTTTTTGTTTGTTTTCTGTATGTTTTTCTTTATTTTCCATGTTTTCTGCAGTTGACATGGATTATATTTATTACCAGTAGATAGAGGTATCTGTGGAAACATATATTTTAATTTTTTCCCCCCAGTGCTAGAGACCAAACCTACAGCCTGGCTCATGGTAGACAATCATTCTCCCACAGAGCTACTTCCCCAACTAGGTTTTTTTGTTGTTGTCTAGAGACAGGGGCCCCAGCTATACTTTAGATGATAGGTCTATATATTATGTGCAAATAAATAACATACTCTTTCAACAAAGAAATTAGGGAGAAGGGGCCTCAGGGAGGCTCTCACTTAATAAGCTGGGAAAAGTGAGATCTTGGCTCTCTCACCTTGTGTATGTAAGTGAGTACTCACATGTTTATGGATTTGATTGAGTGCTATGTGTTTATTCTACAATACTGATGATAGCAACCAATACCAAATTCATTTGAACTATACAGATAGGTAGGTGACAAAATAATTTATGTATTGACCCATTAGGATATGGCATGTTGTAATATGTTAGTATTAGATTAATGTGGGGATTTTTAAAAAACCTGATAGCTGCATGGCAGTTTAAAACTTTAGCCAAGTAAATTGAATGCCAAATACTAAATGTTCTGATCTTGGATTTAAGATTCAAGATGTAAAAGAAAACCCTGAAGGAGCATTTGTAGCATTCTGCTGAGTGACTGGAGAGTTTGTCCTGGTGCAGTGAAGTCTTGTGACAAGATTTTCTTTGAGGAACAGAAATCTCCATCTTGATTTGTGTCCCACAGTGGAGTTGCTTCCCAGATCAGGCTGTTTCAAGGAACATAATTATACAGCGTATGGCCATCCCTCCCACCCCAAAGCAAATGTTTGTTTTGTTGCAGCGATGGAAACATTTCATTGATGAAGCAAATATTTAGAGCTGAAAGAAACATTTGGGCAGCCAGGATGTGTCAAAATAGAACAGATGTCTGCCTTTTGAAAACACATTGGGAAAAAAGCCACCTTGTACTTGACTGCTGCGGTTGTACAATGGATTAAGCAAGGAACTAGAAATGTGTCCTTCTAGTCCAAGCTCCTGGACACCACTCCATGTCTTTTCTGCCTTGGTTTTTCTCTCCCAGAAAATGGGGATAATCATTCTAAGTGATTTTGTTCAGGAACAAGGTTTTTGTGAGTCCCCCCTAATATTTCCTTTGTTCTTAAAAGTAAATGTAACATCCTTTTGCATCAAACTTATTCACAGAAAACAGAATTCACTAGGAATATACAGTAAACAGTCTGCCTTCAGTATGTCCTAGTTATTTATTCCCTCTCGTAATATCATCACGGTTACCAGTTTCTTATGTATTCTCTTTTTACTTCATGCATGTATGCAACTAAATAGGCATTTATATAGATACATATGCATTCTTTTAAAAAAAATTGTACATTTTATTTTAAAGATTTTAAGCTGATACAAATTGCACATTTTTTTAAAAAAGTACATATTTATGGGGTACCATGTGATGTTTTGACACGTGTGCACATTATACAACCTCCAAATCAGGATGATGTATCTATCTTCTCACTTATCATTTCTTTATTGGTGCAAACATTCAAAATCCTTCTAGCTTGTTGAAATATACAGTGCATGATTGTTATGTTTAGTCACAGTACTGTGCAACACCAGAACTTCTTAACCCTATCTAACTATAGCTTAGTATTCATTGGTCAACCTGAAAGTCCCATGTACTCATTATTTCATTTCTCTTATTTCATCTATTCTTTTAGTTTTTCTTCTCTTTGGGAGATTCATTCTAAGACTCTGCTTATTGGCAGTGTGCTGGCTATGTCAGGTGGCAGAGGGCACAGGCTTACCAGGCTGCTTCTGTTGGCCCTGGTGCAATACAGAGGTTCTGGGTGGAACATTCAGTTCTACTTCTGGAGCACTTCTGGGCTGGGTGCAAATCTCCTCCCCTCTCAGGTCCTTTTCTCTTGATCTGTAAAACAAGGGGTAGGGGGAGCAGTAGGGAATAGACCACATAAACTTGGTTGTCAAAGCAAAGAGGTTTTTTTGTTCATTTTATTTTTTCCCAAAATAACCTTCACTGTCCCTTCTGAAACAGGACAGGTGGGGTTAAAAGTGTTTATCAGTTTGACTTTTCCATACTTGCTCAAACTTGCACTGGGCTCACCTGGCCTTTGGCATGTGTGCAGCAGTGCTTCCTGATTGCCATTCTCTCTAAGGACACAGTTGCTTCCTGGGGAATTGTTCAGTCTACTATGGGAAGGGCCTGTTGCTGAAGACCTGCTGGGTTAGACTACTGTTTCAGAAGGCAACAATCCTTATCCTCTGGAATTGATGATAAAATATCCAAAGTAACCCTTCTTTGTTTTTATTTCTAATTTAGCAGAGGAATTAAAAGAAGGAAAAAAAAAAACAAAAAACTCTAGGCTGTATAGATTTAAAAATAGACATCACGGATGCTGATTGGAACCCCTCCCAGTCTTTCATATGAGAGATCTCAATCTTTGTTACAGAGGGGTGGCTCACTTCTGTCTTGTTCACCAGTTATACTACTCCCCAGAGAAGCTCAATAAATTTTATAGGAAAGTTTCCTCCTTATGTGGAAGGAGCTAAGCTCAGTGCCTGGTGTGTCTGATATGATTTAGGGCTCCAGGGGAGTGAGTCTGTCTTGTGGAATAACCTGTCAAAAGCAAATGTACAGAAACTTTGATCTTGGTTCATTTGGCCATGTCACTGGTACTACTGGGCACCGGGCCCTGTGACCCTCCAGTCTGTCTGCTTTGGGAATTAAAACTGCTACCCCAAACTTGCATTTAGTTCAGACTTGCTAAAATGGTCCTCCTAGGTGCTCCATTAGTAGAGACTTCGGCGTTTGCCTGCTGACCTTCTAGTTTTCACCACTAACCTTCGAACTTGGAGGTGGCTGGGTTTTCACATCCCTTCTGCCTTGGAGAGCAGAGACCCTCTTCCTGGACACGAGGAAGTAGACCTGCCTTCTCTAGACAGCGAGTGCAGCGAACCTGCCAGGTCCCTCAGTCTTTAAGCTGGCAGTGAGACACATTGTACATTGGCTTTTTACTCGGTGATTTATACTAGGAGACATGGCTGGGTGATATCCAGTGTCCTTTTGTCTTTGTGTTTGTTTTTCTTCCACATATAATGTATTTAAAGGATATGCTGTCTTTATGGTTACAGGGATAAAGAGGGGGTTGGTGCAAGTTTTAATGAGAGGCCCCCGTGTTCTGTGCTGGGATGAGAATTCTATTCTCCGGTAGATATCTTTCTTTCCTTTGGTGGCAGGAGGCAGTATTTTGCTGCTTTTTGAAATAGCGTTTCTACCTAATGATTCTTGGAAGGATACTGAGAGGACATTCAGTTTCAGGGCATTATCAGCAACTTTTTCTCCTGTTGTTTGAATGTCTTCATTTAAGTAGTCAGAAAGTCTCCCTTCTGTTTGTGAATTTACTTACGAATATCCAGATGGTGGGAACCAGCCCCCTCCCCATCAGATCAGTTTGTATAAAAACTCTTTCATTCAGGCTAATGATATTTAGAACTAGTTTTCTCAAAAACTGTTTTTGCTGCTTGAGAATAGTTAATCAGTAGAGAAGAAAGCATTTGGCATTTTTGCTTAATATTTTAGCCAAGTGAATTAGACAGGTTGTTGGGGTTGGGGCAAGGAATAAGAAAGTGGGTGGGGGCAGCCCCATAAACAAGGTGATATATAATATTTTTTTTGTTCTCCTTTTAAATAAATACCGATCAGCTTTATGTTCAGAGACAATAGGAGCCGTTGGCTTAAATTTGCAGTTTACTGTATTTATGGCTGTAATATCAAGGTGCTGCCGTCGTAATTTCATGCCCCAATGAGAAGAGCAAGGTCGAAGCAAATGCTTCCATCGGCATCTGCTAGCACACTAACTCATAAACAAGGCCCGGCTGGATCAGGTGGCACGGAATAATACAGGCTAATGAAATACAGCACAGCTTTCCATTACTGTTAGTTTTTACAGTGTCGTCATTACGTGTAATTTATGTTTAAAAAATTCAATTTTATACAAGGCACTGGGAAATAGGGGTCTACAGGTCATCCAACGACTTTTAGAGGCTCTGAGAGTCCTTATTGTACTCTACTGTTCCAACAAAATGTTAATAAAATAAAATAAAAATACTTTTTCTGTTTCCCCTCCCCAAACCTCTTCTGGGAGAGTTGATGTTTCTTTTAATTTGGGGAGTGTTTTCAGCCAGCTGTCTTCTCTGCCTTCTGTCCTCCTAGAGAGTGCTGGGGCAGGTGACTAGTTGTGTTCAACCTTTGTGAGTCCCAGATGCATTGCCCAAGTCCTAGAAATGGAGGGAGTGGACAAGAGGACAGTGGCCGAGTTTCCCATCCTTTGCTGTGGCTTTGGGGCCTGTGCCCTTGTCTCAGCCAGATCCTCCACAGTTTTATTATGAGCTCAGCCTGGTCTGGAGGCTGCTGCCAGGCGTTCATTACTTTGCACATTTCCAAACCTTTTCTCACCTGGTGTTGGACCTGAAAGATGCAGAGGACGCTGCTATCTTCTGTCATCTGTCTTTTTGCTTCACCTGCATAGGGCCCGGCCTGGGCAGTGCCCAGCAGTCATTGAGGACAGTGTTGAAGTTACTTGTTCTGAGAAGCCCTTGTGCAGCCCCTTCTGGTGTCTGGTTTAGCCTGAGTTGTGGGGACATCAAGCTCCTCCCAGGAGGGTGCAGCTCACCTCCATCCCTTTGGTTTTGTTTTCACTTGAACAGAAACCTTTAGAAAAAGAAAACAGATTTGTTTACATATTAGGGGATAAAAATAGGCAGGTGTGGCCACCCTGAGGCATTTGGTTCAGATGGCAGTAAAAGCCGACATTATTGATCAATAGGATGTAACCACTTGCTCTATTCTTTCAAAAGCAGCCCACCCTGAAGAAAGTGTTGGAGAAGGAATCCTTGGCTGAGTGTCTGCACAGGGACCACAGACATCTGGTGAAGGGAACTAACTGCTCTGGACATTTTTGGAAGTAGAGTGTAGAGGACTGAGGGAGCAGGACGTCCACCCTGGCAGAGTGCGTGGGTACTTCCTGCATCCTGAAAGTGAACTAGCTCTCTGTTTTGCAGATCAGGCAGCTATAGTGCTGGCAGGTGAGGTGGCACTCTCTGCCTCTCAGAGTCAAAGCCCAGCATCTTGCTTTTCCTGCTCCCTTGTCCCTTCCTCCTCCTCTTAGCTAATGCTAGTAAGTGAGTGGAATAACTGAGCAGGACTTTCTTAGTGCTATTCTCTATCAATAATATATTTTAATTGTCATCACTACAGATTGTGTTGGGAGGTGGTAGCTCTTGAAAATCATGGAGTGGCAGAAGGGAAGTTACTGGAAGACCATCTAAATGCTAAGTGCTAGTGGTATCAGATAATGCAAGTTGACACCTCAACTAAGAGAACATTTTAGGCTTTATCAAAATGGACTAATCCTTCCAAAGGCAGCAGCTAAAGGAAGTCTTAAGCAGATGGGGAGGAGAGGAGGTTTACATGCCACAGGACAGTGAAATCCTTTGCTCCTGTCTCTCTGCTCTGCTCCTCAGACATTGCTCCGTCCCTCTGTGGTTAGATTATTCCTTGCAGATAGCAATCAACTGGAAGGAAGTGTGTGTGTCTAATTTGCATGAGATTATTTAAAACAAAAAAAAAAGTCTGCATTAGTCAGGGTGATGGTAAACAACGCAGAGAGATGCCTTTTATAATATAGCTTGTGCCTCAGCTTTCAGAGCCAAATATAATTCACTTACAATTGGCAGTTTCCTTTATTATTCCTTTTAACCTTTTGGATTCTGCAAGGTCTCAATCAAAGATCTGCACTGTTTATCTCTGCAGAGATGGGTGGGAAAGATGGGACTAGGGCACTTGGTCCTCTGGTAGCATCTTATTCCAAAAAGTGGGGTCCTCTGTGTACCACGTGACCGGGTAGGTAACTAGTTGTGATGTGGGGAAAGGTGAGTGTCCCCACTGTCTCTGTAAGTCCCAGATGAACTACCTGAGTCCTATAAATAGTCTTGAAGCTGGCCAGTCCTGTCTACATTGAGGACACTCAAGAGGAAGAGGGCACTTGGAATCAGAGGCACCAGTTTGTGAATGGTGCCTGGATTGGATTTAGGGTGTGGGTCTTAGAACACGTCAAGGATGAGGACGCTCTGCCTTTTTCACTCTGTTGTTCATAAAGTTGCCCGGGGTGTCATTTGCAAATAGAACCCCAAAATTAAGTTTCTGAGTTGTTTCACTGTAGCCCCTGAACTATTTATTGGCTCTCACTTGTAGGTGGGGGTCCCTAGGGTGGCGACAAGTGGAATCCTCCTCTGACCCTCTTTAACAGACTGAAGACTTAAAACATAACTTCTGGATGGTCACCTGATTTTTTGTAACAGGTTTGGAGATGGACATCTGGGGGTTGGTACTAACATTATCATTTTCTAGGACAAGTATGATGTGGGGCAGTTTCCACCTTCTTTGGACCTTGGATTTTTATCCCTAGAGAGAGCAGTGGCTGGAATAATGCTCCACCTCTGAAATTATATTATCCAGTGAGCTTGTTAAAATGCTTATTTTTTAAAAGAGGAAAAATGATTCATTTATTATAACGAAATCAGACCCCTGACTCTCGGAGAAATAGGGATATCAGAATTGCAGCCCATGTAAATTTAGAGC
Organism: Callospermophilus lateralis; assembly: GCF_048772815.1. Taxonomy (NCBI): domain Eukaryota; kingdom Metazoa; phylum Chordata; class Mammalia; order Rodentia; family Sciuridae; genus Callospermophilus; species Callospermophilus lateralis. Next base: position 136,972,329 of record NC_135311.1, on the reverse strand, counting down.
ATCAAATGATAAGGTTTCTGAAAAACAAGAGCTTGGAAGGAAGTGCTGATGCCCTTTAAACCTCAGCCTCCTTGGTGGACTGGACTGTGATAACGCAAGGAACATGTTTTTTTTTTTTTTTTTTTTTTAATATTTATTTATTTTTTTTAGCTATTGGCAGACACAACATCTTTGTTTGTATGTGGTGCTGAGGATCGAACCTGGGCCGCACGCATGCCAGGCAAGCACGATACCGCTTGAGCCACATCCCCAGCCCAAGGAACATGTTTTATTAGGAAAATAGGCTTCGCAAAAGCTCAGGGCCAGAGGGCAGAGCAATGGGCAGGGAGTCCTGTGCCTTTAACCAGCTCCAGCTCCCAGGGCTACGGCACAGCCTGTGACTTACTGTATATTTCCCCAGCGTTAAACATTATCGTACTTGTTTATATTTGAAAGAGCCAAAAGGGAAAATGAGAAAGCAACCGAATGCTCCTTTTGGGAAAATTATCCTCGTTTGCAACCAGCGGCTGACAAGACACACCAGCCACCAGGTTTACAGAATTCCATAGTGTGCCAGTGACCAGCAGATTGTGCTGACGTCGCAGATGCTGCTTTCTTCTCTAGTGGCCGATTATGAACTGGTTAAAACAATGTCTCCCTTCCCAGCACTTGGAGAGGGGTGCCCTTCCTATTTAGGAAGCACGATCTGCAGTCGTCACGCTGTGAGAGGCTGAAAGGCAAAGCTCTGGAGAAGAAGGTCCTCTACTCTTGCCTGGCTTGTCCGTCTGTCCTGTCCTTGGTCTGCTTGGGAAGAGAAATGATGGGAAAATTAGCCCCTTTGCAACCAGCTGGGGAGGCAGGGAGGACCAAGGCCCATCTGGCCCCAGTGCGTTCAGCTCTAGCCTCTTGTACTGGGAAGGTGGTAAGCACCAGTGAGTGGTACTCTTGGAACTTTGTCATCTTCCCCTTAATCTGGGGAGAGCAAGTGCTGTCAGGGGCCACCCAATAGCACATCAGGCTTCCTGCAGGGGGGCCTTCTCTGCTCCTTACTAGCTGTGTGTGGAAAGAGGGGAAGAGCTGCAGTTTTAAATGGAGATAGACCTCATCCACTCAGCGCAGAGAAAAGAAAAAAATGGTCCCGGGCCATTCCAGACAGCACGGGCACTCCCTTGACCGATTGTGGGAGGGCCTGAGGAGTTTGAGGAATGGCTGTAGCCGGCACACGCCAGCATGGTGCAGGGCAGAGCTGCACTCAAAAGCACTAATGTGCACCGTCTATTAGCCCCGAGGCACAGTGTGCCAGGCACCACGCTTTGAAGATGCTGATCCTCAGAACCGCCTCATACTTCATCTACCCCTAGGGGCAGGTGTACCATGCTGTGGGCTCTCTAATGGAGAGCTACTGACCAGATGTGGAAAAACTCTCGGCTCTGGTTTAAAAGCTCTGTGCTGCGGCTCGCCTGAATAGTGGGATTCCCGGAACAGCACAGGCTGGCCCGAGTGGTCTGCAGACTAGCAGTGACCTCCCACCTGCTTCCCCCCCGCCCTGTGGTTCAGTGTTTCCCAGGTGGGCCCTGTGGGAGAGTTGTTCTGGGCACCACATGTCATTCCTGTTCTGTGGATTGGTTGGCACCCTCATCCTCCAGCCTAGGGTCAGCATCACCAGTCAGTCTCAGACCTGTCAACCCCCACTGGAAACACACGGGTCTTCGTGGGTTCTCACTTGCCTTTTACCCCTCCACGGGTAAATCCTCTCCACGTGTTAGAGCCACTGCAGATGGCGCCCTGCTATTTCCTGCTGTTCCAGTGCAGTGTGGTTTAGAGTGTTAGGAGAATTTAAAATAAAAAAAAAAAAGGAAAAGAAAAACTAGCCAAAGGCGATCCAGGCAGCCTGTGACAGGCTAGAGCAATAATCATCTGAAAGTTTGGGCCTGGCCTTGTTTTGATCTGTTTTCTTGTTTTATTTTCTTCTTTACATTCTATATCCCATTCATACTAATCACAGTCAGTCCTGATTTTTCTTTTTATTTCTGCATTTGTCATAAAATAAAGCAAATTATTCCCGTCTTCGGAAACGATCTAGACTAATTAGTCGTCTCACCCAATAATTAGTTTTTTGTTTCCCTGTCTGTTTTCATGCATTATTGTTAGTTTTTTCCCCTCTTTTTTTAACACCATTACAGATTAAAATGAGCCACATTTGCAGTTGATGGTATCTGTTTTCGGGGGAAGAATGGAGAATTGCAGTACAGAGCGACTTCAAAAGCAGCAATAAACTCAAGGATAAATTAAGGAAATTGAATGAGCCACATTTGGAAGCAGTGTTGAGGCTAATATTCTGTCGCTTAAGGTTAAATTGCAACTGAGAGAGGTTCTGGAGAATCCGAAATCGGGAAGGCAACTTGGTAGTAGGAGCAAGGCACTCTGGCCATGGGGCCTTTTCTCAAGACAGATTTTGTTGCAGCTGTGGACACTGACCCAAAGGTACTCACTCACCTGCTATTCTGTGCTCTTCTCCCCAGGGCTGACCGATGAAGAGATTGATCTGGCTTTCCAGCAGTCAGGCACTGCTGCGGATGAGCCCTCGTCCTTGGGCCCAGCCACACAGGTGGTTCCTGTCCAGCCCCCTCACCTCATTTCGCAGCCATACAGTAAGTTACCTGCTCCTGCTCCTTCTTTAACCATGACTGGGACTCAGGGCTGTGGCCAAAGAGCAGTGTTTTGTGTTTCTCAGATTCAGCAAACAAACCAAGAGAAGCTGGGTTTCTCCCTGGTTGAGTAGAAAGCTCTTGGGTATCTCCGAAAGAAAGTGACAAACCCCGGTGCTCTTTTAGATAGACTTTTAGGTTTGTGGCAAAGGTTGAAGAGGAAGTGAGGGGCCAGAATAAATAAACTGTGTTGTTTCCAGTGTTTTGATTACTGCAGTGAACTGCACACTGTTATCAGCTCTGCTTCCATCCTTCTTTGACAGTGCTTTTGACTATTGCTGTTTCCCAGGTCACACCGTGAAGGTCTCATTTGCCAGTGCATTCGTCTTTGCTCACTGAAGGAACTCACCTCCTACTTTTATTTATTTATTTTTTTAAGTTAACATTCATAGGTTTAGTCCAGTGTTCACTCCAGTCCCTCCCTTGTCCTGACTCTACCAAGTGTATTCATGTTGTGGCAGTCTGTTAGAGAATTTCAGATTTAATGTGAAGGTTCCTTTTGAACATTGCTTTTAATTATTACATGATGTCATAACCCAGGGGAGGTTTCTGTTGTTTTAAAATGAAAGCTACCATAGTAATAAATGTATTCTAGTAAAGATACAGCTCTTTAATCACTCACAAAAAAGTCTGAAAAGGTTAAAATTGACTCCACAGCTATGGAAAAATCACTCAATTTGTTGTTTTAATGTATCTTAGCATTAGCTCTATTATCTTCCAAAATGCCTTTTTAAATAATCGTCTTCATTGTAGTTGTCTATCTCAGAAGTTTTAGTTTTTCAGAAAATGATATAAAACAGTGTTAGATACCAGATTTTAAAAGGTGTATTTTTAAACAAAAGATTGATTTCGATGCTTGAACACACAGTTGGAAGCTCCTCCTTTCTCTCACTTCACCGTAGTTTTCACCTGGGTTCATGGCGGCAGGTTGAAACAGCCAGCAGGGTCTTCCCTCCTCCAGGTTGGCACTGTGTGAGAGTCCACTTTGGGTGTCCCAGATCTCCTTTAGATAGCCTCCTCCTCTGCTTTCTGCATAAGGCTGAGTGGGTGAGGCCTGTGCACATGCACTCAAGTGTCTCGCAGTCAGAGCCTTGCCAGACAGCCTGCAGGTGTCCTGACTGAGACGCAAGGGACAGAGCTTCCACACAAGCCCCACTTTGGGCTTCTGGGTCCTAAACCTGCCACTTGTCCATGGCACGCGTCTCTCTTTTCTGGCCAGCATTCTTTCAGTCCACTATGATTTGCTTCAGGTTCTAAACTTACTTTACGTGTTTCTTTTTAGCCAAGGGCTAAGTTTCCACACTTTTTCCTTAGTTGAGTCCCTCGGCCAAGCCGTTTAGTGGGATTTGTTGAGGATAGGCAGTGGCAGCTGGGGTACAGAATTTTCTGAGATGCACATCTGTTCTGTTCCAGCTGTTTCCTCCTAAGGCTTAATACCAAACAGGTCTCTCGACTATTTGAGAACTTCTTTCTCAGAGCAAACTGTTCTGGTTAGTCATGGAGTTGGCCTAAAGTGGCATGTGTTGCCTGCTTTCCAGAGACACAAAGAGTTAAACTGTTAGTCTTTTTGAAAGGAGCAAAAGAGTGGGGCAGATAGCGGGCAGTTCAGTCATTTAAATTGTTCTCATGTCCATATTGCTCTGAGAAAATGCATTACACGCTCAGGTATTTAGGTGAAAGTATTTTTGAGTCTCCTAGCCCTAAAAATAAAATACATCTTCTCAGAGACAGACTTCTTCTTGCTTTGACACTAGTATAAAAACAATGGTAATGGTAATTTTAAATACCTGAAGTTTTTAGTTGTCACCATTGAGCTTCATTCTTCTTATACCGTTAACATTGCTCCTTTCAGCTCTGGGGGTGACTCTGCCTCTTCACTTCTGTACTTTTGCCAAGAGGTGTCAAAACTGCTCAGGGGGAAAAAAAAAAGCTTGATTTTGATTAATATAGAGAAACAAGACTTTGCCTGACTGATAATAAAACTGATAAATGACATTTGAATTACTTGTAGCGGTAATTTATTACATAAAATATCTTTTATTTGACATGCGATTAGTTGCTGGAAGCATCACTCAATCTGACTAGTTTAAACATGCTCTAAAATGAACCCCAGTAAAAACCAGGGCTGTCGACGGCTGGCGTTATGAAATATACTAATCCTGGAGTGAGGAAAAATCTGACTTTAAATATTTAAATGATTAATTGGGTTTATATATTTTTTTTACCTTTCTAACCCCCTTAATTACAAGCAAACTCAGGGGAGTTTCTGAACTAGGTGTGCAATCTGCATGCTTATCACTGAGGCATTGTCTGCATCCTGGAGGGATTTATGGCCTCCGTTCATGTGTGTTCCTGCCGATTTTATGTCTAGATCCCTGGCAGCCCTTTCCTTCCCATTTTGTGGCTTTTTAAGGACATTCCATCTCTTGAGTCTCAGTCTATGAAGTAGGATTCCCTGGACCCAGCCCCAAATGCTCATGTGTCAGATTTGAGACCATCCCAGGGTTCAGTGCTCACAGATCTTTACCTCTGGACCTGTTGGCCTGCCTACTCAGTGGCAGATGTGCTGATGGGTGCCTCTTTTGATATCTCTGCTCTTTGGTGAATGTGCTTGACCTTGAGTTGTTAGTAAATGCCAGGTTTAGCAAAGAGAACATGGAGATGTACCAGGAAGGTACCAGTTCAACTCCTCAGTATTTATTTAGCACCTACTTGGTGATTAGTACTATATCAGGTGAGAGATTCAAAACATGATTTTTAAAAATCTTATTGGCTCTTTTTTTTTAAGTATTTGTTTCTTAGTTTTAGGTGGATACAATATCTTTATTTTATGTGGTGCTGAGGCTTGAAACCAGTGCCTCTCACATGCAAGGCGAGCACTCCACTACTTGAGCCACAACCCCAGCCCCCTTTTTTATAGGCTTTTCAGGGAAAGATAAACTCTTAAGAAAAAGATAATAATATAAAACAGGGACTTAATGCCAAAATTAATTACACAGACAAGAAATTCCACAAGATTACAAAAAAGAAAAATTAACGTGGGCTAGAGAGTCAGGGAGGCTTTGTGAAAGTGGCAGGAGGTTGACACCCAGATGTTCTCAGGGCTTAACCCATTAACTCCCAAGTTTTCAATTCTGTGAACATAATAAATATTAAAATAATATTTTGAAGTCCCCATATTGGTCCCCAGTTTAAGTTTTCATAGTTGTTTCCATCTGGAACAATTGGGAAAAAATGGGTTAAGAGAAAGTCAGGTAGAGCTCAGGAAAGTAGAACTGCGATCGAAGGAGGTTAGGGGTTGACATTTTCTGTTCCTCTCTTTGGATCCTTTTTGTTGGACTTTGAGTTGGGAGCCAGCGCGCGTGCACATGCGTGCAGCTGGCATGATCCTGAACACAGGGTCCTGTTAGCTGCCAGCTGGGTGATTTGTACCCAGCTGCTTTGTCTTCTTTCATCCCAGACAGACAAGGAGCAAGCAGCTTTGAGATATAAGCAGGACCCGTATAAATTTTGTAGGGCCATAATTTTTTCTCAGTCTTGAATATTTTCCCCCCACTGTCTTTGATAAGCAATTTTAGTCCCCTTCGAAGACTGACCTGTAGTTTCAGTTGCCTATTGTTAAAATAGGATGTAAATGTTTGAGACTGGTAAAAGGCTTGGAACTATTTGATTAGAAATCCTGAGATGAGAGGAAGTGCTTTCCCTATTTTCTTCTTTTTTTAGCCCCATTTAGTAACAAAATACTCAACTCTGATTATCTTATTTCTTTTCCTTTAATTTAATTTTTATTTTTGGTACTGGGGATTGAACCTAGGGGCGCTTAACCACTGAGTTGCATCCAGTGCTTTTATTTTATTTTGAGTCAGGGTCTCGCCAAGTTGCTATTGGTTACTGAGGCTGGTCTTGAACTCAAGATCCTCTTGCCTCAGCCTACCGAGTTACTGTGATTGCAGGCATGTGCCACTGTGCCTGGCTGATAATCTTATTTCGTGAGCAAGCATTTATTAATTAATGACTACTGTGTGCCAGGCACTATGCTGGACTCCAGGATGAACAGATCAACTAGGTATGTTAGCCAGCTTTCCAAGATAATCAGTTTATAAATAGAAAAGGTTTATTTTAACTAACAGCTTTGGGAGTTCTAATTGATGATTGTGTGGCCCTTTTGATTTTGGACCTCTGGGTGGGGTGCCAGATAGCAATGGCAGGGAGTACATGATGAGCCAAACTGCTCACATTATGACTAGGGAGCAAAGAAGAGAAAAGAAGGGGCGGAGTCCTACTATTCCTTCAGAGTACACCCACAGTGGCCTGAAGACCTCGAGTCAGGCCCCATCTCCTAAAGGTTCCATTACCTCCCTATGGATCTAACCTCTAGATCATGGGCCTTTGTGGTTCATGCCAAATCCAAACTACAGAGCTAGGGATGTAGCTCAGTGATAGAGACCTTGCCTCACACATGTGGGGTCCCCAGTACTGCAGAGGACTATCCAAACTGTAACACAAGGCTCTCTCTGCAGTTGTTCTGGTGGGAAAAGTGTTAAGCAAGAACTGAGGTGCCTGTGAGACAGGCCCAGGGGAGGAGGTGGTATAGAAGAGGGAAAGGGCAGCTTCAGAGAGCAGATGTCTAATGACTGACTCAGTGACGAGGCAGGGTGGACAGGAGCACATGGACATGAAGGTATGTGATGACTTTAAGAAGCCCTGGGTGGTTCTGAGCTGCTGGTCAGGGGGTACAGCAGGGGGCTGGGGGTAGCATGCCCCTACCTGACAGACAGCCAAAAGCGCAGTGATGTTTGACTTACAGCTGCATTGTCTGATTATTTTTGAAGCTGTCCATGTTGACCATATTAGACTGGCACTAAAATTATTTGTATTTATCTGGCAGACACCTGGGGGCATGCCAATCTGAGTCAGCGTTGCCTTCCTCCCCATCTTTGCCCAGAGCTCACTGCTGTTCTCTGAAGTCCCAGGTCAGTTGTTGACTCCTCCAGGGCATTTTTCCAATGCCCTGTTCTGACTAGTATAGTATAGAAGTGCCCCCTGGCCTGCTCAGCCCGCTGTGTCCCACCACACTCACTTCAATGTTTATTTCAGTGTCTTTCTTACTAAACTGACAATTCTGAGGCTTTTATTTTTCTTTTTTAATCTAGTGGCCTGAGGCTCCGACTTAGCAGGTGTTCTAGACATGCTTATTGAATGTATCAGTGGTGATAGAAATGTGTTTGAGAATTGAAAGGCTGCCCTGTAATAGCAGGAGCTTGGGCCAGCTGCCCGGGCAGCCCATTGGTGAGAACTTCTGTGTGCTTAGCTCACGTGGGCTCTTCTGGGCAGGCTGGGAAGAAGTAAGGACAGGCCTGCCTCACCTTTGGGAGGTCACTGTTTGACGGAGAGGGAATCCCAATGCTTGGGGAAGGGCAGAGGCCTTCTTTTATGGGGGGACTATAGAGAGAATTCCATGACAGAATTAGGAATAAAGCAGACCTCAGAATGGTAGTCTTAGGGAAGGCTTTCTGGAGGAGGCAGGACTCAAATGGGGCTTAAGAGTCAGGATTGCATCTAAGAAAATAGAAGAAAATTTTGTGTTACATAAAGGCAGACCTTCTGGGCTGCCGTGGAGGGAGGTGCTTCAGTCCTCAGAGATCTGGCTCTCCACTGCTCTGTACCCCAACCCCAATGCTAAGGCTGGACCAGGGCCTCACGTGCTAGGCAGGCATTCTACCACTGAGCTCCGTACTCCTCCAGCCCTGCTACGTCCCCAGCAGCTGCCTGGCAGTAATCTTGTGGTCTAGCCTCACTGCTCCAGCTCCAGCTATCCCCTGCTGAACACTCAACAAGAACAGGCAGAAAGAAGGAAAAGGGCAAGCCACCTTCTAGACTCTTCCTGGAGACTGCCCTCGTCACTTCCACTTTCTCCCCCTGGCTGACACAGTCTCCTGGCCATGCGTGTCTACAAGAGAGGCCGAGAAAGGCAGGTGTTCAATTTTCATGTCCCATAGGAAGTTTGAGTTCAGTTAAACACCAAGTCAGGGTAATGGTGACCTCTGGGCTGGAAGAATCACATGGCTAGCTGCAGTGGTGTTTAGAAAGTTTTAGCTGGTAAATTAGGCAGGTTGATGATTGCTAATTTTATTATCCTTTATAACTTACATGAACGCCATTTTTTTTTTTGGTATGAGTCAAGTATCACAGGTATATATATTTTTTTAAGTCGTAGTTGGACACATTACCTTTATTTTTATGTGGTGCTGAGGATTGACCCCAGCGCCTTGCACGTGCTAGGTGAGCGCCCTACCGCTGAACCACAGCCTCAGCCCCTCACAGGTATATTTTTAAAAGGTGCATTAGAGTACTCCGGTCTTGCCCTTTCCTTTGGTCTCAGCTGCTAGCTGAGCAGAAAGAGACCTTAGCACCCACACTGCAGGCCATTGTTCTCTATCACTGCTGACTTCTTTGAGCTCTTTATTTTTTAAAAAATTCTGAACAGACTTTTAATTTTTTAAAATCAGCTTTGTTGAGGTGTAATTTACATAAAACATGCCCATCTTAATTATATCATTTGAGTTTTGACAGGTGTACATACCCATGCAACCATCACAGCATTGGAGAGCATTTCCAGTGTGCCCAAAGTTTCCACGTGCCCCATTTCCCGTGAGTCCACTCCTCTGGGGCAGCCCTACTCTCACTACCTGTTAGATCTCTTGTCCCCAGAGTTTGAAGTAAGTGGAACCCCATGGCGTGCACTCTTGTGTCTGGTTTCTTTCACCAGTGTGATGGCGTTGAGGTTCATCCATTGCTGTGCACATGAGAAGGCCCTTCTTTTATGCTATGGAGGCTCCACTGTGCCAGTGCACCACCCTTTGTTTATCCACTCACCAGTTGATGGACCTTGGGTTAGTTTCAGTTTTGAGCTATTATGAATAAAACTTCTGTGAACATTCGTGTACAAGTCTTTATTTCTCTTGGATGAATGTCTCGGGGTAGAATTACTGGTTTATGTGTGTGTGGCTAGTGACAGAAGAAACGACTCAGCTGTTTTCCAGAGTGGTTGTACCAGTTTACCCTCCCACCTGCCCTTCGAGTTCTCGTTCCTCTCTACTCCCCATGGTTGGTTGCCTGTCTTTCTGATTGCAGCAGTTGAGTGGTGTGTGTTGTGGTGTCCCTGGTGGTTTGGTTTGCCTTCTGTGGTGACTGGTCAGTGGAACATCTTGGTGTTCTCTTGTCCACTTGTGTATCTTTTGTAAAGAGTCTGTTGTAGTCATTTCCCCCTTATTTTGTCTTATTGAACTAGAAAAGTCCTTTATGTTCTGTTTCAGTTCCTCAGCCAGAGGTGTATTATGAGTGACTCCAGTCGACCTGCAGCCTACCTTGTGGGCTTTGACTTTGAGGTGGTAGGGGCGGTGGTGGGTACCTTTTTGTTTTTTAACATTGCCTTTTAAAAAACAAAACAAAAAAAATGTATTTATTTTATTATTATTATTTCTTGGTACCAGAGATTGAATCTGGAGCACTTAACCACCAAGCCACATCTCCAGCCCTTTTTATTTTTGAGATAGGGCCTTGTTAAATTGTTAAGGCTGGCCTTGAACTCTGAGATCCTCCTGCCTCAGCCTTCCAAGCTGCTGAGATTATAGGTGTGTGCCACCATGCCCAGCAAGATTCTGTTTTTGATGCCATACCTTTACCCCTCCCTGCTGCCTTCCTTTTACATCATGGTTTTTGTGTCTTAAGAAACCTTTGCCTGTCCAAGGTTGGAAAGACTTTGTCTTGTGCTTTCTTCTACAGAGAAGTTTCACAGTGTTAGTTGGTTTTGTTTGCTTGTTTGTTTTTGTGGTGCTGGAGATATAACCCTGGGCCTAGACAGGTGCTCCTGCAGCATCAGTTCTTTAGGTCTGCTTCGTTCTGTTTCTTTTTCTGTATGGTGTGAGGTGACACTTTGTATGGCTGTCCTGCTCAGTCAGTCAGCATCTTATGTTCAAAAGATGACCCTACTGAGTTACTTGTGTCTCTCTGGGTGTGTATGGTGGTGTGGTGCTGGGGTTGATCCCAGGGCCTGCATGTTGCTAGGTAAGTGCTCTACCACTGAACTCCACCTCCAGCCTTTCTAAGTTTTATTTTGAGACAATGTCTCACTAAATTGCCCAGGCTGGCCTTAAACTTGGAATCCTCCTGCCTCAATCTCTAGAACAGCTGGGATTACAGGAGTATACTGTTACCATGCACGGCATTACGCACGGCTGTTACTTGTCTCTTATGAAACGTCAGTTGACCATAGATACGTGGGTCTGTTTCTAGACTTCTCTTTTTTAAAACTACCCGCCCCCAATAGAGGGATTGAACCCAGGGCCTCGTTTCATGCTAAATAAAACAACTAAGCTACATCCCCAGCCCTACTTTTTTTTAAATAAAGCTATTGAAGTATATTTTACATGTCTTGAAATGCATTTATTTCAAGTATACAATTCAGTGATTCTTAGTAACTTTAGTGAATGGCACACCATTACTGTAAATCAGTTTTAGAGCACTTTCACCCCCCAAGATCCTTCTGGCCCACTATTAATATTGTTCCTGCCTTGAGCCTCAGGTGACCTCTAATCTACTTCACATCACTAGTAAGTTACCTTCTCTGGGCATTTCAGGTAAATGGAGTCATTATAAGTTTTTGGCTTCTTTTTTTTTTAGTCGTTGATAAACCTTTATTTTATTTATTTATTTTTTATTTTATTTTTTTTTAATTTTTAATATTTATTTTTTAGTTATCTGCGGACACAACGTCTTTGTACATGGTGCTGAGAATCGAACCCGGGCCGCACACATGCCAGGCGAGCGCGCTACCACTTGAGCCACATCCCCAGCCCTATTTTATTTATTTATATGGGGTGTTGAGAATTGAACCCAGTGCCTCACACATGCCAGGCAAGTGCTCTACTGCTGAGCCCCAGCCCCAGCCCCAAGTTTTTGGCTTCTTAATGTAAGAATTTGGGGTTCGTCCTTGTCGTAGCAGGATCTGCACTTTATTCCTGTTACTGCTGAATGGCACTCCATGTGGGGACACACATCATTTTGCTTGTCTGTTCTCTAGATAGGTCAGCTCCTGTTTGTTCTGTTTTTATTCTGGAGCTGGGCATGGAGCCAGGCCTTGCCAAGCCATGCCAGGCTAGTGCTCTACCCTAAGCCACACCCAGCCCTGTCTCCTGTTTTGGCTAACACTGATAACTCTACTAAGAACATTGGTATGCAAGTCTCATGTGCGCAAATGTGTTCTTTCCTTCTGGGTAGATGTCTAGGAGTGGAATTGCTGAATGTAGTAGTTTTTATATTTCTGGATTTTTGATTTTTTTTTCCTGATAGTTTGTCTATGTATGGGGACAAAGGGGAGGTACTGGGGAAACAAAGGATATTTTGACTCTGAGCTACATCACCAGCCCTTCTTATTTTTCATTTTGAGACAGGTAGGTACTCACTAAGTTGCTGAGGCTGTCCTTGAACTTGAAAATCTCCTGCCTCAGCCTCCTGAGCAGCAGGTATCACAGATGTGTAGCAACATGCCTATCTCTAATCAGCTTTTTTGAAGTTCAACTTACATAAATAAGATTCATCAATTTCAAATGTATAATTTGATAAGTTGTACGGGTGAGTTGTACTTCATTTAATTGACATAATCAGCCCGAAATAACAATATAGAAAACTTCTACTACCCTGGAAAGTTTCTTTGTGCCCCTTATCTCAGGCCCTTCACTCCACCCCTGGTTCTGTTAACTCGGCCTGTGCCTCTGTCGCTGTGGTTCTGCCTTTTTACAAACTTCATGGAATCATCCAGCTGGAGTCTTTGTGTTTGGTTTCTTAGCATGATGTTTTTGAGCGTGATCCCCTGAATGAACTACTTATATGTGTATAGTTCATTCCTTTTTATTGCTGAGTTGTATCCAGGGGTCAGCAAACTTTTTCTTCAAACAGGCCAGACGTCATGAGCCGCATGTGTGTGTGTCAAGTATTCTCTTCTTCCCCCTCCTCTTTCTCTTCTCTCCCTCCTCTCCTTCCTCTTCCTCCTCCTCTCCTTACCGTCCTTTCTTAGCTCAGGGCCATGTAAAAGCAAGCCGAGGTGGGAGTCAACCAGCTGGCCAGGTGGTTTGTCTGTTGACCAGTTGGTGGTCATCTGGGTTGTTCCCAGCTGATGGCTGTCATGGGGAAGCTGCTGGGAACACTGGAGTACAAGTCTTTGAGCACATCTACTTTCCTTTCTCTTGGGTAAGTACCCAGGAGTGGACTGGCTTAGCCACGTTAGGTTTGTATTTATCTTTATAAGAAACTGTCAAACTGTTTTCCCAATGGCTGTCGCGGTTTGCATTCCTATCAGCAATGTGTGACGGCATCAGTTGCTCCATCCTTGCCAGAGTCTGGTGTCATTGGTTTTGAAGTTTAGGCATTCTAACGTGTATGTAATACAACCTTAGTGTACTTTTAATTTGCATTTCCCTAATGACTAATGATGTCAAGCATATTTCATTTTCTTACTGGTCATTTTTATATCCTTTGTGAAGTCTCTTACAATCTTTTGCCCATTAAAAAAAAAACAACTTGTTTTTTATTGTTGAATTATCAGAACTTTTTTTTTTTTTTAAAGAGAGAGGTGAGAGAGAGAGAGAGACAGAGAGAATTTTTAATATTTATTTTTTAGTTTTTGGCGGACACAACATCTTTGTTTGTATGTGGTGCTGAGGATCGAACCCGGGCTGCACGCATGCCAGGCGAGTGCACTACCGCTTGAGCCATATCCCCAGCCCAATTATCAGAACTTTTTATATATTATAGTTTATAAGTCCTTTATCAGGTATATGTTTGGCAGATATTTTCTATGACTTGTCTTTTAATTGTCTTGACAGTGTCTTTTGATTTTCAAAAGTTGTAAATCTAAGTGATGTTTATTTTATCATTTTTCCTTTTATGGTTCATGCTTTTTGTATTTTTAAGATATCTGCCTGCTCCAAGATTACGAAGATTTCCTTCTGTATTTTCTTATAGAATCTTTTTTAAAAAATGTTTATTTTTTTACTTGTAGTTATACACAATACCTTTATTTTATTTATTTATTTTTATGTGCTGCTGAGGATCGAATCCAGGGCCTCAAACAGTGCTAGGCGAGCACTCTACTGCTGAGCCATAATCCCAGCCCTCTTATAGAATCTTTATAGTTTTTGATTTTTGTTTACATGTGTGATCTATCTTGTGTTAATTTTTGTATTTAGTGTGAGGATCGAGGTTCATTTTTTTTCCCCTCTGAATAGCCAGTTGTTTCAGCATAATTATTGCAGAGATTATCCTTTCCCCATAGAATACCTTGACCTCTTTGTTAGAAATCAGCCAGATAGGGCTGGGGTTGTAGCTCAGTGGTAGAGCATTTGCCTAACAAGTGTGAAGCACTGGGTTTGATCCTCAGAACCACATAAAAATAAATAAGTAAAATAAAAGTATTGTGTCCATCTGCAACTAAAAAAAAAAAACCAGCCATATAAGCATAGGTGTATTTCTGGAGTCTTTCGAATTCCTTTTTTTTTCTTTTTGATACTGAGAAGTGAACTCAGTGGCACTTTACCATTGAGTCACATCCCCAGTCTACTTTGTTTTATTATTTTGAGACAAAGTCTCACTAAGTTGCTGAGGCTGGCCTCAGTCTTGGATTCTCCTATCTTAGCCTCCCCAGTTGTGGGGATCATAGGTGGGTCATGATGGGTCATGATGCTCAGTTCTGTGCTCTGCCTCAGGGCCATCCCTTAGGCCTTCTTTTGAGCCTTGTTCCTGGCGGTGCTGGGAGCTGAGCCTAGGGCTCCCATGCTTCTGGGCAGCGCTCACTCTCTTCACTGTTTTGAGTTGTGTGGAGGGTTTGCTTGTTTTTTGCACTGGAGATTGAACCCAGGAACTCTTTGCCACAGAGCTACATCCCCAGCCCCCAACCTTTTTCTTTTTCCTTTAGAATCGGGGAGGGTCTTGCTAAATTGCTGAGGCCTCAAATTTACAATCCTCCTGCCTCAATCTCCCAAATCACTGGGATTACAGAGTGTGCCAGGGTGCCACCGTGCCTAGCGGGGTTTTTGGATGAGGAGTCTTACTATGTTGCCCAGGCCAGCCTTGAACTCCTGGGCCAAGTGATCCTTCCGCCTCAGCCTCCTCCAGGAGTTTGTGTTTTGTTCTGTAGAGAGGGGAAAGAGATGCACACTGCTCGGTGTCCTTCCTGCCTGGAGATGACACTGCAGGCAGCATTGTAGCCCATGAGAAATGGAAAGTGGGCTCTCACAGGGTGCACATATGGAGCCAGGCCTTGGCTTGGGCTGCCAGCCTCCCCAGGGGTGTGACAGTTGGCTGCCTTTGCCAGCTCCCTCTTCCCTGGAGAGCACTGTTCAGCAGGATGACTTGGTGACTTGGTGACGCCCACAGAGCTTGTGCTGCAGATGAGACTTTCCTGGACCGTGGGCTTTGCGTGGCCCTGGCACTGCCAGCGCAGTGCTGCTGCGTTGGACGCATTGTTCCTGTCCCACGAATGTGTTCTTGCTGATTTTGTCTGGTCTCCCCTGCTAATGAGAATTTTTTGATTGATAAGAGATATAGTTAAAGAAATTGAGCCAGGTCTGTTTTGATACACCCAGTGAATAGTTACGGAGCAGAGGTGCAGCTCCCCTGCCCCTGACACAGCTACTGACCATCGTGGCCACCTAACCTGAGCCTCGGGGTGGGCAGACCTCCATGGAGACTGCCAGAGCTCAAGGTGCTTCGTGGAGTCCCTGGAAGTTGAAGGAAGGCCCCTTTCCCGCAGCACTTTGTCCCCTGATCTTGTTGTAGCCCATGGTGTGACTCTGTGCTATGTAGGATAGTGTTTGGTACCAGAGTCGACTGTCCGTTGTCCTTCATGAAAACACCAAGGAAGTGGTATTGGAGAGGAGCTGTGCCATTCTACCCATCAGCTGATCGAGCCCTCAGGGGAAGCACTGCAGACACAGGAGATGTCATTGTTCCTGGGTTCTTTATGGTTGGCAAAGCTCTGCCACCTTTAGTCAAGTGGTCTGTGCTTCATAAGCAGAAAAAAACATCAGGGAACCATCTGGCTGGAGAAGTGGCACTGGGCCCTCTGACCCCAGATTCTTACCCCTTTTCTGCATGGTCTGCCTGATTGGCCAACATCAGGCCTGAGACTCTGAAGCTTTTAAAAAGCTCATTTATGCCCGGCACGGTGGCACATACCTATAATCCCAGCAGCTTGGAAGGCTGAGGCAGGAAGATCATAAGTTTAAAGTAAACCTCAGCAACTAAGTGAGACCCTGTCTCAAAAAACAAAGGGGTGGGGTAGGGAATGGGGATGTAGCTCAGTGCAGAAGCACCCCTGGGTTCAATCCTCAGTAATACACGTACATACATGCGCATGCTGGACTCACTCAATCCACTTCTCTTCCTTCCCAACTGGAGCAGAAGAGTGACTGACCCTAGATTACGCCCTTGGACTTTTGGGAGCAGGGCGACAGAAGAGTCTGCTGTCCCAGGAGTCCTTGGTTTGGCTTCTGTGCAGGGTCTGCACTGGACTTGGGAAATACTGGCCCCAGAGTACGCACGGACAGGAATCCAGGTGCTGGACTGGGGTGTGAGCTGGTTTGCGGCCACCAGAGTAATTTGCAGTGGCCCTGGTCTGTTGCCCTTGGAAGCCACACAATGGGTAAGAGTCATTTCCATCCAGGTCTTTCCTCTTTCTTCATTTTGCCACAAGAAGGAATTGTATCACACATCTCCAAAACGAGGAAAATGGCATTTCAGCTTCTTGTCTTTATAGACTCTCTGAACTTTAGGAAAGATCATTCTGGTCCCTTTTCATTAATAATGAAAACCAGGGGGCAATAAAATGTTCTTAACGTGAGCCCAGCAGGAACGGAGCAGCAGTGAGGGGTGAAGGGTGAGCTGCAGGAACCACAGGTGTTTCTCCGGCCTGGGGAGGGCAGAGCTCTGACGAGGTAGGCAGGTGTGCGGAGGCCCCCGCCTCCTGGCTCCCCAAGATGTAGTGTCTGCTCAGCCTTGGCAGCTCAGAGGCCCCAGAAGAAGGCTACACTGCGTGAGGTGCAGTGGATGCAGAAGCATCTAGCAAACTTGGGCTTCTGGTCCAAATTTTTTTGTTTTGTTTTGTTTTGATGCTGGGGATTGAACTCAGGGCCTTGGGCTTACAAGAGAAGCACTCTACCAACTGAGCTATATCCCCAGCCCCTCTGATCAAGTTTTTAACCTGGTTCCAGCTAATTTCTTGTTAAGTTATTTAGAGGGTACCTGAGAGTCAGTGGTGCATGATTACTGAATGCAAGCCCCATGGGAAGGGGTTCTTTCTGAGGCTTTTGGCCACATGATGGACATCCTGGGTGTGGATTAAAGCCCTCCCAAGTGTGGCTTTCTCTAGGGATGGCAAGGCCACTCTGCCCTTTTTCCTCCTAAAAATGAACTGGTACCAGATGTTGAATTTTGCATCTGGCGCACAGCAAAGCTGGCTAGAAGAAAAAGCAGACGACAAAGTAAAGACCTGAGTGGGACTCAGAGGCCCAGGTCTCAGGGTCAGGGTGAAAGATAGTCTACCTCTGAGGTCTCAGAGCTTCCTGTTTAACAAGAAGTGGTTTATGTGGCATGGGGATGTCTGCAACAGGGCGAAGCCACACTCTCCACTTTCCAAGATGGATTCTCAGACTTGAATACCTTGCTGGTGTCACATAGCCTAGACAGGGATTAGAGATTGTCCTTAATGTGAACCGCAGCGTGCAAGAAAAGTAGATTGATAAATTTACATGAACACAAAAAATGCCAGCATGCCATGAAAGAACCCAAATAAATATGAACCAGAAGCTGTTTATGATTTGTGTCATAAAGGGCTAACATCCCTGCTGTATTACAGAAGTGCTGAGGGAGAGAAGTCAAGTAGAAAAGTGGAGAACACACAGTACACCAGAAAGGAAATGCTGTTGAAGAGACGCCCAGTCCTCACTCAAAATAAGATCAACGCAAGCTAGAACCAGAGTGAAGCACCGCTCTCCTTCTGCCACTGTCAGAAATACGTGTTTGACAACACACTATGTTGGGCTGCCTATGGGGAAACAGCACCGGGTGCGTGGCTGATGGGATGAGTCCGCTGAACACCATGGAGGCCATTTTGTAGGATTTCTCAAATGACAGAGGCCCATGCCTTTGACCCATGTCCTAGGAAGTCTTAGGCTTACAGACGTCTTGTCTTATATGGGAGCTGACACGTGTGCACGGTCACTGATGAGTTAGGTGCCCCCAGCAGGGAACAGGTTAAATAGAATATTATAGAGCTGTAGGAAAAAAAGAAAATTGGAAAATAGGTGGGAAAGAGGAAAACCAAGTCACATCTGTGTTGTCTTATATGTGTGTCAAACTCTCTGGAAGGATAAATAAGAAACCGTTCTCCATGACTGGTGGTGGTTGAGAGGGAGACCTTTCTCAGTAGACCTTTCTGGCTCCTGCTGTTGGACATTGAAGCGGCGTGTGTGCTGCCTGACCAAAGATGGGAAACAAAAAATGGGGATTGAGGGCTGGGAGAGGCCACGTGTGGATTACAGTTTTGTAACAAGGTGAGGCTGAGCCATGTTGGGGAATCTCATGTGGAATCCATAGGTGGAGGACAGAGGGGACTGTGGTGGCTAAGGAGAGATTCTTGTCTGTCCCCTCTGTCTCCTGAGAGCCCGCGGCCCCGGGGAGGAGGGGTTTCCCTCTTGCCCACTTAAAGGTCTCTGAGACTCGAATCCCCCTGCTAGGCTGCATGCTGGCCACCCTCCCTCCCTGTGCACTCACCTCCTGCCACTGAGCTTAAAAGAGGAGTCCTGTTCCTCTGCTTTGGTCATCAAACACCAAGAGGGACAGGTAACCTCTGAGAGCTGGCAAGCACCGGTGAGAGAGGTAGAAGCAGAAGCACTCAGGTGTCTAAAAGCACTTGGTGTCTCCAGGCAGCGCTGGCCAGGCAGTGGTGCTCCCTCTTAGAGTTTGGGGATGTTTCTCTTCCTTCCTCACCCTTTCTCAGATCACTCAGGGCCCCGCTTCCCTAGCACAGCAGCATGCATGGGGGTGCCCTCTGGTCAACCTCCCAGTGGCACTGCAGGCTCATTTCATGGCCGGCATGAAGCCTATGCCACCCAACATTCTGAGAACAGTAGCCCCTGCCCCTCCTTTAATGACAGTCTCCTATGAGGAGGGAGGGTGTTTGCTAGGTGGCCTAGAGATAGCTGAGGGCGTTGGAGTGGACAGTGGTGCCTCCTGGGATCAGATCATGAAAGCACTTTGTGAACTCTGTGTAGGGGAGTGCAGTCGGGAGGTCTCTCCTGTGCACCTGGGATGTCCCTCAGGAGCTGTGGGGACTCGGATGTGCTAGGCCCCCTTTTTCCATAGGGGAGGACTCTCAGTGGATGTCTGAAACTGTAGGTAAGACTGAACCTTCTGTGTACAGTTTTTCCCCCATACATTCATATCTATAATAAAGTTTAATTTATAAGTTAGGCACAGTAAGATGAACAATAATGAAATAGCACAATTATAACAATATGTTATAATAAAAATTATCTGAATGTGTTCTCTCTTAAAATATTGTGTCGTACCATTGATTTTAGCAAGCTCAGCATATGATTATTTTTCTTTCTGTATTGAGAACTTTTGCCACTAAAGGTTTTTCTTTGGCATATCCAGATTGCCAGCCTCACTACTTTTATATTTTGGAGCCATTGTTGAGTTACATGGGGGTGACTTGAACGTAACCACTGTGACCGTGAGACGGCCGTCTGATAACCGAGATAGCTAAGTGACTAAAGGGCAGGTAGCACATTCAGCATGGCTGTGATGGACAGAGTTGTGATCCACAAGCTAGGTGGGACAGGGTGGGATAGCTGAGGTTTCACCACGCTACTCAGAATGGTATGCAATTCAAATCTTGGGAATTGGGGGTTTTTTTGGAATTGTTCGTTTACTATTTTTGGACTACAGTTGACCACAGGTAACTGAAAGGGACGCTGCAGGTAACGGGGGTGGGGGTGTTGATCTAAAGGGAATTGGTTCAGGAACCAGTTCCTCAACAACAGCAGCAAATTCTTCTGAGATGGCTCCAAACTCCATTCCTTGGCCTCCATCCTAGCCCAGACCCTCTTTGCCTTTGTGTGTCCTTGCAGAGTTCTCCCCAGCTTTCATGCTTCCGGGACTCCACTTCTGCCTTGTCCTCAGAGCCACCCACGCTGCTGTCCTAGAGCAGATCCCATCACGACACTTACCCAGATCCTGCAGTGTCTCCCCCCTGCTGGTGAAATGGTGTTCAGACTCCTGGGCCCTGTCTTTTCCTTCCCACCCGCAGGTAGATTTGACTCCCTGTGTTCTCCTGGACACTCTTCCTGCAGTTCTTTTGACCAGAGCATCTCTTCTCCCCTGCTGAGGCCCAGGTGCTCATCAGGTCCACACTGACCCACTCTCTTTACTTTATGCCTGTTTTTCCCTTGTCCCAGAACCACAGGTCTTGGTCTTTACCTCCTCCAAGACCCTGCTGACCCCTGGTCTCTTCCCCCCGCTACCCCCACAGGCACATGCCCTGGATAGGCTCTGTCACTCTGTGAAGTTGCCTTGCTCCATCCTTCGGAGACTTGTGTCTTCTGTCTTTTCTCCCCAGCTACATGTGAGAGCAGAGCAGGGAGGTCACCTTGGTCTGTGGTGCCCTC
Source organism: Callospermophilus lateralis (assembly GCF_048772815.1). NCBI lineage: Eukaryota > Metazoa > Chordata > Mammalia > Rodentia > Sciuridae > Callospermophilus > Callospermophilus lateralis. The sequence continues at coordinate 136,951,916 of NC_135311.1, read as the reverse complement.
GATGATCTTTCTCTGGAGTAGGGCGTCTGCACATGTGGTTCTGTACACCAAGGTGTGTTCACGCCATCCTCATAGGGCCCTGCCTCCTAGCTCCATGCTGGGCACTCAGCTCACTGCTGCTGCATACCTCTGCCCAGCATGCACAGCTGAGGCCAGATGACTAGCTGTCTCTGCTGTCCCCAGTGAGGCAGATGGTTCGCAAAGCCTGGGAAGAGAAGGGGACAAAGCTGAACTGATACTTCTGACAGTCACAGCTGTGTACCCCACTTGCCCATCTGCTGAGTCACACACTTGCCTCTCCCCAGGGAAGGATGCTGGGTGTCCCCCCTGACTCTGCCTCCTTTCTCTCACTATCAGGCCCTGTAGGTTCCCGGTGGCGAGATTATGGTGCGTTGGCCATCATCATGGCGGGAATTGCATTTGGCTTTCATCAGCTTTACAAGGTAAGTTGTCTTCCCAGAGGCTACAGGTGCTCTACCTGCTGCCCTGGCAGTCAGCTCCCCTCTCCCAGCTCTTGGTTTACCTCCTGCACAGAGGTGCTGTCCTTGGGGTGCTGCAGGCACAGGAGGGAATGCGCACCCAGGCCTGGCAGGCACAGGCCCCTCCTCTCCTCTCCACTCCTGAGTCTCTACTCACAGGGTGACCTTGAGGTCTGTCCATTGCAGTCTTGGTCGGGCACTTAGAATGGTGCCTGATGTGTAATTTGTGAGGGACAAATTAAGAGCATGGACGCTGGGCGCCATCTGCCTGTGTTAAACCCTGGCTCTGCCCGGAGAAACTGACCACAGGCTCATCTGTAAAATTAGTATAAAACAGATGGTCCCCAACTTACGATAGTCACCTTTACAATGGTGCAGAAGCACACCCATTGCAACCCTTGCTGTGTACCTTCAGTGCAATATTCAGTAAATCACACGAGATTGTCAACATCTTATTGTAAGAGAGACTGTTAGACGATTTTACCCACCGTCAGCTGATGTGCATGTTTTAGGCACGTTGAAGGTAGCCTGGGAGATGAGGTGTATTGCATCATTGTTGATGTCCAGTACTTCATTGTGACATGACTCCCTCTCCTCATCATTGAGGAGCAGCTGCAGTACCTGCTTCATGAGATTGTAATGAAGAGCACAGGAAAGTGCTGAGACAAGCGGCTGACTCACTGGAAGCACCCCAAACTCCATTGTTCTACCTTAGTATTTAAAGCCAGGTTGGGGAACCTCAGTGTAGCCATGTTCGTGGGATCGCCTTGTCTTCCAGGGAATGTATAACGTAGGATTCCTCAGGACTCATAAGCAGAGTTGATTGCTTACCACAGAACCTAGGCACCAAGCAAACATTTACTTTGTTGACACCAGTGAAAAGGCCCACCTTGGATATGAAGAAATGAGTCTTTTCTAGAAGGTGAAGAGCCAGGTTGGGTCTCAGGTCCAAGATCTGCTCAACCTGGAGGCCACCCAGGGCCTGAATGAATTCCAGACTCACCATTGTGACTTTTAGCAAGTGAAATACATTTAAACCTTGCATCCTGGGATTCTTAGTTTGGGGCTTAATACAAAAGCTAATGGCAGAGTTATAGCAGAATAACATTTTTTTCAGTGGAATATCTGTTGCTGTAGTTGGAAATTGCCATGTAGAAATCCGGAAGCAACTTCTTAGCAAAGGAAACAATCAGTAACGTGATGAGAGAGCCTACAGAATGGGGAAAAATCTTTATCACACACACCTCAGATAGAGCACTAGTCTCCAGGATATATAAAGAACTCAAAAAACTTAACACACACACACACAAACAACAAACTGAATAACCCAATCAGTTCAGCTAAGAAACTGCACAGACTTTTAGAGAAGACGAAATACAATCCATCAACAAACATATGAAAAAATGTTCATCATCTCTAGCAATTAGAGACATGCAAGTCAAAACTACTCTAAGATTTCATCTCACTCCAGTCAGAATGGCAGCTGTCAAGAATACAAACAATAATAAGTTTTGGTGAGGGTGTGGGGGGAAAAGGTATGCTACATAGTTGGTGGTACTGCAAATTGGTGCAACCACTATGGAAAAGCCATATGGAGATTCCTCAGAAAACTTGGAATGGATCCACCATTTGACCCACCTATCCCACTCCTTGGTTTATACCCAAAGGACTTAAAATCAGCCTACTGTAGTGACTCAGCCACATTAATGTTTATAGCAGCTCAGTTCACAGTAGCTTAACTATGGAACCAACCTAAATGCCTTCAACAGATGAATGGATAAAGAAAATGTGGCACATATATATAATGGAATATTACTCAGCCTTAAAGAAGAATGAAATGATACCATTTGCAGGAAAATGGATGGAACTAGAGAATATCATGCTAAATGAAATAAGCCAATCCCCCCCAAAACGAGAGCTGAATATTTTCTCTGATAAGCAGATGCTGATTCATAGTGGGGGTGGAGGGATAGAGAAGAATGAAGGAACTTTGGTTTGTGTAGGAGGAGTGAGAGGAGAGGAGTGGAGTTGTGGGGTTGGGAAGGACAGTAGAAGGAGACAGACATTATTACCGTGTATATATGCACGATCACACTGGAGGAGTGATCTGAACTGTGGACAGCCAGAGGAAGGAGAAGTTGTGCTCCATTTGTGTACAGTGTGTCAAATGCATTCTGCTGTCAAATAGATTAATTAATTTTTAAAAATCTGGAAGCAAATTGTTCTGTATCTTAGAACTCCCTCCTCTGAGTGGATACCCACCCGTTTCTTGTGTGTGGACGGCTTCTTCCAAATCACTGGCACAGATAGGCACCAGGAAGGATAATATGACAACACACAGCTTTCCAACGAGTGCCTCGGCCCTGTGAGCCCCACAGGCTCAGGCCTCAGGCCACAGGCCACGGCGCAGGCCCTGAGGGGAGCAGGAAGCACAGCCCCTTGGTGTAGGTGCACCAGAGGGCTGCTGTCCATTTTCACAGAGCTCCGGGCTCTCGCCTGTTTGTTTGTTTGTTTGTTTGTTTGTTTTGGTTTGGTTTTTAAATTTTTTTTTAAGTTGTAGATGGACAGAATGCCTATATTTTATTTGTTTATTTTTATGAGGTACTGAGGATCAAACTCAGTGCCTCACGCATACTAGGCAAGCGTTCCTCTGAGCTATATAGCTCCAGCCCCTCTCACCTGCTTTATAAAAGAAAGACATTGAAATGTTGGTCACAGTGGTGACTGAAGAATTTCTGGAACAGAGCTGGGCGCAGTGGCACACACTTATAATCCCAGCAACGTGGGAGGCTGAGGCAGGAGGATTGCAAGTTCAAGGCCAGCCTCAGCAATTTTAGCAAGGCCCTAAGCAACTTAAAATTCAAAAGAAATTCTCAAAATTCAATAGAAAGCGCTGGGGATGTGTTTCAGTACATCACCTCTGTATTCAATCCCCAGTACTAAAAAAGAAAAAAAATAAAGAATTTCTAGAATATTTGTTAATAGTTTTTTTAAATTAAAAGGAGAGGGGCTGGGGTTGTGGCTCAGTGGTAGAGTGCCTGCCTCACATGTGTGAGGCACTGGGTTCAATTCTCAGCACCGCATATAAATAAATGAATAAAATAAAAGTTTATCAACACTAAAAAATATTTTTTAAAAAATTAAAAGAAGAAAAAAGAAAGTGGGAAGAAGCCACCCTCTTGCTGCACACATGCATAAGACTTAGGCTGAACAGGGCATATGCCTCTTGTCACTTCTGACCTCAGAAATGGAGCCCACAGTTGTTTACATGTGTGAGAGTTTCTTGACTTTTATACTTAGGGAATTTTCCACCTGCAACGTCAGACTACATTTGATGAGTTTTAGCTCAGTTGTGAGTAATAACTCACAGGTTGGCTGAAAAGCACTTTGCAAAATAGAAAATGCTTCTACACTTAAGCTGAATGATGGTCTTCACTTAGGAGTCACTCCTGAAATGAGCTCTCCCACAAACCCCCTGTGAAGGGCCTTCTCCTTCCCCATACAGAAGCCTTAATGGAGAAGTTTCCATCTTTTTTCCCCATCTGGGGCCCAAATAGACTAAGAAACAAAGCACCCTTGTGTGGCCCAGCCAGGCCCACGCCGTGTGAGCTCTAGCACCCTCCTTTTCAAGTTGCACTGGGTCTCGCTCCTCTCAAATAGGGGGCCTCGTGGGTCGAAGGACATTTGCCTCATCCTGCTCTCCAGTGGCCTGCTGCCTACCTCTGCCCTTCCACACCCCTGTTCCAAGTCTCACAGCAGGGTGTCCAGCTATGCCCTTGCCTTCTTCCCAGTGCTCAGAGGACCGGGTGTTCAGGGTTCTTATTTGGTGGCATCACAGTCGCCAGGTGCAGCTTACTCCCTGGGGTACCTGTGAGAAGTGAGTTGTTTGTCTCTGAAGAAGGAGGCTGCTTCTGAGGATTCAGCCTTGGTTAGCAAAGACCAAGTGATCTCGGGAGACCACGGTATCATCCCCTACTAAAAGCCAGGGCCCTGAAGTCTGCAGCTGATTTCCCTTTAGTTTCTTGAGTAAGTTTTTATTCATTTAATTTTAATAATTTGTTTTGAAGGGTGAAACAGGAGGCTGCCAACAGCATTGTTTTCCTATATATCCTTCCACATTTTCATCTTACAACTTTTAAAGTAGAATTTAAAATTTTTGTCATAAAAATATGACATCACTAATAACAGTTTCCTGTCACAGCGGACCAGACTGGTTTGCCTGGGGCCAGGTTGCCGCTGTGTGGCGGAGCTTGCCCGACAGGTGCCACACCCTGGGTTCTGTCCCCAGTGCACACGCATGTGCACATGCACACTGGTTTCTTCGTCCCTGTTCTCTCCTGATCCTTGTCCTTATTCAGACAGAATTTTAGATGGTTATAATCGCAGTCTTGTAACTTTTTCAAGTATTTTGTTCGCTTATGGATGTGCCAGGGTTCCCCAAACCTGGGGAGGACGAGGGAAAGTTGGGTGGCAGGATTTGAGAGACGGATGTCAGGTACCTGCTTGCACACCGCTCCTGCCCCTCTCCTTCTTGCAGAAGTACCTGCTGCCCCTCATCCTGGGTGGCCGCGAGGACAGGAAGCAGCTGGAGAGGATGGCGGCGAGTCTCTCTGAGCTGAGTGGCAGCGTGGCCCAGACAGGTAAAGATTAATGACTCCATCAAGTCACCCCTCAAAGCCTTCTCCACGCAGCCCCTTCGCGGCCCCTCCCCTCTCCCTCCGTCTCCACTTTATGTGGTGACTTCATTTATCTGCTCTGAGAATCTGTTCACATTTGCAAATGAAGCCGCCGTCATTTCGGTTTAATTTGAAATTGCTTGTTTACTGTCGGCGCGGCCTCAATTAATTATGTTTTTACGGAAAGGCTCCCAACCTCAGAATATTAATAAGGGGAATAAAATGACAGCCTTTCTAAGGGCTGTAAAGTTCATTTTTAATTTCTGCTTCTATGAGGTTTTCAGGGGGGTTTTCAGTGATTTCCCCCCTTCCCTCTAAGAGTCCAAGGCAGGGTCAGGAGAGTCTGTAATTACTGTGGCTCCTGGGACCCCGGCCACCTCCTCTGTTATCGACTCCACAGGGCTGGCGTTCATTACTCGCTGCCCCACGATGGCCCAGATTAGCTGGGACCTGTCGCGCCAGAGGTGGCTCTGCTCCGTTATAAGCTTGTTTACCAGGTGGAGCTCTGCATCTCAAACCCCGAGGCAGGCGGGAGCCTCCTGTCCAGGCAGCCCATGTCCCTCAGGGGCACCTTCGTGAAATCCTCAGAAGTCTGTAGCATGTATCTGTCACACTGGCATTTGCTCCTAGGAGGGTGACGCGGTGATACCTGGTCCCAGGGACCACGTGACAGTGGGGTCTAGGCAGACAGCCTCGGGGTGGGAGTAGGATAGGAAGGCGCACTGGAGACAGGGTCCGCGGTTTCACTCCTCCTGGATGTGGCGGAAGCCTGAGCCTCAGCCTTCTCAGGCTGAACATGCCCTGAGCTCCCAAGGACACGGCTAGGCCCATGAGATGAGTGAGGCAGTGAGAGGGGCCGGGAGAGCCAGGACGGCGCAGCCCGCGTGATTAGAGGGAGAGGCTGGACCGGTGTGCTGTTGACCACGGACAAGCTCACAGTAGAAAGAGTGGAAATCTGGAGGGCAGGTCCAGCGCAGGTGGGTTTCCAGGGCGCAGATGAGTCATCAGAGGTGAGGGGGCGGGGCCTGCAGATAAATGAACCGAAGCAGGAATAGGGGCTGCCCTCAGGCATGGGGACTGAGGAGGGAGTCTGTGGGCACCATCTCACCAGACGCCACACTCTCTTCCCCAGTGACTCAGGTACAGACGACACTGGCCTCTGTCCAGGAGCTGCTGAGGCAGCAGCAGCAGAAGGTCCAGGAGCTGGCCCACGAGCTCGCCACCGCCAAGGTACTTACCTCTGGGCCCTGGGTTCCCCCAGGCCCGGTCTGTCCTGTCCAGCTCTTCGCCCTGGTCCTTGTGCCCCAGGTCTGAATGTTGTCTTCCAAGGTCTGAATGTCCTTCACCTGCCATCTGCTGTCTAACCTTTCCTGTGGAAAAGGGAGGCATCATCGTACACTTAGATGGCAGTTACCCATTGAGGCCACCCTTCCTGTCACCTCCCAACAGGAGAGGGAAGAAAGCTGCCCTTTTCTTTGTGACCTCTGATGACAGCCACACCCCCACAGCTCTGGACGCCATCATCGTAGGTGCCTGTAGTTGGGCTGCAAGTCACAGGGAGAATATGAGGGGACAGAAGGGAGAAGTGTACAGTTTCCCAGCAACCCCTGTGCCCGCCCCAGGCGCATGGGCTAACCTTGCCTCAAGTATGTGGGCTTGGGTGATCCCAGTGGAATGGGAACCACCCAGGATCGACTGAGGAAGTTTTCCATGCCTTATTGCCCAAATCTGCAGCAGTCTGGGCAGTATCAGACTGAGGGATCCATCTGCTGGGTTAGAATCCTCACTTTCCTACTTGCTAGCTGTGGGCCCACAGGTAAGTTACTTAACTTCTCTGAGTCTTCCTCATGTATACAATGGAGCTATAATGGTTCCTGCTTTGCTGGATTGTGGATGTGCTTAGAACACTGCCTGACTTCGGTCAGGTCTCAGGGTTGCAGGCCCTGGTTTTCATGGGTGTATGATAGCATCATCATGGCTTAGGCAGGCAGGGCCCAGGAGACAGTGGTCCGGTGGCTCCATAATGTCCTCTAAAGGATTTCACCCAGTCTGTTCTGCTAAGGGAAGACACCTTCAATGCACTAGATTGCAAAACCAGGAAAGTGGATCACTTCCTGCTTCTGATAGAGTCTGAGGTACCTCTTGTGAAGACCCAAGAACCCCCTCCCGATGTCTCTCCCACACACAGGTGTTGCCTCACCCCCTCCTCAGGTGGCTGCAGCCCCTGTGGGTCCCTGTGGCAGCAGCCTTCACCCCACTTGGTTATCTTTTGGATCAGTGGCCGTCAGTGGCCAGCAGCCATTCTGGAAACTGGGAAATTGCTTTCAGACCTTAAACATTAAGATTAAGACCACGTGTTGAATTTGAAGGCGGGTGGGGTGGGCTTGTCCTGGTGGCTGAGATGGCCCCATAGAACTCCTCCGCTTGCTGTTCTCAAGCCCCTCCCCCTCCAGGCTTCTGTCCCCCTCTTGGTGATGAAGTGGGGTTCTCCAGCCTGGCATCTAAACACATGTGAGGACTTTGGTTACCCCATAAACCAAAGACTCAGAGCTGTGTTTTCTCAGCTGTGATGTAAGTTTTTATATCTGGCTTCCAAACTCCTACTGGAGCACTGTAAAAAATTAAAAAGAAGAGCTTTAAGTAATTTAAAAAACCTACATAAAACTGAAGGCTGCGAGTTTTCGACAACTGTTTTTTAAAGAGATTGGCTAAAAAGCCCCAGATGTCAGATTTTATTTCTGAATCCTGGCATCTGGCAGCACATGCATTTGGTAATCGGAGTCCTGTGCAGGCCGGGAGTGGAAGTCGCTCCTGCTTGATGGGCTGCTGTAGCTTCCAGGGCGCAGAGGAGCTCATCAACAGCTTCTGTGCCCTCGTCATCTGCTGATCTGGAGTGGGGACCCTGCAGGGTTGTGTGTGAGGGTGGCAGCCATGGGCCCGCATTCTCCTGGACTGCAGGTTTCCTTCCCCCTGGGCGGTCTCAGCTGGGTGGGCCTGCAGTCGCCACTGTGCATTGGGGAAAGAGCCAGGCTCACCCCATCTGGAGGCAGCCTCCAGCTCAGGGAGGCAGGCACTTGAGCTGAGGCCTCCTGGCCGGGGTGGACCACTATATACCCACCACACTCACCCCAGCAGCTTGGCCACCCGCAGCTCCCATGCGGGGTGGTGGGATTGGCTCTCCTCTTGTCCATCTGTCCTGACACGATTTGCCAAAAGCCAAGTGCAGCAGTCCTGTGTGAAGGAAGTTCTGTCCTGGCCCTCTGGGGAAAGGGCAGCTCAGAGTCTAGGGGCTGTTCTCTTCTCTGTTCTGCAACCAGAGTCATCCCAAAGAAGGGATGTGATTGGGTAGCATGACCTGCAGGTGGCTTTGCAGACAGGGAGGAGCAGTCCTGGGATGTCCTCTGGCCCCCAGGACCCTCTAGAGACCAGACCTCACCTAGCAGGACCAGGAGGTCCCCAGCAGCCCCAAGCAGCCCAGCATGTGGTGAAGCCTGTCCTCCAGGCTGCAGGAGTGGCCCACAGGGGTTGAGGTGCCCCAGCCTCTCTGATGCCCAGTGTGGCTTCCAGGCTCAGGAACACCAGTTTTGAGGCCACCCCGGCTCAGCCCCTTGCTCGCTTCCAAGGGGCATTTCTTTTGGAAGGAGTGGGATTTAGTTTTTATTGTTCTTTTGTTTTAATGAGCATTTCAAACACAGAAGGGAGGGCATTACTCACTCCAGCAGACCCCTGCCCATCCTCCAGGTGTCACCCCTCCTCATCCTCCAGGTGTCACCCCTCCTTTCAGATACCACAGTAAGTCTCCCTGAAAGATGAGAGCTCACGCATTATGTCACTTACAAACCCACAGTACCACGGTGCTGCCTGTCCTGTGCCCTTAGACACCCAGAGCCCAGGGAGTGTGGGTTTGAAGGGAGTCACCTCCGGCAGTGCCAGGCCCTTCACACAGGATCGCCAGGCTGTGGCCAGATAAAATGTGCCAGCTGCTATTGCCTTCAGGGTGCTCCTAAGCCACACCTTGCCCACTCGGGTGGCTTGGGGGTGCCGTTCTGACCTGCATCTCCTGTGTTTTGACTTTCAGGCCACCACATCCACCAACTGGATCCTGGAGTCCCAGAATATCAACGAACTCAAGTCGGAAATTAACTCCTTAAAAGGGCTTCTTTTAAATCGGTAGGCGAGAAGGCTCGGGTTCCACCTTATCTAGGTCCCTGCTTGGGACAGCAAGCAGCAGAGAGCTCCTAGGCTGGCCTCGCAGCGGTGGGGAGCTCAGGGCTCCCCGAGGGCTCCCCAGGCAGCTTCTGACTGAGCTGTGGGATTCTGGCACTGAGTGCAGAGACCTGGGAGCTTCTTCTTCCCTCCCCAGAGCCCTTCTCCCTCCAGGCTGACAGTTGGCGGCACCCACAACGGTTTTGAAATAGCAGTGGCTCTCTGGACCTCTGAGGCTAGGAGCAGAGGGCACTCCCTCTCGGTTCCTCCTGAAGCAGGGGCTCCTAGAGGCAGGCTCCCCCTCCCCCTTCCTGAGCCCAGACAACCTCAGTGACAGCTTTGCCCAGAGAAAGTCCCAGTGAGGGCCACTTAGTTCGAGGAGGTCTCCACGGGCAGAACAGTCCTCGCCTCCCTCCGCCTTCCCTGGTATTCCTCTGCTGTCCCTCCACAGGGCAGCCCTGATGGTAAGGTGACCAGCTTTTCCTGGTTTGCCCAGGCCTGACCTGATCTTAAAGCTGGAAGTCCAGTGTCCCAGGAGCCTCTTTGTCCTGGGAAACCAGGAAGCGTGGTCATCCCACACGAGCGGCACCCTGGCAGCCCTTATCTGGATGCTGTCCTTCCTCCACTGGACTTGGGGTTCAGTGGCGCCCAATGTGGGACCTTCATAGGGATCAAGGATGGAGGGTGTTGGGATTGGGTAGCCAGAGACCTCATTTTCAAACACGCCTGCCCTGTGCTCCCTGAGGAAGAGAATATGTCCTCAGAACAGGTGAGGGGCCCCGGGGGCCCGAGGGTGATTAGTAGAAGAGATCTTTCCTGACCTTGGTGGTGGAGAGACCAGGCAGTTGGGGAACTCTGAGCAGGTGGAGTTCCTCACTGGCTTTGTGCCGCTGAGGCTAGTGAAGGCTGGGGTGTGCGCCCACTGAGGTGGAGGCTGTTTCTGCGGCTAGTGCTGGCTGCCCAGAGTGGGAACAGGGCTTTGTCCCCTGGGTCCATACAGGGATGGGCCTGCAAGTCACAGAACTTCACTTCTAAGCAGTTGCCAAGTAGGCCTGGCCTCCCAGGTCCCCCCTGGAATGGGCTTTGGTCTGGGCTGGCTGCTGGCTCAGGGCCTAGAAGGGAACACGGAAGCAGAAAGGGAAACCTGTCTGTTCCCTGTCGCTTGGACTCAGAGGCTTTCTACCAACATGCACCAAGTTACCTCTTGATGCTGATGTCTGAGCCTCAGCCAGTGGCCACCTTCTGCCCAGGCCATAGACAAGTTAGTGTCGAGGTCCGTGTGTCCCAAGCCCTGATCCGAGCCCTTGTAGCCCCTGCTTCCTTCCTTTGCTGCCCCTGGGGTGGAGGCAGGGCAATGCTGGGTCAGGAGCTCGACAGCCTCACTCTAGGCAGGGGAGGCCCCAGAGCCCCCCATGCGGCCGGGCATCCTGTGGGCAGCGCAGGGGCTCTGGCATCCTTCTTAGCAGCCTCCGTTGTGCCAAGAGGTTTGTTCTCTGGTCCCCTGCTGGGTATCCCTGGGAGCACTGTTCCCATCATGGCTCTAGGGGGTCAGTGAAGGAGGGGCTGTGATGGGGAGCCCAGCTGGGGTCACCAACCTCGGCCTGGCCCCCTGCTCTCCCCTGCCAGGAGACAGTTCCCGCCATCCCCGTCAGCCCCGAAGATCCCCTCCTGGCAGATTCCAGTCAAATCGCCGTCACCCTCCAGCCCTGCAGCCGTGAACCACCACAGCAGCAGTGACATCTCACCAGTCAGCAACGAGTCCACGTCCCCCTCGCCTGGGAAGGAGAGCCACAGTCCCGAGGGCTCCACGGCCACCTACCACCTGCTAGGCCCCCCAGAGGAAGGCGAGGGCGTGGTGGACGTGAAGGGCCAGGTGAGGATGGAGGTGCAGGGTGAGGAAGAGAAGAGGGAGGACAAGGAGGATGAGGAGGACGAGGAGGACGACGATGTGAGCCACGTGGATGAGGAGGATGTCCTGGGGGTGCAGAGGGAGGACCGCAGAGGTGGGGATGGGCAGATCAACGAGCAGGTGGAGAAGCTGCGGCGGCCCGAGGGTGCCAGCAACGAGAATGAGCGGGACTAGGGCCTCTCCCAGGGACACCGTCCAGCTGTGGGCTCTGGGCTCTGGGCTCTGGCTCTGGGCGGGGATGGCCTCAAGCCAAGGCCTAGGCAGAGCTGTGCTTGGCTGCAGAGCGTGAGGCTCCCGTTTCTGTCCACATCTGCGTCTCACCTGAGCAGCATCCCAGGCCCAGCCCACACCCCACTCAGCTCAGCCCAAGCAGGTGGCTTTGCCTTCTCACCGCCAGGCCGAGGACACCAAGCCTCGGAGCCCCACCCCCGGCAATGTCTCCTCGGGGTGTTGGCCGGCTGAGCGACTGGACTGAGCTGACCGTGCATGGCAAGAGCTCATGTGGTTACCTGCCTTCTTCCGGTGGGGAGGAGCCACAGTCCCTTGGTCTCTGCTGTCCCTGCTCTGTCCTCTAGGCCTGGCCCATGGCTCACTCTTCGCGCTGTTTCCAGAAGCCAGAGCCCTGGACCCATTCCCCCTCAGCAACAGCCTGCCAGGGCCAGCCTCCCCACAGCTGGGCCCTGCCTGACAGGTGGGCACCTGTCCCCACCCCAGCCCACACGCCCTGGCATCCTCTCCAACAAATGAAATCACACTGCGCTTCAGACCGTCCTCGCCGGCTGTGTTGTGGTTCAGCTGATCCCGTGGGGAGACGTGATTTTCGCTCCATGGCAGGGCCAAGTGGCAGAGCCTTCCTGACCAACAGCCATGTCTGTCCTTCCCACCAAGGAACATGTTCATTTGTGTGATCATGTATAGATTTCAGAATATAAGATATGATTGTATATAATTGTAATAAATACGAGTCGCCACTATTTAACTCCTGCCTGTGGCTCCCTGTCTGCTGAGGGCCCTTTGTGCCCCCTGAGGACTGCTCAGAAGCACCCCAGCTGAGCCCCAAGAAGGGCCAGAGGGACATGGGGAGGGCGAGGGGCCTGGGCAGCCTCTGCCCCCGCGACCCCGGGGCCTTCCCCAGGGCTGCTCACCCGGAACTGCAGGAGTCCTTCCTGTGCAGGCCGCAGGGGGCGACGTCCTGGGAGCTGCAGGGCCTCCTTGGCCTCCTTGGTGCAGACCTGGTGTGAGCGTGGTGAGCTTCTTCCTTAAATGGACGCGCGTTCCCAGGAGCGGGTGTCCTCTGCCTCGTCTCTGCGCCCTCCCTGCCTCCCTCTAACCTTCACAGAACATGGAGCGCAAACCTGAGCCAGCAGCTCCTGCCAAGGGCCGCTCGGTGCTCCTCGAGTCCGCCTGGGCCGGGCCTGGGACTGCTGGCACTGCCCTGTCTGGGCCTCCTGTGGACACAGCCCAGAAATGGCACAGGCCCTGGCCACCACTGCAGGTGGCCACAGCGGGGTGCAAGCTCCCCCAGTGGCCTCCCAGGCCCTGGCCAGACTGAGGGACTTGGCCTCAGGGCAGTTTTATTCCAGGAGAGAGAGGTCACAGCCCTGCTGCGGGGCCCACTGAGGCAGCAAGTGGCCCTGCCTGTCTGGCCCTGAGGGGGCAGGCTTGTCCTCTGTCCTCATCACCTCAGGTGACACTCCTCAGGTCTGTTTCCCCAGCCATGTGACCCTTAGGGACCTGCACGGCCTGGTGAGAGCCATCCCTGCACTTGTCCTCTTGCTTCGTCCCCTGCCCCCTTGCATCCCTGAGAATCTCAGCTCTGGGGTGACCAGCCTGCCGGAGAGGGGACCCTGTGTTCTCAGGAAACCAAGGAATCCCAGCCTTGGTGGCCAGGCCGACTGACCTTGGCTGCTCCAGCAGAGGGCAGGGTGTGGCCCCGCCAGGGCAGCTGGTGCCGGGCCTTCCCCCTTTGGCTGCTGTGCTGCTGTCCCTCCATGGTGAGTGGGGACATGGCTGCTGAGAAGACAGGACTCCCTTGGGAGTTTTTGTCATAGTTGTTAAACTTCCAGGGTCCCTCCTCGTGAGACCAGAGAACAGGTGTCCAGGGGAAGGTCGAGGCAGGGGAGGCGCTGGCCACGACCAGGACCTCGCGATCCCTCCCCCTCAAGACCTGGGCCCTGAAAGAGGGGTCCTGGGCTTCACCGTTCCTGAGGTGGGGGCGGCAGGGCCACCTCAGGGCACGTATTCGTAGCCCAGGGGTCAGCAGGAGGGAAAGTCCCCAGCTCAAGCAGGGAGGAGAAGGGGTGAGAACCTGGGGCCCCAGGCCTTTGCCCCTCAGGTCCTGAGCACCGAGTTCTGCTTTTGAGGACAGAGAGTCTGGCATGACTTCAGGGAGAGGAAAACCCCTCCCCAAAACACTCAAGTGCTGCCTAATAAAGGCTGTTGCTGGACCAGGGCGGACGGCCCTGCGGAAAAAAAGCCTTTCATTAGAAAAATAATGCATTTCATCCAAATAAGGTAAAAATATTTGGAATGGGGCAGAAGTGAGCAGCAGGCAACGCCTGTCAGGCCCTCTCTGGAAGGGAGTAGATTATTAAACTCAATTACAACGTCTTTTTATAAAGCGCCCGTTAGGAACAGACTAGCCTAGCGCCTGGAGGCCACGGGCCAGCTGTCCTGACCCCCCCAACAGGCTCCCCTCCGACTCCGGGGTCTCCCTAGCACTGGGTGACTTGTGGGACTCCCTTGGACAGGGGCATTTTTGGGAAGGACAAGGGCCCTCCTTTGGCTTTCGAGCCACCCAAAGAGGAGGCCAGGCCAGGAGCATCCTAGGGGCTTGCGCGGGCCTGACCCTCCTGCAGGGAGGCCCCAGGCCAGGCCCAGAGCAGGTAGTCACCCGTGAAAATCTCAGTTCCTGGGGTGACCATCTGCAGCCCGTGTCCCGGGACCTCTTGGGTGGGAAAAGGGGGCGTTCTGAGTTGGGGGAAGGGGCTACCAAATTTGTGTCCACAAGTGTTGACCTTTTTCCTTCTGCGGAAGTACATGTCTGCTGATGAGGACGGCTAGTGGACAGGGCAGGGAAGGAGAGTCCCCTCCCACCCCTCCGGTTTTGCTGTGCTGTGTGGTGGGTCTCGTAATTTGTTTTAAAATAAAAACAGAAGCTCTCCTCAGAGCTGTGCGCTTGTCTGTCCTGAACAGTGGGCGGACTGGCTGTCCTCGGGGGTCCTCACACCCCCGCCCTGCCCCCCTCCCAAAGCCCATGCTGGCGCCATCTGCTTGCAGAGAAGAGGGAGGGGGCGTGGGGCAGTGCAGAGGTGCCTGTGAGACCCCCTCAGGTGAAGCATCCACCTGGGGCGGGCACCAGGCCCTGGCCGCCCCACGGGCCTGACCCTCCTTTCCAACAGGAAGAGCAAAGCCACTCTTCTGTCCCTGCTCAGCGCAGGTGTGTCTTACCCTGGGGGCAGTGGCCTCCTGGCCAAGGAGAATGTCTAGAAACAGGGCCAGGTCCAGGCAGGAGCCGCCGGCCTCCACGGGCACCGCCCTGCGCCTGCCACACCAGGCCACTGTTCTTGACGCTCTTTCTTATCAAAATGAGTTTGAAATCTCAGCCAGCGTTTGGGGTGATTTGACCTAAAGCGTGAAGGAGCACCTGTGAGTCCTCCCCCTCCCAGCAGCCAGGACTTGTTAGGGCTTCATCGCGAGTGGCCTGAGCCTTTCTTTCTCCATGGCCAGTGCTGCCAGGAAGGACGTCTTCATAGTGGCGGATGCTGGGTCCCCTGGTGAACGCCAGTAGCCCCAGCTGGAAATTTCGGCACAAGTTTATGGAGAGTCTTTGATCGGGAACTGGGGTCTCCCTCCAGGTATGGGCTGTGGGCCCAGGGGACATCAAGCAGCCAGCGATGGCCACATCAACTGTCCTCTGCCTCCAGCCCTTGCTGGGGGCCTTTGGAGCCACTTCCTGTCTGATCTGCCCCAGAGGGTAGGGCAGTTCCTCCCAGGAAGGATGGCACAGGCCTGGCTTCTCTTTGTTTCTAAGGCCCCAGATTCCAGAGCTTTCCAGGGCGCTGTGGCCGGTCCTGCTTCTTGGAGGTCTGATCCAGGCTGGGGCAGTGTGTTTTCTTCCTACCCTGGGCCAAGGCCACCTGTGGGGCCAGGTCTGACCCTCAGAACAGTAATAGACAACCTGCCCTGCTCAGTGGCCTGCCACTCTCTGGGTTGGGGCCAGACCTGCTCCAAGGACCACACTGGGGAGGGGCAGGCCACCATGCTCAGCTAGGAGCCTGTGCAGCTGGTTCTGGCTCTTGCCAGGAGGTTCCAGAGCTCCTGAATGTGCCCCAGTTTGGGTGTTGACTGCACACCACCAGAGCTGATTAAATCCCAGAAGGAAAACATGCCCGACTGTATTTCCTACTGGGTCCAGCAAGCCACGGGCAGCTTCCTGGGCCCCTGCCCACTGCCTGCTGCCCAGCAGGGAGGGGTGCCACCTGCAGCAGCTGGCTCCCCACTGGCTGAGTGGGTGCAGGTGGGTGGGCCCTTCTTTCTGCCCTCTAGGAGCAGCAGCCTGTTGTTCCCTGGGTCTTTCTGGAGGGGTGCTGTGAGACCCAGTGCCCCTTCCCTGGACCCTGTCAGGAGGCTGGCTGGGCAGCTGGTCTTACCTCCTATTTCCGGGGTGTGTGGATCTGCCAAAATCTATCCAGGCCCAGACGATCTGGGAACAGAGGGGGTAGTTTGGGGGCCGAGTCAAGACCATCAAATTGCTCCGCGGCTCTAGCTTCCAGGAGTCCAAGACCTGCCCCCACTCTCTGCTGCCCATTGCTTTGGTGCCCAGGGGGAGCCCTGTGGCCATGCCACCCCCCCAGTCCCCTGGCCAGCCGAGGCTGGGACTTGGCTCCATGCCTCCTTAAGGCCCCATGGGAGGCCATGTGCCCACCAGGGCCTACAAAGCTCCAATAATGGTTTTAATTTGTTGAACTTGTGTTTTATTCCATAAATTAGTCACTGTTTTATTTAACAGAATCAAGATATCCACAAACAATAGGCGAGTTCCAACTTGAACATTTTAATAAGACCGAAAAAAGTATATATTTTTGTGTCTGTTACAAACATATTTATGTAAATAGCCTGTGGGCCGCGGTCCAGGAGGAAGGCCGATGGGGAAGGGCCCTGTGCGCTGGGCCTGGGCTGGCCAGAGAGGCTTTGTGGTGGCAGATGACACCAAGCTGGGCTCTGAGGGGACAAGCTGCTCTGCTGTGGTCCCCAGGCAGCTGGCTGATGCTCAGATGTGCCAGGTGCAGTGAGGGGGATGAGTGTGCCCCAGGAACCAACTTCTTGATCCCTTCAGAAAAGTGGATGTCTTCCCTGTGGCAGGGTGTGGCAAGCCAGCAAGATGCTCTTCATCATGGAGGACAAGAGTGGCTCCACACATGTCCGCTCCCAGGGCCACCTGGAGGTCAGCTCGGGGCAGGCCCCACAGGATGATGAGGTTTGAAGAAGACCCTCAGGAGCGTCAGGATCGTGGGAGCCAAACGAGGAGCCGTTAGGTCTGCACTTTGGGCCAGGCCTTGTGGCCACTCCCTGGTGTCCAAGGGCACTCCCCGCCCCCACCATGGAGCCACCAGAGCCCGCAGCTCAGGCCCTGGCCCGTGGCTAGGGACCCAGGAACTAGCCCCCAGTTCTGCCATGAAGAGCCTCGAGCCGGATCCTCGCCAGCATCCGGACTAGATCGGGTACGCGCCGTTCCTGGCCTGGGCAGGTCCCTGCAGGAAGGAGGAAGGCGCTGAAGGAGGGGCTGCAGGATGACCCTGCCAAGCACTCACCCGGTAGCCCTGACTAGGACAGGGTAGGACGGGGCCTGAGCCTCACTGCTGGATGGCCCTACCTGAGGGTGCTCCTGAGCCTCAAGCCGGGTTTCAGGCAGGGCCCAGGATGGGAGGAGACCACTTTCCAGCAGGGCAAGTCTTGAGCCCAGGACAAAACTGGTCTGTCCCCTGTCTCCCCACTGGGCTTGAAGATGACCAGCACCCTCCTCCCTTCCCTTCACTGGCACATGGAGCAGGGCTTATTTGCACCACCCCACATAGCTGGGTCATGGCCAGCCGCTTGGGGGCGATTTTAAAAATAAAAGATAACTTGATGGATTTTTTTTCCAGTTTTTATTGAGTGAAAATGTCAAACCTTGCATCAGTCATGCAAAAAAAAAAAAAAAAAATCAAATAAATAAAACACATATATTAAATTTCTAATAGCACTAAATTCAAGTGGAAAAATATTCAGTTCTTAATAACCAGGTGCCGAGGAGACCAGATTCAAGTAATCAGAGCACGCGCTGTTCAGTTCGGTTTCACGTTCTGTGTTTTTTTTGTCTCAAAACCTCTCTATACATTTCTATATATCTATATATGTATATACATATAGATATATACACACATATGTGCATACATATTATTTTAATATTTATATATATACACATACATAGTTATAAAACATTAAAAAGAGCATTGGTGGATCAAGCATCATTTTCCCCACAGAAAGAAAATAAAACAAAAATTACACATTAAAATTCAAAATGAGCTAGCAATGGCTTATAGTCCTAGTGTGCAATATGAAGGTTACAAAAGGCTAGACTTCGCACTGTCGGCATCTTCGTTTTTCTTTTCTTTTTTTTTTAAATTTTTTGTTTGATTTTGCTACATTGAAAAAAAATTTTTTGTTTTTGTTTTTTTTCCTTTACAAAACTCCTTAGACAGAGTCCTGTGGTAGGTCAGAGAGTCTGGGCAAATGCTCAGCAGCAGCACGTGGTGCCCACAGGATTCAGGAGGCTCTGGTAGGGGCTGTTTAGAAATCAATTGACTTCCTGTTGAATCAGGTGCACTGTCTGACTGCTCCTCCCTCCCTGCTCCCTCTCCAGCTCAGGGGGTCCTGGCTTTCTAGCTGTGGGCAGCTGAGAGGACACACACACACACACACACACACACACACAGGAAAAAGAAAACCACTGTCCTTGAAGCCCTTTGGGGTGGGGGCTTCAGGGAGATAAGACTCTACCCCACCCCTCTAATGCCTGCTGGGCCTGTTCTTTTCCCCCAGCTGGAGGCCCCCTGGGGCCCTGAAGTGCAGAAGAGGGACCGAGGCTGGAGGGCAGCCTGCCCCGTCTGGGGACTGCAGCAGCCAGGTCAGGTGTGTTAGCCTGCCTTTAGCCCTGCACTGGGCTGACAGTCTCAGAACCTCCAGGAGGCGGGTTTGAAAAAGGGGTTGAATCTGGGTGGGTTGCACCAGCCTAGAAGCATCCCGAGCAAAATAAGAAGACAAACTGGGACAACAAGCAAGAAGCCCTCGAAGCCACACTCATAACCAACAGAGGAAAACCCCAATGTTAAATTAACTACAAACTCGTGTCAACAGTAATAGTCCATTTTTCTTGTCTCTACAAAATTCAAGTTAAAAGTTGGAATCACGCAGCTCCCATCAGTGCTAGTGTGAAGACGGACAGCCTCAAACTGCTAAGGCCTCTAAAATCAAAGCTAAACATCCCACGGGAGAAGTCGCACCCCCTTCTCCAAGCTCAGGCTGGTCCGCGGGGTGTGGCACTCGGCCGCCCGCTTTTGCTTGTCTTTTTTTTTTTTTTTTTCCTTTGCTCTACGTAGAATAATAACCTTTACAGGAAAAATACTGTACAACTTCTTGTATTTTTTTCCATTTTGAATATTAAAGCCCAAAACAGCCGCATCCTTCCTGTTTGCACCACCAGGGTGGCTGACACCCCAGCCCCCAAGGCTCCATTTGGGTGGGTTGGGACACAGCCTCTTTTTTTTAACGGGGTGAGGGTGGGGGACTGGGACAACCGCAGCCGGGGCAGGGGCAGGGGCGGCAGCCTGGCCCTGGAGCGCGGGGCAGCCGCACTGAAGGGCCCGCCTGCTGCTACCTTCAGATTTCCTCGATGTCCCTGTACTGTCACCCGTGCTGCCCGCCTTCCCCTGGGCAAGGGGGGAAGTCTTAGCTGCATTAAGGGGGCTCCCCCGGCCAGACGCTACAGGTGGCGGCCCCGCCCCCGGTGGCCGGTGGGGTCCCAGTGGCCTCCAGCGCCCGCCCCGGTCCTGAGCAAAGAGCTGGCGGCGGTCAGCGCGCGCCCGGGCGAGCACCTGCTGTTCCCTGAAGACCCCGCTCGGCGGGCAGGGGGCGGCGGCCTGTCCTCCGCCGCGGAGCTGCGCGTTCCGGGCGGGGCGGCCCGAGCACCAGAAGGGTCCCCGCCTCTGTCCTGAGACGGACTCGGGGTCCGGAAGCACCTGCGGGGCGCCCGGCGGGGCGGGCGAGCGGCTCTGTTCAGGGGCTTCACATGGAGACAGCGTTTCTTTAAAGAGCGCCAGGGACAGTGGGGACAGTGACGCCGCGGGAAGAGGCGCGCTAGGGCGACGCGGCGGCGGGCGCGGGGCCGGGGGCGCCCAGAGCCGCCAGCGCCGGGGTCCGCGCCCCCGCCTCGGCCGCCGCCTCGGGCAGCGACTCCTCCGAGTCGGTGCGCAGGTCCTCGTCGTCGTCGTCCTCGTCGTCCTCGTCGTCCTCGTCGTCGTCCTCTTCGTCGTCGTCCTCGTCCTCGGCCTCCTCCTCCTGCAGCTCCAGCTCCTCCTCTTCGTCCTCCTGCGAGGACTCCCCGGCGCCCGCGGCCGGGCCGGGGGCGGCGGGGACCTCCCGCGGCGCGGGGGCGGCGTCAGGCGGGCCGGGGTCGCCGGCGTCGCCGAGCGCCAGGCCCAGGCCGGCGGCGGCCGTCTGCAGGAAGAGCAGCGAGCCCCCGGGCTCGGCGGCCAGCGTGAGCGAGCCGTCCAGGCTGACGGGCGCGCCGGGCGAGGCAGCGGGCGGCTCGCCGCGCTCCTGCTTCTCGTGCTTGCGCTTGTGCGAGTCCATCTGCGACATGCCCACGACCGTGTGGCGGCAGCCCGGGTAGGTGCAGTGGAAGTGCGAGCACTTGAGCTTGTACTTGCAGTCCGGCACCGCGCAGTCGGCGCTCGAGCTGAACTGGCAGAAGCCCGCCGCGCTGATCACGTCCTGCTTGCCGTGGTGCTTGCGGTGCGCCGTGACCTTGGTGCTGTCGGTGCAGCGGAAGCGGCAACGCAGGCAGTGGAAGTGCGTGCTGGTGCCCGAGAAGGGGCAGTCGGCGAAGTGGCAGCTGAGCGAGGCCTTGAAGCGCTTGAAGTCGTCCAGCACCAGGTTGTCCACGCGGTCGTGGTGCTGCGCGTGCTTGTACATGTGCGTGCGCCCGCAGAACTTGTAGCCGCAGTTCTCACGCGTGCAGTGGTAGTGGGTGACCTTGAGCGAGAACTGGCAGGCCGTGTCCTTGCAGTCCTCATAGAGGTCGAAGCGCCGGAAGCCCTCCAGCATCATGCCCTCGTCCAGCATCTTGCGCGAGGAGGCCGTCTTCCGCCGCTTGCCAAAGGGCGACATGTCCTCGATGATCCAGAAGCGCTTTTTGGCACCGGAGGCTGTGGGCATGGAGATGGTGTTCCCTGGGGAAGGGGCACAGGGCAGTCAGTGCAGAAGGCTGCCTCTTTGGCCAGGGTCACACTCACACAGGGCCCTGACCCTGGTCTGGTGGCCAGGGCGCCTCTCCCCTCCCCCAGAACAGCAAAGGAGTCCCAGGCTTCCCTTGTCATCCAGACCTGCTGCGGACGGCCACACGTGCATCCCTGGGTGGCAGACCAACCAGCTTTGCCGGGATGCGGTGGCTGCTTCCTGACCAGTTTGGGTAGGAAGTGAGGACATGTCCTGGTGCTAATTGAAGCTGAAGGGAGAATCTAGGTCGCAGAGTGTAATTACCCAAGTTGGAGGGGGGCCAGGGCCCATCACACGCCTGCCTCTAATGAGGGACAGGCCGGCTCCTTTGCTGCCGCGGGCAAACCAGTTCCCCGGGCTGCCTGCCTGTCTGCAGGGGGACCTGCCTACTCACAGCCGGGATGCCAAGTGCCCTAGGCCATCTGGGGCTGTAACTACCCTGAGGAGCACCTTCTCCTTGGTACCAGAAGGCTCTTTAAGGTCTTAAGGTTTCTGCCCCTAGTGGGCCTCCTAGGCCAGGCCTCAGGAACTAAATACCAAAAAGATACCAACCCCCTGCTCAGAGTCTCCTCCCTGGGCCAGACCTAGACAAGGGCTTAGCTAGAGGACAGGCACCCAATCAGTGCCCAGGCTGGCCCAGAATGCTTCCCAGGACTTAGGAGCCCACTGCCAAGGGCTTGCTTCCTCACCCTTTTCAGAAGGCACCCACTGGCTACACAGGGGGGAGGCAGCACTCCCCAGAAATAAGGGACCCAAGGCCCCAGACCCACCAGAGGGGGGCACCCTCCAGGCTGCTCCCTGTGCTGGCCGAGGGCCATGGCCCTTCTGAGTCTGCCAGAATGCCTGGCCACCGCTCTGTCCACCAAATTACTGCCTTGCCGATTTGGAGAACAGGCCCAGTCACCCACCCTTGGCAGATGAAAAGAAACTGAGGGCTGGAATGGGGTGGGGGCACTAGGCAGGGGCCACAGGAGAGCCTCAGGCCTGGAAATCCACCAGGGATGATGTGTTCGTGGGTCTGAAGTCACAGGGTGACAGCTCTCAATGGGCAGAACCCAGGTACTTACTGCCACAGCACAAAGCCATGCTCAGGCACAGTGTGAGGTGACAATGCACGGAAGGTGGTGTGCCGTCTGCAAGGTGAGGGGCCAGCAGACCCTCCCCGTGGGACCCCAGATATGGACCCAAGGTGAGGCCACCCTGAGCAGCCAGCTAGAATCTGGCGTGCCTACTCTGGGCTGACCAGTTGCTGAGCAGGGGCAAATGGCTGGCAGCAATGCTCTGGTCTGAGTAGGAGTCACAAGGAGCTGTCTTTGGGATAGGAGCCAGGCTTTCTGGTCTCAGGAGTGCTTGGCCATCAGGATGCAGGGTGGCCCTGTCCTTGACTGAGCTGGCCACAGAAAAGGGTCAGGTCCTGGACAACAGTCTCAAGGATCGGGTGGGGTGACAGATACTGCTAAGAATGTGTGTGTGAGTTACCTGCGGCGTCCTGAACTAGGGGGACGTCACTTTTTACTGGAGTTGGAGTGGCAGTGACAGGCGGGAAGCTGGGCGGGCTGCTGATGGGGTGGGCCAGGCCGCGACTGGCTCCCAGAGTGGCACTGAGCAGAGAGTATGAGAGACAGGACGGAGAGAAGAGGCATGGGAGGGGGGGGAGGGGCGGCCGGAGAGCAGCCGGCGGGAAGGGTGGAGTCAGGGGGGGCCGTGGGGCCCCACGGGCGGCCTCGTCACCAGTGGCAGCAGGAGGAGGAAGAGGAGGAGGAGGAGGAGCCGGGCCGCCTGGAGAGGGTGGAGAAAAGCAGAGAAAAAAAAAAAAAAAAAAAAAGAACCAAAACAAAGAACAAACAAACAAAAAGAACCAAAATGAGAAACCAATGGTGGAGCAGGTGGGAGACACTGGACAGAGGAGCAGAGAGAGGAACGAGAGGAGGGAGGCCGCAGGCCGGCTGTGAGCTAGCGGTCAGGGCGGGCCTGGCAGGCAGGCGCCTCTCTTGGACCCCAGGCCCAGGCTGCAGTGGGCCAGGGCCTGAGCAGGGCCAGGGCCTGAGGGGGGCCAGGGCAGGCAGGAGGGCTGGGCTGCACTGCCTTCCTGGAACTCTGGAGGACAGGCCCAGGCTCCTCTCCTGGAAACTGAAGCACAAGGCAGAGTGCTGGGGAGGTGCAGGATGGTGGAGGTGGCCTCAGTATCCCACATCCCACATACCAGCTGGTCCACTGCACACCAGCCCGTCCTCCTCAGGGCCACCTCACTGTGAACCTTGTGTCCAGGATGGACACGGCAAAGCGGGGCTGGAGGCAGGGGTCCTGCGCTCACCTGCCGCTGTGCTCTCGTTGCCCACGGGGGTGCTGGAGCAGCTGCGATCCATGGTAGAGGACTCGGAGGAGGCGGCACCCGGGCTGCAGCCGGTGTAGTCCATGCCCTCATCTGTCTCAGCATCCATCAGGCTTGGGGGGCCCTGGGAGGAAGCAGGGTGCCTGAGGAGCTGCCTGCCGCCTTCACTAGGGGCAGCAGGGCCTCCCGGGGTTGGTGGAGCCACCCATAGGCCTGCTTGAGGCACTCACCTGGGAGGGGGGCACGCGATCAAAGTTCTTCCCGAGCATCCTGCGCATGTGCTTCCGGGCGTGGGAGGTCATCTGGTGCTTCAGGAGGAAGGAGAACTGGCAGCCCTCCCGGATGCAGTGGAAGTGGCTGTTCACCTGGTTGTACTTGCAGCCTGTGGACACGGCCGCACCTGCATAAGCCTCCCCAGCCAGCCAATGCTCACAGCCAGTGTGTGTTGAGCACTGTTCTGGGCACAGGGAGTGATCGACAAGGCCAGTGGCATGTGCACCCTGATCTGCATTTCTCCGAGGAAAGCTTACAATTAGCCACCTGCAGGAAGTCCAAGGCTACGAAGGCTGTCCAGACCCACTCCCTGCCCACATACTGTGGGAAGGAAACCTAGTGGGCCCTGTCCACAGCATGCCACCTGTCCCAAAAACCTTCTCTGGGGACCTGGGCTGGTGGGTGTGGCAGCCAGCCTCCACCCTGCCCCCATGTCTCTCCTTTGCTCCAGGCTGAGAACAAACAGAACAGGTGGGGCCAAAACAGCATCAGCTGAGGGCAGGTGAAGGCCTGCCCGTCACCATGGCACCGAGCTGGCCAGGTGTCTTATATCATCCCCCGGCTTTGTTTGGCCCCAGCTACCACCAAGAACACCAAAAGTTGAGTAAATAATGGCAA
Organism: Callospermophilus lateralis; assembly: GCF_048772815.1. NCBI lineage: Eukaryota > Metazoa > Chordata > Mammalia > Rodentia > Sciuridae > Callospermophilus > Callospermophilus lateralis. The sequence continues at coordinate 136,927,886 of NC_135311.1, read as the reverse complement.
CTTCAGAATATCCTGACATCTGTAAACTGAGCCCCGTAACAGCATGGACTTCTGAGTGTTGACACCTGTCACCATGGTTACCAGCCCTCTCCTGGCCATGAATCCTTTTTGAATTAATACTTGAAGGAAAGATTTGTTTCCTTTCTTTTCTGGCAGTTGATGAGTATCTTGCCCTTCCTCTGTGGAAGGGCCTGCCTGCAGCCTCCCTCTGCCACCAGCCCCTGAAACCATGACCACAGGCCACAGCCAGCCTGGCCTGCAGCCCGCAGCCCAGGTGTCCATGCTGACACCTTCTCCTAGCTTTCCTTCAGCTTCCAGTCTATTCCCAGGGAGATTCCCATCCCAGTCTATTCCTGATGATTCCCATCATCAACAGGCCTATGAACACGGGGCTCCATCCTGAGGCAGGAGGGTGGGCTTTGCTCTCTGCCTGCTGACCCTAGAGCCCCAATCCCATTGGGCATCCCCAGAAGGAGGCCCTGTTCCCTGTGGGGCTCAGATCTCAGCATCTATCACCAAGCTCAGGGCTGCGGGTGACCTCTTCTTCCCAGACCCATGGCTACTTCCTTCCTGAGTCTCCTGCCAATCAGATTCTCCAGCTGAGCCCACACATCTTTGCCAGGTTTCCAGCACCAAGTTTAATGCCAGCACATACCAGACACTCAAAAACTCTTAGCTGCTGCCACTGTCACCACTCCTGTGTCCCCGCAATAGCACTGGCACACAGCTGTTTTTCAGTAAATTACTGCTGAGTGAACGAACAAACAATGGCACATTTTAAACAAAACCCTACAGTTGAAGCTATGGAAAGCAACCCAGGGCTAGTGATTTCCAAACCCCTGAGAAGCTCACCTGCGTGCCCTCTGGAAAGGGGAAAAGAATCAAGCTGAGCCCTGAGTGCCGGCAGTGAGGCTCCAGGGCATCCTGCTTGCATGGAGGAGGCCAGAGTGACTCTCGTCCTCTTCCCTGGGATGTTTTAGGTTTGACACCTTGTGAATTTGACAACTGGCCTGTACCTGCTAGAAGTCCCTACCCACCCTGGCTTAGTACCTAGCCTGCCGCACTCCTCACGCTTGGTGAAGTATTTGAATCCGTTGGCTGCCCGCCGCTCAGCTTTCTCATGCTTCTTTATGTGCCAGGGCAGCTTGGTGGTGATGTTGGTGACGAAGTAGCAGCCAGTCCGGAGGCAGTGGTAGTGTCCACGCATCCGGAACTCACAGTGCTGCAGGGAAGCACAGGAAGATCAGGACGGGTGGGGATTTGTGTGGGCTGCTGCCTGAACTGGGACTCTGGGCTGTGGCAGGCCCTTGGCACATGTGTTCTTCCACACCCAGAATCAGAAAATGCAATCTTGTAAAGAACTTTCACATGTCAAAAAGCAGCATGTCCCTCTGTCATTTCACTAAGCATCCTATTTAGTTATTTTGCCATCCTTCAATGCCACCCAGAGCAGACATCACTAATCTATCCCAGTCATCTTCCCTTCATAGCTGGACCTACCTAGGTAGGCACCACTAATCCATCCAGCCAGTCTTTTCTACACACCCAGACCTCTGCTCTGAGTCCTCAGGTAGCCCCTATCTTGGGGATAGGCCTTTAAAGTGAATTTTATCTGCTCTTCCTGTCTGGGCATGGACAGTTCTTTTTATCTATCCAATGTGCCAATTTAGAAATTTTATGCATCTGGAGAAAAGAGAAATAGCCAATTTCAAGATGGGTAAGAATGATCTTAAGTACAACAGCAGCAGCATAGTGTTCAGTTGCCACTGGGGGTTAGGACTAAAATGATAGACCTTACCAACTTAGTACCAATCTGGACCCCAGCCCAGGGGCCTCCAGGGGCCTAGGAGCAGACAGTGTCCCTTCCAGGGTCTGGTGGAAGCCAACTTAAAAAGGGTGCAAAAAGCAGAGTCTCTGCCAGGAGGAGCTGGTCCCAGGCCCTGTGGCTCCCCTGCCCCCACAGTTGGGCGGCCCGCTGTGCTGACCTGGTTGGGACAGAGACACTGCAGGGAGTAGTAAGCAAACTGGTCTCGCACGTTCACCAGGCTGTTGTTGGGGTTGATGTGGTCCAGGCAGTGAGACTCAGCCTTGCCGGAGGTCTTGCAGACATACTTGCAGTTCCCAAAGAGGCAGTGGAAGTGGAACTTGTTGGCGTACTTGCAGTCTGTCGCGAGGCAAGGGTCGCTGCAAGGAAACCACAGCCCAGAAGGTCACTGGTGTTCCCAAGCCCTCCCTGCTGTGTTGGGGTTCACTCCTCTGTCACCAGTGGTACAATCAAGAGAAATGTCCCCAGATTGCCCTCCTGCTTAGCAGGACGATTCAACCAGAGACTACAGATCCCAGCATGCATCCCTGCCTCCTTTTAGGAGTTCTGCCTGGTGCACAGGGATTGCAATATGCAGGGTGCCCAGAGCGTTGCATGCTGGGACACGTAGTTTCCACGGCCACACCTCGGGATTATAGATAAGGATGGCTGCAATAACTTCTTGGAAATGAAAATAAGGGATGGTGCTGCCAGCCCTGGCAGGATGCCATCAAGGGCCTGGCTGGCATGGCATGGCACTGATTTGGATGTGGTTGACTGACAGGCTGCAGATGGGTGGGTGGCCCTACCAGGAGTGCTGCTACCAAGGACCTCCGTAAGTGGGAACGTGTGTCAGGGCCTGCTGAGGCTCACAGCTGATGGCACTCCCTAGGGTCAGCTGAGGCCTATGATACCCACCTGCTCAGAGACCTAGGAGCCAGGGGAGTGGTAAGGGATGGTGGGTGGGCATGGGCGGGGAGTACTGGGCCATCCCCTATGACTGGCCTGCTTGGGAGGGCAGAGGAGTGGAGCAGGTCCCTACCTGGGAGCCCTGCTTCCCATGCTGCAGGGGGCTATGGGAGGACGAGGGGCTCTAGCTTTTGACTTGCCTGCACTGGCCAAGGAGCGCAGCCCTGGTGGGGGCTCTGACAGCAACCAGGAAACTAGGAGGGCACCACTTTTGGGGGGGCGAGGGGGAGGGACGGAGAGGAGTCTGTCCCCTTCCAAATCACGGGCCCAGCCCCAGGTGCTCAGAGAGGGAGGACAGTTGCCACTCAGGCGGTATAAATAATCCAATTTATTACTTTTATTGAGAACAGGAAGCCGCACACATTACGATACAAAGTCACCGTTCTCGCCGCAAGGAGCCACCACCATTCAGTGAGAAAGGTCCCTTCCACCCGAGACTCAGGCCACTATGCAGGGGGTGCAGGCCTGGGAGGGGCCTAGCCCATCACACCCACCTGTGACTTCCCCGGCCCTGCAATCTCAGCAGGTTCGAGCCACTGAAGAGGCCAGCGAGGGAGACCCTCCCTGTTGGGCCAGGAGACCTGAGAATCCACTCTCAGCCCATCCCAACTGGTCCTGGGGACCACTGCTGCTACCCGCCACCCGCTGGCTGCTTGGGATGGGCAGAGAGGTGGCGCAAGCATAGCATCTTTGGCTAGAAGGATGTGGCCCGGAGGCCGTTTCCCAGAGGGTGGGGACATCCAGTGTTAACTCTGCACGGTGAGGAACAGGGCCTCCTCCTGCCCTTGCCACACCCACTCCCAAGACGCTCGGGGACGGGGCGCCCGGCTCATCGAGGGACTCACTTCTCCTGGAACTGGAGGAATCCGGGTTTGACCTGGGGCTTGGCATTCTCTAGAGAAGTCGTCGCCAAGGGTGAGGCGGGTAGGTGAGGCACTGATGCGGGAATCTGAGGCATCTGGGGTATGGTGGAAGCCAGCTGCTTCCAGGCGAGCAGGGTGGGGGTGGAGGGCACCGAGGCCGGGCTGGGAGCAGGTCCCTCCAGACAGGTCCCGGGGACTGTGGTGCCAGGAGGTGCCGGCGGGGGTGAGGGTGCCAAGGAAGGTTTGGTCTCAGCAACAGAGGCCGGGAAGGAAGCCTCTGAGCTTCCTTTCACTGTTCCGCCCTCCGTCCGGAAGTGGAAGCTAGAAGGGGCAGGAGAGGTCACGTCAGGTGGGGAGCTAAGAGGCCCGCTGCAGCCCAGCCCCTCCCTGGCTGCCTGTGCACAGGAGCTGCAGGTGTGGTGTGACCCCATCCTAAGACCAGGGCCCAGCACAGGGACCTCATGCTCAGCAAGCTCTCCGTGATCCCGCCAAGACAGGAAGCCTCAGGACAACTGCTGCGCCCTAGCTCTGGGCTTGGCCCTAACTCCGTCTTCCTACCTGTGCCCTGCCTCTGCCCAGGCGGTCCCCTCCCTGGGTATATGTGTGAGAATAGGCCCTGCCTCACGAAACCTGCTCTGACTATTCAGTAGGCTCCTGTGCAGGCCAGCGGCTGGGACAAGAAGCCCACGTGGTGAGAAAGGCCTGGTGTGGGGCTCAGGGCACAGAGATCTGTCTTGAAGGCTTACAGGTTTTTAGTGAGTTACAAGTAGTGGCTGGGCTCGCTGCTTTTAAACTCCATGGCATTCACAGATTCATTTTGCTGTTCTGGGTCAAAGGGACTCAAGATGTCACAGTGGAATGAGAAAGGCCTTTGCCCTGGGTCTCTACCCTGGGTCCACACTGAGTCTCTGGCCACTCTGCAGGGGCACCTAGGGCATGCTGCCAGCCCCACAGGTCCTGGCTTGGGAGCAGCTGGCGCTGGGGTATTGGGTGGGGCCCTGGCAGGGCTCTCTGGACACAGCTGGCTGGGGGCTGAGGGTGTGGAAGGAAGACCGGAAGCCCATCCTCCTTTGGGCACTTCCCTCCTGAGGAGCCAGCCGCTCTGTGGTCTGGTGGGAATTGCAACAGGCTGTGTGGTATCCAGCCCCACAGAGCCCTGAGCGAGAGATGACAGGGCCCCCAGGTCCCCACTCACTTTGCATGCTTGATGGCCCCGTCCAGGGTGCTGAAGAGTGCACCACACTCCTCTACCACGCAATGGAAGTGTGCCTTGTGGAGGAAGTCACACTGGGCATCGCAGAAGTCCTTGGTACCAAACCTAGCCAAATGAGCCAGCAGGGAGGAGGCTCCAGTTAGAGGTGGGCTGCTGCTGGCCACCAGGCAGGCTGCTGGGGCCACTGCCAGCCCTCCCTCCCTCCCTCCCTGCTCTCAGGCAGCTCCTCACCTGCGTAGGTACACTCTCCAGGGCTCTGAGAGCTTCTCCTGAACCACAGCCTTTGCAGCCTTGCCCAGGAAGGGTGAGGACTCTGCAGTGGGGCTCCCCTCTGCTTCTGTCTTGAGGCTTAGCAGGCTGCCGAGGCTGGGGTTGCCCTGAGACATCTGTGGAGACAGAGGCCAAGCTTGGCTCTGGGAGCCTCAGGACAGACATGCTGCTCTGTGACCACCAGAGCACTCCAGGCAGGGAGGAGGGAATCTGTGGCCCCCCCTGGGCTCCAGCTAGAGAAGGGCCCTGCCTGGACAGCTGGGGGCCTGGCCTGAAGGCGCAGGGCCTCTCCAAGCAATCCCGTGCTGCTGGAGCCGCTGCTCTCCCTGAGGCCGCCACTCAGGGTGCGCACTGTGGCCCATCTTCCCCAGACTTCGTGGCTCCCTGGTTATTTTCCTGCCAGAAGGTTTTTCAAAGGAAGTGCAGGAGGAGGAGGGATGGGGGAACCCCTATGAATTCCTTGAGAACAAGAGAAGGCGCACAAAGGAGGTGTGGGGAGGGAGGGAGACTCATGGGGTGAGAGCAGACAGCTGGGGAGGGGGGTCAGCCCACAGGCTCCCCAGGAAGGAAGAAGGCGTGCAGTGGGCAGTGGCCAGAGGAGTGATGAGAGCAAGAGAGCAAGCAGGAGAGGAGAGGAGGTAGCAGGCTCCTGCCTGCCAAGTGCCCAGCTGGGACCCCACCCCACGAGGTCCAGCCTGGGCCAGCTCCCTCTTCAGCCCCATCACTGTGTACAGTAACCAAATTAATCTTGCTGCAGTCAAGTTTATCATGTGAAGGGGAAAAATATATTTGAGATGATGTATAATTTACAAAGACCCTGCATTATTTAAAATAAATATTCCAGAGCGACCTCTCCGGAAGGCGTCCGAGACCATTACTCAACCCGAAAAGTGGAAATTGATGCTCTGCTCCCACTTTAGTCCCCCCTCCCTGACCCCTTTTTAAACAAACAAAAAATATATAAAATAAATAAATAACATTAATAACTAAGGGTGAGAGAAGTTAGAGGGCTCCGGAAAAGCTTTTGGAGCCCTCCATCTGAAGGAAAAAAAAGGTGTCAGAGGCTGGAATATATTTCTTCAGCCAGTTCATTAAATTAATTTGTAAGCAGTGGCTCTGAAATTATATTCGATGAAAAATGGCCTCAAAATTTAAATGGTACAAACTCATCTTATTAGAGGGAAAACATTAAAAAACAAACACATCCCCCCCACCCCCCAGCACAGCTTTAATTTCTTGGGGTGGGGGAGCAGGAGGCGTGTGATGGATGGTTCTTACCTTATTCATAAGCGAGGATAAAAGAGATGAATTTGCCGGGGCTGCGTGGCCATTTGATTCATTACTAGAACACACAAACCAAGGGGCTTTCAGCTCCGACGTCCGTGGGACCAACCCAGAGGCCTACCCGCCCCCAGCCCTGCCTGCTGCAGCTGCCTGGCAGGAGGTGGGCTCTGCACAGGAGGGCGAGCTGACACCCAGGGTCCAGCCCAGGGTGCTTGTCAAGGGCTTCTCTCTCCGGCAGCACCTCACCTGGATTCCTTTACAGTCAGGTCTAGACTGCGGTCTTGGGAGGCCTCAAGAGGGCCTGGGGTGCCAGCGTTCTCACCCGGCTCCAGCTTTACCTGGGCTGGAGGGAACCTGGCAGGGGTGGCCTGCTGCCCGCTTCCTGCAGGAGAGGGGAGGGAAGATGGGGTCAGAGGGGCCCAGGATTCACATGGGCACAAACCCTATTCCCCACAAAAGGAGGGCAGCAGCCTGGTAGGCCAGGGGTCTGGGGAGGCCTCACTGCTGGTCAGCAATTCTCCCTGCTGACGTGATCACTTGAGACGCTTACCCCTGTGTGGCAATTCTTCAAGTGATAATTATTGCAAAATTATGTCAAAGTTGGCCTGGCTCAGGGCCTCCTGGAGAAGGGCGGGAGGCTGAGGAGGGGGCTGGGGCGGGTGCAGGGGCCCTTCGTTTTCCTCACCAACTGTCACAGTCGATTTGTGGGGCTGCCGTTTAAGCTTTTATTAAAGACTCTGTTAATGCTGAGGGAAAGTGGCAGATCTGGACAGAGCGGCCCCTCCTTGGTCCCTGGCCTGCTGTTGCCGGGGAGACAGCCTGCCTGCACTGAGCATGCCCAGAGAGGGCATCTGCTGTGTCAGGTCTACCGAGCTGACGGCCAATCAGCAAACTGTGTGACCTCGCCCGTCAAGCTGTCCAGGGCAGGGGCTCAAGGCCTGGCCAGGATGGGTCTGAGGGGAAGCTGGGTGGGAAGACGCTGTAGGAAGCCGAGCAGATCAGGGGCAAAAGAAGCTGACAGGAAGGTGTTCACTGGGCCCAGCTCCACAATCCCCAAGTGACTGAAATATTAATCTGCCCCAAGGCGCTACAGCTGACAGGACTGCTTCAGACTGCAAGTGGCATTTTATTAAAAATACAGGAAAATGGCTCCCTCCCCTGCGCCTGACCTTTCTTTTGCGGGGGAGGGGAAGGAGACTTTTGTAGGAAAAAGAAAGTACTTGACAGCTTGGCCACTGAGCCCAGGGTGGCCTTGGAGGGCTCAGTTCTTGGTTGGGGGTGTGGCCAGGGAGTGGAAGGTGGGGCCTCTAAACTGCCCCCTGGGAGCTGAGTGCCCCACCAGGGACCTGAAAGGGTTCTCAGCCTTCAGAAGTCCACACCCCAGCGGCTCCTGAAGTCATTTACGCCCAGTCACAGGAAAACAGGCCTGGCTCCCTATCCTCCAGGGCTAGAACTCTCAAGGAGGTGTGGGCAGAGTCCCAAGCTGGGACGAAGGGACCCTCTGTCTGTCCTGGCCAGTTCCAAGATGGTCTCAAATGGGAGCAGAGTATCCGGACCTGGCAGCCAAGGTGCTGAGGACCATCTCAACTTTGTCATTTTCAGCTGTGTGATGGGGACAGGCCACCCCACTGCTCCATCAGCACCACAGGACGGGGCTGGCTTCCACTTCCTCCTGCCTGTGTGTCCCCAGCACCCACTCAGTGATAGCCCTAGGCAGCACCCAGCAAGCACCAAGGGTTGTTGAGTGAATGAATGAGCCACCTCCTGGATGGAGCTGAACACTTCTCAAGGGCTCAACTAAGACAAATTCCCAGACGGGGAAGCAAAGGGAGAGGAGCCAGGGAAACCAGGAGAAAGAAGGAAGCAAGGAAAGGAGGAAGGAGGGGGCCACCCTGTAGCAAGCCAGTGCCAGACCAGAAGAAGCCACTCTTGGCTCCAGGCCACACTGTCCATCAGGGAGCACTGGCCAGTGCGCCTGCTTAAATGAGTCACACTGCAACCCAGTGCCTCTTCACCCTGACCAGCTGGGCACTCCACAGCCACCTGGCTAGTGGCTGCCATGCTGAATAGCGTGGGGTGGGTTTTCCCCATGTAAGTTCTGCTGGGGGAAAGCTGCAGAGGCGTCCCTCGGCCTGGAGGGCTGTCCAGGTATGAGGTGCAGTCACCCTGCCACTGTGTTGGACCTGTCCCCCTCCAGGTCATCTGGAGGAGACTCAAGAGGAGAAGGGGGCCCGGGACAGCTCTCCTCAGGGACTCATCTGTGATGTGGGAGGTGAGAACACAGCGAGCCAACAGAATGCAGAGGAGCCCAGGAGGGAGGGCCTACTGTTCCCGCCTCAGGAGAAACAGGCGAGAACTCCCCGGGCAGGGGCCCAGGTGGGGCTCTGAGGAGGAAATACACAGGAGGGAGGCAGAGACCAGGCAGAGAGGGGGCACTGCTTGGTGCAAGACTGGAGGGTGGAGATCAGACAGACGGCTCCCCCGCACCACCCTACTCTGCTCTGCAACAGGAGTGCAGGGACGGAGCCTCTGGGACCCAGAAGGTGCTTGCTTCCTGGGCAGGGCCTGGCCTGCTCACCTGGGTCAAAGGTGGCAGAGGGCTTGAGGGCAGCTGCGGCCAATCTGGCCATCATGGGTGAGATGAGGCCCTTGCTCGCAGAGATTCTCTCCATGATGGAGGCAGGGGGCACCGGGACAGAGGTGGCAGTCGCCAGGGCCGAATCTCCAGCTCCCGAAGCCACCAAGGTAGGTGTGTCAGGGGTTGCTGAGGCTGCTGCCCCAGATGACATGGCACCCAGGAGGCCAGGGGCACCCACAGGCAGGGAGGTGCTCCCACGGCCAGGAAGAAGGGGGAAGTAGGGTGCGGTGGTGGGCAGGCCCGAGTTGGAGAGGGCCAGTGCCAGGGGGATGGAGCCTGGCAGGCCCTGGGGCATCAGCCCCTGGATCTTGCTGCTAGGAGGCTTGGTGGCACTGGGTGTGCCCTCGGTGGTGGCAGCGGCAGTGGCCAGGGACGCAGAGGACTGTTGGCTGGTGGGGGAGGCGCTCAGGCTGGAGTTCTTGCTGCTCAGGGCAGAGAAGTCCACCAGGTCGTCGTTGCTGGACTCCTCGGGCTCCGTGTCCTTGGCGCCCAGCAGCGAGGGTGGCAGCCCCAGCACGCCCGAGGAGCGGACATGCCGGCGCTCGTGCTTGCGCTTGTGCGAGGTCATCTGGCTGGTGGAGGTGAAGGTGAAGCCGCAGCCGGCGCGGATGCAGTGGAAGTGGTTGGTGGCCTTGCTGTACACGCAGCCCTCGTACCTGCACTCCTCGTACTTGTAGAACTTCTTGAACCCGTCCTTGGCGTAGGCGTCGTCCTTGATGTGGTAGCTCTTGTGCTTCTCGATGTCACACTTGTTCTTGAAGGTGAACGTGCAGCCAGGACGCCTGGATGGGACATTGGGGGTCTGTCATGGGGCACTCAGGGGGCAGTCCCTGTGACAGAAAACCCAGGCTGGATACCAAACCAGGGCCTTAAGCAAGCTATCCTCTGCCCCTCCTCCAGCCTGGGGCACCGGTAGACGGCTGGCTCACCTGCAGTGGAAGTGCGTGGTCTTCTGTCCGTAGAACTGGCAGTCCGCCGTGCCGCAGTCCTCGGTGGCTCGGAAGCGCTGGAAGCCATCGTTGATGAGCTGGGTGTTTTTCTTGTGGAAGTTCTCGTGGGTCATCACGTCGGACGTGCTTGTGTACACCTTGTTGCAGCCCACCTGCAGCCAGGATGGCGGGCAGCCATCTGAGTCCTGGCACAGCTGGGCCGAGGTCAGAGGGCGGCTGGGCACAGGTCTCCTCTCGGGACAGCTGACACCTCTATCCTCAAACTCCCCAGGTGTGCCTGGGCCGAGGCATAAAGCCTCCAACCACCCCCACCCCCCCAGGGAGCAACCAGAACCTGCCTGAGGGCCAGGCTGTCTTCAGACCATGCGGCTTCGGGCCCAGGCGAGGGAGCCACGCTCTTCAGACGCTGGGTTTTATATCCCCATCTGTGGCCCTACCTCTACAGTCCCCAGAGTTGACAGGGGCTGTGTCCTGGAGGTCACCTTAGCTCAGGGACTTGCTTAGTGGATGATTTCTGGGCACGGCCCCTCCCCCCCGCACTGGGCCAGGCAGACAATGTTGCCATATTGAGTAAAAACCAGTGGCCTCTGAGCACCCTCAAAGGCTGGGCTGTGCCAGTGCCTGCACCGTCTCAGGCCCAGGGTGGCCCCCCTCCTCACACCCAGGTTGTTCCCCAGAGGCCATAACAACCCTTGACAAATATGGGGGAGGCAAGGAGGCTGCTATTTGCAATCCAAAGTCGCTCCTCCTGGGCCTGACACCTTGAAAAAGCCCAGACTCAGTGTGGCATTAAAACAAAGAATTAAACAAAAACCTCCTCAGGAATCATTTGCAATGCCGCTCTTGGTGTTAAAGCCTGAAAAATGTCGGTCTGTATAAACAGCTCACTGAATTTCCCCCACACCAAGTATGGCCACGGGGAAGGCCCCGCCTCGGCCACCAGACTCTGCTCCCACTCCCCCAGAGCCTCCCTCAGCATGCCCAGTGACTCTTGGTTCACCAGCTACCTCCACCCTGCACCCAGAGACCCTGCCCATGGCTGCTGTGGTGGGGGTTAGAGGAAGACCTGAGCTGGGGGGCTTCAGGGCGAGGACGGGGAGGCGGGCACCTGCATGCAGTGGTAGTGGGTGCTCTTCCCGTTGAGGTGGCAGCCGTGGTAGTAGACGCTGCAGTCGTCTAGGGGGCTGAAGCGCATGAAGCCGTGCTGCAGGGAGTTGTCCCGCTTCTTGTGCATGTTGTAGTGCCGGATCACGTCCTGCTTACTCGTGAACCTCTGCCAGGAAGAGTACCAAGCTGGCAGGAGCCCTCATCCCCACCCGTGTGCCAAGACAGCCTGGGCCAGGGGCCGGCCTCAGGGCCCTCAGGTCACCTCATAAACCTAACCCCGCTTGTGGTCAGGACAGCACAGACTGCCCAGCCAATTCCCTCAGTAGCAGGGATTCCAACAATCCAAAACCATAGACCCTCCCCTGGCCTCTCCCCAGCCTCCCAACAGCCACAGCCCAAGCAGAGAATGAACAGGGTGATCCCTGAGGGCAAGGGCTCTGACAGGTGACAGTACATTCTGCCCAATGCACCTGTGAGCAAAGCCAGGTGAGACACCCGGTGAGACGGAAGGAGCAGCCTATGCACACTGTCAATGCCACCTCTTTGATAGTTCTGCATTTGCAAGTTGTGGCCTTTACATAATGGCATTCTATCTGAACCTCAATTTCCATTTTGAAGTGGGGCAGTGATGCCGACCTTCGAAGGCCCCGTGAAGAGTTAGCTAGCTACGGTACACAGGCCGCCTGGAACGGGCCTTGGTCCACACTGGATTCCCAGCGAAGCTGCATGGGCATCATCACCACCAGGATGCCAATGGCTGCAGAACCTACTAGTGGCATAGGCTGGCAGTGGGTCTGTACTTGCCCACCCAAGTTAAGTTCAGGTGACCCATGGAGTACTAAGCACCTGCTGCCTCACTTCTAGCCAGAGCCGCTGTGCTGTGCAGTGGTGCATCTCGTACCTGGTAGTTGCACTCGGGGTCCAGGCAGTGGTAGTGCTCTCGGTACTGGTAGGCACAGTGGATGTGGCCACAGTGCTGACTGCCTGAAAACCTGAAGAGAAGAGGGGTCGGGTCAGGCCCCTTTCTGGGTGCCAGGCCCCATGAGGACTCTTCCAGGGCCTAAAACCTGAGCAGCCATCTCTGCCCAGGTTCTGGAGATGTGCTACTGGGTTTCTGTGGGCCTGGTTGGGGATATGGGGGACAGTGGTGAAGTGGAAGAGGTTTGGGAATGCCAGGGCCAGTGGCTAGGCCTGTCAGGAATCCCAGATTCCTTAAGCTGCATGCTTGCCAGCATCTTCCAGGTAGTGAGTGCCAGGTGAGGTAGAGGCCTGGCACCCAGGTGGGGAGGAAGAAGCTAGGGCAGGCCACAAGCCACAGCCAGAGAAGACACAGATCAGGGAGGTGAGGAGGAGACCTGAAGTCCCCACAACTGCCTTTCCTACAGTCAGCTGCCTGACCAACACTATGCCCAGCTCTGTCCAGGGAGGAGGCCCTGGTTGGGTGAACTGGGGCTCTGTTGCTGTGAGGTGTTAAAGGGCTCTCTCTGTTCTGGGCTTTTCCTGACACTTGAAATAGTCCAGAGTTATGAATTTTTAAAGCACAGCATCTGTTTGGCTTCCTGTGGCAGGGAGCTCGCTCTCCAGCCAAGTGCACAGCTAGGAGCCCCGTGTTGCCTGCATGCTGCCTGCCTCCAGGAAACCCCAGTCGCTCTCCAGACCTGACACTGCCGGGTGTGGCTCTTACAGTCTTGGTGAGGGCCAGCCCTGGGAGAGCAAACCATGTAAGCGGCAGGGAAGATGTTTCCTCGGCCTGCCTGTGCCCCTCTGTGGATGACGTGATTGCAGGAGGGGAGAGAAACGCATGCCATGTATGGGGGGACCACTTGCAAATAAATATTTAAGCTCAAGTTGCCAACAGGCCCATCTGCTGAGGCACTAATATTAATGATAGCAACAGTAATAAAGAGAAGACCAAAGAGAGCAAAGGGGGAAAGACACTGGGATAGGAGAGGCAGAGAGGATGGGAGGGACCTGGAAGAGCCCAGAACGATGCCGCCAGGGCACAGCCCCCACCAAGTGCCGCCTCACCAGGCAGCAGCTGTGAGGGCCTGATGGAGGGGAATTTGCTGCCAATCCTGCTGCCTTTGGAAAGGAGGGGATGGATCTGGAGTCAGGTGGTGTGAGGCCTTACCTGGGCAGCCCAGGGAGCCACACCCCTGCCCGAAACTGACAATTATGGTGGTCTGCATTCCACCTGGGGTCCACAGTGAAGGCCTGATGGAGGCCAGCTGTGGAGGGGGACCCTGAACTCATCTATGGCCGAGCCTTGCTGTGGGCTCCTTCTCACACCCTGGCCCTGGAGGTAGAAGCTGCTTAAGGATCATGTGGCCTGGACCACAGCAAAGAGGCAGGTCTGAGTTGGGTTCATGGGACAGCTTCCATGAGGAGTTTAGGGAAAGAAGCAGGTGGAGGTTGGGAGGAGATAGTCTCGGCCCTAGTGGTAAGAGAGCGCAGGGATGGTCCCACAGTCCCTGGGCATTCCTGGCCCCCCACCTTCTCTCCACATAGTCTCCTCCCCAGGGGCCTACCTGGCAATATATTTCTGGTAAATGTTTACATCTTCGGTGACAGCTGGTTTATCTGTGGGCAATCCGTTCCTGGTGAGACACACGGGACACAGCCGATCAGCCGCAGGCCCAAGAGCTGGTGGGGAGCTCCCTGCCCTGGCTCTCGCCTTTCTTGCCTTGGCTGAGAGTTCCGAGGCACACGGGTAGGACTAAGAAAGTCCCTTGGCAGAAGCCTGGCAGAGGTTCAATTAGCCCAGCTAAGGAGGGCTGGGCCACCCCAGGCAGGCAGGGCCGGAGGTCTGCACCTCAGGCCCAGCTAGGCCTAGAGTCTGTCTGGGTGGAAGGTCCCTGGAGCCAGGGCCTGACCCCCCAGCACAGAGGGAGAATCAAAAGGTGAGGGCTGAGAAGCATCAGGCATCCCAGGGAGGAAAAGGGGAAGGAAGGGCAGCACATCAGCCTCAAGTCAGGGGGCACTGCCTGCATCTGCCTGGGTTCACAGTCACCAGGGTGGAGTGCACATAAGGGCTTTGGGATGGTCTTGTTCAGCCTCAGGCACCCACCATATTACTGGCAGGGCCAGTGCCCTGTCCCTGAATTAAGGCTGCAAAGGCCTTCTTCTTTCTGCCTCCTCCAAGGCCCAGGCTCTGAACCCAGGCAACAGGGCCACTGCAGAAACCCCAGCAGCCTCACCCCCAGATGGGGCTTTCTCAGCCGACCACAGCTCTGGTGGCAGCAGGCAAAGGAAGCCAGTGGTGGCAACCAGGGGTTATGGCACTCGCTGGCACTCACGTCAGCAGGTACGCAGTGCACACCAGCGCCTGCTGTGTGAGCGTGTGAGGCTCTGCAGCAAGGGGTGGAGGTGCAGGGCCATGAACCGTGCACGAGCTGGAAGGGCCCCCGGAGTGAGCACGCAGTGAGTGAGCACGCTGCGTGTGTGAGCATGAGCATGAGAGTCGACTGAGCCCGGGTCTGGGCGTACAAGTGGGTGTCCTGCCTCAGGGCTTGGGGTGCAGTGGGATGGGGAGTGCCTTACTTGACAGTGGAGACGGTCCCCGTGGTGATGGAGTCTGTTTTGGAGAAGGTAGACTTCAGGTACTCGGGAGTATTGAAGGACAGGGAGGCAGGTGGCTCGGGCCCCGGCCCGGGGGCACTGGGAGCAGTGGGCACACTGGCGAGGGGTGCAGGAGCCAGGCTGGGGGTGGGCGGAACCTTGGCGGGGCCTGGCTTCTGGATGCCCCGGACGTCATACTTGGAGGGGCGCCCCACCTTGCCTGTCTTGAAGGCGATGGCCCCGCCCATGTCGGGGCTGCCCTCCCCAGGTTTGAAGAGGTGCAGGTACTTGACGTTCTCCAGGTCATACTTGGACGGCTTCTTGTAGGCACTCCCATTCTGAGGGCGCAGGTTCTCACTGGTCTTCAGTTTTTGAATGAAAAAATCATACTTGGAGGCCCGGGCCACCAGGTTCTGCATTTGGACACTGCTGTGTGATGGCAGGGGCAAGATGGTGGCCTTGGTCTCCAGGTGGGTGGTGTTGCTGGGCAGCCGCAGACCAGGCAGAGGGCCCACCATCTCCTTGCCTGCCCGCTCCTCAGCCTTGGTGCCATGGGCTGGCCAGGAGAGCTGCTCGCCGGCCTTGAGCTTGCGGATGTACTCCTCATACTTGGAGAAACGTGCCCGCTTGCTGAGGCTTTCCTCAGAGGTGGGTAACATGGAAGAGGGGGTTGCCTCAGGGGGGGAGCCCGCATGCAGCTTCTCGAAGCTAATCTTCCTGGCCAGTTCATCCCTCGTGTTCTGGTCATCATAGCCAAACATGCCCAGGAACTCGGTCATGGTGGAGGCCGCATAGTCCCTTAGTGAGGAGGCCTCTCCTACAAGGAGGAGGGGGTGGTCACCTCTAGGAGGAATCAGGGGAGGAAGGGCCAAGAGGCCCCCCACTGCGAGCCCCCACCACAGAGAGGGGCCTGTGTGGGGAGGGGCAGAGCAGGACATGATCTATGGACATTCGGCCCACTTGTTAGGTTTTACGACTCTTAAATTAATTTGTTTTAAAAAAAAGTAATTAATACTGGGGTAAAATAAAACGAGTTCATCAATGCCAGGAAAATCAATTTCCTAAATGTTCTGGCCGATGGCTTTTCAGTACATTAAACAAAGTTTCATAAATGTCTCCGCTCTCTCGCCTTGGCCTAATATGAAAGAGAAGTCATCTTACTGGAAGGAAGGCCAAATCCCAACCTGCCTCCTGAGGTGGGGGCAGTAGTTACAGGCACAGGGACAGGTAGGCATGTGGGTGGTGACTGGACAGTCAGGAGAGATCCCAGGAGCTGAGAGAGATGCTCTGGGTGGGGTTGGGGTGAACCTGGCATGGTGAACTGCCCTGAGCCCCACAAATGGATCTCATTGGCTGATGAGGGCCTTGCCCCATGATGCCTCATGACCTGGCTTCCCAGCCTCCCCCCAACCACAGAACTGAGCAGGGCAGGGACTGTGCCAACGTGCCCACACAAACTCACTTAGGGCCCTTCTTCCAGCCAAGATTTACCACATGGAGCACACCAAGGTGGGTCACCTGGGAGAGCAAGGACCAGGGCAGGTGGGAGCAGCCAGCACTGTAGGCCCAGGGCAGCAGGCCTGGGCTGGGCACATCCATCCTCCCCACTGTCTGCACCTAGGGCACACTGAACCCTGGAGGGACCTCCCCACAGTGACACGTACACTCCCCCTCCTCTATGTTCACACCACATGCACACTCTCACACATGCACATACCACACTCACACATGTGCTCACACACATGGACTCACAAGCTCACGTTCATAGCTGCTTTTCCTAACTCTGCAGATACAGCCAGCTCCCCAGGACAAGTCTTAGGCCAATGTGGCCCCTTCTAATGTGCCTTCTACACACAGCCTTTCGGCCTGGCAGACAGGTGGTCTCCAATGTGTGAGAGGGTGCTCATTCTTCCACTTACGGCAGGTTGTGCCCTCCGTCAGGGTTGGGCACATACTGACAAGTGAGACACACAGTCCAGGGACATAGTGTTCTCTACTCAGCTTGAGCCTGCCCACCTGGGCCCACTCAGAGTAGCAGGACCCACATTGTGGGTCCTGACAGTACAGCTTAAGGAAGGCATGCCAGCGGGGATTCCTCCCAACCCCACCCAAACCTGCCAGGCCTGAGGTGCTCTGAGCACAAGTGGAAGGGGCAGAGGGAGTCCAAAGGAGCAGAGCAGGCAGGGCCTGGCAGGACAGAAAACCCAGCAGAATGAAGAAGGAGGGGTTCTCAGCTTCTGGGGAGGACTGGGAGCCCACTAGCTAAGGAGGGGAGGGTCACAGGCAGCTCCCTGGCACCCAGGCTGGGCAGAGTGACTCAAGGAACCCTCAGACAGCTGTTCCCCTGGCAGGGCAGGTGGGTCAGCCACAGTCTGGAACACCAGCCACAGAGGTTGGGGGCCTGGCCTGGGAGGAGTGGGCTCTGGCTGCTGGATACAGTGGCTCAGGGACCAGGGAAAGGGGCTAAAAATAGCTGGAGGCAGCTGAACCCTCACTATATATGGCAGGGAAACCGAAGGCTCTGAAGGGCAGGCAACTTGGAGCAGGGAGGGGGCCAGGCAGGGTCCTAGAGGCAGTTCCAGAGCCCTGCATTCCTGACCCCCAGGCCCAGAGAAGTTGGCCTGGGGAGCCAAGGCCATGGAAGGTAGCTGGGGCTCCACTGGCTCCCTAGCCACCTGGGGCTGAGGGAAGGAGAGATCAGGCCACGAGGTGCAGGGCAGTTCGATCCTTGCCTCCTGCCTTTCGAGCTCCTCTCCCCAGGAAGGGAGGATTCAGGAGGTGAGGCCTCCTCTAGCCCCTCCACTGTGGGCAGAGCTGAGTGTAGAGAGTGTCAGAGGGACGGCAGCCCTTGCTGCTGTCCCTTTTCTCTCCTCAGGCCTAGCACAATCACCTTGTGTCTGGCAACGGCAAGGGCTTTTCCTATCAGAGGAAACTGAAGGTCACACTTTTCCTCATTGATCTTGCAATGTTTGTTAATTACTCTGTCACTGATGTGGCGAAGGATAATTAAACAGCTCTGTTTATATCTTATATGCATAATTATGTGGCTGTGCAGGGCTCCCCGCACAGGGAGGAGATGCGCCCCTCGCCGCAGGGGGGACAGGGACAGGGGAGAGGCAGGGGAGGCGTGCAGCTCCAGGCACCAACCTGGGAGGAGGCTGGGGCGAGAGTAAAGGCCAGACCTAGTTCTAGCGGGGGCCCCTCTCCTGCCGTAAACCCCAGGCTGGTCCTCTCCTGAGCAGAAAGAGCTGGAGACTGCTCTAAGTCCCAAGGACACATAGACACTAGAGAAGCCAGGCCTTGGCCATCTCATGGGAAGAGGTCAGTGAGAGGACCATGTCGGGGTGGCTGGGTGTAAGGGGATCTTCTGGCTGGGCCTGGCCAGCCTCACGGGCCTGAGTTCCCACCTAGCAGGGCCAGGGGCAGTGACGTAGGGAAGGAGAATGCTGGGGCACAGGCAGTGGGCAAAGCTTTTTCTAGGATCCTCAGAGAAGTCTCTCGGAGCGAGAGTGCTTGCAGCTGGCAGCTCATGGGGTTCATGTTCTGCCCCACCACAACCACTGCTCCCCACACTGGTGGTCAGGGACCTTGGTCCCCCAGAAGGCTCATTCCTATTGATTCCCACCCACCCACCATCTGTCCATTCCTCTGTGTGTCTGGCCATCCGTTCATCTGTCCCTCTACCGGTTGTTTTTTAAGGATCCACTGTATGCTGGGCAGTCCCCCCTACCCCCTCACACTCCTGGAAAGCTGCCTTCTCAGTCCCTTTACTCTGCCCCCACCCCCAGAGTTCTCAATGGACATGATGCTGGTGCTTGGGGCAGGAATGAAGAGGAGGCAGGTGGGCACCTGGACATGTGGACCTTCCTTCCTGGGTCACCCCACAGTGTAGCACCCTTTCCCAGCCTCCACCTGCCTCTTAAAGGCCAGACACCCACCTGAAGCCTGCTTGATGCTGGGGCTACTGTCGTCCTTTGAGGCTGCCCCATCTGAGTCCTTCTCTGGGACAATGCCATCCTTGGAGGGCTCTTCCACATGGTCTTCCTCGTCGCTGCAGCCCTGGGGCTGGACCATGTAGACACCCTCGGGAGGCAGCTCCAGGCC
Organism: Callospermophilus lateralis; assembly: GCF_048772815.1. Taxonomy (NCBI): domain Eukaryota; kingdom Metazoa; phylum Chordata; class Mammalia; order Rodentia; family Sciuridae; genus Callospermophilus; species Callospermophilus lateralis. The sequence continues at coordinate 136,909,126 of NC_135311.1, read as the reverse complement.
CTCTCGGGTGATCCGCCCCAGCACAGGTGCAGGTGCCGGCTCCTCGCTGTACTCCCCGTTGACCCACTTCTCAATCACTGCCCGCCTCTTGTCTTCTTCGCTGCGTGGGGCCCGAGCCACCCCAGACTCAGGGCCACTGCGCTCTTTGTCCCGGGGCCTCAGCGGGCTGTCCTCCGCCTGGGAGCCAGCCTCTGCTCCCTTCTCCACCACTACCTGGCGACTCAGCTTGGCACAGATGGCGTTGAGCTTGAGGCCGCCTTTGCGCTTGGCCGCCATGGCCGGTTTGCCTGCAGGTGGGTCAGTGCACCGGGTGCCTTCAGCTGTAGGGATGGAGGGACACAGAGGTGAGGGGCCACATGCCAAGCACAGCTACCCCTGAACAACCCTGCACCCCCAAGTCAGTCTCCCCAGGTGATCACAGATCCATCATGCTATCCTGAGGTGGCCTAGCATTGCTCATCTCCCCTCTGGACTGGGAGCTTGAGGGCTGGGCTAGCCAGTCGCTCCATCCCCAGAGCCTGCACAGTGCCTGGCATGGAGTAGGTGGTTCAAAATGGATGAAAGAAAGGCTCTTCAAATACAGGTCTTCTTCCTAGCACCTGGTTCCTGGAAGCATTTTCTAGGCTTGTTTGGCCCTAAATAGCTCCTGAGAGGTGGTATGACTTGTGTCATGCAGAACCCTGAGCACAGGCAGATGAGGGGCTGGTGGTGAGGGAAGGTGGCAAAGGAAGCACTGCACTGCTGGTGGCCTGGCTCTACCTCACCACAGGTCCCTGGGGAGAAGTCAGCTGACAATCAGCTTCTAGCCTGTGTCAACCTTTTACCCTGCTGTCCCAGTAAGCACCTGGCTGGCACTGTCCCCACCTGAGCATCTTATTCCCTGGCAGCACTTCTGCCAGGCCCAGTCCGTAGGCCTCACCAATTCCAGTGTCTGCTCTCAGGACAGCAGAGCTCTTCTCCTTGGCTCCCAGCTACTCAGGACCACCACCCCCCCACCTCCACCCCCACCAAAAAAAAAGCCTCTGTTTTTTCTCAGTCACCTGCCCTGTGAGGGTCTTCCTGGCCCTTCTTTCCAGCCTCACTGGGCCTCTGGCCACTTCCTATTGCTGTTCCACAGAGATCCTCGCAGCCCCTCCTACAGTCTCCATCCCAGCACCACACTCCTCCTCCTCCAATTCCTGTGGCCCACTCCTATATCCTGGGAAGGTCTGGCTGGAGCTGAGAAGTGTACTTCCTAGCCTAGGAGCCCCAGCTGGGACAGGCTTGGATTGCTTAGGTCCCTCATGGAAAGCTCAGAAACTGCAGTTAAAGGGCTTAATTTCTGATTCCCAATGTGACAGCACATAGGCAGCTAGAAACCAAACCTTGTCAGGGGACAGAGGGTCCTGAGGGCAGGTGGCCAGGAAAGCCTACAAGGCTGGACATATGCACGAATGACGCCACACATCTGTCTAGCCATCCATCCATCTAGTGTACTGCCATGTGCCACACCCCATGGTGGATCAGGGGACAAGGCAGTGGCCATGTGACGGTCTCAGTTCATATTCCATTTGTGCATAGGGAGGTCCCTGTCAAAGAGTGCTTCCCCAGGCCTTAGCCAGGGAAATGGGCATGTCTCATATAGGTCTGAAGGCTGGGGGGCAGGAGGGCTTTGTGCCTTAGCTCCATGAATCAAACACCATGAGCCAGGAGCGGTGGTGCGTGCCTGAAATCCCGGCAGCTTGGGAGGCTGAGGCAAGAGGATTGCAAGTTCAAAACCAGCAACTTTAGGAAGGTCCCAAGCAACTCAGTGAGATCCTATCTCTAAATAAAATATAAAAAGGAGCTAGGGATGTGGCTCAGTGGTTAAGTGCTCCTGGGTTTAATCCCTGGTACCAAAACAAAACAAAAGCCCACCATGAAATCCACATCCTGGAGAGCCCACAAAGAAGCCACACCTGTGTCTGCCCAAGGGCCTCATCCCACAGGTCGACCTGATTTTTATGCACAAATAATAGTCCCTTGATATATGCATGCCCTGTGGCTGCAGATCCTGCCTTATCACCAGCTGCTGAATGTGTGGCCTTGCTTGGGGACTGTCAGAGAAAGGTCTGCTCAGCCAGTTCCCAGTCCTGTGGCTCTGGCTCCAGGGTCTTGGACCCTGGCCAAGCCAGATGCCCACAAACTCATGTTTGTCCACAGCTCCAAGTCTGTGCTGCTTGTACCCAAATCCCTATGTATGCACATGAGGTTCCTCTCAAAGTTCAGCTTCAGGGCCCCTAATCACAACCCCACCCAGTTCAAGTGCTGGGCAGGCCAGCAGGGTCTGTGACACCACATTTCCTCCAACAGCCTCAGGGGGAGCAGCCTCACCTGGTCCTCCTTGTCCCTTGCCCTGGACGGGGAAGAAAAGAGCGGGAGTGAGGAGCCTGCTCTATTTTTACCAAGAGGTAAGCAGCCAAGTGTGTATGGCAGACGGCAAATGAATCTATAAATATTTATCCCAAGGAAGAGGGAAGCAGAAGCTCCCAAGGCTGCACTTGCTGCTAGTGACACCCCCTCCCAGGGCTCCCACCCATCCTGGAGCCTCCCTGAACTTCGGCTCACCCAACCCAGCCCACCTTCTCCCAATCTCAGCCATGTGCCCCTTTAGTCCCAGCCTGGGCCCCCACCAGCTGTGATGCAGCTGTGCACCGGGCCCACCTCCAGCCCCCAGGCCCCTTTGCTCCTGCTGACTCCCTCTACACCTGCCCTCCAGCTGCTGTTCTGACCCAGCCCACCTGCATTCCAGATGTTGCCCTCCCTCTGACTCTACTTTGGTCCCAAGGGTGGAGGTGGAGACGGCACCTGGGCCCGGGACACGGGCAAGAGGCAGAGGCAGGGCTGATGGTTGTCAGTGCCAATGTGTGCAAGGCTGGGATGGCAGGAGGAGGGCATGTATGAACTGAGAGCTGAGCTACTGCCCTGTGCCTTCCGGCCCACCCCGTGGGGCCTTGTTGCTGGCCCCTCCATCAAAGGCCCTGGGACCTCCAGACTACCCACCCCCATGGTCTGACCCCAGACTCCTGTCCATGTAAACATTCCCCTGACTTTCTTCCCTAAAATATAAACGGCGTGGCCAGGCCTCAATGGAAGGAAGCCATCAGTCCCCGGCCCTGTCACTGCCCCTTTCATCTCCTTCCCGCCACCAGCCTGCCCGCTGCTCTATTTACACTGGACACTTCCTCTGGGAACAATACTGCCCAGGAGGCAGGCTTGGGCAGGAGGGTGGGAAGGCAAGGGGACTCCTGTTCTGCTCCCCCAGGGACCAACAGACTGGGGGGCAGAGGCAGGAGGGGCAGCTGAGGTGGGCCCAGCAAAGCACCTACTCTGCTCCTGGCCCCAGTGGCTCTGAACCCCAGAAGGCACAGCACAGGTTACAGTCTGGCCCCTGGGTCAGAGTCAGGAGCATGAAGCCTGGCTCTACCCCTGGGAGCTACCGGCCCTGGCAAGCTATCTCTCCCGGAAGGGCTGCCGGGCTACAAGGTGAGAAGGCGACTCCTTGGGCCAAGCACAGGGCCTGGCAAGGAAGGACCTGGGAAAAGACAGCTGAGCCCAGGAGGAGAACGACAGGCAGATGTGGTGCCATGTCTGGCCCAAGATTCCAAGACAAGGAATTCTCACCTGGCCTAGAAGAGGGAAGAGGGAAAGGAGAGGCAGGAGGCCTGGGGCCATCCTTGCAGCCCTCTCCCTTGCTCCATCAAATGGCCCCCTCGGCTTTCCTACAGGCCTCCAAACTCAACAAGCACTACCCATCAGTCTCTGAGCTGAGCAGACCCAACTAAGGTACAGGAGAGAGAAACAAAAACTGACTGTCCATCACAATCTCACCAAAGCTTCAAAAATGATCCAGTTGAGTGCTGTGCCAACCCATTTGACAGAGGAGGAAGCTAATTCTGGCTGTAGATACCTGGAGCTGAGGCTCAGCCTCATCCCCATGAAGGCTCCGAGGCAAGCTCTGGGAAGTCCCAAGCCTCCCTGCAGGGGCTCCTTCCCTCCCTTGCCCCATCTCCTCCACACCCCCACTTCCTGTTCCCATAACACAGAGCCCCCTAAAGTGTTAACTGCGATGGGTAAAATGGTGCAGCAGATTGCTACAATAAATAATTTACTGATATTTATAAATATTCAAATCAGCCAGCTTCAGAAATCGAATGAAGGGAGGGCCTTGGGAGAAGGGGCCCGTTATGGCATGAATCTCATCACTCCCTGCACAGGCTAGGGAAGGCCAGGGCTCCTGCCAGTTCTGGGTGAGAAAGGGGGGTGCCTGTAGCTGCACCTGGGCCCCTGGTCCCCAAGTCTTCCTGACCTGGGAGGTAAAGGGCTGTGGGAAGCTGGAAGAACTACTCCTTCGGCACCTGGTCAGGCCAGGCCCTCTCCTGCGGGCAGTCTGGGCTCAAGGGAAGAAGAGGCGTGGTGCCCACTGCCCATGGCCCTGGGTCTTGAAGTTGCTTGTCTTGCCAGGGCAGGGGCAGTCCCAGGGGTCTGGGCAGGCCTGGCAGCCCCTCCCCACCGTGAGTAATGTGTTTCAGGGCTGGGCTGCCTGTCAGCTACCAGGCTCCGGGTGCTTTATGGGCTCTGCTTGGTGGCTCTGAACTCCCTGGTAGGAAATAAAGTTCTCCCTGCGCGTCCCTTCTAAACATTTCACTCAGTGGAAACGGTGTTTAAGAAAAATGAGGACATATTTCTTCCTAAGGATGCAGGATCCCCTTTGGGCGGCCTAATGCCCGCTGTATATCAGGAGGAAGGGAGGCAGGGGCCAGGAGCCAGTCCCCTGGGGTGGGGGTGCACCTGGCTCTGCCTGCCTACTGCCAGGCAGCTCTGGGGGCCACAGACACTGTCCGGACACCGGTGGCTGAGCTAGCCCATGGCATCTACAGGTACATGGCACCTGGTGCCTCCTGAGCACCTTGTCTGTGCCAGAAAGTATGCTGGGCGCTTAGTCACCTTGGTGATCCCCCAGCATCCCTGCAGGCCAGTTGTCCTGTCCCCATTTCCAGGTGAGGCAGCAGAGGTAATGAGGTTGGCAATTGTCCCGTCAGTGCTGGAGCCAGCTCCCACCAAGTTCAGATTTCCGAGGTGCCTTCCAGGTCTTCCAAGTAGCCATCCTGGAGTCTCAGGGTGCCTAGGGGAGCTCCCACCCTGCTGCACTTGAGGACGGGAACCTCACAGACTACAAGCCCCCATTCAGTGGCACGCATGGGGCACCTACTTCCATCCAGGCTCGGGCTGAATTCTGAGGCTACGATGTGAGCAGGACAGGCAGTCCTGGGTCCTACGTCACCCTGGTTCCTACGTCACCCTGGTTCCTACATCAGGGACTATGCAGTTCAGACAAGGCAACAATATTCAAAAGTCACTACCAGACCATCTCCCTGACATGGAGCACTGGTGCCACAAGAGCAGAAGGGAAGGTTGCTAGGCCCATGCTTTCCCCCTCAGAGCCCATCTCCAGCTGAGCAGTTCCCTTCCCTCATTTCCTACCAAGACCTGTCCCTGAGAGGTCCCCTGGGAAAGGGGGTCCTTCCTGATCCCATCTCCAGCTCAGAACAGAAGGGCCTCTGAATTTTTTCTGAAGGGAGGAATGGCCACTGCTCCCCTGGGGTTCTCAGGCAGGTCCCTGGTCCTCAAGGGCTCTAAGCTGGGGAGTGGGCGGGGCTTGGCCACTGGGCCCTAGCTTACCCCCCTTTGTTTATTTATTTATTATGATTTTTTAGTCCAGTTAAAAGGTTTACTATCCAGACGCATCTAAGTGGCCTCACTTAGCGTAAGTAACTCTATAAATCAGGGGAACTGTTAGCATCCACCACACAGGCTGGCTATCAATCTCCCCCAGGTCACAGCCAAACAGGAAGAGGAGAAAAAAGAGAGTTACCACCCAGGGGAGATTTAAAACATACACCCCCCGAGAAAAAGCACACAGACGGTATGCACGCCTGTGTGCACACACACTCAGGGATCTCTGTACAATCGTGTTCACACGTGCCCATCTAGAGCAGCCCACAAACTAGAAATTCTCTGTGTGGTCACAGTGATGAAATACAATTGCATTGCACTCCCACAGCGGGGGGTTGGAGGGGACACGAGCCTGAGGGGGAGTCTCAAGGCTCCCATGGCCTGGCCACCAGTGCCTGAGCTGCCTGCTGCAGGCTAGGGGCTCTGCAGGGCTGGGGCAGGGATGCTTGATCCCCTGCCCCCTCTGTGGCCTCTGCCTCCACCAGCTCCACGGAACCCCACTTCTGCATGTCCAAGGTGGGCACTTGGCATGAAGGGGGAACCAAAGAAGAGAAGGCAGGAAGCTGCAGGCCACTGCAGTGGGGCATGCCGTCCTTACATGCTCGTCCGGCCCTCAACTATTGCACCCTGAAGGGCAGCACCATCTGGATGGATGACCGACTGCCACATAGAGAAATGGAGGGTGCGGGCGAGGATGAAGGGCAGAGCCACTTTTCGTGGCAGCTGTGGAAATGCCCCATCTTTTTACTGATAGGTGCAGCTGGGTGTCCACACAGCTTGGACTTCGGCTCCCACCCCATCAGAGGGGCCCCAGACCTAGAAGGCCGCACTGCCCGAGCCTCACCAGGCACTAGAGCAGGGGAAGCGGATCTGGCATCTCCTCTGGACCTGAGGCGGACGTAGGTGAGGCAGCCTGAGGTGGGAGACCTGCTCAGGTCTACCTCCCCTCCCTGCTGCCCAGAGGCCTCCCTGGCTCACCCCCCTGCCTGCCCACTGCATCTCCCCATGAACTCTATTTCTCTTTCCTCTCTGAAAACAACTGAGCTGTAAATACTGTTTAACCTTCTCCCCCCCTCCCCCCACCACCCCCTCCCCTCCGCACTATAAAAACACAAATATGCCATAACTCAGCCGGCCCGGCCGCCCAGCCTCCAACATGCCCCGCGCCCGGGCCTCTCAGGAAGGTCATTACAAACGACTTTCCGATTCACTGCTCCTGAAATAATTTTGTGTATTAAAACCTGAATCTGCACTTTCTGGGGCCGAAAGCCTCGCTTAATTATGGCGGGTGTCCTTGGGACGGACAGTGATCCTTCACTCGCCAGCCCGCGCTCCAGCCCTCCGCCCGCCAGCCCGCCCCCCTCCCCGGGCCCAATCTGTTTTCAAAGTGTGTCTGTCCTTTATTAAATTGTTTTCTTTTCCACATTATCAGTTGCCATGGAGACCTCATCTCTCGGATTATTTGAATTTCATTATATCTATTGATTTGGGAGCATTTCATCTTTTTTATTGTTTTTCTGTCAATTTTCAAAACGAATAACCATCTAATTTGCGTCAGTGCTGATTATGTTTGTCCCTCAATAGAGGTCGGCAGCTGCGCTGGGGAAACAAATCAATGAAAAACCATCATAAAACTCCCCACTCCAGTCTCCAGGATGTGTGGGTGACATTCCACGCCTGCGAGAGACACACTCATCAGCTCCAACTTCGGCAACGGTGGCGGCAGCTCCGCTCCACGTCCGCCTCCTTTGGCCTTAATATTTAATTTTGCGATTTGGGGCATTATTAGTGGTGTTTTTATTAGCGCGTGTGCGTGTGAGCGTTTGGTGGTGGGCTGGCTGTTTCATTAATTTGTGGGTGAGGCAGGGAAACCCTGGAGGAGGGCAGGGCAGACGGCGGGCGTCAGGGGCGCGGCGGGAAGTGGAGAAAAGGGGGACTGCCCCAAGGAGGGGACCAGAGCCCGGGGACCAGGAGAGCCCTGAGGAGAGGCTGGAAAAGGGGGGACGGAGTGAAGGGGAGGAAAAGAGGGAATTCAAATTGCTTACTTTGTTGGTTTTTTTTAAATAATTTATGCAATTTTAAGCATTTATGTATAAATTTTTTAATAAGCCACCCTGGAGCAGGATGGCCATTAACATCCCAACGTCCTTCTGTCCAATGGGCTGGCGGAGAGGATCAATTTCTGAGAGTACTTTCCCTTTTTTATGACATGATAAAATGCTTTTAAAGCAACTTACACAAATATGGAAATTTTTTTCTTTTTTTCCGTCCTCTCTCCCTTCCCTTCCCTTAACAGGCTTCTTATTCACTGGGGAGGGGTATGCAAGTGTGTGCGAGCGCAAGCGCGCGTGCTTGTGTGTGTGTGTGCACACACACATACACCCTGCCCTCCTGCTCTTTCCTGCTGGGGAGGGGGCTGCAGGCCTGGCAGGGAGACAGCCCCAGTTCTAACTGGAACTGGCCGCCTGTCCTTCTAACAAGGGCATAAACTTTCATTACCCATGCACGCAGTCAAAGACAATTTAGGGAAACGCACTGCTCAGAAAAGGAAAACCTCAGCGATTTGTGGCCCAAGCTGCCACCACCATCTGGGGGCTCCCCTCCAGACCCAGGGCACAAGGCCCTGAACCTCTGGCCCCGCCCAGCAGGAGGTGGGGGACAGGGCAGGGCCAGCTTCCATGTGGTGCCCTCAGTGGGAGGCAGTAGAAAGGTGCAGGAGAGCCCAGAGTGCAAGGGTCTTTCTCTATGGCTAGACTGGACGGGGCAGGCCTTGGGCAGAGGCGGGGCCCCCCGATTTTGCCCTTCTCCAAGACCCCTGAAACCTCTTTATTAACAGCAGCAGGCCACAGGCCCTCAGGGTGAGCACAGGGCTCCTTCTTTGATATCACTCCAGTGTCTGGAATACAGCAGAGGCTTGGCTACACAGGACAGACAGACCAAATGAAGACAAAGCAGGAAATCAGACCCTGAGGTGACCTGAGGTCCTGGCAGAAGCCTCACGAACACTGGGGGCAAGGGGTCCCTTCCAGGTGTCTGCTAGAAGCAGGTCTGGGCTGCTGGGAGGAGAATCAGGGTATCTGCTGCCATTGCCCTGCCCTGGGCTGAGCTCCTGCTTCCTGGGAGAGGGAAAGAGTGCAAATGGTGACCAGGGCACCCCACCTCATCTTCCAGTTCCTCCTCCTGGTGGGAGTGAGGGGAGAATGGAGGGTGAGCCTTGTCCAAGCCCCTCCATGGCTGACAAGGACCTGTGCCCCTCCATGCCCTGCCACTGTGGGATAGTGTCCAGCCCGAGACCACACTGGGGCACCTGGGCTTTGGTGGCTTCCAAATAAAACAAATCAATACCTGAGATTTGCCATCCTCTTAAAGCTTGCCACTTTAACCAAGTTTCTCTGCACTGGACCTCAGTGTCCCATCTGCAACAGTATGTCAAAGGGATGCTGTGAGTGACATGTCTGGCACAGAGCTGCAGAGCACAGGGCACCTGCCACTGACTCTTGGGCAGAGTCAGGGATGGCTAGGTGTGGAGTCCAGCCTCTCGCAACCCTGCCTGCTTCTGCCCAGGGACTAGAGAACTGCCCGGGGCCTACTGCTTCCTCATCCCTGAAAGCCCAACTTTCTCCTCAGGCCCTTACCCACCCAAGCTGCCCAGCCCAGGCTCTCCTGCCCCAGGCCCTGGGCCTCCCTCGGAAGGCACCGCTCTACACAAGTCTGCCCAGGGGGCTGAGTGGGCAGCCCAGGAGGGTGCACAGCTAGCTGGGCCCTCTGCCGTGGCAGAGGGCAACCCTGGCAGGGCCAGGCCACCCCAAGCCCTCCGAGGGGTTGACAGGGAACGCCACCCCTCCTCTTTTACCACGCTCAGATCCCCCCAACTGTCATTAAAATAACAAGTTTCTGTTACAATCTAAACATTCCCACATCGCATAAAGGGTTATATTACACCCGAGTCACTCCCGGCCCGTGTTTGCACAGAAAAGCTCACGGCAGGTCCCCCCTCCTGACGAAGTGACTTATTAAAGTTTAAACAGTAATTAACAGAACAATAAAAATAAAGGGATGTTTGGGGAGTCATAGCGCACACAGGGTTTTTGGCAGTGCCAGCAGTTTTTCAGTGCCCTGCGCTGGCAGCAAAATGTGACTGTGAAGCCAGGGGGGACGGAGGACGGGCCATGGTTGGGGCAGTGAGACTTGAGACCCAAAAGGCAAGAAACAGGCCAGACTGGAAGGAAGCGATGAGGGGTCTGGGGTGGCAGGTAGGCCCAGTGTGGGCAGGGGAGAAGTCTACAGAGCAGGGAATCCACCAGACTTGGTAGGGAGGCTTCACGAGACTGAAGAGTGACTGCCAAGCCCGGCCTGGTCACAGGCACTTCCGGGAGCCCAGGGCCTCAGTCACATCATGCCAACTCTGGGCACGGACCTGGCTGAAGGAGGAGTCAGGTCCCCAGCTATATCAGATGTTCTCTCTGTTCACATTGTCATTAGAAGACCCTGAAGTTGACTCTTGAGGCTGGACACCTGCCACTCTGGGTTCCTCCTCCAGTGGGGCAGGTGCCTCCCCTACCCTAGCCCCTGTGGCCAGGGCACACTGAGAACTCTCCTGGAGCCACTGGTCCTCGTTAAGTATGAATGAGGACTCAGGAAGGCCTGCCTTCCCCTGCCCTGAGAGAGGGAGACCAGCCAACCCTCAGGCCCACCTAAAGGGAGAAAGAACCCCTAGCCAGGCCAGATGGACCGATCCCCCCCCCCCCCCGCTACCCGCCAGGGGAAGTCCCCAGTCCTCAAGCTTTTCAGGGAGCTGGGCCTGGGGGTTGGCAGGACCTGGGGGTTGGCAGAGCCAGGCAGGTTGTCCTTGGCCTTGCCTTTTCTCCCCCAACGTTCCGCTCCAGAGGCCCAGAACCCTGGCTCCGGGGGAAGGCAGAGACATGTCGGCCAGGGACAGGTCCTGGGAAAGGGAGGCCAGTATGTTTTTTCCTCAAAGGCTTAGGAGCTAAGGAACAAGGGACAACAGGGAGGTCACCACGTGTTATCTCAGGGGTAGAAACCATCTCATGCCAGCCAGAGGACAGAAAGGCACTGCTGAGCTAGCCTTTGATCCCCAGGCCCCCAAGTTACCCTCTTACTTCTCCCCTCTCCCAGCCTCCTAGGGCTCCCATGTGCCCTCCCAGGGCTGTCCTCTGACTCACACCCGAGGGTCGGTGGCCAGTTTTGTCTGTCACTGCCATCCCTGTTGCTCCTCTCCAAGAAGCCACTGCAGAATCAAAGTTTCTCTCCTCACCATGGGGGCTGATTCCAAGAAGTGGATTTCAGTGGAGCATTTCCAACTCATGCTCTTCCCTCTGGGGCAAAGGGTGGTCTTGGGGTCACTAGGAGAACATGAGGAGGCCCCTCCTCTCCTTGGGCTTCCTCCTCTCCCCCATGCCAAAGCCTGCTTTGGGGTCCCTTCTGCAGGAGTCTCCCTCTACCTCAGCACCTACCAGAGCAAGCCAGAAATAAGCTCCTTGCCCTGGTGCAGGCCCCCAGCTGGCCCCTCTATGTCCCAGCAGCACAGGTAAAGCAGCTGTGAGCCACACATGGAGGTGAGAGGCTGGGCTGAAACCACTCCCTCTAATCTCCTGTCTCCTGGGATCTGGGTCCTGGGTAGTTAATGGGAACAAAAGGCAGTGTCTCTGGCTGAGTCCCTATGGTCCTCATGCTGCTGCCTCTGGCCTAGGCACCTGTGGGCACAGGGAGCAGGGCAGTACAGCAGGGCCCCACAGACCTCAGTGCCCCCTGGCCTTGGGGTACATGCAACTATCCCCTGAGGGTAGCTTTTCCTCCCTCTTTTTTGGGTAGAGTTCTCTGGGGCTGCATCCCCTAACCCCAACAGTGAGTGACTCATGGTTAGGGAGAGAGGAGGTTGCGGATGAAAGAGCCCAAGGAGCAGGCAGGTGTTGCTTCCTCTGCCTCCAGCTGCTGTGCTGAGGGTGAGGCTGGAAGGACAGACAGGAGCTCACACTCCCTCACTGCTGCCGGAGGAGGCAGCCTGAGTCACCCTGTCCCACAGTGGGCTGGGGACCGGGGGGTTCCCTCAAGGGCAAAAGTGGAGGACAAGGCAGAGGGTGTTTGGGTGGTACCGAGGAGGGCAGGTGGGGATGGAGGCCTCTAGTGGGTATGCTCTCCGGTGGGCAAATGGGAAGCTGGCTGCTTACCATCATTAATCCCCAGCCTTCTCCCCTGTCCCAGGGGTGTGTGCAAGCCCCAAAGGCAGCCTGCACTCAGGTCCCATGAACTGACTGTATAAGGAAACAGATACCAGGGCAGAGGCTGTCCTAGACCTAAACTTCAGAACTTGAAGGGTGATGGACAGGTCTGGTGAAGGCAGGGGTCACTCACTGGTCAGCATTAGACAGATTCAGGGACCCAATTCTCACTGGGAGCCCTCTCACGCCCAGCAGATCAGACTGCTACACATTTCCATTAAAGCCGGAATTTTTCATAGCCTCAGAGACTGCTCCAGGGCCCTTGGACCCCAGACATCTCAAGGGTTCCCTGCTGGGGAGGGCTGCATACTGGCCCACCTGGGCAGGGACTCCAAGAGCTCTGAACCAGAACTTCTGGGGTGCAGGGACTGGAAGTCAGATACCCCAAGGAAAGCGGTTCTGTGGCCTGGCTTATCCACTGGAAATGGGTAGGACCTTGTGGCACTGGGAAGTGGCCGCCTTCTTGCAGGAACTGAGACCCCAGATTTCATGAGTGTGCTACAAAGAGGAAACAGGGCAAGCATTACCCTAGAAGTCGGGGAAGGGCCTGGAACAGAGAGGCCCAGGCAGTAAGCACAGCCCCGGGTGTCGGGGGGTGGTGCAGCATGTGGCAGAGGACCTGGGGATGACAGGTCACCCCGCCCTCCCTCCAGCCCATCTCCTCAATCCCCTTGCCGAGGCCAATGATGAGGACATGAGGGGACTAATTTAGGAGTATTTTTAAAACTGTGGCCCTGGTGGAGGGGTTTAGCAGTTGTCAGCCATCTGGAATAAGGAATTACAATCACCTCCCTAATCCTATATTCCCTAAACCCTAAAGCTGGTTACAGTGTGAGGAAGAGGCAGCAGGTGGGTGGGGGTGGGAGTCTGTTCCAGAAAGGGGCAAAGCCCAGGGAGGTGCCGACAGGCTGGGCAGCACCTTCCTGCCCCTTTGGAGGGAGCCCGGGCTGGCCATGGGCTGTGGCTCCAGCATGCTCAGAGCCCACTTGGCTCCCCCACCCGCTCACGCACGCTCACTCCCCAGGCCGCGCCGGCTCGCGCAGGGGCCGTCAGGTAAATTAGATCTGAAAGCTGACAATTTCTGACCATATTTCCTTGATTATTTCAAACAAATGCACAGCAGCCGCTGTAAGGAGATTAAAGTGACATAAACGTCCCGAGTGGGAGGGGGGAGGGCAGAGGATTCAGGTCACCCCCATCCGTCCCCCGCCTGACAGACGCTATATCGCTATCCAATCCAATAAAAAATCCCCCCCTTTTGCTTTAATTAATTTTACAGCTAGCTTGCTTAATTACTTTCAATCAAAATCCTCCTGCCATCGCAAAATTAGAGATGGTTGAGCTCCATTAGCCTAAATTCTTCATTTCCATATAGAAAAGAGGCTGTCTGCAGAGCCAGCCTGGGCCCCTGGCAGGACAGACGCCCGTCTGCCCACCCGCTGCCAGCCAGCCCACTCCTGGCTTCCATGCTGGCTCTCTGGCCTATGCATTCTCCCTCATTCTCCTCCACCACTGCATCTTGGGCTGAGAAGAGTTGGGGTCCAGGTGGGGTCTACTCCCTCTGTCCCCTAACTTTTTCCTAAGATTCATGCAGGGACTACAGAGTTGGGCTGAACTAAGGGGTCAGATGGGGTGTGGAGCTCTTGTCTGGGGCCAGTTGCTTGTGGCAAAAGGAATAGTGATCCTGGGGTCTCCCTTCCCTGCTAAGGGACCCCTGCCTCCTGGAGAGAGCCTCAAGCCCTGGCTGCCCAAACCCAAGATAGGTCTCTTGGGCCCTCTTCCCCACCCCTACTCAGGAAGCAGGGCTCCAGCAGGATAGGTACTTCTAGCCTGATGAGGACATGAAGTACCTGTGGGTATAAACCCTGGAACCACCATCACCCATGTTTCTGGCTGGAGCCACTGTCTGAGCAACTCTCATGTCAGCTGTCTCTATGGAGTGATGAAGCAGTGCAGCAGTCCCTACAGACTCCGGTATCCTTTTGGGGGCCCCACATGCCCCACTGTAGCCTGGCTCCCAGTCTGTAACAGCTGCTCCTCCACCCAGCCCAGACTGGGTAGGTGGTGGGTCTGGGCTCTGTCCATATCCTGTGCCCGAACTGGCTCCCTTCTGCTCCCCTGTACCCGCCTCAACCTCACAGCCAACCCCAACTCTAGAAGCTCCACTTCAGGTTTTCCACACTACAGCCCTGAGTGTCACCACAGGGTCCAGCCCAACCTGGGCTCCAGCTGATTAAGGATCTGCAACAGGATGTAGGGATTACAGTAAAACCTGGCTCTGGATCTACAGGGGCAGCAGGCCAAGTCCTGGCTCTGGGACTCCCTTCTCCTCCCTTTACACCCACCCCCAGCCCAGCTGCCAAGTGAGGGAGGAAGGCTGAGTCTCTCAGCCCTACAGGAGGTCCAGCTAGTCTTTGGGAAATGGGTGACAAGGGATGGCATTGAAGGACTCAGGCCAAAAGGGTAGAAAGGTAGGGGCTGGAATTGGGATGGGGAGGAGGAATCATGGCTGAAATCTAGGCTGGACCCTTTATGCTACTTCTGGGTCCAGCAGCCAAACTGGTCCTCCTCGGGGAGCCAGTGTGGAGGTAGGTATGCTGGGCCTGAACCCCTGGGCCAAGGCTAAGCAAGATGGGGGAGAGGTTCTAAAGGCTCACTGAGACCCCTCCAGCTGCTCCGTGGCTGAATGGTGCTGGGTGTGAGGCCAGTTCAGAATGGATGATGAACTGAATGTGGGCCTCTGGCCTTTCTTCCTGGCCACTAGAGGCCCATGGGTCAGGTTGCAGGCCCACAGTCCTCATGGTCCTGCTTTCATAGGTTAACTCAATCCTTCTCCTGGCTTGGTGGAGGTTCTCCACTACATCCTGAGTACCTAGTAGCACTGCCTCCTCTGGCCCTGGGTCTCAAGGAGCCCAGAGTCTAAAAAGAACCATACTCAGCACCAGTGTCTCTCATACCACTGCGAGCAGAGAGGGAAGTGAGGTGAGGGCAGCAGTGAGGGGTGAGGAGGGCAGGTCTCCTGGCTCCTGCTCCTCCCCCATGCCCTCCACACAGGCCTATACCCTGTGAGTCATCAGCAAGGGGACTAGGAGGTACAACAGGCGGCAGCCCCTGTCATGGGCACTTTCCTTCCATGAAGGCAGGGCTGAGCCTCATTCCCATTTTACCCACCCACATGTCTGGTGGAAGGTGGATGGAATAGCAAATTCGGAGTCAGTTATACAGAGATCAAAGGGCACACCCACTGTGGGATGGCACAGCCCAGACTGACTCCATGCCAGGTGGCACCTGAGGGGCAGCAGAAACCCCCAGACCTCAGCACACTGCCACTCAGCTCTGGGCAGACTGGCTACCCGCCTACCATGCATCCTTCAGGGGTCCCAGCTGTAATGTCACTTCCACTGAGAAGCCCTCTGGATCACCCCTCCGTCTTCTTGCTGTAGGTCTGCGGTGACCCGCCTCATCACCCCTCTACGTTGCTACGCTGCTGGAGCTGTGGGACGGACCACTGCTCAGCACAGCATCTGGCCCAGTAAATATTTACTAAATGAATACAGAAAACTAAGTGCTTCTCAAGTTCACCAGGGTGGGGCCTGACTTCACCAAAACCCTCAGACCTCTAGGATCCTTTTCTATCTGCCAGGATGGAGGCACCTAGGTGCAACTGAGCTGAAACCACCCCCATAGGTTTCTTGCCCTCTTGAGTCCCAGGCTCACCTCCAAACGCCCTTCACAGGGCTCTTCCCAGAGAACAAAAGAGGCCCCAGTTGTTCTGACATTGCTCTGTGAGAGGGACAACTGTTGCTGCCAGTCCCTTTCCGAATAAACCCAGCAACTGTTTGCTATGAAGTGCAATTCTTTACCCCCACCTCCTTCCTTGTCCCAAAAAGGAGAAAAGGGGATTGAAAAAAAGATGGGGGAAAATCCCACACCAAGCCCCATAGTCTCCCTACACCCGCTCTTAAGTCTGTCTGGAAACCTTATGAGCACAAAGAGGGCACAAGGATATCCACCTGCTGTCCCAGACAACTGGGACAGCCGCAGCTAAGGGAGAGGCTGAGATCAGGACCCAAAAAAAGGAGGTGAGAGAATGAAGGATGAGAGGAGGGGAGGCGAGGGGGAGACAGAAGGGGCCACAGGACGGATGGAAGAAAAGGAGGGGGCAGAGGGCAGTGTCCACCAGGCCCTGCAGGTGCAAAGGGGTCTGAGGATGAGGGAAGAAAATGGGGGGTAGGGAGGCAGAAAGGGCCCTGGAGGCCAGGTGGACAGAGTGGCAGGGTGCTACTGGAGCAGTAGGCACAGTGAAGGAGCTGAAGGAGGGAGAGGCTGACTGGGGAAGAGGGAACGAGGTCTATTAAAAATCTCTCAGTGCATAACACAAAATGTCAGGGTTTATAGCTTCATTCTTGGCTTTGCCGGGACTGAGAACCCTGAACAGAAATGTCACCGCTTGTCATGTTTAATCACCTGCTGTTTGTTAACACCTTCCCTGCAAGGAGCCTGTCTCAATCTGCCCCTGGGCCCCTGAGGGACCCGGAAACAGAAAACATCCCTAGTTCCTTCTCTGGGCTCTTGGACCTGCTAGGGCTCCTGAGAGGGGAGAGGCCTCTGCTCCACAAGGTCTCCTGAGGAGCCCCAAAGGGACCCTTCCTATCAGGCAGGCCAAGGAGGGGCCCACATGGTATTGTGGATGGTGACCTGGCTGGCCTGCGATGGGTGCTTGGCCTGGGAGCTCCCAGGCCACTGCCCATCTCCTGCCCATAGCACCCACTTCCTGAGCCTGAGGGTAAGAGAAGATAAAGAAGGGACCGCTCAGATCCCCACAGCCTGGAATTCACCAATCTGTCTGCTTGAACAGCAACTGCCACACAACATCCACTGTTCAAAGCCGCCCTCCTCCCCCTTATGATCCATGATCCATCCGGATCAAGCCATCTGTGGCTCTGGCGTGGCTCCCTCCCTGAGCACACTTCCCTGGGTTGTTTAGACTAGGAATTCTCAGCCCTACTGCTCCATAACTCCTTCCTCTAGGTGTGGAGTGGAGGGAGACAGGCCACTCAGGCAGCACCTGTCTCTACAAGAGCATGGGCTACTCCCCACCTCAGAGATCATCGTGGTCCACTCTGGGGAGGAAGCTGGATCCTCTCTGAGATCCACCCGAACAGAGGCCAGGGGAAATTCAGGAAAGCCCTCAGGCTAAGGTCCCACTTAGGGGGAACTGTCTGCAAAAAAAGGATGTCCTAGGAGTCTTCCAAGGTAGCCCTGTAGTGGTGCCAGGGGAGGCCCGTGGGGGTCCGTGCTCCTGAGCTGAGCTCTAGTGGTCTTC
Organism: Callospermophilus lateralis; assembly: GCF_048772815.1. Lineage (NCBI taxonomy): Eukaryota > Metazoa > Chordata > Mammalia > Rodentia > Sciuridae > Callospermophilus > Callospermophilus lateralis. The sequence continues at coordinate 136,891,807 of NC_135311.1, read as the reverse complement.
CAGTGAACCAGGGGAAGTATCCCACCTTCCTTTCCTGCACAGTCTCTCTCCACTTTCACAGAAATATATCACACAAAATGCACTCAGGGACCATCTATGAAGACACTATGGGTTTAGATTGCTTCTGAAGAGCCCTGTATCTAGCCTGCTCACTTCCACCCCAGCCAAGAGCTGTCCATGTGTCCCCCCCACCCCCTACAGACAGGGACACCCCTTTTTCAGGAGATGAGCAGGATGGAGGATTCAGGAAAGTGAGCTCTGCTGCTGAAAGCTCCCAGCATACCTGCATCAACTACCACATCGTGGGGAAGGCCAGGGAGGTGTCCATGGATGGCAGGTGGACTGTCGTGGAGACCAGGGACATCCAGAATGTAGGCAGGTGGCACAGTAAATATCCAGGGTTGGAAGCCCTGTGTCCCCACTCAACATGCCATGTGGTGTGGTCCTCCGGGAAGCCCGTCTTTCCCCAGGGAGGGAAGCCCTACACTGTGCCTATCTCCTGGCATTTGGGAACAAATCCAGAAGTCTCCAGGCTTCCCACTTCTCACCTGTGTCTTCCTTTCCTCTGTCCATCCTCTCTCCCTCCTGGTGCCAGACATGAGCTCTACCACTGAATCCCATCCTTGCCCTCCCCAGTTGGGAACAGGACAATTCCTGTCTTTCTCTGAGAGTGAGGAGAAGTGGAGCATTAGGTGTGGCACAAGCTCAATCTCCCAGAAAAAAAGGTGCTGGGAGGCTGGCAGGAGGGCTGTGGGGTGCATTCCTCTTCAGAAGACCGGCTCTGACTGTGGTCTGTGCAAGGACCACAGCTGCAAGCCCTATTCTAGGCCCACTGGTCTCCAGGAGGCATGCACAAGCTCACACAGGGCACAAGTCCCTAGTGAACAACCTGTGGAGGGAGTGAGCCCTGGTTAGGGCACGGTGGTCTCAGGAGCCAGCTGTAAATCGCCCTTCCTGGACAGAATATATTTAGTTCTGGAGGTCCCTGGTCTTTCCAGGACCCTGAGGGAGGGACTATGTTAAGCATCCCACCTTCCACCCTCCAAACCAGATTGATCAACCTTCCCAGCTTGCCTGGGACAGAGGAGATTAACAGGATGTGGGTCCTTCTAATCCTGGGCAAAATGGTATGACTGGTCACCACACTGACACTACACAGTTCTGACAGGTGGAGACTGTCACCAGAGTCTGAGTAGGATCTGTTTCTAAGGTCCATCCTCAGGGGAACTGATGATGGGAACATTCCCATGTCCACAGAGGGTCCAATCTGAGCCTCTCCCATGGGAGGTTTTGTTTTTTATTGTTGTTGTTGTTATTATTATTATTATTTTGTACTGGGAATTGAACCCAAGGGCACTTTACCACTGAGTAATGTTCCCAGTCCTTTTTTAAATTTTGAAACAGGGTCTCACTGAATTACTCAGGCTGGCCTTGGACTTGTGATCCCTCCTGTCTCAGCCTCCTGAGTTGCTAGGATTACAGGTGTGCACCACCACCCACAGTTACCATGGGGATTTTAAAAGCTGGTTCCCATTAAGAGGGACCAGGAGCACACATGGAATGTGTCCTCCCACCTGAGCAGGCCATGGTTTAGCCCAAGAAGAACCCAGGAGCAGGGCCAGGTCTAGGGGTGAGAGTCTCAAGCTCCAAAGTCGGTAGGCCTGGAGACCCTGGATTTATCAGATGAGTGTGGCCTCCCAGCCAGGCACCCTGCTATAATCCCTTCATTAATTTACTATTAGATGGGAAATTACTCCTCACCCAGGAATATAAGTTTTCATCTTATTTTAAGTTGGACTCTTAAAGCAATTACCAAGGCATCTGGCGATGACTTCACCGTGTGGCCAGCCCTGCAGGGGAGAAGGGCGGCCCTGAAGCTGCACAGGCCCCACTGAGGCCCCTGAGGGAACCATGGAGGACTGGGAGCCCCAGACCCTTCCCTAGTACTGGGAAGGCAGTGGGCACTCAGTGACCTCTGAAATTTGCTGTTTGTGGAGAGAAGCTCCTTCCAGCACCACCTGCCCCTGAACCCGCTGGTGACAGTTGCCGAGAGCCTCAGCAGCTGGTGCCTCGGGAGCGTTTTCTATTTTTAATTGTTTGATCAGAATATTAACTCATCTAGGCCTGTTCCCAAGGCACAGTCCCAGCCAAAGGGTTTCCCCGTTTCCCATACCTTCTCTTTCTCCTCCTGAGTCAGAACCAACTTTGAAATTAATAAATGGAGATACAGGCCTCTGTACATTTGCAAGGGATCACAGCATGGAAGAAAGGAAGGAAGGAGGCCCCTTCCTCCACTTTCAGGCCCCAGAGCTGGTCTCAGCTCTCCATGCTCTTTTTTTTTTTTTTTTGGTATGGGGGGATGCTGAGGATTTAACTCAAGGGTGCTCTACTCCCCAGCCATTTTTATTTTTATTTTCTATTTAGAGAAAGGGTCTCATTGAGTTGCTTGGGGCCTTGATAAGTTGCTGAAGCTGGCATTGAACCTGCAATCCTCCTACCTCAGCCTCCAGAGGTGCTAAGATTACAGGCTTGTTCCTCTCTACTCTTTGAGCAATGCTCCTCTGCTCCTGGGCAGTACCCACAGGCACTGCCACTCCTACCCACCCCACTCTTCCTGGCACACCCCCTCGGTCAGCACTGGCTCTGCTTACTGGCCAGCCTTGAGGGCAGGGCAGAGGGCTGGACACCCAGGAAGCACAAGAAGGGGATACTGAGAGGAGGCACATGCCCTGTGCCCAGTGGGACTGACCATTGTAATATGCCGGCTTCCACCAACGAGAGGAAGGGACTCCCAAGAAGCACTGGCCAGCAATTCCTTTGTGGGCACCACCAAGGGCTCCTGACCCATCTGCAACAGGCAAATCATTGTGTGTCACTTATGTTTGGGATAGACCCCACCTGGCCATCCTTTCCCTGCACGCCCTTGGCCCTGCTACCATGCTCGTCAGCTCTCAAGGTCACCAGGCCGTCCACACAAGGAATATTTACTCCCCAGACTGGCCCTGTTAGCAGCACAACCACAAATATGCTTTCTGATAAAGTTGGCAGAAAAAAAAAATTCTAGAGATCCAAACAATGTCAGAAATCACCCCCACCTCCACCCAGTGAGGGTAAGGTGGGGCCTGGAAACAGGTCACACAACCAGCTGGGGACAGTCCTCAGGGAGATTTTGTCACTCTCCCTCTCTTTGCTCTTTCCTGTTTCACCTTCAAGTAGAGCCTGTTGCCCAGGGGACAAGGGCTGGGGACTTTCTAAGCTGAATACTGGGACTTGGGAGCAGTCTTCCTACAGCCTTGGGGACCAGGCTGGGCCTCACCTCAGCAGTGGTGCCCTGGGCCGTCTCACCTCGCTGCACCCCCTCCCCCGCCCCATCCTCCCTCTGTGCACATGGGCTTTAATGTTTTTATTACCTGTTTGACTCGCTGCCTTATTGCTTCTCCCCTTAATGGGGCCGTAACCGTGGAAACGAGGAATAAACGGCCACCAGAAAATGAGATGATTAAACAGGTCACCCTGGCCAAACAAACTCAGCCAAGGAACCTCTGGGGGGTGGGGAAGGTAGGCTTCCCTGCCCCCACCAAGAGCCAGAAGGCCCAGGCCAGGTGGAACCACACAGTGTGTCCTTGCAGGGCCTGGGGCAGATACAGGGGGCGCCCCCTGCTGGGCAGTGGAGCACCTCTTTAGTCCTCTTTGGCTGACCAGGACCCCCTGGCTTGCCGTAGCCTTGGGCTCTGGGGCTGCAGGGGCAGCAGAGAGAGAGGCACTGGTCAAAGGGAGGTGAGTATGGAGATCACAGAGAGGACATACTTCCCTGTAACACAAACTTCCAGCAGTCTCTCCCTGCTGTGGCTGGGATGCTCCTGCCTCCCCACTGCATTGGGGAACCCCACCTGGGGCTCTGCCTGGTTCCTTCAGTCTCCTGCTCTCATGCAGCATATTCTCTCCCAGGGGCCCCCTTAACTCAAGGACAAAGCCTAATAGAAAAGTGCACCTTGAGAAGGTTCCCTCTGGGAATCCCTGGACTTTGGAGCCACAGGATGTATCTGAATGTGCCCGATCTGTAGAACCCTGGCTTTGGAAACAAGAGTAGGAAGCAGTTTCAGTTGCCAAGCACCTATGGCACTGGTAAAGCCTATGAGGCCTGAAGATAAGGAAGAGACCCCAAAGGATAGGCCCGTTGGATATTCTAAGAGCAGATCCCACATTTAGCTCAGGAGCAACCCAAACCCGAGACTATGGGGTGGACGTGCAGCAGTCTGGGCTAAGCATAAGCCCATGGCCCCCTTTTGGGCCTTACTGCCTGTATTGGGTCTGTCAGCTGGGGTGGGGGCAGGTCCTGGCCTAGAGAGGACAGACAGACATGCTCCAGTGAGGGTTGCATGGTGGAGAAGGTAGAGATGGGGCCAGGGAGAAGGTAGAGAAGTGCAGACGCCACTGGCTACTGGATTCCTATACCCTGGTGTGGCAGTCTGACCTCCTGCCCCAGGCCCTCCCTGCTGCACACCACAGTCCTGGCCAAGAGCGGCTGTGGTGCCCATTCAACCCTACAACTCCTGTCTCTGCCCTTAGGCCCCCTTGGCCCTTCACATCATCCTTGATCCCAGCCCTATTTCTTCCTGTAAACCAAGCTCTAGAAAGCTCTTGAGGAGCTAAAACCCAGCTCCCAAGGGAATCAGCCAACATTTCCTGCCTTCCTCCTTCTGCCCCCACTCAGAAGCTGGGCAGGCACTCAGGGAAGAGGCACATCCATCAATCAATCGCACTAGCACTTACAGCGGGAAGGCATGAGACCCAGCCTGGTACCAAGCACTGGGAGGAGATGTCAACACAGTGGCTAATGGTCACATCTAATGGTCACTATTAGGGGCAGTAATCACAAAAGAAAACAAGGTCCTTGGCTTTGACCTCCTGGGAACCACAGTACATGAATGGCATATCAATAACCAGATCCTCAGAGCCCCCAGACCCTTTTATCTCTTTCCAGGATCAACTGGGTGTGAGGCTAGCAAGGTACTGGGCAGGAAAGGTGAGTAGGAAGGGCTGCCTGGAGCAGGTGGCCTGTCGAGGAAGAAACCCTGGGATGAACAATGGGGAAGCAGGGGCTGCTCACAGAGGGGGTAAGGACAAGGCAGAGAAAAGGCTGGGAAGACATCTAGATGTGGGTAGTGGAGAGGCCCACAAGGCCACTCCTTCACATATCTCTTGGGTCCCTGGTTCCTGTGACAGGGTCACAAATCTCTTCAGCCAGCCCACACTGCACCCAAGAGCTCACTCAGTTGTGGCCTCACACCTGCCTAGGGGTTCTTCCTCAATGGGGAACATGTATCCTGGGAGCCCCAGGGGTGAGGTGCCCGTCTATGATCAGGCAGCCAAATGGGTGTGTGCTGGACCACAAGGTTGCCACCTTTGCTAAGCCCTCCCAGGGAGGGACACTCTCTTCTGCATGCCAGGGCTGTGTCTGCCAGCCTTCCTCCTCCCCACCCCCTTCCTACTCTGCTGACCCTGGCCCAGCCCCACCCAAGAAGCATTGCTCCTGGCCTTGGGGACCCACAGAGAGGAATTACTTCAGAGCAACTTCCTTCCCTCTCTGAAGGTGCAAACCAGGAGGAGAAGGAGGAGGAGGAGGAGGAAGGGCTGTGTGGCAGCTACCAGGTGGTCAAGGTGTAAAAACCAGCATTGGGAGGACAGAGTTAGACAAACCTAGGCCCTGGGGCTGGTGGCCCCACAAGGCTGATGGAGCAGTGGGGACACACTACTAACCTGGCAGGCTCCAGGAAGAAAAGCAGTAGGGGCCAGAAGTCTTCTGAACTCCACCCAATCCCCTGCCCTGGGCAGTGGGCAGGGACTTGAGCCACGGCAGCAGCTTTAATGAGGAGATGCTGCTGCTGTGACTCAGCCCTCCAAAGGTGCCTTCGTTTATTTTATTTTTCCATCATAAAAACCCAAGTTGCAACTCAGCCAGATTCTCTGGCTGTGGGGGTGGGGCACATGGCAGAGCCCAGGAAGGCGAGGAGGGCAGGAGGACTGTCTGAAGCTGGCCCCTTGCCTTTCTTAGAGAGGAGTTACTGGGTTCCCTTGGCTTGTCCCTAGCAGGGAGCAAAAGCCTGGGGTGGGGTCCCTCTATGGACCTTCCTAGACCTGTCCTCTCTGCCTTCTGAGAAGAATAGCTATACTGGGCCTGTTACCCTTAATTCTGCTGTCTTATGACTAGTGTCCAGGTTGGCTCAAGGCCATCTATCCCAGAGCTGCATGTCTCAAATGCTTTCTGCCACAGAGAAGGTCCAAATGACGGGCTTCTCACCTTGTCCATATGACTCTTCCCTAGGCCTGCCCCACTGAACAAAATCAAGTTGGGAGTTGGAGAGCCAAAGACCTTAAAGGTCATCTGATGCTCAAGTCAGGCCCAGCGTCACTCCCTGGTGCAAAGCCAGGTTGTCTGAATGGTACCAGGAAACTTACTACTCCAAGACAGCCCATTCTGTCCTTGGCTCTGATGCTCCTTCCTGCCAAGATGGCACCAGAGCTCCTACCCCCTGCAGCAGACTGGCAAAACCGGTGCCCAACCTGACTGCAGGGGCTGGCCCCAGCTTAGACTGGTTGAGTGGGTATATCTGGCCAAGTACAAGTGTGGATGGGAGGAAGGAAAATGGAGAGCAATCTGCCCTACCTAGCAAAGCTAGCATGAAATCCCTCCTACAGAAAGAGCACAAGACCCTTCCCAATCCCTGGTGTGTGCTGGGTTGAGAGTGTAACCAGAGCTAGCAAGGTTCCTAGAAACTTCCACTCTTAGAGAGGTCCAAAGGTTCTGTGAATCAGGAAGTGGGCTGGCACAGTAGTAGCTGGGCTGAGCTGGTAAAGCCAAGCTCCTTGCTCTCTGGGTTCAGATACCACATGGGAGGGTGGTCTACAATCTTCCTTGTCCTGCCTGCAGCAGCCTGGGTGTCTTCAAAGCCTGTAGCTACTAGGAAATTCCACTTCAAGAATCAGGCTAATGAAGGCACCTGTCTGGGCTCTCTTGACCCCACCCTTCCTGGCCTCCCCACAGTGGAAGGCTGGGCAAATATGCAACAGGAGGGTCTGTCTATACAGCAAAGGGGTACCAGCCTGGAGCCCTAGCAGCGGAGAAATGGGCCTGCCTCAGAGAGTGACACTACTTCCTCCAACAACTGGACCACAGGGTTTTAGCCACAGTCCCCTTGTGGGTAGTGCTATCCCTCACTAGCTCCCCCTGTGCTCCATGGCCATCCCTTTGAACTTGCCCTCTTGCCTACTGGGCCCTTTACCCAGCAGAGTCAACTCTGGATCCTCTATTGGACAGCCCCTCTCCTTCCTCAGCTCCTTTCAGGAGAGAGAGGGGTTATACTCATAACTGAGATAATCAAGGGCAAGTTCAAAGTGGTTCTTTCACAGCGGCTTTCACCCTGGCTTCTAGTTGTGTTCAGACCCAGGATTCAGCCTGGTGGGGGCCCAATCCCAGGGAGCTTCTCAAGCAGAATGGTTTACCTGTATCTGAAAGCTTCCTCCTTGCCCCTCCCCCGCCCAGCTCCCTCCTCCTGGGAAATCACTCTAAAAGGGCCTAATGGAACTATGTCCTCCTCTCTTCCTCTCTCTCCTCCCCCTCCCTCTCTTTCCTTTTTTTTTTTTTTTATTAGCATTTGTGGAATTTATTCCCAAACTCTCCTAATCTTCCGTACACAACCATTTGATTTGCATAACCCAACCCCCTCTCATAAAAACTGGCTGCTAGTTTAATTAAAAAATGTAAATTTGCTGTCATCTCGGGGCCTGGTGAATTAGGACGACATCGGCATTTTTTATTGCTAAAGACGTCCAGATTGATCCAGCCCTTGGCTGAACCATGGTGGGGGAAACGGGGTCCACATGGCCCCTGAAGGTCTTGAGGTCCTGCTGTCCCTTCCTGAGAAGCCTGGATTCTCCTGTCACTGAATTACTTATTGTCAGAGTGCTTCAGGCTGGATGTGTCCTGGGCCACAGGGGATGTTAACCCATGAACCAATGCTTGTGCTGGCAACTCTTGGGGCCCGTGTCCCAGCCTTGTACTTTGTGTGCCAGGAGGCCCTCCGCTGAAGCTGTCCATGCTGCCTTCAGAGGAAGAGAGCCCTGCACTGCACCAGCAATGAGCCTTGGCCAGAGATGAGGCAGTGTCCCCTGTGAGTCCAGAGGTCAAAGGTCAAGGGGGATGCTCTTAGGTCTGGAAGCATGGAGTTGGTCCAGAGACAGACTCAGAAGGGACAGACCTCAAAGTCCCTATCTGCTTCCCCTTTTTTTGTGAAGTGAGGAAAAAGTGTTTTTCTTCTGAAGTTCTGAGATTAAGTGAAACTTCCAAGTTCAGAGAAGAGGCTGAGATGATATCGTCAGATGACTCCTCCAGGAAATAGCCAGAACTTTGACACCCTGGACTCTGCATGGCCAGAGTCCAGCCTGGGTCCCATTGGGAGTGCCCTGCTCTAGCTGACCTCCAGGGCCCTCTGGCTTCTAGGAAAAGTTTCCAGAGCCTGTCCCTGGATTGCTGGGAGAAGTAAGTCTCCCCAGGGCTCTGGGAGGTGCCCCAGGAGGCTCTGTCACTTGTCTCCTGCCAGGCCATCAGGACACCCACATAAGTTCTGTGGAGTGGTGCTCCCACAGCAGCCTTGGTGGGACTGGCATGGCAGGAGGACTGGCGCCAGCTCCACTTGGCACCCAAGTTAGAAGGAGGAAGACAGGAGGACCTGTCTCCCAACTGAGTAATGCCCACCCACTGCAGAGGCTCCCCTGGCCCAGGTAGGGGCCACTGCAGAAACACCTGGCCCAACTCTGAAGTCTGCCCCCTTGGCTTGGATGGGTGGGGGTCCCATTTGCGAAGAAGGGGGTGGGGCCTGAGAGGGAGGTGATGAGACACCTGATTAGAGGTAGGAGTGAGCTGGTTCTCTGTGGGCGTGGAAGGCAGGGAGGGGCAGGGTGGCAGCTGGCCTCAGACACCTTCACAATTTTTCCCAGCAGGGGGCATCACACCCTTCCTGGGCACAGAAGTCCTGAGGACCTCCACAGCCCATTAGCCAAGATCACACCTGTTGGGACACAGTCTAAATATTCTGTGAAGGGCCCTCCACCCACCTCACACAGCTCCAAAGCCCACCACCACATCACCTGCCCTGATCCCTTCCACCAGTGCTATCTACTCCAGTTGACCTCAGAGTTCGTTAGAATGTCAGCTCTTGGGTGCCAAGTGACCATGTCATGGACTTGGGCCTATCACAAACAAAAAGTCTGACACTAACTCTGATACCACCTTTCCTTCCATAAATGAAACAGAAAGGCTCAGTGATTAGTCCCAATGGGTTATCAGCCTGTTTGTTTCTTTTAAGACACTTTGGAAGAAGAGAGTTGCATTTGACCCCCTAGGATGTGAGGGTCGGAAGGAAGCCTGAGGCGCTTAGGGCAGCCCTCACCCACTCAGGTAGGAATCCCACAGGGGACAAGAACTATTAGATCACAACCACTAAGACACTGAATTCTCAAGACAAACTCTGCCTAGGTCAGTGGTTCACTACCTGGAGCCAAACCCGAGTCCCAGACCCAGGTGCCTAAGTCTGGTGCTTGGTCATCACCCACTTCAGGGTGCCAGCTAAAAGGGGGCTGGGAGAGTCCAGGGCCCCTCACTTTGAACTGATAACAGCCGCCTCAGCCCACAGATTCTCAGGTGAAAAACACTCATTAGCCATAATAAGCAGCTTGATCATCCGACACAGCCTTGTCCCAAATAAATTAAATTCCTTTACCTTGAGACAGTCGCCCCGAAACCAGACTAACCACCTTTCCCAACAGGACGCTGCTTTCAAAAACTAAACCACCCCCCACTAAAAAAATAAAAACACACACCCCATTGCCAGACACACAGAGATCTTTGCGGAGGGGAGTAAACTACTTTTAACACACACAGGAAAACAAAACAAAACAAAAATACGGAGGCATACCAAAAAGAAAGGAAAAAAAAAACACGGAGATCAAAAACCCCCACAAAAAACCCCTAAATCCTCTTTCTGGGTGCCCCCCAGCTCCCCGTCCTCTCGGTTCTTTCATAATGACAAGCATCAAATTAGTCACAGTCACTAGGCAAGTAACAAATAATGACAACACTATGGCCCTCCAGAAAGCAGGGCGCAGGGGCGGCGGCCCGGACCCTCGGCGCCGGCCCGCACCCGGGCCCAGCTGCTAGCTGATTGGGCTAAAAATAATAACTTCCGTAAAAGAACCGAAAGAAAAGCGAAAGAGCCTCCCGTGGGCTCCCACCGGCCGGTACCTGTTCCAAGATCCATTCTCCGCTCCTTGGTCCCAAACTCTGCGAGGAACGTCGCGGGCAGCAGAGGGGAGAGAGAAGACTCGGTTAGTGCCTGCGCGGTCCCCGCCCGCCCGCCGCGCTCCCTCCCGGGCCGCGCGGCGCATCCCGGGCCGGGGGCGCGGGCCGGGCCCGGCGGGCCGGGCGGCCAAACTTTCCTCCGCGCCCGTCCCGCTCGCTCTCACGCTCCGGCCGCGCGCGCCCGGCAGCTCCGAGTTCACCAACTCGAGCAGAGCCGCCGGCGGCCGCGGCCTGGCGGGGGAGGCCCGCGAGGCCCAGGGGCGCCCGCCGCGCCCCGGCCCGGCCCGCCGCCCCGTGGGGGTCGCTGCCGAGCGCCCGGCCCGGCCCTCCCCCGGCCCGCTCCCGGTACTCACCATAGTCGGAGAGTCGAAAGCCGAATTCACTTAAATAATCAACTTTCATAATACTTAATTAATGCCTAATTGCAACTGATTACTCCCCGAATAACAAGTTGTTTTAAAACCCTGATGTCATTGCTCCTGACGGTAACACTCAGGGTAACAGTTTGGCAGGAGGGAGCGCGCGGGCGGGAGCGGCCGGGCGCTGCCAGGCGCCGAGGTGATTGGCAGGGCGGCCGCGGCGCCGCCTCCTCGCCGGGCCCGCGCGGCTCCGGCAGGTGAAAGATCAGCGCTCCGCCCGCCCGCCCGCCTCGCGGAGGTGCTGAAGTGAATGGGCTCGCGCTCGCCCGCGCCGCGCGCTCGCCCCCGTGCGCGCCTCTCGCGCACCGACTCTGGCGGGCGGGCGGCCTTACTAGCTCAGTGATTCCCCAAACCTTTGACTTCGGGAGGAGGGAGGCGGGGACTCTGCGCTCGGTGCCGCCCGGGCGGGGGAGGTGGGGTGGTGTGTGTGGGGGGGCTGTCGCGCGGCCGGAGCGAGGCGCTGGCACGGCGCGCGCGCACGCGCCAACTCTCGGCGGCCGCTGGCGCGCGCGCTCGAACGCTCCCCTCCGCCGCTCCGGCCCCGCGAACGCGATCCGACGGCCTCGGCGCGCGCCCGCGCGCCCGCCCCACGCGCCACCGCCACGCGCGGCCGTGCAAACTTTTCCGCGCGGGCGGGCGCAGGTGCGAGGCGCCGCGGGACCGCGCCCGCCGGGACGCGCGCTTTCGCGCTCCCCTTGCGCTGCCGGGTGGCCCCGGGCTTCTGAGGTATCAAAGACATTTGGTACCCCGATTCCCTCATTTTGTTGCGGTTCTTTGAGTTCGAGGGAAAAAGGAGTCCCGGGCGGTGGGGCTGGGCGTGTCGGGAAACTCGCGCGTCGGCCTCGCAGGCCCCCGGCACCCGCGCTCCCGGGAGCGCCCGCCCGCCCGGGACACACTGGGGTTTCCGCCGCTTCGCTTTGCTTTTGCCCTTGAAATGGGTCCTGGCGCCCTCCCTGCGACGCAGGTCCCTGGTCTCCGGGCCTTTCTTTTTCTTCCTCCTACCTCCAGTTGGGCCACAGCCCCAAGGCCAGACGCCAATGGGTCTGGTGCCCCCTGACTTCCCCTGGGCCGGCCCTCGGGCAGTCTTTCCTTGGGACGCGCCTCCACTCATCTGCCATCACTGGGGCTGGTTCCCCAACGCGTCCCCCTTGCATTCCCAGACAGAGCACAGGCACCCCTCAACCAAAGTGCCAGGGTCCTGCCACCTGTTTCCTCTGTGCCCTGGGAGTCAGGACCACTTTGACACTGGACTTCATTCCAGACTTCATTTCCGTCGGAACCGGGCACTAACTTCTATCCTTACTTTCCTTTTTCTCCCATGGAGTTTGGTGAGTGTCTCAGCACCCCCCATCCCCCCCAGGTCCCTACTGCAGCCATGTATGTTAATAAGCCAAGTTACCTATGGGGCCTCGAGGGCAATTTTGCTAAGACAGGACCTGCTCCCACTGTCTGCAACTCTCTGCCTCTTGCAAGCCAGGCCTTCTCTCTCCCTACTTCCCTTCTTTCCTATTTTCCAGAGGGGCCACACTCCGTTTCCGTGAAGGGAGGGAAACAGGCCCTTCTCACTCTCTCTCTCTGGTCTCAGGTGGCATTCAGCAAAATGGCGCTGGCATATTTCTGCAATATTTCTATTTTGCAAAGAGAAGGCCTTGGGGCAAAGATGTCAATCTACTCTTTCTCCTACTTTCCCCTTATTTTTCTTCTTTTTTTCCTAATTATTCTTTGGTTCTAAATGGCCTCACAAGAGTGTATCATCTTGAATTTATTCCACAGCCCTCTCTGATGACTTCTTTGGCAAACCCCATTTCTAGCTGTCACACAAACTCCCCCTATCCCCAACACTATATGCAGATAGTATCTGGAGAGGCTCAAAGTCTTTACTGAGAGTCCCCTGGACCTAAAACCCTGAGTAAGGGGGACAGAACTCCTAAACCCAATCAAGCCCTGTGCTACGCAAAGCCAGGCCTGAGAATCAACTGGAGGCCCAGGGAAACCAGCGAGGGAGGACCACGTGCTCTGCTCTCCATGGGGGTTTCAGAGAAGGCATCCTTGTGTCCAGGAATGCTCTGGGGCACACACCTACCTCTGGGTGCTGCCACCTAGGGCATCCCAAAGCAAGGATTCTGCCCTCTTGCAGGTTTGGCTTATAACAATAGGCCATTGATCCCAGTCCTAGGGTGGGCAACTGAGTATAGGGAAAATCTGGTGACAGTGGAAGGTCATTTGAAGATGTCTGCTCAGACCAGGAGCTCCTTGTATAGGGGACCTGTGTGCCTTTGGCTGGCCTTGAATGTCCTTCTGGGCTTTGACCGATGGTCAGGAGTGACCCCTGAGGAGTGCCTGGGTGGATAGGAAAGTATCTCTCTTTCCAGTTACCAAGGCAGTGCCCACTGGGTTGGCCATCAGGACTTTGTGTCCTCTGGTGGGCTAAGACTGGCAGGGAATGGCTCATAGGGCAAACTACGAGGGCTGGGAGGGGGTGGCGCAGGCAGAGCCAGATAGAGGGGCTGCCATGTGCCGCCTATGGTGGGGGGAGATCTGGGCCGCTGAAGAGCGTCTGATCTGCTGAGACAATGGCCCTAGTCAGTCACCGCAGGCGAAGTGGGCCGTTCCCCAAAGCAAGGGCCTTTGGTAGAAGAGAACAGATCAGAGAAGCAAGAAACTGAGGCCAACTTGGCGTTTTAGCATCTGAGATCGGAGAAGAAGTGGGGGCACTGCATGCACTGGTCAGAGGCTATGCACGGGTCAGAGGCCGTATAATGAAGAGGTCCCCAGATTTCTCCCTCTGTCTGTCTCTGGGTGTGTGCTCAAAGCAAAGGGAGAGGCATCTCTTGAGACTATGGCCTACTTCTGCCTTGATGACCCTGACATGGTTACACCTCTGAGACCCTGAAGCCAGGCCACAGTAAGGACATTCATGCCTGGAGTCAATACCTAATGCCTCAGTTCTTTCTGGTCCCAGAACCTGGGCCCAAAACCTCCAGCTCTTCCTCAGATACCCCACCCTAAGAGAAAAAGTGAAGTGGAAACCTTTACAGCAGTCCTCCCACCCAGCGGTTCTGCCAGGACCCAGGAAAGCCACCTGCTCTCCCCAGACAAGCTGCCCAGCTGGCTCCTGTCCTCCCGCACCCCCAGTTTGCCCACTCGTTCTCTCCCTCCCGAGCCTGGGGCCTTCTCACTCACCGACCTGTTTACACACCAGGTATCTCATGCTTTATCTGCTCTCATTTTGAATTTGTAACTTTCACATAAACTTGAACAAAGCTCCTTTTGTTCCTGCACCCCACCCTAGGATCCCAATAAACTGGTTCCCTCTGAGGCGACTGGGCCAGGGCACAAAAGCCCCGGCCAAAGGACCGCGTGTGCATGTGAACCAGCATGTTCGCACCTGCGAGGGAGTCTGTGTGTTTGCGTGTGAGCGCACTCCCCAGGCTCATAGAGGGAGGGTGATGGGAGAGTGGGGAGCCAGCAGAATGTGGATGGGAAGTGTGGGGAGCTGGGGGGACAGAGGTGCCACGGCTTGGGCCACGGCCCGGGCTCATCAGCCAGCAGAGCCCATGCCTGGGCACGGACAGGTGGGTGTCAGGCGGGGGGGGGGGGCAAATGTGGATGAAAAGGAAACAAAGGGGAGGAAAGAGCCACAGAGTGGGTGGCAGAGCGAAGGGCCGAGGCCACGCTAAGCGTAAGGCAGACACAGGGATCGCATTATGGTAGGGTAGGGGCTGGCATAGCCGCACGCTCGGCCCTGTAATCCTGTTAGCCAGCAATCTCCATTCCGAAAGAGCTTCATTTCTTTGTGAATATTTGTAAACTAGATATCTAATGGAAAATTATAGGAAAATTATAGTGAAATTCATGACGGAGAAATCCGATTATCCTTAATTCAATTATGCCATCTTAGCCCACACAGCACATTTCCCATTTTTTTCCCATAAATACCGATGCCAGGGGTCCCGGTAATCAAATAAAATTGAAAATCATCTTCCCATTAAATTCAATTAGCCGCAATTTCTAAAGCCTATCAGAGATTTTAATTACTAAATTATAAAATTCTCCAATGCTAAATTGAAACCAAAAAAATTGCACATCCTTATATTTCAGAGAAAAAAAAAGGGGGCCAGAAAAATCCTTGAAAAATGTCCTCCTCTCTGTGTCCAGCTCCAAAGCAGTATCCTCACCTAGAGGACCTCACAATGGCTGCCCTTTGCCTGGCTGGGGAGGGCCCTGCTGGGGCGAATCACACCCCCAGTCCCAGGCAGCTCAGCACAACACGGTAGTGGCCTTCCTCACTCTGGCTGTTCTGGCTCCTGAGATCTCAGCTCTGTCCCCCTTCAAGAGGTCTCTAACTCTCAGTGGCATCTTTTTGGCCAGAAGCTGGGCTTGGGCTCAGGCCACAGCTTGACATCAGGGATCTACGTGGTTCCAGGACAGCTGATCAGAGGCAGCTGACTTCTCACCCGAGCTCCTGCTCTCTGGCCACTGTGCCATGCCCCCTGGCAGCCTAGGCCGTGTGGGAAATGGACAAAGCCTGGTTCTGAAGGAGGACAGACACCACAGGGTGGTTCTGTGGGCCAGTGTCTTCTCCTGGGCGTTCCCAAGGGGCCACTGATCCTGGGAGAGTACCAGCCTCCTGGTACAAGGGTGGGATCAACTTGGCCCAAATCTGGCCACTCCCTGCACTTCTAGCTCATTCTGTTCTCCTGACCCTCTCCTGGGAAGTCAGTAGCCTTGAACTGGCCAGAGGGCATGCCCTTTCCCCATGAGACAGGCTCAGTCTGACCACCCCCCCTTTAAGGGAAGTACTGGACACAACCCCAAGCAGTAGCCCCTCCCCCACATACCACTTACCCGCCTCTAAAGGGTGCTCTTCTAGTCAGGAGAGCCTGGGGGCGTGGTAACGGTGGTGGCATAAAGGGACCTGGGGTCTAAAACCCAAGGTAGGTGGCTGAGTGGGCAGCCAATGGCCCCCGGCAGGCTCAGGGCAGTCAGCGGCAGACCTGCCGGCAGCCCAGCACCCAGGAGCAGGGAGCAGGTTTGATTTGCCAGGCAGTCAGCGGTGCCAGCAGGGGAGGCACCGCAAACAAAACAAAAACAAAAAAGTTAATTATCTTTGGCTTTTTCTTAATAAATATCCAAACTGGCCCGGCCGGATCCTCCGCTTTGGAGGGAGAGAGAAGAAGGAGGAAAAAACACCCCAAACCAAATGCAACAGACTCTCTCATGCCTACTTTTCCCCTTTGTCTCTGGGCCTCCTATTTATCTCTTATCTGAAACCGTGAGGGTTTCACATTAATTCCTAAATTTTGCAAGTGCAAGAGCCTGGCCACAGAAATTTTGTGTTTTTTGTTGTTGTTGTTTTGCCTTTTTAGTTTTGGGTGGAAAAGTGAGGTGTGAGAGAAGAGAGAGGCAGGCGGGAAGGAATCGGGTAAGGCACACAGAACAGAAGGGAGTAGAGTGGGAGAGACAGGGAGGCAGAGAGTGGGAGGCAGGGAAGAGGGCTGGGGTTGCCCCCTGGGCACGGCATCACCCATGGCACGAGCCAAGGCAGGGACCTGTTTGGGAAGGTTGCTTTGTCACTTTTATTTCAGCTACAATTATCAATGGGGATTTCTCATTTTAAAACTTCAAAACCACCTGGGTCTTTCTGGCCACTCAGCTCCTCGATTGCTGCTGGTCTCTGTGCTCAGCCTCCCTTGCAGGAGTGTGGCTGGGCAAGGGCAGCCGGAGAGCATCTAGGGGAGGGACAACAGCCGTCCTTATGGGGATGTGTGTGAAGCTATTCTGCATGGAGTCACAAGTTATCTGGGGAGAAGAGAGATGTGTGTCTCTGTCTGGGCCTACGTGTTTGGATGGTGCATGTACATGTTTGAGTCCAAACTGTCAGAAACACGTGGCAGGGCATGTGTGTGTATGTGTGTGTGTGTGTGGGGGGGGTAGCCAGGACGTGGAACGGTCCCTCCTGGAGCACTGGCTCTGGAGTCTCCCAGCTCTATCATATGCTGACTGTGCAACCTTCACTAAGTCACTGGCCTTCTCTGAGCCTTCATTTCCTCAGCATCTGAAGGGAATAATAACTAGTGGTTGCCCGGGCCTGTGGGGAGGGGTGGATGGAGAGTGACAGCTGATAAGTTTGGGGTTTCTTTCAGGGGGATGAAAATGTTCTAAAATTAGATAGTGGTGATGGATGCCCAACCTCATGAATATACTAAAAACCACTGAATTGTACATTTTAAAAGGGTGAATTTTATGGTATGTGAATTATATTTCAATAAAGCACTTATAAAAAAGTGGGGAGAAAAGGCAGGAGTCACAACAGCACTGTCTGCTTGGGAGTTGTGGGCACACAGCACACAGCAATTGCCAGTGGAGGATGGTGTTGGTGAGTGTATACTGCTGGTGCTTACAAACGTCCCCCTAGGTCGCTGCTGCCAGAGCCTGCAGGCTGTCAAGCCACTGAGCTGCCCCCGGGTGCCTGGTGGGGGCTCCCCGGCAGCTGCTCCCTGGCAGGGGCGGGAGAGTTCATGGCTCTCCTCCTGCCTCTCGCTGGGTCCCTGGAGAGGAGGCTACCCACCAAGGCAGGCGGACTCCCGGGCTGCGCACTCGCCCGTCTGGCAGACACTCGTATTCTCCATGTGCAGCAGACCGTGAATTCACCTTCATACTAGTTACAGGGTTATTTAGCTTCTCCTGACACTGACAATCACAAACTTTAATTCGCAGCCTGGCTTCTCCCTGCTGTGCCCTCTGCCTACCCCCGAAATCCTTGGGAGAGGATGGGAAGGACCGAGGTCCAGCTCTCTCTTGCCAAAGCTTGCCCTTCAGAGTGATGGAGTGATGGGAGGAGGCAGGGATGGTCGGAAGGAGAAGATGATGGGCAAAGGGCCGGGAGAGAACAGTGTGGGAGAGAGGAAGTACCACCAGGGCTAATGGGAGCTTCCGCCTGCTCCTCCAGCCTGACACTAATGTATTCAACCTGACATCCCATCCTGCCCTGAGTGACGACTCGGCTGACCAGGCCGCTGGACAGAGGGTCTGGCCAGGATGGATGGGGTTGGGACTCAGGCCTGGGGCTGAGCTCCAGGACAGGCAGCGGGCATGGGGCAGGCTGCTCTGTTACTGCTGGACTAGCAGGTACCATCCAGGAGCCAAGTCAGGCCAGGTGGGACTGCTCCACACAGGGCTCTGCTGGCGCACTGCCTGTTGCTACGCCATCCCTCTTCCTCTGATGAAGGCAGATGGATCTGCTCAAAGCTACTGCTAAACATCTGGTGGGACATCGAGACCCTGAGATGTCTCACTGACTACCCAGTCGCACAGCATGACATTCGTGCTGGAGACAGGGCTGCTGAGGCATCACGTGTTAGGTCCTCGCTGCTGGGAAAAGCTGCTGCCGCCTGGCTCAGGGGCGGCCAGCCCTGGCAGTGCTCCTCTCTCTTCCCTCGGCTCCGACGGATCCCCTTCTTCTGTCTCCCCTGTGCCCCCACACCCTTTGCAGCAGTGGTCCAGCTGCCAGAGGCCCACGGAGGCCTGCCATTGACTCAGGGTCCTGTCAAGGCCAAAGATCTCATCTCTCAGCCACCCCCCCCCCGCCTCCAGCAGTCATCCCCATCATTCTTCTCCAAAGCCTCCCAGGCAAGTGACAGGGACAGTTTGCTCTGGGGAACAGGGGACCCTCGCCTTCACCAACTCCACGCTGGCCCCACCAGCCACTCAGCAGGCAGAGAGTCCCAGGAGCAGAAAGCCAAGCCAAGGGGACTCTTAAAGACCAGAGGCCTGTCAAGGACCCAGGCCAAGGAGCTTGGAAAAAGAGAAGCAGGGCTGGGGAAAAGGAGAGGCAGGGAAACGCACTGGTGGGTCCGAGGGTGTGTTCACTTCCTCCCGGCCCCATTCCACTGCCCCACCCCTGCCAGCCAGGGAAGTGGCCAGGGTGGCCTGGGCAAGAGAGATGTCAACGGGGCCGATGGGAGAAGGGGCTTGTTGACTGCAAACTGTCCATTATGGCTCAGATTATAAGCATATTGCACAGGGCTTCTCTGCACGATGCCGGGGAAATCCAATACGCTGAAAGGTTAATGCAATCAATTAGGGTGACAAGGAAGTAAAGTAAAGCCTTCCGAGTAGATGAAAAGGAGAGAGCGGAGAGGAGAGGAGAGGGAGCCGGAGTCGCGGGGGGTGGCAGCAAGGCAGGGAGGGAGAAAAACTCCTGGGGTACAGAGAAGGACTGGAGGAGAAGAGAGAGGCACCCAAGGCTGGTGCCCACACAGAGGCCAGGAAAAGAGGCTGCCGAGAACCAGCAGGAGAGGGTAGCCAGTGAGCACCTCAGCTCCAGCCCCAGGAGCTGGACATGTAAAACTTCATTCTCCCCCGTTCCGCCAGCCTTTCCTCTAGGGATTGGAGCCTGGCCCCCAGGTTAGCCCACAGTCATGGTGCTGGACCAGGACAGCCTTGGCCGTGACCCTGGACAGAACAACTAACTGCCCACCAAATAAGTTCCAGGGACTTCTCAGCTAGCACAGTGGCCTGACCCCCATGGGACCAAGCTCAGACCCAGACTCTTTCTTGGCCTGTTTCCCTGCTGGCAATACCTGCCGCAGCTTTCAGGGCTAGTCCCCAAACACCCGGTTCTTCTTAGCCACAGTCTGAAGAGCAGAGCATGGTGGTCAGGATTCTGTTTTACAGATTGAGATGCTGGCACTCAGAGAGGTCATCTACAAGGCCATCTGCAGTACACTGCCCAGGGGGTGTTCCTCTTACACAGGTTCATTGGAATCAGAAGCCATGCCTTCTCAAGGGATCAAACTCAGAGGTGCCCAGAGCAGGGGCAGCTCCGTGGAATTTGCCCAGAGGCCTGTCAAGGACCCAGGCCAAGGAGCCTACTGTGGGCCCACTGTGGAGACACAGACTCTGGGAGGGAGGAGGAACCATATACTTCTGCTACCTACTGGGTCCTGGGCTGGCCGCTTTTAGCCATAACTCACTCACTTGTCCCAACAACCCTGCAAAGTAGATGCTCTTCTCACCATGCAGAAGAGGAAACTGGGTCTGAGGTTAAACAGCTTGCTAAAGGCTGAGGAGAAAGGCACAGAGCTACTTGGGTACTGGAAGTCGGAGCTGGGAGGGAACTCAGATGAGGAGAGAAGGGCTGGGACTTACAGGCAGGAAGACTGAGCAGAGAGTGAAGCCCTCAGGAGAGAAGAGATGGGGGCTCCCCAAGAAACCAGGACAGCAAACAGCTTGCAACCCCCAGCACAGAGCTCCCAGACAAACGCCCACGCCCCTCAGAGCAATCTCACTGAGCTCATGATGATGGCGCACAGCACTGTGAATGCATGTACTGCCAGGAAATGGTACACTTAACATCGTCACGAAGGCAGATTTCACGTTACATATATTTTACCAGGGAGACAGACACACACAGCAGTCATAATCTCCAGGGCTGAGGCCAGAATCTTTTCTGTCAAGAGCTAGATGTGAAATATTTTACGCTTTGTAGGCCAAACAGTTTGTTGTAACCACTCAACTCCGCCCCTCTAGAGTGAAAGTAGACATAGGCAGTATGCAAATGAATGGGCATGGCTGTTTCCAATAAAACTTTATTTATAAAAACAGTCTGTGGACCAAATGTGGCTCAGGGGCCAGAGTTAGCCCAGGCCTGCTTCAGAAAAATGGAGGCTCAGGGGACCAACTTTCAGGACTTGCATGCCTGCTCCAATGTTCAACCTGGACTTTCAAAGGAGCAGAAGTGGAGAGGAGAAGGGGAAGAACAAGTCCTAGCACAGGAAGCCAACTTCCAGCTTCCAGCATCCTGGGAAGCGATTCTCTGTGCTAGAGATTCTCAGGGATGATAGGAAGGGGTGGAGATTCTCAAAGGCCTGAGAGGAGGCTGAGGCTGAGAGAGCAGGAAGGAGCAGCCAGAAGGGGGTGAGAAGGGGTGCAGGGAGAGAAAGGCCAGAGAGGACCCGGGAGCAGGCTGTAACCAGGGTGGTGCTGGCGGCAAAGGGAGGAATCCACAGGCCCCAGCGAGAGCGCAGGGCGCGGGCCGGGCCTGCCCTACACCGGGCCGCCTCTGATCACGTTTTCAGGGCCACTGCCCGCCGGCGCAGACAATGCTGGGGTAGCCTTTGAAGTACGAAAGGGATGCCGCAGTGGGAGCCTGGGGACTCTCCTCCCTCCCCCGTCCTCCTGAGGGGAGGGGGTCAGCAGGACAAAACCCGGAGCCGGTTGCAGCCGGGCCCCCGAAATGCAAGAGACAAAGGGAAAACAAACAGGTTTGGAGCCAAGCGCACGGTGCCGTGTCTGTCCCCCGCCCCGCCGAGAGGAGATGATGGATGGCTGCAGCCAGCCAGCTCGCCCGCCAGGCAGGCCCCGCTATTTACATAACACTGGCGGTCCACCGGTCACCTCTGACACGGCACTGCCTGGGGCCCGAGGCCTGGTGGCCCTGTGGTTCCTCGAGCCACCGGGGGACTGTGACAGCCTGTGAAGGTTGGGTAGACCAGGGCAGCCCCATGTGCCCAGCCCAGGGGGAGTCCTCGGCTGTGGAAAAGCAAGGTGCTGTGGTCTGCTCTCCCCTCCGTGGGAGGAAGGAGGAGGGCAATTGGGTGGCCAGCCTTGGAGGGGACAGGCAGAGGGGGAGTTCCAGGGCTTCAAGCCCACAGGGTTGTCTGGCAGGGCCACAGCAGAGCTTCCAGGGAGAGCCAGCAGTGGCGGCCAGAGCGGTGCACGGTACCGCCGGCAGCCCAAGCCCGGGCCCCAGAGTCCCACTGTCCCATGCTGCCTGGAGCACAGTCCTTGCCCCTGTGTGCAATCCATGAGTCCCCCGCCCATTTCCAGCCAAAGAGCCAATCAGAGAAGCTCTGCTGGGGCTCATCTTTTCTTGCCAGGTTCCAATGGGCAGCATGGCTCCCATTTCCTGTCCCCCCCACCTTTTCCACTGCTCCTGGGTACTCAGGATGACATGTGTGTCATGCATGCGAGTGGTCACCAGCAGGAGAGAAGACACAGGATCATGGAGAAGGTGCATGCCTTACCTCCTAACGGGTCCTAGAGGTGCCTCAGATGCTGCTGGGGTGTCACTTCATCCTGGGGAGGAAGAGAGAGGAGCCTGTTAGTCTTTTTTTTTTTTTTGGTTCTGGGGACTGAACCCAGGGGCACTTTGACAATGAGCCACATTCCCATCCCCCTCTCCCCTGCCTTTTCTATTTTGAGACAGGGTCTCTCAAAGTTGCTTAGGGCCTTTCAAAGCTGCTGAGGCTGGCCTTGAACTTGCAATCCTCCTGTCTCAGATACCCAAGACTCTGGGATTACACACCATGCCATGTTCCCCTTAGCCTTTTCAGGAACTCCACAACTCCCCAGGGCAGGCCCTCCAAGACTCTGTGTGCCCCCAGGGTTCCCTGCCACTTTGTGGGTTGAGGGGCTGATGCTCTGAGGCCAACTGCAGGGGTCAGCCATTTAGACATGCTGACTAGACTCTGATTTTGACCCACTTAAGCACATACCAACCAAAGTCTGAAACTTCAGAAAGCAGGGCCGATCACCAGGGAAATACAGATCTCAGGACAGCCCTAACGAAGGGGAGGAAAGTCAGACCATGATTCCCACTCTGTCCACAGAGGCAGAGATGGGAATCAGGCATGGGGGGCTCTGGTTATGGGGGGCTCTGGTTATGGGGGGCTCCGGTTATGGGACTACCAGCTCCTGTGGAGCTGCAGTGGCTGAGAAGGGACGCCTGGAGACGACAGAAGACAGCATCGGCTACCCCTTTACTCTTCCCCCCACCCTGAACATAAAAGTGACAGATGCCAAGCTTTTGCTAGAGTAAGTGGGTGTCCCAAGGGCAAGGGTGGACCAGGGCAGGTTCCAAGAGGCCTCAACTCCTCAGGAACAGGCTGCGGATAGCACCTCCCAACCTAAAGTCCCCCAGTAAGTCCCCACAACTACTGGAGGTCCATGTAGGGAGAGAGAAATGGCCCAACAATGTCGAGGGTCTTTAACCAACACACAACTCAGCTTGGCCTTCAGGCTCAGGCCCTCCAGCCAACAGCAGGAGTGTGAGAAGCTTCACTCAGGAGAGACCCCCAGCATGGAGGGAAAACCCAAGGAGGCCTGTGCCCACCCACCTGGCCCCACCTGCCCTTGCTGAGCCGGCCCTGTGCTCTGGCCTCAGCATCAACCCCGCTCGGGAGAGTGTGCTCTTGGCTACGTTTTCTCTTCCCTCTCCCTCATTTGTGGCTTATCAATGATGCAAGAGGAATAACACCAATTTCCTTAGGCCGTGTAATCCCCAAATCAGATTGGGGGGATTGTGGGAGATGAGGTGACCTTGCACAGGGCTCCCGGAATGCCACCCAGTCCCACCAGCCGTTCTCCCGTCCCCAGGACATATTTAGACAGATAATGCTAATTGTACCTGACATGCCCTCTTAAGGAGGGCTCGGCTCTCTGCTGGTGTTTGCTGCCTGTGCTGGGCTGGGGCAGAGGGGTGCCCATCGGTGCAGAGCCCACCCTGCCAGTATAGCCTCTGGGAGGACTAAGGGTGTGGTGGACAAGCAGTGGTTGTGGAGGGCCGCCCTGCAGGCTTCTAACACCCACCTATCTGATGCAGATGGTAAGAGCTGAGGGTCTGCAGAGAACTGGGCAGGCAAATGAGATAGGGGGCAGCAGAGAGAAAGGGGGAGCAGAGGAGGCCAGCAGAGGCCCTGCGTGGAAAAGGGAGGAGTCACAGAGGAGAGGCTAGCTGGGCCAAGTGGAAGGACCCCACACCAGGCCGCAGGACCAGGCACGGAGACCTCAGGCCTCCACTAGGAGGCACCAGGTGGGCTCCACTGGCCGAGCTCATGTCCTGGCCAGTCAGTCTGGGCCCTGGCTGGGGTGTCATCACTGTCCTGTCCATCTTAAGCTCTTCTGCCTGTGCTCTCTCAAGGCGTCCCGGCCAGCCTCCCTTGGACCCCCAAAGCCCCCCAACTCCACAACTCCAGTATCTCCCTTCTACCACCTTTTTCTCCCCTCCCATCCTCCCCGGCAACTGTGCATTTATTAATTCATGAGGCACTAATTAGTTCTTTGTTTAATTTTGTGTTAAACAGACTGACCGGAATGATAACGACTTGCAGCGCTGTGTTGGCGTCCCCAACCACCCCTGTTTTCTGACAACAAGGGAGCGCGGAGACCGGAGCGCTGAACCCAAATCCCTCAGCAGTTGCACTTCATTAAGTCAAAATGTGACAAGAAGCTTAGAGAGCAACTTGCAGATCTGATCGCACAGAACAATCGGCAGGAAACTTTCTAGGAGTTGGTTGGGGCTGGAGGAAGGGGGGGAGGGGCAGAGATGCCACGTTCCAGGACCAGGATGCACTGGCCCCAGGCAGGTGGCCTGGTGGATCACAGCAGGGAGGCTGCCTCTGGGTGGATCTGGGACACTGGTGGATTCTAGGTCCCCGGGAGGTGGGGTAGGGGGCAGCGAGGAGTCCCCAGTACTACATGTTCAATTCTCGTTTCTTTGGCAGGCCTGGAATGGAACCCAGGGCCTTGAGCATGCTAGGCACGCGCTCTACCACGAGCTGCATCCCAGCACCATTTCTCTCTCCTTGCCAAGTATCTTCTCCTGTCTGCCCTTCTCTGTGCCTGATGCCTGTTCTGGCCCCTATGAGTAGGTGGCATACCCAAGGACTAGCAGAGTCAGGAAGTGGGTGTGGTCAGGAGGGATTCTGCCAGGCCCAGGAAGAGGTAGAGCAGCTGGGAAAACCAGAGAGTGGGGGACCTACTCTCAGGGAGGCTCAGGATAAGCAAGACCCTTCTAGGCTAGAAAGGGGAAGGAATGTGCTCAAGGGTCATGGCAGAAAGTGCCCAAGGAATGCCAGCGTACCCACACTGTCAGCGGCCCACCCCTCCATCCATCCACCTGTCCGTCTGTCCACCCAGTGTTTAATCCTAACTACTCAGACAACCAAGGACCAGAAGGTTGAGGACAGCTAACAAAGCTCATGGTGACAGCAACCTTGTGGCCCCTTCCTCCTGTCCATGGGAAAGATCTTGGCTCCAGAGGTGCCAAGCTCCCAGCCCTACTGGCCCATGGTCTAGGTGAGGATGGCGGAATCAAAAGCGCACCCTGCCCCAGACCAGAGGCAGCAGCCTGCCCCCCTCCTGCCTGACCCCAGTGTGTGACAGTGAAGAGGACAGAAACCAAAGCCGGGGACGGTGGCCCAGAGAGCCCTCCCGCGTGAAGCACTGTTGCCTTCTTCTTGCCGGCTGCTGCCTGTCGTGCGGCCTGACCTCTGCGCAGCTCGCCCAGCCCACTGGCCAGGAGGGGAGTGCGCGGGGCAGCCTGCCTCAGGCCTCCCCTGGCCGGTCGGAAGCTCAGTGGTCTCCCACCCAAGCCTGGCAGCCCTGGGCTGGCTTCTGTTAATTTGCTGTCAGGCGGCCTAAGCAAACCAATTAAAACTAATCATTAATTATAAAAGAGAACGAGAAGAGTAGAGAGGAGAGGGTGAAAGACGGAGATGGGGAGGAGGAAGAGGGAAGAGCAGGGGCCTGGGAGCTCGGTGGGGCATGGCGGGTGGGCCGGGCCGGGAGGGGCAGAGGTGCTGGAGTCCAGGGTCCAGGGAGGATGATGGAGAGTGAAGGGGGGGCAGGGCAAGGACCAGCATACCGGGACCTGGAGAAGGCTCATCCCTCGCAGTCGCCGGGAGCCAATGCCTGCCAGGCTGGGCCTCGGAGCCTCACCCGCGGCTGCCCAGCTCCGTATGTATGAGGCTCCTCTGATTATGCAGCCCAGGCCAGGCCCCTGTCCCCATTCTCCTACCTGCTCCCAACCCTCTGGGGCCATGGAGGCCCAGGACAGCTGTCGGGCTGCCCGGCTCCCCCCAGTGCTGGCTCCTTCCCCTGCCCCCTCGGCCTCCCATCCTCGCACACCCCCTCTCCAGGCCTGGCCCTTTCACAGGGGCTGGGGCCATGTCAGTGGCAGCTTGAGGAGGGGGGCAGACAGACAACAAGGGGCAGCGTCATGGAAACGGGCACTTTCCCGGAGAAATATTCTGTTTGGCCCCCTCCCTGCATTGAGGAGCTGTCAGGAGTCTGGGTGAGAGTCACACTATCCCGGGACCAGGCGTGACAAAACCTATTTTCTGCCTCAAATTTGATTGATTAAAAAACTTTTTAGGAAAACCATGTTAAAAGAGGGGAAAAAGAGAGAGCGAGAGAGAGAAAGAGAGGGAGGGAGGCAGAAATAGAGGGGAAAAGAAAGAAAGAGTAGAAAGAGCAAAGGGGAGGAGGGCTGGGGAGAGAAGGCCACGCAGGGGCCAGGCAGGCCCTCCCCAGCCCGCGCAGTGCCCGCCTGCCCGGGGATGTGTGTCAGTGGGCCATCCACAGCATGACCAGGCAAGACGGAGAGGTCACAGGACGCCCAGAACCTTTACACAGTGGTTAGCAGGACAATGAGGGGCCGCGGGCTCTGCGTGGTCCAGCAGGTGCCGGGTCTGGATGGGACCGCAGTCAGAGTGAGCTGCCCGTCCCCGCAGAGGGCAGGGCGCCCAAGACCTCCCGGCAGGGAGGCCCAGGTGGCTGTGTCTGTCCAGCACCTGGAGATGGCCTCTGGATTGGCATTGTTTCCCAGTCTTGACGGGCATTTGTCCAGAACCTTGAAAAGTCTGCACAGGGTCAAGAAGGAGGACCTAGGAATTCAGGAAGAGGAAAGGGGTTTGCCAACGTGTTCTTTTAAGCCCTGGCTCCAGGTTTGTTGGTGGTATTGGCCACTGCACACAGGACCTCGCCAGTCTACCACTGGGCCCCGTCCCCAGCCCTTCAAGAATTTTTTTTTTCTTTAACAATAGTCATAAAATAAAAGAGCAGAGAGGCACCCAGCTTGGCCCCTCTGTCCTGCAGCTAGGAACCTTGCTGGCCAGGTTGGCCCTGGGCGCTCTCACTCTCCCAGTCTGTCCTGGGCCTTCCCAACTCAAGCCTTCATGTCCTACTGGACGCTGTCTCAAATGATTCCCACGCATGGCCAGGGACTCTGAGGCTGATGGGAGATGCTGCCTTACTCTCTCGAGGCTCCAGGAGAAGAGGTGCCCTCTGGCCCCTCCTGGGACCCCTCTGGAGGAGAAAATAATGCCACCATTTCCCCAGGGGGCCTATCGATCAACAGAGGTGCCTCTGGACAGTACTGGTCTCCTTCCCAGGAAGAAGGGTCTGAGTCGTTGGCCTGGTTTGCTCCCTTTGTAAGGGCCTTCAAGGTCAAGATGAGAAGCAGCACTGGCCAAGGAGTCAGCAAGATTTTCCCATATGCTGGGAGGGGCTCAGCAGCGTTCTGGCCAGTCTCAGCCCACTCAGGGCTGAATATGGGACTGCTGGACCAGCAGGCATGGTGGCCAGACAGATGCCCAGAGAGATAGCAATTGCTCCCAGCCCTTCCCCAAGTTGACCCCAGCTCTCCCCCAGCCGGGTTCTGTGAGAGCATCACGTGTTTATTGAGCACATATTGTGTGCACCACGCCATGCTGGGCACAGGGAAGAAAAAGAGAGATCCAAGACAGAGCTGGTGACAGCTGATCTGAACAATGCCTCGAAACTTACTGCCAGCTGCTGGGAGGACCCCACTGAAGAAGTGCTCAGCACAATGTCTGGTATGGTAAGCACCTGCTCTCAGCTGCCAGGGTCCCCGTCTTTAAAAGCTGGGAGACATCCAACACGTCCACTCCTAGCTATAGACCCCAAGGAGGGAAAACAGGGACTCCAGAAAAAACTTGGACACAAATATTCACGGCAACCTTATTTGCAATAGCCAAAAGGTAGATACAACCCAAGTGTCCATGAACTGATAAATGGATCAACATGTGGTTTATCCACACCATGGAGTACCACACAGCCATAAAAAGGAACAGAGTCCTGGCTCATGCTACAACATAGGCACACCTGGAAAACAAGCTGAGTGAAAGATCCGACAGGAAAGGCCACACACTGACTCCATTCATATGAAATATCCTAACAGAGACAAAATCCATGGAGACAGAGAGCATGTTAGTGGTTGTGGGGCTGGGGCAAGGGGAGAGTGGGAGTGTGATGGGGCCATTTCTGTTGGGGGTGATGAAAGAGTTCTGGAACTAGGTATCAGTGACATGCAACTCTAGGAAATGTATTTAATGACACTGAATTGTATACTTTAAAATAGTCACACAGGGAAATGTTATGGCCTGTGTATTTTTCACAATAAAAAAGAAATCACTTTTTTTTTGTTTGTTTGTATGTGTGTGGTGCTGGGGATTGAACCCAGGGCCTTGTGCATGTGAGGCAAGCACTCTTCCAGCTGAGCTATGTCCCCAGTCCAAAAAAATGATATAATTTTTTAAAAAGGAAAAAAACAAATGCTGTTAGGAAGAGGACAGTGGGTGGCCCATGTGGCAGCTCAGCAGAAAGGTGAGCTAAGACAGGCAGGGCGCAAAGGTGAACACCCTCACTTCGAATGGGTCCTTTCCCTCCAGCCCTGACTGACTGACTGAACCACTTGCCCAGGTGTTCCTGGGCCTGGGCAAGATGTGCTCCTTGATGGTGGAAGGAACAGAAACCAGGAAAGGCTGAGTGTCTCCCGATGGTCCCAGGCCGGTACCCGCGACTGCAGGTCTCAAGTGCCACAACACACAGACAACGCGTCTTCTCGTGCGTGCATCCCTCTGCCTGGCTCCCCAGACAACTTGTGCAGCCGCCCAGCATCTTAGTGCAACAGGCCCCGGTGGGTCTGATGGATGACTTCCCCGCCCCCAGGGCTCCAGCTTCCCAAGGTCGGGCAGTCCCACCTCAAAGGGAAAGCCCAGGATAACCGGGAGCCAGGTGCTCGGGGGTCCCAGAGGCCCTCACCCCGCCCTCCTGCCTGCTCCCGAATGCGTGAGCACACAGAAACCCCTGCCTTGGCCCGGGAACTGTCAGGAGATCAACAAACAAAAGCTGCTTCTTGACAGGGAGTCATTTATATTTTAGCTTCGTTCCATTATCCTAACGAATCCTTCATCAGCAGATGCAATATTAACAGCAGAAAATCAGCTCATTACATCCGGGGGGATTTCATCAAGCCGACAATCATGTGTGCAGCTCCCCAAGCCCTTCAAGAGGCCAGTGGGGCTGTTATTTATTTATTTTGTTACTTATTTATTTAATTTTTGGGGCCCTTTCCACATAATTGCGCCGCATCTCAGCTCTTTAATAAATAATTTGTAGGTCCTGAACTGTAGAGAGCTTAGCTCTCTGCCACGAGAGCCTGCACCAGCCAAAATATTTACCAATATTTAAAAGTCATTAGAATCAGGAGGGAAGTGGGGAGGGGTACTCAATTCTTCCGGAAACAACCCCGTTTGGGGCTCTGGGTGCTTGGCCTGCAATCCCGTCCTCCAGTCCCCTCTCTCGTCCTGAGGGTGGCCATCCTGCCTGAGGCTCCTGCGGCGTGGCCTGCGTTGCTGGCCTCAGCTTGCTTCGTCTGGGTGGGGGTTTCCTGGAGTTCTTGAGAGAGGGACAAGCCCATCGCAAGGGACTTCCAGAGGCCGATGGAAAGGACCCATCGTGTTCAATGTCAGGGGCCTTCCACCTGCACCAGCTGGAACACAGTGCTGATGGGCACTTCCTGCCACCCCACACCAGGGAGCTGAGCAAGAGAAGGCTCACTGTCTCCCAGCAGGCTCTGGCTCTGCCACAGCTGAGCACGGGGAAGAGTCCCCATCACCGGCCCAGAGTTAGGCCTCCAAGTTCAAAGGAAAGGAAGGCTGGGTTAGGTGAGCTGTCTGGAAGGCAGAACTTGCCCCATTGAAAGATGGGGAAATGGAGGTCCAACCAACTTTAGTTCTCTGCCCCAGGCAGGATGGCTAGGAAAGGACCCAGAAAAGGAATTAGATTCAGAAGTGGCCGTGCCCAGCCTCTGTGATTTCCAGTGACACAGCCCAGGCTTCCAAAGGCTCCTGGCTCCAACCCACGAGGCTGCAGTGGCCACCGGTGCTGAGGGGCACCCCTGCCGCCACCACGGGCCAGCCATGCTTTCACAGGTTTTTCCCAGCGGGGGCTGGATTTCTGCCCAGCCAGGAATGTGCTCCCAGGATGTCAATTCTAATCTCCCCAGCGCTCTGACAGAATTAAGCTCCAGTTTGTCCGACAACATCCCAAAGTTTCAGAAATCCAGGGCAGACTCTCTAATCAGGCTGCAGGACAAAGGTCTGGCCTGACCCTGTCACTTCCATTTATTCCTCCTGTCTGTCTCTGGGCCTCGGCCTTTCTGCAGCTTCCTCCAGCCTCTGCCCTGCCCTGGCCAGCACCCGCCCCCCCAGCTCCCCTGTTTCTCCACCCCGCACTTCCCCTCCCCAAGCAGCCAGGCTAATCCTGTTGCTCCACTCCCCAAAGCCCAGGAATCCCTATGAGACTGACCCGGCTGGCCCTCAGCCTGCTGGCCCGGCTTTCTCGGGCTCCCTGCTTTGGGGAGCTTGGGCTCAGCT
Source organism: Callospermophilus lateralis (assembly GCF_048772815.1). Lineage (NCBI taxonomy): Eukaryota > Metazoa > Chordata > Mammalia > Rodentia > Sciuridae > Callospermophilus > Callospermophilus lateralis. Next base: position 136,861,565 of record NC_135311.1, on the reverse strand, counting down.
CCTTCTCCGCTCCAGGGAGAGGATGCTCAGTCCAGAGCTACTCTCAAAGTCTGCTCACCTGGCCTTCAGCCAGTCCGAGGCTGGACTCCCCGTAACCACCTCCGAAGTGTCCTTTGTCCTTGCCCAACCTCCTTGCTGTCTGAGGGACCAGCTTGTGGGCTCTGGAAGGCCTTGGTTCTCTGCCACTTTTGGAGACACCTATTTGGGCAGAGACCTCTCCTCAACCCAACTCCACTGCCTACCAAGAGGCAGAAGCAGCCCTGAAGCCAGGGTAGACAGGGTCTGCACAGGACTCAGGCCTTGGCTCTGCTGGACTGTGGAGCCAGTAGGAAGGGGCGAGGAGCCCAAAGGCTGGCCAGTGGGGCCTGGAGAAGCATCTCTATGCACCCAGCTGAGGAAGGAGGCAGAGGCTCCTCCATGCCCCACAGCACCCACCTGCTACCACCCAGCAGGCTCTCCTGTGAGCACAGATGCCGAAGCCTGCCCAGGTCTCCAGGGTTAGAAGAGGAGAACTCCGGAGGGCACGCAGAGGCCTGGGTGGGGACCAGGCTTAAATCTGCTTTGCTCCCATCAAAAGGGGGTGGAGGGCAAAAAGAGGAGGGCAGAGTCGGGAGGACTTCAAAACTGCCATGCCTGAGCCACCGCTGCCCTGTGCTGACCATGAACCTGGATCTCTGGGGAGGGGCCCCCAGGAGGGGCAGGAAGACAAACACAAGGGTACAAAGAGGAGGCTCAAGGAGGAAGAAGGGAATAAAGATGTCATTTTGCTGGTTTGCTGACCTTCCAAAAGAGGGAAATCTAGACTGGCCAGGATGGGGGTGGGGGGTCCTTCAGAGCTGCCCAACTGGCAGAAAGCACAGAAAGTCCTGGAATGCCACAGGTAGGTAGGGCCATGCCACAGCTTCTCTGGCATCCCCATGTGACCAGGGCTGAGACGGCCCTGAGCACAGAGTCCCGTGGGCCCCCAGCCCTGCCCTCTCCAGCTTCCTCCGCCACATCGTGTGGAGCCAGGACCCTCTTCTCAGAGCTGCAGTGAGGGCAGCACCCCCCCGCGGTTCCTTGCCCGGTCATCCAGCCTTTCCTCCTCGCCCACGGCTGGGCCTGAGGACTGCCCTGGAGAGACCTGGCTGGGCTGGAGGTAGAGGGAGGCCGGAGGGCGTGTCTCCCCGCAAGCCCTCTCTCTGGAAGAATTAAGACTGTCCTAGTGTCTGTGCCTGATAACAGAAAAATCTAGGAAGGCCTCCAGTGGAGAAGGCGCAGAAGCCGGCCTGTCAGCACTTTCAGAAAGCCCTGTGGGTCCCACTGCGCGCACCCCACCCTGCCAGCAACTCGGGGATCCTCCAAACTCCCAACTTGGCTCCTCTGCCTTTCTCCTGGCCTGTCCTTGCTTCTCTGTCGAGGTGGGGTGTTGGGGAGCTGGGGGAGCCGCTGGGCCCTTTCTCCTTTTCTTTTTTGCTATTTATCTGCAGATTGCGTGGAGCCGAGTGGTGTGAGCCTCACCCTGCTAAATAAAGCTTTGGTATTTCTGATAAAGCCATCAAATTCCTTATCGCACTGACACAAAGTGCATTTAAAGAGACAGACACCCTGTCCCTCCCTCCCCCCAGGCCCTCCCCCTCCACTCAGTTCAGATTTCCAGCAGCTCGGACACCAAACAGGGCTCCTGAGGATGTGGATGGGGGGGAGAGGGAGGGGGAGAGGGGGGCTGACCCTTCCAGCTCCCACCCACCGTGGTCTGAGTTGCCGGCACCCTGAAGCAGAGACTGTCCCAGGGTGTGGCATGCTGCTTCCTGACCCAACTCTGGAACCAGAAGGGAGCTATCAATAGAAATGTCCTGCACCAGGGGATGTCCTCATAAACAGAACAATCCTGTGTTGGGACAACAGCCGGCAGCTGAGGAAGAGTCCCAGGCAGCTGTGGGTAGCAATGCAGTGAGCCCCAGGCGGTGACAGTACCCAGCAGTGCAAAGATGAGCTGAGGGGGCCACAAGGCCTGACACAGGCACACAAGGGTCTGACCCACCCTCCAAATGCTCAGCAAAGCCCTGTGAGGCAGGCGGGACCACTGCCCCACTTGACAGATGCGGACACTGAGGCTGGCAGGGGCAGGTCCCACGAGGGTACTGGCCCAATCTGGACAACACTCTTCTCATGAAAGACGCTCCCCCCTATCAATCTGCAGAGCTGACCTCTAGGCCAGGCTCACGTCCACCTACCCATTTATGATCCCACAAAGGCAGGCCTTCCTGTGTTCCAGTGTCCCCTCCCAGTTCCCTGGCCCTAGCTCCGCAACCCAGGCCCTGCGCCCACACACAGCCTGTTGGTTGAGGAATCAAATTTATTATTTTTAATTATTTTGATTTATCAAAGCAGCAGCTACAATCATATTAAACCAACTTGGCTTCTTGGCATTTAACAGATACAGCTGCCGCAGGACTCCCCAGGCTCCATAAAACACCCCGCCTGTCCACCTGCTCCCTGAGAGGGCACCCCAAGCCCCTTCTCCAAGAACCCCAAATTTGAGGGCCACCAGATCCCTGCTTCTGTTCCTGCCCTGCCAAAAGCACATGTAGCTAAAGTCACTGAGGGTCAGAGGGTGGTCCAGGAACGAGCTGGGGCAAAGCCGTCAGAGCCAGGAGGAAACTGAGGCTCAGAGAAGGGAGATGACCTGCTCGAGGCACACGGGTCATAAAAACAGCAAGGCAGGACCCACGCTGACTCAGTCTGCATCCAAAACCTTCTGGCCACACTTCACACCTTCCCTTTAGACCTGGGAGCCACGCCCTGCTCATGCACCCTGGCTAGGGGAAGAAGGGAGCCAAAGGAAAGGACCCTGGAGTTCAAGGTTTTGACCTAAGGCTGCACACACCACGCATTTAGAATCTGGGTGCCGGGGAGGCAGCATCAACCCCAGGCTACCAAGGGAAACCCAGGCCCACCCAGGTCATGGGACAGAGGTGAGCTGGTATATAGCTCCACCAGAGAGCTGGCCACGCCTTCAGGTACTGCTGAATCCCAGGCCTGAGCCCCGGAGCCCGGCACAGTGAGAAGGATCAGAGGAGAAGAGAAGATCCGGGCACTTAATTCTAAGCAAAGCTGCATGCAAGGATCAAGTGTGGAACAGGCACCTCTGGGGTTAAAGGCCCCACAGAAGTCATCCAAGGTCACTCGCAGTCCCCAAGGGAAGGCAGATCTTGTCTTCTCAGTGGGGTGAAGAGGCCGCAGTGCAGACAGGCCTTACACTCTGCACCACAGTCAGAGTGTCTTTGCACCGGACTGGGATCAAACAAGGAGCCAGACCACTGCAGATCTTCGTTGCTCCATCAGAGGCCCCCCAGCTGGGCCCTGTGGAGCTCAGTTCTGGCTGCAAGTTCTGAACTCTGAAGGGCATGGATGAGCATGCTATCTGACCTCCCTGAGGTTGAGTTTCCTTATCTCTGAAGTGTGCACAATGACCATGGCCATCTCAGAGGGCTGTAGCGAGGATGCCGGGAGACAAGTGCAAAGCACTTAGCAAAGTGTCTACACATTTTCCATGTGCAAAAAGTAGTGGCAGTCATCATTGTCATCATCATCGTCACCTAAACACTTCCTAACCAGGAGAAGGTGCCAGAGAGCATGGCTTTGGGGCTGGGGATGGCAGACTGGAAAGCAAGTTGCATGTGTCTGGGAGGGCTCAGAAATGTCTCCAAGATCAGCCATCAGCCATCCCTGCCGCCCACCGAGAACACTGGCTAACACAGCTGACAAGGGCCTAGAGTGTAGGCAGGAGGGTGAACAGGGATGACTTGGGCAGTCCCATTTGCCTATCAAAAACTGTACATTCGCTCAGCTTTCCACGGGGACTCATGCCCTAATATGGGCCCTGCAGCTTTCTGGGTTATTTCGAGTACATGTGATAATGACTCCAGGCTTCACTTCTGCTGCCCCCAGAAAACTTTCCATCTGGGGAGAGGAGAGGGAGGATGATTGGCAGAGAACGAGAAGGGCACAGGAAGCCCAAGGTCAGAGAGTGGGGAGAAAGTGGGCACAGCTGCGTGCACTACCAGAAAGGAAGAGCAGGGGCTGGGGGAACGAGCTGACTCAGGGGCCAAGGTGAGGGGGACATGGAGCTGGACAGGACAAGCTGGGAACTCCAAGGTACAAGGTGGGCACCTGGCCACGCCCTCTGCCTCCTGTCCACTGCTCCAGGGAAGTACTCCAGGGCAGGACAGTGCTCAGAGGAGGAGTTCAAGGGCAAGGTTGAGGGCCCCCAGCCCACCTCCTAGCATAAATCTCTGCTGAGGGTCCCTTCTGCATAGCAATCAAGCTGGGCCTAGGACCCTTGGCTCTTTGGTTTATTTATGGACTAATTATCCTTCTGCCCAGCCTCGCCCCTCGGCCCCAGTCTGCAGAGGGTTAACTCCAGACAGAGGGCTGGCTCTGCCTTCACTCTACCTCCATCCTGCCGCTCCCATCACCTACCTCCCCCACCCCCTGATCTTAGGGAAAAAAACCCATCAAAATAACTATTTTATGTCTCCAAATATGCAGATCATTTTCTTTAATGAAAGATGCTTGACGTCTCCGATCCAATTAATATGCAAATGCAGGAGAGGATTTATTTGTGACATTCTGTCTGGGTGAGAGAAAACAAAAAAGGCCTGTTAACCAAAACACTAATTGCTGTGACTGATTGTCACATATCATCATTTTCATAGGCTCTCCTCCATTCCCGGCTCGCAGGGAGCTCGAAACCAGGACTCCCTCCACGCAGGCATCAAGGAGAAACAGGGCAACTGGCCACCTGCCAGCTCGTCCCCCTTGCGACCAGACCCAGCAATGGGCTTGGTGAAGTGGAGGGTCTGCCTGGCTCCGGGCCCACAGTGTCTGCCTCTGACCTTCTAGAGAAGCTAGCCAGTGGCTTTTCCTTCCTAGTCTGTATTTTACTGCTTAGGCGCTGGCCCACCAACTGAGACCTGGCAGGCTCTAGTCTGTATGGGACCTAGCAGGCTGGAGGGGGCCTCATGTAGTGGCCTCAGCCCAGCAAACCTTCTGGTCTTGGTGGAGGCCATTCGCTCTTTGCCTGATCTCACCAGCTAGAAAGCAGAGGCAGGCCCATTACAAGGAAGAGGAGCAGGCCCAGGTGGCCTCTTTGGGTCATCTCAATCACTACCCTTTGCCTCTCTTTCCTAAAGGTCATCATCGTGCCTGTTGAGAGGCCACCTAGGGAAACTGAGGCACAGCACAGCACAGCACAGCATTGTCTCCTTCAGAAGACACAGGGAATCTCTAAATTCCTGGCACTGCTGAGGCTGGGCAGACACCAGTGCCTCGTCCTGCCCCAAGTGCCTGTCACTGAAGTGCGCAGGTCACAGCCACTGGTTCCCTGAGTGGCTCTGCAGGGTCTTCCTTTCTCACCTGTGCCTGAGCAACAGTGGGGAGGGGAGTGATGATGATGGGCACCCCATTCCCAAAGACTGGGGGACACTGGAAAGGAAAAGGCATTTCCAGATACTCACACCAGTACAAGAGCATCCTGGGAACCCAAGGCCAAGGGCAGTCAGAAGTTCTCCAAGGCAGCCTTCCTTTCCACACAGGGGCAAGCAGGAGGGGAGACCTCGGGACCCTGACTTGGGGTCCTCAACCTTGGGAGGCAGATCTCTTTCTCGAAAGTCCCAGATGCTCAGAAAAAGGCCTCTTCTACCTTCCTGTCACCTCCCCAGAAGTCCTCAAGATTCTAAGAACACTGAAAACTGGAGAGCCAGAGCGGGCAAGGCCAAAAAGTCATGAGGTTCCCTGAGCCTTGCCATGGGTGCTGGGCCCAGCTGAGGGCACAGAGAGGGGCTCTGGGTCTTGCAGGTCATCATGGAGAACACTGGACAGAGGGGCCACTAGGCAACATGCACCAAAACAGACCCGCCCAGGGCTCTGCAGCTGTCCGCAGTGGGGCCCCAGCATGGCAGAAGATGACCGCATCTCCCTTGACTCCCGGCTCAGACACCCCCATCTCCTGCCCCAGCCCAGAGCCGCCCTCAGGCACCACCATGGGCCTCCAAGAAGAGCTGGCGCCAGGGCAGCATGGGGCAGACACTCTCCCCCCAAAAAGGCCTGCCCCCGCACCCCAAGAACAGGCTCAACAGGATGCCGTGCGGGGGAGCTTGGAAGCCTTCCGGGAAGAGCACAGCCCTGGCACCAGTCCCCCCGGGAAGGAGGTGAGCTGGGTCTGCCACTCTGTCTGCTGCTCACCTGACTTGCGCCCACGGCGGCCGAGCACCAATGGGGTGTGCGTGGGTGCAGACAGGAGGCGCGCATCATGGCGCCAGGAGCCAAGGGAGGAAGGGCAGGCGGCTGGGAGTGGCAGCAGGTTGGCTGGTCAGCTGAACAGTGCCCTGGCTGTAAGCTGTTGTGGGAAGGCTCCGCCCACCTGTGTGGATGGTGGGTGGGCAGAGCAAGGGTCCTCATCCTAACACCGAGCTCATCCTACCCAACGCAGAGGCACCCACTTTCCCCTGGCCTGCTCGCCACCGTGAGCTAAGTGAGAGAAGACGGGCATCACTCCTACTTTGCTCTTGGCCAGCTGTGGGCACTCACCACCCAGGCTGGGGGCACTGCAAGCTGGGCACAGTGCTACGCTCTCCCTGTACCATGATTTCGAATCCCTTTAAAACTAACCCATCTGTACATTAAAACTGCCCATAAAACAAGGGAGTAAGTGGCTTTGCGCAGAGCAGTCTATTAAAGCCAGACGCCTGCACCACCCCTCCGCCTGGCCCTTCCTTCCCCTGGTACCCAGCCTGGGGCAGCATGTGCCTTGCTGGACATGGCAAAGTTGGGTCTGGCTAGACCAGCTTCCTGACACTGGGCAGGGCGGCCTTGCACTTTACAGGTGTCCTTGTCATGACCTGGAGGAAAGGCCCAGACCCCAGGGCATCTATTAGCAGCCCTGGCTGGTAGCTTGCTCCCCATGTCAATCTTCTGTGGCTTGTCGCCTGGATTCCTCTTCCCCACAGTAAGCGTCCTCTAGAAAACTCATCCACTTGTGGCATGCTCCCCAGACTCGCCTCTGCAGTCAGCGACAGTCACAGTCAGCTTTTCTCTGGCCATCTTAGGTGGCCGTTGCAACTCTGACCTAAGCATCAAGCACCCCAACCCCAGAGCCCTCCTTAGCCTGCTGCTCAGGGTTCTTCCCAAGTCCAAACCATGTCACTGGGAGCTGGCCTCAAACTCACACCCAGCTGCCCCAGTCTCCCAGACCTCTTCAGGTTCCTGGTGGGAACAAGTCTAGTTTCCCAAATCCCAGACCCCACAACTCTGCCTGCACGGACACTCCTGGAGAAGGTGGGGGAGGCCTCCACATCTTGGCCAGCAGGGGTGTGAGGCCAATGTCACTCCAACTTCAAAAATACCCCAGCATACAGTCCACGGGGTCAGAGCAAAGGGCACGTGGTCAGAGCTGGACTATAAATAACCTGCAAATGGTTTCCCCAAGCCACTGCCCCTCCCCAGCACCAAGAACCTTTCCGAGGAAATCAAAGTGAACACAACTGTTACCAAGTCACTACTAAAATATTTACCAGCCTGGCGAAGTGCCGAAGGTGCTTGGCACCGAGTGTTTGCTTATTTACAAGGCTGTTTTAAAGGGTAGAAAGCAAAATAAGGTAAACTGAGCTAATAAACCGAGGGGCCAGGTGGTACCTACTAGCTGCCAGCTGTCCCGGCCATGGCAGGAGCTGGAACAGAGCCGTGGAGACTCCCCCAAAATGGGCCAGGAAAGCGGACAGAGAGGCTCTGGAGCCCAGAAACCATGAGGGCCCAGGGAATGGGAGCAGAGAATATGGAAAGCTGGAGAGGCATGTCCCCCCCCACGCACCAAACTCACCCATCCCCAGTGTGAGCCCCACAGCAGCCCCTGCGCCCGCATGCTCACGCAGAGGGCAACTGAGGCATAGCCTATCCAGAGACAGAGGGGAGGGCCCTGGGTGAGGTGCAGGCCAGGAAAGGGGAGGCCCAGAGGAAGGCAGGCAGTGGGGGGCTGGCTGGGATCCTCAGATCAGGACAGAAGGGGGACATACGGGACCTGGAGGAGAGGAGCTCTGGGGGTTTTCTCTTCCTCCTCTTTCTTTGAAGTTTCCTTGTGGTTTGAATTTAATTTTGATTTTCTCAACTTTAGCAGATTGAAGTTGAAATAACCTACAAATTACTTAATGTGTTGTAAATCTGGGGGAATTCAGGAGTAATGGGGACCACATGTTGGCTGGGAGGGAGCCCACAGAGGACTGGGGGAGGCAGCCTTACAGACGCAGGTGGCTGTTGCAGGCACAAGCTGGATGCCCAGGCCCCTCCCCACCAGGGACAGGGCTTGGGGTCCCCTAGGGGCCGGGGGTGGGACTCCCGAGCTGGCCGGGAGTCCTGGAGAGACACGAGAGAAAGTGTTAAGACCATGCCCTGACCACTTGCAGTCCAGGGCCGCCTGGTGACTGTGGACGCTGGGCAGCCAAGTAGGCCGTGTGCCAGGCGTCTGCCAGGCCCCTCTGCAGCGTCGATGGATGCCAACGCCGCGGCCAGCCTGCTGCGTGCGTGAGGCTGTCAGCTGAGCGCCCCCCTTGCCCCCCCGCCCTCCCTCTTCCGCAGACTTCTCTCAAGTACTGAGCCATATGGTTCCAGTTAAGCTCCATATTTTTCCCTGTCGATTGAAGAGACACACTTTCCTCTTTGCCAGACAGTTTGCAGATTGCTCTGTTGGCTCAATTTCTTATTGGATTTCTCAAAAAACCTGACATTTTAAATTAATTTACAGCCACAACAAAAAGAGTTCAGAATTTTAATGGTGTTGTAAGTAAGTTTTAGGTAATCCACTCCAGATTTTGATATTAACCTTTGAAACCGGAGTTCATTCAGCTACTATGTTACAATACACAGTCAGGCCTGGGGGAGAGCTTGGTGGGAGGAGGAGAGGCTGGATCTGGGAAGCCCTTTTTTGCTAGGAAACCCCAGAGAGGCTGGTGCCAGGGGGGTAATCCTGGACAGGTGAGTGACTAGGCGGTGGGAGGGGAGGGCTGTGGATGCCAGAGCAAGGGACCTGCTGAATGTTCTAGAAGGATGGACTGGCCTCTGTGGGGGCAGCATCCTCAAGGTCCTTTAATAGCAAGAGCAAGGTGAGGTTCCACCTCAGTGCATGGGGAAATGATAAGGGCGGTGATAATCAGGCTGTCGGCTGACACCGGGCACGCACTCAGGCTGGGCCCCCTACTGAGTGTTCTCCTAAGTCAGCTCAGCACTCAAGCCATCTAGGGGTGGGTGCTGTCTCACCCACCAGCACCACCACTAGCAGCAATCACTAATGTTTAGTGTCCCAGGCAGAGCGAGGTCCTTCTTGGATGCTCCCTGATTAGAAGGCAACAGAAACCCTACAAAAGAGATGCTTGGCCCACATCCTCGTTTGCTGAGGAGAAGAGTCTGGGAACTGGAAGGCCAGGCCTCCTGGCTCCGGGGCTACTGACCCACAGCCAGGACGCAGGACACTGTCCTTCTAGCCCCACTCAGCTCCTCCTTCCGCAAGACGCTACAGACTCCTCACCACTGTGGTCCCTCTCGCTGGGGCAGGAGGAGGAGGACTGGAGGTGTGGTCCCCCAGGCAGACGGGCAGGGGTGCAGGGCTGTGGCCTGCTGAGGAGGCCACCTCGCCCTTGAGCTGCCTCAGGCTGAGCCGAAGGCCACATGCCAACCCGGCTGGAGGAAACTCCAGGCACGGGGAAGGCAGCCCTCGCCAACGTCTTTACTAGGCCCTGGCACCGTGTGGCCCTGCCTGGGTGCGATGCCAGCTTACTACACCAGCAGATTGCTAGCATTCTTCTCCGGCAGGAGCTTCCCAGGGCACCCAGGAATGGAGATGCAAAGACGGGGCCTGCCAAAGCTGCTCTGGTCCCTGGAGGGTCCCCACCACACCCGCAGCAGTGGCACAGGGCTCCAAAGGGAGCCAGGAGAGGCTGCACAGGGGCTCCTCAGGAAGCCAGGGTCTCCCTTGTCCTGGCTCTTTCCTTGGAGGAAATGAGAGTGAGTCAGCTCCTGTAAACCCACTGGGATGTCACATACCTGTCACTGCATGGGGCTCCCACCCAGCTTCCCACTGCTAGAGTTGGGGTAAGGGAGAGGTTGGGGACAGGTGACCTGAGAGGTTGCCTCTGGAAGTGACCAGAGCATGAGAGTGGAAAGGACTGAGGACCAAGAGAAGGCAGAGAGGGACACTGCAGAAAGAGCAGCGGCGGAGAGGGAGAGCTGGGCAGACCGAGGGGGTGGCCTATGGCGGTTCCAGGTCAGCCCTGGGAGATCCTGGGTGACAGCATGCCACGGTGAACAGGGGCTGCAGAGCCATGAGCCACCTGTCATGAGAGCCCGGCCCAAAGCCCTCATATTATAGGAAGCAGCCCGTGGGACCATGTGCTCTGGCCATGTCCCCTTTATCACCCATGCGTTCACAACGCTCTCTGCTCCTCCAGGTACCAGCTTTGTGCAGGGCTTTGAAGTCCAAGAAAAAGTCCAACCTCCCCCCAATTCACCCCAAACTCACAGACTTAGGTACCATTCCAGTCCTTTTGTCCCCAGGCCCTGAGAGGTCCAGCACCACCCAACAGTGACCCAACCTGACACTGACCTGATGCCCACTCTTTAAAATAGTCTGGAAACTCTTAAGGTTCTGTTCCTCGGATCCCCTTCCTTGATGCACTCGGGCCTCCAGCCAGGTTCCCAAACTCCAAGAAGGAGAAAACCCTCCCCAAGGTGCCAGGAGCCATGACTGAACCCCTGTCCCCTTGCCGCTCCCAGGGAGAATGAGGTCTGCACAGTAGATTTGTGGGTGCTGAGCGGGGAAGGCTGGCTGAGAAGCCGGCCTTCTCCTCCTCCCTGATCAGAGTTGTCAGAAGGGCCAGGCGGCAGCTGCCAGGGCTACCCACAGCCCGTGCCCAGACTGCGCAAACCTGGGAACCTGTGGAGCCCCTGGCTAGCTGCCAGGCAGCATGTATGAGTGTCAGGGGGCAAGCTAGGGGGAGAACTCAAGCTTGCCATGCCCCGGCACCATGCCAACACGAGGAAGGTTGAACTCACCCTGGGCGCAATGCCACGTGCCCAGAAACCCGGCATCTGCTGACATGGCAGCACGTGAAGAACGAGGGGTCCCACCATCCCATGATCCCCTTCAACACATCATGATGGTAGGTCTGCTCCTTCCCCACATGGCATCAAGGATGGGAGCCCCCAAGTGTCCCCTTGGCTCCATGCCCGTCACGTACCGTGGGCTATCCCCATTGGCACTGGGCCGCACATGGAAGGACTCAGACACCCTGCTGGACTCAAGCCAAGCTCCGAATGGCTCTCCCCACTGGCTTGAGGCCATCAACTGGGCACCTCTTGGTTTGGGCCCCTGGTACCATCTATTCACTATTATGTGCCCATGGGAGCCACCCTCCCTCCAGCTCCGACTGCTGACAAACATGTTCCATCGTTTTATGAGCCACAGAACGAGACGTCAGGAGTCTTCATAAAATCAGTTTCAATGTACAAACTATATGTGAAAATATTTAAAATGAACATCCTTCCCCTCTGGTCACTGAGGCAATCCTGTCCAGCTGATTCAATTTTCCTGTGTTACAGACCCCAGAAACTTTCTGAATCACTTCCCTCCCCAGTTGTCTACTGGCCTCTCGCTCGCTTTCCAACTCTTTCTTTCTTGCTTTCTTTATTATTATTATTATTATTTTATTTTTTATTTCCCCCTCTTGGTCAGGTTAAAGCGCTCCTGAGGGGTGATTGACGGGGGTTGCCATGGAGACCCTGGCTTGAAAAAAAGCCTCGTTAGTTGCCAACTCTGTGTGTTGTTGTTTTACAACTGTGACCGACCGTCACATGAGAGGGGGGACAGCTGGGGGCCGGGCAGCACAAAGGGGAATGGCTTTTTAATGGAGTGCCTGGCCGGCGCTTGAAGACTCAATAAAGAGTTGCTGGTGAGTCCCCTCGCTGGGCCCAGCCCAGCACACGGGGCCAGAGGCCCTTTGTTCCATAGGAGATGGGATGGGAAAGTTGGGAAAACCAGCGGCTGAGAGGGGAAAACAAGAGGCCTCCCCCCACTCACTGGACAGCTATTTTCTCTCACTCTCAGGGTGCCCGGATCGAGGGGACAAAACCCAGTGTCTTGGACAGGCTGCCATGCTGGGGGAGGTGGCTGGGAGGCAGCTGGGGGAAGGGGAGTGGGAAGGAAAGGGAGGCCACAGGGAGGAGGGGGTCAGGCCTGCCCTTGGCTCCATGGCCCCCAGCGTGGAGGCAGGTGGCCGATGGGAAACCGGGCCACCGCAGGGTGGAGGCACTGAGGTCCCCAATGCAAGACGGGCCTGAGCCCTCACAGGGGGCAAGATGGCCCTCAAGCTCTTCCCATTGCGTGCCAGGACCTGAGCATCTGTCCACTGCAGTGGCCAGGCCAGGGGCTTCCCTCCCTCTCCCAGACTGTCCCCTAAGGACCCTGTGTCCCCCTGCTGTCTCTCCCCACTGCAGCGTCAGATGGGCAATGCCCAGGAGGCGGGCTGAGCCAATGATCAGGCCAAGGATGTGGGCTTTCTGATGGGGGAAGACGGGCTGGAGCTCCGCAGGGAGAGACAGACCAGAGGCTGAGGGTGATGCTTCTCAAAGAGTCCCCTGCAGGTCTCTGTGGGCTCCCAGGACCCTTTCAGCGGCTCCATCAAGGCAGGACGCCTTCTGTGATCACCCCACATTGCCACGCGCCTTCCTCCACGTGGTGACGCTGCACTGACGTGGGGGAAGCGCCAGCTCCCGACCAGGAGCTGCAGCTGCTGCAGGAGCAGCCGCTGCGATCCCCGGCCCCACGTACTTCTGGCTCGAAAAACCAAAAAACACCCCGCCACGTTCACTTAAAAATGTCCCGGATGAAGCCCAAAATACTGGTGACTTTGATGGAATCTGGACCCTTGAGTATGTGTCTGTTTAAGAGTCTAAGGGGGGCTGGGGTTGTGGCTCCGTGGTCGGGTGCTCGCCTAGCACATGTGAGGCACTGGGTTCAAACCTCAGCACCACATGAAAATGAAATAAAGATATCGTGTCCACCTGCAACTAAAAAATAAATACTGAAAAAAAAAAAAAAGAGAGGCTAAGGGATGAAAGCGAGCACACTTGGCATTCTGCTGCTGCAAACCCAAGTCCAAGAATTGATGGGGGAAGTGAACTTGCCTGAGAAACAGAAAGCAGGATGTGCCACCGCCATCAGGGAACACCAGGGAAGAGCCACTGACAGACACATTGCGATACTTTGGATCTGAGTATTTGGCAGCTACTTTCTCAAAAGGGACCAAAGTCAGCCTGTACCTCAAGAGAAAAAGATGGACAGTATCTGTGGCCAATGATCGAACCTGAGATTTCAAGGGAGAATTAAGACTTTTGGAGAACTTACATCTGTCACTCTGACTTAGACAGTGTCCTTGCACGTAACAGCTTTTCTGATGAGATCAGTAGTGACACTAATGACTCCGATTCACTAAATGCCATGTAATGAAATGCTCAACATTCCAAAGATCTGCATTCCCCAGGGAACTCGTGTTTTCCAAGTGACCCATACAAGGTTACAAAATCTCAGATCAGGGAATGAGTCATTCCCAGAGCCAATGAGCCCACTGGGTTTTACTGTGATGGGGTGGGTTCACCGACCAGGTACAACAAATCTTTGAGAAACCACTTGTTGAGTTTTGGTGTAATATCAAAGAAGAACGTGCTCAACCGTCTGCAACGGCCATGCAAAGCCTCCTCCCTTGTCTAGCAAGGCCCACATGAAGCTGGGTTCTCTTCACTGCCTTTGAGCTAAACAACCCAATGGAAAGGATTGAGCCTGTAAGCAGAGACCCAAGAGAACACCCAAGAACACTCTTGAGTCAAACATCCAAGAAACTTGCACAAGTGTAATGCAACACCAATCATCTTGCTAACATTTATTCTGGAAGATAGTTACAAAAATATATTCCTCATAGTAATGGATTTATTATTGTTATTTTAAAAATGAATTAATAAATTTTTTTAACAATGTCTTGGTTTTAATTTCTAACCTGATAAATATTGGAAAATAAAATTCCCATGAACCAAAATGGGGTCCTCAACATATTTTAGGAATATAACAGGGTCCTAAGACCAACAAATTCAAGAACTACTCTCTCAGAGCAGTAGGAGCAGAAAATGTATGTAGGGGATGTGGTACGAGGCACCTCAGGGACAAACCGCTGGCCCCACTTCACATCCTATGTGACTGATGCAGGGTTAGTATTCCTTATCCAAAATGCTTGGGATCCAGAGCTGGGGCTGGGGCTGGGGCTGGGGCTCAGCCGTAGGGCATTAGCATGGCACATGTGAGGCACTGGGTTTGATTCTCAGCACCGTGTATAAATAAATAAAATAAAGGTCTATCAACAACTAAAAAAATATTTTAAAAAATGCTTGGGATCCGAAGCATTTCTGATTTCCAATTTTTGGGGATTTGGGAATATTTGCACAGACATATGAGGTATCTCGGGATGGGACCCAAATCTGAACACCAAATTCATTCATGTTTCATGTGCACCTCCTACACACAGCCAGAAAGTAATTTTATATAGTTTTAGTGCATCTTCACTTGCACTGTGACCAGTCACATAAGGTCAGATGTGGAATTCCAGTTGTGGTGTTTTGTTGGTGCTCAAAAAGTTTCAGATTTTGGAGCATTTGGAATTTTGTATTTTCACATTAGACATGTTCAGCCTCAATAGGATGATGTGCCTGGGGAGTGCAGAGGCTTGGGCAGGGCCCAATGCCAGATGCTCCCAGCAAGTATTAGAACAACCACTGGGGGAAGTGGCCATCTCCGCCCTTGGCTTGAGCAGGGTCTGGACCCCCATGGGAGGGCAGCTGCTTGGGGTGCAGGTGAGTCACACTGCCCCATCAGAATACAAAGAGGAGCTGGCAAAGGGGGTGCCCAAGAATGTGGCACTGAACAGGGAGTCCTGCCATCAGTGTGCAGTTCGCAGCCTGCCCTGGG
The DNA here is from genome assembly GCF_048772815.1 of Callospermophilus lateralis. NCBI lineage: Eukaryota > Metazoa > Chordata > Mammalia > Rodentia > Sciuridae > Callospermophilus > Callospermophilus lateralis. Next base: position 136,846,525 of record NC_135311.1, on the reverse strand, counting down.
CCCCTTCCCAGGGACGTGCTAATTATCTTCTCCCACTGTCCCTGGGGGAAACCAGGCTGGAGAAGAGCACCGGCAGGCTCCAGCTCCAGCATTCCGCTCCACGCTGCCTGGAGAAACCAACGGCCCTCGGCCCCCTAGCCGAGCTCTAGGGCAGAGATGTGGAATTTTCCAGGAAAACTTCAAAAGCATCACGGCTTGGGGAAAACATCTGTAAACTGATCTTAGAGAGGAGAAAGAAAAGTAAGAGGGCAGGCCAGGTTTCCCAGGGACACCACCAACATGGGGAGCCAAACGGAAGCCAAAGCTGAGTTCTCATTTCAGAGTTCCCAGGACAGGATCCAAACTTGGCCTAGAACCCCGGGGCACCCCCTCCTGCAGGAAGTGGAAACCCAGGACCACAGACCTGTGGCTTCTGCCGAGAGTAGTGTCTTTGAGGGATGTCTGCATCCTGACACGTGACCTGCCGAGCAGAGGTTCTAGTGCAGTACCATCAGGAACCAGCGTGTCCACCTGCCCCACAAACTTCCTGAGCTGCCTTTGTGCCAGGGACAACATTATATGCTACATCAGGGACAATGGCAGAAAGCCCTCTGCCCTCAATGCTCCCTATTATCAGAGGCCAGCAAAGAAGTCACCGGGCAACTACAACTCAGAGGGACAGGCACTGAGACCGTGAGGCTGTAGTGACATAGAGAGCCCTGACTCAGTCTCAGGCAATCCTGGAAGGCTTTTCGGAGATGGCGGCATCTCTGGCGGGACCTGGAAGACCTACTCAGAAGAGCCAATGTGGTATAGTTGGCGTGAACCTGGGCTCTGGGGACAGACTTGGGTTTGAATCCTTTGCTGCTACTTCTCAGCTCTGTGATTCCGAGCCTGGCTCCTGCTCTATAAATCAGAGTTGATATTGGTATCTGCCTCAGAGGGCTGCTGAGGGATTAAGTGAAATTATGCAGCTAAAGAGCGCGACACGGGTCTTGGCACATACTAAGCACTGAATAAACGCTGACAGTTACATTGAAAGTCACACAGGTGCTGTTCTGACCTCCAACAGGTCCACCCTGGCTGACCCCCAGACTGACCCGTACCAGGCAAAGCCACCAGGTTGAGGCAGGAACACTGGTAGCTGGCCTATCCGCCTCAGCCCCCATCGATGCACAGCCACCAACACGGGTGGGAGGGGGCAGCCCCAGGGCCTGTCTGAGCAGATGACAAGCAGAGGTGGCAGCCGCCCACCTTCCTGGGCCTACAGAGTGCTGGGCAGCACTCAGCACTGATCCTGAGGAGTGCTTCTTCCTGCACTGAAATTCCAAGTCACCTGCCTGGGAAGAGGCAGGGAAAAAATATCCCACGGCCTTGCCCTCCACTGGAAAAAAAAAAAAAAAAAATTCTAGGAAACAAAATACAACGACATCTTTTTATTTTGTTTTTTTCGGTAATTATACTAAAGATGAAAAACTCATAATAAACATCTCCCAGTCCCCACCTGCTAACAGTAATTATAATAGACTCAACAATAAATGGTAAAGCAGGGCAGAGCTGCATCTCGGGAATTCTCTAGGGCATGTGGATTAGCTCGGAAAGCCTGAATGATTAAAATACACTAATTAAAATTTTGTGTTCCTTGGTAACTCGTCTGCCTGGGCCCCTGGTGTTGGCAAAATGGGAATTAACGTGACAAAAGCAACACAGAGGGTTTTTGTTTTAAATAAAGAAAAAAAAAAGAGAGAGAGAGAAACAGAGAGAGGGAGAAGGAAGATCTATATAAACAAGTTAGACACCAGGAGGAAGAAAGCAAGGTGCTCTTCTTGCTAAGCGCAGCACCAAAACGTGGGACAGGACCAGGCAAGGCAGCGCCTAAGCTGGAGAGGGGAGCGCCCCTTGGCTGCCCTGCGGTCCTGTGGGGGGCACAGGGAGCAAGCGTCCAGGGGCCACTGCTTAAAAACAATTACTGGAGAAAAGAGGGTGAGAGGCAGAGAAGCAGAGGCCATGGGCGCCCACCCAGCCCGGCTCTCCAGCAGCATTCCTCTAGGGCGGCCTCGGACCCTGGGCTCCCCGCCCCATGGCCAGGGGGACCCTGGGAGGACGCAAGGGAGCTTCTACCCCATTGCAGTTGCACAAAAGAAATTGAACACTTTTGAGTTGCCCTTAGCAACCTAATTGCATCAGTACATTGCACACAGGAGCCAAAGTAACTGAATTTTGATGAAAAGACGGCGGTAATTTACGGCATCACAAAATTAGTTGTCATGGCGACGGGTTAATTACATCTCAAATTAACAATGCAAGTGTGGTGAAATTAAATATAAATCATATTTTCTGCATAAATTATAGGGGTTGATTAGACCGGGGCTCTGGGAGAGGGAAAGGTTGAGCCGCCACGGGCCCCAAGCTGCATTCTGAGCTGACGAGAGAGGCGCCTGCAAACGCGGGCGCGGACCGGGAGCTCTGGGAGGGGACAGGGGACCGTGGAGTCAGGCGCCAAGGCTGCCGGGGCTGCCTCCCTCTGCTCTCGCTGCCACTCGTAGGCTCCGCAGGCTCCACGCAGAGCCAGGGCTGTCCCCAAAGTTTGCTTCTGTTTGGATCAAACTTTGGCTGGGGGAGGAGGTGGGCTGGCAGGGAGGAGGGACGGCTGGCTCCTCCTGGCTGAGCTCCGCCTGGCGAGCTCTGCCCTCACCCATCCCCTGCAGCTCTCCTGGTCTCTGTGCCCGGAGCCCTCAGAGACCCACCACAGATGGTCAGCTGAACCCTCAGTCCCCTCAGTTAAACGGGGTCAAATGGTTTCCAGTCACGGGCATCTGCCTACCAGGGGACGGGCCCATGCCACCAAGAGGTCAGCAGTACACCAAAGGGGCAGCGTGAGCTGCGGTACCCAGGGTACCCAGAGGCAGCAGCTTGTGGTTGTGGTGCCACAGGCAATCTGGTTGGAGAGTGTGCTGTCCAGCCAGCCCTGGGCAAGCACCCATAGCTCTTGACACTGCTCACTCCTGCCCAGGCCGAGCTCTTTCCTTCCTTCCACCGGGGAGGAGCTGCGAGGTTAAAGGCAGATGAAACCCCAGAGAGCACCGCATCTGCACCCTCTTGGGCATTGCCCACAACAGACCTCCACATCATGGAGGATGCCCACAGGTCCCTGCCCTGGCCCCACCCACCTGTTGCCCATGGGCAGCCCCGGCCGCATTTCTAGACCCTACCACAGGGCACTACTGGCCCATCTGCTCAGTCTCTGGCAGCTCTACTCCACACCAGACAGCTTTACCAGAAGCCTGGCTTCCAGACCCTCTAGAATCATCCTCTCTCCCTTGTCCTCCTGGCCCTGTTTCCCAGGGGCTGAACAACTCAGAGCAGACCTGGTAGCCATATGCTACCTGGACTAAGACATTGGAAGGTCAAAGCCAGGACTTCTACACCTCAGTGAGCAGCAAACCAACAAGCTCACTAAGCCTTCAGTCCCTCCTTTGGGGAGTCTCATTCAGCAGTGTGGATGGCCCCAGAACGGTGTCCTTAACCTGCTAGGGCTTCTGATTTGGGAAGCCCCAGGCCCACCCTCAATGACACCCCAGCACTGCTCCTAAACCCATTTTGCAGACGAGGACACTGAGTTCAGCAAGGAGAAGACCTGAGAGGACAGACCTGAGACGCAAGCCCACCTCTGAGCCTCACTCAGATGATGCTCCTCTCAAGGACACGTCAGGTACCGTGCCAGGCCACGGGGGAAATCCAGGGACAAATGAGCCACAAGCTTGTCCTTCAGGAGTAGGACACGGTCTAGCAGGGCATACAGGGTCAAGCAAATAGCCACGGCCCCACGTGTCTAATCCATCACTAAGGGACAGGGACACAGGGGCAATGGAGGGGACAAAGGCAAGGCAGGGACCAGTCTGAAAACAGTCATCTGGCCCAGGATAGAAGGTGCCCAGGCCTGCGGGTGCTCCCAGGGCTGAGGCTGGGCTGGGTGCCCAGTGGGGCTGGGCCACGCGTCACCTGGTCCAGGTGGGAGGAATTTCCTGAAAGGCTTCTGCAGAGAGATGGGCGAAGGAAGGAAGAGCAGGCCCTGGCGGCACCCCTGACCACGGATGTGCATGTGCAGCTCATGAATATTTCAGTGGCCATTTATTTATCCCTGTACCATCCAGCTGCTGGGGCCACAGACCCAAGGTGGATAAATATAGCCACTGGGCGATCAATGAGGCATCCGCTCCCCCCACCAGCCACATCCATTAGGACCCTTGTTCCCACAACCTGCTGGCGGGGCACCTTGTCCTGCTCAATTGGTTTCCGATTTTCATTAGCGGTGGAGGCACAGTCCCGCTCCAACCCTGGGCGTCCCCCTCACCCTTCTCGGCCCTCCCCCTTCAGGCTGGGCATGGAGCCCGAGGCTGCTGGCAGCCTGGAGGGGCCTTTTGGAAAGCCCAGCCCACCCGAGTAGGGAAGAGAGGGATGGCTCAGGGCTCAGTGGCTAGACCTCACTTCCCGGGCTGTCCCTCTGGAATGCAGAGAGGATGGTGGGGTTTCCCAGGACTCTTTTGCCCAGACTAGGGACAGCCAGCAGCACAATTGGGGTACAGAAACCAGGGAATTGATGGTGCACCCTGAAGTTTCTGGGAGGAAGGGTGCCAAATAAAGATCTATATGGCTACAGGGTTGGAGGCCCTTGTGTTGGCATAAGGTGACCCTAGCTCCATCAGCCCCAGCTCTTTCCCCATGCTGAACATTTCCTACAGGCCACCCTGCCCGATTGCTCCCTAAGGCCAGGTCCCCACTCCATCCAGCCTGCCATCCAAAGGAACAAGGGTGGACTAAAGCATTCTTTGAGGGCCTGGGATCAGCCTGGAAGGCCCTGGACAATTCCCAAATCCTGCTCCTCTAGCAAGGCTGAAGACATCTAGAGGGGGCTGAGGTGTGGCACTGTGTACCATGAGACCATGGCACTGGGAAAGGCTCAGCCTGGCAGGAGTCCCAGCCCCCTCTCACTCATTCAATGAATAGTTACTGAATACCCATAATGCGCTGGGCATTGTCAGTAGCACCATGGGTCTAGCTATGAATGAGTCGGCCACTGGTCTCTGCTTCTGCGGAGTTTGTCCTTGGCAAGGGTGGCGTTGGCGGGAAGAGACAAATCATCAAGTAAACAAACAACTAGTGAGTTCTCTGCAGACAGAGAAACAAGGACAGTGGCAGAGAGTGAAGGAGGATGGACATGGGTTGCTTTAGCTACTCAAGGAGGTGACCTTTCAACCAGAGGCCCAGTGACACAGAAAACACGGCAGCCTGGGCATGGGTCAGGAACGTGGGAAGGGGAAGCTGAGGTCTCAGTCCTGCGAGGCTGATTAGCAAAGAACACCAGAGGAAGAAGAGCGTCCCCTCCTCTGGAGCCAGGTGGTCACAGGCCCAGGCCAGTGGCTGGCAGGACAGGTGCCCACAGTGGGCTTCTATAGAACCAACATGGCCTGAGGGGGTGGGAAGGGAAGAGCCAGAAAGAGGGCAGGACAATGGCTGGAAGAGGCCCAGGGGTCCAGGCCACCTGCCTTTGGTGTGGACACAGGCCCGTCCTCCAGAGCCACTCACTGCCAGGACAGGCCAGCTCAGAGCTCTGCCAGGGGGTGACCAAGGGCCAGGACTTTCTGGCCCCTTGACTCTACCCTGAATCGGCTCCTAAGAAGTAGAGCCTTGACTCTCCTGTCCATTCACAGCTTAATCAAGACATAAAGGTGGGGTTGGAGGTGAGAGGAAAAGATCAAGCATAAATCCCAGAGGGAGGTGGGGAGGGAAGCGGGCCTGTGCCTTTAAAAGAATTTTCATTTAAAGGCTCTTCTCTCTTCCACCATTTCAGTGATCTATATGCAAATATGCTAATGCATGCAAATTAAGACACCACTTTTAGTCCCAATTTAATAGAAAGCATTAAAATACCATTTTTTTTTCCAAAAAACTCCATATGCATGAAGGAAGGATTTTTTTTCTTTCTCTTTTTTTTTTTTTTTTTTTTTACTTTTCGTTAAAGTCACATTCCGGCAACAATTTTATGCTGTCAAAATGTTCTCAACAAGGGGAGGTCTGACTGGCTTCTCTGTGAGCCAGTCACAGGCAGCTTGGGCTCTGCTTCTCCAAGTTTTTTTTTTTTAGTTTTGCGAGGGTTGGGGAAAAGGAGGAAGAAAAAAGACAACATCGAAAAACAAGCCACCCAGGTGTCTTTTGGAGGGAGGCTTTGAATTCCAGGCCAGGGTCCCGTCCCCTGGGCAGTAGTGAGTAGTGTGTCTTGAAACTTACTGGCCTAAGAGAGCCACCCCTGGAGGGTGGTCCCGTGTGCTCTGGGCCTCTCCGCTCCGGGGACGGGTACAGGTGAAGCTGGCATGCCACTCTGTGTCACTTAAGGGTTATCCTGGGGGGGGGGCCACCTGGGCTGCTGGCCACGCCCAGCACGAACACGCAGAGTCCTCAGCAAGGAGCAGGAGGATTGGAGCGGAGGAAGAGTGTGGGCTCGTGGCATGTGGCAGTGCCACCGCTCAGCAGCCCCAGCGGTACCCAGGGCTGTCTACTGTCACTACTCACAGCTCTATAATTAAGCTCCGAGGCTCCCGGTAGGGCCCGCAGACCTTCCCCGGAGCCCTCCTTGCCATCCCTCTCCCCTCCTCCTGGCCGCGCTGGCTGCCAGGAGACTCCTTTTCTTTGATCTGAAACGTGTCTGTCAGAACATCAGGGCCACCAGCCTCCGCAGGGCCCAGGTTACAGTTTGGCCCAAGTGTCCCCGACAAGCTGGGCTGGGTCTTTGCGAAGGCGCTGCAGTGCACCCCTGCGGCTTCTCTGGCCCTGCCTCTGGGGTGCGTCCCCGAGAACCCTGAAGACCCCAGCAGCCGGGTGCTGCTCCTCCACCAATGGCTTTTCCTTTCTGGCTGAAGTAAAGTCACAGCAGACCCCTGGGAAGCTCTAAGGCTCCCTGAACCCAGCCAGAACGTCCTGAGAGGGTGAGACGCAGCCCTGCTGGGAGACAGGCAAAAGCAATTCCACCACCCAGGGGGAGCCCCATAGACAGGCCCTCACCCCAGTGTCAAGCAACCTGGTGACATGCAGGTCCGGGCTTGGGCCATTGGGTGAACCTGACTACCTTCTTCCTGGGGCACGGACCCGTCGGCCGGGAACCCAAGGTGTGACTCGTAGACACCTCATTGAGTTGCTCCTCTCGGTGGCCTTACAGCGGGGTAAGCACTGATTCCACGTCACTGGTCAGAAAGGCAAGGCTCAGAGAGGGAGGCCACTTGCCCCAGGGGTCCCTACCCTGTGGAGTAGGTGTGCTCCTCTTCCTCATGTCCAGAACCAGCGGGAGGTCAAGCCAGGGGCTGCACTTCTGGCCCAGCTCTGTCTGTCCCACTTAGGAGTCTTAAGGCAGCCCCTCACCCCAGGCCATCTGCCCGACTGGGGGCCTCAGCTCCACATCCGTATAATGGGAGAGAGAGATCACAGTCACCTTCTGGCTCCTGGCTCCATCTGTTCCCGACTGTGGAACAGATGGAAGAGAAACAAAGGTGGGGCTGGGCGATCTCCCCAAGCCAGGGCAGTAAGGCAAACTGCCTCCCCAGGGCCTCCAGGCGCGAGGTAGAGGCCCTGAAGGCTATGGGCCAGGGGGTCAAACAGAGCTCCTGAGAGAAGGGAGAGCAGGGTCTAGAAGCAGGAGGCGAAGACGGGAATTAAAAATGGTAGTGGGGGGTAGGAGGTGCTTAGATTGGGCTTCCAGGGCGTAGGAGAACAGAAGCCCCAGGCTAAAAAACTGATCCCCCAAAAGAGCAGAGTGAAGAGCTCACAGCAGCAGTCTGGGTGCGGAGGGGTGCGGGGGGCAGAGTGGTCCTGGCTGCAGCTCAGGCCCGGGGTGCAGGGAGGAGGGGCCGTGCACACTGTTCTCCAGGGACAATGAAAAGGCCAGCGAGGAGAGCGGCGGGCGTGACGGGGCCCGTCCAGCAGAGCTCACGCTGGAAAACGGAGATTTAGATATTTACGGGAAATACATTTGTTGGTGCCAAACCCCTGGTTTTATTGTCAGGAAAAAAACAAACCCAACCACCGAAACTCGTCCTCAACTGAGAATCCACACAGGGAAACGATTTCCCCATCAAACCAGTTTTATAGGATATAAATATCTAATTATTCGTACCAAGCCCTGGAATGTCAGACATTTTGCAGCTTTTATAACATGTGTAGGAGTCTTTACAAACGACTTTTATATTTATTATATATTTATATATTTATGGTTATATATTAACAAACCTGATTTGAATTTCATCCGAATTATTTTTTTTGCTGACTGGGCAGTTTTGTAAATGAACCCAGAAAAGATCTAGAATGTTCTGGGGTTGCTCGCACCCTCTTCCTATGGGGGCGTCTTCTGAGGCCTCTCACCACTTTGTGGTGATGCCCGTGCCAGCCCCTCCCCACCACAGCCGTTCGGTGGTCCCGGAATGCACACTGGCTCCCAGCACTTAATAACCACAGGGCCCACGGCTGCGAGTCAATATTCACACATGACACAAACATGATGTCCCAAACAGACAAACAGAAGTATTGACTTTTCAAACAGAAAGCCCACACTCCATGCAACCCTTACGTCAGCCTCTCACAGAGCAAGAACAAGGGATGGGAATGGAGAGCCAGGGCGGGGCAGAGGGGCAGAGGGTGGGAGGGGGAGGAGGAGAGGACAGTGGGCTCGCAGGGAGCCATGAGGGTCAGGCTATCATCTGGAGGCCCATCTTCATCTAGAATTAATGCACTAAAGTTCTTTTGTTTTTCCTCTAAATGGTTTTAAAGAGACAGTGAGTTCCGGGCCGGGACACGGGGCTTGGTGTGCAGCTGGTCCCAGGCCTGTGGAGTGATGGGGCCAGGCCCTGAGCTCGGCCAGCCTGCCTCTGCCCCGCCCTCCCACCACCGTGTGCTTCCTCCCAGAAAGCAAAGTTGAGGATCTCCTCTCTCACGGCTCCCAACCCAAAGGCTAAATGAAGACTCAGAGAAGGGGACACCTCCGGCCAGGGCAGCCTCAGCTGGGCACGCTAGGGGTGGCAGAGGACGGGATGTGGGTGTCTCAGAGGCCTCTGGGCAAAATGCCTGATCAGAAGTCTGGGAGAGCACTGCCAGAGCCAGTTTCCCCAAAGAGGAGTTCCCAGAGCCCCCGGAGCTTTGGGAGGTCACCAGAGCCCTCAGGATGGGGCGCAGAGGCTGGGGGATAAGAGGAGGCTGGGCATATATCAGAGGTTCCCGGGAGGCTCTGGGAGAGGCCAGGGTGAGGGAAGCTGGCCCTTGAGACCGGGGGGGGGGCCAAGGGAACCGGTTGAGTTGCAATGATAGCCAGGGGCTGGCTGTCCCCATGGACAGTGAGAAGGAAACCACATCTCCAAACGTCCCCCACTCAGACCTTTTGGTTCCCAGGGAGAAAGGACTCAAGGTTAAGGAGAGCCCTGGGCCTCACCGGAGACCCTTCGAAGAATGCCCACGCAGCCTCCGCTCAGAGACCCATGCTCAGGGGGATGGGCCGGGCCGGGGGGAGCTGAGAACAAACAGCAGCCACAGGAACAGGGTTGAGCCATTTCAATTATTCATATGCCAGATGGATGCTTTTCCTGCCTTTTTTCTATAAAAATAAGGAGGGAGGGGGCAGGTCTGACACAGTCTCCAAAGTGGGGGGAGGGGTGCAGGGCAGAGAGAACAGAAACAAGCTTCCAGCGTGAGCCCTCCCCAGCCCTGGAGACCCCTGACACCAGCCCAATGGCGAGGCAGGAGGGACCGGTGCTCCCTCTTTCTGGCAGGGACCAGAGATGTCTTTTAGGTTCCTGATGAGCAGAGAGTGAGAAGCCAGGGAAATTGTTGAGGAAGGGGAGGGTGAGCCGTGGAGCAGAGAGCATGGGATGGAGGGGGAGGCAGGCAGAAGAGGGTTCTGACCTTCTGTGAAGGATATAAAAAATCTAGCCGCCTCAGGGGACACCCAACTATCTAGCATATTGCTGTTAAAATGTCTGCAAAATTTAATACACTTGGCATACCATCTAATCAGTCCTTGGAAACTCGGGCACCTCGCCCTCCTATACTCCAACTGCCTCAGACCTCGCGCCTGAGGGACTCCCACCCCCACCTGGCCCCCATTTTACACAAAGTTGTTCCCTCCCCCCCATAAAAACAGCTGCCATGGTTTTCAGGACACGGTTCACCCTAAGCACACCCAAGGTCCAGAATTTAGAAGGCTTCTGGGAAGCAAGGGCACCTGGGAGACATTTCCAGATGGGCTCTTGCGGCGAGGACTTTGGTACTCAGACATCTTTGAGGGGGCACTAGCAGAAGACAGAAAGGGGGCCACAGGCAGGAGCACACTGGACGGGTAGGCAAAGGCCGCTCCATCTGGGAAATTCAGTAAAAGCCAATCATCCTGACAGCTCTCGTGTAAACAGCTGCCTGCTGCAGGAGGGCCACGTCCTCTGTGGCACGTGTGTGCACGCACACTGGCACTCGCATGGGCTCACACCCAGCTATGTGCTCTATCCATCCATCCATCCATCCATCCATCCATCCATCCATCCATTCATCCATCCATAAGTTTCCAAGGCAATCCCAGTCCCCAGCAACCAGCTAGGAAGTTTCCAGATCTGCCCAAGGAATGGGCTGCCTAACCTTCTACTCAAAGCGGAACAACTGGAGCCTAGGATGACCTGTATATTTTTGGCAGGTCACCACTTGCTTTGGGTTGACAGAAAGAATCTCATTGAGCTCCTCAACGGGACTCGGAGGACCAAGTCCTCAAAACTTCAAGCTCTACCCCAAGGAAAAAGAGTTCTTATTGAACCCACTTTTCAGTTCCTCCCCTCTAACTGAGAAGGACCCCAGGAGGCTCAGGGAACCCAGAGATCCTGTACAGGGCTTCTATATAAGACAGAGGCTCATGGAAAAGTTCAGGAGCTGGGAGAACCCAGATTCCAGCCCCCCTGAAGGGGTGGTCACAGCAGCCAGGGGGGCACCACTGGCCTATGTGACTTCCCTGCCATCACCTCATGGGTAGGACAGAGCAGAGAGAAGGAGACTCCAGGGGACGTCGGGCAGGGCTAGCTTCTTGGGCATGCAACCCCTGCAGCCACACAGGTGCTCAGAGGGGCACCCACTCAGTCTAATGTCCTGTTCTTGGGGTCCTGGAATTCTTATTTCAGGACAAGGGGCTCCACATTTTCATTTTGCACTGAGCCCCACAAAGTCTTGGGTTTGGGTTTTGGAAGATCATAGGACCTGAGTTTGAATCTCAAGACTCTGTCTCTTTTAAGCGAAGTGATTTCAGAAAAGCCACTAATTATCCCTGGCCTTAGGGCTCAGCAATAAACTGGGGGTGATCACATCTGCTCACACAGTGGCCAGGGGAACAGAGAGGGATAAAATGGGGACAAGACAACAGGTTCCTATCAAACTCAAAGGGTGTTGATTCAGAGGCAAACGAGGCCCGGGGTGCTGGTGCTGCCGGCAGTGGCTTCCCCCACTCTACGCTGCTGTGGCAAGAGGTCTGTTTCCAAAGTGGTGTGGACCAAAGCCTCCGTCATGCCCAGACCGCTGGCCCCATTTGCAGGTGAAGAAACTGGGACAGAGTCAACAGATGACCTGCCTGTTGTCACCGAGGTGCCTCCAGGCAGGGTGAGGCTGAGGACATACTGTTCCCACTGTCCAGGTCTCTGCCTTGGCCAAGGGACACTTGAGATGGGGCAAGTGACAAGGATTTAAAAAGGGGAGGAGGGGCAGGCATCATGATACCCCATCACACACTCGAGCATGAAGGAACACACGTGCACACGCACACGCACACACGGCAAAATTAAAGCTGAGAACTTGGCCAAAAGAAAAAGCCTGCCCCTGCTCCATCGAAACTTATTTTAGGGCAGGAGGTAATTGCCAAGGCTCCAAATAAAAAGCCAACCACAGGCTGTAAACGGCTCCAAGTCTTTAATTAGACCCCAAGGAAAAAAAAAAAAAAACAGTGGCAAAAAGAAAATGAAAGTAGGAGAAGCTCCCAGAGGACAGAACATGCATGACCCCTTCTGCCGTCCCCCTCCTGGCTCCTCGTGGTGGCCACCCTGCCTGGCACTCCACAGGCCCGCACTGCCCAGAGCCAAGAGGGCACCCTAAGCCCGACTGAGGGCCAGCTCTGGGCCCAGGCCTCTCCTAGGGCCTCCCTGCCCACGGCCCAGCCCAGGGAGGCTGGCCTCCTGTCAGGGCACCACTGGACCCAGGAATGAGGCAGAGAAAGCACTCTGGATATGGAGCGGCCTTTGACTCCCTTGAAGGTCTGCCCAGGAGGCCACAGGCCTTGCTCCTGGGCACACTGAGCCATCTGCCCATACCCACCATCTCCCAGTCCCCGGAGCTGTCACCCATTGTACCCCCAGCCCCTTTCCTTAGGTCACGAGAGGCAAAAAACAGATGACTTCATAGCTTCTCCCTGTGTGGTCCCTTTCAAGCAGGAGTGGACACTCAGAATCCTTAGAGTGACAAGTGGCACATAAGGGAGGCCACCCAGTCTTCTGTGGCGTTCCACTAAAGCAAGGTAAGCCCACACAGACCTTCTGCACAGGAGCCACTGGCCGTCCCACCCCAGCCCCTGTTGAGCCTTGGCCCTTGGAGAACACAGGACACCTTAGAGGGTGGAGGGGAAGAAGAGGGGAAGCTGCCTTGGGAAAGAGAGGTCTGCAGAGGGGAGGGGTCTGCACATCCCCGTCCCTCAGAAATTGATGCAACCTAGGGGACCAACCTCATCCCTCAGGCGGGGGCTCTTGCTAAGTGCCCCTCGAGCCTGGGCCAAACCGTGCCACTCATGTTCCACCAAGGCCAGAGGAATGGCATTTCAGCCGGGTGGCCAGGGAAGGACCTGGAGCACAGCACTCCAACACCTGGCAGGCAGACAAGCCGAAGCCCTGCCCAGGTTCTGGGCTTCGCACAGCAGAGGGACGACGAGGTGGGCTTATGCCTGCCAACAGCCAGCCCACTACCAGTGGGCACGGCAAGGGAGGGGAGGGACCTGCCCCACACGGCAGCAGGGCCACATGCTGAGATGCCAGCTCTTCTCCCTTGGTCCCTGCAGCTGCCTGGAACCAGAGTGGCCACACCCACAGCTGGCTGCCCTTCCCCAGGAGCCCTGGCTGGGAGCCCCGCTGCATTCCCCTTAGACTCACCCTGTCCTCACTCCTCCTGAGCCTAGCAGAGGAGATGTCCTAGAAACGATGAGTGGACGACTGGATGGATGAACTTATCCCTACCAGTGCTGCCGTCAGTCCCCAGAGGGAGCGGCAGGCCACGCCCTGCTGTGTATGTGAGTCTTCACCCACTTCCTCCCCTGTTTCTCAGACAGAATATCAGCGACAACAAGGTAAGAGCAGGAATACGGGCACCAGCCCTCGCCCAGTGCCTCCCAGGTCCAAGGCCATCACAGGCATTTTAGAGACTGCATCCCTGCAGAGAAGGCACAATCATGTCACAGAGGACAGTGGAGCTGAGCATGGTGAAGGGACGGCCACAGTTTTACACAGATGGCCTGTCTCAAAGCCCATCTTCCTCCCAGTTGGTTCTCCCTCCTGACCACCAGCTAACTACAGGAGGGACAGGCCTAGAGACCTAGTGCACTTTAAGTACAACGTAGGTGACAACTGTGATTCTGCCATACACTATGCCCTGCCGTGACCACAAAGGCCTGCATGGCCAGAGCAAGAGGCCAGGTCTTTTGGCCTTAGGGGCAGCCCTGACAGCACCTAGTGGTCAGCCGGGGCCTGGCTGGTTCCTGCGTCTTTCTCCTCGGCGGGGGTTGGGGTGTGGGTCAGGTCCAGCCATCCAGGTGAGAAGGGAACTTTCTGACCAGGATCCTGACGGCGGCTGCTTCCCTACTTCCTTCCCAGCTTTGGGGTGGGCTGGGAGAAGCAGGCCTGGCCCCTGGCTGAGGCAGCAGGAGTCCAGGTGTTCTCCTGAGAGTGGGAAGTTGCGTCACTGGACAGAAGCAGAGGCCCCGCGATGAGCCCTCTGCCCCACCCTCTTGCTTGGGACCCCACGGCAGCGTCACTCTCGGCTCTCCCTCCTCTTTCCTTTCTACACAGCAAAACTCCCAGGGAGTCCCTGGCCCCTTCAACCCGGTGTGGCCCAGACAGTTCCAAAGAGACAGGGCATGGGACAAGAATTCTTGCTCAGGTTGGTCGGGGTGAGACGTTCTAAGTGAGGCTCCGGTTTCTCCTCTTACCTTCAGTGATTCAGCCAGGGAGCCGGGGCAAGGGAGGACAGAGTCTGCCCCTAATTCTTCCAAGCGTCAAGAGATGACTCGACAGCCACAAAACACTGACCGAAACCCCAAACAACCCAGGCCTGCGGGACTCTGCTCCCTGGGGTCACTACGGACATCCCTGTTGGCACTCCTGAGTTCTAGAGGAGGTGGTGGACTCTGTGGCCTCCAGACAGACAGCCTGCATGCAGGCGGGCTTACCTGGCCAGTGACATCGCCTAACAGAACACCTGAGTCCTGGTGGGCAGGGGGCTCAACAGAGGCAGAGTCAAGCAAGGCCTGGAGCCACAGCCCTGGGTAGCCTCTGCAGGTCTGAGGCCCAGGAGCCAGGGACGGCCCTCCCTGTATCAAGTCCTGCACCATGACCAGGGCCTAGCCTCTGTGTGACCTGGGCCTCAGTGGGTAGAACTGCTTCGTTCTTCCAGGAAGTGCCTTGCCACTTACACAGTGAGGCTCAGTGGGACTCCCTGGGGTGGCTGTGAGGATGGGGGCCCGTGCTCAGTGAAAGGCCTGCTCACAGTTAGCACCCCATAAATTTTAGCTGTGCTTGTCACTGTGTCACTGCTATTATTTTCATATGCATCACTCTTTTTTTTTTTTTTTCTGGTACCAGGGATTGAACCCAGGGGCGTTTAACCACTGAGCCACATCCCCAGCCCTTTTTTGTATTTTATTAGAGACAGAATCTCACCAAGTTCTTAGGTCCTCGATAAGTTGCTGAGGCTGGCTTTGAACTCTCCATCCTCCTGCCTCAGCCTCCGGAGCTGCTGGGATTGCAGGTGCCTGCCACCACACCCGGCAGCATCACTGTCTTTGATTCCAAAGTCCTTGTAGACTGAACTTCAAGGAAATGGAGAAGACCTGAGCTTGCAGCCTACAAAAGCCATATTTCCTAAATTCTTCATCCCCAGAATCAAAATTAGTGAGGATGGGGTGAGGGAGATTTGATTAGAGGCCGTGAGGGATCTGGCCAGGTCGCATGAGCTGCAGTGACCCAGAACTAGCCCTCTCGGGATCCAAGATGCGTGGACCTCAGAGTATCCGGTAGAGGACAGGCAGGTGACAGGCCCTTCCGGCCCCATCTTTTGGGGGCTGGTCTTTGGGGTGAAGCATGTTTATCTAGGGCAGCAAGGGTTAACGCCGGGGCTGGGATAGGCCAGGCAGCACGGAGCACTCCCTGTTTATTAATAAGCTATTTATCACCAGCTTTGCTTTTAATGCCATTTGGGCTTAATGTCGTTAATGAAATATAAATACCCACGCTAACGATGTCGGTCAGAGGCAGCACGGGCAGCAGACGGCTCGAGAACCAGGGCCAAACCACCGGGCACGCTGGGGAAGAGGCTGAGAGCTCAGGAAGCGGAAGAGGTTCCCACCAGCTCGGCACCCCCGGCCCGACTGCTCGCACCACAGACTCCCTGGCTGGCTGTGCCGGGAAAGGCTGGAGGAGGCGGCCCAGCGGGGAGAGGGGCCTCCTCGGGCGCAGATGCTGTTAACTCCTAGAGCACAGAGCCGGGGCCCGCGCGCTCCCACCTCAGGGCAGTGCCCGCCTGGCATCGGGCCCCTTGGCTGCAGGAGGCTGGACTTCCACCAGCTGGCAGCTGGCCTCTCTCACTGCCCTGAGCTCCCTGACCACGAGGAACAGAGCCAGGGTGACAGGGGTCACGAGAGCGAGCAGGCTGGACCCCATCAAGCTTTCCAATAAAGACCCGCCCCTCCTGCCCTTAGAGTGACATCCTGGGCAGCCAGCCCGGCTGAACGGTGTGTCCTTCCTGAGAAGCCAGCACTCTGCTCTGTGGCCGTGCAGGTGGGCATGGAGAGGTCAGCAACGGGTATCTCTGTTCAGTGCCCAGAAACCTGGAACAAGGAGGGGCCCTGCATAGCAGGCTGTTGTCCCTGACCTTGTATGTGACCTGGCCTGGCCCCTCCCACACAGGAGGCCACCCCTGCTCAGAACAAATGCCCTCAGTGGACAACCACCCAACCCAGATTACCCGGGAACTTCGAGCCTTCCCCTTAGGCACAGGCTGGATTTCCTAGATGCCAGCCTCCCCTGGGACAGGTGGCCAGGGGGCACTGTTCCCTCGCTTCGGGCCACAGATGTTCCAGAGGGGACTTAGACTCTAAGCACCCAAGGACCACCTGGGCCCAACAGGTTGGAAGACAGGCAAGTGGCCGATGTCTGTCCTCCTAGTCCCCCTCTCCCTGTACTGCGACAACGAGGTCACCAGGACCCCAGCCTCACCCTGCTTGAAAAAGCCCCAGGTGGCTCCCCAGGAAGTGCCACCTCTTCCAAAGGGAGCCCCAAAGCCTCTGGCCCTCCTCTCAGGTTTGCTAGAGGAAACGTGGAAGCAGAATGTCTAATACGCAACGAAGACACCTTTAGTGGGAGCCGATCGCCAACAGCCCACGGAACGAACTCGTGCTGAAGATGGGGTGCAGGTCACCTGAGGCTCGGCCACACCCGTGTCCTGCGTTATACTTGCTAACGCTGGCGACGGTATCCCAGCTCCTCAGGTGGGGACAGTTTCTGGCAGGTGACAAGAGCATAAGAGGAGAGCAGAGTCCTTGCCTGTCTGGGGACAGTGGAGTCCTCTAGGAGGTTCCTTTCCCATTTCTCCCCTTCCTCTTCCCTCACTGGCCACTCCTATACTGCCCCATGCCATGGCTCACCTGTGGGGGTCCCCCCTCCCTGAACCCCCCCCCCAAAGTCACCTCCATGTCCCTGAGGAGCATGGGGCTCATTTGCTGGGGCTTGGTGGAGCTCAGCTCCGAGGCTAATCCCCTGGGTGGCTCCTGTCAGATTATTAATTAGCTAAAGCGGATCGGTCCTGAAACAACATGCGCTTGGACTTCAGATAAAGCAGGCCAGGGAAGCCAGGCGGGGGGCTGCTTAAAGTGACAAGACCCTGATGGGGAACTGCTCCCAGGGAGGAGGCTGAGGCTGGGGCTGAGTGAGTTCCAGATACACCCCCCAGCACCTTCTGGCCCATCCCCAGGTGAAATGTTGCTAGAGGGCCTCCAAAGGGTGTGTGTGTGGGGGGGAGGGGACTCTGCACATCGGGGACCATGAGAGGGGGGGCCAGTGACAATAGGGTCTTGTTTTTTAATAAAGAGCTTGTGCCTAATCAGATCATGTCAGCCAGAGCTCTTCAAAAAGCATCTCGTTTTACTCGGGGTAACAGCCAGAGTTCTCACGACGGCCTGCAAGGCTTGTAGGATCTGTGGACCGCACCCCGCTGCCCCAGCCTGGATCTCCAGGTCACTCCTTCCCAGCCACCCTGGCCTCCCTGCTGTCCTCCTGCCTCTGGGGCCTCGCAGCTGCTGTCCCCCTGGACAAGAACACTCTTCCTCCAGATAACAACCAGGGTGACCACGGCCTCCCTTCTGTTTTGTCTCCGCCCTAATGTTACCACCTCAGTGACCCTTTCCCCCAGAAGCCACATCTAAAATCACGAACATCCACTTGCCCACCCTACCCCGTTCCATTCCCGGGAGCTGCTTTAATTTTCTCTTTAACACGTCACCAGTGAACATCTCCTTTCCTTCCTGATGCCCTGGACCGTTTGTTTCCCTCCCGCCAGCATGTAAATTCCACGAGGGTGGGAATCCTCACCTCTCTATGTACTGCTGCACTTTCAGTGTCTAAAACATGGGTATGCAGTGGTGCTCAATGGCAACTGATTAATGAATGATGAAACCGGAGGTGAACAAGCAGAGGTTGCAGGTCAGGACTGGACCACCAGCTCCTCTGGTTCTGAGCCCATGTGGCTGAGCCCTGTCGTGCCACACGTACCCTGCTCCTAAGCATTTCCGCTCAGCTGCATTTCCAGGTTCTGGTCTTCTGAGGGGTCACCTAGGGGACCCATCTACATGCCATTCAGATCCCCTTCCCCAGCTGCAACTGCTCCTCTCTGCCCCGGGGAACGGCGCAGGGTGGTGACAAGTGGGAACATCAGGACGCACAGCTGCTTCCTGGGCCCAACTCAGCGGCTGGTGAGCTCCTGGGCTTGGATTGTTTTGACTTGAGTCGGTGAAGCTGAAATACTGAGTCACAATGGCCCTAAACTTCATTACCAGCTCTTAACCCAGATTACTAAGGGAAAAAAAAAAAAAAAAAGTTGCTTTTAATTGCTTTTCTCGATTAGCATTTCTGGAAAAGGAACTAGTGTTTAATTACACCTCCTCTCCTCTCCCCCCCTGGCCACAGTGGTCTCAACCCCAGACTAGCAGAGCAAGGCTCAGGGTCGGACAAGCCTCCTGCTCCCGAGGGAGGTCAACCAAACCCAAGAGAAAACGTGGGTGGGGAGCAGAAGGTGAGGATCACTCCAAGGCCCCATGTGACAGAGAACAAGCAGCAAATGGCGTGGGGGGTGAGTGTGTGTCACCATCAAGGACCTGGGAGATGGACTACAAGGGTCCCACTGGTGGCTCATGCCTTGGTCCAGCGACCTCTGGCTTAAGGACTCTCACCTGGATCAGGTCTGTATCTGCAGATTCTGGAACGAAAGAGGCCAAGGGGATGCTGGTGGGACAGCAGGAGCCAGCAGGTCTACACGGGAAGGGGACGCGTGCCCAGCCCCCAGGGCTCCTCTGTTACTGGTATTTTTTTGCTGCAGGCACCCAGAGGCCACAGGGACTGAGGCCGAGCATCTCCCCTGGTCCTTAAGGTGTCAGCGCTCCTAAAGCCATCGTTGTTCTGCTCGAGCCACCCTGGCACCAGACGAGACCCCCAGGAGCTCTACACAGGGCAGGTGCGGCCAGACCTGCCAGCCCGCGTCCCTCAGTCAGTGCCTGGGGTAGCGGGGGCTTCAGTTCTATAAGGAAAAACTGAAGGGCCAAGGGCGGGGCGCCTGTGCCATCAGACAGAATTCCTACCCAGATTAGGACCAGAACCATCAGTGGCTCTTTCCAAACCTTCTCCCAGTCACAACCCCTCACGGGGCTGCACCACTGGAACCCACTCATCCTCCTGAGCTCCGCGTCACCCAGGCTGGTGGAGAACATGGCCCCACATCCCTCTCCGGAACCCACCTCTCTGCTTCCCCCACCGCAGCTGCGTGCTCTGGAGCTGCCAGCCTCACATCAGATCAAAGCCCCGGAGGATGGCATTAGAACTGTCCAGTCCAGTTAGGAGTGAAGGTCATGGATCTAGTGCAGACCATGGAGGCAGAAAGCAGAGAAGCCTCCCACGTGTGCACAGACACACCCTCCCCCAGGGCCAGCAGGCACGCCCAGGAGGACTGGCTGGCGGCCCCCTCCGAGCCAGGCTGAGGCACCAGCTGTGGGCCTGGGACATCCCCGCCACCCCCTGCCAGCTGCCACCACCTTGGCCTTCTGCTCCCTCCCATCACGTCCCCGGAGGTCAGGTCTCCAGAGCTTCCTGGGGGGGCTGAGCTGCTGTGTCACACACTGCTTCCCACTCGGGACACCCTGATGCCCCCTGCGAAACATAGCTGGCCTGCCCTTCCTATCACGCCCCCTGGAGCTTCCTGGGGGACTGAGCTGGCCCATATGGCTGGGGGTGTGTTGCCAGCACGGGCAAGTGCACATGGGGCCCAGCAGCCGGTGGTGACAGCTTCACGCTTGTGCCAGCCAGGCCTTTGGCTTGCTACCGAATTACATGGCAGCACCCAGGGCTGCACAAAGCCTGTGGGGGTAGGGGGAGCCCGGGATCGCCTCGCTATCACAGCACCAGGCTGGGCTTGCCTCCTCCTGCCTGGTCCTTGCAGATGATGTCAGGACGTGGGGTAGTGGAGTCCACGTCAGAGGCCCCAGAAAAAGTCACAGGGCCTGAGTTCAAGCCTGATGGGCCACCTAGGGCAATGCACAGCTTTCCACGAGGAAAGACCTCCCCCAAGAGGGCTGGGGCTGTAGCTCAGTGGCAGAGTGCTTGCCTAACATGTGTGAGGCACTGGGTTCAAGCCTCAGCACCACGTAAAATAAAGAAAGAAAAAAATGGTGTCCGTTGACAACTAAAATAAATAAATAAATAAATAAATAAATAAAAGACCCCCAAGATCTCTGCAGATGTGCAAGAGCTGGCAGCTGAAATGGGTCCCAGGGACCTGACCAGGTCTTAGACAGTCCCATTTCTCAGCCTCAGAGCTGATCAACTGAGGGTCTAGATGACCAGGCACGGAGGAAAAGGTTCAGGAGCTCAGAAGACAGACCACATTTAAAGCCCCACTGAGAGAAACTCTACGGATGTCTGTGCCCAACCTCAGACCCAGCACAGGACCCCTGGAGCAGAAGCCCAAAGCTGTGGGTGTCGTGCAGAGTCGTAGGGCTGAAAGCATCGCCAGCATGGAAGTCACAACCTGCTCCAAGGCTGGCTGCTGGAGACGGACCAAGGGGCACCCAAGCCCTTCAGGACTTGCTTGGCCACCGGCTTGGTTCCAAGATGGCGCCCCTCCTCCAACCCACAAGGTGTTAACTGTCTAAGAGCCATGGGTCTCTTGGCACTGTCAGAAAGAAGAAGCAGGCCACACCCCAGGGGCTCAGAACCCTCCAGTCGTGCTGACCCCTCCTTCCCTCACCCCATTCAATCCACTGGTAAGTTCCACTAACTCTGCCTCTGGGCACACAGCTTCCATCCAGGCCCCTCACTCCTCCCGCCCCCTGGCCTCCTGGTTTCTTCCTTTGCTGCCATTCTGATGCATTCTTCCCAGGACACCCTCACACTTTTTTTTCCCTGGGGACTGGGGACTGAACCCAGAGGCCCTTTACCACCGAGCCACACCCACAGCCCTTTTTATTTTATTCTTGATAAGTTGCCCAGGCTGGCCTCAAACCTGAGATCCTCCTGCCTCAGACTCCTGAGTGGCTGGGATGACAGGAATGCGCCGGGGCATCTGGTTTCCAGCTGCCTTTAAAAAACCAAAAGCAACTCACTACCTCCTTCCTTAAGGCGCCCCTAGGGGACATCCTGTCACCCAAGAATAAAATCCCACCTTCTCCCCTGACACGTTACGCCCGACACATCCAGGCCCCTGCCCTATCTACCTCCCTGCCACTTGGTCTTTCCTCCTGGACACTGAATGTAGTGAGTTCCTCCCTCCTTAGGACTTTTAAACTACCTGTTCTCCCTTTCTGGAATATTCTCCTGCCTGCTCTTCAGATGGCTGTCCACTTCCTGTCCTTCATCTCAGCTGTCACCTCAGAGGCCTCCTCTGTGCATCCTGCCTTAAGTGCCCCGGGCACATTCCATTCAGCACCAAGTCTTTGTTCAGTTTTGTGGGTGTGCTGGTTGTCACCTCTGCTACAGGAACTTGGTGAGAGCAGGGGTTTCTTGTCCACTTTGTCTATGGGGGAGAGAGTGGCAGACACCAGACCCTCTGTGATTGTAGGATAAATGTGACCAGATCTTGCAGAGAATAGCCAGAAATTGGGAGACACTAAGCCAGGCCTGTGGACCAGACTGAGCCCAGTCTTGGCTCCCTCGCCCATGCTGTGGTGAGGCTGGATGCCTCTGAGACCAGGGGTCACCCTGCCACGAGAACCCCAGGCTGTGGCCAAGCCCGTCACTGTCACTGGAAACGGACGGGTAAGTGAGGCGGGACTCGGCGGCGACCACATTCCCTCTCGGAGCCCACAGCGTTCCCAAGCTTCATTACCAAGCCCAAGACAGCCGATGCCAGGATGTGGGAGTCCCACCGGACCTGCTGGGCCCATACCCTGTGCCGGGTGCAAATCCCAGCTGGCACGGCCCCTGGGAGCCAACAGTGAGTGGAAACTTCAGAAAGGGAAAAACTAATGGGCATGTTTTGCCCAGAGAAAGAAAAAAACAAAAAGCCTGCCACCAAGAAGAGAAGAGGCGAACCTGTCCCCTCAGAGGGGCACTCTGGCAGCCTCTGGAGCAGGGCGCAGGGTGGGCTGGGAGCCAACCTGAGGCTCCCGCCTTCCCAACAGACATCATCAGAGAGGGCAGAGAGGGCTGAGATGGCAGGAAGAGCTCCGGGAGAGGCAGAGGTACAGATGCTGGCACCGAATGCAAGCAAGACCTCGCAGCCACCAATCCCCCCACCTGGCCTTTTTCAGGTGACAACAGGACAACAGCAGCACACCTTAGGTACAGATGGACCGATTCCTGGAGCCTGATCACATCCTGGATGCCAGGAAGAAGAGTCCCAGCCACATGTCACTCCACCCCAGCAACCAAAGGCCACGTTTGCATCTGATTTGCAAACCCTGGGTTGTATTCAGGCTCCTACTAGCCCCCAAGGAGGCCTGGCCTGAAACGAAGCAGGCCTGCAGCTTTGGGGACCTCCAGCAGGCATCCTGGTACCCATCACTGCAGTGCTTCCTCCCTGCAAGTTCAAAGTTCAGAGTGGCAGAGCCAGGAGGAGGGGCAGCACCCATCTGCCCATGGTGTCCGAGGGTGGCTGAGCCGGGGTGCTGACTCCAGCCTGGCACCCAGAAGAGGAGCATCCCCCAGCCAGCCTTGGCCTCTCGGGACGACATCTAGACCCTCCACCTCAGGCTCTACCATAAGTCCGTGTCCATTGGCTTTAGGTTCCCTCAGGATCCCAAGAGAATACTGAATAGTCACCAATATTCAATGAGTCACCTGCCGTGTCAATCCCCACCCCAAGGACTGGCACATCTGCTACCTCAAGGTAAATATCTGACATTATAGCCCCAGACTCCCCAGGGCTGGCCTCAGGTAAGGGGCTATTTCCAAGCCTGGATCAAAGGCACCTTAGTTTTGCCTCTGAGAAGGGGCTGGAGCCACCCAAGAGAGCCCCAGTGGGTCTCCCCAGGCTGAGCCCAGAGCTCAGAGAAGCCTCTGCCCATACAGAAAGGTCCCTGAGATGAAGTTCAGAGATGACCCGATGCCTAGATCCAGGATGGCCATCTGACAGGCGGAGGCCTCACCTGACACCCTGGCCTGCCCATGCCATACCATCCAGTGTCACCCACAGGACCACTGGGAGGACTCTAGGGTCAGTTACTCCAACTTGCTATGTTCCAGGTAAGAAAACGGAGATCCAGGGGGAGCCGGCAGTGAGCTGCAGGTGCCCGGCTCCTAGACCAGGGCCCTCTCCTCACCCTCATGTTCTTTCCACTTTCACCTGTGGTGCATAAGCCACCACCACCCAGGCTGGAACCCACTGAGAAAGGGTGGCCTAGGGCCTACGCATTTCCCACCCTAAGGTGCAACCCCCAAACTGGCTGGCCCACTCTTCCCAGGAGCACCTTGGGAACCAAGAGCAGCTACCTTTGCATCCCAAGAGGCTGGGGTCTGAAGTCCATTCTAACACGCACCACCAGGGAGTTGCAGGACCCCCCTGTGAAGGAGGGGTTGGTGGCCAGGGCAGCTGGAAGGGCCAATGGGATCTTTGTCTTCTGTCACCAAGGTCTGTGTGCCTACCAAAAAGAGAAAGGAAAACAGATTAGGCTACAGTTGGTGCCCACAAACCTGCTGCCCAGGAGGCAAGGTTCCGACACCTCGGGTGGTAACAAGCCAGCAACGTGCGACTCCTGGACCCTGCCTGCCAATCAGCAGGTGGCACTGCCACCGTGCATGCCACACTTGACCCGGTGACCAGTGTGCCCTTTGCACAATTATTAGCCAATTGCTATGCTAAGAATCAAACAGGGAGAGACAATACTCGGCCAATCAGGTGCCACTCTGGGAACAACAGAGGGGTCACACCCAAGGCTTGGTACCTGGGGTGAAAGGTCAGCCTGAGAATGAATCAAGCCAACACTGGAAACAGATGAGACCCATGTGACAGAACGGGCCCCTGAGCTCCCCAACCCTGCTGCCCTCCAGATTGCCCTGGGCCAGCTCCCAGCTGCCCCACGACCCCCAGTGGTCACGGAGTCTGCAAAACCAGCATTAAGCAGGGCCTGGGCAGCTGCGCGGGATGGTCAACTCGGTTTCTTCTCTCTCCCTTTCCCCGCTCCCCTCTGCTGCGGAGCCGGGTCATCTCATAAAAAAGAAAAGAAGGCGTGGGCAAACGCCCTGGAAGGAGGCGGCTGAGATTCATCTGTGATAGGTGCTGGGCCAAAAAAACAACAACAAAAAAAAGTGGCCAAAGAAAGTTGGTGCCCTACTACCGGCAACCTTTGTGTCAATTTAAGCAAATATTGTGGAGTTTCCATGGTGATCCCTGTTTTGAATATCCACTACACTCACTTTTTAAAGGGCTTTTCCTGTTTGCGTTTCAACTTCAAACCTGTAAATATTTTCAGCCTTTTGAGAAAAAACGAGCCCGTGTGCGTGCAAACACAAACACACGCCCGAACCTGGCGCACAACTTCCCAAAGTGGTGGCCCAGCCTCATGATGTAAGAGCAGGGTGCAGGGAATCCCGGGGCAACTCTGCCCACTCTCACCCCCACCCTGCGTATGAAGCTGGCGCCGAAATCCGGGTCCTTCCCTTCCTCCTCTCCTGGGGGACTGTGACATCTACGACAGTCAATGGCCGTGTGCTCCCCAAGTGTGTGAGCGGGCCTGGCCCTGTTTGCAGTGAGTGGCATGGAGTGGGCAGCTGCCTGGCAGGTTCTCCAACTTGGCCCAGCCCTCGGAGGCCCCAGGGGGCCTCCCTGGAGAGCTGAGTGCTCCTCTCCTGCCACCCAAGGCTGGGCCGGAGTGGAAGGGAGTGGGCTCTGCAGGCTTCGGCATAAGGTCCTCCCCTCTGGTGGGGCGATGCTACCCAGGCCAGCTCCCTGGGCCAAGTGTAGAGATGGAAGGTGACAGCAGTCCAGGGTGGACTGGCCTGGCTCCCACCCCACCCCCAGCACCACACAGGGTTAACGGCGGGTTTCCTGGTTTCCATGGAGTCCTGCCAGGCCCCTAATGTGAGTTTCGTGTGATTTGGGGGAAGTGGATTTCCTTTGTTTTCCAGTTTGGGAATATTTTTTTTCTTTAAAAAAGAGGAAAAAACACTTTAATGGGAACTTCAGGGCCACTGGGAGACTCAGTCCTCGGGGCTCTGACACTCCTCCTCCGGTTAGTCCGGAATCCCTGGAAGCCCCCGCAGCACACCCACGGATTCACGGCTCTGGGTGGGAGGAAGGGGTGCCTCGACCACCTACGGCTGCTGCCCCCAGAATGCCTGCCTGCAGGGGTTCCACCCCAGGGTCCTCAGAGTCCACCCAAAGCCAGCGTCTGACATGGGGGGGTGACACTTCCAGCTCCCAGTTTTGCAGAAGGGACACGATATTTCCCTAGAGAAAAGGTCAAGGGAAACACGCTACCTCCCAACTTCTGGAAGGAGCTGGTGGACCAGAGTCTGACCCCACATCCAAGCTGCACTCCCAGGGTCTCACGCCTAGTTCTGAAGGGGCTCTAGTGACAGGGTAAGAGGGGTCTCCAGACCCTAGGGAGCCTAGTCTGACCTCTTCCTGCCAACAGAGGAGCCTGAGGGGCAGAGGGAGCTTCAATCAAATAAAGGGTGTGGCCAGGCCTCTTCCTGCTCCTCCTCAGTCTTCCCCATTCCTGCCATCCCCCAGCCCAGCCAGGGTGTGGCCTTACTCTGGGACTGTCCCCAAACCAAGTGGCCTGACCCATTTACCAAACCAGGACACAGGCCTTGGGGCCTTTCATGCACTGGGGTCCTCCCATGATGCAGGCCCCAGGGGCCATGGCAGCAGTACAAATCCTGGTCAGTAGGTACGGAGCCCAGAGTGCGGATCTCCGACCAGCAGCCCCGGGGAGAAGGGGCGAGAAGCCAGATGCAGTTACAGGAATAACCCTGGGCCAAGGATCAGAGATGTGGGTCTGAGGCCCAGTTCTGCCACTTAACCCAGTGTGGGCCTTTCGCCGAGACGGCTAATCTCCCAGGGCTCTGTTTCCTCACCAGTCACCCCGAAGGAGAAGGAAGGAAGGAAGGAAGGAGAGGAGGTCCCCCAGGCTGTGGGGAGACCTGGCAAAGGCTGAGAGGGGCGCTGCCACCACCTTCTCCTTCCACGCTTCAGGGAATCTAGCGCTAGAGGCCCCGCGCCCCTCGACTCTGCTCCTGGCACATCCGCAGTCCCTGAGTTTGAATCCATGCTGGACTGAAGTAATTTGTTCATGGGTCTGTCTCGCCTTGGGTTCCTAACTCCTCGAGGGCAGAGACCAGGTCTTAATTACCTTTGTGTCTTCGGCACTTAGCAGAACAGCTGGCCCACGGTGGGTGGCCTAAGTGCTGGTGGGACTGAACGAGTCCCTGATCTCACGTCAGAATCAGACGGGCCTGGTGTGGTTTCTCCCTCTTCCCAACAGAAAGTTTCGTGGCAATTTCCACTCTCCATTCTGTTGAGCTCCCTAGGCCCCAACCTGCGATTTGGCTACTCCGCCTCCCTCATGATGCCTGTGAATTCATGACTTTCAGGCCTGAGGGGACCACTTGGTTACTTGATCCTCCTCCAATCAATTCCAAGAACTGACTGAGCACCTACTATGTGCCCGGGAGCATGCTGGGAATAGAGAGCACTGGATGAGTGGCTCTCCCCTCTGCCAATCGGCCTGCGTGAGAACTAATATAAACTAACCAGATGCCAAGCCCCATACCAAGTGCTCTACAGGCATGATCCTGCCCAGTCTTTATAACACGAAGGCAGGAGCAATTACGGTCCCCAGGGAGAGATCAGGGATAGCAGGTACAGAGATACGGAGCAACTGGGCAAAGGTCACACCACTCACAGGAGCTGAAGCCAGGCCTGGGCTTGGAGAATGCGGGCCAAACTCACCTGCTCCTCCTCCTTCTCTCCCCATGATCTTAGCACCCACTCCACCTGATGCCACTTCCCTTCCTGAATCTCAGTTCCCACAGCCTTGAACAGCTTTCCAGCAAGTCCCCCAGGGCCTCCAGAATACGCTCAGTTGGACACCACAGCCAAAGACAAGGGCCACGCTCAGCCGCTCTGGCTGGGCTGAACATGGGGACAGACAGGCCCAGGGCCGCACACCTGGTATGCAGGCCAAACCCTGAGCCTGCCTGGGAAATGGGGTCTCAGCTGTGGGCATGCTCATTGCTGCCTGTCATCTGATGGGATGGGGACGAGGAAGCCACTCAGGAGAGGGCCACTCCAAGGAGGCTCTAGCGGGTAGGACAACTTTCATTTCATCTCTACAGACAAGCGGGCAGGTGGAAGGGTGTTTTGGAGGAGGGAGGCAGAAGTCTCTGCTGCCTGCCCACATTGGGACCTCCCACCACCAACATCTGCTTAAGAGACCCTGGGTTGGGGAGCAGGGCCACAGGAGCCCTTGACTTCCACCCGGCGAATGTGCACAGGTAGGGAGGCCCCGCCACCTCTTCAAAGGAGAGGAGACACCAGGAGATGGCGGGGAAAGATCTACATTCGTGAGGACAGACAGCAGAAGATCAGCTGGGGTGGGGAAGGGACGGCGCTAATGAGCAGACTTCACAAACCACCCAGAGTGAAAACAAAAACACAGACGTGTGCGTTGCCCAACTTCGGGGCCGTATGGAAAAGGAGGAAAAAAAAAAAAAAAAACAATAAAAAAATCCACATCTTAATACAAAAATCCTACACGATGTGTTGCGGCATGAAAATGTTTTTCACCGCATTTTTCAACTGTGATCTCACACAGCCTACGACGGGTACGCCCAGCGCAGGAGGCACCCGATGATACACACGGCAAACACACACGCTCCACCAAAACAAGGGCAGGCCGCGTTCCCATCGGCCCAGGCCGGCACCTCACGGCTTCCGGCGGCCTCTGGAGATGGCTGCATGACTCCAGGAAGGGCCCCCTTAGAAGGGAAGATAGACGGTGCCGAGGGAAGGCACCAGAACCCTGCAGGAGTAACTCCCAGCCAGCTGGTGCCGTGGCCTTTCCGCACCCTGGGTGCTGTCATGCTGCCCACGGGGGACAGGGAGGGGACCCGCAGCCCAGGGGCCCTTCCTAAGTGTCACTGGCCCCACAGTAACTATCTGTCTCCATTTTGTTCCACCCCCACCCGCCTTTTAATTGTTGGATGAGTTTACAGAGCCATGTGCCAAAAACAATCAACTCCAGGGAGCAGAGTTAGACAAAAAAGGGCGTGTCGCCAGAGGGAGACGGGTATCCATGGAAACCACCACCTTCACAGAGCCTAGGTGAAGCTGGGGTGAGGTGGACGGTGCAGGGTGGGGGCCACACTCCACCCAGAACAGGGCCCTGGAAAAGGCTGGGACTGCTGAGCAGCTGACCACCTGGAGGGCGGGGCTGCCTGAATGTGCCCCCCTGTGCCTGCACACCCACAAACACACAGGAACACACACACTCACACCACTCACACATGTATGCACATCTGCCACCCTCCAGATCCCTGATCGGCACGCCCAGGGCGTGAAGGGTACAAGCTCCAGGTAGGAACCTGGGCTCCGACACTCCTCAGCTGGGTGACCCTGGGTGAGTTCCTGTAACCTGTCTGCACCTCAGTTTCCCCATCAGGAAAATGGAGACGTGATCGCTCCTCCTGAGTACTGTCATGAGGATTAAATGATTTATTACGTGTAACATGCTGAGAAAAGTACCTAGCACATCGTACGTGCCATAAAGCATTTGATAAACCCAATAAATCAAAAAGCCTAAATGAAGTAGGGGGAGGTTTCTAGATTCTGCCATAAGAGAGGAGGAAAATAATAACCATTCATGTTTATTAAGCACTGTGTACTCAGGATTTTAATACATCAGTACATATAATCATCACAAGAACTCAATGAGGTAGATGATTATCTCAACTGGAGAGTTGAGAAACAAAGACTCAGAGAGGGACACGTCCCACCCAAGGTCACACGCTGGGAAATGATTCGAACTCAGAACCTTCTGACACCTAATTGCCACACTGCCTGGCAAGGGGAGGAGAAGTAAGAGGGGTGTAGAGCGAGGCAGGAGGGTGGGCTTTTGGGGGGCTCTTTCCAACTGGATGCACAACTGTGAACCCCAACTTGCTCTTCCCAAGATGACGAAGGAAACTAGAAATCCTCCGTGACGTGACTGCAGATGGGAGAAACAAGGAGCTGGGAAAAGATGAGGTGGCTAATGGGCTCAGGCGTTCCTACCCAGGTCCTGACCCTAGGAGACCAATGCTGCCTTCTGAACCTTCCCTCTGCCCAGGCAGCACCTCCAGATTAGGTTGTCCTTGGAGGGAAAACAGTAGGACTTGGGAGCCCAGCTCCCAGAAATGGAGCCTCAAAGCCTGGGAAAGGTTTAGGTCAGACCTTGTAAACAGCCCGATTTTCCACCTTCCCAGAGCCAGGCAGGTCCCTGGAGGGGCCAGAGCACAGTAAGGAGAGTATAGGGGAGCACAGGCCTCCCCAATTGCAGAGCCAAACAGGGAGGCCTGGAGGCCCAGAGCCACAGCCAGAGGCTGCTGGCCCTGGAAGGTTCTGTCCTCACCCTGTTCCAAGACCAGGTTTGGTGGCTCAGCCCTTTCTGCCATCGACCACCCAAACTCATTCAGATATTTCCTCTCTCACTTGCTTTTTTAAAAAAATTTAATGTTCTCTATAATTCATCCGTCCCAGAAGATAATCGATAGAGCCCGTAATGAAAATCTGAGCCATATTTTATGATCCGCTGCGAGCAGAAAGGGCCACATCAGCAGGTCCGGTTTCGGCTCTCCCTATCTGTCTTGCCCACTGCCCCGGGGATTACTTCCCCTGCCGACCCTGCCCAAAGCCCTCCACCCAGGGCTCTGCCCTTGGCCACACTGGGAGGACCATGACCCCAGCATCACCCCAATGCTCATTCGGCCAACCCAGCTACAGGATGGTCACAGTCACTGCACCATCTTCCTAGGGTGGCTCTCCAACCTGGGATCTCCCGACACTCCCACCCTGGAATCTCACAACCATCTTTAGTCAAGGTGCTTCTGGAAGGCTGAAGATCCTTCTAGGTTCGGGAGGACTGCACAGGCCTTGGGGAACCAGGCCAGCAGCCCCCCATGGTGGCATCCCCCATCAAGAAAGGCTGCCTTACTCCTGGGGGTACTCTGGGGGCTCTGGGAATGGCTTGGACCCCCTGGAAAGTAGACGGTGGATAATTATGGCTCATTTTTACTACCTCAAGCAAGTCCCTCCTCTCCCTGGTCTCTGGCCCTGTGAGGTGACAAGGTGGGTGAACTGGTCTAGGGGAGGCATGGGGTGCCAAGGGGAGCAGCCCCTCCAGCCCTCCCAGGCAGGGGAGAAGAGTGCCCCGCCCTTGCCCTGGCATCTCTGCTGGGAGCCAATCAGCAGGAAAGGCCTACTTCTCCCAGAATCCCTCAGTGCCTAGCACCAATCAGAGAGCAGCACAATGCAAGTGAGGAAGGGAGGACCCAGCACAGCCAATCAGAGCCCAGAGGATGTTCAAAGATTAGACCAGGAAGAGTGGATGGGGCCAGGTCGTGGACCACAACACAGCTATTAAGAGATGCTTTAAAAGACGTGGAAGTAGCTCACCAGTAGAGCCCTTGCCCTGATCCCCAACTCTGCAAAAAATAATAACAGCAAATTTTTAAAAAGAGGCATTTTTTAAAAAGGAGGAAATGGTCCAGTGGAAAACCTCAGATGGTTATGTCATTCAGATAGCTGCCCAGTAGAATTTCTGGTGCTATTGAGATCAGCAGCCACTGGCCACATGTGGCTACTGAGCGCTTGGAATGTGGTGAATGTGACAGGCACAGAATTTTTAATTTTATTTAATTTTAATTAATTTAAGTTTAAATAGCCACATGTGGCCAGAGGCTAACTGTACTGGACATCACAGGTTGAGATAAATAATCTCATCCATGTAAAAATTTTTTCTTAATGAAAAATTAAAAAGCCTCTTATCCCAAGGCAGTGGGGATAACCATTATTAACTATTGTAACAGAAATAGCTGATATTTAAGTGTGCCGTGTGCCCGTGTTAAATATTTTATGTGGATGATCCCACAATCCTCAGCAGCTGACGAGGTGTGTATTATCATCACTCCCAACTTATAGATGAGGAGACTGAGGCTCAGAATTGCTAAGTAATTTGCCGAGAGTCACGCTGCTGGGTGGCAGATCTGGGGCTTACAACCAAATCTTTCCATCTCCCTGACTCATACTTTCAATTACTACATTACCCACTTTTTAATTATTTTTTATACTTTTTTTTTTTTTTTTTGTATTTTCCAATTAGCCACAAGCATAAATTACAGTTAAGGAGAAAATGTAAATTTTAGAGACCCTGAAAGGGGGCCTTTCCTTTTTCCCCAAGAGCAGAGCACGTCAGGAGGTTCTTGGGGCCCTGGCCAACTGGGCCTCTGGCTGGTACATGGAAGAAGGAGCCAGCATTGTGGTTCCCTCTGTCCCACAAGCTCCTGCTGCCCTGTGCCCCATGCCCAGGAGGCCTAGAGTCCCCACCGATGTCCGGCCAAAGTGTCCCCAGCAGCCAGGCTGCCATGGGATCCAGCTTCCTCCCCGCCCCACCCTGAGTCAGTTCCTGACAGGTTTCTCGGCAGTTTTGCAATCCTGCCTGGGTCTACATCTTAAAGGTAGCAGGCCACGGTTTGTCTGCCGGCGTCAGCACACTTCTCCCCTGCCCTGGACCACCCTCTCCACCACCTTCTGGAAGAGCCTGTGCTTCCACGGCCGTCAGGAACACAGGGCCAGCAGCCACCAGGCCTGGGCCACCTCCCTGCTGTGGCAGGAGCATGGGGGCTCTTGTTGTGTCCAGGAGGGACAGTCATGGTTCCCCAATCCTTCCCCTCTGGGACTGGCCCCTGGGTTGAGAGCAATGGGGACAAAGAAGTTCCCCTTCAAAGGTCCCAGTTCTGAGCCCAGCTAGAAATGAAGTCAGAAAGACATACAACTCTGTCTTGGTGTTTTCCATAGCACCAATTTGGGGCAGGGGCCGGGGCGCGACTGCCCCCTGATCTGGCTTGTTTCAGCTTCCCCTCCCCGAGACACGCAGAGTGCTCTGGCTTCGGTGGTGCCGTGGGGGGTGCGGGCAGGAGGATAATGTCCTTACTTGGAAGTTTTTTGGTTATTATCAACCTGGATTGTTGGTTCCCTGCTGTCTGCAGTTCTCTGTCACTTCCAATCTACCTTAAGTTCCCCTTGGATATTTATATATTTATTTTTTGGGTTGGTTTCAGGTGCTTCTAGTTTATCAAACAATCAGCCCTGTGAGGTACACTGGGTGTTTCCAGAAATTACATCACAAAAAATCATGCAATTAAAGTGTAAGGGAAAAAAAAACATAGCTGTTGCTTAATTTCGTATTTTAATTAGCGACTTATTGTAAACGTAGACTTTTAAAATGGAGGCGCCTAAGCAAAGCCAGTAAACAAGTTTTTCTAATGAATTCATTTCACCTCTTTCCTCCTCCTCCTCCCTCTCTTCGTCCCCCTCCTCCCCGTCCTCACCAGCCCAACTATCACTCTCCAGATTTTTTCCTATCCCCCTTTTTATCCTACTTTTTGATCATTTCTCAGCACATATTAGAAAAAGAAGAGCCAGATCCCAAATAAACTTAGAAACCGCAGAGCCCAGAACGCCATGGCAGCCCCAGCCCCCAGCCTTGATGGAGAGGGTGATGCCACAGCACCCTGCACCCCTTCCCCATGGCCGAGCCCTCCCAAGCGCCTGTAGTGCAGTCTCAGAGAGGGACGGAAAGGCCCAGAACAGTGTTGGCTGCAGAGGCCACCTGGGAGGGTGGGGCCATGTGCCACCTGGAACCCAGCAAGAACAGGTGAGGAGACCTGGAAAGAAGGAGGCTCTGCTGTGAAGCCAAGAGCCCTCTGGTTGCCTGGAAGGAGAAGGGAGCAGCGGGCAGAGAAAGAAGAGGCGGTCTACCGCCAGGGAGAGAGACAAGGGGACTAGAAGTCCAGGTCACGTGGTAGCTGGGAGAAGGGACACACCTACTGGAACCAGGGAGCCCCCCCACCGTTGGTCAGGTCCCTGCCTTGCAAAGTCCTGCTCCTTCCCTCCCAGAAACTCCCCAGCATGGGGGAATGAGCTAAGGGCCTCTCACAGTCTGGTTCCTAGGAGAGGGGATTAAGGATATGGCAGAGCCTCCTTGCCCTCTGGACAGTCCTGCCATCCTAGGTGGGCAGACAAGTCCCGGGGTGTCCTACAGAAAGGAAGATCGTGGGAGCTACCTCTGCTCCATATCAAGAATGGCGATCACTGGGCCCAGGGGCCTGGCACACTCCTATAGTCCCAGCAGCTTGGGAGGCTGAGGCAGGAGGATCGCACATTCAAGGACAGCCAGGGCCATTTAGCAAGACCTGGTTTCAAAATAAAATATAAAAGGGGTTGGGGACGTGGCTGTTAGGAGAGCACTTGTCGAGCATGTGTGAGGCCCGGGTTTCATCCTTAGCAAGGTAAAATAAGAAAAGAAAAAGAGTGGAGGAGGCTCCCCTGCACAGGGCTCACCTGAGCCCTCCCTCCCGTCACCCTAGAGGCTCCCTCTGGATCTTTGGGTATGAAGAATGCAAGGGACATTCTAGAACCCAGGCAGGGCTGTCGGCCTGCATACTCCCTTCCAGACCCTCCTCAAACTGGATTCCCCTGGCCTCTGATAGTAAGCCCAACCTTCAACATGCACCCCCAATTTTAGAAGGTGGCCTCAGACCCATACTGGTGAGGGCATGGGGGGCTCAAGAAGGCTCTAGAATACTGGATGGCAGAATCCTGGCCCTGTCTTGCTAAGATTCCCAAAGAAAGGAAGGAAGGAAGAACCCAAGAGAGGAAGGGGCTGGACACCCATGTCATCGTGCCCCGGTGGGAACCCAGCCCCAGCCCCATGACAGTTCCTGCCGGGTTCAGCTTCAATGGGAAGGGAACGCTCCCATCAAACACAGGCTGGGCAGGGATGCGGGCACTGAGATTAGGAATTTGGAAAACCATCTGAGGAACCCGGCCCTGGGAAGACAGCAACAGGATTTAATACCTTATCCTGGCTGTCTGGTAAACACCCTGAACCGTGCCCGCACTCCGATAGGCAGCTTCGGATCCTCAGGTGTGCCGGCGACCGGGCAGGTAGAGACAGCCGTGGGCAGAGACAGGAAGGGAGGGAATGGGGCTGGGGGAGGGGTGGGGGCGGGGCCGGCCTGGGAGGAGAGGATGGGTGGCAGCCAAGCCAGACAGTCAGTGAGACAGCTGACAGGTGCAGGGAAGTGGGGCAGGAGACGGAAGGTGAGCTGGGGGTTCAGAGCACCCAGGGATGCCGGCACCCCCAGGGCGCAGAGCGAAACGGAGCGCAAAAGACCACAGGGTTCTGGCCTCCCTTTCTTCCAACCGAAGGGGCCACTGGGGAAGTGCTGGGCACCAGATGACAGGCCCCCCAGACCACCCAGGACAAGGCAGCAGAGACAGGACAGCCAAGGAAAGAGGTGCCCAGGGGTCCATTGCCCATGGTAGACCACCGTGGCTCTGACCCCAGCCTCAAAGTTGAGCTAAAAGCTGGCAGGTGCTGTGCCAGGCTGGGCACTCCGGGGGCCACCTGCACCACCAGGCCCAGCAGGGCATCCGCTAATCCTCTTTTCCCATTTCCGTCTGCTCCTTGGGTAATTACAGTTGTGGGCTGAAAGGCACTTGGAGTGGAACCCCCTGCCCGATGCCTCTCTAAATCCCTGGGCACACAGCGGTGCCTCTCCCCCTCTTGGAGAACTGGAAAGCATGCCCAGTGCTAAATGATGGGCCTTCCTCATTTAAATGTCCTCCTCTCTCCCTCCTTTCAGCAACACTCGCCTTGGCCTCCTCCCTCTCTGCCCCTCAGCTACCAGCCCAGAGCCAGGAGGGCCTCCTGGGTGCTCAGAAGTGGAAGAGAGGAGGTTCAAGGCCTGTTTCCTGACCTTGACTCCTGCACACCTAACCTCATGACCCCAAGGAACCCCATCCCCAGCCCCTTGTTCCAGAAGGACCCCAAAGAAGCCTGGCTGGAGAATTTTCCTGCTCTTCCACCAACCACATGGAGTGCTGGGCCTGCTGCCACAGACAGGCCTGACCCTCAGGGGTGACCTCTGACCCGAGTCAACGCAGGCCCCCTCTGCTCCAGATGTGGCTCCCTAGGCCTAGAGGAGCCACAGAAAGAGGCTGGGAGCCTGTGCCCACCTCCTCTGCCCCAGGACCAAGTTCCCTGCAAGCCACCAGCCAAGTCCTAACACCCAAGCTCTCACTCTGCCACCAAGGGCATCCACAGGGTTTGTGCAGCCTGCATCCCCTGGCCTGGCTAGTGTGTCTCCTTAAACACACACAAAACACACCCACCAAGGGAGACAGAACACACTCGAGAAGCCCCACAAGACCTGGGGTTGGAGCTAGGAACCAGCACCCCGGGCTCACTGTTCCCCCCAACCCGGGCAGGCAGCCAGCAAACCCTGGGCGATACAAGCTGCCGACTCCGCCAGACATTAGAACACTTGTTGGGCTCCCTACTCTTTGGAAGCGGGTCCCCTCAATGCATCCCTCTGGGCCATTGCTGCCGATAATTTTTTAGAGATAAACAAACCGGTTTGGATAAAACAAGATCCAACCTGAATTCTTTACCCCAAACTCAAAAGGAACCTCTGCCATCACCCCTTCCCTTCCTTCTCCACCCACATCTTTTGCTGTCTGCTTCCCTGATTCAGACCACTTGGTTTTTCTTTTTTAATTCTGTCATCTGGCCTTTCGGTTCATGGACACCATTGGTCTGGGAACCGGCCATTCTTTTTCGGCTCCATTTTTGAAGGGATGCTGGCTTCCTGAGAAAGAGCCCTGGCCTGGGTCTTTCCCCTGGTTGCTTTTAGGCTCAGGGTCCTTCCTCCAGATTCTGATGGCTTCTCCTCAATCTGCAGCCCCTTTTGATGGATGGGTGTGTCCAGGACAAGTGGCCCACTTGCCCCTGGTGGACACAAGGAGAGAGGTTGCTCGGTTCCCTTGGGGGTTCACCAGGTTAATCAAGGCCCAATGTCAGGACAAGAAGGAGACCAAAGGGCCGAGGGGAGAGATGAAGTCCCAGTGCCTGAGTGTCTCCCCAGTGGCTCCATGTGTGACGTTCCCACCCACGGCCAGTCACTCACGCCTGACACCCTCACCCACTGCACAGTCCCACCCAGCCAGTCCCCTGAGTGGCCTCAGCCTCTCCGTGGAGCCCTCTCTACATTTTGCCCTGAGCCAGTCTGCAACCCCTGCCAGGGTTCCCGCCTCCCAAGTCCCCATCAGTGGGGTCTGCTCAGTCCCTGTAGCTAATTTACACCCGTCAGGGTTTAAAATAGCAGAGGCATAAATGAAAAGTCCAATTTCTTCAAATTTGCATTGTAAAACCATCCTTCAACTTCCTTGAAATAAATTTTACTATTTTATTAGTGCAAACAAAATGGTAATAAAACACTAATACAGCGTCTTGTATCCAGGGGAAGAGCTAAAATTAACATAGAGCGAGCAGTGTTTGCTATTACATTCAATTACCTTTTTACTTGAGATTTACATTCTCATCCCCTTAATCTCCATAGTAGTGGCTTCAAAATCATTCCTCCCAGCCTCTGCCCTTCCGGAGCCCCCACAGCTGGAAGCCAGGCCTCCCACCCAGATGGCGCTCACCCTGGGCATGGAGCCTGCTCCTTTCCACAGCTGCCTCCTGTCATAGGGTACCACTCCTCTTCCCTGCTCGTAATTTTCTCACGTCCCGGCCTCTCGGTACATGGCAAGTTCAAACCAAAGGGCTCTGACCCGAGGCACATGCAGACACACAGTTATCAATAAGCAGGTGCACAGGGCACAGGCCGGGGCCTTCCTGCAGAGGTTCTGCCTGGTACTAGAGAGGGGCGGGAGCTCCTGGGAGCCCTGGGGAACTGGCATCTCTGGTTTGACAGGTTGTGGGAGAGGGTTTGCTGCATGGCACAGCTGGGGACTCTGGATGGTGGCAGAAAGCTCCAGGCGTCCTGAAGTGGGAAGAGATGAGGAACCTCCGGGTCCAGCCCTCCAGCTCCAAGTAGACAAAGCCCAGGTCTTGGGACATGGCTGCTTGTCAGTGGCAGAGGTGGGGCTGGAAACCTCTTGCCTCTCTCTCTGTCCAGGGCTCTTTCCTCAATAGAAAGCAGAGGATCAGTCACCCTGAGCCACAGTCACAAAATCTGATCCCCCAAGAGGGTTTGTTTGCCTACCCTAAGAGTGGAAAAGCCAGGCACAGTGGCACACCTGTAATCGGTGACCTGGGAGGCTGAGGCAGGAGGATCACAAGTTGGAGGCCAGTCTCAGCAACTCAGTGAGACCCTGTCTCAAAATAAAAAAAATAAAAAGGGCTGAGGATGTGGGTCAGTGAGTGAGCACCCCTGGGTTCAACCTCAGTAGCCAAAAGAGAAAGTAGAGGAAGCACAGCTCTGCGCTGGGACCCGGCTGCCTTCACTAGAGCCATGGGGGAGAGGAGCATGTTTCCAAGGAGCCCACAGGCTTGGTCCTGCTTCCAAATGTGTCACAGGCCAGCTGGGGGACGTTGGCTCAGTGGCCTCCCGTCTCCGGGCCTCAGTTTGTCTGTACACCAAGGTCTGTAACCCGTAGCTGTCCTGGTTGAGGGAAGGCCACAGCGACTGAAAAATCATGAGGGAACCATTCCTGAGCCAGGGGGTTGGGATCCTTATCGGGGCCACAGTGTGAGCATCTGAGTCCCGGGGAGCACGCCTCAGCCTCAGGGGCTTCTCCTCCAACCCACAAACCTTTCTCTTCCTGGCCCCACCATTATCGGAGACCCATAGAATCATCTGAGCTAATGTGGTAGGAAGCATGGCCCATGGGCTCAGGCCCAGGCCACCTCCTAGGAACACTCAGTTTGGGGCAGGGGACAGGGTGACACGTGAAATAATTAGATTTGAGGCTCCTCCCAAATTGTACCCATCTGGCTGTCATAACCAGGGAGAAA
Source organism: Callospermophilus lateralis (assembly GCF_048772815.1). Lineage (NCBI taxonomy): Eukaryota > Metazoa > Chordata > Mammalia > Rodentia > Sciuridae > Callospermophilus > Callospermophilus lateralis. Next base: position 136,808,463 of record NC_135311.1, on the reverse strand, counting down.
AGCCAGTCTCAAGGGGCACACAATCCCTCACACGAGCTCAGGTACGACCACCCACACACTCATTTACACACACGCTTCGTCACACACCCACTCCCAGCCCCACCAAGGCCTTCCTGAATCTCAGTCCCAAAAATGTGTTCCAGTGGACACCAGAGGGAAACACTAGTCCGGTCCGATGCAAACCCCTCCTCACCCTGAGCCCCTTGGAATTCTGAGTCCCACTGGCAGAGCGTGGCATCTGGGACTCCAGGAGGTATGGATCCTCTTTAAATCCCACCGGAAGTAAGGGCAAAGGCTGCTGGCAGTTGGGCATTATCGGCCTAAACAGAGACACTAAACCTGCCTCCTGGCTCCCATCCTGGTCACTGGCTCCAGCCCTTTCTGCCTACGTCCCTCCTCATCGCCCCCTTCACTAGATGAGCTCCCCCAAAACAGCTTTCCAGTTGCACCAATAAAAGCAAAGCCCTGGGGGAGGAGGCTGGGGCAACCCCACACATGCAGCTCGGGAGCTGCGCTTGGTTCCAACCGGCCTTCTGCGTGTTTTCTCCTTATTTTTTCCCTCCCCACCCATCAAACAAAAGAAAGTTTGTAGTTGAGGCTCAAACCTCTCTTGGGCCTTGTCCGAGTTCTCCCTTGTTTTTCTTTTCCTTTCTATCTCCCCCCCACCCCGCCTTCCCTGCCTCCCCACCTTGAATAAATAAAGCGCCCAAAGCTGGCACCGGCTGGTAAGGAAAGTACAAACTATCTCATAATTTTATAATTTTTTTTTTCACACACTGGCCTAGGGTTTTGGGCAAAGGACAAAAGCTATTGTTGAACAGCACAACACCGAGTTCTGAGTCACCGATACGCCTCGGCTTCTCGGGATCTCATAGGTCTCTGCGGCTGGCAGAGCCGGTGAGCTCAGCGCCCTGCGGGGGCCGTGGGTGCAGCGCCCTCTCCCGTGCCCCGCCCCCACCCTGCCAGCCTCCCGCTGGGCCGCCTCGTTGGCTTTGTTGGTTTTTAATCATAGGGGGGAATTTAAATAAAATGTTGTGAAATAAAAAAACAAATCACCCTGGTCCCGGCGCCCTCACGCTGTAATTTCCATTTTGGAGGAGCACCTCTGGGCTCTGCCGGGAAGGAGCACTGGTGCTGAGATCCAGCTCCTAAAGGTGCCTTCGCCGCGCTCTGCACTCGGGGAGCATTTTCATCCGCATGATAAACATTTTTCCATGTTTCGAAATCATCTTCGGGATGATTATTTGTATAGGTGACAGTATTTATTCCACTGTGCTACTCCTGGGCTGACACTAGGGAGAGAGAGGAGGAGTCTGCCCTTGAATGGGATCATTTAGCCACAAGACCCAGGCCCAGGGCGGGCTCTGCCCGGGCATCGAGATCACCTTGGCCAAAGGGGACTCACCTGGGTGCATGGGCCTGGAGGAGGGCAGGGGCTCCACCCCAACCTCGCCCATGCCCAGCCGCCCGAACTCGGCTGCCCTCCAGCCCAGAGGGACGAGGTTCCAGCAAGGCCCTCAGCCTCCTGGTGACCTTCACTCCCAACAACCGCGCTTCCTCTCTGTAAAGCACCCTGGCAGCCAAAGGCCCCTGACATCGCCCGCTCTCCATTTTTATATCTGAATATCTCAAAGCACTTAGCGAAGACTTTCATTTTCTCATTACCCCAAGGAGAGGAGGTCATTCGGGGAAATGGTACAAATATTCCCACTTGTCAAAAGCAAGAAGGAAGCAAGTTAGAAGGAAAACTCTACCACCGAACGGAGCCGGGCCAGCCCCACAGAGCGCACAGGGGTCTTGCCTGCCTGTCCGTTCACCCAGGGCTTCTCCAACACACCTCAGGCGCCAAGCCCAGGTTTCCACTGCGCCGAGAATCCATCACTGCCGGGCGGCCTCGGCTCAGGAGACCCTCCCACCTCATCCAGGGTCTCAACCCAACTGCACTCTCCTGCGATCATAATTTATGTAAAATACATGTTATATAAATATACCCAGTCACCAGGCGGGGGGCGGGGGGGACTAGAAGGAAACACACTGAACACTAAACAAGGTCGTATCTCCAGAGTGACGTTACAGGTGAATATTTCTCCCTTTATCAGTTTTCAAATAAACGCTGAAAAATATGATCCCACGATTCCGGAGGAAAGCACGTGACTCGGGCTTGAGTCAGATCAACCGTTCAAACCTGGCCCTCGTGCCCAGCTGGATGAGCAGGCCAGCCACTGCCCCTCTCGGGGCTTATTCCTGCCAGGTCCCAGGCGGGGAAGCACTTCCTGCCTGTGTTCTGCCCTCCGGTCACAACACAGGACTCGACACACAGTCAGCACTTGGGACCTGTCCGTTTCCTTCTTTTAATAAAATGACCATGTACAAGGGCCTCAGCTCGCTTGCTGCCCCTTGGGGACAAAGGCAAGACCCTTCACCCGCACCCAACTCACCTTTGCCTCTCCTCCCCCCAGCCAAGCCCAGAGCACAGACCCTGTGACTCACCTGGAAGGCGAGGAGGGGGCTCAGGGGCCAGAGAACAAGCCCCTTCTCTGCCAGGCCAGGCCCAGGCCAGCCCCCACCCCCACCCCCCCGGGCGGCACTCGGACCTCGTGCAAGCACTCGGAGGACACGCCAGGCGGGTGATTCCTGGGTTTGTGCCTTCCTGGCAGCCGCCCTCCAGGAACAGGTGCCGGGCTGCAAAGGCCACCTGCTGATGGGGGAGGGCAAGGGCCACGCTCCCGTCCTCAGAGGAGAGGCCAAGGAGAACCAAGATGGCGGCCCTGTCCAGGAGTGGCTCTCGCCCTGGGCCAGGCAGTCAGGGCCAGGCTGCCACCGAGTGTCCACGGTGCCCACCCAGGCCTGGGTATCACAAGCCCTTTCCCTGCTTCCTGCAGAGATCTGGCCTGGAGGGGCAGGTGCCTTGCTGGATTGGCAAGTGTGCTTTGGCAGACAGTTGGTGGCCACAGCCGATGGACTGGGACTCTAGCCTGGCTTTGGGGGTCCTGGAGCCCAAGCACAGGGACAGGCCTGAGCCTTCCACCTTGCCACCTCCCTGGTAACAGATGGGGAGGATGGAATCCGGGCAGTGATAGCAACAAGAGTCACCCCTTGTTACCACATGCCAGGCCCATGCCAAGGCCCCTGCCAGCTTTACCTCACTGAATCCTCTCAACCACCCCACACGACAGGCTCTATTATCCGTCCTCTTTGACAAATAAGGGAACCGAGGCTCACAAAAGTCCGTGCTATATCCAAAGTCATACTCCTAAGAACTGAAGGGCTGGGGATTTGAACCTATGGACTTAACCACTATTCTCCCAGCCAGGCTCCTACACAAGCAGACACCACTAGGCCTTTACAGAAAGGGGCCCCTAAGGCGGCATTGCCAGCCACGACAGACACATGCGCCCCCAAGGAGCAGGCTGTATGATCCTGCCGAAATGAGAGCTTCTTGCCTCTTGGCCCCCAAGAATAGGAAAGAGTCCACCGCTGCCCCACCAGGACATGACGGTCAAGCTGCAGAGATGCCACTGTATAAATACGGGGTATGGCTGGGGACATTGAAGGACAAGGGTGACAGTGTCTCCCTCCGGGGGGGGGGTCTTGGGAGTGTTTAAATGGGGAGGCCTACATATGCGGGGGTCTTGGCAATTGCGTGACAGGAGTTATCTATGGGTGTGGATGTGGCGAAAGAAGAATTATGGGGAGAGGGGCAGGGCCCCTGGCATATTCAAGCCCTCAAAATTACCAGCCTTCTTTGCAAGCCAGGGATGATGCCAGCTCAGAATGGCGCACCTTTTCTTTCAAAATTAAAATAGGTCTCCAAGGAGCTGGACATGGTGGCACCCACCTGTAATCCCTGTGACTCAGGAGACTGAGGCAGGAGGATTGCAAGTTTGAGATCAGCCTCAGCAACTTAGTGTGACCTTGTCAGAAAGAAAGGGAAGGAAGGAAGGAAGAAAGAAAGAAAGAAAGGAAGGAAGGAAGGAAGGAAGGAAGGAAGGAAGGAAGGAAGGAAGAAAGGAAAAAGGAAAGAAAGAAAAGGAAAAAAAGGCTGGGGTGTAGCTCAGTGGTAGAGCACCCTGTGTCCATTCCCAGGTATAAAAAAAAAAAAAAAGCCTCTAATGGAGGCTGGACACAGGAAGGGCACTAGACAAGGACCCCACAACATGGGCTACTAGGTCCCCAATTAGCCAGGCAAGAGGTCCTGGACTGGGCAGCAGGTCCCCTGAAAGCCCGTGGAGCCCAGGAGGGTGGGGGCCCTGGGTCACCGGGGCAGACCGTCTCCAATCCTGCTGAGCACAGCACATCGCTCCATTCAGGAGCCCAGAGTGAAATGTACAGCTGGGTCTGGAGTTGATTCAGCCCTTAACTCGTTCGGGATCGCTGGCGGAGCCACCGAGGCGGCAAGGGGCTGGGAGGTGGCAACCTGGGGGAGGGGGCTCGGCCATCCAGGGGAGGGGGACAGGTCGGGACATCACCCCAGCTGCTAATGTTGATGCATACAAAAAAGAAGCCGTGATTCTTTTCTAAAAACCAAAACGGGTGCTGGGAGTTCGGGGAGGGCCGGGCGAGCCTGGCTTTGGTCGGGAGTGGAGCTGGGGGAGCGTGTTTTCTACCCACTGCCAAATTCTCATTTACTGTCAGCTTCAATCCATTCGGAACTCACTGACTCCATTACCTTTTCACGGGGGAAGGAGTCTGCACAATGCAGGGGAGCTCCGCATTAGCACACAGGGCACTGGGCAATGTCCGGGAACAACACACACGTCCCTCTGGGGCCAGTGACCCTCCACCCCCACTCAAAGCACCCTGGCCAGGGCCACATCTGTACTCCCCTATTTTAATACTTTGGATTTTTTTTTTTTTTTCTAACGTGGCTTGGCCAGTGGAGCCGGGTGTGTGCGCGTGAGCGTGTGAAGCAGCGCATGTCTGTGTGTGTGTGAGAGTGTGTGTGTGTGTGTGTGTGTGTGTGTGTGTTTTGGGAGTGACAGGGGATCTAACTCTCCAGAAGCAGCACTTTTTAATTTTCAGGCAGCTCCAAGTCCTCCTTCTGCTCTGAAAAGGAGGGATGGGGAGAAGAAATCCAAAATAGGTTCCCAGGAAGGAGGGGTGTGGGGGGTTCATCTAAACTCATCCTGGAAACTGTTAATAATGAAGAAAATCAGCATTTGGTGGTGGGCGGGGGGGGGCGTGTCCCTCACCCGTGGGCAGTCATAGAAGCTCTTCCATAATCTTAATGAAAATAATATCGACAATTGTGACGATGGTGGTCCTGATGGTGGGATTGTGGTCCGAGTCTACTAAGCGCTTACTGTGTGAGCTCCGTTAGTGACCCCAGGAACCCCAGGGGGCAGGCTCTGCCTCCCATCAGCCCAATCCAGAGGCTCAGAGAGACAAGACCCTTGCCCAAGGTCACCAAGGCCCTAAGCGGGAGAAATGTCTAAAGCCCCATCTAACTCCAGACTGTCCGTGTCGTGTGGCCCTGTCCCCAGAGAGAAAACCTGAGCAGGGACTGAAAGACAAGGTGTCCCACCCCACGGAGGCCTTGGCTCCAGGTGTGGCGCCCTCAGGGACATCTGTGGATGTCCCTGTAGCCCAGCCCCTCACTCCATGTCCATCATGGTCCCTGGGGGGCTCACCCCACCTGGCCGAAAACAAGAGAACCGGCTGCAATGCTGGCAATGTTCTGTCCCCGTGTGCCCAATACAGTGGCACCAGGAGCCACACAGGGGCCGGGGAACAGCCGAACCTATTTTTTAATTCAAGTTAAATTGCCACGTGGATTAGCGACTACTGGATGGGCCGCTACAGACCCCAAACCCACCAGCTCGTCCCTCCTGGCCCAAGAGAAATTTTGAAAATACAGTGAGAGTTGGAAGACAAGGCTCGGCCCACCAGCAAGGCCCCGCCCGGCCCCAGCACGCTGGCCTGCCTCCCTCCCCTCCCTTCCTTCCCGCCTTCCTTCCTTCTTTTCCTCCTTCCTTCCCTCTCTCTTTTCTTTCTTAGCAAAAAGCATCAATTTAATTAGATAAATCCTCCAAGCACGTGGCCGGGAGTTCGTCATGGAAATTAACCTGCCCCCAGATCTCAGATAGTGAAACAAGAACCGGGATGTTTTGGCACAGCGCAGTGAAATGGGAGAGGCCGATGGAGTTTCATACACCTCATCTTCCATAAGTGCCCCTCGCCCCTCCGGTGCCCCCCGCCCCACAGCCCCATGCCCTTGCCTCCTTAGGTCACTGCCTCTTCCCCCAGCTTTCCCTGCCCCCTGCACCCAGGCCCAGGGGCCTCCAGGACAGGCTCATTCAAGTGTAGGTGGGAAACCTTGGATCCAACCACAGCAGGGACTAAGGGGACACTGGTCATGCTCAGCCTGGCCCCACCCTCTGGCTGAGCCTCAAAGTTCACCCAAACCACCTGCGGACCCACCTGAGGCTGAGCCTAAAATGGCCAGGTAATTGTCATAGCCTCCCTGTGGTCCTACTGTGTGCAGCTCACTGGGCAGAGTGCAGTGCAGACTGTGAAACGATGCTCAAGGTTGAAACCCAGCAGACCCGACGTTAGCGACGGATACTGTTCTCTCACTGAATCCTCACAGCCACTCCACAGGGTACAAATTCCATTTTACAGACAGGGAAACAAAGGATTAGAGGATTAATCTGCCCAAGAGGGAGAAACACTCCCTTCAGCTCAGCCTGGCTCCAAATCCCTTGCTCTCAGCCCTCTGCCAGGCACAGTCTCCACCACAAAGAACCCTCACATCCAGGACCCTGGGATCACCTGACCCAGAGTTAGGTGCACACAGGCGGAGACCACAGGCACCCTGAGCCAATTCCCAGGGTCTGTCCCCCACCTCTTCCCATCCCAAGCCTCCTGTTCCAAACACCTCCCATGACGGATCTGCTCACCCTACAGAGCTCCAGGAACGTCCACTCAGGCCACAATGAGAAAGAGAAGCAAATGGCCACAGCCCCAGTTTGGGACCGATACAGTTTACCTTCTCATTCCCTCCTGACCCATCATTCTCAAAGTCCAGGAGGCCCCCAAGGCAGCCAGAAAAGTAAAGCACAAAATTTAGAATTTTCAACCAATATGACACTGCCCCACACCTAATAGAGTCCTAGTCCCCAGATATATAGACAGCAAGCTCTTCCCACTTTACAGATGAGAGAAACTGAGGCACGGGCTACTTAAGCAACCAATGCTAGAACATAAGACTTTGATTCCCAGCTCAGTGGCTCTAGAATGTATAATGTGCATACAGCAATTCTTGAACCCCTGTTTTCCAAAACAGCCAAGTGCACCCCATAGGCTAAAACAGCTAAGTGTCCCCCATATCCTGGATGGGATCCTCCAATCTGTCTAAAAGGCAACCCCCAACCCAGCCCCACACTCCCGATGACAAGAGAGCCAACCCATAACCTGATATGAAAACGTAATGGCAGCCCCAGGCGCCGTGTCCAGGCCATGGCTTTCTGGAATGGAATTCACAGGGGTCCCCTTTGAGACTGGTACCATATTACATAAAACCAGCTCGTCTGACATCGGGACACCGTGCACTTGACAACATGACCATGATAAATTCTTCATTACGTTTAATTACTTCCAAAGGACTTTCACGGCTATGAGCCCAGCTGACAGCCAGGACAGCCCTATGAGGGCAGTAGGGTCACAGGCCGTTTGACAACAGAACAAACTAAGACCCAGAGAGATCAAGTGACTTGCCCAGGGCCACACAGTGATTCACCAGAGCTAGAACCAGAACAGGGTGCCCCGATGCCTCGCCTAGCCCGCCACGGTTCATGAGACCCTGAGTGGGCACAGGCACGTGGAGCCTGGCAGGGGAGTGGGCAGCCGAACCTTAGCAGAGCCCTGGACCACCCCTGGCTTGCCCCATCCACCCCAGTCCCTGCCAGAGATGCAGGCACTTGACCCACAGTCTCCCCAAGGATCAGATTTCCCTGAAATTCCCAAAGGAGCCCCAGGACTAGTGGGCCCGGAAATGGCCCTCGGATAGTGAGTTGCACAGCTGAGCTCCCCGGGGCGAGGGGGGCAGGCGGAGCTGGAGACGCTGGCACAGCCCCCGTGGGTACTCTGCCAGCAATTAGTGCTAGGGAAGGGTGCCAGCCCGGCAGAGCGCATTCCCCCACCCCTTCTTCTCATTTACACACGCGCATGATCACACACACACACACACACACACACACACACACACACACACACAGAGGCTCACCCACCCAGAGCCCAGCAGCGGAGGCAGTTCAGCTTCCTTTCGGTAAATCTCGTCAGCAAGGCGCACGCAGGGCATGCAATTTGGCCATTACTGCTCTTATACCAGAGCAAAGCAGAATCCACCCGCCATTAACCCGTCCCGCTCCCTCTGGGCTCCACACCAGCTCAGTCACCAGCCTTCACCTCCGACTCCCACACACCCTCTGCAAGCTCCCCAGAAGTTGCTTTCCAAAAGAAATACAGCGTTGAAATTTTTTGTTGTTGTTGTTTCAACTCTGGTAAGTCAAATCTGAATTGTGCTGTCCTTCATGCCCCCCTCTCTATGGTTGGAACATGACCTTGGCTAACACCCTTCCTCGAACATCCGAGGAATCCTAGCGGAGGTAAGCCAGAGGAGGGGACCGCTGCCTTGGACCTGGCCTGGGGCATCTGCCCGAGCAGGTGTGGTTCTACAGAGGGTGACCTGCAGGCTGGCTCCTGCCTCATCTATGGGCCCCTAGGTGACACCTGATGCACTCTCCTCTCCCAGGACTGAGGCAGGCCAGTGGAAGTGGTGGTGTGGACAGGTTTTGCCTCCTCTTTCCTGCTGCCCCATCCCACAGAACTGGAAGGAAGCCCACCAGGGCAAGGGACCCTGGAGGGTCCTTAGGCTGGGCTTATAAGATCTGTGAAACCCCTCAAAGTATAAGCAATATTTATGCTTATGAGATTTTTTTTATTAAGAAGATTCTCAAAGGGGGCACATAAACTAAGAAGGGGAAGTGCACAGCTCAGAGACCCTCTCAAGCACTCAGCAGTGCCTCATGCCCAGGTGGCCAAGGATGGAGCAGGCAGAGACCGGGCTGGACTCGCTTCATCTTGCCTGCAAGTGTCCCTGGACAGCTGTCTTGCCCCCGGGAGCTGCCCCCCGGCCTCACCCTCACTTTGCCTGAGAGCTGGTTGCGGGAGGGCCAGCCTGGGATCTGGGCCATGCGCTGGGCAGGGCTGCCAGCCCAGCGAGCAGAGCAAATGCACAGCGGAGCCCACCCGCGGGGAGGGGAGGGAAGCCAGCGGCCGCTGGGCCGCTCGCTGCCTTGGAGAACCGAGCAGATCCTCTAAGCCACCTAGTGTCCAGAGCTGAGCTCTAGCTGCTGCTCTGGCCCTCTGGCTTTCCAGAGCGGCCACTGCGGGGTGGGGGCGGGATCCCTAGGGGACAGTAAGGTGGGGGCCTAGAGCAGGACAAGGCTCCTCCATCCCATTCTGGGCCTTCTTCAAAAGTCTGAGGCCTGGAGGTTGGGGACATGATGCCTAGGAGGAATGAAAGGCCCCCAAACACCAGTCCATACCCCACACACAGGCAGGACTGGTCCCTGCACCCCTCCTCCTGACCCTCAGCAAATCACCCCATCCTGGAGATGCTCGTGTGTGTCAGCTCAAACAACCTATCCCACCTGAGGCATCTCGGGGTCCCCCCACCCCAGCCTCTAGGCCTCCTGCAGGGCCTCCAAGCCCTGGGCCTCCACACCCCGAGGCCCTGTGAGCCCTACCTCCCACCCCTCCTTTGCTCTCTCTTTTCTCTGTGTCCTCAACACTCCTCTCACCTTGAGAAGTGTTAGGATTACCCAGCATTTACACTCAATGCTCTTCTTTATTCCTTAAGACTTATTAAGAATGATAATGAGTTCCGAAGGAGCTCTGCTGTCCCTGCCTCTCTCTCTCTCTCTCTCTCTCTCTCTCTCTTCTCTATCCTTCTCTCTCTCTCTCCTTACCACCCCCCACCCCGCTCTCTTTCTCTACGTGTCCGTTCCACCAAAGACACACAGGACAAATCCAGACCGAAAGGGAGAGAAAATTTCCAACAACATGGAACAAGGGCACTTGAGGATTTATATTCAGTAAATCCATCTGTCTTCTGCCCTCTTCCTACTTGTCCTCACTTTTTGTGATTAAACAAACAAACCAAAAAAGCCATCAGCTCCCCCTTCCCTCCTCACAGTGCAGGACACCCCTCACTCTATGGGACTCGGGACAGGGAGCAGCAGAAGGGCCCGGCTTGCCTGCCAAACCCCGTCCACGAGCAGCTCTTCAATGGCTGATTAATTTTTGCAGAATTTATGACAAGCTTCATCTTCCCCCCCTAAAGCTGTGGCCGCAGGACCACAGCAACTTAAGTTGGTGAACTTGATGGGGGACGAGATGGGGGCCTCCCCCTCCCTGGCAGCTCGTTGCCGCTGGAACCACAGCAGCCGGGTGACAGATGGAAGACATGCAGATGCCACCGCCCAGACAGGAGACAGACCCGCTCCCAGAAGAGCGTGGCACCAGAGGGGAGATCGCGGAGCAGCCTGAGCCACACAGCCCTTCTGACTGTTCGGGGCTTTTAAATTTGAAAATAAGGAGGCCAGGGACAGTGAACAGAGAGGCAACCGCCCTGGCAAGGACGCCGAGGCTTTGCGCCCAACAAACCACACTACGCATCCCGGGCAGAGGGACTGGCCTTATCGGTCTGCCGGGCTGCCCTTCAGAGAAAGGGAAGAACAGATCCTAATGAAATTACGGTTTTTAAAATGTCTATAAATTAAATCTATCTCCCTCTCTCTGTGACTCTCCCCCCAGCTCCCTCCTCTGCCCGGCTTGCTGGTTCTCCTCTCCTCCGTTCTCCCTGCTCGCGTCTGTTCTTCTGATATAGACATCAAGAGGTTACGGGCTCAATTACAGCCCTGCTGGAGTCTCAGCATCAGACTTGCCTGGCCTCCTCTGCTCCTCTCCAGAAACCAGATACCAAATAAATCTCTCTTCTTGATATTTTGACTGTTGATGGCAAAAGCCTAAAGATTCATTCTGTCAACTCGCAGTCTTTTTTGCACTTAGTTCAGATGGGAGGAAAATATTCTTTTGAATTGTGTCTGAGGACAACGTGATGCTTTGCTATCTGGCTCTCCCCTTTTCGAAGGACACACACAAAACCTTGGCTATATGTGAAACGCTTAAAAGTGGGGGGAGGATCACATGAGTGTGCTTGATGTGTGTCCAGGGGGGAGGGCAGAAGGCGGCTGAGCATGCTAGCGGAAACATCTAGCAAATTCCTAAAGTTAAAGGGTGACATCATAAGGCTTCTGGTAGCAAAAGTCCATCTGAAAAGCACAGGACATAAAAAGTGGTTTCTTTAAAAAAAAAAAAAAAAACAAAACACATGGCCTCTACTTTCCCTGGCACTGTCACTATGTAGGTACAGAAGACCAATAGGCTGCCTATCTAATCTGACATCCCCAAAGGGGCCTCCCACCAGAAAAAGGAAAAAGTTAAAAAAAAAAATCCAAGCAGAGTCGATCATCATAGCTGTTGATTCTCAAGAAGGAGAAAACGCTTCAAGTTGGAGGTTTGAAAGGGAAAAAATAAAATAAAAATAAAAACCCCACCAGGATTCTGGAAATATTAACCAGAGGGAATCCCAAAAGCTACGCCTCCAGGAAAAAGCACTTCAGACAAAGGCAGCAGAAAGCTGAAGAAGGTGAGTCGGAAAGGAAAACTTTGTCTTTCCAATGAACTAGACTGGGAAAAAAGAAGGCGCCGGGCGACACAGACTACCAACTCGTTCATTCTGTCCAGTAAACAATTTAATTAAATTCTGCCAAATACAGGAGAAATAATCATTTTGGAGTGCTTCCCCCAAACTCAAAAGCAAATTCCTGCAGGTTCCTCCCCGCCATGCCACCACCTCCCTGCCTCCACTCTGAGCGACCTGCAGACCTGCAGTGGACAGCCAGCCCAGGCGGACCGCACTGCTCAGGGCTGCCAGATGACAACTCTGAGGTCTGAAAGCTGACACTCAGCTCTCAGAAGAAATGGGGGGAAATAAGCTTGTTGACTTCTTGCTTAAAGTATTTTCTTGTTCTTAACTCATGTTCTTATGTCACTGGGCTAAAAAGGAGAGAGTCAGAGAGAGAGAGAGAGAGAAGGTGAGAGAGACAGAGAGAAAGAGAGGAAAAGGGAGAGAGAGGGAGAGAAGAGAAGAGATATGACTTTCCTTGAATGATCTGTTTAACCTAAGCCAGAGGAAAAAAAAGAAAGTCATTAATTACTTATGTGAGCTATTGCTTCAGAAAGACAATAAACCTGCCCGGTCGCCATGGATATGACATATTTGCTCTGAAAACAACACAATAATTAGCAAAGGGGAAAGATACAAGGAGAATATGCAAACTCCTGAGTTTAAAGCCACAGTGCTCTTTTTACTCCTAAGCCCCTGCTCTGTTTGCAATCCAAATCAAACAAAAATTTAAAATATAGCAAAGAGGGAAATAATAGGAATGACTCCTCTCTCCTCTGAGCTGAAAGGCAACCACCATTCCACCCCCCCCTCCAAAATAAGATAATATAAAAGAGAAGCAGGAGGGTTGAAGGGTGTGGGGGGGTCAAATATTGCCCATGTTTTATTTCCTATAACAGGGGTGGAGTCTTGGGGGGGTGTGGTTTTTTTTTTTTTTTTTTTAAGTGTACTCTCATTTAGTATTGAACCTTCTGGTCGGATATAAATTTATTTGTGAAAGCCAAATGCCCTGTATGGCTCACCCCTCCCCAACGTAATGGAAATGTGAAATGGGGGGGGGTCTAGTTGAAGAAGCAAAGCTGTCTATTCAGAGAACACCAGCTCTGTACAGGGACAGCCACTCCCCCTACCTCCAAGAAAATGGAACCTGGGCCTTACTTTAATATTAAAAATGCATTAAATGGTTTTACCTACAACTTAGTCCCGGAGGATCATTAGGAAATGCAATCGCTTTGTATCATATCTGTCAGCATGATAAATATCTGAGCCAGAGTAGGTTCGCAATTTTTCAGTGTCAAAAACCACGATAATTTTTTTCTGCTTTAGTTTCTTCATTCACTGTATTTCCCCCCCCCAAAAAAAATTCACCAAAGTCACAAGTCTACAGAAAAAATACCTGAGCAGAGAAGAGGACAGAAAAAGGAAAAGTTGATACACTCTGACATACCAGACAGAGGTTACTGGTATTCTCTTAAAAAGCAAGGAAAATAGGACTTTTAAATATTTGTATATTTTCAAAAAAAAATAAATAAATTAAAGCACTCCATTAACTTTGAGTAAAAACTGCTTTCCCCCTCTTCCCAGAGGCTAATTTTCCAAAAACAGATGGTCAGGATCTAAAAGAGAAGCAAGTATACCTCAACCCCCACAGGCAGAGAAATCTAACTTTGAACTTCTTTTTAAATTAAAGTGGGGGGGGGCTAGATAAACTATTAATAAGTCTGAAAAATGAACTGAGTTTTGTTTTTCTTATTCAAAAAATCCTTTAAACACAAGGAGAGCAGATATAAATGGGGAGGTTCATATTTAACTGACTTTTCTATTTTTTTAAACAATAGTTGTTTTTTTTTTTTAAAGATTGGACTCTTTGATCTTGAAAGAATTTTGCTCTTCTATGATGGGGGGAAAGGGGTGGTGGTGAAATGATCTGTTTTAAATGATGATGCAACTTAGGGATCAAAGCCTTCTCTTTCTGCTAGCCATAATAAGCTGTACTTGCCACAAAGCGTGAGTCTCCCGGGCTCCTCTCCTTCGTCAGAAGGAAGTAAAATGTGCCGAGACTCAGAGCAAGACTCAGCAAGGTGCAAAGTCTAAAAAACAAAACAAAACAAAAAAGGGCAAGGGGGAAAAAGAGGGAGGCACTGCCCCTTTAAACGTTTTAGTGCATATGGAGTTTGATTTCTGAAAGAGATCAGTTTAACATCTCCATAGAAACCAGCAACAGATTATCATCAACAGAATAAATAACTAGTCTAATAAATTAAACAGGAGGCATAAGATCGCTGGAAACCTGATTACTGAAGTTCAACAATATTCCCCATAAACTCTCGTTAACCGCCTCTAAGGTGGCTAACAAGATGCGGGGGGGGGGGGGGGGTCATCTCTCCAATTCGCTGTGTTCCTGGGAGAGAGACTGTAGCCGCGGCCGGGAAGGGAGAAGTTCTCTACAGAGTCAAGAGCTCCAGAAAGGGGCAAACTGTAAAAGTCAAAAGTTTGGCAACTGGGAAAGCGGCTGGGGACCGGGGGAGTTGGTGCGGGTCGCGGGAGATGGCGCGGGTCGCGACGACCGCCCCGGACGCACCGCCTCTCAGCCACCAGGGCGCAAACCCGGCGCTTTGCGCTCAAGCGCCGAATGGCCCAGCGCCCCCTCCGGGCACGTGGAGCGCAGCCCGGGCGCAGCCCCCGGGGACCAACTACCCCCCCACCAAGCCCGGCGCAGCTGCTCCTGCTCAGCCGGGACAGCTCTCTTTAGGACGGCGGTGTGTGTGTGTGTGTGTGTGTGTGTGTGTGTGTGTACGCGCGCGCGCGCGCGCGTGTCATGGGGGGGGGGGCAATGTTACCCGGCGGTCTGTTTTCCAGTCCCCTCGCACGCTCTGCCCGTGCGCCTGTACTCGCTTAGAGGCGTCCTAAATTTACCAACTTTGGCCAACAACTACCCGATCTTTCTCCCCCACCCGCACCCACGTCTGCGAGTGTACAGTGTGTGGGCGCACAACCACACACACTGAGGGCCGTTTCCCCAGACTCCGCTGGAGCACCGACGCAGACCTCCGCCAGTCTCCCAGATCCAACGGAGTTTGGGGGAGCTCCGGCTCAAAGGAGAAGTATTACTGCTGCTTCCTTGGTGGATAAATTTTACGCACAGGCACACGTACGGGACCCGCACCTTCCCAGCTTGATGGGAAGGAGGTCCACGCCGCACCCAGGCCCGCTTCCCAAGCTGAGCCTGTGTCAGGAAAAACTTATGCGGAGGGAGAAGCGGCCCCCAGCCTCCCTCCGCACTCCACTCCTCCCCCAACTCGGGATCCGGGTCTGGGATGACTTGGAAGAATCTGCGCCCACCCCCAAGAGAAAAATCTATTATTATGATCTTAATCTACGCCCCCAAAGTGTCCCTCCCGCTGTGATTGACGGCGCATACACCTGTTCCCCTCGCGGAGGAGCTTCCAAAGCTGGGGACAGATATTCGCCCAACCGCTCCGCAGCCGCCAGCGCCCGCCGTCCGCCCGCCCGCGCCGGCAGCCCCCGCCCGCGGCCCCAGCGCGCCCCTGCCGGCACCTTGCAACCCCAGAGGCCGCCCCCTCCCCTCCTAGGCCCGACTCGGCGGCCCTGTAGCTCCGGGCCGCGCTGGCTTCGCAAAGAGAGAGAAAGAACAGAAAGCAAAACTTCCTGGCGGCCGACGGTCATCAGCTGCACATTCTGCAAATGCCACCGAGTAAAAATAAACCGGCCGCCGCTCCGCCCGGCCGGCTCACCCCGAGCGCACGACTCGGCCCCCTGCCCCGGCAGCTACAGGACTATCTGTCTGACCCAATCCCCCATTCCCGCGCACCCCTTGCAGCCCCGCTCCCCAACACTATTCCGCCAGCCACCATGCGCTCCTTTGCCAAGAAGCCAGAACCCAAAAGACGGGGTGGTCCAACCATTTCCCCTTTAGTGTCCCCTGAGCCCAAACAAGCTACTCTTCTCTCTGTCCTCCACCAGGTGCCTATTTCAGCCCTGTGCTCTCGGATTCAGGGTTCTTCCTCCCCAAATGCTAAGCCCCCAGATCACCCTCTGCCCACCTTGGAGCACAGACCCTTCCAGACCCTCTCCCACCGCTGCAGAAGCCCCCGGGATCGCATCGCTCCACCCGCCAGCTGGCCTGCCAGGCCAGCGTCCCACGTTCCCGGGCGCAACTTCTCTCCCCGCGCACACAACAGCCGCCGCAACTCCCCGGAACTTTTTCCCAGACCCAGGCGGGCTTCGGCCAACAGCCCAGCGGCTTTGATTCGGTGCTTTGACTCTCTGTGTCCGTGCCCAGCGTTGCCAGCCTGCGCCCGGGGAGGCTGGGGGGTGGGGGAGAGAGCGAGAAGCGCCACTTGCCGCGCCTGAAGCAGCGCACTTGAGATAAACTTCCCTGGCAAAGAGGAAAAAGGGGGCGCCGCTCCCCCCATCCAACAAACCTCTTGCCTTGGTTTTCTCATCCCGGGCACCCCTTGGCACCCTGAGCCTAAGCGAACACTGCCTACCTCTGCCGGAAGCAC
The DNA here is from genome assembly GCF_048772815.1 of Callospermophilus lateralis. NCBI lineage: Eukaryota > Metazoa > Chordata > Mammalia > Rodentia > Sciuridae > Callospermophilus > Callospermophilus lateralis. The sequence continues at coordinate 136,792,185 of NC_135311.1, read as the reverse complement.
ACACACCCGGTGTCGGGGTACAAGAGCCGGCTGAAGGGGATCCCCACCTGCCCCTTCCCCTGGGCAAAGTCTTGCAAAGTCACCCCAGCGCCCCTCACCCCTGCCTCCTTCTCTGCCCTGGAGAGCACACGACCCCCTTGTCGCTGGGGGTTGGGGTGCGTAGGGAAAGGAATGATCACCCAGTACTGGCGAACACCTGCCCCCCCCCCGGGAGCCCACAGCGCAGGGGGCGCCCCCACCCTATTTGCAAAGTCGTGCACTCGAACCTGGCACCTCCCCCTCTTCTCCCCTACCCCGCCGCCCCCTCAGTTGGAGTAAGTGACCCCCAGGAGCAGCAGCCCTCCCCTCCCCAGGAGCCGCGCGCCGGGCATTCCCCTGGCCACAGCGGGCGACGCGCCACCCCATGCTGGGGTGCCAGTCCTCCGTGCCCCCTGCCTCCGCACGGCCGGAGTTGGGTGGCAGCCGCCGCTCGCAAGCTGGCTGGCTCTCTCGCTCGCTCGCTCGCTCGCTCGCCCGCTCCCGGCTGCAAGCGGCAGCCCCGGGGGTGGGGGGCTGCACCCGGGCAGGGGGCGAAGCGGGGAGGCGCCCCGAGAGGCCCGCGGAGCTGGGGAACAGGGGAGCTCGCAGCGGAGGGAGCGCCGACTCTCTTACCTGCACTTGGGGCGGCTTTGGGTGACTTTCCAAGTCCGGGGGAAAAATGTGTGTGTGTTTGGGATGGAGCGCCGCGGGCGCGCATGCGCTGCCCAAAGTTGCCGGATCCCGGATTTTTCGCTCCCAGTCTCCGCTCTCGCCCGCTGTGATTATGGAATTCTCCGCGGCCGAGCGGGCGAGTGGGTGGCATGCAAAACCCGGGCCGGATCGCGGGGCCGGGTTCCGCTCCACCCTCACACCCCCAGACCTTCCCCTCCCGGATTCTTCCCACCCACCGCCCCGGCTGGGCTCGGCGTGTGCGCAGCGAGACGCGGCCTGCAGAGCAGCTTCTGAGCGCGCCGCTCCCTTTTGCGGCTCCCAAAGGTTTCCACACCCCGCTACTGAGTGGAGTTGAGGTTGGGGCAGAAGAGAGAAAGGATGGGGGTGCTTTACTTTTCATCTGTTCCGAACCCCCGAGAGACCCCGAGCTTGGTTCCCACTTTTCCACTTGGTTCTTTGCAAGTGAAAATATTAGAATTGTCGAAACCAAAGGAACGCAGTGTTCTCACTGTTGGATGTCCTCTTTGCACTTATTCTTTGGAAGGGGGTTTTCGTTCGATCTCTTGTGCAAGAAGTAAATCCTACGTGAGTAAGAAAGGCTGTGCAGAATGAACCTTACACGGGGAGGGGCAGATAATGAACATTAAGACGAATAATATTGCAGAGAGTGAAAGGACCCAAAGAAAATAAAACAAGGCAGTAGAGCAGTGTCTCTGGAGAACTACCTCCCAAACCCAGTTCTCAGAGAGCCTCTTTGGGGGTTACTGTAATACTCCACCAAAGGAAAACCCACTCCTCCTCACGCCCACCCTTCCCACCTCCCAGTTGGCTTGAATTGGCCACACTGAGTTGAGCTTAGGGGTCAGCATCTGTCGAAACCCTGGTCCTGCCTTTCCCAGCCAGGCCACCCGATCCCAGGACTGCGATACTCAGGGTACCTATTTCCCTTCTGCACAAAGCCAGGATGAAAATAATGTGAGACCTTCAGAAAGGGAGAGAACACCTGGATGATGAGATCAAGAAGAAATTGACCATGATAGTAAACTAAATAGATGAATGATCAGCTGAATAAATGAATAAAAATTCAAAGTATGGCCCACAGCTTAGAGATGTGTTCGACACCATGCATTAGACTAAGAGGAAATGCCACAGGCTGGTAAAACATTGTCGTGGGCTGGGAGACTTGGGGGCCTATTCTGCAAGGCTCCAGCCAAGCTCTCAGCACTAGAAGTGACCCCACAGCCTTGCATAATGGTCCACGACAGACATCTGCTGGGATGTGTTCCATGCCCTGCCTTAAGCTGGCAGTTAATTGGTCCAGCGGCAAATGGACAGAGCGTTGGACTCTCTGGCCCTCTGGCCCTGAAGTGGCAGGACTTGCCCTATCCCCTAATGAAGCCTGCACATTTGGGCATGGAGGCAATCAGGCTCCTTGGGTATGCAGTGTCAGCCGCTGACTTCAGAGGGGCTAGGAAAGAAACCAGCTCAAAAAACCTAGCTCCTAACTTCCTGGAATAGGTCTGGGGATCGGTGCAGAATTTGTTCATACAGGAAGGCCAGAATTAGGGTTTAGACACCTGTCAAGTCCGTCCTCATCCCCACAATTAACAGAAAGCAGCAACACATCAATGATGAGCAGACCCATGGACTACAGGCCTACTTCTCTCCATTCCTACCCCCCACCATCAAAGGCATCCTTAGTCCCCAGGGGCTGGGTGCTGCTCCCTCATCTATAAGACCCTTGTACTCAGTGATGGCAGAACACAGCCCCAGAGAGTCCGAACCCAATCCTGCCATTCCTCAAGAGAAACTGAGAGGTGCCAAAGTTGGTCTTCTAACTTTTGGCTCGCAGCTCACTCCATTCCCGGGGCAGTGTCTAGAAGCAGTGAACAGCTTGGGATTTGGGGTCAGCCCCCAGCCACTGACCAACAGGGTGACCTTGAGTAAGGCATTTGACCCCTGCATGCCTCAGTTGTCTCAACAATAAAATGGGGATAATAATAGTACCTACTGCCTGTGATTGAGAAGCTAAAATGAGTTAATGCAGGAAAAGGGCTCAGGCCAAGACACTGATCAATAAGTGCTAGTAATTGTCATTGCTCCTGGGGACGTCGAGTGCTCCCTCTACTTCTCATTTTTTCCTGTCCTCTCTGAGTTCCTTCTTTTCCGTTTTTTTTTTTTCCTCCCCCTCCAGCAACCGTCCTTCATGCCTTCAATCATCTGACCAGTGTCTGCTGCGTCCCAGTGAAGGGCGGGCTCTACCAGTGGTGGAGACAAAGCTGAGCCAGACAGGACCCTGCCTGGGAGAGCTGGTCCCAGACTTGGCTAGCTTCTCCAGGATTGTCCCCCTTTCTCTCTCAGGCTCCCCCTTTTCTACTGCTGTAAGCCCCCCCACAACTCTTTTCCACCCTCCCTGCAGTACCACCGAGTTATGTCTCACCACCAAACTTTCCTTAAACTACTTAACTTTTTCCTCCATTTTTTGGGTCAGATGCTTCCCAACCCCCTCTCCCCCAGGAGTCTTTCAGCCTTTTCTGGGAGACCCTCACCTCTGGGGAGTGGAAACAGCACCGAGCTGGAGGAGCAAAGTGAAAAATGAAGTCTCCTCTGCCTCCCGACTCAGAACAGAGTACAAGGAAGCAGAGGCTTGGAGAGGCCTCTGGCCTCCGTCCCTTCTTGCACCTCCACTGCTTGGTTCTTCCCCCCCAGCCCCCGAGGGGACTGAGACCACATGCTCTTTCTCTTTATTTTCTACAGTTTAGTATTTCCTGAGCTCCCCCTAAAACCAAATCCCAACTCTTAATGGTCAGCAGGTCCTCCAACATGTGGCCACAGCATGCTCTGGGCCTCACCTCCCTCCACCCTTCCCCTTGCTCACGTTGCTCCAGACACACTGGCTTCTTCTATCTTGGAAACACCAAGCTTATCCCCACCTCAGGGCCTTTGCACTTGCTGTGCCTCTGTTTAGGAAGCCCTTTTGGCAGCCTTCTCACTTCCAGTGGAACTCCATTGATGGTTCCTCTCTCCCCTCCTCAGGAGGGCTTGTTTTTGTTTATTTATTTATTTTTTTCTTTTGGCAGTACTGGAGATCAACTCAGAGCTTCTCAATGCCAGACAACTGCTCTACAAACTGAGCTACATCCCCAGCCCATTTTATTTTTTACTTTAAGACAGGTTCTTGTTAAGTTGCCCAGGCTGGCCTTGAATTGTGCTCCTCCTGATCCTCCTGCCTCCGCCTCCTGAGCGCCTGGTAGTAGACAGTGTCCGTCTCCCTGAAGGAGCTCCCAGTCTTTCTCTCTCCCTTTATCCTGATCACTTGTCTAACAGGGGTTTCAGTCATCAGTTCCCATGTCCCCTCTCCAGCTGCCCCTCCTAGAACGGAAGCGGCCTACAGAGAGGTGTCCTCACACCTCCAACAGTGCCTGGCACGTCACAGGCCCTCCCTGTATGAACTGGGCACTGAGGCAAGATAAGTCCCTGCCCTCCAGAGTGCCTGGGCTCTAGGGGGAGAATGACCAGAAAGAGCCTAAGACAAAGTTTTGGGGACCCCTGGACTTGGTAGAACCCGGGCATTGCCAGGTAGCTGCAGTGGCCCTGCCAGGGTTTTTGCTCCCTGGCATTTGGCTGGAGTTTATGGTGGGGAAATAGGTGGCTCTGTAGAACTGTAGCCCAGCAGAGGAGGCTGCACAGGTGGGAGAGAAGGTGACAGTCATGGACTCATCCGGGTCCTTAAAGTGGGCTGCCTGTACTAAGTCTCTAGAGAAGACCCCCGTGCGCAGCCACCCTCCCCCCATATATATATATATACCACTCTGAACGCAGTTTCTGTGCCTTCATCCCAGAAGCTCAGGAGCCAAGCACCACACCCAGCACCCAGGAGCCTCTCCATAATTGACTGGAACAAAGAAATTTAAGTCTGTTTCAGTTGGTGTCAGTGGGAAAGGCTCCAAAGTAATCACAGTTCAGCTTCCTGGTGACAGGTTTTTTTTTTTTTTTTTGGTTTCTAGTTCTCTCTGGCGATGGTAAGCAAAACCTGATCGTACATCAATCGCCAATATTTATTGAACGGTCCTGCTGCACCAGGCACCAGGCTAAATATTTGCATCATCCCATTAGCCTCACATAACAACGGATGATGTGGTGAACAATGAGGAACATACCCATGACACAGATGAGGACACTGAGGCCGGCAGTCTGACTCCCCCAGGGCCAGCTGCTTGGGCAGGGAGGTGACAAAATTCTCACTTCCCAACTTATGTCATTGCAGAGAGCGTTTTTACCTCCACTGCATTCTCACGAGTGAGTAAGCCTGGGGCTGGAGATGCAGCTCAGGGGTAGAGCACTGGCTTACCATCCCCAGCCTGGAGAGAGAGCCGGAAATGAAACCTAAATGTGAGTCCCGTGGGGAGAGGAGGAGGGGGAAGCAGAACAAATCTGTCCTTTAACTGTAAATCTCATTTCAATCTCGTAAAAGACAAATGGAACCAAAGAAATCACAGGGCAAAGCCTCAGATCTTATACACAGTGAACACTCTGGACAAAGGAAGGCTGTTTTCGAATTTAGAAATGGCCAACAGGGAGCTCACTCCCCTCTTGCCTTCAGTGGGGTCTGTGCTTGGGGAGTTGGCTGTGCCTAGCGTGGTGCTGGTATCACAGTAGGTGCTCAATGCATGCTTAGTGACTGAGTAATTAAACAAGTGCCGGAGAAAAGTGATTATGGTGATTACTGGGCAAGTTGTAATTAAAAAAAAAAATAGCTGAGTTCATTCATTTTACTTACAAATGTCTCTCTGGGGAGTGTCCTGGGGAGGGAGGCCAGGGACAGGAGCTTGTTCCCAAACTCTCAAGCTGGGTTCTCAAACCCCATCCAGGCTGATGAGAGTTACAAGTCCTTCCAATTCAAAATTCACTTATTCTTTTTGCAAAGTACATGATTATTTGTTTCTTCCAGCATACACGATACGTATTTGTTGTAGGAAATTCAGAAAGTACAGATCAACAGGAAGAAGAAAATTTAAATCATCTTTAATCCCACCCCCCCACCCCCCACCCACCCCGTGAAAAATCACTGTGGATATTTTCATGTATTCCCTTTCATGCATTTTGGGTTGTTTTTTCGTTTTTCCTCTATTTCGTGTGATCAGAATCACACAGAACATATCGGATTCTCTTTTGTCTCTGTTTACTGGATACATGTAGCATGCACATTTTTCTGACGCCGTTAAATATTCTTTTACAACGTGATTTTTAATGGCTGTATTGTAGAGTTTGATCGTAATTTACTTAAGCAGTCTCTCACTATTGGAAATTTTGGACATCAGACTTGTTTCCAATTCTTTTCATTATTATAAATAACTCTAATGAATATCCTTGTCCATAAATAACCATAGACATTCCTTAAAGTGAGTTGTTGAGTCAAAGGGTGTGCATGCGTTTTAAAGCTTTTGAGACCCATGGCCAGATCGCCTGCCGGGGAAGGCTGCCTTTGCTCATAGCGTATGAGCAAGCCCATCTCCCTCTTCACTCTCCAACCTCTGGTGATCTCTCTCTCTCTCTCTCTCTGTCTCTCTCGCCCCCTCTTTTTTAACCCCTGCTAATTTAATGGGTGAAAGACTCCGCGATTCCAGTAATGAATCCTTATTAGAACCAAGCTGGCCACAAGCAGGGGCTGTTCAAGGTTTGAGTGGCCTTGCTGAGACCCACGGCCTCGACAGGGATGGGGAGAGAGCTCAGGAGCCCAGAGCAAAGCACCTCACAGCTTCCGGGGCTACCTGAGCCCAGGCTTCCTGGGCATTCGTTCAGCCTTGGCACAAAAAGGGTAGGGTCCATCTCCATCTTTCAGCTTTAACAGAGCTGAGCTCCCCTCTGCTCCCAGCCATCCGCCTGCACCTTCCAGAAGCCTCTCTTGACGGAAAAGCCTTAGGGATTTCTATGCCATAAATACTACCTGTTTTCTGAGCTCAGGAGTCGCACGGTACCTGCTTTCATTTTCCTTCCTGATCTCAGCTCAGCTCGAATAAGGGACAGGCTGTTTCTCTCTCTGGTCAAACTTCTCCTTTTCTAGTTCATTCTAATTAATTGACTTTTTGGCGTTTATGTTTACTCCTGCCAGATAATGAGAAGAATCATAGGTGAGTCATATTTTCCTTTTTAAAAAGGAAATGTTCCCTCATCCCAGGGTCTCCGATCTCTACTAGGCTCCTTCCAGCTCTTCCATTCTCTGAACCATCTACCTTTAAAAAAAAAAAAGTTTTAAATATCTGGGAAAAAAAGAAATGGTACTTGGTGTTCACTGCAAATAATTCAGGAACCACAGAGAAATTCAAATGTAAATAAATGCAGACAACTTAAAAACTCACAATCCAAGAGCCAAGTGTTTGTGAATTAGATTTGAAAACGTAAAGACTGCATTGAGAGGAAGCCCACCAGGTCCGCCCTTCCCAGCCACCTCCACAGCCGGCCTGGGAGACTGGAGCATGGGTGTGAATCAGAGTGTTTCTCATGCCAAGTGGCGAGATCTGCACAGACAGGGGTGAGCACCCTCATAGACGGGGGGTTTGGGCCGGGGAGGTACAGCTGTGCTGTTTGGACGTTGGCAGACTATGCCCACGCTGTCAGCAGACACGGGAATACACAGAGGTACATCCAGGTGAGGGGCAGGGCTGACGCTGACGTCACCTCTTACCCAAGGATCCTCGGGCCAACACCTTAACCCCTCCCACGCCTGCCAGGGTGGGGCCGACCTGGCACCAGGGCCCTGTCAAGCAAGGTAAACCTGGTGACGGGGAAGTCGAAGGGACCTGCCTCTGGCCTCTCCACTTATTCCCAGAGTAAAAGCCACCCTCCCATGGCCTGTGGTTCCTGCCACGTAGGGCACAGGCCCAGGGCTCAGCCCCTACCCGCTCCTCCTTCCTGCCCACCTCCCCCCAGCTGCAGTGGGCTCAGACCTCTGAGCACAGAGGCCGAGTGGTCATGGTTCAGCTTGTTGATCTTGCCTGAGGTCAGCAGGGCCACCAGCAAAGAGAACCTGCCTGGGACTCCGGAAGTGGCCATGGTCCCTCCCGTCGGGCGCCCGTGCAGGTGTTGGCTGCGCCCATGGCACCATGTCTCACAGAGGGCGGGGATGGCCAGGGAGGCAGGAAAGAGCTGTTTGCTGATGAGGTGCCTCATGTCACACCATCAGGAATGCCAGGTAGTTGAATGTGGGCGGGGAGCATGGCCCGCTCTGCCAGCCTGGCCCGGATGTGCTGTCGGCCCTGCCCGCCACCCAGCCTCACCTCTCCCACCTGCTCCCTAGGAGCAGCCTGGAGCTGCAACCTGCCTTCCTTGCTCTGGCCTCCAGACTTCTGTGGGGCTCTTCCCTCTGCCCCCACCCCCCGACTCATGGTTAAGACCAAGCAGACACCACCTCCTCCAGGGAGCCTGCCCTGATGTGCCCCCAGCCAAGACTGGGTTAGATGCCCCCGCCAGTGCCCCCAAAGCCCTTTGTTTTCTCTGTCATAGCACACTTAATAATTAACATCTCATAATTAATTCTCCCGACGTCCCCCAACCAGACTGTGTGTGTGTGTGTGTGTGTGTGTGTGTGTGTGTGTGATTTTTACAATTTGAATATGGGAGCGTGGATTTCTGAATTCGGTCACCTGGGTTCAAATTCCAGCTCTGCTATTCACAAGTGGTATGACCCTTGGCTTCTGAGCCTCAGTGTCCCCACGTGTAAAATGGCAACAAAATCGAGGTCTGCCTCACAGCACTGATGGGAGAGTTCACTGAGAGAACACGAGCCTGGATTCACACACACGAGGTGCTGTTGTGATTATTCCAGCATCTAGCAGGAGGCTGAGACAATGTCGAGTGACAGTGGCACCTCTCCGACACACACGTCTGTCTGTGGGTGTGCGGCAGGCTCTGCGGCATGGGGTGGGGCAGGAGTGGAGTGTGTGCCCCCGCGGGTCCTGGGCGGATGTGTGCGCCCACTCTGAAGGGTAATGGGTGGGTTATTTATGGTCAGGACTTAAAAAAAAAAAAAAAAAAGACAAACCAGTGTTCAGTAATGACAAAGTAATTACCTTTTTATTATTTTTTCAATAGGATTCAGAGGGAGTATGGGCCTTGCTGCAGCTAGGACATCCAGCCTGGCTTCCTGACGCTTTGGCTTATCCATCTCACTGTCCCACCAGGGAGGAGGCAGGGTTGACGAGGGCTGGGATTGCTGCTCAACTGGAAGGGGAGAGGGACAGGGGAGCAGGGCCACCCCGACTGAAAACAAGAGCCCCAGAGAGGGTGTTCTCCCAAGCCCTGGCCGGGTGGGCCACAGAGAAGGGGCCAGATGCAGAGCCTTGGCATCTGACAACAGTTCACAGGCCCAGAGAGAGGGGGCCGTGCCCTGAGCCACGATCGTGACGTGGTTAGGGGCAGAGCGGGCCAGAGCCTGGTCCTCTGCACCAGCCAGTGCTTTTACCGCCACGTGACTTACTTGAAAATGGGGGTCTAACTGCTTCTCATTTGAGACCTTTGCCTCAAATTTCTTCCTGGAGGGACCTGCTTTGCAAGGGGTGGTTTCTTTTCTGGAGTCCTTCAAGAGGTGGTTGAAGGCATCATTTCAAGGCACCAGGACCCAGATGTTGGCGAGGCCACACTGTGACTGGCATTAACTATGTAGCAAGTGGCCATTCCAAGGCAGCCTCTTCCACCAGCCAGTGAGAGCCCCAGGAAGCATAAGGCTCTCACCCCTCCATCCTCCACCCGCCCATCCATCCACCCAATAACCCATCCATCCATCCCAACCTTTTCCACGTGTCCATCCAATAATCTGTCGTCCATCCCAACCATCTACCCACCCGTATATCTGACAAACATTTGGTGAGTGTCCCCAGGTACCAGGCACCTTTGCTAGCCCCCAAGGGCCAGGCAGTGTTGACATGCACAAGACAAGTTCTCCAGAACGGCAGTGAGGTGCTCAGAGGTAGGCACCAGTGAAAGCTTCCCAGAGCTAAGCCAGGTCCAAGAGGGCTGCCCAGATGGGGTGGCGAGCCCTGGGTTCCAGGCCCAGCCCCTCACTAGCTTGCTAGGGGATCTCGGCTGTGCCCCTTCATTTTCACGTTGCTCTAGTTTCTTGCTCTGTCTTGGGAGGGCTGGACTGGCTCAGAGGCAGCCTACGCTATGCGGGGAAGCTTCCCTGGATAAGGAGTGGGAGGTCATGAAACTCCAGGAGCCAGGAAACAGGAATTCCCCTGGTTTTTAGTAAGAGGATGAGCATCAGAAGATTCTGGAAGAATGAGGAAATGGAGGGTGGGGAGCCTACCCCAGCTCCACCCTGACCTGTGCATCTGCAAGCCATTGCTCCACTGGGTCCCCTCCCGTAGGTCTCCAGACCTGGGTCTCTGCCTGCAGGTAACTGAGGAGGCCCCGGCCCTTTGTCCTCCCTCCCCCACCTCCCAGCCCCTGCCCCCCCCCCCACAGCTGTGATCACCCACACGTAGCACTCTGCCCTCTGGAATTTATTTTAAGGTCTTGGCTTGTTTATTTATTTTATTTAGAGATTTCTCCGGTGCTTTGTGGGGAGGAAAATTCGAATGGGTGATTATGAAATACTATTTCACCTCGCCGTTCATTCACAACAAACAAAGAGAAATGATTGGTGATTAAAAATGCATTCTCTCTGCTTGTTTTCTTTTGTTTTACCATTATGGAAATATTATAAATACTGAATACTAATCTGGACCTGCAGGGACCTCCCAGACCTTCCAGAAAACAAGGCCCCTCCTCTTCCTTGGGGTAACCTCATGCGGTCTTCTTGGGACTCAAACAGAGGCTCGGACCCTCCCATGGACTCTGGCAGGCACCTTCCAGGCCGGGAGCCTCCGTCACCCAAGATGGCCACAAGAGTTCTCATAGGACAGTGACAGGCATCCTCACCTGGCCTTACCTCCTGCCCAGGCGCTCTGCTTCAGAGAGCAGAGTCTCGAGGATCAGGAGCACTTCCTCAGTCCCAGAGTCGCTCTATGGAGTTTCACGTCAAGTGTCAGGCAGCCTGAGCCCCTCTTTGCTATGTGACTTTGGGCACACTGCTTTACCTCTCTGATCTTCCTCTGTTAGATGTGAAAATGGTACCCACCTCATTGATGTGCTTTAAGGAGTCAAGGATCATAACAGTTGAGCGAGCGGATTCCTGCTCCCTCTCCCTCTCCCTCTCCCTCTGCTTCTCCTCCTGAAAGGTGAGAGCACTTCAACTCCAGGGGGATGGAGTAGGGGTGACCTCGGCCCCTTCTTGGAACACAGCCTGCACCTGCTCCCAAGCTCCGGGGCCCCTATTTGGACTCTCCTTTCCCTGGCCTCTTTTTGAGCCATAAAATGACAACTTCCCCCATGTCTTTCCACCGCAAACAAATAAATAAATAGTCAAGGGCCTGACCCAATTCCGAAGTGTTACAAGGAGTCCAGATAAACAGGGAGTCCCGAGGTGTCCACGTTCCTTTTATCTTTCACTTTATTTAACCAAATTAACCGCTCTCCATGTCCCCTGCGTGAGTGTCTCTGTCATATAAAATACAATCACGCTTGCTTGCTACATGTTTCAGATACTTTATCATTAACATCAATTCCAGCCAAATTAGGAGTTTCTCCCAACATAATTGCCCTTCCCATTATCCACCACTTTATTTTTTCAAAGCACTTTCCGACCATTAATTAGTTAACCCTTAGGACGCCCCAGAGCTGGCGTTCAATGTCACCCTTCCTGTCTCCTGGCTGGGAAGAGGAGGTGGGGAGGGGTCAGGTGGTTTGTTGGAAGTCACCCTGGATGTGGGGGCTGGGGGCTTGGGTGGGACCTTGGAATTCATCCCTCCAGCCTTGGATCTCCTGCCTCGGCCAGGCCCAGGCCTCTTCCCAACTTGAATTTGATCTGAGCAGGTGGGGGTCCCCGACACCTTAAATCCCCTTCACCGTGGCTCACGGAATGAAGGAGGGAGCAGGATTAAAGATGTCTGGGCGGAGGCACCTCCTCTTCTGGGCAGAGGAAGGAGGATCAAATGCCTTTCAAAGGGACGAGCAGACCCAGTGCCCCAAATCCTGTAATCGTTCCCACAGTCAATAAGCACCACCGAGCGCCTAGCAGGTACCGAGGTGTGTGGCTTCCTCCTCCAGAATGTGGATGCTGGAAGCCAAAGTGAGGGGGGGACTCAGGGGTTGTCTGGAAAATTGGACCTCGTGGGCACCCTTCCAGAGCCCAAGTCTCCCTCATTGTGCTAACACTTCCTTCTCTCCTGGCGGGGTGCAGCCCCCATCCTGATGGGTCCTGAGTGAGGTGGGCAAGTTAAAACTTTGGACCAGACATCCTGGGAGCCATCTGGGAAAACCGCTGTGATTAATTTCTTGGACAAGGTTCTGGCTCGTCAATGAACTCTGCGTGCGGCTGCTCGGGATCCACTGTCCAACTCCCCATATTTTACATTTACGGCCTCTCTGTAGTCCTAACTTCTTTAATGATTTTTTTTTTTTTCTTAAAATACACGCGCTGGCTCCCACCGGGACATTGCCGGGAACCTGCAGAGAGGTTTTCCAAGATGCTCGTTAACTTGGAGCCAGGTGGGTCTCCAAAACCCCTCTGTCCAGCAGCTCCTCTTCCTTCCGGTTGCCTCGAGGTGGCCGTGAGGGCGGGATGGCAGCTTCTCAGTCTGGGATTGTGTCCCTGCCCTCGCCCACCTCTCCCATGCTACTTCCCCGTGGACATCAGGCAGCAGGGACCTCCCTCCACCCAGGGAACGAACAGAGCTGACCATGTGTCTCTGCAGCAGATACCCGGGGTCTGATCGCAGCTCTGCCCCGTACTAGCCGTTTGACCTTGCACAAAGTGACCCCTCTAAGCTTGTTTTCCTGTTGTCAGTCTGCGGGGGACAGAGCAGGGGGAAGCCCCGGAGGGTCTCGGCAGCCCGCCCGGTGGGCAGCAGGTGGTCCCGATCTGTCGATTTGGGGAAAGGACAGATCGTAGCTTTTCTCAGGGCTTCGTTTTCCTGCCTCCCACTGTGTTCTGCTTCTTCCAGTTTCTTTCAGGCTCTGGGTCTGGGGATGTGAGCCACAGCCAGGCGGTTGGATCTCGTCCTTGTCCTTAAACCCTCCACGTCCCAAGGAGAAGAAACACAGCCAGCAGGGCAGGTCTGGATACCCTCACACTTCAGGCCAGCTCCTCCGCAGGCACAGGACAGGGTCTGGCCCCCCAGGGTTGCACCCCCAGCTCCTGTGCGCATGTGTGGCAGGCAGTGGGCGCTCCGTTGCTACCAGCTGAGTGTCTCATTACCCACGGAACCACATGCTCCTCTCTGGGCTGGGTTCATTTTCCCCCCTCCCCATGTCTCTTAAGCTTCTGGGGGCGGGGCTTCTGGTGCAGTAGTTCAAGATTGCCCCAAAGCAGGGGTGTGCTTTGCCCGTGGCCGCTTCTCTGACAGCTTCATTAGCACCCCCCCCTTCCCTTAAGCAGTGGTGCTCCCGCTGAGCCCTCATTTGTTCACTTATTCACTCAACAGACATTGGCTGAGCATCAGGTGCGGCTGAGCTGGGTTTGAATCTTGGCTGCCCTGCTCTCTACCCAGGAGAGCCTCGGGGAGTGACTTACAGGTTGCCCATCTGGGAGAATGGCTGGTGATGGGGTCTGTGGTAAAGAGGTGGTGAGACATGGTGAATGCCTGGTGCTCAGCACAGTTCCTGGTGTGTCGTAGGTGCTGCATCAATGCCACGGATTTTTATCATGGGTAAAACTCAGGGCTAGGACCACAGGGGGCACAAGGTTAAATCTGAACCTCTGCCTGAAAGGAGTTTATAATGTAGCGGGTAAAGGTTTCTATAGGACCTTTCTAGGCCCCTAAACAACACAACCACTGAAGTTTTATGACATGTTGTCAGTTCACATGGCCCTCGCCTGTCGATGCTACCTCCTACAGGATTGCCGTCCTCGTTTCCCAGGAAAAAAATCAAAGCTCCGAGAGGGCGTGCGACTTCCTTCAGGTTATAGAGCAGAGCCACGTGGCCCCTCTAAGGCTCATCTGGCACCTTCCTCTGGCCCGGGCCTTCACCCCTTCCTGCCTTGCTCCTCTGCTCCCAAGGATGAGAACCTTTACTTGCCTGAGTGCAGCCAGGGGCCTTTCCCTCACCGACTTCACCCACAGGCTCAGCGTGGTGACCAGGCTACGGGGACACCAGCGTCTCACCCAAGCCTCCCGCCACCCTGCGCTTCACTGATGCTGGATGGATGGGGCCTTCGAGAGCCGGAGACTATCAGCCCTGCGCCCAGCACGCGGCCTGCGCCCGGCAGGTGTGGCGTCGACACCGGATCCGTGTTTGTTGAATAAATAAAAACATGACCGAGAGTGACTGTGAAAGATGATAGCCCCTATTACCCGGGTCCCACCACGTGCCGGCGCTTTCCACAGGATTTCCACCCAGTAGCTTAACCTCTCAGCAATCCCACGGGCAGCACTGTCACCCTCGCCTCCACACATGTGACTCAAGACCAAAGACAGGAGTGACTCACCGGGGCCCAAGGGGAGCCGGCGATGGGCTGGGAGCTGGAGCTGGAGCCGGACCCTGGCCACCAGCTGCAGTGACGTTGGTGTCATGGCCCAGTGGGGTGGTGGGGGTGCTAGGGCAGCCGTGAGGGTCCTGTCCCCAAGGGTCCCCTTCCCCCTTGATAGCCACTGGCTTTCTCGGCCTGCGTCCCCACCAGGGGAAGCGCTTCCTCTCGGTCCCGCCCGCCTCCCCCACGTTCCCACCGTTACCTACACAGGGAATTAAGACTCAAATCCTCGTTTGACACGATGCAGGAGGATGCTAAGTACTTAAGCGCTAATTAATTAGTGAGCCGTACCCGCTGCCACCAGCCGCTGGAGGAAACCTCAAACAGACCCCCAGAGTGCCAGGGCCCTCCCTGCCACGGGGGCCGGCGCACCAGCCGAGCTTGGGAACAGTGAGGAGGGGCTCAGATGGGGAGGAGGGTCCAGCCAGCTCTGGCCCCTGCCGCCCGTCCTCAGAAACCAGGTCGGGGCTGGAGTTCCAGGGCCTGCCTGCCTGTCGAGCCAGGGCTCTGGGGGTGACTTGTGCAACGGGCAAGACTTTGGGGGTCTGCCTTTGCCATGGTTTCTCAAGGGAAGGCAAGACTCCCAATGTCATGGACAGATTGGGGGCCACTAGGCAAAGACACATCTTATTCCCTGAAACCAGCTGGTGCATGTCTTCAGGGGCAGGCCAAGGGACAGCCAGGACTCCCAATTCTGATGGGCAGTGGTACCCTACACTCACCTGCACTGAGGGGGCAGGAGTCCAGGACTGGGTGCTCGTCACCGCTCTTGGTCTTGGTTTTACCACCTGTGACTGGCCAAGGTCAATGTACCAGATGGGGCAGATGGTAATTAATACCTAAGGCTTTGGAATCAGACTGCGTTTGACAGTCTGCCCTCCTACTTCCTAGCGGCAGAATCTTGTTCATGCCAGTTTCTGAGTCTCAGTTTACTCAGCTATCAAATGGGACTAACAGCTCTCTCCATAGGGCCATTTGGGGGATAAGGCTGAGACATGAGAAGTGAAGGGTACACAGTAATCACTCAATAAATGGCTTTTAGTGGCACTTGCTGTCATCTTCCACAGCAGCATGGACTATTCCCACTGTCTGTCATGATTCTTGGAGCCTCCAAGGTGAGCAACCACCTGGGTTTGTCCAATACTCCCGTGGCGTTAGCACTGAAGGTCCCAAGCAACAAGAAACCCTCACCATCAGGCACAAACGGGGACGGCCGAGCACACCCTGCGGCTCCCCAGAGGTCCGCTGTTGCTGGGGAGCCTCCACCACTGGGCAGAACTGGTTTTCAGGGTGAGTTCCCCTGGGCCGTGCCACCCTGGGGATCTGGAGTCCTGGGCAGGACCTGTGAGTGGCAGAGGCCTGGGCCCTGCCCCTAGAGCTGTATCTCTGATAATGTCCCCAGCCTGCGTCAGCTCTGGGGCCACCTCCTGCAATATTTACTTAACAATCAGCCCAGAAACGGCATTGTTCAGGACAAAAATGAAAACCATTAGGCTGGGCTTGTTTCCCCTGGCTGTCCAGACACCTCTGAGGCCTTGGAAGGGAGGGAGGTGTTCTGCAGCAGCACTGGGGGGTCAGGCAGGGGCAGGCACGGGGACGCCCAGGGTCCGCTCCTCACCCCGACCCGTCCCAGGAGCCCAGGGGCATGGCCTCAGTTTCTAGAGGTGCTTGAGGGGGGACTTCAGACCGGCAGCGAGCGAGGCAGGGGAGGGTTTGGCTAAGCCGAAGCTCTCAGCCCTCGCTCTCCCGCTGAGCTGCAGGGAGGGAGGAAGTCTCAGCCCCACTTTACAGAGGGGGAAGTCGAGGCCAGGGCGCTCACCTGAGCCCACATCAAAGCCACAGCCCCTCAGTGGAGGTGGGACAGGGAACTGCCAGGTGGCATGGCAGAGGAGCAGAGTCTTCCAGAAACTGGACTTCTCTGTTTTGTTCGCTCATTAAAGACCTTTCTGTGAGTTGAGGAAGTGGGCTGGCGGGTGAGAGGGGCGCGCTTTGCCCCCTTATCCACAGTCGCCGCTCACCAGAACTCCTGGGGCCTTCAGAGGGGGCTTCCCCTTTGTGCCCAGCCTGGAGGAGGCAGGAGCGCGGATGGCACCCGGCCCCGGCCCAGCCTCCAAGGTGGGCAACCCCGCCCAGCCTCCCCACACAGGAGGGAGGGCCGAAGGTGTGCCCGGTTCAGCTGCCAGGGCTGGCAGCCGGGCATGCAAATGGGCATGGGGCAGAGAGGGGTGTGGGCATCGGGTAGAGGCCAGGCAGGCTGGCCGCCCGGAGGAAGGCAGCAAGCTCCCTGTTCTGCTGGGCCTCGGGCACCTTGCCATTTATTTATTTATCTGTTTGTTTGTTTGTTTATTTATTTAGGGATCTGAGGAGGGCCTCGTGCAGGCGAGGCAAGTGCTCTGCCACTGAGTCACCTCCCCGCCCCCCCCACGCCCCCGCGCTCCGGGCACCTCAACACACCCCTTCCTGTGAGCTCCCAGCAACGGCATGAGGCCCACCGCCTCCATCCCCATGTTCTGGGGCAGGAGGAAGGAATCGGAGGCTTGGAGAGGTCACTTCATGCCACCCCAGGCCTGGCTGTGTCCCACCCGGTCTGCCTGCTGGCGTCAAGAGGGCTCCAGGGTCATCTGACTCCCCCTCCACAGGCCACCAGTGGGATCAGAGTCTGTGCCTCTGTTTCTTCATCCGTGAAGCGGGTCGGTAACACCAGGTCTCACGGTGACGGTGAAACACAAGCACAGGGCATGCCATCTCCATCTAAGACCAAAGCAGTGACGTTATTACATGGTGACGTGGCAGGCCTCTGTGAGGGCGGAAAGGGTCCAGGGCTGGGGGCTCCGTGGACTGGGGACCCTGGACCACACTCGAACTCAGCCCCCTGCCCCACTCCTGCCCCTTGGAAGGAGACGTTTGGTCCTCAGCCCTGTCCTGGACCACTAAATGCCCTGACCTTCCAGCGCTCTGAGGCCATACTTGCCCTGCCCTGAGCCAGGGCAGCCCGGGGCCTGCTGGGCCCCACCTCGCCCTGTCCAGGCTTCCTCTGTCCCCTGCGCAGGCGAACTGGGCCCTGGGTTCTCGCCCCAGCCATCCTCAAGCAGGACCGAGCCTCCCTAGCACCGAGCCCAACGCCCCCATGTAGACTGGAGACCAGATCCACGGCGCCCCAGGGGCACCAGAGGCCGATCCTGGGGGCCCGACCCTGTGTGCTAAGGAAGGAGCAGGAAGTTCTGCGCCTCAACCTCCGCCCCAGGGGCTGCTTCCTATGCAGCAGGGTCCCAGCCCCTGGTCCCCACTTCGTGCCAATCAGAGGCTCAGTGCTGCAGGACCTGGTCAGGACCTCTCTGCAGGGCTCACGAGGTCCCACCGGGTGGGACCCCGCCTCCCTCTCCTCACTTTTCTCTGCTTTACACCTGCAGCTGCCGTTCCTCCCGGGTTTGCCCCTGCCTCTGCTCATGGTCTGGCTTCCGATTCCTCTGGTCAGGTCTCCCTCCCTGGGATTCCCCTGGTCTGAAGCAAGCTCACAGATACTGCTCGGACCTTCAATTCATTCTCTAGCTGATACGTATTCATTGAGCACCTACTATGGTCCAGATCTGAGCCTTCTGCTGGTGCCCCCCAGGACTGGAGCCCTAGGGACCTCGGGCCGCAGGTGGGGGAGGACCATACTGGGCGGGTCTGTGTGGTGGGCTCTCCCCCACAGTCTGAGAGCACCCTCAAGGCCAGAACGGGTGCCAAATGTTGTATTCCTCCCCGACCCCATAGGCCACAGTGCTGGGTTTGGCACACAGTGGGGCTCCATCAGCTCGCAGGGGCGTCTCCCTCAGCGGCCTCCCGAGTTCCAGGCAGGGAGCAGAGACCGTTGCAGGCAGCGGCAGTCTGGAGGGCTTCCTGGAGGAGGTGCTGCTGGCTGGACCTGAAGCCTGCGGAGGCTCAGAGGAGTCGGGAGGGAAGAGGGCAGAGGCTTTCCAGGGTGGTGGGGGAGGGCAGAGGTGGGCAGCTGGGTGGGCGGGTCTCTGTACCTCAGGGTCCAGGTCTTCTCTGATTTACATCTGGCAGAGTCAATCTGCCCACCTGGCCCCCACCACACCTGGGACCCCCATGTCCTTCTCTGGCTGGGGTGGCGAGGGCCACAGTTCTTGTCCACGGGTAGCCAATGGCTGCAGTCAAGACAAGGGTGCCCCCCCCAGCTGCAGAGCCTGGGGAGTGCCCTGGGCAGGGCTTGCCCAGGCCTGGCACTCCAGCTGCGCCCTCCACCCTAGGACGTCCTGTACCCAGGAGGACCTATTAAAGGGACAAAGGTCCCCACAGCGTGCATGCACCCCAGGCTCAGCCCTGGCAGCGGGCCCAGTCCTGGGCTGAGCAGGAACCCTCTCTCCCGGCCATGCCACCTGGGGCCTTGGGAAGAGAGGGATGGATCTGAATCATGGGTCCACCTCCTTGGGGCAGGGCCACCCAAATAATGTGAGGATGGGATGCTGCCTGGCAGGTGCTCTCTACCTAGCAGGGTGCAGGCAGAAGGCAGGATGCAGAGTGCTTCAGAGTCTGGACCCTAGAGCAGTCTGCTGTGTGACTGTGGGCAACAGACTTGACCTCTTTGAAACCTCAGTTTCCTCACCTCTGAATAAAACAGGGTGAAGAATAGTACCTATTATTCATGATTCAGTGAGAATATGATCAAAAATGCTACAAAATACGTGTTCAATAAATAATGGCTCTATCTTGCTGTTAGGAGAGAGGGATGTGGGCAGGTTGGTCCTGCGACCTTTCTGCAGGTGTGAGATACTTGCAGAGGGCAGAGGCTGCATTCTCGCCCCCAGAGGTTCCCCGGGGGCCGGCCAGGTGTGGGGTGATGAGCAGGTTGGTAGAAGCAGGGGGTGGGGTGGTGGCATGGAGGTCCCCACAGACCAGCACAGGACATGGGCTTGTGTATCTCTGAATCAGGGCGTGGGGGCAATATCAGCTGTTAGAAAGTGGACCTGGGTTTATTATGCTGGATTTTATCGTGTTTGATAAGAAGCAGATTAAAAGGGAGGTAGAGGCCGGGCAGGGCGGGGGGGGGGGGGAATCAAAGGGCAGTTGGTTGTGCTGAGCCAGCCCTGGGCCGTCCTGGGCCCCCTGCTCAGGGCTTGGGGAGACCCTGGAGCCGACCTCTTCCTGGGGCAGGAGCCCGGTGGAAGCAAGCAGGGACCCCCAGGAGGAGACCCCTGCCCAGGGGACACAGGCCCTGGATCTGGGCCTCTGCCACGGTCCCTGGGGCTGCCTGCTGAAAGGATCCCAGGAGGGTCCTCTCTGGGTGGCATCCCAGCTCTGAAGCCAGGTGGCCCAGGCTCTGTGTCCTCGTCCTCCCCGCCACAAGCCCCCGGTGACCATGTCTGTCCCATGGGTGACCGTGCTGTGGGGGGAGGAGCTTGTGCGCAGGACACTCCTCCCTCCTGCCCGACCTTCGAGACACTCCGCAAGGCTGCAGGCCGGGTGTGCCTTGGCTGGCGTCTCCCTGTCCCCTCCCCTGACCGGCCTGCCATGGCGGGCGCCAGCTGACCCTCTGCCCTGTCTCCCAAAGGCCCAACACCTCACTTCCACGAGGGGCGGGTGGGGCTCGCATCCCACCGCTCAGAGACGCTGAGGCCTGGGGAGGGACCCGCGGGCCTGGCCCCTGTCCCTGGGGTTCCGCCTCCTGGGCCAGGGTCCCTGCCACTCTGGCACCAGAAACCTGCCTGGAAGGGCCTCTGACTGCTGGGATGTCGGGCTGGTGTGGCTGAGGGGACCACAGCCCCCAAGAGTGCCTGTGCCCAGGGACGGGACGCCCCGGGACGGGCCCCACAGGCTCCCCACCCGGGAGGCTATAAAAAGCAACACTTTTCAGCCCTAGAGTGTGACCTGTGGGACTTCACAGAATCCAGAGGAGAACAGAGATAACCTTGGGGAGGCCTGACCTTCAGCAGGGGTGGGGACAGGAAGGAAGCACCCCTGGCTGCAGCTTGGCCTGGGTTGGGGACAGAGCACGGGGGCATGGTGTGAAAAGAGACAAAGCGCCCCGAAGTCACTGGATCATAGGAATAGTGGACACTGTGACCATGATTAGAGCCACTGAATATTCCAGAACTAACCCCGGGGAGAGCCCAGGCGTGGACTGGCAGGTCAGCCCAACTCCCGAGGGGGTAGACCTTTCTATGGTCCCATTTCACAGACCAGAGGACGGAGGCTCAGAGTGGACTAACCACTTGTTCGAGGTCACACAGCCAGGAAGGAGAGGGACTGGGTTAACAGCCCTTCGGCACACTACTCATTCCAGCTCTCCCAGAACTTTGCCCTCTCCCTGCCTCTGGACCTTTGCACAGACTGCCTCCTCTGGTCAAAAGGCCCGTCTCTCCTCTCTGCCCTTAAATGCTCCTCCTTCTGCCGATTTCCCTGGACGCTCACGTCCCTAGACAGGCCTCGTCAGACATTCCACAGATGCACTCACTCATTCACTTATTCACTCAATATTTGCTGGGAACCTACTATGTGCCGAGACCTGTGCTAGGTGCCGACGGGTGACACAGCCGTGAACAGAACTAACAAAAATCTCGGCCCTCGAGGGCCTGATGTCCAGAGTGGACACTGGACCCTGGGCCCGTCTAGCTGGGGGCATTGGAGGTGTCGCCATAGGAAGAGCGGAGACAGGTCATGAAATAAACCTGACAAATCATCCCAGTGTCCGAACCTCGTTCTAGATTTTGCGAGGACAGCGTTTCCTTTCACTTACGCATCACGAGAGAACCATCAAACTTACATAAAATTTAAGGGACACTCCAGGTGCAAGGGAGGCCCTGGGGTCTTCCCATCAGGTCAGCCTATGGGGAGAAAATCTGGGACCTCGTCCCCCAGCAACCGCGCTGCCCTGACCTTAGGGACAGGCCTGCAGGTCGGGATGCTGCTCAGTGGCGGAGCGCTTGCCTGGCCTGTGCGAGGTCCCGGGTTCCAGCCTCAACACCGCAAACGCCAACAACTCCCGAGCGCTGGGGAAAGGGCTGAATTCCTCCGAGTTAGGCCCAGAGCAAGGGGAATAAGAGGTGTATGGAAACCCTGAGTCCCGGATGCCTGGGAGGGCTCTCCCCCGCCTGCTGGGTCACCCTAGGTGAGTCACACCACCTCTCTGAGCCTGTGTTTCTTGTGTTAGAACTTCTGCAGGAGCCAGCAGGCCCTGAAGCCTGTTTGACCCTACGTCCAGAGTTGGTGGGCCACCTCTGTGCAGTGCCAGGCCAACTCCCAGGCTCCCTCAGCCCTGTCCTCGGTCCTCGCCCTGGCCCCCAGCATGGTCCTGTGGTAGTTGCCCCGCCCCACCCCAGGCTCCTAGAGAAGAAACAGGAGAGGCAGAAGGAAGGCCACATTTCTCACTTGGCCCGCTGCCTGGTTTTCATTAGGCCCGCTGCCTAATTTCCCTGGGCGGCACGGCTTTCTTGGCTAGTCTCTCCTCTTTCTTAACCATTTTGGAGGAAAGAGCTGTCACACCCCCGTCCCCCTCACCCCAGTATCGTGGCCCGGAGTTCTTCCTGCTGTGTCACCCCACCGCCTCTTGCTGCCACGTCAACTCATGTCCCCTCTTCCTGGAGTCCCCGGGGACGGAGAGCAGAAGCTTAGACAGACCCACTCCGCGATTAAGGACGCTAACTGTGGTCGTCTGTGTTTGCTGAGCACTTACTACAAACCAGGCACCATGAACTCGGTGGTGGCCCACTTGAGCCTTACCAAGCAGGGACCCACAGTCGTAGCCCTAACCACCACGCCGCGGGCACCTGGAGATTCTGAATGCCCTCCTCCTGGGGAAACAAACCCACCCCCCTCACACGCACACATTGTTTTCTAGATCTTTCCCGTCCGTTCCAGAACAGTGCTTTCCTTAGGGGAAGAGGCCAAAGCCCAGAGCACAGGTGCTGGAGGTAGTGAGCAAGCACCGAGGGGTCAGGGCAGGTGAGGGAGCCCTGGCAGGGCCGCTGGGCACCGAAGCTGGTTTCTGGGGATCTCCGGCACCGAGAGGACCACAGGGAAATGAGCCACCTGGGGAAGGTGGGGGGGGGGTCAGGGTCTTCACAGGGACCCTCGCCCACCCCGGGGTTGGGAAGGACAGGGCTGGGAGCAGAGCCACCCCAGTGTGGACGGAGCCCCGCGGGCAGGTCTGGAGCCACCATCCTCGCTTGGTGGGGCGATGGGAGCCCTCCCCAGTCTGAAGGGGCCACCCAGCTCTGAGGGTGGGGGCCAGGCCTGTGATAAAAGTGCCGCAGCAGCGACGGCGGCCATGAGAGGCGGCGAGGAGAGGGCGGCCGCCCTCCGGAGCCTGACATTCTTTTTAGGATCCCATAAAAGATAATGCCATCCGTAAAACCGCGCGCTCCTGCAGCCCGTGGCGCCAGCCCACGCCCACTCCCACCCCGTCCACTCTCCTGCCCGGGGCCGGGGCTCTACCCTGGGTGTCCCCAAGGCCCAGGACTTGTGAGCATGGGGCATCTCGGGATCGGGGTGCTCACGTCCCGGCCACCATAGCTGCCCAGGCGGACGGAGGGGCCGAGGCCCCCCCAGCGTGCCCCTCTGCCCTGCACCCGGTCTCCCGGGCCCTCAGGTCAGCAGGGCTGCGGCTGCCAGGCCGGGGGGCGGGAATGTGCCGGGGCAGATCCCGCTCTCGCTCTCGGTGAGTCACCCCGTGGGAGGGTGTTGATGAATCCAGATCCCGGCGCTCTGTTTTGGGCTCCTGGGAATTCACAAACTGGGGTCTGCCGCCAGGCCGCGTGGCCAGGAGCAGTCAGTGGGTGCGGGTCCTCCTCCCGCTTCCGCTGGGAACCGCCTTCCATTCTGAGCAGCTTTGGGGCCTGTTTCTCCACCTTGAAAATGGACATAAATACGCTGCCCTTGGTGATTTTGCGAGAAAGCCCTGCATTTAAAAATATGTCACAGCAAGTGCAGTTCTTGGGATGACGACAATGAGCGTCACTGACTGAGTGCCTACTGCATGGCAGGCGCCATCCTCCGAGGGGTATAATTACTCCTCCCGGCAACCTTGTGAAGTCTGCGAGATTATCACCCGTTTTAAGGGAGGAAACTGAGGCCCAGAGAGGTTAAGTAACCCGCCCGGGGCCACATGACCTACCCACTGCACCAGCAGGCTCCCCGGCCTCCCACGGAGTGAGCTAAGGCCACCCCAGCAAATGCCAGGAGCCGCGCTGCACCTCCCGGGCCTTCCCTGCCTCCAGGTGGGGACCGGCCCTGACATTAAAGTGGGTGTTCCTCTCCGCGGTGGCGGCTTCCTCTCCCGGGGACCCACCACGGCCGTGCCCCCAGCCCCACCCAGGAGGACCGGGTGGCCCTGGCTGCTCCCACCACCTTCCCACGGGCAACCCTGCTGAACCCTGTGTCCCCAAACCCAAAGGTACACGTGTCCCTTCTGGGAGCCTTCCAGGTGGGCAGAGCTGCCCTGGGAAGGGCCCGACCGTGTTTCCCAACACCCCGGACTCCACGTCCTCGCCCCAGCCCGGGGAGCGGGCGCCTCCTGGGGGCCCCACAGCCTCCGAGGACAGGTCCTGGGAACACCCTGCTTCCTCGGCTGCGGAGTCCCGAGTCCTGTCCCTCACCTCCTCTCAGGCCCTTTTCCTGGGGTTTCTCTGACATTTTCAAAAGCTGTTGGGCTACTAAGCAAGGCCTGGGATCCTGTCCCCAAGAACCCCAGCGCTCCTGTCCCTCTACGTTGTTCTGATACTCTCATTCACCTGTTCCAGTTTCTAATGTGCCTTAGGAACACCTCTGTCCCTCTCTGTGCCTCACAGTGACAAAACAGTGGCTGTGGGGGTCACGTCCTGCCTGGGCTAAGAGTTTAGGCTTGCTTCACCTCCATTTTACAGGTGAGAAACGGAGCCGCAGAGAGGTCAAGGGACTTACCCAACATCACACAGCTAGTTAGTGGGAGATGCAAGACTCAAACCCATGTCTACCAGGCACAACGGTCCTCACTCTCAACCGCCACGGTGGCGGCCGATTCCCTTTTCACCAGTGTGTGACTCTTTGCTGTTCCTCCTGCACCAAAGAGCAGGGTGCATAGCTCTTCGGAGCATCGGGGGGCCGAGCAGACACACTCACTGAACGGCTTTGAACACTGGGAGCACGGATGACCTCAACTCACATAACAACCGTGAAAGACGGCAGCACCATCCCTGCTCTGCACCTGAGGGAAACGGAGACTCAGAGACGGAGAGCCACATGCCTGAGGTCGCACAGGGAGTTGGGGTAAAGATGAGAAGCCAGGCTACCCACCCAGCCACAGGCTCTTCCCACCTTCCTCCGTCCCCTGGGTTCCAGCCACACGCCGCCGGGGCCAGTTGGGCCTCCTTCCCAAGGGAGGCTGCGGGCACAGCGTCTTTAAGCTGCCCTTTGAGGGACCAGCTGGGGGGGGGCTGGGGAGGGGGCCTCCAGCAGCGGCACGCAGGGCGAGGAGCCCAGACCCGTCTGTCTGAGATGGGGTCAGCGCCGGGGGTCCTTCTCTGTGAGCACTTACGGCACAATTGATGGGAGACACGCTCATCAAACGAGGGACAAATCATAAAGTTCGGGAGATGGAAATTAGGCGCGGACAAATGATCCAGGTGCAGGGGAGATTTATGGGGGAGGCTGCATCCCAGCTAATGATTTCTGCTAATGATTCTCCGAAGTGTACAGTGGCACGGAGCCCGCGTTCCGTGGGGTGACACGGACCCTGCGGGCCGGATGAAGGACGTTCCTGGGGAAACGCAGAAGGCAAGGGGCTGAGGAAGAAGGAGGGGGACCCCCAAACGCAGGGGCCCCAGCAGCAGAGGGGGGAGGCCAGGATCTTGGGGTGTAAGCCGCCCTACCAAAGACTGATGGCTCCAGCGGCTCCCGGCCCTCTCCGCTCGCCCTGTGAGTGCCTCTGCCTGGCAGCTCCGCGCTGGCGGGGATGCCCGCTGCTGACACACGCGGTTTCCAAGCCCACCACCATCCTTCATCCACCAGCCCCCAGCCCGGTGGCTGCTGGCTGCACATGGTCCCGCCCTGCCCCCTTTCTCCCCCCCTCCTGGCCCTCCCTTCTGGAAGAGTGTCCCCTCCTAAGGGCCGCTTGCCCCCACTTCTCAGCCCTCCCCTGTCCCTAAGGCTGCCACCTCCAGAGGACCCCAGCTGGGGGCTGTCAGCTGCCACCATGTCCCTAAGCCCTGGACTGAGCCCGTGTGTGCCCACCAGCTCCTGGCGCCCAGGCCGCCCTACGGAGCCGTCTTCCCTTCCCCGCGTTCCCAGGGGGAAATCAGGCTTCGGGGTCCACAGAGCCTTGGTCCTGGGGCTGCCCGGCCAGCGAGGCTTCAACCAGGGGCCTGGCTCCACACCCAGGCTCCCTGCAGCCGCCTGGACCAACTCACATCCTTGTGAGCCGAGTCCCCCTCCATGGATGGACAGATGGAGCCAAAGGACAGGGGACACTGAGGCATCTCTGGCAGAAGGGACAGGAAGGGAAAGCAATAGGGGGCAGCCGCTGGCGGCCTGGCCAGGAAGGACCAAGGCCAGCAACGATTCCCACGATAGGGCCAGGGAGCTGGAACCTCAGGTCACCCGGCACAGCCTTTAACCCGTGGCCGGGAGAAGCTGCACCGTGAAGGGGGAAAGCAACCCTGCGGCCTGCCACCCAGCTCTGCCGGCCACAGCAGGCAGGGGCTTCTGTGGGGACGCAGGTGTGTGGACAGGCACTGCCGCTGTCGGTGCAGGGAGTGCGGGCTGGCGACCTCTTTCCTGCGTGGCCTGAACTTCACAGAATGCATAGATGTGACCTTAATAATCAGCGGGGACAGAAACCCAGCCAAGCCCTTCTGGTTTGGAAAACAGAAAAAGGAGCGGCTTGGTGCCTGCCCATGGCCACCCTGGCCCGTGTCCCCGGAGCATCTCTCTGACAGGGGACACGTGCTCTGGCGGGGGAGGGGTGCCACCTTGGAATCCCTCTCCCGTGCCCCTCGCAGCCCCAGCATCAGAGTGAAAATGAGCTCTGATCTGAAACTTCAGCTGCAAAAGGAGGCGCTGATGCCGGATAAGGAGGGATCGCCGCTCACCAGCTGGGCGCCTGCGGTGCCCCTCCACCTTGCGTCCAGGCCTGGGTGGGGAGGGCAGCTGCAGCGATCGGCGTGGCCCAGGGAGCCCACCCCACCCACGGGCCTGCCGCAGATTGACAGGTGCCGGAGACCCCGCCCCGACACTGGCCTGCCTTAGGGGCAGCATCTATGGACGGTTCTATCTGCTGGAGTTAGCCAGGTCCTGGAGGGAGGCGACTCATTAAACGGGCTGGCTAAGGGGTTGGGACAAGCCGAGGACGGGCCAGGATCTGGGACAAGTCCGTGTTATGGGAACAAGGTGTACACTCCTGGGGGCAGGGGCTCTGGACCTAGGGAGGACCCCTAGGGAATTAGGAGCTTTGAAGACAAATGGCACAGTGCATCCTGGAAGGATCAGGAGCTCTGACATCAGTGTCACCCGGTTAAAATGCCAGCTTAGCCACTTCTCGTTCCAACCTTGGCAGGCCACTCAACTTCTCTGAGTCTTGTCATCATCTGTAAAATGGGGATAATAATAGTAACAATTCACCTGGCAAATAAGGGATTAGATTTAATGTATGCAAAGTAGCTCATAATTGGTAAGTACTCAATTAGTGGCAGCTACTCTACTGTCATTGAACTTAGAGAAGATGAGACAGAAGGCCTAGGAGGACCACAGACCTTGTTTAGGAGAGGAAAGATTTGGGGCTGAGTAGTCACAGCGTCAGCTGGGCCCATCCAATGGCTGGAAGAAGGGAGGAAGAAGGACAGGAAAAGGAAGGGGAAGAGGAGGTACTGGGGAGGTGGCAGAGATAAATATATGTCATGATCTTGCTCCATCTGGGTGACTGGTGTACCCCAGGGGTAGTGACTCAGCTGCTGAGAAGTCCCCACCCCGAGACTGGTCCCACAGCTCAGGCCACAGACACAGCAGACGCATGCAGGAATGGCCCATGGAGCAATGTCCAGGGTCACCCATCTGCTCCTGGACTCAGGCACTACCCCTGCTTCACACCCCAGCCCAGGCCGAGGGCCAGGTGTCAGTCAGCTGACTCCCCCAGGCAGGGCAGGCCCAAAGACATCGAGGAATTTACTGGGGCCACACAGCAACGCCTGTGAGCTTCATCCCATTAAACCAGAGAGGTCAAGTCACTTGTCCAATATCACAGAGTCCAGATATGATAGACACAGGAAGCCCAAAGACTGCCCAGTCTATGCCCAGAGGCTCTGGCCTGAGCCTTCCAATCCCACAGGGCCCTGAGCCAGGGCTGGGGCAGGGCTCAGTGGAAGAGCACTTGCCTAGCACGTGTGAGCCCTGGGTTCCGTCCCTAGCCCTGCTGGTAAGTAGTAAAATGATTACATATGTGTCTCCTAAGCACCTGGAATTCCCAGGAGAAGCAGCTCTGTGGGTCCAGGTGGACCCTGTGGGCTGTGGCAGCTGCTTCCCAGATGACTGTCGAGGGCCTCATCTGTGGGCGTCTTCATAGCCGACCTCACCCAGATTGAGCTGGGCCACCCCACTCACCATCGTGCCCTTGGGGACCTGCCTCAGCCCTGAGCCTCCCGGTCCCTCCCATTTCACCCAGAGCCTGCTCCTCGCCTCCAGATTCCCTCAGAGCCCTGTCTCTAACTCCCCGGCCTCCTGCCCCGGTGCCCTGCGGCCAGCTGCCCTCCCCCAGGCTGCGGGTGGCATCTCTGGGCTTCTTGTGCGGTGTGCCCTTGTTGATTTCTGCATGGGATTTCCCACCGTGTATGTCCAGCTGGGCTGTGGGCTCCCTCGGGAAGTGACCGTGGTGTCAATGCCTCCTCCACTGTGCTGCCTGGGACAGGGCTCTGCCCGAAGCGGAGGATGAAGGTCCCACACACTGAAACCCCAGATAGGCCAGTGGACCCTGGGACTGAGCCCACGGGGTCCGGGGGTAGTCCTCTGCTTCAGAGAAGGAGGCTGGGCAGGGGACCCTCGTACAGCCAGTTCTTCTGGCCTCTGCGCAACGTCAGCCAGAGGAACATGACGCTAGAAGGTGCCGGTGCTGACCGACATCCTCTGGGGGCCTCCCGTGGGACATCGCCTGGACAGGTCACCGTACTCACTGGGCTCCGGGATGGGTGACCGTGGACATGCTCACTGCAGAGAGGGTGAAAGAAAATCTAAAATGTCCCAGAAAGGAGCTGGGATCCGAGCCCCCTGGTGTGCCAGCGCACATTCACAGCCACGCCGACGGCCGGCCCCTTTGGGGCACCCTTCCTTCCGGGTGACCTGGCCATCCTCTCCCTGCGCTGGTCCAGGCATTGCTGAGGACCGTCTTTGGGTCCCCTCCCTGCTGTCCCTGGGCCAGCACCCTTCCAGACGGCTCAGCATCTCCCTGAGCCCACATGGCAGCATGAGCTCTGGTGGCCCTGAGGCCCGATCTCGGCGTGGCACCAATGACAGAGCCTAGGGCTGTGGGCGTCTGCCTCGGTTGCTGGCAGAAGCCCCAGCCCCTCCACGGGGACGAATTAAAACCATCCCCAAGTCAGCCCACACTGCCGGACTCCTACTGTGTGGGGGACTTCTGTGGACCCAGGAGCCCCTCCCTCAGCTCACAGAGCGCGGGGCGCAGAGGAGGGACCCTTCACCTGCCAGTGACGCCTAGGAAGCAGGAGGCTCTAGACTACAGGACAGGGGCTGGTTTTCCCCAAGGCCAGTCCTTCTCCCAGCCTGACCGCCTCTACCCCGTGCCCAGTGCAGGAGTCCCTGGGTCCCTCACTCACTGAGCACCAGCCACGCCAGGCGCTGTCCTCCAACCCCCTGGGGTCCCTGGGGAAGGTGACCTGTTGGAATCCAGGAGGCGGAGGCTAGGCAGGGAGGGGCAGGGGGTCTACGTGGCCCAGAACACTCGCTCCCTCTGATCCGTCATGCCTCCTAATTCAATAAGGTGAGGAGGAGCATAATTTGATCATATTTGTTTTGCCTTACTGCAAAAACAGAAAATGAAGGGCTGCAGAGCCGCACCAATTTACTTCATCCGACCTTGATTAAAAGAAAATTAATTGTCACATCTCTCAGGGTATCACAGGCAGCAGCCAATGGCTCTCCAGGAGACCACAAAGAGAGGGAAAGACGGCGAGGGAGGCTCTGTGCCCTTTTCTCCAACCACTTCCAGCCAGAGACAGCCACGCGCGGGGGCCTGGCGCTGCAGGAGGCTGCTGGTGGCCGGACAGCGGCCCCTGCGCCAGCCCTCTCCTCTCCCGCCCACCCCTGGACTTCAGCCCCCCTCCCCTGAGGACTGGCGCCCCACCCCGGAGCCCAAGTCCTGCTCCAGAAACCCTCGGGGGCTCCCTCCCCTCCTGGGGCTGCAGATGCCCTGTGAGGGAACCCCAAGAAGAAGCCTCCCAGGAGCCAGGCCCCCTCCAGCCTGCCCCCCCACTGGCCGCCCAGCCCCAGCTCCAGAAGCAGGGTGGGTAGGAGGGGGCTTGGCGCTGCCCGGGTGAGCAGGGCGGGGTGTCGCTGGGGAGAGCGGCTCATGAAAAGTTAATGCCCCCTTGCAGGTTGTTGATTTTTGTTTGTTTTTCTCTTTTTGCCAGAAGAGAAGCCTCTTTCATTAGCCCAGACTGTCATTACCCGGCATTAAATTTTCATAGAGCGGGC
This sequence comes from Callospermophilus lateralis, assembly GCF_048772815.1. Lineage (NCBI taxonomy): Eukaryota > Metazoa > Chordata > Mammalia > Rodentia > Sciuridae > Callospermophilus > Callospermophilus lateralis. The sequence goes on along the minus strand of NC_135311.1, from coordinate 136,762,256 downwards.
GGGAGGCAGGGCAAGGGGAGGCGGGCAGGGGGGCGGCTGGGGGCTCGGGGCCTGCTGGGGCTGAGACCAGCTCCCCTGGGCTCCTGCCTGCGCACTGCTAGGTCTTAATCGTGATAATTGCCTTTCTCCAACGCCCACCACGTGTTCAGCGTGGCCTCTGGATCTCGGCCTTTGATCCACCTAATGCTCCTTCCGAAGGTTTTATGATTAGCCCCATTTTACAGACCAGAAACTGAGGCCCAGAGTTTGTGCCTCTTGTTATGGCCAGTGGTGTCTCTGGCCTCACCAGGGCTGAGAGCAGAGAGAGGAAAGGGGGTCTGGGGCTGGAGGGGCCTCAGAGGCCACCCCAGACAGGCAGGGACTCTGGGTTGGGGCCTTTTGCCCTGGGGAGCAGGGGGAGCTGGGACCCCCAGCCCCGGGAGGTGGGTGGGCAGCTCCTCTCAGCCAGCCAAGGGTCCGTGCCCCCGCCAGGCAGGTGTCAGGGCCCTCACAATGGTGCACCTGGCGTGGGCGCCAGGCCTGCCCATTCAGCCCCGAACAATCACAGCTTCCCAGCCGCAGGCCCAGAGGCCTCCAGGGGCGGAGGACAGAGGCCTAGAAGCAGATGGGCTGCGGGTGTCGGGTTTCCAGCCTCGGGTGGGGCGGGCGGCCTGGAGGGGCAGGGAGCAGGCTCCTCCACAGCTTCCAGTGGCCCCTTCCAGCCTCTGGCCCCGAGCAGGTGGGCAGGCTGTCCCATCTCTACCACCACCGCCACTTAGGGCACGCTGGTGCGGAGGATGGGATGGCTGGAGGGTGCAGGGGGGCTCCTCACAGGGCTGGGGAATCCTGGGGAGCCTGGGCTCTGTCCCTACCGCCCACTTGAGCAGCTCGCAGAACCTCCCTGGGCCTCAGTCTCCTCATCTGCGAAATGGGTGGACATGGTGAGCAGGGGTCTGGGCACCAGAAAAGCCACAGCGAACAAAACTGACACAAACCCCCTGCCCTGGCCGAGCTCTGGTCCTAGGGCGGGATGGGGCACTGTGGGCAGAGTCAGATGCACATCAGCTCCACCAGAAGAAGGGAAGTGGAGAGGGAAGGTGGGCAAGGAGGCCAGGACTCAGGGAAGGTCAATCCCAGACCAGGTGGGGAGCAAGCCAGGCAGATCTGGGCAGGGCCCTTGGCCTGCCAGACGGAGGGAACGGCAGGGGTCCGATGAGTCTGTAGCAAGCTGGTGGGGCGGGAGGAGGGGCCGCGAGAGAAGCACTTAGACTCCTCCTGTGCTTGGGCCCGGTACTCCGGACACCCCAGTAGCCCCCGAGCATCCCATTTTACCCATGAGGACTCAGGGTTGAGGAGGGGAGGGAATGAGTCCTGTCGTGTGTCCTGCTCCCCTGCCCCATCAGGTGAGGAAGGGGCGGCCAGATAAGGCCCCTGGGCTGGGACTCCTGCTCCAGGGCTCTGACCACTCAGCACCCGACGGGAAACAGGGCGGCGGCATTCGGGAAGGAACAAATGCCCACGGCAGGCCCCGGCTCGGCCCATCTTTGCAGGGTGGTCAGAAGCCCTTGCAGGCTGGGAAACCTTCCTACTCTCTCGGGGCTTGGCCTCCAGCACCGGGGTCTGCGGGGAGAGATGGGAGGATCTGAGGAGGGATGGGGACTAGTCCAACTCCCTCCTGGGACAGCAGGGAAACCGAGGCCCCTGCTCACCCCTGGCTCAGCAATTGCATCGGGCAGCCGTGATGCGGCTCTGATGGGTAGAGTGCCCAACAGCGCCGTGGGGTGGCAGGAATCCCCCCATTCAAGGCTGGAAGGGGCACCTCAGAGATCACGTGGGAGAGGAGTCTCTGAAGCAACCCACGAGGGCCGCTGTGGATGGCGGACTTCGGCGAGGGGCTCCGGAGGGTGTGCGGAGCAGGCCCGGGCTGTGTTGGGGGTGCGAAGCTGGGGGTCAAAGAGAGGCAGGAAAGGGGGGCTGCTCCTTCTCAAAGGCCACTGTCATCGCCCATGTCCTGGGTGACCCAATGTCAAGCAGCCTGTGGACCCCTCCCTGGCTGAGGAATCGAGGGCCCTGGCAGCACAGGCTCTGCCTCTGCCTAGGTGCCACCCCTGCCATTCCTGTGATGGCCCCTGCCTCGGTTTGGCCAGAGGTGAATCGGGGAGAACAACGACACAGTCCTGGCCTCTTGGTGTTGGGAGGCTGGATGGGGCTGTGCACAAGGCCCCGGCCCAGCCTGGCGCCGGCTCTGAGCTTGGCATGCACCCGGTTCTCAGTGCTGGTGAGCCTTGAAGGGCACCTCGCCTGCAGGGAGGGTCCCAGGGGGCCCTGAGGCTCAGAGCGATGGAGGGGCTCCCCAGGCTCACGTGGAAGGGGTCAAACTCAGGCCCTCTGCGTTCCTGGGCGCTTCTTATCCTCTGGTGCACAGAGACCCGGGGAAGCCAGTGGTGTGGCTCAGGGCAAGGAAGCAGTCCCAGGTCCCTGGAGGCCCAGCTGACCCCCTCAGGACCTCCTCAGGGCGGGCTTGAGGCCTGACAGTGCCCAGTGTCTCCTCTTGTGCAGGAGGAGGGGCGGACCCCCCTCCCCCTTCCAGCCACCCCCAGCCTGGCTGGGCTCCTCCCCTCCCTCCCTGACTGCTCACTCTAGGAACAAAGGCGACGCGGGCACATCCCTACTTCCTGGCGGTGCTGATTATCTAATTCCCTACCCCTCAATTACCGCTCCCGGAGGCAGGCATCTTCCCGGGGGTGCCTGCCCTCCCTTCCCAGAGGCTGTGGGACCCTTCCTGAAAGGGGTCTCCATCCATCAGGGAATCCCAGGGGACCAGGCTAGACCATGTACCCCTTGGGCAGCCCCCAGGAAGAGGACTCTCCTCGAACACTTGGCTAGCCTCATGCCCCCGCTGCCCGCCTCCCCAGGATCCTGGTCTCTCTCTCTCTTTTTTTTTTTTTTTTGGTACTGGGAATTGAACCCAGGGTGTTAACCACTGAGCCACACCCCAGTGCTTTTGTTTTTCCTTTTGAGACAGGGTCTGGCTAAGTTGTTTAGAGCCTTGTTAACTTGCTGAGGCTGGTCTTGAGCTTGTGATCCTCCTGCCTTAGCCTCCCAAATTGCTGGGATTAGATGTATGCCACCATGCCTGGCAGGATCCTGGACTCTTTTTTTTGTTGTTGTTGTTGGGGGGTGGGTGGGTACTGGGGATTGAACCCAAGGACACTGTACCACTGAGCTACATCCACAGAACTTTTTTTTGGTGGTTGTCGATGCCTTTATTTTATTTATTTATTTTTATGTGGTGCTGAGGTTCGAACCCAGTACCTCACACATGTTAGGCCAGCTCTCTGCCTCTGAGCCACAACCCTAGCCCAGGATCCTGGACTCTTGATCTGGATGGGGCACAAGCACACAGGCTCCTTGCTGGTCAAGGAAAAGTGTGTGCAGGCATGTTTTGTGGGTGTGCAGGCATGTTTTGTGGGTGTGTATGTTGATGCACGGGAGTGATTCATGTATGAGCAAGCGTGCAACAGTGTGAATGTGTGTTTGCCAATATGAAGGTGGGGCGTATGCGTTACTCGTGTGAGAGTGCACTGGGCAAAGCTGAGTGTGCATGGTCTGTGAGTGGGCACTTGGAATGGGGGAGGAGGCTGCCAGGTGTGGCAGTGCAGAGAGCTGAGGGACGGGGAATGGCCCCTGTCAGCACAGGGTCCTCAGACCTCCGGCCTGCTCCCTGCTGGACTCAGCTCCCATCCTTCCTGTCAAAGGGAAGGAAGTGATCACCTCAGGCAGGTGGTCTGGGCCGGTTACAGATGCAAAAAGACTCGGTGCTGATTTGCATCTTTCATTTGCATGCATTTCCATAGGGTCTACTGATTGGTTATTTGAAAGCCTCACACCCCCTGTCTGTTTGCAATGGCTCTTTCTGGAAAAAAACTCATGGCTGGGTTCTGTCGACAGCAGGGCTGAGGCTAGCCCCTGAGGGCCGAGGCTAACCCACTGGGAACCAGCCCCTTAGGGATTGCTTATCAGCACAGAGCAGATAACAGTCCCCAGGTCTTCTCTGACACCAAGGTGCTCTTCCATCAATACCCGAGCAAGGTGTGAATGGGGACAACGGAGATGCTGCCGGCTGCCCTGGCTTCTCCAACCTGCAGTGGGTCTTAGTGACGTGTCCTTACCCTGAAGGTGCCTGTGAGGGACCCTAAGGGATGGCCGCTGGTCACATTCTGCCCATCTTCATCTCCTCTCTCCCAATCTTTTCCTGGCCCCCACCATCGCCACTGAGGCAGGACCCAGAGGCATGTCCTCCCCCTCCACCTCAGGGCCAGACGCTGGTGATGGACAGTAGAAATGAGACCTCTGAGACCCCCAGCCCCCCGGAGGACCAGTTCTTGCAGGCCGGGCACGTTCTTGCAGAAGAGGAAAGAGCTTAGGCTCCCAGCAGAGGGGCGAGCGTGTGTGTGCACATGCCTGTGTGCACACAAGTGTGTCCAGATAGAGGAGCACTCACCCTCATGGGTGTTCATGGCAGGCCCAGGCACAGGAGAGAGGACGTGCATCTTAGCCCCGAATCACACAGGTGCACATGTGTGTCACGCGTGTGCTCAATGATGTGTCAAGAAAAATAGAAGCTGTGCCGTGAGGACCTAGATGCCACTGTCCATCTGTGTTTCTGCTGAGTCCCCAGTGTCCCCTGGAGTGAGCAACACGGCTGGACAAAGGCAGTGTCTTTGAATTTCGCTTGTCCCAGAAACATGTCACATATGTATGCATAGAAATGAACATAGAAATGAACATGGCTGTGGTATTGGGTGTGTGCACGTTGTTAACATATTGGACACATACATGGTGCACATGGACTGTAAACACGCTCCCGGGGACACCCAGGGTCCCGCACACACACTCGGCATGCGTGTGTCCCACATGGACTGTTGGCCCTGTGCTCGGATGTGGCTCCTCTGAACAGAGCACAGCACTGGGTGATCACTTGGCGTGGGCGTGCTGAGGGTCCGTGTGTGCACACTTGTGTGGGTGCGCGGGGCGTGCGTGACCGTGTGCAGAAGGTGTGCTCACGGGACAGCATGTGTCCGCATATCGCGAGCGGGAGATGTTTAGTAATTAAATCCCTCTTCACCCATCTGCACCTGTCTCCTTCTGAAAGCTGAGAGAACAGACGTCAAACGGGACAAGGGCTGGATTGAATACAGCCAATTCTGAAATATTTATTAGCTTGTGACTCCACTCAATGGAGGAGAAGGAATGCCAGCTAATCCACCCAGCGGTGCTCACAGCAGGGACATTTTTCAACAGAGACTTCTTATATTTCAACGACAGCCCACTCTGTCCAAAAATGGGAGGATTTTCATCTGGGCCCGTGCAGGGCTCTCTCCAGAACTCTGGCCAAGGACCCACGGGGCAGAGATCAAACCTGGGTACTCGTTCTGTTCCAGGGTCCTCTGTTCCCTGCTCACCTGCTCCTGGGGCCGTGAAGTTGGCTCTTCCTTGCACAAAGCCTGGCAACCTGGAAAGTAGCTGTGGTGGCCTGCACCAGCCACCGCTTATGGGCCCTTCTGTGTTGCGCCATCCGCCATCTCGTCCCCACTGAGCGAGGTGCCAAGTATCACCCCACTTTATAATCAGGCAACTAGGAATTTCCAACACATTGAACAAGTAAGGAAACTGAGGCTCTGAGTCATGAAATGAGCTACTTAATCCTAAATCATAAGCCCAGAGCCCAGGGGTGGAGCCAGGATGGGAGCCCTGGGACGGGTCCCCTGTGCCACTCGGCCGCTGCTCCACCCTGTGTCTCCTGGCAGACCACGGGGGACCTACAGTGTGTGCAGAGGGGATTTTGAGGCCACGACTAAGAACATTTAGAACGAGCGGGGTGGTTCCTGCCGATGTCTGCCACTGTGGCAGGACACAGCTGGGCGTTTGCTCCCCCTCATCCCCACTGCACCCCAAACTCGATGACCGTGGGGTCTTCCCTTCTTATCATAGCAGCTTGATTCCTCTGACAACCCAGGCCCAGAAACTCTGGCGTCCTTTCCTGCCTGGCTGCCTCCCCCCACACCCACACCCCTGGGCAAATCCTGGCGTCTCTGCTCTCAAAACCCCTCGGCAATCCATCCAACCATCGCTGGCCAAGCCCAGTGGTGTGGCCCTCTCTGCACCCACATCCTTTCCCCCTCGGGGCCATCTCCCAGTCCCCACCTGGTCCAGAGAGAAACTTCTGCCACCTCCTTCAGACCTTGACACTTCTCAAGGGTTTCCAAGGTCTCCGTCTCACCTGGTGTAGGAGCCAAAGACCTAACGCTGACCACAAAGCCCAGCCTCACCATTCTTCTCTCTCCCTCTCGCTTGCTCTGCTAATCTGACCTGCTCCTCCCTGAACACACCAGACGTGGTTTCTTCTCAGGGCCTTTGAACATGCCGTTACCTCTGTGTGGGATCGCTTCCTGGAGATCCACGGCGCCCCGGTCTCCTCTAGGGTCTACTCAAATGCCCCGTTCCTAAAACCACCCTGTGGAAACAGCATAGCCCTCCCCTGGGCCCAGCCCTCCCTGTCCTTTCGTCCTGTTTTATGATTCTTCTCAGTACCTTCTATTTTATTTTATTTCTTGGTGGTGCTGGGGGTGGAACTCAGGACCTTGTACGTGCTAGGCGAGCACTCTATCAGAGTTGCATCCCTAGTCCCGCTCCTTAGCTTTTGGGTCACATTCTAGAATGGTTGTTAACTTCACTATTTGACATATTTACCGATTCGCACCAAACACTGTTCTTTCATTATTGTTCTTAGGCATTTTTTTTTTTTTTTTTGGTCACTGGTTTTTAGCAATTTGTCTGTCATGTGCCCAAATATGGATTCCTTCAAATTGCTTCTGTCTGGGACCCATCTGAGTTTCTTGGACCTGTGGGTTTATAGTTTTTATCAAAATTGGAAAATTTTTAGCCATTCTAACTTTAAATATGTTTTCCATTCCTACCCTTCCCATCTGTGATTCCAATTACCCACATTAGGCTCCTGATACTGTCCCACAGGGACTGAGATGTTGGTGGATTTTGTTCACTTTCTCTCAGTCCTCTGTCCCCCCTGTATTTTCTTTTAAGTCCTTTCTACTGTAGGACTTGAAGGTCACTAGTGTTTTCTTCATCGGTGTCTAACAAGCTGTTGAATCCCATCCAGGGTACTTTTCATTTCAAATGTCGACTGCGATTTTTATCTGTAGAAGTTTGATTGGCGCTTTCTCAGTATTTCTGCATCTCTCATGCTTCCGTTCCTTCCTGAACACGAGCAGTGCCTTCATGACTGCTGCCACAAACATCCCTGTCTGCAGCTCCACCTTCTGTGACATTTCTAGGTCTACTCCTATTGACTGGTTTTTCTCCTGCTGGTGAGCCACGTTTCCCTCTGTCCTTGCTTTTGCTTGCCTGGTAATTCTTACTGAAGGCTGGACATTTAAAAAATAAACTTTAAAATTTAAAATAACTTTAGCTTTATAGGAAAGCTGAAAGGGCTGGGAGAGAGCTCAATGGTAGAGTGCTTGTCCAGCATGTACGAGGACCTGGGAACAATATCTAGCACTGAAGAATAAAAAAGGAAAAAATGATTCTAACTTTGGGCTGACTCGGGGGTAGAACATTTGCTTAGCACATGTAAGGCCTTGGGTTCAACCCCAAGCACCACAAAAATATGCTTTTGGAAGGTTGTAAAGGTAGTGCAGATAACGTCCCCCCGCTGCCCACCCAGCCTTCCCATTGCTAATGTCTCACGTCACCGAGGCACACATTTAAAAACTACAATACTGACGTTGGCACATTATGCTAAACTCCAAACTGTATTTGGGATTCACCTTTTTTTTTTTCTTTTCCATCAACATCCTCTTTCTATTCCACCGTCTAATCCCAAAGGTCACATGGCGTTCATTGCCATGCCTCTCCCCCGTATCCTCTGGTCTGTGATCACTTCTTAGTCTCTTGCTAAGACCTTGGCCATCTTTTTTTTTTTAATTAATTTTTAAATTTTACATATGACCGTGGAGTGCACTACAATTCTTATCACACAGGTAGAGCACAGTTTTCCACTTCTCTGGTTGTGTACACAGTGTGGACCTTGACCATCTCGAGGAGGGGAATGCTCCCTGTCTGCTCCCTGGGTTTGTCTGTAGTTTCTCCCGTGATCAGGCTGGACTTGTGGGTTTGGAGAAGGCACACCACCGAGGTGAAGGGCCCTTGCAGGGCATCCCTCTGGGGATTGTGTGGCATCCTCTCCAGAAGGCGATGCCGCGTTACGTCACCCCTCACGGGCCAGCTGAGTTGGTGGTTGCCAGTTTCCTCCGCTGGGAATGGTAAAGTCACTGCTTTTTATTTTCTTTTTAAAAAAAAAAATTAAATGTTGATGAAACTTTATTTTATTCATTTATTTCTATGTGGTGCTGAGAATCGAACCCAGGGCCTCACACCTTCTAGCCCCAACCCTCCCCCCCCCCCGCCTCTCTCCACTAGGGATTGAAGCCAGGGGTTTTGTGTGAGGCAGACCCTTTATCATGGAGCACATCTCAGCCAGGGACCTTGCTTTCTGATGGTCAGCAACATTTTAGTGCAGGGGTCTAAAGACGTCTGTAAGAAGCCAGACAGAAGGTATTTAGGGTTTGTGGGCTAAGAGGCAACGTGGAGTTACCACCCGGCACTGACCCCTGCAGTACTCTGAGCAGCAATGAGGGCGCCGCAGACAGTCTGTGGTGGCCGCTCAGCTCCACCATCTCAGCGCAAAAGCAGCTGCATCGTGTGAATGAGTGAGGACAGCTGTGTTCCAATAAAACTTTATGAATATTGGAATCTGGATCTCATGCCATTGTCACATGTCACAAAATATTACTCTTCTTTTGATTACTTTTTAGCCATTTAATATGTAAAAGTCATTCTTAGCTCCCCTGCCAAACACAAAGAGGTGGTGGGTACATTCCACAGGCTACAGCCTGCCGCCTCGGACCCAGCGGAAGAGACAGACAGTAACCAACTCACAGGAACTGGGTGCACGGTGTTTAGAGAATAATAAGAGCCAAAAAGGAAAAGGAAGAGATGGAAGGAAGGAAGGAAAGAACCAGGCAGTGGTGCCCACCTCTAGTCCCAGATGCTCGGGAGGCTGAGGCAGGAGGATTGCAAGTTCAAGACCAGCCTCCGCCACTTATCAAAGCCTTAAGCAACTTAGTGAGACCCTGTCTCAACCTACAAAGGGCTGAGGATGTGGCTCAAAGGTAGAGCACCCTTGGGTATAATCGAAAGAAAGAAAGAAAGAGAAGCAAAATGAAAAGGAAATAAATTAAATTAAAGAGGGACCATGAAACCTTCGACCAAGTATCCCAGAAACATCTGAGAAGGTGACTTTTGTGTCACCTTGGCCCTGACCCAGCTGAGCTTCCTGAGAAAACAGACACTGTCTTTGTCCTCAGCCCCAAAACACTGCTTGGTGCAAAGTGGGAAGAAATACCTGCACACAGGGTGCCATTCTTGACTGACTAGGTGAGTCCCTAGGCAGGTGATGTCAGCAGAGCTGGGCTGGGACACTGCTCGGCCCTCTTCCTGCTGTGCAATCTGGGGCGAGCTCCTTCACCTCTCTGAGCCTCAGTTTCCTCCCCAGTGAAATGAAGTCCACCAGCGGCAGTGGGGTTTGTATGAGATGGCCGGTGGAAGGCGCCTGACCCGGCCAGGTGCTGGGTAACTGGCAGCTGCCGTATCCGCAAGACAGAACCTCTGCCCTGGGGTGATCTGGGTTGGGTGTGTGAACGAGTTCCCTGTGCCACATCCACTGTCTCCTTCCCGAGGCCTTGGACTCTTCGCAGCTGGGCCCAGAGGACAGGGACCTCTCCACTCCACTGCAGGGTAGTGCAGGGCGTGGAGTCCAGAGCCCCAACTTCCAGCCCTGGCTGTGCCACTGTCTGCCCTGAAGCCCAAGCAAGTCACGCCCTCTGCCTGGACAGAGACCCTCCAAGGAGGAAGAGAGCAAGGAGCGCTGTCACGGCCCCCGCTGAGCCCCGGCTGAGCACGAGGAGGGGAAAGGGGCCTCCCGATTGGCCAAGCCCCAGTCTTAACCAGCACGCTCGTCCACTGCCACCCAGCCAGCCTTGACCCACTGGCAGGGGCTGGGGGCCAGTCGACCTGGGTCCAGTCTCTCTGTTGCCGCTTCCCAGGGAGTGACTCTCGATTATTAGAATCAGAGATTGCCACCCTCACAGAAGCCCTGATCACTGTCACTGCACCTGCCCCCACTGCCCCCACAGGCCCATTCCCGCCTGGTCTCCCTTCCTCATCTGTAACCTGCACAGGGACTCGAGCCTCCAGAAGGCGGTCCCCCCGGGGGATCTCATTTGTCACATGTCTCCAGCCTCTGGACAGTCAGGGAGGTTAAGGTGCCCAGAATATAGTGTTAAATGGATGCAGTCACAGAACCCTGGAGAGCACGGGTGCCCCTGGTAGGCCTGAGACCACGCAGGGCAGGGGCTGCTGAGGGCGCAGGGAGCTGGAGGCAGAGCAAGGCTCCTACTCTGGGCTTGTTTCCCTGGAGCAGAGGACACATCAGGACGATGAGGGTGTCCCCTGCCCTTGTGGTGGGCTGTTGGGGTGCTGGGCTGCAGCAGCCCCCTCTATGGGCTGAGACCGGAGGTGGCAGGGACCACCTCGTCAGAGCTACAGAGCCTGCCACGCGCAGGGTGCCTGAGGCCCAGCAGACCCGACTGACCCAGGGCCTGGCGCCCGGCAGGGAGCCACCTTTGCTCTTACTGTGACTATGGCTCCGTGGGCCCTCAGGGTTGTTCTGGGGCTCAGGGGCCACCACGTGTGACTGTTTTGCTTTCTGAGAGTCTACAACACAGCGCAAAAGGTGAGCGGCTCATTTTACTGCTGTTACCAATAACAATACCATGAATCTGTGATTTTATCAACCTCCTTCCATAGGGTAGAAGTGCCTTCCCATCCGTCCTCACTGGCAAGAGGTGGGAGGGTGAGGAAGACTCCTACTGGCCCTCCAGCACCTGGGGAGGTGTCGCGACCCACCCGGGATGTGGCCAAAGTCCCACCCAAGTCCCCCAAAGCTTGGCTCACTCTTTCAAGACAGGCCCAGGGGCACACGCCTGTAATCCAGTGGTTCTGGAGGCTGAGGCAGGAGGATCACGAGTCCAAAGCCAACCTCAGCAATTTTAGAGAGGCCCTAAGCAACTCAGTGAGACCCTGTCTCAAAATAAAATATAAAAAGGGGCTGGAGATGTGGCTCAGTGGTTAAGAGGCCCTGGGTTCAACTCCCAAAACCAAAAAAAAAAAAAAAAAAAGCCAGACTCAGGGAGGGTCAAGTCAAGGACAGACAAGGCTGGTTTGGGTCTGATGCTGTCAAATTCACACGCCTGGCCATTAGCCAGCCCTTGGGCCAGGCAATAGAATACAAAAGGGACTCTGTCCATAGGAGCCACACATGGCGGTTACATTCCCAGCCCCAAATCCTTCCTCCACTGGTCCTGAGCTGGCAGCTGAGCTACCTCTGTCCGTGTTCCATCGCCTCCCCTGGGGCTCAGCCAGTGTCCCGACTGCCAGGAGACAGCACTGACCCAGGGCCTGTTACTCCGTGTGAGAGTGGAGTGGGATTGCCAACTCTGGACATCACAGGGCCATCAGAGGGGCCCAAAGTCAGCTAGTAACACCAGTAGGCCAATAAGTCTGGCATTTCCTGAGCACCCCTGAGCCAGGCTCTGTGCCGGGCACTTGGGCTGGAGGTAGAGGCAGGTCCCTACCCACACTGAGCTCAGGAGCGATCTCACCCAGAGGCAAGACTCCAGCAGTTCCCTGTGGCCACTGAGGATACCAGGACACCAGAGGACTGGGGTGACCATCAGGATGCTTCTGGAGGAGGTGACCACTGAGCTGGCCAGAAGGACAGGCAGAGTTACTAAGGGTAAGAAGAGGAGAAAGGAAGGCCCAGGCAAAGCCGGTGCTCGTCTGTGAAGTGAATCAGGGCCTACCTCTAAAGGTCGCTGTGGGTTGAAAGAGAAGGGAGGGGAAAGTTCTTTTTAAACCTCAGGACACATTTTGGTAACTTTTATTTATGATGCATGGGGTCCTCCATCCCCAGCTTCCTCTGTCAGACCCCAGGATGTCCAGGACTCACAGTGCTGTGGTTCATGTCCATTTGGAAAGTCGGGCCTGTAGGAGTCCTCTAGGCCACGAGGCTTAGTCCAGCACCCACACCAGCTGCTAGACAAAGAACGACGCCGAGTCCCCTGTGGCCAGATTTGAACCTGAGCCCTGTGCCTAACTGGCCCCAACTCTGCCCACCCCCTGGCTCAAGGCCTTTTTTGCTTCTTGTCCCATTTCTATCCTTAGCTTCATCATCACACTGGACACTTGTAGCCAAATTGTCAGTTCTTAGGCCTTGATGTTCCCCTACAAGCATGACCAGCAACTCCGCTTCCTGCCTTGAGACACGCAGGGAGAAATACTCCTTATGGTTCTGTTCAGCTGTCATCATGACAGCCATCCTCAGGCTCACTGCAGATGATGAGCGCCATCACTACCTGCTACAGCACGGCCAGCCTCACTCGCTCAGGTGGGAGTCACCGTGAACACCGCCGTGACCATCACCACCTCAACCTTCACTGCCACCATCACCCCACCAACCCCAGATCACCTCCATCACCACCACCATCACCACTGCCAAGACCAGGGTCACCTCCATCACCACCACCATCTCCACAGCCAAGACCAGGATCACCTCCATCACCACTACCATCACCCCACCATCACCACCACCAACACAGATCACCTCCATCACCACCACCATCACCACTGCCATCACCATCACCAACACAGATCACCTTCATCACCACCACCATCACCACAGCCAAGACCAGGATCACCTCCATCACCACCACCCTCACCCCACCATCACCATCACCAACCCCAGATCACCTCCATCACCACCACCATCACCACAGCCAAGACCAGGGTCACCTCCATCACCACCACCATCTCCACAGCCAAGACCAGGATCACCTCCATCACCACCACCATCTCCACAGCCAAGACCAGGATCACCTCCATCACCACCACCATCACCCCACCATCACCACCACCAACCCCAGATCACCTCCATCACCACCACCATCACCACCACCATCACCAGGGTCACCTCCATCACCACCACCACAGCCATAACCAGCCCCAGCACCACGGCCAATATTACCACCAACACCAGGATCACTCCCCCAGGGGGCCATCGTCACAGACCTGATCCCTCTTCCTGGTTTTCAGATCTGAGACCAGTGCCACTGTCAGGACGAGCATGTGGATGAATCCTTGCTTTCCTGCCACTTGTGCCCAAGCCCCTGGGCTCCCCCCACAGGGTGCCTTTGCCTCTGAGCCCCCCTGGTTGGTTCCTGGGCCTGGAGTGCACTTCCCCTGGTCACCTCCATGGTGATGACTTCCACGAGGTGCTTCTTGCCCCTGTCTGGGCCGTGGGCCGAGAGGCCCTCCTCTGCTCCCCTCCCTCACTTGGAGCACCGAGGGGTTCACAAGTCGTGCAGCCTGTCCCTCTGCCCCACTGGATGCTGGGCTCCTCCGGGGCAGGGTGAGTCCTCGACAGCGTTTTGTCCTTGGTGCAGGCCTGGCTCAGAGGAGGGGCTCAACAAGCATCAGCTGAACACATGGAGGAGTGTTAGGTAAAAGCTCGTGAAACACTGCAATTCATGAAGCAAGAGCTCTGGGCAGGGAAGGAGACAGAAGGCTCTGCTCATCAGCGGGGGCCGAGCAGAGCCACGGGAAGCAGACAGTGGGGGGACCAGGGTGGGGGGCCCCGATACGACTTCCTGGGGAGAACGAGCCAGACTCAGGTACACTGTGCCAGTCAAGGACGCATCTCAGACCACAGCCACAGGGGCCGGGGTGGGGGAAGTGGGGTCAGGGGTCAACTGCCCACTGGCCTGGCCCTCTCCTCTAGGACCCCTAACCTGGGGGAGGTGGAGGAGGAGGTGGACCAGCCCCTGGTGCCCCGCGCAGGGTGGCCTCTGCTCGACCCCTTTAAGACAGCCCGCGTGGCTTCCCTTTGCTTGTTGAAACTGTTCGGTTTTCGGACAGGACAGGGGAGGGGGGCGGGGGGGAGGTCACACCTGTTGTGGAACTTGAGAGAAGGCTTATTTATAAATGTTCAGGGCTCGGGATTCTTGCGGAGCTGATGTCCGGAGGGGAAGGTCACCAAAATGCTTGTTTATAAAAGCAACAGCAACTGGAGCACCATAAACGGGCTAAACGACGAAATTAACAAGCAAGCGAGGCGGGGCGTGCGCGGCAGGGCTGGGCCTCTGCTGGCCCGGGTGCCACCACTGGGCAGAGCCCCAGGCTGCCTCCAAGCCAGGTCTCTCCCTCCCTGCCCTGGCTGTCCTGCCTGCCCCCCAGCCCCAGCCAGGCCCCAGGGCCACCCCCACCCCAGTCCGTCCTCATTGTGCCCCCCACCCGGGCACGTCTCAAGTGGTCACCCCTCCAGGGCACACTTCTTGCTGCGCCATCCTGGTGAGGGCTGCTGCTCGATCCCCTCAAGGTGGGCCCTTCTGTGCCCTCCAAGACCCGCAAATGTAGCAGGTTGGTGCTGAATCAGGAGTGGTTTTTTTTTTTCTTTTCTTTTTTCTTTTTTAGCTCACAGAGTCCAGACTCCGGCCTGCAGCCTGCCCGGGAGCAGGGGGTGGGGTGGACATAGAGGCCCCTGGAGTGGCAGAGGGTGGGCATAGCCCCTGTGCTCACTCCTTCCTGGGACTCTCTGTCCAATTCCCAGTTTCAGGAAAGCTGTGTTCTCCGTGGGTGACTGATGGCTGAACAGGTGGCTTCTGGGGTAGAGAGTGTCAAGTGAACAGAGCGAGAAGTGGCCCTTTTACGGTTCACTTTCGCTGCCTGCCCGACCTTGGCTGCTGACAGCTCAGGGGCCTCCCCCTGGTGAGGGCGTGTGTCAGGCCGCCCACCACCAGACACCACCCTGGCCCTGTGGCCCAGCAGCCGGGGCAGGCTGCACACATCCCTGGACGTGGGGACAGCTGAGAGGGAAACTGAGCCCTGCCCTCCTCCACACACTAACATGCATGCACACGCTGCCCACGTGGTCCCAGGCACATGGGGACAGTCATGTGAGGAGGGCACTCGTTCTCCTGGATGCAAAATACCTGCCCCCACCTCCCAATCCCCCATCAATTCAACAAGAGTTGGCAGAGTACCCCGTGTCTGACCCATGCGCAGGCTCCCTGGGCCCCACCCTGGCCGCTCATCTCTGGTCCATGCACAGGGACCCCACAGCTTGCCCTGCTCTCTCCAAACCCTCTCTCTCGTTTCCAGATAAGCAGCAGCTCTTTTTGTCTTGCTCTCTCCCTCTTCCTCTTTCTCTCTGTACCTCTCTTTCTCTCTCTCCTCCCCCTCTGGCTCAGCCTCTCCTCTCTCTCTCTCTCTCTCAGAACACCCACCCCAGTACATGGCCTCTGTACACTGGACAGCCCGTCCTCCGGCGTCAACGTCGTCGTCAGATCTATTTTCTGCTTCGGCCTCACCACTCAGAATTTCTGAGAGTAGCCCTGCTTCAGCCTGGGCCCTCGCTGTGGGCCTGTGAACAGGGCGGGCAGCTCTCTGGGCCTGGTGTCTGGGGACCACAGAGGACTCCTTCCCCTGCCTGGAGACACAGGTTGGACCGCTCAGAGGGCTCCTGGCACGGGTCAGAGCTGCTGCCGGCCTCTCACCCTCTCTAGCTCTGGGTCCCGTGAGGCCCTGGGTGGGAGAGCTGGGTGACCCGGCACCGGGAGGATCACAGCAGTGGACCAGGGCTGTGGGGCGCAGGGGCCAGATTCTTTGTGGTCATCCTTGGCTCCTAGAATTCATGCCCAAGTGGATGTGCACTCTGGAAGCCTGCTTCACACCAGGGTCTGGGACCCCTTCGTACAGAAGGGATGAGGAGGGCCAGTCACTGCCCTAGGGACGCTTCAGCTCCAGAGATCCAGGGGTGGGGGCCAAGGCTGCCAGGAGGTGAGGAGTCCCAGGCACCTGGGTGGGAAATGGGGACACCCAGGTTCCCGTCAGCTCTTCTCACCAGGCCCTGAATCTCTAGGGAGGCAGGGGAGGTCATTCCAGTGACTGAATGGGGACAAGACCCTGGGCAGGGCAGGGCAGGGCAGGGCTGGACAGGCAGTGTGAGTGACAGGTATGTTGTTCCTGAGGCCCAAGAAAGAGGCAGTGAGGGTCCAGGGGACTCTCCCCACTTGATCCCCAATTCACATGCCCCTTGTCCCCCACTTTTCTGCATGCACCCCATTCAATCAGTTACTCTCTGGGAAAATATTTATTGAGCACTACTATGTGCCAGCACCATTCCAGGTACCCAGTAAAACCCCAGTCCAGAGAGAAGGGCAGCAGTGACCCAGAAAACAAAGCTTGCCTTAGGAATGAGGGTGCTGGAGGAAGCAGGGGCCAGCTGCAGTGTAGGTGGACAGGGCTCCTCAATGGAAGGTGGCAGAAGGCTCATGACCCTCCCTCCATCCAGGAACACTGGCACATGCCTATAATCCCAGCAACTCTGGAGGCTGAGGCAGGAGGATTGTAGGTTTGAGGCCAGCCTCAGCAATTTAGTAAGATCCTATCTCAAGATAAAAATGACTGGCCTCCTCCATTGTGAAAGCACCTTCTCTCCAGATAGGAAGCCAGGAGCCCCACGCTATCTCATCACGGACTGTGGGCAGACCCGTTGTGAGATAATAGTTACAGAAACTTCAGTGCTTAACTTGCTGGAAGACCAACCTGTCTCAAAGGAACCCTGACTCTCACCTCTTTGTGGGTGATCTCTTTTTAATGGACAGAGCAATCTAGAGGCAGGTACTGGTAAAGCAAAACCTTTAAAGATGAGGAAACTGAAGCTCAGCGAGGTGGAGCGTTTGGTGTAATGTCACAGAACTTGGGGAGCCAGGACCAGGGCTTGTGGGCAACCCCCTCTCCTAAAGCCACGCTTCCCTTTCCCCTTTCCACAGTCTCTGGCCCTAGAAAAGGAGGGAGCAGCCTCTGCCTTGGGGGTAGAGCAGAAGGAGTTGGAGGAAGAAGGGCCCCCCTTGTCTAGGGCACCTGTCCCTGTGAAGCCGTGGACCCCAGGCCACATGATTCTCTAGGTGTTCTCAGCTGGCTGTGACTCCGGCCCCCACCCCTTCCTGGCTCCTGGCCCTCCAGGCACTCTGGGTACTGGGAAGCCCCACCCAGGCCCCCTGCCATTGTCCTCTCCAGACACCAACAGCACAGCAGGGCAATTACTCTCAGCCCCCTGCCCCAGGCTGTCATGGAGGTCCCCATTCCCAGTGATTTGGGGGGAAGGGGGTTATTACAACTCACAAAACCTTAAATTAAGAATGAATAAGAGAAGCGTCGCATGCCACTTCTGAAAGCCTGCCAGCCCAGGCTGGGCGGGTGACGGGTGTATTATGCTCTGCGTGGTCGACAGAGGAACTGGTGGATGAGTGGATGGCTGAGACGGAAGTCTCAGCTGGGACCTGTCCCGGCACGGGCCCGGCACCTGCCCAGAGTTTTGCCTGCTGGGTGTGGACAGCTAGACCCCAGACATATCCCACGGCTGTCGGTCTGCACAAGGCCCATGTGGGACTCCCTGTGGACTTGGGAGGGACGGTGGGTATGGTCGGGGTCTCCCTGGCAGGTCAAAGCAGAGCTTGAGGAGCCAGCTGGGGCAAAAGCAAGAAGGGCAGCAGCCTAGGTAGAGGGACCAGTTTGTGCCAAGGTCCTGGGGTGGGAGGGTCATGGTAGATGGCAGGTAAAGAGTGGGAAATAGATCTGGAGAGGAGGGAGGAGAGGGCAGCCCCGGGGGCCATGTGCCATGTGGCTGCCTGTGTCTGTGTTCCTTGGTGGTGCAGGAGATGGAACCCAGGGCCTTGGCATGCTTGGCAAGCTCTGAGCCACACCCCAGCCCTGCACTGGTGTTAAGCATGATCTCTCTGGTCGCAGTGTAGACAGCAGACCGGAGTGGGCAGGCAGCTTTGTGGACATTTCTGGAGGCCCATGTTGTGGGCCTGGAGAGATGGTGGTGGTCGGGAGCCATGGGGAGAAGCAAACAGACTGGAAGAGGTGATATTGGGGATGCATCTGTCATGGTGACGGGGCTGAAGGAAGGGGTGGTGGAAGGGACGAAAGCTGGACTTGGGACTCGTGAAGCTTAGAGAATGACGGGGCCACTTACAAAGACAAAAGGTTCAGGTTTGGATACAGACGCCCTCCCTTCCTGAGCCCACTTCCTGCAGGCCACGCCTGGCTCACGCGGTGCTGTGGAATGGGGGTCCGAGGCTTGGTTCTGCTGCTCCTCAGCTGTGCCACTGGCCTGTCCCTTGACCACCACAGGCATTAGTTCCATCCAGGCCAGCTTGTGAGCCCTGAGAACAAACAGGAAGCACTCTGGGACGTGCAAAGCGTTACACAACCAGTGTACTGTGCCCGTGCAACTGGCCACTCGTTCTACGACCCGCAATGCGGCTCTCATCCTCCTCGGGCCTCAGTGTCCCCAACTTGGGTCTGGAATCATAGACTCAAAATGGGCTTTGCTTCCCTTGGAAAGGTGCAATGTCCCAGGATGTAGGCCCCCGGCCACCACCGGGAAAGGGACATCTCAGCCCAGGCTCAGGGGCTCTCCAGAAAGTCAGGCCCGGCCTGTCACTCATGCTTGGCTGAGCAGGAGGGTGCCACCCACCAGCCGACCCGCCTTCTCCTCCTTCAGAGCTTGGGGGGTGAAGGTGGGAGGGCTGAGCCTCTCTCCTCCCAAGCCTCTCTCTTATTCTCAGGCTGGCCCTGTGCCTCCTACAGCCCAGATGAAATGGCTGGTGGTCAGGCCAGCATCCCAGTCCTCCAGGGTCCTCTGCATTCCTAGTTTCTTCCCTCCTGCACACGCCTCTCAGGCCGACGACTCAGCCCTGAGCTGGGCAAAGCATCGGCTTCAAGGTCAGTGGAGATGAAATCACAGGCATGGAAAAGATGGAGACCCCCACCAGCCCCCAAAGGAGCAGAGGCCAGAGAGGGGTCCCTCTAAAGCCCTATGACCCTGTGTTGCAGGGACATGGGGGAAGGAAGGAGAGAGCAGCCCCCTTCCCCCAGCCAGCAGCCCTGGGCCGCTGCTCATATATCTGTCCCTGGATAATGTATATCCAGCTTATGGAAAATATTCATAATGCTCCTTACACCAAACTGGCCCCCTTCCATAGTGTGTGATCTAAAATTAAATCCATTTCAAATATACAGTAGATCGAGTCAAACTGATATAAATGAAACATGATTAATAGGTAGAGCACTGTCCTCCTCAGCAGGCACGTGGGGGCAGGGCTGGGGCCACCTTGCCTCTCCTTCCCTCACAACCCCCAAGACCCACCCCCCCAGGCCTCCAAGCCCTGTCTTCATCCCCAACTCCCCTCCCTCTGAAACTCGAGTAAGGACCAATCCTGGGATTTGCTCAAACTGTGAAGGGCAAGTGCCAGGCGGTTAGAGTAGGGTGGACTTCCGTCAGAACACAGAGATGCCAGATCAGCGTGACTTCACCTCTCAGGCCCAGTTTTCTCATCTGTGCTATGGGCTGCTGCAGGTCCCGCTTGCTAGGATTTCTGTGTTAAGTGAGGGGAGAATGTGCATAAGGTGCCCCATGAAGATGGCAAGCACTGTTAAGTTCACCCCCAGAGGTTGGCTCCCTCTCCCCCTCCCCAGCCCCCATTAGGAGTGGGGATCTGTCCCCCGCGGGCCCCCATCAGCCGGCAGAACAAGGGCCAGCCAGAATTCCTGCCATTGCAGGGATATGCTGGGTGGGTTATTTTTAGTGCATTGGCAAGTGACTCTGTTACTGACCAAATGTTCCCACATTGGGGACAGACTCTGCTAAGAGGGCACTTGTGGGCTGATGCGAGGTGGGAGGGGTGTTTGCAGTCTGTCTCCAGGGACTTCATACGTGTCCTTATTACACACACATCTGAACGCAGGTTCCATGGCCATGGCAGGAGGGAGAACGGGAAGCCCTTGGGTGGCTCAGGGAAGCCTGCTCGCGGGGCCTTTCTCCGCTTCCCATCCAGGCCTTTGAGTGTCTTGCACTTAGGATGCTCCTGGGTGTGGAACAAGTAACAATGTCACCTTCAGAGAGCTCTCCACGTCCCTCCTTCAGAAAGCCCCCGGCTCCCACTGGCGGGGTGTGAGCGCGCACACGTGTGTGCGCCCGCGCATGCTCCTGTCTGCTCCTGCCCTTCTGGCAATGTCTTGCTGCTGGTCTGGGTGCCCCTTGCCCGCCTGGGCCCCTGGGTCTCAGGTTTCTGGCTCTTTCAGCTGCACACTACAATGTCCATCACCGTGATCCAAACTCCATGACCTTCTCCAACCTGGGAACCTCGGCTTTTGTGCTAGCCCACGAGAGTCCCGGGGTGTCGTCATCCATCCATCCGTCCACTCACCCCTGTGCCGTTTCTTTCCTCTCCTCCCTGAGGTTGCACGAGGGAGAGCCCCGCGGGGTGGGAGGGCGAGCGGCTGCTTTTTTCCTCGCCATTGGCCATTTGCTGCCTGCTTCACCGGGCGTGTGGGGCGCATGTTTGCATAAAGTGGATGCGGGCTGCAATTCCGTGATGAATTCTATGAATACTAATCTGCTACTACCCTTGACCTTGGGGTCACCGAAAGATCAAAACCAAACCATTTAATATTTTCCTTTTGCAGATCAATAGAAGCATAAATTCCCCCTCAATGACAAGTATAATTTCAAACAGATCTATAGAAGGCGCGCCTGCGTTTCAGCCGGGGACGCTCGCCGCCGGCTTCGCCTTTTGGGGAGCAGACGAGGAGTTTCTTGCCTTTTCTCCCATTGAATTTCGTTTTGCCTTTTTTTATGGCTCTGAAATGCTATTTTCAGCAGCTGCTGTCATATAAATATCTCTTGTTTTTCTTCTCCTCTTTCCCTCCTGGTGAAAAGGGCAGGGGACCTATTGAAAATTCCGCTTTATCTCTTTCAGTCGGGTTCAAGTACAGGTCGAATAATCGATCCCTCCTCCTTTTCTTTTTTAAGTTTCCTGTCGTTCTTTTGGCCAGATCAGCAGTGGAGAGAAATCAGGAGGGCAGCTTGCTTCATGTAGATCTTCTCAGAATGTCTCTACTGCTGCGTTGGTGGGCATGGTGGCGTGTGCAGGAGTGTGATTGTGTGTGTGTGTGTGTGTGTGTGTGCGCGCGCGCCTTTGTGCACCTCACAATACTCATTCCAGTGCAAACTCTTGCCCAGAACTTGAAGAGGGAGAAGACAGAAGATCACCAAAAAAGAAAAAGTTAAGGGCTAAGATGGGCACTGTTAACCCTTGCAGGGCTCCAGTCAGAGTCAGGTAGGGCTGGACCGCTTCCCGGCTGGACCCGCAGTCCTTCCTTCTGCCAACCACGTGGCCACTCTGCGAGTGCCTGCCCAGAGCTGCTGAGCCATTTTTTTTTTTTTTTAAATACAACTCTAAGAAGGGAAAAAAGATGTGAAAAGAAGAGGGAAAAACAGGAGGCGGGTTAGGAGGAAGCAAAAGAAAAGAGAAAGAGAATTAAACCATTAATCTGCCTGGATTTTCCACTTCACAGAGTAATCAGTTTGGAAGTGACTGAAATAAAGTGGAATGTACGATTGCCACCACTTCCTCCCTCCAGTCCACATTTCTTATTTACAGAGAAGCCAGGAGCCGGGGAGACATCCTCCCTGCCCCACACAAAGGCCCCCAGTGTCATCTCCAGGAGAGGACAAGGACCCCAGCCCTCAGCCTCAGCTGCCCGCTGCCTCAACACCAGTGTGGCATCTGCCCTGAGCTGGAGGTGCAAAGCCAAGATGATTTAATTTATAGAAAGGACAAGGATGTCGTGTAGCAGATTTAATCATCGGAGAGTTTAAAAAAAAAAATAAGGACCAGGCTAATGTCGTAATTTACATTTCAGGATAATAAAGAGAGAAAGACAGAAAAGGAAGGGGCCTATAGCCTGCAAGAGAGAGCAAGGAGGGGAGGCCGGCCAGGGGGCCATGGGAGCCCAATAGATTTGCCTGGAACACCAATAAATTTAAAAACAAACCCAGAAAGCTAAAGACAGCCCCTGGAATGCTCTGGGAGAATGCACCATCGATTTTAGACTTGATCTGCATTTTGTATTTTAATAATGCTCTCTCTGTCTTTCCTTTTCTCTCTCTCTCTCCCTCTCTCCTTCTCTCTCTCTCTCTCTCTCTCTCTCTCACTCTCTCTCTTTTGCAAAATATAAAAGCTGATCTGATAAATATTAATTTGAACCATCATAATGTATTTGAAAATTCCAGCTAAAATGTCACCACATGGAACATTAATGTAATATTTCAAGGCCCTGAGAGCAATACTCATATTGATTGCATTTATTTCACTCCAGGGAGGAGAGATAATTCTTCAATGTGGGACACATCTGGGAGCCAAGAAGGCAGAGGCTGAGGGAGAAATGCAAAATTATATATGGTCATAAAAAATACAAAACAGAAAATCTTCCCCAAAACTCTGTCCTCACGGGTGCATCCCACACCCAAACTTGCCGTTCTCATTTCCCAGCATAGCATGGGGCAGCAGGAAGGGCAGTTGCCCAGGTGTCTCTGGGGCCAAGGTTGCAGGACACAAGTGGAGCTGCCTCTCCTGACCCTACCACATAGGCCCTGCCTTGGGGCTGTTGAGGGCTCATGGGAAGGTGCTGGGGCCCAGCTGGGCTGGACAGACGGAGGGACTGGTCCAGCTGGGGCCTCTCCTGGTTGAGCTGCTGAGCTGTGGATGTACAAGAGCTACGAGGTCTGGAGAGTCGGGAGAGAAGAAGGAAGGACGAGGAAGGAGGGTAGAGAAGAGGAGGGGTGGCTTCGAAGACCAGGAGGAAGGAAAGAAAGAAGAAAAAGAGGAAAGACTTCAAGACAGGAGGAAGGGAGAAGAGAGGAGAGAGACTGGCAGGATTGAGAAAGAAGAGACAGGGGAGAGGAAAGACGACGGAGGGACAGAGAGAGGAGACAGAGAAGGAATGGGAGAGGAGGAGGAGGAAGGGGGCGGAGGTGGGGAGGCAAGCCGTCTGGAGTCCCAGCTCCTCTTCACTGTCATTAAGGATATTGATGTGCTCAGGCGTCAACGAGTCTTTGTACAAGTGAAAGGAAACCCGATGCTGGTGGTGACCCTGAGCCCACGCCCTCTGTTTCCCGGCCCCCCTGCCCCAGAGCTGAGGGCTGGGGGGTGTGCAGCAGCGCCCCCATTCAGGCTGAGCTCCACAATCCCAAGTCCCCCCAGCCCAGCGCTGGAAGCAGGAGTGGGAAGGGGGCACCCGGAACCTGCTCTCGGCGCCCTGTGCCCAGTGCTCAGGGGTGGACTGGCACCGGCAGCACCTGTGGCCTACAGAGTGGCTGGGGGATGGGGCGTCACCATTGCCAGGCCTCAGTCCGCTTCGGGCTCATCAAGACCCTCCTCCCTGCTTCTTGGGTGGGGGTGGGATGGGGAAAGCTGACCTTTACAGCACCCCTAGAAAGGCAGGATGAGGCAGGGAGAGACCCCAGAGACCCGGGGACTAGTCAAGGTCAGGCTCATTTTTGTCATTCAGGTCCCTGCACAAATGTCACCTTCTCGGAAAGCCCTCCCTGACCATCCGGGAGATCCCCGCACACACACCAGAGTTTTATTTTGGGCAGAGCGCCCTTCCCTAGAATTATCTTAATTATCTGTTTGCACGCTTTTCATCTGTCTTCCTCCCTAGTGGGAGATTAAGTTTTGAAAGGGAAGGACCGAGCCTACCTTGCTCACCACCCTGTCCCTACATCGCACCCTTGGTGCGAGATGTTAGCTGACTTGGTGGAAGGAAGGAAGGATGGAGGACGGACGGACGGATGGATGTATAACGGACGGACGGACAGACGCTAAAACCTCTGACCTCACTGAACCAGCCCCTCGGCCTGGCCCCCCTCCGGGACGATGTGACCCAGCGTCGCCCCCACCCGGGCCGCTCCCCGCCCCCGCCCTCGCCCCCGCCGCCGCCCGAGGCTGCGCGCCCCCCCCGCCTCCCGGAGCCGTCATTCGCGGAGCTGCCACAATATTGTGAAGGCTCCGCGCTCCCGCTCCGCGGAGCCCGCAGCCCGCAGCTCGCGCGGGGGAAGGCGAGGGAGGCGGGCGGGCGCGGCGATGAATAATGCATGACCAAGGCGCCCCCTACCGGCGGCCGCGGGCGGCGCGGGACACGGCCCGCCGCGCCCGGACCCAGCCCGGACCGGACCGGCAGGTGCTTCGCCCGAGGAGCGCGCCGCCCGCCCGCCCGCGCCGGGCCCAGGGACCGCCTCGCGCCCACCGCCAGGCTGAGTTCGGGGAGGCGGGGAGGCTGCGCAGAGCCCTGCAGGCCCGAGTGGCCCCGGGTGCCGTGGAATGGGATGGGGAAGGCCACCCGCTGACACCGGGGCCTGGGGCTGGGCAGTGCAGCCTCCGGCGACAAGCCTGGACAGTGCCGCAGCGAGAGGGCAGACAGCGGGGCTTAATGCGTTTACACAGAGGAGCGCAAAGGACTTCGCAAGTGTTTGCAAGTTTCTGTGGAGTATTTACAACACTGAGATATGTTTGGGCTCTTCTTTTTTTAAGGTAAAATACTATACAGGAAAGCCCACTATATGTGGACATCTGCCATCCGAAGAAGAGTCCTCCAGGTGTCTTCCCCAGGGCTTCTTGGGAGGAGGAATCGCTCTTGGAAGCCACCTCCCGGGAGGTCAGGTGGCAGAGGATGGGGTGGGGCTGATGGTCAAGACCAGCATGCTTGTGATCTCTGGGGTCCATGGCTCTGATCGCTGCTCTCCAGGCCGCCACCACCTCCTAAAAGGCGGATAACAAGAAGGAGGCAGAGGTCCCACCTACCATCAGGGGCTGTTTACCTCCCAATCCCACAGGTCCCTTAGGAAGTTAGGCTGTGGCCTTATGGCTTCTCAGTGAGAACAGATTCTAATGACAACCCCAACCCCAGTGGGCCCTGCAGTCACCTACCTGACCACTGCCCAGGCTTAATAAGTCAGTGGGGAGAGGTGACATCACAGAGGCTGGAAAGCATCTCCAGGCCATCTGCTGAGCACCTGGTGAATGCTGGCTCACACTGGGATCTCTAGTCCCAGCAGCTCTGCAAATTAGGGCTGTGAGCCCTGGGATACAGGTAAGAAACCAAGGCTCAGAGAGGTGTGGTCATGGGCTCAGGAACCCACAGCTCAGATTTAAACAGGGCCTTCTCCTCTCAGAGTCCAAGGCTGGAACAGGAAGGAGGAATTCCATCCTTCCCCCCGCCCCAGACTACTGTGTGTTGGGCCCTGGACCCCTCCCCAGGAAGTCAGGCCACCCTTCCAGCTGTGCCACTAAGCCCTGCCCATCAGAGCAGCACTAATCTGGGTCACTAGAAATGAGGTACAAATCCCACTGCCCTGGAAGCCAGTCTGACAATGTAAGTGCATACGATGGACCCCACACATGGGA
The DNA here is from genome assembly GCF_048772815.1 of Callospermophilus lateralis. NCBI lineage: Eukaryota > Metazoa > Chordata > Mammalia > Rodentia > Sciuridae > Callospermophilus > Callospermophilus lateralis. The sequence goes on along the minus strand of NC_135311.1, from coordinate 136,736,766 downwards.
AACGCGTGGTCCCCAATCATTTCCCAGATAGGGAGACAGCCATTCAGGTGATACCTGGCAAACACTTAGCAACCTTTGCCCTGGACTCCTGCTCCCTCCACCAGGCCCGGAGCCCAGCCTGGCTGCCTCTGCTCTGCTCCCCACCTGAGACGTTGACCACTCAGAGCCTCTGTTTTGTCATCCTTGTACCTTGCCACTGGGGCTGCGGGGGCCAGACGAGACTTGGGATGATCGGAGGCTCTGTAAGGCAGCCCAGGGTCCCCTCGGGTAGTTTTGGTGTAAGACAGGATTCTCACCCCTCCCAGTTAAGGCGGCTTTTAAAATTTGAGTTTCCTCAAAGCAGACCAAGGATCTGTGGGTGTTTATTTAGAAAGGACCCCCAAGGAAAATGGAGGGAGACACCTGGTATGTCAAGCAGCAGTCCCCAGGGACACCGAGGCTTCCCTGTCCGGGTCCCACAGGACTGCAGAGCACACCTGCAGGCTGTCCCGAGCCAGGGCAGGGCAGCCAGGCATGTTTTCCCACCGACTCCCACCCGTCATGGGTCGAAGGTCGCAGGGGCCAAGCTCATGCTTATGGCTAGAGAGATATCCTTGGGGAACTGGAGTCAGAAGCTGAAGGTGGCCTCTGGGACCCAACAAAGGACATGAGGGTGTTAGTGTGCACTCTGGTCGCACCTCCCGGCCAGCTTCCTGATCATCGCTGCACCCCTACCCCAGGCCGCCACAGGCTCTGCAGCCTCAGCCCTGCCTGCCAGAGGGGAGGAGCGAACTCTCCTGTCCATAGAATGAGCTGCGTGCGGGGAGAGAGAGGTGGGCGCCTGGCCTTTCAGCAGCCGGGGGACAGTGATTCAGTTCAGTCTGGTGGCTGAGAGGGCTTCCTGGAGGTGGTGACATTTTTTCTGGCAGAACCATGAAACAGGGAGTCAGTTCTCTGTGCCTAGAGGGACCTCACCCCCCACCCTCCCCTGCTCCCCCAAGCTCCCCTGCCTGTGGCAGCTGATCGGGGCCTGGAGCCAGGGGTGGGCCTGCTCACGCCACTCAACCTGGACCCCGGGCTGCACACTGTCCTGCCTCTGGTGCTTCTGCGCAGGGAGACTTTCTTTCCTGGGGAGGGCATTCTGGACCTGAGAGACTATCTGAGACTAGCCAGCAGGTACTTTGCAGAATGTCTGGGGTCTTATTAAAATATGGACACAGTCCCATCCAGATCCCCCAACTCAGAGTCCCCGGGCAGGCGTTGGAGCTTCTGCACATCTAGCCAAGCCCCAGGCCTCCTCAGGCAGCCCGTGGACTTGGGTCCCTGCTCCAGCTGAGCTAGTGGTCACCTGGCACACACCTCATGGGAGGCACCACCAGACACTTCCTGTGGTTGTGACTCTGGAGGGCATCCCTATCACCCTGGGCTTCCCTGCAGGGTCACCCTTAATCACCCTGCCCGGAACCTGGGGAGCTGGGGTCACACAGGAGAGTCAGGAGGAGACAGCCCCCAGCCATCAGCTTCTGGGTGCTCCCTCCGCAGAGACCCAGCACCTCTACTTCAAGAGCCTGGGGGCTTCTCCACACAGAGTCTGTGACCTCCCGTTCATTCATATGCATGGATCAAATTTTGGAAATGCAATTAATTACCTGTTGTTGTGTCTGCTTTAATTATTATCATGTTTCCTGTGCACTTTACACAGCTGAATAAACAGTTGGGGAAACAAGCCGGGGGGCGGGGTCAGGGCTCAACAGAAGCTGCCGTCTGCCCCCAGCCCAGGGAGGCACCCTCGCCTGGCCTTCGTGGGCGCATCCCTTCATTTTTCCCCTTCTTTGTTCATTCATTCACTTGTCCCGTCAGTCACTGATTCATTCACTCGGTTCCTCATTCATCCAGATAATCATTTACTCATCCATTCATTTATTCACTTACCCAGGGAATATTTATCAGCAAACCAATGTGACTGGCTCGAGGACAGGTGCCAGGAAGCAGTAATAAACAAAAGGACAAGGTCCCTGCCTTCAAAGAGCTGACCATCTGGTGGAGAAGACAGACAAAAACACAGGCAATGGTTACAATAGAGCTGGGGCAGTCCGGGAGAACTTCTTGGAGGAGGCGAGCTAGATGTATGTTTATTCATCCATTGAGCAGAGCAGGAGTAGGAAAGGACAAAAGATGAAAGGCTGGGTCCCAAGGACAAAACACCCAGCAGCCACGTGATCACAACTGGTGGAGAGATGACCCGAGGCAGGTGGGAGCACCGAGGCTGGAGGAATGTCCAGGGAGGTTTTTCTCCAGAGGATGCATGGAGCAGATCTTCCAGGACCCAGGAAGGCGAACGATCTGAGTGCCCCCAAGGACAGACTCAGGCCATACCCCGGCCTGTCACAGGTGCTGGCCACAGTGGTGGGTGGAGGAAGATGACAAGAGCTAGCTAGCGACTCAGCCTCTCCCGCCTGCTAGGGCTGGTGCTTGGTAAAAGAGCAGAAGTTCATCGGCTAGAGGGGGGCACTCTGAGATGAGCCCGCACGTGTGGGGGCAGGAGGGAGCCAGCGTGCCCGGGAGCAGGAGAAGCTGGCATCCGGCAGGATGTGGTGCCTTAGGCCCCCGGGGTGAGGAATGAGGCGGCCAGATCGCAGGGAGCTGTGGGGCCGCAGCAGAGGAGGGGCCTGAGCGAAATCCGAAAGCAGCTGGGAGCCATGGAGGGTCTGCAAGCTGGGGAGGCACTGTCAGAATCCACACCTGTCATTGTTCACAGGCGCGTTGGGGGGACTGCGCCATGAGCCGCGGCTCTGCTGGGCAGAACCAGTAACCAGGAGGGATGCAGAAGGGCCCTGGGGCCAGACCCGGTGGTAAGGGTCATCAGGGCGGCCACCCCAGGTGTCTGGGAGGCTGGGAGAGCAGGTTGGATTTGGGAAAGAAAAATTAAAAGCCAACAAGGCCTCGTATTTATCCAGTCCTGCCTCTCCAGGTGTTCCGCCTGCGCTGTCCCATTAATAATCGCAATAGCAGGAGCAGCGGCCGCTTAATAACCAACGCTTATTTTGTGCCAGCTTCTTTCCGTTCCGTGTGCTTTTAGCCACATTAATTCCTTTCATCGTCACGATGGCCTTGGGAGGTGGCTGTTAGGATCCTTATCCCCATTTGACAGAGAAGGACATGGAGGCTCAGACGCTGAGCGGCTTCTCCAAGGAACAAGTGGCTGCAGCAGGCTGCGAGCTCAGACCCTCCTGCCTCTGTGGTCAGTGCTGCCTCATTCCGCCCTGCTGTCCATCAGAAGATGGACAGGGAGGAGGGGCGGGCGTGGCGGGGCAGGGCCTCCGTGATGACCGCTCCCTTCTCTCCCCGCAGGCAGCCTGGAGCTTCTCCCTTCTCCTCTGCAGGCTGAGCTGGTGTTTTATGAACCTAGAACCGCAGCAAGATTCTCCTATTAATTTATTGGTATTGCTAATTAAACATCATATTCGCAAATGTAAATTTCCTAATGGCCTCCTTCCATTTCCCAAGTTTCCTAAAAGAGCTTTCTAGTTATGGTTGTCAATTCCATCTCACCCAGTGCTGGGTTGTGGCTGGTGCCAGGGTCACTGGGTCTGGAGGGGATGGGGCCTCTGGACAGGGTCTGGCTGGGGCCTTTCTGGACCGCAGGGGAGAATGGGGACAAGGGGAGGCTGGGGAGGAAACAGTGGAGCCCCAGCCTGGTGGCAGCTGCGTCTCCCTGACACACCCTCATCGGGGACGCACTTTCTTCTTACCTCTGACGTGGCTGCTGGCCTGGGCCTGTGGCTAGTTGCAGGGCTGTGTCAGGGGGGCCAGGCTAGGGTGAGGAGGTGGGGGAGGAGAGAATCACAGGACGATGGGAGAATGAGTGAATGTCAGTGCTCAGAGAGGCCTTGGAGATGCTCCAGTCCAACCCAGCTTTTCAAAAATGGGGACACTAAGGCACAGGAGGAGGAGGAGGTGGTTAGAGACTTTAGGACTGCCTCTGACCCCTTTCAAAAATATGATGAGCTGTGTCTCCTCACTCCAGACAAGTGCATCATTGCAAGGCCCCTGCTCTAAGCCACAGTGAGCCCCTACTGCAATTCAGTCATTACATAGCATTTAAAAGCCATGCTTCTTGGATTCAAAAATGTGGCTTTTGAATCCCACAGTCAGCAAGTTCTTGGCCTCTCTGGACCTCAGTCTCCTCATCTGGAAAATGGGGACAGCAGTCTGTCTTTCCCAGAGCTCCCAGAGGATCACGGGGCAAAGCATGTAAGTTATCCAAAATGCATAGAGGACCCCAGGATGGGCCTTGTCACAACAGCTGACTTCTAACTCAGTGGGCAGAGGCACTCTGGCCAGTCCTCAGCCAGCCTACCAGGTGGACCCTGGAAGGGTGGGAGCCAGTAAGGCCGCACGGCCTGGGCTCAGCCTCATCCTTGGGAAAATGGTCACCATTTGTTCTGCACAGCCCCGAAACATCACGGCATCCTTCCCCAAATCCCCCCACCCAACAGGCACCTGCTGTCCCTGCCTCCTTTACAGATGGGGAAACTGAGGCCTCCTGAGGTCAGTGGCTGGCCTGGCCTGGGGCAACTGCTCTGCTCTGCCTCTGCTGAGCGGTACCGCAAAACATAAGAACAAGCGTAGAGGAGCTGCCGGGAGCCAGTCCTGGTGGGCCGCGTCCCTGCCAGGAGACCTCCAGCATGACCTTGCGCCTCGGGCCTCAGGTGTCACCGGAGACGTGTCGGCACTGCCGTTTCCAGAGAACTACAGCCCGTGTCCCCTCCCAACACCCCAAGCACAGGCCCTGGTGAGAGGGCAGGAGAGGGAGCTTGTGGGGAGACCATGTCAGGGGGCCAGGGCATTGGCTGGGACCCTGAGGATGCAGAAGACCCTCCTGTCCCCCTGCCCCTGGTGGCTCTGGGGAAAGCCTGGGTGGGCAGCCGCGGGGAGTGAGGGCCCCGCCCAGGACCAGGGTGTGCGCCCTCAGCGCACTCCTCTGGGAGTGACACGGCTTCTGTGTGTCAGTATCTTCGGGGAGTGGAGGGTCATCTGGGTGTTTTGGTTGCTGCTTGGGAATCTCCATTAGGGAAAGATTTAAAAATACACTCTGTTGTTGTTTATTATTCATGGTAATGACACGGAGCGAGGCTGGCCGTCAGCTCCCCGTATCCCGGGCTTGTGATGTGCTGGGACTGAGCAGCTGCCCCAAGGCCCAGAGTGGAGGCTGAGCCTAGCTCCTGGCACGTCACTGACCCCAGGATGTCCTGACTTTAAAAAAAAAAAATGATTCCTATTGTGGAAAAACACACAGAACAACACATGGAACGAGTGCGCCAGGGGACCATTTGAAAGTGTCCGTCTCGGTGGCACCGAGTGCATCCACGATGTTATGCAACCACCTCGTTCCAGAGGCTTTTCATCGCCCCAAAAGGAAACCTCGTGCCCATGAAGCGCTCGTTCCCCACCTTCCCCTCCTCCAGCCCCCAGCAGCCGCTGATCTGCTTTCTGTCTCGGTGGATTTGCGTGTTCTGGAGGCTTCACACAAACGGAGTGTACCACGCCGGGTCTTTGGTGCCTGGCCTCCTTCACAGCCTTCTGCCTCGGAGGCTCACTCAGTGTGGGCTTTGGGGTGTTGCCATATTTTGGCTACTGTAATTAATAAGCCTAGAGCCTTCTGGACTCTGGGCAGGGATTTGGATTCTGGGGAAGCAGCGGGCATGAGGACACCCACATATTCTGGCACGAGGTGTCCAGACTCCAGACCTCCCAGCTCAGGGCCTGGAGGACCCCTGGCCACTCTCCCTGCCCAGGTGGGCTCCCAAGGACCCTTCTCTGGGACCCAGTCCTGAGCCGCAGGGAAACCCTCTGCAGCTTGGCGGGTGCAGATTCCTCAAGATGGGAAGAAGAGGGGCTGAGGAGCACCCCCAGACTCGCCGCCTGCTTGGAGGGCAAAGGCTGGGCGGGGTGACCGTCCAGGGACTCTGCTCCGGTGGACGATCACAAAGGCACACGGCAGAGCCTGTGCAGATCATCAGAGAGGCCCAAGGCCTTGCTGTTGTCCAGTTCGGTCCCCACCCAGGAGCGTTCCAGAGCTGGGGAAGCTGAGGCCCAGGAGGAGAAGCCCGTCTTAGTCAGCAGCAACACGGCTTCACGGTCGCCGTTGACTGGCGCTCCCCAGGTGCCCGGCAGTGTGCTCCACATGGGCTCCGCAGGTGACACCACTTACAGAACCTGGTGGCTCAGAAGTGGACCCTTTGTATACAGTGCGGGAGAGACACGGAGGCTCTCAGACCTCACCAAAGGGAATCAGAGACTTTCACGGCTAGGCCGGCACTGTTGTAGCCGGTGACAGCTGTCCTCAAGGTCAACGCTGGTTATCCTCTCCTGGGGGGGATCAGCACCCCTGCACTCTCTTGCTGGATTCTCCAGCCCTCGCCGCCTCTACCCTGTTTATTATTCATGGTAATGATACGGAGCGAGGCCCTGCTGGCTGGGAAGGTGCACACACAATGACAAGTGCCCAGGCCTTGCTCCTTGGTAACTATCCCACCACCAAGTGCCCATCTGTAAAAAGGGAAGTCCTGCTAACACCGACTGGAGGACTGGCCTGAGAGGCAAATGAATGTGGGGTGCCGTAGCTCACGCCCGTAATCCCAACAGCTGGGGAGGCTGAGGCAGGAGGATCACAAGTTCCAGTTCAGCCTCAACAACTTAGCAAGGCGAGACCCTGTCTCAAAATAAATAAATTAATCAAAAGGGCTGCGGATGTAGTTCAGTGGTAAAGCGCCCGGGGTTCAATCCCCAGACCAAAAAGAAAGAAAGAAAGTCGAAGGATCCAGGCCTTGTCTATGAGGTCAGCATGGAGGTCCGTAAGCAGGGAGCGCTCCAAAAACTACCAGAACACACACATACTGTGCCTCCACCCCCGGCCTCCTCTCCAGCCCCAGGTCGGAAGAGCAGGGTCCCTCCTTGGACGGGAGATCAGGGAGCCCGGTGCTGCCCCCTGGGATCCGCCTCCAGAAGCAGCAGCGCCCAGTGTCCGCGGTCTCCCTGGGATAATCGGAGAGGACTCCACCTTAATTCCACCTCCATCAGACCTCTGCCAGGAGACACGACCCTTTCACCTCATCAATATTCAAGAGCTTAACAAAAAAAGCTATAACTAGGGAAGTCAGAAATAATGGAATGCAGTATTGATTATTTTATGGTGCGATTAGGGGTAATTACATCTCTCAAATTTTATTTTAATGTTACTTTCTACTACTTTTAGCCTTTTAAAATTATCCCAAACATCCCCATTTAATGGGACACACATGCCTTCAATTTCAATGTGAAATACTTTTTTTCTGCTAAAGTATGACCTCAATATATTTGAAAACATAAATTACACTATGTATAAACCATAAAAAATGAATGATGAATTTAATTCTGGTGAAGCGTGAGGGAATGAGGAGGCGGGCGGGCGGAGGCACTATTTATCCAGGGCGGAGGGGACAGTCAGAGGCAGGAAGGGACAGCAGAGCCAGAAGGAGTGCCTGACCTTCAGGGGCACTGGAAACAGGCCTCAGAGCTCTGGAGGGCACAGGCCGAGAGACACCCGAGGCTGTCCGCCCTAGTGCCCTCCCTCTCCTCTGGTGAGCTGGAGGCCAGCTTCTCCACCACCCTCCCTGGGGAGCGAGTGTCCGCTGCAGATGCCTAGCTTGGTCTGGCTCGCACCTCCCAGCCAGACTAGTGTGCCCCTCATGGGCAGTGTGCCGGGGCCACTAATGCACGACCGCTCCATTTCACAGATGCGCCAACGAAGGAGAACTCACCGAAAGCTGCTGGGTGACAAAGCGCTGCAGTGCTGGGAGCCACAAAGAGCCTGGTGCAGCCACCCACGTCCCTATGCTTGTCCCGGGGCACATAGGACCGTGAGCTGTGTTGTAAGAACAGAGCCCTGGAGAGGGGCAGGGGTCCCCTGTCCTTGCTCCCTGTTGTTGAACCCTGCAGTGGGCAGTGGAGGGCCGCAGGACCTGCTTCCCTGAGAATGACTCGCTCCAGTCCTCAGCCCTCCAGCCGCCCTGCCCTGTGAGTGGCTCCTGCTAGAGACCTCTCCTGGCTGGTCTCCTGGCCGCCAGGCCCCTGCCCTCCCCCGCCCTCCCCCTCCCCCACCTTTCCTCCTCACCCTCTGGGATTTGGAGGACTTGCCCCTGGGTGTCTGGCCCCTCACTCCCAGGGCGACCTCACCCAGCTCATAGCTTCAATTACCACCCAACGTATACTCAGTGCGAGCCACTTAGGCAATTAGATTTTTTTTTTTAGTAGACACATTTTAAAAAGTGAAACTAATTTAAATACTGTATTTCATCTTGCCAAATGCATCCAAAATATTATCAACTTGTGATCAACATAAAAAAATCACTTTCCAGCTACTGTACTTTTTTTCCATCCTAAGCCTGTGAAATCGAGGTGTGTCTTACACTCGGCGAGACATCTCCACCACCAGACTGGCTGCATTTCAAGTGCTCAGAAGCCACACATGGCTCACAGCTGCCATGTGGGGCAGGAAATGTGACTAGAGTGACCCTTTCCAAAGCGGATCTGCAGCCCTGCTCGGCCTCTGCTGCGATCAGTGTCTGACCTCCTGCCCTTTCGGAAGTCTCCTGGGCCGCTGGGCTCCTGAGGATTCCTTACTTTTCCCCAATCCAGTCACCCCTAGTGCAGTTCCGTCTTCAAAACCACCCAGGGTCCGTCCACTTCCTGCCTCCTCCACTGCCCTCTACTTCCAGAGTGGTCCAGTGAAAGCAGAAACTGACTCCCAGCAGACCTCTGCTCAGGACCTTCCTGTGACCCTCAGGGTCAAAGTTCAAGTTCAAGCCCAAGTGCTTCCCCCCCCCCCCCCCCCCCCCCCCCCGTTCTTGACCAAACCACTTTGATTGGCGACTTTAAGGCACAATATGTCTCACCTGGTTTTCATGGACAGTTGAGTCTATGTTTTCAGTCCTTCCTCGAGGGGAACCTAACTGTTCCTCTGTGCACTCACAGGGACTGGGATATGGAAAGTGACCCCGCAGAGCATCTGGTCATGCCCAAAGCACCACAGAATCCAAAATCGCATGGTTGTGCTGAAGGCCTTGATACAGGCACTTAGGTTCTGGTCAGCTGGGGACGGTCTATACCAGGTGATGCTCCCACCATCAGCGTGACAGACTCCACTGCCTCTGGTGGCCCTGCACAGCCGCCGCAGAGGGGTGGCCTCCAAACAAACAGAGGGGTGGCCGTCCAGGCCACAGCCCACATGCTAGCCAACCGCACCCACAAGTCCACATGTTAGAGCTCAAAACACAGCCGCACAAACACCTCCCTCCTCTGGCCCTGCACTGTCTGCTCTCGGCCCCAGAGAGCCCTACAAGCCAGCTGCCCCTGTCACCCTCGAGTTTTTGCTGAAATGTCACCTTTTCTGACTATTTAAAGTGGCCATTTCTCTCCCTGTCTCCCGACGGCTCCTCCATGGCCCTGGGTAGTGCTCAGAACTTGCGAATGTCACATATCTCAGCTGCTTACCTCCTGGGCTTGGAGGACCTACTGCCTCAGCAGCCAGCACTTAGCTCCATGAGGCCAGGAACTTGTTCTTTTGTCTGCTTTGTCCGCTGATCCATCCCAGGTCCTCATGCGTGGTGCCTGCCATGTGTGAGGCCGTCATAAATATTTGATAGATAAATGAATACACATTTTCTCTCTCTCAAGTGGATAGCCATTTGAACCAAGACCATTTATCGAATTCTTCTGAACTGCAAGGTCATCTTTGTCATAAACTAAACTTTGATATCAACACCGGCCTCTTCCTGCCCACGGATGGATTCATCTAGCCCCAAACACAGGTTCCACCATCTCCCTGACGTCGGCTCCCTCGTACTTACGTCCATCTGCAAGGAGTATTCTCCTTTGACAGAATTTTTCATTGCTTCTTTTTCGTAGGATCTACAAGTGGACTATCACATTTGATAAACATTTATGTTGGGAAACTCACAAAAATTGCATTTGACTTGTTAGTTTAAGAAAAATTAACTTGCCAGGCATGATGACACACACCTGTAATTCCAGGAACTTGGGAGGCTGAGAAAGGAGGATCATGAGTTCAAGGCCAGTCTCAACAACTTAGTAAGGCCCTGTCTCAAAATAAAAAAGAACGAGGGGTGCATCTTAGTGGTAAAGTGGCCCTGGATTCAATCCCTAGTATAAAAGAAAGGAAGGAAAAAAATCAGTTGTTCTATCTCAACATTGTTATTGCATCCTAAAATAATCTCTCCGTTTCTTTTCTTTTTATTCTTTTTTGGTACTGGGGATTGAACCCAGGGGTTCTTTACCCTGAGCTCATCTCCAGCCCTTTCTATTTTTTTATTTTGAGACAAGGTCTCACTAAGCTGCGTAGGGCCTCGCTAAGTTGCTGAGGCTGGCCTGGAATTCATTTCTTTTTTAATATAAAAACATTAGAGGACTGGGATGTGGCTCAGTGGTAGAGCATTTGCCTAGCACATGTGAGGCCCTGAATTTGATCCTCAGCACCACATAAAAAGAAATAAAATAAAGGTATTGTGTCCAACTACAACTACAAAATAAATATTTAAAAAAAAAAAAAAAAAAACATTAGAGCCAGGTATGGTGTTGCACACCTGGAATCCCAGTGGCTCCAAAGGCTGTGGCAGGAGGATTGCAGGTTTGAGGTTAGCCTCAGCAATTTAGTGAGGCTCTGTCTCAAAATAAAAAATAAAAAGGACAAGGGATGTGGCTCAGTGGTTAAGCACCCCTGGGCTCAATTCCTGGTACCCTTGACTCCCCAAAAAGACCATCCAAGTAAAATAATTTGCAATATTAAGCAGGAAAACTAAGCTACAACCCAGGAGTAAAACAGGAAAAGAGAGTTATGCTATTTTTTACAACATCAAAACTAAGTAGCAACAGGCCATGGGAAAATTATTCTTATCTAGCATATATAAAAACACAAGAAGATGAACTAAAGGTGAAAAGAGGAAAATCTCACAGAAGTTGAAATAAAAATAGCCAATGATCACGAGGAAAAAAATCTACACTCAGGAGTCATCAGGTGAGTGAATATTAAAACAATGGAGTCAGTCTGTCTATCTATCTATCTATCTATCTATCTATCTATCTGTAATGGGAGCATGCCTTAGTGGTAGAGCACTTGCCTAGCATGCGTGAGGTTCACTGCATAGCCATGTGAAAGAGAGAGGGAGGGAGAGAGAGAGAGAGAGGGAGAGAGAGAGGGAGAAAGAAAGGAGGGAGGGAGGGAGGATTTATCATATCTAGTATTGGTAAAGACTGAATTGAAAGAACGCTCTGGGACTCGGGTTGTGGCTCAGTGGTAGAGCACTTGCCTAGCATGTGTGAGGCCCTGGGTTCAATAGTCAACACCACATAAAAATAAATAAATAGAATAAAGGTATTGTGAAAAAAAATTCTAAGGAAAAAAAAAAAAAAAAAAAAGGCACTCTTGGGTTGGGGCTGTAGCTCAGTGGTAGAGAACTGGTGTAGCAGTCTTTGAGGCCCCGGGTTCAATTCCCAGTACTGAAAAAATAAACAAGGACTCCCAAAGGAGGGGCCACTCTTCCAGGATGCTGGTGAAGGTATGTGTGAGTTAAACTTTTTTAGAATAGTTTACTAATACGTGTGTGTATGTGGGGGGTGCTGGGACTGAAGCCAGGGCCTTGTACGTGTAGGCCCCAGCCCTGTTCATAGCTTATCAAAATTCAATTTTTAATCCAGGAATTCCACTTCTGGGGCTCTCTTTTCCAGAAAGACTCACCTGGGTGCACAGAGATGTGTGTAAGGATGTTTATTATTTATTACCTTGTCTTTTTGTAATGGAAAATGTTTTCAAAAACACACACACACACAAATGTCCATCAATCAGAGCTTGGATAAAGAGAGCAAAGCCACACTGTGAAACCTTGAATAGCTACTTAAGAATAGCGAGGGAGATCTATAAAACTCAGAAAGACCTCGAGAGTACCTGGCAAGTGCAAAGACGCAGGGCAGAACATTAAATGTGCTGTTACCACTTATATAAAAAATAATTAAGGTATCTGAAAAACGGGCAAAAGATTTGAACACTTCTCCAAAGAAGATGTACAGATATCCAATAAGCACACGGAGATGTGTTCAACATCATTCATTAGCCTTCGGGGAAACGCACAGCAAAACCACAGCGAGACCCCACTTCAGACCCACTCGAAGGACTCGAATCAAAAAACCTATAACAGCAAGTGTGGGGTGGAGGGGGACATGGGACCTTCATGCGATGCTTGTGGGATTGAAGGAGGTACAGCCATTTTGGAAAACAGCCTGTCTGGTGGTCCTTAAAACATTAAGTATTTGTAGGGCTGGGATTGTGGCTCAGCGGTAGAGCGCTCGCCCAGCCCGGGCAGGACCCGGGTTCCATCCTCAGCACATAAAAATAAAGGCATTGTGTTGTGTCCATCTACACCTAAAAATATAATAAATGTTTGTTTTTTTTTTTTAATTAAGTATTCGATTATCATATGACCCAATGCTTTCTCCTGGGAATCTACTCAGGAGAAAGCAAAACAAGTCCACAAAAATTTGTCATAGGCCCAGTGTGGCGGCACACACCTGTAATCTCACAGGCTCAGGAGGCTGAGACAGGAGGATCATGAGTTCAAAGCCAGCCTCAGCAAAAGCAAGGCTCTAAGCAACTCAATGAGACTCTGTCTCTAAATAAAATATAAAATAGGGCTGGGGATGTGGCTCAGTTGTCGAGTGCCCCTGAGTTCAATCCCTGATAACCACCCAAAAAGAACCTCCTACATACATGTTCATAACAGCATTGTTTCTAATAGCCAAAGCATGGGGATGACCCAAACACCCACTGACAGGGACATGGATAAACGCAGTGCATCCACAGAGTGGATAGGGCTGGGTAGGACTGGGGACAGTGGCGCCCACCTGTAATCCCAGCAGCTTGGGAGGCTGAGGCAGGAGGGTCACAAATTCAAAGCCAGCCCCCGCAACTTGGCAAGGCCCTAAGCAACTTAATGAGATCCTGTCTCAAAATAAAATCTTAAAAAGGGCTGGGGATGTGGCTCAGTGGTTGACCGCCCCTAGGTTTAATCCCTAGTACCAAAAACAAAAAAGGAGTGGACAGGATCTGGCAGTGTCAACACTGGAACACGGACACGTGCTTCAACACGGGGAACCTGGAAAACACCACACTCAAGTGCAAAAGCCGTGGTCAAGACTGCACTGTGCACGGTCCATCTACAGGAAATGCACAGAGCAGGCAAGCTCGCAGGGACAGGATGGGTGTGCGGTTGCCGGGGACAACAAAGGCCATGGGAAGCCGACCTGGGGATTCTGTGACAGGGCGATGAAAATGTCCTCACATCTGTGTGTGGCCAGGATGATCCCACAATTCCCAATACACCAAAAACCACAGAATTGCGCACTTTGGACAGGTGAATTGATAGTGTGTAAATTATATCCCAACAAAGTTATTTTTTTAAAAAAAGGAGCATTAAGATGCTGACATCTGATGTGTCCCTGTGGTCGATCACAGTGTGGGAGGGGGATCCTAGCACCCCCACCCCCCAACACCCTCCTGGAAACCCCAGGTGAACCCATCATGAGCAGCAAAATACCGCGACTTCCAAGAAGCCGGATCGCGTGTTCCTGACCTTGTCCTTGCTCCAACCGGGCCCAGCTCAGCAGTTTTGAAATTCTGCTCCTTAAGTACTTCTCTTGATTTCCGAGTTGGTTCCCCTGCGCCCCCTGAAGTTTGGGAGGGATTCATTCGTCCTCTCCTCAGGTCCCGACCCTGGTGACAGGGCCAGCCCAGGCCTTGTCCCAGTCCGGGACTCCCGGGCTCTGCTGAGGTCCCAGGACCACCCTGCGGGGCCGCGGGCTGCGCATCGATCGCGCGGGGCAGCGCTGCCGGCGCATTAGCGCGGCCGGCGGCCCATTAGACGCCCGCGCTGCCCCGCGACCACCCGCTGGCTCCGGCGAGGCGGAGAGGCTGCAGCCCCTCGGTGGCCTGGGGTCCCCTCCAGCCCCTTAACTCTCGCCTGCCTTCGCACCCCCCGGTCGACCCCCAGCAGTCCCCCCACCCACCATGGAAGCCTTTGGCTCCCCGTGTGTCCCGGGGATCACAGACTGACCGCCCTAAGTGGTCTGGGAACCCCGAAGGGCTGCCCCTGCCTCAATCTTCCTGGCCACCGGCGACTGCGACGAGGAAATGAACACCAAACTGGTCAGGAGGCCAAATCTGCGGAGCCCACAGATCTCTCTGGACCGGGAGCTCTTCGGCCTCCCTTCTCCTTGGTAGCAGGAGAGTGTTGGGCAAAATCGGGGTTGAATTAATAGCTGTGTGACCGAGGGCAGATCGTGTAACCTCGCTGGGCCTCTGTTTCCTCACGTGCAGCTTCCTCAAGTCCTGGCTGTATCCTCGTTCCTGCCCCTGAAGGAGACCCCAGGGCTGCAAAGGGCCCCCAGTCTCCAGTGGGGGGTGGGTACAGGAAACAGCCCTTCCTTAGGTGCTGCCCCTTGGGTGGGTCCCTGGAAGCGGGTCCTTAGTACTGCCATCTCACGTGGGCACCTCCCCTGATGCCAGACCCTCCCCTCCTCTCCTCCTGGACAGCCCCCCCCCTCACCTCAGGCCATGGGGACTTTCCCCATCTCCAGGCCCTCAGCTTCATTTTCCTCCCTGCCCCTCCCCCAGCTCCCACCTGGCCTCTGCCACCTCTGCGGTCAACCCCCGGAAAACAGTGCCTGTGCCTGCGCCTGCTTCCCAGGAACCACAGGTCCTCCCACGGTCAAGCATGCACCATGCAACTGCCCACTCTGACACCCATGTCCCATGTTTCCACACAGCTGCAAACAGGGTCAGTCCCCAGCCCTTGGTTCACCCCCCATCAGCACGCTGGGCCCAGGGGCCACTCCGTCCTCCTGGGGACCTTCCTTCCTCATCTCCCAGCTGTTCCTTTCCAGTCCCCCCTGCACCTCCTCTTCCTAGGCCCCCATAAACACCAGAGGCCTTCCGAGTCTTCATCCTTGGGAGTCTGCAGCCCTCCCCTGGCCCCCAGAGCCTCGGCTCTCTAAACACCGGTATCTGTTGACAGTTCCCAAATTTACATCTGGCGCTGCAACTCCTGCTGGCGCCCAGGCTGCTGGGCTGATGAGCATCCCCTCTGGGACAGTGGGCAGGGCTGCTCCAGCTCAGCAGCCCCTCGCCGGCTGGGACAAAGTGACTTCCTTAAGTGGAGCCAAAGCAGTTTTTAAAACCTGGTACTGCGTTTTGTTGTGCCCAGCTGTAGGCAGATGGCCAGGAGTAAGCAGAGAGCCCCGTGGGCTCCCGGTCAAGCTGGGCGGCCCCAGGCCAGCCCTTGTGTGAAGTGGGCGGGGCCCTGGCTCTGGGGTTTGATCAGCGGCCTCCAGGCTAAACCCCGCAGAATGACAGTTCCATCAATCAGCTTCTTGTTACGTCAGTCCGACCGTGGCCAGAGCATCCACCCCACCAGAAGCAGCCAGACTGCGGAGCATGGCTGGCCCCGCTGCTGAGCCCTCGCCTCGGCCTGGAGAGCTTCCTGTGGGGGGCAGCCTGGCCAGACCCATCTCATGCACATTTGTGCTCACTTACACCCAGGCTCTAAGTCAACGGTCATGCTCCGAACACTTCCCATTGCCCTGCCCGGGAGATGCTGTGGCAGGATTAGAGTTGGGTCAGAGTGGAAATCAGGCTCCCAAGAGAGGCTGGTGAGCCAGAGGAGCAACCTCAGGGGACACTTGAGTGTGACTGCAGCAGAACACAGTCCTTCCTTCACAGGGGTGCAGGATCTGGAAGCTATTTCAGGTCTATGAGCAGAAAGAAACAACTTGTGCTGCCCTTGTGCAATCCATAACCTGTGCAACCGTACATGGAAGTCTATCAGAAATCCTGACAGCAGAAGCTAGATCACATCACTGCTCTGCCTCCATGGCTCCCACCTGCCTCAGAGAAAGGCTCAAGTCCTTCCAGCGGCCACAGAGCCCTTCTGTGTGCACCTCCTCCACCGTCTCTCTGGCTTCACCTCCTCATTCTCCCTCCCTTTCACTCTCTCCCACCCCACTAGCCTCCTTGCTGTTCCTTAGACAGTCAGCCATTGCTGCCTCAGGGCCTTTGCACTTACAGCCTCTCTGCTTGGAGTGCTGTCTCTGCAGAGCTAAGTGCCCTCTTATTATTTCCTTATGTTGTCTTCTTCACAGGGAGCCCTTTATGCCTCCCTATTTTATTTTTATTTTTAAATATTTATTCTTAAGTGTTAGATGGACACAATATCTTTATTTTACTTTTATGTGTTGCTGAGGATCAAACCCAGTGCCTCGTACATGCTCTACCACTGAGCCACAACACCCCCCTCCCCCGCCTCCCTATTTTAAAGCGACACCCAGGTACTCCTGCATTCCTCTGCCTCTTTTCTGTTGCATTTTTTGCCGGAAGACTTTAAACAGTCTGAAGATCTGCCTGGTTGAATTTTCTGTCTGTTACCCTCCACTAGAAGGTGGGAAGAGCTTTGTATCTGTTTGGCTCACAGCTGTACCCCTGTCCTCTGCAGCTGTGCCCGGGGCTATATTAGGTTCTCAGTAAATATCATTGAGTGAATGAAGACACCAAGGCGCAGCACAGTGGGGAGGGATCAGACTGTGGGTGTTCGAAGCCCCGCTTTGCACTTCTGATGCAATTTGGGGCAATTCACTTAACTTCCTTGACCCTCCGTTTGTCCATCTGTATAATGGAAATTAGATCAGTACGTATCACGTGGACATGTAAATCTCAAGGAGCTGCTGTCCCCAGAGCTGGCCAGGTGTGTGAAGTACACACATTCCCTATCGCTATTTTATAACATTGACCCTATAGTGCTGCTTCTTTCCATTTTTAGTAAAGAAATAGAGATGGTTCTGATGATGGGCAAAAATTTACATATAATAGTGTTCTTCCTGGTGTCCTTTTAAGAGTAAAAAGTTGGAAGGAATCTAAATTTCTGAGAAGAAGGGATTTGTTAAATAAAATATGGTCCACCCTTTGAAGGAACACCTGACAGTCATTAAAATTCAAGTTCTCAAAGAATATTTAATGGCCTGAGAAAATGTCCAGAGCATACTACTAAGTGGAAAAGTGGAGTATAATTCTTAAATCAAGCAGTGCACACCTGGCTGCTTGTTTTACGGTTATTCTTTAGGTTGCACATATATTCTTCTGCGTGGAATAAGTCATTCATAACAATGCAGGAAAAAGCAAGACAGGGCACTGTGTGATCCCAGTTCAGACTTACGCGCATTCAGGTATTCCTCTTGCACGTTCATAGGAAGAAAGACTGGGGCCTGGGGGTGCAGCTCCGTGGTGGGGCGCTTGCCTTGCGCGTGAGGCCCTGGGTTCCAACCCCAGCACCGCAGAATAGAAGGACTGAGAAGTGGAGTGGCGCTGACAGTGAGTCTTCCTGAGAAATGATATCGAAAGACTGAAACCTTCTTTTCTTTCCATCGTTTCCCAGATTTGTTAAAATGAACATGGAATCTCCAAGGAAAAGGGAGAATTTTAAGGACTTAGGTCAGCATTTTCCAAACTCTAGTCCCCCAGTGCGTTAACAAGATTCCCAGGGGACAGGTGAGCTTGGCCACAGTTGGGTGAGGATGTGAGCCAGAGCAAAGCCAGGCCGTTGGAGACCTCCTTCCCCCGCTTTGCCGGAATATTGCCTGAAAGTAGCACGGTGGAGAGAGTCACCCAGGGAGACTCACGCTTCCAGAAAGTTCTCTGGGAAGAGAATCCCAAGCAGCAGTAGTAGCCATTGGAACCAGCTCTAAAGAGAAGGGTGGAGAGATTCAGCCAGTTGGTGGAAAAGTTCAAGACAAAATTCTCCTTCCAGAATTTGGAGACACTAGAGGAGTTCTAGAGGACCCAGGGTATTTCTTAGAGATGGTGACGTTCTAGGAAAGTTTGTAGGTTGAAGTGATCGCTGTCGAAATGGCCCCCTCTGAAGCTGCCCCTGCCACGGGCGTTCTGAAGCCTATCGACAGGTCCCTGATTCCCACGTCCCCCTGTCATAATAAACTAGTGAGGCCTAAACTAGAAAAAGAGGAGAGAGGCCCAGAAGCTGGGTCTGTGGGCTGCTCTGACCCGTCCCTGCAGCGTCCACTGTGGCTCCCAGAAAACCGTGTTTCTCCTGAGCACAGGGAGGCCCCATCCCCTGCTGCAGAATAGCTCATGGGGGTTCTGGGTGTTAAGTGGCTGGGGATGCTTGGGTCCCACCCTTTCCAAGGAAGCGGCCTCCAAGGGCTGCCCTGGTCTCTTGGCCTTCTTTGGACAGCACTGGAGCATGAGCCTGCAATTGTCTCTTGGGTCCCCTCTGCAAGCTTCCAGGATGCCTGCCCTCTGCACTGACCCCAACCCTCAGGACTGCTGGAAGGACGCTGGGCGCTCCGCTGAGCTCCAGCCACGTGCACGGAGTCTTCAGATGAGCTGGAGGTGGGGGGGCCTCCGAGTACCGCCCATGACCCACCATGAGAGCATGATTGTTTTGGATGCCTCTCTGTGTGGGTGATTTGTCCTCCCAACTGACCTGTAAGGTCCCTGGAAAAGAGGCTGGCTTTGGGGACTTCCTTGGCTCCCCCACAGCACCCAGCACAGCCTGAGCACAGTGCAAAGGCTTCATCTGAAACCCACGCTCAGGAGCCCGTACTCACCCAAGCCCAGGCCCCAGCTTCCCCAGACTCCTCACAGGATCCCACCCCCAAATTTCTGGTCTCCTCTACCCCAGGAAGATCTGCTTCTTGGTGACCTGCTGGTCCCCTCTCCAGGAAGCCCCCCCGACTCTGGGTCAGGGCTGAAGCAATTTCCTTGTCAGGCATTGCTAGAAAGAGCTGCACCCCCTCACATGCCACGCCCCAAAGTGCAGGGACAGATGTGACCGACAGAGGCTGGGACCTGTTCTTCTGCAGCCTCCTGAATCCAGGGTGCTGGGGTCCTCCCTGAGTCATTCCTTTCCTGGGTCTTGAGCTGCCCACGACTCCAGGAGGGACAGGAAAGACGGTCCTGTAGTCTCCTGTCCTGCTGCAGCTGCTGCTGCCTGAGCGGCCCCTGGGGCTGTCCTGGGAGGTGTTTCCCGGTGCCCTGAGCTGACTGAGGCACCGAGGCCACAGGGCGCTCCTGGGTGAGCTGCTCACTTGTGTGGCTTTGGGTCTGGAAGACCGGGTCCTGGGCGCCTGTGAGAGAGAACACAGGCATGCACCTGGTCACACCTGGGCTCTATGTCACATGACTCAGAGCTCCTGTGTCCCCTGAGTCCCCAGTGAGCTCTCTGGACCTCTGGGCCTGACACAACAGGGTTCCGTCCCAGTCGGGGACTGCTCCACTCCCTGCCCAAGGGCTCTGCAAAACTTCTGACACTCTCTCCTCTCCAGGTGAGCTGCCAGTCACCCTCTAAGGGACTGCCACAGCCCCAGGCGTCAGAGGCCCCTCAGTGCTGCTGGGCACCCCCAGGGCCCTGATTCACAGCTCTTCCTGAGCCCCCTCAGCCAGGCCAAGCAGCCGGGGAACACCCCGCTCGGTGCCCAGAGGGACCCAGCTTTGACTCACAGCCACACGCAAATGGAGGAGCCCCTGGCGCCCGGCTCCCCCACCCCCACCCTCGGGGCTGCTCTTCCCGCAAAATCAATCATCCTGCCACTGGGTTTGCGGGAAGTGGGGGGCGGGCAGGAGGGCTCTCAGGGCGCTGGCTCCCGTGCAGGGTGGTGGCCCGGATGGCTGGCGTGGATGGGCACCTGCCACAGCACTCCCAGAGGACCCCCACCTCGAGCTCTGGATCCCTTCCCAGTTGGCTAAACCAGGCCCAGGGGTGAGAGGGTGGGGTGGTAGGAGTTCCGGGGGTGCTGCCAAGGGTGGGGCAGACCCGGCCCTGGATGCAGAGCAGCCCCTGGGGGCAGTGGTGAAGGCAGGCCGGGGGAGGGTGGGAGTAACCAGCCCACGTTGTGTTAAGTGTCTCTGGAGCAGAAGGGTGGACTCCGCCCAGTCATTCACTGATCCAAGAACCTCCCCACGTCCTGCCAGACAGTGGAGTGTTAGGACACCGGACTGTGACTGTGGGTGTGGGTGGACCGGGGCTGTGAGGAAGAGCCCCCCAACCTTCCTGGTTGGCTCCCACTGCCTGGCTTCCACCATTAGAGCCACCCCTCCCCCACAGAGGATGGCCTCCTAACCGGGCCTCCTACACCCTCCGCCCCCACACACAGTTGATAATGACAGCTAAGGCCTCACATTTGCAAGGGGCTTTAGCAGGGAAAATCTGCCCGTGAGTGTGGGCTGGGAGCATGCAGGCTTTATCATCTTCACCGCCATTGGACAGATGAAGAAACCAAAATTCAGAAAATTTGGCCTGTTTGAACCAATAAGCAAACAACCACAGGCTGGGGCAGTTAGAGGTGCCCCGGGCAGGCACTGGGCTTGTGGTGGGAGCCACACGGTCTCCGGGATGTCCTGGGCAGAGCGCTGCACCAGGAGCCCTGCAGCCCGGCAGACCCTGGCCCCTGACGGGCCTGCGAAGCCAGCTCTGCTCTCCGGGCCTCTACTTCCCAGTCTGTAAAATGGAGGTAACCACCCTTGCCCTGCCCCGCAGGGGTGTTGCGGGGAGCAAACCAGGGCTACTGGTTGGGAGCAGGCTTTGGAAACTGCAGGGAGCTGCCAGGGACCAGGCGTCACCAGCCCACGTCTGCCCTGCAGCGAGACAACTCTGTGCCAGCCTAGGAAGAGGCAGCCCCACTGGACCCTGGGTCTAGAACCTGGCACCCTGCTGGACTCAGAGCTCCAGAGCCACACAGCTCTGGGCCCCATGTGAGCCAGGCTGTGAGCCCGTGGGACCCGGGGACAGGGCCCGGCAGCCCAAGATCACCAGAAGCCCCACCCTGCCAGGACTGGGAAGGGGCGGGCAGGCCAGGATGCCAATGTGCATATTAGCCGGTGTGAACTAATTTGATGGTGCTGATAAAGGCTGTGCCGCCTGGGGCCCCTGAGCGCCACCCAGCACCCCCGCTCCGCCCCCGCCGATAACATCCAGGGAGGCTGAGCTGTCCGGCTGGGCTCCCCATTCCCAGGTGATGAAATGCCAGCTCGGTGGGGCTGGCTAGTACTGCAGTTACCAAATCGCTGTAATTGAGATTAATTTGGGGGCCAATTGGGTCAGCCCTTGCAGGCACCCATTAATTAGTGAAGGAGGCTCAGAGCTCCAACAGCTGGGCCAGGCACCCAGCAGGGCTGGAGCCACTGGATAGGAGCGCTGAGATGCCCAGCTGGGTGCATGTGCCAAGGGAGGGGGCCAGCTGGACAGAACCTCCCCCCGACCCCCGCCTGCTCTTGATGAGTGCCCCCTCCCACACCCAGAAGCTGAGCAGGCAGCGGGCCCTTGACGTGGGTCCAAAGGCAGCTCTGGGTCTCCAAGGGTTAAAAGGCTCCTTACGAGGGTGGGGAGGGGGAGGGGTGCTTGGAGGCTCCTTGGACATCAAACAGCTCTTGCAAAACTTCTAGATGAGTTAAGTGCAAATGAATTTGAAACAGACAATGAGGTTCCCTTCAGAGACACCTGGGCAGAAAAAATGAAGGGGAAAGCGCCCCAGGGAGAGCTCATTTGGAGGTTTTATTTTCCCCCTGAACCCCAAACACACAGAGAAAAACAAACCCACCCGTCTACCCTGGGTGCCAGAGGCTGGCGGCGCACCCTGACTCAGGGCTGGGCTGGCAGTGGGCTGGGCATACACGTGAGGCCTGGGCACACTCATGGAGTAGAGAGAAGCAGCACATACCTGTGTGCAGAGCTGGAAGCTGGGCACAAGCGTGCGGAGGTGGCACCAGTCCTGGGTGGAGCAGGGCCCAGCTGGGAGGATGAGGGCAGTGGGGGGGGGTGTGGGCGAACGTGGAGTGGAGGGCTGCTGCGGGGGGGCAGGAGGGCAGAGGCTACTTGGGGAGGCGCAGAGCCACAGGGCCACATGCACCTCCTGGTCACCTGCGTGCTCCCGTCCCCTACCCACCCCCCATCCCATCCTCGAGGTGGCCAGGCAGGTGAGGTGTCAGAGTTGGAGCCTGGAGACATCCGCCCCCCACTCACCCAACTTGCTCAAGTAATTGCCCTGGTGTTTTATTTTCCTTTTGTGAATCTCACAGAGGGACAAAAGAAGGTTTCGTCACCAGGAACCGGCCCCTGCTTCCACCCACTCTGAAGCCTTGCCCCACCCCACCCCAAGGTCTGAGGACCTGGGGCCAGAGGCAGTTGGGGCCTGGTCCAGGGTGGCTTCAGGAAGCTGTGGATCCTAGGAGGTGTCCCTATCAGTGACCTGCACTCCCTGGACCCAGGCGTGTGACCCCCGGGGGGCCTAATGGAGCACCTCCTCACTGCCACGCATTTGCAATTCATGGCTCCGGCAGAGATTGCATTAGGGCCTGGCTGTCACTTGTGATGAATGTCGCTTGTTTTCCAGAAAAATACAGGCCCTGGATGTAGAGTGACAGGGCCTCAGGAGGCACCGGCCCTGCCCATCTGAGGATCTGAGCCAGCAGCCTTTGTGGCCACAGAACTTATGCCTGGCAGTCCTCAGGGTCCCACGGTGCGGGGGATCCCTATCCTGGCCACCAAGCCCTCCATGCTCCTGTTCCACGGGGTCCTTGTGACAGCCCTGCGGCCGAGGGAAGGCGGATGAACGTGTGTGGGCTGGAGGGGGACTGGAGAGAGGAACAGGGGCCAAGGTGCAGAGAGTTCCTGAGGGGAAGGTCTGGGAGGTCACTGGGTGGTCAGTTGGAAGGGGAGCAAGAGGCCCCTGTCCCACCCTGGCCGAAGGGATCCGCCCGCGACTTGCCCAGGCTCTGCTGGCGACTCCCCTCCTGTCCAGAGGAGGGGAGTCCCTGGTGTCTGAGACATTGACTTTGATGGGGACAGGGGGAGTGATACGGGGACACAGGAACTAGCTGGAGATCTCAGCTTTTCAAAGAGCCAGTGTCCCCCAGCCTTTTGGAACAGCTGAGACTGGGTAGGCCTCCTCGGTGACCTGCATGGCTCAAGAAGCTCACAATGGCTCCCAATTTCCCAGTTTCCCAAATTTTATTCTATTTTATTCCTATTCCATTCGAGGGGCCTCCTCAGACCCGTTCACTGGAAAAAGAAGAATAACCCAGTGGGGCCACTTTTACCTGGCACCTTTTCATCTCTGTGGCTTCACGAAATTTAGGCAGAAGGAGGGGAAATGGGTGATGCTGATCCCCTCGTCACCTCAGCTCGGGGCCCTGCTGCGTTCATTCCCTGCCACCCGGGCCAGGCGCCTGCTCCGAGGGCAAATGGGTGAATTTGAATGAAGGTAGGAGCCAGAGCCTCGGGGTCGTGGAACCTGTGGGCTGCTCCAGAGGCTGAGCCCCCGGAACTCCTTCTCCGGACCCCCCTGCCGCCCTGTGCCCGTGTTCTGGAACAGGCGACACACAACCCTGTGGGTGACCCTGCGGCAAGCCTGTGTGAGGACCAGGGCAAAAACCTGGCTCTCACCCAACCAGAGCCCAGGTTCACCACACCCAGCCCCAGCCCCACCGCGGGTCCTGGGTAATGCTGATCAGAAAACCAGTAAGACCCAGCGATGAGCCGGCCTGGACCTCACCTGCGCACCTGACAGCCTCCCTCTGCTGGGCTCCTCCCTTTTCGCGCCCCCCCCCCCCCGTGAGGCCTCTCCCCAGTTAGAGTTCCTGCCCCATGTGGAAGTCTCTCTAGAAAGCCAGCCCCCCACTTCTGACCGCTGCCCGCCCACCCATCTGTCCCAGGGCTCCGAAGGCACCCCCCACTCTCAGGCTAACACTTGGGTTTCCCCTGGCGACTAGTCCAGGGTCTAGCCCTGGACCCACTCGACTGGCCCTCACACCGACCCTGCCCAGTGCCCAGGGACCAGAGAAGTTTCTAGAATCCAAATGTGTTGAGTCCCTGCCCCGTCCCTCATAGGGGTAGATGTCTCCCGGGGATAAGAGCAGCTGAGCAGAATTCTGGAGCATCCAGAGCCCAAGGCTCAGAGCCGACATCTTGCCCACCCTCCAAGTGCACCTGCCAAGCAAAAGAGGAAGCCAGACAAAAAGAACATCCGTTCTACAGGGAGCTGGGTTCAAGACCCCACGTTATCCCTTACCAGCTGTGTGACCTTGGACAAACTGCTTCCCTTCTCTGAGCTTCAGTTTTCTCACTTGGGAGATGAGCATGCCTATGTCCTACATCACACAGTGGTTCTGGGGCTCCTTGGGCTGAACATGAAGCGCCAGCCACCCAGTAGGTCCTTGGTAAGTGGGGTGGGTGACCCCATAGACTGGGTGTGCAGTTGGCTGCCCTGAGTCAATGCTCACCCACCTTCCAGTCCCCCCAGTCCCCATCCACTCCTGTCATCAACCCCGACTGCTGTGCCACCTCTGCCATCTGTCCGCTTCGGCTGCCACTTGCCACCACCGGGGCACGGGGAGATGCCCCAGGGCCTGGCCACGCCCCGCCACAGCCTGCCCTCCTGCCTTCAGGCTCCCAGAGGAGAGGGCTCCAGCAGCTCCCCATCCCCGACCGAGGGCACCCCTTTATCCTCAGGGCTGGGCCTACCGCACCCCAGGGGCTCCTCACAAAGCCCTGGGGCCCCGGGGAGCAGGCTGGAAACCCCTGGGCTCCCAGAGCGTGGCCGCCCGCTCCCCTCCGTGGGGACCTACCACATCCTGCCGCAGCCCTGCGTGCATTTCCTCAGGCCAAGGATTGCTTTTTAAATAAATCTAAAAAACTCCGCTTCCTCCTTGGCAAGTTCATTTTAAGTCATTTTATCTCTTTCCCCCCTATATTTTCCCCAAATAATGTGATTAAGTGACTCAGCGCCGGCTGCCTCTGGCAGGCCCGGCCTCTAATTCAGTTTGAGGACGGCCACCTTTGACCCCACTCTACTCTGGCTAAGAGGACACTTAAGCGCCCACCGCTTCCTACCCAAGGAGCGGGTGGGGGCGGCGGCGAGGGGGGGCGGCGGGGGCGAGGGGGGAAGCGAAACAAACTTTCACATAAAATTATGGTATATGGATAATTGAGAAGTTTAAAAACATGAATCTAATTGTACGGTCCCCAGAGAAACCCATATCGAGCCACCCTATAAGAGGCCTGGAATCTCCCGATGATGATTTATTGCTAAATCCTAGTATTTTTCAATACATTATAGTTTTTAAATTGTGTTTAAATTGAGTGTAGAGGAGCAGAGGCCATTAGGAGATGCAGAAACGATGATTATATTTAAATATTCATGCACGCAGTACCTTATTATTGAATCTGAACACTAACAAAATCAATATTAAGTGCGGTTTGACATGAATTTATTTATGAATTTCGACTTTCTAAGTACTGTATTTTTTCACTCAAAAATTGTGAGGATAATGTAGTAATGATATCAAAACACAGTGACAGGGAGCATTAGCTGGGGAGGTTATAAACCTCTGGATTAGGGGGCCCCAGATTGCCCTCAAAAGTGCTTAGTATACAAAACCCAATTCTTTTTTTTTTTTTTTCCTCTCTGTTTCTGAATCGTGCAAACCCACATACACTCCGGAGAGGGCGGGCTGCGGCGGGTGGGGGAGGAAGCCAGGCTGTGTGCCGGTGGCAGGCGGGTCCTCGGGCACTCAGCTCCTAGGAGGCTGGGGTGCAGGGAATCGGGGTTCTCGGCCAGGTTCCCCCAGCTCCAGCCCCGGAAGGGGCACCTCTGGCCTGGGGGGTCTCAGGGGACTCAGGCTCCCCAGAGGGGGACACACTGGGGTGGGGGAGTCTGATGGGTCTTTCCTTCCTAGACCCAGGATTCTGCAGGGAACCAAGGCAGAAATAGCGGGAAAGAGTGCCCTGGTCCCAGAACCCACGGCAGGCCAGCAGGTGCCCACCCCTGAAGGACACCCAGGCCTTGTTGCCCCGCCTCTGGCACCAGTCTTGGTGAGGATGAAGAGTGGGCCCCGGGCGGGAGGAAGGAGCCCGTCCTTTTCTCCATTCATGGCTTCTGTGCATGGCTGGGACCCTTCCCCTGCCTGCTGCCCCTATGCCACCTGTGCTGAGGGTCATCCCAGAGACCCAATGTCCCTCTACTGGCCAAGGCAGCTCTGAGCCCAGCATGGCCACACAGCCTGAGGGGCCTCCACCAGGAGGATCCACCTTGTCATGCTCTGCATCCCTCCTCTGCCCCCAGACCTTGCAGCCCTGTGTGCACAGGGACAGATGCACGCCCGCGGCCAGTGTGAAGTGGAGGCAGTGGCCAGCCGGGGCGGGAGCCCATTTTTCAGATGGGGAGGACTCGCTGATTATGTCTTCAGAAGCAAACCACCTGCCTCGGCACCGGAAGAACCAGAGAGCTACTCCCAGGGACACCCAAGCAAGCCTGATCCTGACCTTCAGTGGCCCCCCACTACTCCGAACAGACCCCTGACCCCCACATCCCTGCACCCACAAACACCCCACTGCCCTGGGCCCCTACCAGCGTGTCACACCCAGGCAAAACCTCCTCAGGACAGTGTCACCAGGCACACCCTCCAACATGGCTCAGATGTCACCTTCACACAGCCCCACATCTCAACACAGGAGCACCCCGACACACAAAGGCACCCCGACTTACACACGGACGCCCCAACGCGGGCACCGTACACCGTACACACACGGACGCTGAGACCCACAGACATGCCCAGCGATACCCCTCTACACACAGACACCCCGACCTACACATGGACACCTGACGCCACACAGGGACACCCAACACAGAGGGACCCCTTCTCCACACCCACAGTCCTGGGCCCCTGCCCCACCCAGGGTAGGCACAGCCCCTCCAGGTGGACGCCACCTGGGGCCGGGGGTCAAACAGCACTTAGACGGGAGCTTCGGAAGGTCCATCAGCCTTTGGGGGAAGCGGCAGCCCACTCGAGGGGAGGGGGAGAAGAACCCAACCCGACCCTAAACTCTTTTCCAGTAAATCGATGTATTTTGCTATAATTTTATTAGGAATATAAAAGGAGCCTTTTCAAAAGTGCTTAGGACGCAAAAAAAAAGAGGCGGGCGGTGGGAACATTAGTCTGTCTGTGTTAGCAATCCCATAGTCACATTTTATTGTTACTGTCAGGATGCAAAAGCTGTGCTTAAAACAAAATAATACATAATGTATTACTGAGGCATAAACATCAGCGAGCCGCAAGCGGCCGGCGTTTTTATTTTAAAAAGAAGATGCAAAAAAAAAAAAAAAAAAAAGATGGAGGACAGAAGGTGGGGGAGGGGTGGGTGGCCTCCTGGACCCCAGACTCTGAGGACTGGGGAGCCCAGAGCAGTGTAGGGAGGGACTGAAGCCCAGTGGTGATTTCAACCACAATGTCACCACTCCATCCGCTCCCCCCAGAACATTCTGTCCCCAAAGTAACCCCAGGCACAGGGTCCTCTCCCGCCCAGCCTCCCCCTTGACCTCATCGGTCAAGCTCTGGCCCTTTGTCACTTCCAGATCTTGACCGTCATGAATCCCAGGGAAGGAGCCTGGGCAGCTTCCGTCCCCATTTGGCCGATAAAGACATCACAGCTCAGAATGTGGTCACACAGCCAGTGAGTGGTGTGGCCAGAACTGAAACCCGGGCAGCAGATCAGGGTCCCAGTTCAGCGCCTCTGCAGTGCCGAGCTGCCCAGGGCTTGACCTTCCCAGGTAGGGCCCTGAGGTGGCCTCTGAGCTCACCCCTTCCCCCTGTGGTGTCCTATTGCACATCCCCCCGAACAAGAGTCTTCTTCCAAAATGCAACCTGGTTTCTCCCGTGCTGGCACCGGGGAGCATGTGCCATCCCCAGGAGCTCACCTGCACCCCAACAGGTCCCCCTCAGCCTGGCCCTGCCCTCCGGCTGCCTCCTCTCCCACCTGCACCCTGGCCACTCTCTGAGGTTCTGCTGACCCCTCCTCCATCCCTCCAGCCCACTCAGCTGGCCCTTGCCTCAGGTCAGGGCTCCTGCTGCTCCCTCTGCCCAGAAAGTCATTCCTGGCCATTTTCAGTGAATCTTGCTGCCTCCAAGGTCTCCCTACCCACCACCCAACTTAAACGAGACCCCTGGCGTTCAGTCTCATCCCTCTCTTCTCCACTCACATGTTTACTGTGTTTGTCCTGCACCAGGGACAGCAGGGACCTGGTTGGTCCAGTTCCCTGCAGTGTCCCAGCACCTGGCACGATCCACGTGTTCGATGTACAAATGGGAGGCCCTGCGACGTGGCTGTCGCTGTGGGCAGCAGCTGGAGCACATGTGAGCCCCAGGGACCTCGGGCCCTGTGGCCTCCCTGGGTCCCCAGATCTTCCCTTGTCTGGGGGTTCTACACCCCCACTGGACCCAGGATCCCGCCTGGGCCCGCCCTCCCAAGCCTGGAGGCCTGAAGAGGGGGCTCCCCACCTCAGTGCCATCTGGGCCCAACGCTGCCTGGAACATCTGGGACAAGTCCTCCCCATCCGGAGCCTGTGTCCAACCTTCTCCCAGCTGTTCTTAGTGCTCTGGGGTGGGCCCCTCCAGACCCCCACTCCCCCTCTACTCCTTCCTTCTTTTCCTGGGCTCCCCATCAGGCAGCTCCCAGGCATCTCTCCATCCTGCTCCCAGGCCTGGCTCCTCCCCTCCTAGGGCCACCTCTGGCCAGCTCTGGGGCCTCCTGGTCCACTCAGGGGGCCCCAGACCCTCCTGGGCAAGCTCCCGGGAAGCAGTAGTTCCGAATGGAACCCAGGGTGGCGTTCTGAATATGCTCCCTCTTAGCTGAGTGACTCCAATTTCCCTGTGCCTCAGTTTCTTCATCTATAAAATGGGGACAAAAGCGGTGTCTGCCGCATCAGCCCTTGTGGGACTTTGAAGGGACTGTCAGGTAATGGATGGAAACCTTTCAGCACACACTGTTGAGGGCTGCCATGCCCTTCCAGGAAGGGGACACTGGGGCAGGAGGCCAGCCAGAGCCAGATCCTAGGGTGCTAGGGCCAGCCTGGCTCCCACCCAGCCCTCGGGGCAGCTTCCCACTCTCAGAGGGCACTTGGCGCCACCTAGTGGTGGGTGGGGCAGGGGCAGCAGGCGCAGGAGGGGTGGGGCCAGATGCTGGAGGCCTGATACAGAGAGCTGAGAAGGGCCCAGGAGAAGCCTCTACCTGCCTCTCCCGACAGGGCCTGGGGCCAGGGTCCCCCAGGAGGTGCCCCCCCCCAGCCTGGAGACGTGGAAGAACACGACAGGAAAGGGCCCCTTCCAGCATACCCTGTGCCTGCTCAAAAGCCCCCCACCAGCCCCACCAGCCCACGGCCCAGACACCTGCCCTCCACCACAGGGAGGGAGCCCCAGCCAGGCAGGAAGGAGCTGGTGACAGTCCTGCAGCCCCTAGTGGCCGGGGCCTCCTGCCCTCCTCCTGGCCTGGGGATTCCAGAGGCCGATGACCGTTTCCCATTCACAGCCTTTCATTCAGCCCCTGCCAGCCCCTAGCATGTGCCAGACCCCGGGGACACAGAGGGCAAAGGGCAAAAGTCCACCTCACATGGCTTACATTGCTGGGGGCATCGAGGGGCAGAAAAGCAAATGACTGAAATTCAGGGTGTTTAGGTGGTAGAGTGCTGCGGGACACACAGCAGGCAGCAGGACAGGGAGGGAGGCCGTGACGAATGGGCAGCTGGAGCCCGCCCCTCTGAGGCAGGGTTGCCGCTGGCTGAGGCCTTGGGGTCTGAGCTGCCACGCTGACTCTCATCTAGCTGTGTGACTTTGGATGAGCTATTTAACCTCTCTGTGCCTCCGTTAGGTCATTGATAAAATGAGGAAGGAAAGATCCTCTCTCCTGGGCTTATCCACAGGAGTGGACAAGGCTCGGACCCAGGGGGGGTCAGTGGCCAGGGATGGGCCTGGACAGGTGTGCAGGCCACGTGTGTCCAGAGACGCCCTGCTCGGGAGCAGCTGCGACTGTCTGGGTGTGCCTGTGCCTGAGTGTGGGTGTGCAGGGCCCCACGGGGAAGTCACCGCCACGGATCACAGGGGTCTTTGCAGGGGAAATCTCTCTCACCTGCTTCATTCAGCCCATCCCCAGCCTGTGGGGTCACCCCAGCTGCGGCCCGTCAGCTCAAGGCCATTCCCAGGGCAGGCTCAGGGTCTACCCAGCGCCCTCTCTGGATCCTCTCATGCTTCAAAAGTCCTGGGTCTGAGCTCTGCTCTGATCTGGGGTGCGGCACAGAGTCCAGAGAGACTGCATGCCCCCACGTCCCTGCTGTCAGGATCAGGGCACAGCTGAGAAGGGCTCTTGCAGTGGCATTTGATATGTCACAGTCCTGGGCCTGGCCCTACTTGGAGGTCCCAGGGAGAGGAGGCTATAAGATCTCTGGGGTCAGACAGACCTGGGTTCTAATTTCCAGTGTTGACTTTTCATGGCTGTGTGGCCTTGGACAATTCATGTAACCTCTCTGAGTCTCATTCCTTCCCCCTCATAAAACAGCAAAAAAAAAAAAAAAAAAAAAAAAAAGGTACTTAACTGGGGATTTCTGGTGGGAACCGAGTCACCAGAACACACAACACTTGGCCTTTGCGTCTGGCAGGTTCTTGTTAATGGTGGCTTCTGCTGAGAGAATAGGTACATGCACGGAACGCCTTCTGTGTGGAGGAGCTGTGTGCCACATCTCAGTCTTCAAGTCCTGCCACCAGTGCTCCTGGGTGACTGCCTCATCGCCATGTGTCAGCTTCGTGTGAGGACGCCAGGACCGGGGAAGGGAGTGGCCTCTCTGCGTCGTTCCGTGAGGAGGAGAGCAGGAGCCAGACAGGCGGGAGGCTTGTCCACATTCTTGCCCATCTGTGGGCCTGGCCCTGCTTTAGGGTGGACCCCACTTCAGGCCCCAGTCCCGAGCCCAGGGCTGGGCTTCCCCAGGTTAGACAAAGGCTAGGGAGGGCGCCGGATTCCTGGATGGACCCTCCCTCTGCACCCTGCCTCCCCCTGCTGGTCTGGGCAGCCTGGGAAGCTGATCCCGAGGCGGCCCTGGGCCTCTTGGAAGATCTCTGAGCAGCTGAGCTGAAGGAGCCCCCAATCTCCTCCTCATCCAACGCGCTCATTTCACAGGTGGGGAAACTGAGGCCAGCCCCCACCCCGGGCATCCAGAGTCCAGATCCCTGCAGGGAGAGCTCAAGGGCTGCAGGTGGAGGGATCCCAGCTGGAGGGACAGCTGCCCAGGCTCAGGGAATAGGGGACATTCTCGGGACCTTCAGCAAGCCCTCCTGAGCACTTCCTGTGTGCTCAACAGGACAGGAAGCAAAGAACCCAGGGTCCCCCAGCCTGTGGGGACAGACCAGCCGCAGAAATGAGAGAGGTGAGCCTCATGGCTAGGGATGCAGGAGGGCCCCTAAGTTGGCCACAGGAAGTCAGGGGAGGCTTCCTGGAGGAGGAGGAGGAGCCTTCCTGGCTCCCAGCCTGTTGGAGCCCAGTCTTACAGGGTGGACCGGACCTTTGCCGAAGGACGGAACCTCCAGGAGGGGCACAGTCCGGTCGAAGGTGGGGAATGCAGAGATCAGCACCCGCGCAGGGACCTCCAAACCCCTCCCCGGAGGGAAAGCAGGAGGGGGAGGCCCAGGAGACAGTGCTCCAGCCACTCTGACCGCGGTCACACCAAGCCCAGACTTGGGGGTGTCAACTAACCATTTATGATGCCCAGGGTCAGGAGCGTGGATAGTGTGGTGGGACGACCGTGTGCGCCCGGGGCTCACCTGGGAAGGCTCAAGCTTCGGAAGGCCCGAGTGACTGGGAGCCAGGGCTGGGCCGCTGAAGGCCCCCTGGCTCACGGCTCTGGCTGCTGGCTGGAACCTCAGCTGGACTTTGGGCTGGAACCCTCGCATGACCTCAGCAAGTGGCTCTCCGCTTGGGCCCGCCTGGCGCCTGGGTTTCAAGAGAGGGAGGCGAAGGGTGTGGCCTTTAAGATCTAGCCTCAGGGGTCACAGTGTCCCTGCTCTCGGGCACCACTGGTGAGGGCATTCACGAAGCTCTGCCCAGATGCCAGGGGAGGGGACACAGACCCCACTGCTCGAGAGGAGGATTCTAGAAGAACTCCTGGCGCTGCGGCGGCCCCTTTGGAAGGAGCAAGGGCCACACAGGCCACGCCCAGCTGTGAGTGCTGGACTCGGGCCGGCTTCCCCCAGCCTGTGGGGGAAACAAGGAAACCAGGGAACAGGAAAAGACCAGGAAAGCCTGGGTCACCATCACAAGTCCGAGGGACAGAGCTTCTGTCCCCTGAGGACCCCTGGGTGAGCCAGGAAGGATGCTGCCCTTCCCCGTCCCTCCCTGCGCTCTCACAGGGTGGGGTCAGGCCCCCCACAGGCTCTTCTGAGGCCCGCAGGGTCTCCTGCAGCCCCTTTCTCTGGGCTGCCTTCTGTCTCGTTCTGGGAGGGAGAAGGGGCCGCAGCGAGTGGCCTCAGCCTCCCTGACCCTGGCTCTCACGCTCGCCCCTCTCCTCTCTGGAGCCCCGGATGAGGGTCAGGGGGCAAGAAGCAGAAGGAAAAGAAGGCTTCTCTCCTAGGCCCCCTCATGTCCCCACTGTGTGAGGCACATCAGGGCCAGGACAGAGATGGCCCCTGCCTTGTCTCTCAGACCCAGAGGTCCAGGTGGCAATGCGCGGCAGCCAATGGGTGCCCCCCTTCCATCAGCAGGGAGCGGCTGAGGCAGGGGGTGGCCTTCCAGCTCCCGGGACCCAGTGACTCACTGTTGGCCTGGAAGCCTGTCTCCCGGGGTGCACCGTGAGCCACGGAGGGCAGCAGGCCTGCTGCGTCCAGCACGGAGCTTGGTCAGCGCTGTTGAATGAACAGAAAAATGAATGAACCTTTTAACTCTCACGGCATCGCCCGAGCTGGGGAGAAAACTGTGATCAATACACATTCGAGTGAGCGAGCGAATGAATGAATGAATGAATGGGCTTCATTTTGCTCCAGATCCCCATGCCCAGCGGAACATCGGGCACCTGATAGGGGACCACGGTCTGTGGAATTGAAAAGACAGAAAGCAAAACTCTGAAGGCTGTGTGGGTCCAAAGGGAACTTGACTTCCGTGACGGGTGACGGCTTGGTCTGGCCCATGGAGCCCCAGGCTCGGTGGCCCAGGAGTGCTGCTGTGGCCACACCCTCCCCGTCCCTCCCCCAGGCACAGAATGGGTGGGTCAGAGGTGGGAGGGAGGAGCAGGCGGAGGACCGGGAGCACTGTCACCCGCTGTCCCCACGCAGCTGGCACCAGGGCCCATCAGCATCTCTGGAGGCCCCTCCCCTGCCAACCAGGCCACCAGCGGAAAGGGCTCGCCCACAGGACCCTCTTCCCGACCCTCGGTGCCCTCAGTTGTGGGGGCAAGGAGAGGGAAGGCAAAACTCTTCCTGGCGGCTTCAAGAGTGCTGGCATTTTCGCGAGGGCACATGTAATATTTAAATCGCTCCCCTCGGCACGCCCGCACGCCCGCCTCAGCTCCCCAGGTGAATTTGTAGGCGCTGAAATGGTCTAATTTCCCACACAAGCCATGTCAAATATAATTTGGGTGCAAAGTTGGTAATTATACGTAACATCAGTCTGATGTTAAAAACACTGAAAAATTTAGCAAGAAGAGACGACTGGAGAGACGTGAGTCTGAGGCCCAGCCAGAAAAAGGCAGGCCCGGCCCCGCCGAAGCCAAAGTCTTTAATTAATAATAGCATGTTTTCAGGGACTCAAAGGACGCAGGTCCCCAACTGTCTGAAACTCCTTTGTCTACCAATTACCAGTATCTGGGGGGAGACAGCCAGGGAGGAAGTGGGCGGGGGGCACCCGGATCCTGCCTGAGAAGTTGGGAGGTTAGAAATGGGGAGGGAGCCCACCTGCGGGCTGATGTCCCGCGGCCAGGTGACCCACTCTGCTCCCTGTCACCGGAGACCCTTCCTGGGTCAGAGTCCTGGGCCAGGGAGGAGGGGCTTGTCCCCCTTGACTCTGAAGACGAATCGTGGGGAAGGGGCCCGTTTGGCTCCAGGCCAAGCAGCTCTAGAAGGCTCAGAGGGTCTGGGAACTGTACTCGGGCCCATCTGGGCTTAGATGGGGCTTTTTTCCTTCTATTTGCAAATAACTTAGTGAGCTCTTTCTGTAAGGACAGGGACCACATTTTATGTGCTTCCCTTTGTATCCCCAGCATCTGGCACACAGTAGGTGCTCAATAAATATTTGTGAAATATATGCAGAACACTCTTCCCCATAGCCTGCGTGGGTGGAGTGAGACCTACGCCCACCTCTTGAGGAAGGACACAGGGGACGTGGGCGAGATCGGGGCCGGGCACAGAGCCTGGAATAGAATGTCAGCTCCACACTTACATGCACTATGACCCCAGGACAGTTACCAAGACTCTGCCTCAGTTTCCTCACCTGTAAAATGGGCATAAGACTAGATCCACCTCCCAGGATGGCTGGGAGTTCTGAGGGAGGGACTGCACATAAAGCACCCGCCCAGGCCTGGCAGGTAGCTCTCACCTGGCCCAGGGAGGTGGAGGAGGCTTTGCACTATGGTTCCTTGGATGGTTTCCAGAGGCTGTGTCAGGAGCCATGGGGGCAGCTGGTAGGACAAAGGACCTGGAGATCAGAAACAGACTTGCAGAGGACAGTTTGGCATGTGAGAGGTGTGATCTAAACGATCGTCCCTGATCCCTAAGACACTTTTCATGAAAGATCCCCCTCTCTCTGTCTCATGTCGTGGAGTTGTGCCTGTCTGGGATGCGTGACTTCCAAAGGGCTGGGGGCATGAACTGATGGCTCCGGGGAGGTGGACACAACCAGATGGCACAGGCAACAGAGCGAGCCTCTGAGAGGCTAAGCGGGCCGTGCACGCTCCATGCCTAGTTCAGAGGGCTCCTGACCCTCTGCGCCCCGCCGACCACACCTGGAGACTCTGCCGGTGCTTTTTTGCAGGCCAGACACACACAGCCTAGGCCTGGCCGACCCTGCCTTACCTTCTCAACAACCCTCGGAAGGATGGACTATTATTCTCTCCATTTCACTGATGAGGAAGATACAGGATTAAATAATTGGCCCCAGACCCAAGACACGGAATGGAATGAAATCCAGGCTGAGCGCGCAGGAGAAGGTGGCCTTACAGTGAAAAGACCACGTCCAGCCAACACCTGGGCTGGGTGGGTTGAAACCTGGGCTTCTGCATTTTAGCAAGCTCCAGGGTGAGGCTGCTCCTGTTGGCCCAAAACACCCTTTGAGCAGTGGGGCTCCTGGCTGGCAGCACCTCACCACCATCTGTGGAGTCTGAAAACCACAGATGCCGGGTCCCCACCCAGACAAGACATCGACAGGCAGTGGAAGACCAGTGGTTTCAGGCCCAGCCCGTGGCACGCTGGGAACACTGCAGGAGCTTTGAGAAAGAAAAAGAAAAAAAAAATGCCAATGTTTGAGCCTCATCCATCCCAGACCAATTAGATCAGGATGCCGGGTGGCAGCAGGGCACCCGTATTTTTTTGAAACACCCTGGGTGACTCTGCTGGGGTCGGCTTTGAACTGTGCCTCTCATGGTTCCAGCTGTAGCCAGAGTTCTCAAAACCCAGGCCTCAGGGTCCCGTCTCCAGGGGGCTCAGACGCAGCAGGCCTTGGGGGCGGCCAGGAGTCTGGGGATACCGAGGCAGCTGGGCCTCAGCCCACACGTCAAGAGAAGGTCCTGCAGCCTCCTCACCCGCGCCCCCAGTCAGTGGGGACTTCCCCTGGGCTTGTGGGAGGTGAGGGAGACAGAGGTGAGGGCCCGGCCCAGGCCACAGCTTCCAGTCACCACCTCTGTGGCTGAGCAGGGCTGAGTCCAGCTTTGCCCTGGGACAGGCAGGGAGGTGGCTTCCCAGGAGGGTGGGTGGGACAGAAACCAGAAACCAGACAAGAGGAGTCCTGTGAAGCCAGCTCCTCCCACGGCTGCCTGGGCCACCCACCTGGGCAAGTCGGGACGGCGCCTCCCTCTCTGCCTCCATCGCCTGATTCTGAAATAAAGAGATTTCACCCCACCTCACCTTGTGTGTGTGATTGTGTGTGCGTGTGTGTGTGTGTGTGTGTGTGTTATTTTTAGATTAAAGTCACTGCTCAAGGCAAAGAACTCAAACAGATCAGAAGCTTGCTCAATGAGAAGTCTCTGGGAGACACCATTGCTAATTGTTCCTGGTGTGTGGCTCCAGACGTTCTCTTCTTCGCAGGCACAAAGATCTGCACGTGCTGTTTGAGAGGTGGGATTGTCTCTATCACCCCAATGTGTGCTTTTTCACTTAGCGAGATACCCTGCGTACCTCCATGGAGCTCCATGAAGACCGCCCTCGCTTTATTTGAAGTCTGCCTGCAACTTCTCAGCGAGGGGAGACCGCGTCTGGCTCCTGTGGATGGACACTCGGGTGGTGCTCACGTTTTCCCACAATACACAGTGTGGCAATGAACGCCTCACAGACGCACCACGGATACTTCAGCAAGTGTATTCCTGGAAATGGATCAAGGCTCACCCCACTTCTCATTTTATGTTGTTTTTTTTTTTCTTATACCAGGGATTGAACCCAGGGGCACTTAACCACTGAACCCCATCCTCAGCCCTTTAAAAAATTTTTTTTTAATTTAGAGACAGGGTCCCACTAACTTGCTTAGGGCTTCACTAAATGGCTGAGGCTGGCTCTAAACTTGCAATCCTCCTGCCTCAGCCTCCTGAGCCAGTGGGATTAGAGGCGTGCGTCACCGCACCTGGCTTGTGGAGATTCTGACAAGCTGGAGTCTGTGATGTGCATGGATCTTAAATGAGAAGGGACAAGTTGGTGACAAGCAGGACTGCCTCAGCAAGAAAGACCACAGGTAGGAGGTGGCCAGCACCGCCCCCCTCATTTCCATCCTCTCCACCGGGCGGCACCAATGCCATCACTGCCACCACCACCCCTCCCGTCAGTCAGTGTTCTCAGGTGACAGAGCCCACGCCAGGTTGAGGGGGAAGGCGTAGAGAAGGATGTTGGGCATACACCTAAGTGTAAAGTCAAAAACTACAAAATACCTAGGAAAAACGTAGGAGAAATTAAGACCTTGCATTAGACCAAGATTCCCTAGGACGCAAAGGCACAGATGGTAAGAGAAAAAAAAATTGATAGATTAAACATCATCAAAATTTAACACTTTTGTTCTTTGAAGAGCCAGAAAAGAAATATTAAATGTAAGCCATGTGTTGGGAGGAAATGCTTACCAAATGCATATCTGATACAGGACTGCCATATAGAAAGAGCTGATATATAAAGAGCTCTTGAAACTCAAAATAAGAAAAAAATAAATAAATAAAAATATGGGCTAATGCCACGTATAGTGATGTGTACCTGTAATCCCAGCAACTTGGGAGGCTGAGGCAGGAGGATCACAAGTTCAAGGCCAGCCTTAACAATTTTGCAAGGCCCTGTTTCACCAAATTTGAAAAGGGCTTGTACTTCAGTGGTAGAACACTTGTCATGTATGTGTGAGGCCCTGAGTTCAATCCCCAGGATGACAAAGAAGAAAAAAAATAGGTAGATGATAGATAGATAGATGGATGGATGTTAGAGATTTAAATAGACCCTTCACCAAAGAAGATCTATGGATAGGAAATAAGCACATAAAAAGATTTTCAACATCATGGTCACCATGATAATGAAGGTTAAAACCACAGTGATATGCCACTAAGTACCTATCAGAATGGGTTCAAATAAAAATAAAAATTTAAATTTAAAAAACCTGCCAAAAACAAAAGTTGGCAAGGTTGCTGAGCCCATATGGTGACAGGAGCTCTCGCACATGGCTGATGGGGATGCGAACTGCCACAGCCACTTTGGAAAGCTGTTTGTCAGTTTTTTATAAAGTTATACATTTAACATGTGATTCACCAGTACTACTCCTAGGTGGTTTCCAAAGGGAAATGAAGATGTGTGTCTTTGCAAACATTTGTATGGAATGTGGGCCAGCATGAAGCCCTGGGTTTGATCCTCAGCAACAACAACGCGCGCGCGCGCACACACACACACACACACACACACACGCACACACACGAGAATCTGTATGAGAATATTTCACAGCATCTAACTTCATTATCACCAAAAATTGGAAAAAACACAAATGTCCATTGACTGGTGAGTGGATAAACAAGTTATGGTCTGTCTGTTCAATGGAATACTACTCAACAATAAAAAGTGACACACTCCCAATATATGCACTAACATGCATGAGTCTCAAAAGCATCATGCTAACTTGAGAAGTCAGATTTAAAAGGCTATGTGACATCCCGGAAAAGGCAAACTTATAGGGACAGAAATCAGATGAGTGGTTGGTTTCCAGAGGCCGAGTGTGAAGGCAGAGGTTTAATAACATGAGCAGTTGGCGGCCAACCTCTAACAACCAGGTCCCTGGAGCCGGGCTATGCGTATGAGCGTGCGTGTGTGTACACACATACACATATTTCATTCCACCATCCTTAACACCCTGCCTTAGTTTTTTTCCTCTGTAGTGGGAATTGGACCCAAGGGTGCTGAGCCACTGAGCCACATCCCCAGCCCTTTTTGCTTTTTTAAATTTTGAGACAGTTCTCCCTAAGTTGCCTCCCAAGTTGCTGGGATTAGAGGTGTGCACCACCTGATCCTGTGATCTTCCTGCTTTTTATTGATGTAGTAGATGCACCACACAATGTTTTATTGAAGTCGAAATTCACGTTAGCATAATAAACCCTTTTGAAGTCTAGAACTCAGTGGTACTTAGTGCATCTACAATGTTGTATCACCTCCCTCTTGTTTCAAAACTTTTCCTCCCTACTGCAGGCACCATCCTGTTCTCTCCCTCCCCCTCCCCCAGCAACTGCTGTTCTTCCTGTCTCTCTGGATCTGCCAATTCTAGATACTTCATATAAATGGAATAATTCAATCCGTCACCTTTTAAGTCTGGCTTCTTTAATGATCACAGGTTCTCAAGGTTCATCCAAGTTGTAGCATCTATCAGTACTTCGTTGCTTTTTTAAGGCTGAATGATATTCCAGTCTATGAATATTCCAGTTGCTTTATCCACTCATCCATTGACGGACATGTGGGTTGTTGCCAGCTAGAAGAATAATGGGGCTATGAACATTCACACACAAGTTTCTGTGCAGACACAGTTTTCATTTCTGTTTGGGATGTCCCTAGGAACGAAAAAGCCGGGTCATCTGGTAGTTCTGTTTGGCATTTGGAGGGACTGTTTGCCAAGCTGTTTCCACCGTGACCACCCCATTTGACATTCCCCAGCAGGAGACAAGGATTCCTGTTTCTCCACTCTCACCAGCAGTGTATGAGGGCTCTGATTTTCTATTTTTAAATAAAAAATCTACAACCATCCTAATGAGTATGAAGTGGTGTCGGGTGTTTTTTTTCCTTAATTTCATTTTTTATTGATTTTTTTTAAAAGTAAACAACAGCGGGATGCATTACAATTCTTGTTACACACATAGAGCACGATTTTTCATATCTCTGGTTGTATATAAAGTATGTCCACACCAATGTACTTTGGATAATGATGTCCATCTCATTCCACCATCCTAGCTAACCCCCTGCCTTAGTTCTTTCCCTCTGTACTGGGAATTGGACCCAGGGGTGCTGAGCCACTGAGCCACATCCCCAGCCCTTTTTGCTTTTTTTTTTTTTATTTTGAGACAGTTCTCCCTAAGTTGCCTCCCAAGTTGCTGGGATGAGAGGTGTGCACCACCTGATCCTGTGATCCTCCTGCCTCAGCCCCCAAGTTGCTGGGATGAGAGGTGTGCACCATCATGCCCTGCTTACACTGTTTTGATTGCTGTCGCTTGTAGTAAGTCTTGAAATCAAAAAATGTGACCTTTTGTTGTGAGCTAAATTGGTCCCTCCAAAAAATGATCACAGGTTGACAGTCCTGGCCCACAGAAACTCAGCATGTGACTCTATTTGGAGGTAAAGCTTTTTGTACATGGGCATGTGGTGCTGGGCACTGAACCGGGGGCCTTGAGCATGTGAGGCAGGAGCTCTACCAACTGAGCTATACCCCCAGCCCTGGGGATAGGGCTTTAAATGAGCAATTAAATTACAATGAAGTCGCTACAGTCAACCCTGATTCCAATATGACTGGTGTTCTTACAAAAAAGAGGAAATTTGGACACCGACACACACTGAGGGATGACCATGACGCAAGGAGGAGAAGGTGGCACCTTCAAGTCAAGGAGAGAGACCTGGAAGAGACCAAACCTGCCCCAGCCCTGGCCTTGTACCTCCAACTTGCAGAGCCTTGAGAAAAGACCTTCTTGTTCAAACTCCTCCATCTTTGGTACTTCGTTGTGGGAACCCTAACCCACAAATTCATCCCTGCGTCTTTGCTTCTCTTTTCCAATGTCATTTTGGCTATTTGAGTCCCCTTCAATGCCACGTCAGAGTTAGCGTTTCTGCCGTGAGCACATGCAGTGGCTCACATCTGTAATCCCAGCAGCCTGGGAGGCTAAGTCAGGACGATCGTGAGTTCAAAGCCAGCCTCAGCAAAAGTGAGGCGCTAAGCAACTCAGTGAGACCCTGCCTCTAATAAAATACAAAAAAATAGGGCTGGGGATGGGGCTCAGTGGTCAAGTGCCCCCGAGTTCAATTGAGCCGCCCCCCACCAAAAAAAAAGTTAGCATTTCTTACCTGTGCCCCAAAAGACCTTTAGATTTTGTTGTTGTCGTGGTCACTGGGGGAAGCCAGAGCCTGGATCACGCTCAGCAGGTGCTCTACCTCTAAGCTACACCCCTGCCCCAGGCCACTGGGATTGCCCTGAGTCTCTGGGTTGCTTTGGGGAGTACAGTCATCTTAGCAATACTGTCTTCCCTTCTGTGATCATGAGCTGTTTTTCCACTTCCCCCCACCCTCTACTAGGGACTGAACTCAGAGACACTCGGCCACAGAGTCCCATCCCCAGCCCTATTTTGTATTTTAGTTAGAGACAGGGGTGTCACTGAGCTGCGTAGCACCTCACCATTGCTGAGGCTGGCTTTGAACTTGAGATCCTCCTGTCTCAGCCTCCTGAGCCGTTGGGATTCCACGCATGCGCCACCGTGCCTGGCTGTTTTTCCCACTTAAGTAATTTTTTTCATAATGTTTTGTAGTTTTCAGTAGAAAAGTCTTTTGTCTCCTTGGCTAAATTCTTTTCCCCCAGGTGTTGGGATGTCGTCGGAAATGGGATTGTTTTCTTGATTTCCCTTTCAGATTCCTCGTTGCTGATGTATAGCAACGCGTCCAGTTTCTGTGCATTGATCTCAGCCCCTGAAACTTTGCTGAATTCATAACACACAATCTACAAGCAATAAAATTATAAATCTCATATAGCCAATGATTCCCACAAATGCTTTAGTTAATTGCGCTCAACTCACCTCTCTGGAGCCAACCTGTGGCTGTCACCAACAACAGGTGTGGATCCGGCACGAACATCGTTGATATTCTCCTCAACATGAAAGAACAGGAGGTGAGACACACACCTGGGACCCTGGAGACCAAAGCTGTCCCCCTCCACCCAAGTCACAGGCTACACTAACAAGATTCTACTCTCAAGCATCTTGATGTGGTTCCGAGAGACTTGCAAATGACTTGATGATGGGTCGTAGGAATATCCCCAAAGACCCCCCATCCGCTCTTCAACAGGAAGAATCGCCTGGCGGTTTGCACCCGTAGACTTCTTTGCCTCAGAAATCCACACTCTGCTGCCCCCGCCTGGATTGTGCTATTGGACCCTAACCCAATCTTAACCAAACTTCTGCCTGGAAAGACCCTCCTTAAACCAAGATGCCAGTCTCCACAGATTCTCACTGTGCCTTCCCACCTGGAGACACTGACGAGGCTGTGGCGACACAGCGTGGTCAGCCTCAGCTCAGGTCTGCCTGGTCGACGGGTGGCATGGCTGTCATTCAACAAGAGTTAAAACAAAAATAAAACCACAAAGACGTAGTCAGAACTTCATGGGTTCATCACGGAAGTAAGTGACACTTTGCTGAGTCAGGAGATGGTTTTCAAATCCTGGAAGGATCTTTCCTTAAGTTTTCGGGCTCCTTAGAGTGTAACAGCAGCGGGCACAGCACACTTGGAAGTTTAATCTGTATTATCAGCTGAGTCCCAACTGCTTTCCTGCGTCTAGACAATCAGCAAAGCAATCAATCAAACCCTGATCTGTAGCATCGCCAATTTCTCTGGTGTAAATATTCCTCCGGTGGCCAGTTTCGAATTACAAACACGAGGTCGCTGAACTCAGCGTAGGGATGAGCGGTACCGCCCAGGAGCACATCACTGGGTCCCCTTCCTATCAGACAGTACGACGGACCGCTGATCCCAAGAGCAGGAACACACCGAATAAGGTAGAAAAATAAGTCAGAAGTGAGAGTTTATTGCTGTTCCTTTTAACATACCTTATTTGTCAGTTTATGTGCTTTAATACTTAATGACAGCTCCGCTTAACGACCAGCTTGGAAATGTGTGGAAACGTGACGACCAGCCCTCACCCGCTGACCCCGTCGCTCTAGGACACCATCGGTGTCTCCTGCTTGGAGACTTTTGGGGGTGACAGAAATGTTCTGTGTTTTAAATCTGGTGGTAGACTATATAAATTTGTCAAACTATAAAACTAAGCATATAAAATGGTAAGTATTACTGTATATAAATTTTACTTCAATAAACTGGCAAAAAAAGAAAAAAGAGGGCATTAGGTAACTTGCAAACTCTCTGGTCACCATATGTTTTGGCTTGGATCTCAAATATTCCCCCAAAGTCCCCCAGGCAGCCATGTCCTGAGGGGATGGAGCCGGAGGGCTCTGACCTCCTACGTGGAATGATCCAGTAATGAAGTCGTAGCTGAGAGGGTTGGAGGAGAGGGTTTTGTTATAAGGAGTGCTCTCTCTGTTTCCTGGGCGCCACGAGGTAAGCAGCTTTGCTCCATCTCAGGTCTAAGACAAT
The DNA here is from genome assembly GCF_048772815.1 of Callospermophilus lateralis. NCBI lineage: Eukaryota > Metazoa > Chordata > Mammalia > Rodentia > Sciuridae > Callospermophilus > Callospermophilus lateralis. Next base: position 136,693,823 of record NC_135311.1, on the reverse strand, counting down.
GGAGCCAGCCAACCATGGACTGAAACCTCTGAAACCATGAGCCAAAATAAACCTTTCCTCCTTTTAGGTTGTTTGTCTCGGGCATTTTGTCATAGCAATGGAAAGACAACCCACCCCAGTCTCAGACTTGGAGGCTGGACTGGCACCCAGGGCTGCCCTAGTGGAAGGGCTTCTGCTGTGGTCACTGAGCACAGGCAAGGTGGCTCAACCCACCACAGTTGCTAGGGAGGCCCGTGCTGGGACCCCACCACTGTGGCCTCTGGCCATCTCCCCAGCCCCGAGCCTGCCCAGTGCCTCTGCCCAGTCTAAATCCTGTGTCTCTACCTGATTGGTGGAGGAAAGGTCACATGGGCACTATAGCTGCAAGGGAGGCTGCGGAAGTGAGTTTCTGATTCCCACCTTAGGGGAGGGGGGCTCCGCAAGTGGGAGATGCCTCAAATCTAGGAAGAAGGTATGACGCCCACTGTACACACGCCCATGTAAATTAATGCTGCAGAAAGCAACGCTTACCCCACCCAGGAAATGGGGTGTCTTCTGTTCTATTCTCCCTGTTTCACTCTCTGTCTTCCGTATTGGCCATCAGCCATCAGCCATCGTATTGATTTTGTGACCTGTCAGCGGGTCACAGTCCACACTTTGAAATTCACGGATTCCGGGGTTAGAGTAATGGGATGACAATCCGAGGTGGCTCTGGGGGCTTGACCACCAACTGCCAGGTGGGGCCTTGCCCTGTAGGTTCCTGAGTCCGGAGGCCACCGTGGAGTGGTGATCTGAAAGGACTGACAGGTGCCATCTATCAATATTTAAAGTGCGCTTTGACCCAGCAGTTCCACCTCTAGGGATGTAGCCAGAGAGATTCCAGCTCAGAGGGGCCCGAGGGGGACGTCTGCCCAGCGCTGCTCTTCCTGGAAAAATCAGAGCAACTCAGTGTGGACCCCCAAGCACCTTCAAAAGAACGGACTTGGGCTCTGGGAGACATCTCAGGGGCACTGGGCAGGGGAGTCAAGATCAAGCCCAGGGCCAGAAGCGCGGTTCCCTTTTAGTCTTGGATAAAACTCACCTTTCCATACTTTCGTGTCATGAGGAAGTCCTGGAGATGGGCACTGGAGATGGGTGGTGGCGATGGCCGCGCAGCAGGGTGAAGATGCTAACGCCACAGAACTGCCTTCCTTGTACTGAGTGTTCGTTTTGCAGTATTAGGGGTGGAACCCAGGGCCTCACACAGGGCAGGCAAGTGCTCCACTGCTGAGCCCCAGCCCCAGCCCTTTTCATTTATTTTAAGACAGGGTCTTATTAAGTAGGTGAGGCTGGCCTCGAACTTTCAATCCTCCTGACTCAGCCTCCTAAATACCTGGGATTATGAACATGTGCCATCACACCAGCTGTGTTATATGTGTGAGTATATTTATTTTATGTTATATGTATTTTAGTGTAAACACAGACACACACGCACACACGATTTAGGCAGCCTACTGCAAACTTGAAAGTGCTGGCCATGGCAAGGGAAGGAATTAGGGGTCAGGGCAGATAAGGGGGCTTTTCACATTCTGTGTCTTATGTTTCTGTGTGGATTATAGTTTTTGCAATGAGCATTTTTTCTCAAATGACTGACATGATTTTTAAAACCTGACTTAAAAATTATATATGTGTATATATGTATGTGTGTGTATGTGTGTGTGTATATGTGTGTATGTGTGTGTGTCTATATGTGTGTGTGTATGAGTATGTGTGTGTATGTGTGTGTGTCTATGTGTGTGTGTGTCTATGTGTGTGTGTCTATGTGTGTGTGTCTATGTGTGTGTGTGTGTCTATATGTGTGTGTGTATAAGTATGTGTGTGTATGTGTGTGTGTCTCTATGTGTGTGTGTCTATGTGTGTGTGTCTATGTGTGTGTGTGTCTATATGTGTGTGTGTATGAGTGTGTGTATGTGTGTGTGTCTATGTGTGTGTGTATGAGTGTGTGTATGTGTGTGTGTGTCTATATGTGTGTGTGTGTCTATATGTGTGTGTGTATGAGTGTATGTCTATGTGTGTGTGTGTGTCTATATGTGTGTGTGTATGAGTGTGTGTGTATGTGTGTGTATGAGTGTGTGTGTGTGTGTGTGTCTATATGTGTGTGTGTATGAGTGTGTGTGTATGTGTGTGTATGTGTGTGGGGGGGTTCAAAATGGCCCCAGGAGTAAACAGCATTAGAGGTGGGTGTGAGGGAGGGGTTAGGTCTGGGGGGACAGGGCCTGTGGCTCTGTGCTACCCGCTGGGTCAAGTGCTGGCAGGGTAGGGGTGGGGGTCTTAGTAGCCCACTGGGAGGGGTGCTGTGGTCCTCTGCAGTGAACATGGCAGCTCTGGGAACCCAGAGAAGGTGACTCATCCCACCAGAGCACCCAGGAGGCTTCCTGGAAGAAGCGGCTAGAGCGGGGCGTGGAACGTGAGCAGGAGGCTGGGAAGGAGGCTGAGCAGCCCCAGCCTCAACGCCTGCTGCCGGGAGGACCAGGCCCCCTCTGCTCCCAGAGCCTGGACCCCCGAGCTCCCCCAGGGCTGCAGGTGGAGGAGGGAGAGTCGGGCTGAGTGGGGGCTGATCCCCCAACACCCTGTGGCTCCTGCCCTGCCCCCACCCCGACCATCTATTGCACTTTGGGAGCAGTTCTGAGTCACCTTCCCGGTGGCTGTCCTTACCTTTTAGGGACTGGTGGCTGCAGAACCTCCAGATACCACACTGGGCGGGGTGGGGGTTGGGGAGCAGGGAACAGGCCTCAGCTGCCTCTCCTCCGCCCACCGGCCCAGCTTCCAAGGAAAAGGAAAACATCTCCCCTGCAAGCGCCAGACCCTCTCGCATCTGGTTCCCATTGGCCCTGTTTGGTCTCAATCGTCCCATTTCCTGCTGCCATCTCTGGGCGCCCCAAACAGCCCCCAGCTGTGGGAACAGGCCCCACCCTCAGCCTGGTCCTGCCCAGCAGACCCCCGAGAGCCCTGCGGGCCTCCCCACGGCCCCCCCTGGATGTGATGGGTCATCTCCCTGCCCCCCATGTGTCTGCAGATCTTCACTGTGGGATGCCCACCACAGCGTCCCAGTTCCCATCTAGACCCTGCCCAGGCTTTCAGGAACCCCACTCTCCCCTCGGCCCTGTCCCCAGTTCTTGGAAGGGCACTTTTGTGCATCAGGATCTGTGCTGGGCTCCTCCGCCTTCCACCAACCCTCCCCGCCAGGTCCTTGGTAAGAGTGAGCCAGGAAGCTGTGCCCTGGGAGACGGGATTGGAGGCAGGAGGAGGTGGGGGGCTTACCCAGAGGGTGTGTCTCTTTAAAGAAGAAAGTCCCAGGGGCTGGGGATGTGGCTCAAGCGGTAGCGCACTCGCCTGGCATGCGTGTGGCCTGGGTTCGATCCTCAGCACCACATACAAACAAAGATGTTGAGTCCGCCGATAACTAAAAAATAAATATTAAAAAAAAAAAAAAAGAAGGTCCCAAAGCCACTTCCCGGGTTACAGGATCTCAGGGACCAAGCTGGAATAGGGTGGGGTGGAGATGTCGGGGGCCCAGAGACGATGGAGGAGATGGGAGAGTCCGAGCCACAGCCAGATGCGGTGACGTTGACACACACTCTCTAGCACCGGCCTGGCGTGGCCACTGCTCCTTCCCAGGGGGCCCTTAGCCTAGACCAAGCCCATTCTACTGCAGTGAAGTGTGTCCACTCCTGTGACCCTCACGGCAGGCCTGTGAGCAGCCGCTCAGTCATGGTGAGCTTGTGACCATCGTCCCCCTTTTACAGGTGAGAAAATTGAGGCATAAAGAGAAACCCAAGGTCTCCCAGCTGGTGAGGGATGAAGCCAGGATCTGGGCCCAGGAGCCTCTTGGCATCCCCAACCCCTGCTGTCCTCGTCCTCTGGATATCTGGGGTCTCTGATTCCATCATTCCTCTCCCCAGCATTGGACTAGACTCTGGGCTGGGAACCCCTTGAAGGTGGGAGCAGGGACAGGGTTCTCCTGTGTCTCACTGGCGGCCAGCACTGGACATCCCTTCACGCCTTCAGCCCACAGGTTTCTGTGGCGCACCTCCTGGGAGCCATGCACTCTGAGCCTCAGGCTCCTCATCTACAAAGTGGGGACGTTGTCTGGAAAGGAAGACCCACAGAAACAGAGCAGGCCACGCACGTCATCTTAGACTTCTTTGCGGTGACATTTAAAGGGATTAAAAAAACAGGAGGAATCAATTTTAGTGATGTTCTTTTTTAACCCAATAGCACCAAAATGGTATCATCTCATGGTGTCATCAGTGCGAAAACAGTGAACGCGCTAGGTTCCGTCAACTTGTACGGAGTCTGAGAAATCCACACGTTTACCCTCAGCACACACCCACCCACCAGCCCTGCCCGCTCCGTGGCCACGTGTGGCCCTTGTACACGCAGTGTGGCTGCAGGCTGGAAGGCTCCGCCAGGGGAATGTGCTTGGGAAGGGTAGCCATGAGGGGGTCTCAGCCCCTCCCATCCTTCCTCTCAGTCCTACCAAGAGTCTCCTGTGCACTGGAAAAAGAAAAAAGTATGCATCTCTCCAGGGGGAAAAATCTATATTATTCCAAGAAGCCGAACTTGAATTAAAAAAAAAAAAAAAAAGCCTCCTGCACGGCCAGGAGTCAGGGCCCTTGGGGCCCCTGGGACCAGGATGAGGCGCCGCTGGTTTTCTGGCGGGGAGGAGGAGAGGGGAAGAGCAGGCTGGGGCCGTGAGGAGGGAGCTGCCGCCTGGCACAGGGACAGGGTTTGTTTGCACCTCTTTGAAGCTGGGAGATGAAAGCCGGGCCCACATGGCCTGCCTTTGATTCTCTCCTCCCTGGGCCCTGCACAGCTGCAGCCGGCCATCGCCCAGCCTGCACTGCCCGGGGGGCCGAAGCGGCCCCAGGCCAAGGGCGTTTCTCCCCTGGGTGGCTGTGGGTAAGTGGAGGAAGCACCCTGGGCCCAGAGGTTTCTGCCTTCCCCCAGATACACCCAAAAGAAACCAAAGAGGGGCAGGTGTGAGTGTGAGCCTGGGAGGAAGCCGTCCCGTGGCCCTCCTGCCAACGCCTGAGCTCCGCCACTGGATGTCGGAGTGTGGTGGCACGGTGGGGGACCCTCCCCTCTCTGAGCCTCTTCACCTGGGCTGATCTCCAGCGAGGGCCTGCTGCGTGCCAGGCCCTGTTCTAGAGGCCCGCCAGTGTGCAGCCTGGCAGGGTAGGACAGAGGCCACCTCAGCCCGTGTCACGTCCTCGGCACCATCTTCATGGCGACCTCTGGTCTCTTAACCGCTCCCAGGCTGGTCGGAAACAGAGCCGCTGCTGCAAGGCGGCCCACCCCAGGACCTGTCCCTCAGGGGCCTGACCTGACATGGGCAGGGGGTTGGGAAAGGTCAGACCGCTGACCTCTACGGCCTGAGCTACCGCTTTCAGAGGTGGCGTGCTTGGGGCCCCAAGCCATAAGCCACTGGAGAGGGAGGAGTGGCTGCAAAGCTCTGGGCCAGCAGGGGTGAGGGCAGCTGCTTCACTGGGACAAGGCCTCTGCGACCCCAGAGCCCTGACCAAACAGCCTTGTTCTACCCCCGGGCCACTCAGGATGCGGGGAGGGAGGGTCGGGGGGCACGCAAAGGCGGCTCTGTACCCCAGGACCTCTCCCTGTGGACCTCGTGCTGCCTCCCAGAGAGAAGAGGGGGACAGATGGCAAAGCCAGGATCCGTGACAGAGGCAAAGGGCTCGCGATTGGGCTCTCTCCAGGTGTGTCTCTGTCCCTTGCACCACTGAGTTCAGGTCAGGGCCTTGTCCCCATTTCATAGATGGAGAGAGTGGGGCTCAGAGCCAAGAGCACACTCGCCCATGGTCCCAGAGTCAGGGACAGCACAGCCAGGGCTGTGCCTCGGGGCTCCCAGCAGCCCCAGCAGTTTCCTCCAGAGTCTGAAGTTGTAAGGCCAAGAAGCCTGTCCTCGAGGAGGTCCGTGAGCCAGAGGAACAGTGGCCTCAGAGACGGATGGGTGGGTGGAATCTCCCCAACCCCGTGACCTCGGGTTCTCACCTGGCCTCTCCACCCTTGTCTGCTCAGCCAGGGAAGGGGGACCCAGTAACCCAGGACGTCAGCCTTTTCTTCTTATTTGAATGGCCCCAGATCTGTTTTGTTTTCAGAAGGCCAGGCAGAGGGGACGGCATGTCCGGCTCACAATGCCAAGGGCATCTCTGCTTCGGTCGTGTCTCTGCAAGGCAAGAAGAAATACCAAGCAGATGGCACAGGCCAGGAGGAGTGGCCAGGCGTGGGGAACCACGGCCTGCGGGTGTCTGAGGGGCACAGTTGGGGCAAAGACCACCCACCATCTGCCAGGGGCCACGGAGGGAAGGCCTGGAATCGGGGTGCCGGCGGGGGGCTGGCCCAGGCGAGCTCGGAGCCCGCGTGAGGACGCAGGAGGGAGGAGAGGGAGGCCGTCCTGTCCACCAGGGCCGCCCCGAGCCTGGAGGCCACATTGCCGCAGCTGGCTGGTGTAAAACACACATGTTTTGACTGAAGCGCTCCCGCACCTCCCGAAACGCCGACATTAAAGGGAGCCCAGCTTTGTAAAACTGAAACTGTAAAACGCTTCTGAAACCCAGCCCGGGGGATTAAAGAGACCACATGAAAAGCACTCGGGACGACCTGGACGCTGACTTCCTGTTCAGAAGTTCGCTCAACATGTGCCTCCCACCCGGGCTGGGGGCTGGCGAGAGGAGGAGGCGGCGGGAGGAAGGCCGGGGCCAGCGGGGCCCTGGGGGCCTCCGGAAGTCCAGAGCGTGGCCAGAGTGCCTGGCCCGGCCACCCTGAGCATGGCCCTCCGAGGCCTCTGACCTCTGGAGGCTCAAAGGAGAAGGTTGGATGTTGACCTTGGCCTTGGGACCCCACCCTGTAGTACAGATGGGTCAGGAGGGAAAGAGGCCACAGCCACCAACACCTTCCTCTGCCACCTCTGCCAGCCACTGTGCCTTTCCCATCACGGTCCTCTTGGATGCTGGAGAGATGGGAAGCTCCTGGAGCCCCCCAGCTCCCTGTGGCTCAGAGCCTCCCCAGCCAGCTCAGCAGCCTGGGGTTCAAATCCCAGCTTGGCCACTTCCCAACCGTGGGTCCCCCTCCAGGACCCTAAACACCCGCTCCACAAGGTGCCTGGGGGAAGCACCCGCAAAGCACCTGATGGGGCTCAGTGAGTGGCAGCTGCCACCATCTGCCCCACATGTGTAAGACAGGGACACTGAAGCTGCCAGCATCCAAGCTGGAGAAAGGAAGAGGAAGGTGGCCCTTTCTCTGCCCTCTCAAGACTGCGGTCCGAGTTCTCCCCCGGGATCCATCTTGCTCTGTGTCTTTGCCCAAGTCACAACCCCTGTCCAGGCTCAGGCCCTTGGTTCTTGGGAAGGGAAGAGAGGACGGGCTGCATCAGAGAACCCTCTGGCTCAGATGCTCCAGTTTGGGGCCAGGGGAGTCAAGAGAAGTCACAGCCAGAGGACCTGGGAAGTGTTAAGTGGCGCTTGCTGCTATGACTGAGGAGGAGGTTCCTGTGGACCACTGTCCAGGGCTGTGGACACGGGAGGCCCTGTCCGTGAGCACACACCCCGTGCACACTGCCACATGGACACACATCACACCCCCACATCCCACACGCGTCACACAAACACGGACAGGCTTACAAACACACACACACATACACACACACACACCACCGGCCACTTGGTGGCCACCCCCACCCCCAGCTTCATTACAGCCCTCCCTCCGTTATATAAACTCGCCATGCCCTCCAGTGTCCCCTGCAATCACTTACCTAATATTAGGATATTAAAAAATATGGCAAGATTTTAAGAGACTTATTAAAATGCAATTAGCAGCGTGTACGACTTAAGCAGGAGATTATTTTTAAAAATGACTTGATTGTGCAGAATACCACGCACCTTCCCGAGGCCGTAAACCTGCCAATCACGCACATTCTCAAATGAGGAGGTTTCCTCGCTTTCTCTTTGTCCTTCAGGATTTTCTCCTGCCCCCAGTGGCCACGAAGGCTGTGGCCCCCCACCCAAAAAAAAAACCCACCCCCACACACATCATGCTCCCCGAGACCCCTCAAGAGGCCCCTCAAGAGGAAGCCAAGTTTTTAATCAGGTCCGAAGCAAAGGCTGGAGTAACTTGAGAAAATGGCCAGAGGGTGGCCAAGGACAGAGAAGCCCCCAACCCCTCATTCCCCATCCGCATTGTGGTTTGGATTGGGCAGAGGCTGCCACTGAAGATGGCAGGCTGTCCCCTGCCGTGCAGGGGTTGGGGATGGGAGGGGCTGAAGGAAGAAGAGGCCCTAGGCAAGTTGTTACTGCTGAGATTCTCTGAGGGTTGCACCCCAGCGACCCCCACTCCAAAGCCCCCCAACAGTGCCCACTGGACAGGATGGAACTGTGTGTTATGCTGCCCCCTGCTGCCCGCTCTTGGCACTGCAGCTCTGCTCCTAGGACCTGTTGGCCCAGCGAAAGAATTGGCACCAGCAGGCTGTAGGTCCTTTCACAGCTGGGTGACCCTAATTGAGGACCCCAGGATCTTCCATGGCTCTCACCTGCAGAGAACCATGCATGTGGAAAGGCAGGGGTTGTGGCTGGCCGTCACCTCCCTAGCGGCCCCGCCCTGGCTGAAGGAGTTTATCAAATGTGCTTGCTACTTCCTGGCATTAGGCTCCCCCTGGCACTTTTATTCCAGCCATAAAAAGACTATTTCATTGAGAAATAAAGTCCCATCTCCCTGACGTGTTACTCCTTTCAGAGCTCTTACTCAACTGCCAGGCAAGATTGATTACTCCAGGATGCTCTTTCCTATGATCACAACCAGAAACCAGGGAGAGAACAGGGAGAGCTGGAAGGGGGATTTCCCTTCTGGCCAATATTCATTTATGCCTTTGACCTACCTAAGGAGCCCCTGAAACCTTGGGTGTCTGGGAGAGAACCCTCACCTTAGAATGAGAAGGCCAGGGTTTGAGCTGTGTGACCTGGGCAAGGCCCTGAGCCTCAGCTTTCTCATCTGTAAAATGGGAAGAGCAATTCCTTTCTGCCTCAATGGAATCATGCTAGATGCAATGAACACATCGCGTGGCGATTCCTTGGAAGCTGAATGAATGCCAAGCACTCCCTTCACATGAACACAGGGGACTTCTCTGACTTGGGGCAGGGGTGCCCATCACACTTTCCCAGGCAGAGATTCTTAGCTTTCTGCAATGCTGCATCAGAAGCCCCTGGAGGGCTTATTAAAGTGCAGATCACCAGGTCCCTTCCCCTGAGTTTCTGGAATGGGTTGGGGCCCAAGAATTTGCGTTTTTGAAGTGACTACCCCCAGAACACCAGGCAAGCATTCCATGACTGAGCTCCATCCCCAGCTCAAGAGTTTGCATTTCTAACAAGTTCTCAGGGGCTGCTAAGGCCTCTGGTCTCCACCATGAGGACTACTATTGTTGGAGCTTTCAGATCTGAGCTGTAGGACGGCCCAGTCTACACCGTGGGAGAGGAACCAGGAAGAGGACAGAGGACAGAGGAACAAAGCAGGACTGGGTTTCTCCTGGCTTATGTCCACACTACTGTCCCATGTCGTCCTCTCCACTGTCCTGGTCTGGTGTCTCTGGAAGCTCCCAGCCCCAGGGACAAGACCCATGAGCAGCAGAGGCGTGGGGAGGTGGGAAAGGCTGGACTGGGGAGGGATGATGGTTCCTTAGGAGCAAGGTGTCCTCCCTGAGCCGCAGTGAGGCTTCAGGCTATCCCCAAGGGGTGATGCCACATATCCTAGGTCCTGGTCCCTGGCCATCCCGTTTCCAAGCATCCTGGGGCTGAATCCAGGCTCAGAAAGTGAACCCACTTGCTCAAGGTCACTTGGCATGGGCGAGGCAGGTCTGGTCTCCTGACACCCGCAAGAATCTCTTCCCTCCATGCCGCCTCTCTGGTTACACAGTGATTTGGAGAATTACTGAGTTGATGACTACAATTCCAGTTTAAGTAAGATTCAAATACCCAACAGAGACTTCCAGCTGAGGCTGAAAGGGTACGCTGTGATGTGAAGTCTGTCGTGGGAAACATCTAAAATCAGGGGATTCAGACCTTCGACAAAGGAAGAACAGTGAACCTGATGTCCTGAGGAATGAAAGCAGGCTAGGTGCTCTGGAGGTCCTAAACCTAGCAGGGCAGGACAGATCACTGGACGCATCCTTGTCTCCCAGCTGCTGAGGGTGGAGTCCAATCACCCGGGACAGCCCAGGCTGCCTGAGATCCCACCTAGCGGCTGCTAAAGCAGAGAGAGCAGCACTGTGGCTTGCACTGTTCACAGAGCATCCTGGGAGGGCTCGAGAGGAAACTGGACACCCCCGAGGCAGAGACGACATTTGTGCACGTGGCTGCACAGCCCGGGAATGGGGCACAGGTGCCGCCTGAGTCACAGAGGTGGGGTTGCCCCATCGTGGGGAAGGTCGGGAGCCCTCCCCAGAGCACTTTCTAATTAAACATGACTGTCCCACTTCTGAGAGGCACAGAGCCAAGCAAAGGGAAGGAAGAGACATAAGGGTGCTTATTCCAGCTGCTCATTCCTGCCCGTAAGAGTGCCCAGACCTTCCCCGCCTTGCAAATCACCGCCCTGGTAAGGCCAGGAAGAGCCGGTGATTTCATGAACTCCACTCCCGTTATGGAGGCTCAGCGTGGTCGAACCCAGGGAGGACTTTGGAAAGGACCGGCCGTGCTTTACAAGACTTCCTTGTGTGCATGCACCCCTGCTTGATAATGCCCCAAAGGTGGTGGCCCTGCGGGGATGGGCAAGGGGTGGGTGGAGGAGGAGACGGAGAGACAGGAGGAAACAGTGAAATACCAGGGCCAAGGTTCAGGTGGAAGACGCATCTGCCCCAGCATGCCCAGCAGCCCTCCCTGACGTCATGAGGACGCAGGAGTGAGAGGCTCAGAGCGTAAAGAGGGGGCCGTGAGTCACCTTCCCTTCCACTGGGGCAGGTGAGCCCTGAACCAGCCCCACTCCCCAGCCCTCCTGCTGCTGCTCTTGTCCCTCTGACGTCACTCTCCAGCCACAGCTGGCTCTGCAAAGCATCCTCCCAAGGCTGCTGCTCTGCCCAAAGTCCCCTCCCTGTTAGACTGCCACCGGGCCGGCATGAAACCCATGCTCCTGTCCCCCGGCGCTCTCTGCTTTGATGGCTCTCTTTCTGTCCCTCCTCCTCCAGGCCCTTGCGCTGCCCAAATGCCCGCCCCAGCTCTTCTGAGGTTGCCTCCTTACCTCCTCACGGGGGCTGCCCTGACCTTCCCACCCAAGCAGCCACCCGCCTGGTTCTCTCCGGAGCACTCAGCATTATCTGGAACTGTCCACATGTATTTATTGCTGGTCTCCAGTCCCCGGCTCGCACACACTAGAACATTCCCTGTCGGACAGCATTCCCTCCCCACAGCTGGAAAGGCGCCTGGCAGAGGAGCTGCTCTGGAAACGTGTGTTGAGAGATGGGTTCCCGGGCACGCACCGTGGAGGGCACTGGGGAGCCACCAACACGCGCCCCGCTTCCCCCTGGGCTCTAACCACTGGCCCCCCCAGCGCCTGCAGGCTTGCTGGCCCCAGAGCCCGGGGCTCCTGTGAGCTGATGCAGGCCCCAGGGAGGCCGGCCACACAGCCAGGCGTCCAGGGGTGTCCGGAGGCCTGGGCCTCTCCTGCTGGCTTCCCTCTGGGTGTCAGGCTTGCCCTGTGTGGGGGCCTCATCCCCGGCACCCGCTGCCTGCAGGGGACTTGCCTGGCAGGGGGGGATGGGGCTGGAGGCCTGGCCTTGGAGTCACGGCTCAGATTCAAGAAGGGAAATCATCTGAGCTTTTAAAAAATTAAATGGAGTCAGTAATTTGATTTCAGAGAGAAGCTGAAAACCTCGTAATGGCAAGAGCGGCTCAATTCCGTGGTGAAAAGGAAAAGCCTTAAATGGGGCTATTAAGCTTTTGCCTGGGATGGGTCTGCCCGGGGGAGGGGGAGCGCAGGGAGAAGTCGTCCTCGAGGTAGGGACCGTTTATCAGCCGAGACAACCCTGATTATTTATTTATTTATTTATTTAGTCCTCGTTCCGGGAGGGCGTCGCCAATGGCTCCTCTTCTTGGCCGCGATTCAAATCCCACTTCCAGCCGCGGGTCAGCCCCTAGCGGGAGGGGGCTCCACCCTTCCAGGGAAGCACCGAGTGTGGTTCCGGCCACAGCGGGGCTTCTGGGCAGGCAGCCGGAGGGCACTGGGTCATCAGAGGTCCTGGGGCTGTCCACACCAGCATGGCACCAGGAAACCGGAGCAAGGGAGCATTGAGAGAGCAGAGCAGGGCCATCCCCGCCTCCCCTCATGGGGTCCTGCCCTCAGCTGTCCCCTTGAGGCCCCCGGAGGGGGTCACATGCCACGGAACCGTGCCCCCACACAGATGTCTGACTATGGCTGAAGCCCTCCCTTGCCCTCCTGGGCCTGGGAGACACAGAGGGTGCTGGGGTTCTGAGGCCACACTGTGCGCAGGGCTCTGCATTCCAGTCTTATGTCAATTCCTCATCATCCCTCAACAGCTCCATCAGGGAAGATCTAGAACCTTCCCGATTTGGCTGATCCCAAAGTGAGGCTCAGAGAGGCTGGTGCCTAGCCAAGGTCACACAGCCAGAGTGGAGACACTGGATTCCAGCAGGCCTAGCAGCGGAGCCTGCACCTGGAGTCAATGTCGCACCCCTTTAACCGCAAGAGCAAGCATCGAAATGGGTTTGGGCCAGGAGACCCCAGGAGAAGCCCAGGGCCTTGTCCTACACTCAGCTACCCTTCCCCCTGGGAGGACCAAGCAGACTGGAGGCGGCCCAAATAGTCCTCACACTCCGCTGCACCCCCTTCTTGGGACCTCCGAAGACTCACCCCCAGCATCTCCAAGGAGGCCCGCCGGGGGCTCTCAGAGAGCCCTCCCCCCATGCTGAAGTCCAGGAGTCCCGTGACTCTCAGGGCTGGTGGCCAGTGTGGGCTCTGTCGGCTCCCACTGCAGCGAGGCCCCCGGATTGGCAGAGAAGGGGTTTCCAGGCTCAAGCGTGGGGGGTGACGTGGTTTCCGCAGGAGCCCGAAGGCTCAGGGTTTGCAGAGGCGAAGGGCTGGGCATGTGTGCAGCCCCCGACCCACGCCAGCTCACGGGCCACCTGGGGGTTGACTCCAGGCCTGGGGCTCTCACTGCAGGCTCCTCGGAGGAAGAGGCCAGAGGACTCTCCACAAGAGCTGTCAGCGGGGCTGTTGGGTCCACTTCATGCCCCTCAGAGGACTCAGGTTCTGAGGCCTCCAGATGGTCCCTGGTGTCTGTCTGCTGCTCTCCTGGGGTGGTGAAGATGGCAGCCATCCCCAGAAGGGAGGTTGGTCCCTGCCCCTCCATGTCCTGACTTGGTTCTAGGGATAATGGGCCCAGGTTCCCTCCGGCCCCCTCCTGGGAGAGGCCATGGCCACTCTGGGGTGGTTCTTTGGACCCTGTTACAGAGGACCTTTCCTTGAGGGAAAAGCGGGAGACCAACGTCTCTTCAGCCAGCCTGGCCTCCAAGTGCCTCGTCAAAGGCTGCAGCGCTCTGCTGGCCTGGGTAGGCTCCCCCGGGAGGGGCTCTGATGAAGCCACATCCCCTCCTAGCAGGAGGGGACTTCCCAATGGCTGGGTGGGGTCCTGCTTAGGCCTCGTAGGTCCTGGATCTTCAGTGACAGATTGTTCTGAGCCCAGGGACACTTTGGGTGGGTCGGACCTCCCAGGAGGCCATCCAGGAGAGACTGCTGAGGACAAAGTCACGTCAGAGCTGGGAAGACTGGGCCTGAGGGCCCCGGGACAGCCAGGACAGCCCCCTGGGCCCTGAGGAGACTGTGGCTGAAGTCGGGAGAGGTGACTGGGCTCCCCCCAGGGGAACTTGGGGGCCATGCTGACCTTGCCTTGCTCTGGGGAGAGGCGAGATGGTGGACGCCCAGCTTCCTCCTGCAGGTCTGGCTGTGCGCAGGATCAGTCCAGGGTCCTCCTAAGCATGAGAAACAAAACCAAGTGGCCCTGGCCGCCCGTGGGTTCACCCAGAGAAGGCCCTGTGGGAGCAATGACCTCGGGCTGGCTTTCCAGGCCTGGCTCCAGGGCTCCCGCCACAAGGCCTTTGGGGGGTGCCTCAGTTTCCCTCCCCTCACCTGTGGGCACAGCTGCTGATCCTATCTGCCACCACCTTTTGCCACGTCTCAAGGCACAGGGAGCTGAGCCAGGCAGGACAGGCAGGAGTCTCCCCATGGGGGGAGCTCTCAGGGACCCTGGCTTCTCTGGGTAACTTTCTGAATTTGACGTGACATAGCTAGGAGTCAGAGTGGGCCACTCCTTGGAAGAACCACAGGGAAAGAGAGATCTCAAGCCCAGCAGGGCTCACCAAGGTCTCAAGCCTCGGGAGGAAGTTGTGGGCAGAGGACACAGCCGTGGACTCACCTTGGACAGCTCTCCAGAAGACCAGTGCACAGGCCCCTGCAAAGGCCGCTCCTGGGCAGCAGGTCCTGCACCCTGGAACGGGGATGAGGCAGCCGACGGCACTCTTGCTGGAGGGGTGTCCAGTCCTGGGGATGGGGAGGATGGAGGAGACCCCGGCGGAGCTGTTGAGGCAGGCAACTCTGTTCCTGAACCTTCCAAAAAGGAGGCAGGGGTCGGCCTTCCTCCTAAGGGGGCAGAATCCCCCTGAAACCCTGCTGTAGGACCAGGAGCAACCCCTTTTCCTGGGTGGAGGAGCAAAAGCTTGGGAGGTCAGCTTCAAGCCTGAGTTAGGAGGGTCTTCTGCAGAGTTTCCCCAGACCTCTGAGCTGGAGAGGCTGCGTGGGCCTCAAGACACATTTTTACACTTAAAACCCAGAAATTTAGGTTTCTGCAAAGACCATCTGGTCCCGACTCACTGCCCCAGCTGGAACGCCACAAGCCCGCTTCATCTTTGAGCCATTTCCTAGTTTGAGGTCCAATACATCAGTCCAACCCCAGGGACCAAATAGATCTGGGCAGCTCTCCCTGCCCAGCCACCCTCAGGCTGGACACCACTGATGTTTGGGGTTAGATCTTTCTTTGTTGTGTGTGGGAAGGGCGTCACCCCTGGCCTCTGCCCATTCAATGCCTGTAGCATCCTCTGCATTGTGACAAACATAAATGTCTGGACATTGCTCACTGTCCCCTGAGAGGCCAAAACTACCCGCTGTGAGAACACCTGGGTCACAGCCTGCAAATAGCAGCCCCGGAGCCCTTGGACAGGTTTGATCTCGACTGCAGGGATTTTAAAATCTTTTTTAAATTAACCGACAACTATTTGAGAACAAGCTGTAGGTAACCAGTTTCTCACGGGAAATCAGAAGACTGGGCCACACTGGCCTGCCTTGGCACCAAGCAGAAGCCTGCAAGCCAGGCAGGGGCTCCGGCAAGCCAGGCCAGGTCTGGCAGCTGCCGGTTCTCAGGGGCTCCCACCACTCCCCACGAGGTCTGTACTTGACCTTGCCACCTTATCACCGCCCCCCCACCCTGGGCCCTGGGTGTCTTCACCTGCACTCATTTACATGCCTGCCTCACCCCTAGAGGCACTTCCATCCGGACTTTAAACTGTGATTGCAACTAGAGGTAAGTGGCCCCTCCCCAGGTCTTTCTTCTGGGCTCAAGCTCTTCTCCATTCCTTCCTCTGTCTCTAACAGCTGCCATCTGAAGCAATTAGGATGCATCCTATAGGTTCTAACCACTTGGGGGGTGGGGGGGGGGCAGGAGGGAGATAAAAAAGAACAACTCTGTAACCACAGAGCGCTTAGGCTATCCACTTATTAGTCACATATTTACAAAAGGGGAAAAAAATGTTCTTTGTCTAAAACATTTTGTAAAAAGTCCTAGTGAAAATTCAGTCCAAGCAGCACTTATCAAGTGCTTATCAAGGGCAAAGAGGTACAATAAAGGTTGTGAAGAATAAAAACTGCATAAGACAGAGTCCTTGATCTCCAGGCATTCCGACTAGAGGGAGAGACAGGAGCATGCACCGCGAACTATAATAAGAACAGAAAGGCCTAGAAGCTTCAGGGGAGGTACAGGGAAGGTGCTCTGGGAACGGGGGAGCGGGGAGATTCATTCCGACTGCTGATATTAAATTAATAAAATGAGAGAGAGAGAACATTCTTTCCCCGTGTAAATCTTTCCAGGGAGGCCCAAAACTTTTCTTAAAATGGTTTTATTGCTATTGCTATTTTTGAATTTTGAATTTTCTTCATTATCTCCCCACTTGCTCTTCAAAGCCCAGGATAAAAATTATCTCGTCGTTGGCGTCTCCCCCGGAGTCCACCTGCCCTCCATTGGAATCCCTGGACTTTTCTTATCTCCCCTTCCAGTCTGGACACTGATGGAGAAGGAGGACCAATCTGGTGGCCTCTGAGGCCTGAGCCTCATGTGGCAAATGCTTAGTGAATACTTATTGGCTAAAGTTCTAGCTCTCCCTTTCCAAAATCAATGTCACCGCTGCAGGAAACCGTTCAAATAAAAACAGCCGAAATGTGTAAAAACTTTCAAGAAATATTTCCATTTTTAGCAGACGGTTAGAACTCGCCCACCCCCACCCCCCATCCTGCCTTTTTCTTTGTTTCTAATTCTGAATTTGGGGCTAGATGTGGTAGGCAGTCCCCCTTTTAATCTTTAAATATAGTTCTGAATATAATTACATTTTTATGCAGCACCGAAACATCATATCCTGGTAACGGGCATTCTTGCGCTATTAACATCTGAATTAAATCTCCCTCGCGTCTGTCTTCTATTGAGGACAGTTAGGAAGTTTAAGATGAAAGTGATCGACATCATTTGTGAATTATGTGTATTTCCTTATGCTGTATTTGAATGGGTTTTGCTCCTGGTGGTTTTGCATGTGTGAATACCAGGTTGTCTGGTAGCTGGGCTTTCACCGAAAACCCCTTTCAAGACACAGTGTCCTGGTGTCGAGCACACACACCATGTTTAGAGGGAGGTCTCCTCGGGTTAAGAAATGAGTTGCGACGCGTATGGCTGTTTGCCAAGAAGCCTGATCTACTATGTGACCTGAGGAACGGGAATCCACACGAGCTAGCTGAATAGATCCAAGGACGATGGCTCGTCCTGGGTGGGGCAGTCTGGTAAGCCAAGCCACCTCCTGACAGGCGCCTGTGTTCCCGTCCTCCAGGCGAGAAAACTGGGGCTGAACGGGATTAAGTAACTCACTGAGGTTCTGCTGTTTGGGAAGTTGATGGGCCCCTGCCCCTGCCTCCTCCATCCCCCCTCCCAGTGGGACTCCAGAGCCAGGGCCCTGGTGACTACTTATCCCCACACCACTCCTGTCCTCATGCCAGTGCCAGCCAGCTGACCTCTGCAGCCCAGGGCTGTAACACTGTCACAGGAAAAGAAGAATGGGGCTGCGGGAAGAGGACGCATGTGGCAAGTGTCTGTCTCCAGCAGGCACACTGACAGGTGTGCCTGTCAGGCCAGGCACACTGGCATGGCCCCTGGCTACTGTCCCTCACTCACCCATGCACTGGAAGACGTTCTCCACCGTCCAGAGGACCGGGGCAGCCACCTCGGCAAATTCCAGGTTCAGATCCACCTTATAGAAAGCTTGTGTCCCTGGGGCTCCTCGGGCCTGCTGGCATGGCTGTGGGACCAGGAGGAATTAGGGCATGTGACAGGGGTACAGTCAGTATCCTCTGGCTCTCCTCCCACATGGCCACCTCAGCAAGGGTGCCAGCCCTGGGGGTCGGGGGGAGGCTAAGTGGTGAAGTCCTTTCCACGCTGGACCCACAGGTCTGCTCTCCAAGTTTCTGACTCCTCATGGTGTCAGTAGCTCAAAGAAGGGTCTCAGAAGGGGCAGGTCAGTGACACCTCCCGGAGGTGTCACTGACCTGGACTTGGAGCAGCGTGGCTGCTGGGATGCTGACCATCACGAAATCCCTGCTCTCAGTCACCGTGAAAGTGTCAGACTGGTGGACACGGAGGAGTTTCAGGTTCAGGCTGTTCTCGATGCGGGAACCTCTCTTGACCAGACCCAGCCTCTGCTTGGGGATGTGAACGGAGACGTCTGTCTCTGGCTGGGATGAAACTGGGACAGGAAGGACACAGGCAAGCACATGGGCATGAGGGTGGGCACATAAGTCCCAGGCTCCCTGGCTCTGGAGTCAAATGCCTTCCCTCAAGGACAACAGCCAGGGGCCATGGCAGTGGCCAGCACTGCACACTACTGTGGCAGGTGACAGTGTTCCCCAGACCCCCAGGGGACTCAAGTCATCCAGAAGACCCATGAGAAAGCAGACTCTAGGAACAGGGCTGCCTCTAGGAAGCTGCCGGAATATCTCTGCCAATACCGCCTTCAGCTTCGGGGACCCAGCCTGGAGGGCCTTCCAGCATCAGAGCCGCTCTTAAGACGCGCAGCTCACATCAGTTGTTTACACTTTAGCAAGACTTTCCTCGCGTCAGCTCTCTCCCGGGTCCATTTTAAGCTGGCTCGGCAGCAGCTAAATGAAAGCATTTGTCTCCAAATAAAGGGATTTCAAATATCAGAGCAGTGGACGGCGACGATTGAGAGCCTGGCAAGGCCATCCCCAAAGCCAGGAATGCCCCAGAGCCCGGAGCCTGAGACCTAGTCAGTGATAAAATTCTGTAGAGTGTGCGTGTTAGTCATCACTGATCTGCCCACGCGGGATGAAGCCTTTGATCCACCTGCCTTTGCATGTGGACCTCTTCGGAATTTAAGCTCCCCGGAGGTGAGAAGTGGTCCTCCGCCTCCTGGCCTCTTTGTATCCTATAAGGTGCTCCCTAACGGCGGCGGCAGCCCAAGCTGAACAAAATTGTTCTCCTGCGCTAGGTCTACATCAGGCTCCCACTGCCACTGAGGCTGCAAACCTCTCCCATCTTGTCCTCAGGGCCCCTGGAGCCCACTGTGGGAGGCTCCTGGGAGCTCCCAGACCTCAGTCGGCCACCTTCGGAAGACATTCTACTTCGTCCACACCATGTGCCACCCAGGCCGGAGTCCCCCTCGATGCCTCCTTCTGGCTCTAGAATGGGGGTTGAGGGACCTCTCCCACTATCAGGAACCCACCTTTATTCCAGACCTCGATAGCAATGTCCCACTAAAGGATGGCAACCAGAACCCAGGACAGGACCCCAGGTTCCTGCCCTGGGCGGCATGTGGACCCACTGGCTGGCACTGCCGTCAGGGGAGCCAGTGCGTCCCTCCCCCATTGTGCCTACTGCATGCCACGCTTCCTTGCAAGGGACCTGCAAAGCCTATGGGTGCAGCGTCTGGGTTGCAGGATCCCAAGTGGCCCCCATCCTGTCCCCTGTCCCAACTCATCTACCCCTGGCCCTGTCCTCTTCCCCAGAGTTCCCCCAACTACCCATTCTCCCCAACCTCTAGTGACTGTGTCTCCCTGGTCAGATGGTTTGTGAGTGTGTCCTGTTCCTCCAAACCCCCTGGCTGCTGCCTTTTCGAGGGGAGTTGGTGGTTTGCGTACCCACGCCTTCCAGCAAGAGCAAACTTCTCTTTGTCCCAAGCATTTCAGAAGTGCGAGGCCAAGGTTGGGACCAAGAAGAGAGAAGGTAGGGGCTGGGGATGTGGCTCAAGCGGTAGCGCGCTCGCCTGGCGTGCGTGCCGCCCGGGTTCGATCCTCAGCACCACATACAAACAATGATGTTGTGTCCGCCGAAAACTAAAAATAAATATTAAAAAAACTCTCTCTCTTTAAAAAAAAAAAAAAAGAAGAAGAGAGGAGATAGAGTGGGAGACAGGGAAATGAGGTGTGTTGGGGGACAGAAGGGGAGTCAGAGAAGTGGGCCTTCAGGGTGCTCCTGAGTCTTACCCACTGGGCAAGCAGCCTCTAAGGAGTAGGCATAGTGACCGCTCACCAGCCAGAGTGGCAGTACCTCCAAGGAGGTGTTCAGCACCTGGGGAGACAGAAGGGTCCTCCCTGTGGCCTCTAAAACGTCTCCTTCCAGAGGCCAACTCTCTCTATACCCCCCACCTTCCAACTAGTCTTGGACTAAGCCCCCAGGAGTTACAGAGCCCAGGTCAGGGACCATTGCTCCATTGCAACCAGGAAATATTATTTAGCCGGGATATTTTTAGCAGGAAGCGAGCTCGGAGCAAATGTCATGTGAGCCGTCTTCTCTTACACGGCAACTTTGGGCTATTTAAAGAGATGGTAATTACACTCCTGCCACCATGATCAGGACGCACTGAATACATGATTGCAGGAGCCCCTCATCTGCCGAGTCGAGCACTTTACACTAATGGGGCCCAATTTTCAAAGCTGCCTGCCTAAATCTGTCCAGTCTCGCAGGTGGACATTTGAATTGGCACTGGAGGAGTGGCAAAGTGCTCATCTGGGTGCCACACTGCTGAGGCCCCCGCCCTAGCAGGGGATGGCAGGGCCTATTGCCCACCACTGACCTCCTGCCTCTGAAGAACATCTTGTCTTGGGCTTTGGATGGTGACTGAGGTAGCATTGATGTCCACATACAATCCCATCAAGTTGGCATCCTCCAGGGAAGCCACCAACTCCCCTCGAAGAGACAGCAGCCAGGGGGTCTGGAGGAACAGGACATACTCACAAACCATCTGACCAGGGAGACACAGTCGCTAGAGGTTGAGGAGAATGGGTAGTTGGGGGAGGACTCCAGGCAGGGCACACGTGTTCTCAGAATTTTCAAAGGGATGTGAAGTGGATGGAGAAGGGCCCTGGCCCCTCCTGAGAGGCTGTAGAAACCCCTGGGACCAGCAGAAGGCCAGGTGCGGTACAGAAACCCAGGGTCTTGCTAAGGCACTACCTCCTCCCCTGGAAACTGCAGAGAGACTCTCAGCAGGGAAGGACCCCAGAGGCCTCCAACCCAGCCTCCCACCCTGAGCTGGGTCCCCTCCTCCAATTTCCTCTCAGATGCCTCTGGCCTCTGCCTGGAGGGCACCAGAGGAAGCTTAGAGTTTCTGCTTCCAAGACCCAGGCCCAGAAGGGTGGGTGATGCCCACAGGAACTCTCACAAGACAATGCAAGTCCAAACCTCCTGCCTTAGAGCATCCCTGAGCACAGGGCCTGGAAGAACCTTCCAGAAGTTCACGCCTGCCTCACCTACCTGTCCACTGTTGCTCCTCAGAGGCAAGGGCCGGGAGACCTGCAGAACAGAGAGGAAGCAACACCTCCTGGCAAGTGGCTAGCTAAGGGGAGCAAGCCAACTATCCTCCCTCGCTCAGAGCACTGGCGATTACCCCAGCAGGAGGCCGGCAAGAGAGCCAGGCGGGAGGCTGTTTGCTCATTAAGACAAGAAAATCATTTATGTTCTGAGACTCGAGTGTCAACAGACCCAGGGAAATGTTGCAGCCTCAGCTGCTGCCCGGGGCTGAGCCAGGGGGGCAGCTGGGGCGCCGGGCGCAGCTGGCGAGGCCCAGAGTGGCTGTGCGCGTCCAGACCCTGTTGTTCAGAGCCAGCTCTCCTGCAGGGCTGTCCTCAGGACCCCGCCAGGTCGTTCCACCTCCTCCTGCTCCAGAGTTCACCTACTGTTTCCTGACCCTGTTGCTTTCCAGGTGGGATCCAATAAGCAAAGGTAGACAGAGTGCTTCTAGGGCCAGAGTGGCCGGTCCTCACCAATGGCACCACACCAGGTCTCCTGGGACTGAGTCCCCCAGTGTGGAACTTGCAGTGTTAAACCAGAACAGGCCCAGGCAAACTGGGAAAGTTGGTCTCATGTGGTGCCTTGCAGCCTTCTCTACAGTGACCTCACTCTCCCCTCTCCCAGGTGAGGACCAAGGTGATGTGTGGGCAGAGGGTCTACCCGACCCCTGGCTGCAAAACATGACCTCCACCCAGCTGTCACCTCCTCTTTCTACCTTCTCCAAAGCTCCCCTTGCCTCTGCAGCAGACCCGGGCAGGGAGATCTGCGGCCGGCTGGGAGAAAGTTACAGACCAGCAGATCATTTGAGCCCCTCCCCCCACCTCTACAAGCTGGGGACACTGAGGGCAAAGAGGACTGATTTGCCAGGACAACTCCCCACAGGGACAGAGAGGGGGGTCCCAGGGGCAGAAAGGAGTGGCCAGAGGAGACCCCCAGCCACTTATAGTGCCCCAGCTCAGCTGCCCCCTGGACCAGAGAGCATCCACCCGGCTCAGCCAACAGGCTCAGGGCAGCCCACAGGGAACCCCTTGGGTGGACCCTGCAATTTCCTTGTCCTTGGAGGTGCCAGCTTCTCTTGGAGAGCGGAGGAGATGGATGGGGAAGAGGCTGCTGGATGAGAGGGTTAGAGGATTCGGCATTTCGGGGTTAACCACCAAAGCTGGCCCAGGTCCCCCCTGCCTTCCCTCTACTGCGCCCTGCAGGAAGGCAGCGCACCCCTGGAGGCCGGGCTTGAAGAAAGAGGCAACAGTTCTGCTAAAAGAAGGAAGGGGAGATGCGATCACAGGCAAAAACGCACCGTGCCCTTTAAGTTGCAGCGCACAGGCTATATTTAGGGCCCGCGGACATTCCGCAGGACCTCGGGCAGCCTTCACTGGGAGCAATCGCTAATCACTGCATTGAGTTTACGGGTGCCCCTGGGCACACTTAACCCAGGGCAATGAATAGTTATTGCGCGGCCTCCCGCTCGGGGCCTGTGGGCACACTTAAGCGAGCTGGCGGATCGCTGCGAGCAGGGCACGGCTCGGGTACACCCTTGGGCACCCTGCGCCATCAGCGGGGAGAGGCAAAGTATTAAATATCTATGTGCCCTGTGCCCACAGCTGCATTTAGCCAAGGGCAAGGCCGGTGAAACGGCTTTAATTAAAACTTAATGCAAGTTCAAGGTGCAGCCACGGAAGCGGCGGCTGCAGAAGTCACCAGGAATGAATCAGTCAATTCGATGAGGTTCTCGGATGGCGGAGGGGTAGCGGGGAGGGGGGCTGAAGCAGAGAAGACCCGTCTTCCGTCTCTGGTGTGCGTCCGCTTCTCTGCCACTCTGTGCGGGGAGGCGGCAGGCTCCCACACCTCGCTGGGGCCTCTGGGCTTCGGCGGCAGGTTCTTGGAGACACTGTAGGCGCCGGACCGCGAGGAGCTCCTGCGCTTCTCTGCAGTTCCGCCCAGTGTCTGCGACACCGGCAACACCGTCCCCCTGGCGGCAGCTCCCAAAATTACAGGCCCAGTGCACAGGGAGGAGTGACCATCCCCAGAAAGTCAGTCAAACTGGTGCCCCGCGGCAAAGCCTAGAGCTCCCAGAAGGAGGCTCTGTGATTCTTAGGAGCACCACCCGAGGCTTGGGATGGCCTCACGGAGCCATTAAAAGTGCTCCCGGTGGTGGCTCAGTGGTAGAGCGCTTGCCTAGCACCTGTGAGGCACTGGATTCAATTCTCAGCATGGCTTATAAATAAAGTAAAGGTCAATTGACAACTAAGCAATGCCTTTTTAAAAAAAATGCAGGTGAGGGCTGGAGTTGTGGCTCTGCCGTAGGGCGCGCCCCTAGCACGTGCAAGGCGCTGGGTTCCATCCTCAGCACCACATAAAAATAAATAAATAAAATAAAGATACTGTGTCCAACTACAACCAAAAAAAAAAAAAAAATTAAAAAAGAATGAACTTTTAAAAAATGCAAGTGAGCCGGGTTCAATGGCACATGCTTGTAAGCTCAGCAGCTCAAGAGGCTGAGGCAGGAGGATCCCAAGTTCAAAGCCAATCTCAGCAACTTAGTGAGGCCCTAAGCAACTCAGCGAGACCCTGTCTTTAAATAAAATGTATATGTAAAAAAAAGGCTGGGGATGTGGCTCAGTGGCCAAGCACCCTGAGTTCAATCCCCGGTATAAA
Organism: Callospermophilus lateralis; assembly: GCF_048772815.1. Lineage (NCBI taxonomy): Eukaryota > Metazoa > Chordata > Mammalia > Rodentia > Sciuridae > Callospermophilus > Callospermophilus lateralis. Next base: position 136,670,029 of record NC_135311.1, on the reverse strand, counting down.
AAAAAAAAAAAAAAAAAAAAAAAATCCAGGGCTCAGCTCTTCTGAGCCATAGTTCCCTGGGCTCTTCCAGGCACAGCACCCTTGTTTTAAAAACCAGACCCGATGAGATTAAAACTGTATGCTTCCTGAGGCGTCTAGGTACTATTCAAATCTGCTCCTTTAGCACCAGTGCAGTGCCCAGCATATAGTGGGCGATTCATAAACGCTTATTGAATGAATAATGGTTGTTTTTAGCAGCTTTTCACTCTAATCTTCTCCTCTCACTTCTTTCTTTCACTTTCCTCCCTTCCCTAACCCTAACCCTAATCCTAACCCTCTCCGCCTTCCTTCCTGATACCCTAAGGCCAAAATCAGCATTTTGTTTGGGCTACACGTTATTTATAAAATTAAAGGCAATTTGGTTTTCAGTGCTAGGGATCAAACCCATGTAAAAAGCAACTGCTCTACACCCCAAGCCCCAAACCAACTGTTTTTTCTTTTCTTTCTATTTTGGGGGACGGGGGCAGAGGAGCCAGGCGTTGTGTTGGCTGCTCCTTGCGGGGGCCAGGGTTGGAGGCTGTGCTTGCTGCAGCTTGCCATGGCCCCCACTGCACTGCCCAGTTGGGAGCACAGCTCGGCCACTTACCAGCGGCAGGACTCAGGAAAGTCTAATCTGCGCTCAGTCCTCACATCTGTAGAGTGGGCGTGACCGCACACCACCTTGGAAGCTACTGCAGGAGAGAAGGGCTGCCGCTGGCAGGGAGTGGGGTGTGGAAGTGTCTGCTGGCTCAAGTCCTGACCACCTCCCAAGTCCAGCACAGACTTCTGCTGCTGGTTTGGCCCCTGTGGACTTGTGTTTGCAACTCTTTGCCTCCCACCCAAGTCTCCCAGGGCTAGAGAGAAATGCACAGGCAGTGAAGTTGCTCACAGCTCTTGGGACAAGCGCCATTCCCTGATCTTTCAAATGGAGGCATTACACCTGAAAGAGAACCCGCTCTCCAGTGCTGGGGATTGAACCAGTCCTCACGCAAGTTAAGCAAACTATGCCACTGAGCTACACCCCAGCCCTGAGGTCTAAAATTCCCTGATATGACCCAGGTTAAAAAGGAGTATTCTAAACTGGGTGCAGTGGCACCTGCCTGTAATCCCAGAAACCTGGGAGTCTGAGGCAGGAGGATCTCAAGTTTGAGGCCAGCCTCGGCAACTTAGTGAGATCCTGTCTCAAACTAAAAGGAGCTGGGGACGTGATTCAGTGATAGAGTGTTTGCCTCGCGTGTGCAAAAGTCCTGAGTTCAATCCCCAGAACTCAAAGGCGGGGGGCGGGGGGGGGGAGAAAAGGAGCATCTTTTCCAGCACCTTCTCTCAATACAGAGAGTAAGAACACAACATACTTTTGCTGCTTTGGCTCCCTCATGCCAGCGTCAACGGGAAACTGAGAAAGCCCATTCAGAGACCGTTAACACCCTCCCGCGCGCTCTCATCCCATCTCATTCCTTATTGCTCAGACAAAAGCCCAGTGGATCCAGCACCCAGCCAGGACCTGCGCACATCTCCGAGGACGATGCCACCCTGCATCTCCAGCTGCCACTGCTGCCCAGCTCTGTCCTGAGGGCCCTCTGACTGGGCCTTGGCGAGAAGCCCAGCCTGTGATGGTCCCCTCCCAGGCTCTCTAAACCCATTACCTGAATAAACGTGGGGCCACAGTGGACGCTTTGTTGGCTCAGCCCTGACACGACCACTGGACACTTCATTATGTAGCCGTCACTCCACTTCGACCCTTTCACCCCTTTTTGAAATATTCTGATTTCCAACCTGTAACTTGCTTTCTGGAAGTGGGGCGGATGCGCATGTTCAAATGAAAGAAGAAAATGGAGTTAATAGGCCACGAGCCCAGATCAGGGCCGCTCACAGCAAACATGGCTAACGCGAGCCCAACTGCCTGGACGCTGGGGGGCCCAGGGAAAAGGGACAGAAGCAAGACCAAGGCCACCAGGGACTGGGAACCTGGGTCCAGTGTCTGGGCCCCAGCAGTGGCCAGCCCCACCAGGAAGCCCTTGGGGCTGGGGATGGTTGTGGGTTTCATGACGTCACCCTTGGTCAGACAGACGGGTCTTCACCTGCGTGTGACTTCACAGGGACAAACACCTGCTGGAACCCTGGCTCCCTTGACCCTCCCCCATGTCTCACAAGGGACTTTCTCATTCCCATCTTACAGACAGGTCACTGAGGCTTAGTGGAGGAGAGTGACCAAGGGAAAGGCAGGGGGCCATCCCCGCAGCTGGACACAAGATCTGGTGCGCTTGCTCCGCACTCTCTGTGTGCAAGGGGGGCTCACAGGGCTCCCCAGTGGGCCCCCCGGGGTGCCAGGCTGACCCCCACCAGCCTTAGGAAGAAGCCACCACGTCTGAGCTCTGCAGGGGCCTGAGGTGGCATGTGTTGGGGTGGGTCAGGGGCTGTGAAAGGGGAGGGGACATAGCAGGAAGAGGAGTGGTAAGGCCATTCCTGAAGTCCTCCCCTGCGAGGGCCCTCAGTCCCTTGGGAAAATCCCTGGGCTTGGCCAGCAAGGGAGGACGACAGACAGAGGACATGGGGGAGGAGAAGAGGAAAGGAAAAATACGAGGGGCCCAGGGCGGTCTGCACCCATGGGAACGGGGTGGGGACAGGGAGGAGTTAAGTGACTGGGGTGCCGCACCCCCACTCCAGGCCATCTGCCGCAATCAGGTCATCCCTCACCCTCCGGCCCATAGTTGACCCTCCCACCCCCCCACTCCAGCTCCTACTGCCCCATCTGAGCCTCCTGGGGGGCCGGAGCTCCTGCACATGGAGGGGGAGGGGGGGCAGGGGACAAATACAGAAATGAATACAAAGACGCCTTACTTTTTGCAAAACTGACAGAATCCCACGGTCTTGTGAGCACCTTCAGGGCCTGTGCAAGTGAGCCTGGCCCACCAGCCTCTGCAGAGCCTCAGCACCGTGTGTTCACATCATCAAGCACTTATTGAGTGCCTACTGTGCCAGGACCTGAGGCAAGCACTGGGGGAGTGGCTCCCCTCCCCTCAGAGAGTCCAGCCTAGTCTGTGTGAGCAGGGTGTTGTTATCAGGGTGGCAGTTCAATGACAGAACAGGTCTGTCACACGGAGGAGGGACCGTGGGCCGCTGCCTGGGAGGCGGCTTCTAACCTGGGTGGAGGCAGCGAGTGGTGGTTGCCGTCTATGCCACACACCAGTCTGGGGAGTGCAGCTGCCTGTCTCCTGGCGTCCTCCCTCACCCTCTGCTCTACTCCTTACAGCCGCCAGCAGGTTCCTGTTCAAAACTGTGATGTCCCCCCTCTGCCCAGACCTCTCCATCTTTCCATCAGCAGCTCCGCCAGAGGCCTGAGCCTCTGCTCTCCCTCAGTCTGTTTCTACAGAGGAAAAATGCCACCGGGTCCCCTTACTTGACATCTGGGCTCCGGTTTAGCTCCTCTTGTCTCCCAGAACGGTGCCTCTTCCCAAGAGGCACCCTGAAGGCTGGGGTGCAGCTCAGTGGCCCAGCCCTTGCCTAGCCTGCGGGGGCTGCTGGCTTCCCTCCTCGGCAGCCCTTGCCCAAACCCACCTCCTTCCGCACGGAGCAGGCCGAGTACTGAGCTCGGAAAACAAAGTCGCCACCAGAAGCGGGGTGCAGAGAGTAGCCGCATTTAACCAAAAGAGAATCCTGGCGGTCGGGGTTCCTCCAGCTGCCTGCGGAGAAAGGAACATGGTGTGGGTGGAGCCTGCTTCTCTGGAAGGTCAGGAGCATCGACCAGACACGGACCAGAGGACTGAGTAGACGGAATGCAGGACCCAGGTCCCGGGAAGGTGAACACCAATAGGAAAGCATGGTGCCACCCTCAAAATATCCAGACTTGCCCGGTCTCCCACCCCTGGGCCCAGTCTGGGGAGTGCAGCTGCCTGTCTCCTGGCGTCCTCCCTCACCCTCTGCTCTACTTCTTACAGCCGCCAGCAGACTGTCAAGACCCTCCTCTGTCAGACCTCTCCATTTTTCAGCCAGGAGCCCCATGTGAGGTGCCCCTGACCTCTCTGACCTCTCCTCTCACTTCTGTGCAACTCCCTCCCTCTGTTCCTGCCATGTCTCCCCGTGGTTCCTCAAGCATCCCAGGCACACTCCTGCCTCAGGGCCTTTGCACAGCTGTGCCCTCTGCCTGGAACTCTTCTAAATGTCTGCACAGCTCACTTTACCTCCTTCAAGTCAGTACAAAAGTCACCTTCTCAGTGAAGCTCACCCTGACCCTTTAACCCAGCCTGTTCTACTTCCTGCCTCCTGTCTGCGCCACTTATCATCTCCTCACCTACAGTCTAAATGGCTTGGGATCACAGTGACTGCTCATGGCCCTCCACTCAAATGGCAGCTCCAAAAGAAAAAATAAGGGTGGGGTGGATCTCCTTGGGTAGAGGAATGAGGGCCGCAGTTCTATCCTCTTCCTTGGATTTCCTCTAGTTTCCATAATCCTACCGCTTTTGTCCTGGTGTTTTAAAAGGTCCTCGACTCAGCCGAGCCGTCGAGGGGAGAGGAGAGCACCTCGGGGAGAACAGCCGCCGCCTTTGTGCGGGGAGCCTCTCTGGTGATGCTTTCCTTTTAAAAGTGCAGCTTCCACCGCTATCTTTAGCAAGAGATCCAGGCCCTGTGCAGGCGGAGGGAGGCTCTGGAAGGCAGATCGCTGGGGAAATAAAGTGTCTCCGCCTGGATGTGCAAATTGACCTGGATGCTTTAGTTTTGCATTCACGTTTGCACTTTGTAAATATTTGCCTGGCATCCCGCTGATCACACCTGCCTGCTGTCCCCTCAAGTTTATGGAAGGCAGCAGGCACCGTCATTTCTGCATCCCACCTGGCGCTGCTGGGCTGCCGCTGGAAATAAAAACTCTCCACCGAAAGCCACAGGTGTCTCTGACAGCGCCTAAAACTAATGGCCTGTGGCTGGCCGCTGTGACTAATTCTCTGACTATTGACTTTATGATTTTACGCTTAAAACTTCTTTATAATAACACACAGAAATGTTTAATGGGCTCTATCCAGAGCCATAAAAATTACTTATTGAACAAGCGTTTTAAAACTATTAATCTATTGTTTTCCATTAATAATGGCTCTCCAAAGAACAGGCGACAGCTTAATGTATCCACAGCATTTCTCCTGGAAAAGTGGCCTTTTAATACCAAATGCCGCTCCCAAGACTCGTGGGCTGGTGGCCATCGGGCAGCCAACCCTCCCAGGACAGATTTAGGCCACACCAGTTCCACAGGGTGTTTGAAGAATTTCTGGAATGAACAGGGCCCCTGGGAGTTTCCCTAAATTCTGGGAGTGATGAGAAAACCCCTCTCCTCAATGGCTCCCTTTTTGTGCAAAAGAGAGGGGGATTCTGAGGACTCACTTTTCAGCCCCTAAGATGGAAAACACAGCAGGAAATGGGCTATTGGCACATCTCTCTATTCTTGTTCCTTCCAGAAGTTTCCAGAAGGTCCCAGGTAATCTCCTTATGGTCCTCACCCTCATTGCCATTTTTTTCTGTTGGCAAGCTCATGGCAAAAGTGTCTCTGAAAGTAATGCCTTGCCTTTGGTTTGGGCTATTTTAGGTGCACTACTCGCCCACCAAGTATGAGATGGCTTCCAGTGGGTAAGAACTGCCCTGTTAGAATCACATCCTTTTCTTTTCCGGGGCAGTTTGGGTCTTGGAGCATAGGGTGGGCACTTCTTCCCAGTTTTGGGGTGTTTGTTCATCCATCTTGCAAGTGTCCTCAGCACAGGCAGCTCCCACTCTCTTGAAGCTGCAGCTACTCACAAGGGGCAAGTGAGCTGCACCTCCTTCTGCTGGGGACCCAGCAAGGGGCACCTGAGCAATTCAGAGGATGGTTCTAGAGCTGAGCACAAACAGGCCAGGATGGCAACAGCAGGGGAGGGGGCTGCTTCAGAGATAGGAAGACCCTGGGGAGGGGCATTTCAGCTGATTTGAGTGACAGCAGAAAAGGAGAGGAAGGTTCCAGGTGGAGAAAGGCAGTGCCAAAGCCCTGGGTGAGGCACGTGTGGGGTCTCTTCCCCAGCCACGGCCCTGCCCAGCCCCTTACCTGGCAAGTGCAGGATTCTGCCCAGCCACCGCCTCAAGCCCTGTGGCTGCTTGGGATCTGCAGGGTCATGTAGTCTGAGAAGCACTCCACCTCGGCTGTCAGACAAGGAGATAATTCTGGGAGGGAAGGAAGGAAGGGAGGGAGGACCTTTTACCAGGCAAAGGTTGAGTTCACAGAACATCCAAGAAGAATGAACGTTAGGGTAAGTCTTCTCAGATTTCAGTCTGCCTTACAAATCATCTGGGCACTTGTTAAACACAGATTCAGCAGGTCTGAGGCAGGGCTTGCGGCCCAGCAGTTCTAAGGAGCCCCAGGTGACACCGGTGCTGCTGGTCCAGAGATCACACCTTGAGGAGCAAGTTCCCAGAGCTCATTAAATCTAACCACTGTGTGTTTCACAGGCGGCAAAACGGTAAGAGTGTGGACACTGCGGTCAGAGCACCTGAGCTCGAATCTCACCTGCTCTGTGTGGGCCTCTTGCTTAGTCTCATTTTCTTCCCATGAATTAACAGCATGATGATGATGGTGATGGTGGTGATGGTAATGGTGGTGATGGTGGTAGTGATGGTGATGGTGGTGATGGTGATGGTGATGGTGATGGTGGTGATGGTGATGGTGGTGATGGTGGTAGTGATGGTGATGGTGGTGGTGGTGATGGTGATGGTGGTGATGGTGGTGATAGAGGTGGTGATGGTGATGGTGGTGGTGACAGTGGTGGTGATGGTGATGGTAATGGTGGTGATGGTGATGGTGATGATGGTGATGGTGGTGATGATGATGGTGGTGAAGATGGTAGTGATGGTGATGGTGGTGGTGGTGATGGTGATGGTGGTGATGGTGGTGATAGAGGTGGTGATGGTGATGGTGGTGGTGACAGTGGTAGTGATGGTGATGGTAATGGTAATGGTAATGGTGGTGATGGTGATGGTGATGATGGTGATGGTGGTGATGATGATGGTGGTGAAGATGGTAGTGATGGTGATGGTGGTGATGGTGAGGTGGTGATGGTGGTAGTGATAGTGATGTGATGGTGGTGATGGTGATGGTGGTGATGGTGGTGATAGTGGTGGTGATGGTGATGGTAATGGTAATGGTAATGGTGGTGATGGTGATGGTGATGATGGTGATGGTGGTGATGGTGATGGTGGTGATGGTGCTGGTGGTGGTGACAGTGGTAGTGATGGTGATGGTAATGGTAATGGTAATGGGGTGGATGGTGATGGTGATGATGGTGATGGTGGTGATGATGATGGTGGTGAAGATGGTAGTGATGGTGATGGTGGTGATGGTGATGGTGGTGATGGTGGTAGTGATAGTGATGGTGATGGTGGTGATGGTGATGGTGGTGATGGTGGTGATAGTGGTGGTGATGGTGATGGTGGTGGTGACAGTGGTAGTGATGGTGATGGTAATGGTAATGGTAATGGTGGTGATGGTGATGGTGATGATGGTGATGGTGATGGTGATGGTGATAGTGATGGTGGTAGAGATGCTGGTGGTGATGACGGTAGTGGTATTGATGATGATGGTAGTTGTGATGGGGGTGAGGATGATGATGGGAGTAGGGGTGATGATGGGGGATGGTGGTGGTAATGATGATAGTGGTGATGGTGGTGGTGGTAGTTGAGGTGGTGAAGATGGTGGTAGTAGCGGTGGTGGTAATGATTGGTGGTGGTAGGGTAGCGATGGGGGTGGTGATGGTGTGATAATGATGGTAGTGGTGGTGTGGGTGTTGGTAGTGGTGGAATGGACAGTCTGGCCACAGGAAGTGGAATCTTATTGGATGTGATGCATTTCCCCAAGCAGAGCCCTGCCTGGGCCTCCCTCATGGTGAAGACTGGACAGAGGCTTAAATTAAATGCCCTCTAGACATGAACAATCAGACGGGAGGATGGGAAAATTTTTTATCTCCTAGGCTAATTTTTCTCTCAACAGAGACATATAAGCTGTCAGAAAGACACAAGGTTCCTGGGCCTTGGAGTTGGACTATCAGGGTCCTAGCCACGTGACTTGGAACAAGTCATTTAACCTCCCTGAGACCCTATTTCCTTTTCTGCAAAATGGACACATGTGCAGGGAAGAATTATGCTTGGCTCATGGAAAAGTCTGGCCCTTTGCCACCCTTGTCCCTCCCCCAGCACCTGGGAAGGAAATTCTGAGCCCTCTGAATGTTCCACTTAACCAGAATAACTTTGTTTACCTGGAGGCAGTGGGCCATTCCGGAAAGCTATGCTAGCCACGGGATCTATACGGGACCTTTGTCAGTGTGGTCTTAGCTCAGTCTCTTGAGGGCTGGAAACAAGGTAAGCCGTGCAGCTCTGCCTACTAACTGATCCCAGCAAAATTTCTGGAAACCAAGGCTCAGCTGCGCTTCCCTGGTGGGCACGCTCTGTATGGTCACACATTGCTGCTAGAAGTCAGTGCTGACCTCCCATATCCACTGGGAAGGACACCTAGAACTTGCTCCTGGGTCTCTCCCCTGTGCTGACTTTAATCTGAGTCCTTTTACTGTAATGAACCATAAGCATGAGTACAACTGGTGTTCTGAAATCTGTGTGTCCTTCTAGAGAGTTAATAAACCCAAAGGTGGTCTAAGGACTTAAAGTTAGTGCCGGAGCAAGGGGGTCTTGGGATGCCTGAATCCTTACAGCACAATGATAACTCCTCTCTCAAAGATGAAATGAGACGACAAATGAAAAGCCACAGCACAGGGCCCGCCCCAGAATAAATGTCCTACAAATGTGTGTGGCATCACAGTGTCCTGTTGGCTGAACGGGCTAAGAGCAGAGACCTGGGACTCAATTGCCTGTGGTTGAAGTACTGGCTCTACCTCAAATGGGACCATGGACAAGTCACTCACTCCTGTGACCTCAGCTGCTGGTCACACTGCTGTAAGGATGAATTGACAGACACAATCCCCCAAGCCAGGCCAGCTGCAACACCATGCTATATGCTGGGTTTGTATTAAAGAAACAAGCACTGGAGGTGGTGGGGGTGGGGGCGCTAGGAAGCGATATTGGTCAAATTACATCATTATGTACAACTGTAGTGCACCAAAAAAAATGTGGAGGGAAAAAAAAGAAGCAAGCCCTGAACTCTGAGTCAGAGGATGCCAGGCCCAGCCTTAGTCCTGGCACCAGTGACGGGGGGGGGGGGGGGGGGGGGGGCGGGGGGACACGACTCCAGCACTTGGCCTCTGCTTCCTTGTTGGGTGAATGCAAGACTCAAAGGGCTCTCTTACTCTCAGTTCCCCAGCAGGTGTCACATCCGGCCCAGGCTGCTTATCAGTCTGTGCCCCTGGGAGATGCCCCCGCCCGATTCCAACACCAAGCATGATCGAGTTACCTGTGGAAACTTCAAGTGCAGGGCGTGGCCTGTCCCTGTTTGACCAGAAGGTGAGGATCTGTGGGAACACTGCAGCTGAACACAGATGAGACAGATGGCCCTGCAGAGAAGAGGAGAGGGTGGGGGGAAGTGTGTAGCCAGGCTCTGCAGGTCTACTGTCCTCAGTCGGTCAATTAAATTCAATCATATATATACACATACAATCAATAGATATAGATTGATTGATATAGATTGCATCCGGGAGGTTCAATCAGACTCCCCTCTCCCACTGTGAAAGAAACCAGTTCTGAATCTATTTGCAAAGTAATTTCAACATTCCTGACTTGAAGTGTGTGTGTGTGTGTGTGTGTGTTGTGTGTGTGTGTGTTTGTGTCTGTATAGTGTGTGCACTATGCTGGGGATGGAACCCAGGGCTTCGCCCATGCTAGGCAAGCACTCTGCCACTGAGCTGCACTGCCAGTATTCTTAGATGATAATCAAGCTCTAAAGAAACCAAAACAGAGGGATGAGACAAAGCCTGAGTTGGGGAGGAGGAAAAAGTAAAGGTCAGTATTAGACAAAAACTTTCAAGCCAGGCATGGTGGTGCACACCTGTAATCCCAGGAATTGAGGGGGCTGAGGGAGAAGGATTGCAAGTTTGAGGCCAGCATTCAGCAACCCTGTTTCAAAATTTAAAAATTAAAAAAGGATGGAGATATAGTTGAGTGGTAAAGCACCCCCTCATTTTATCTCCAGGACCGGAAGAAAAAAAAGCAAGACTGGAGATGCAGCTCAGTGGTAAAAGGACCCTGGGTTCAATCCCCATATCAAAGAAGGATGGAAGGGAGGGAGGGAAGGAGGGAAGGAGGGAAGGAGGGAAGGAAGGAAGGGAGGGAAGGAAGGAAGGGAGGGAAGGAGGGAAGGGAGGGAAGGAGGGAAGGGAGGGAAGAGAGGGAAGGGAGGGAAGAGAGGGAAGGAAGGAAGGGAGGGAAGGAGGGAAGAGAGGGAAGAGAGGGAAGGAAGGGAGGGAAGGAGGGAAGGGAGGGAAGAGAGGGAAGGAAGGGAGGAAGGAGGGAAGGAGGGAAGGAAGGGAAGGAAGGAAGAGAGGGAAGGAGGGAAGGGAGGGAAGGAGGGAAGGGAGGAAAGAAGGAAGGGAGGGAAGGAGGGAAGGGAGGGAAGGGAGGGAAGGGAGGGAAGGAGGGAAGGAGGGAAGGGAGGGAAGGGAGGGAAGGAGGGAAGGGAGGGAGGAGGGAAGGGAGGGAAGGAGGGAAGGAGGGAAGGAGGAAAGGAGGGAAGGAAGGAAGAGAGGGAGGGAGGAGGAAAGGGAGGGAGGAGGGAAGGAGGGAAGGGAGGGAAGGAAGGAGAGGGAAGGAGGGAAGGGAGGGAAGGAGGGAAGGAAGGAAGAGAGGGAAGGAGGAAAGGGAGGGAAGGAGGAGGAGGGGAAGGGGAGGGAAGAAGAAGAGAGGAGGAGGGAAGGGAGGGAAGGAAGGAGGGAGAGGGAAGGAGGAAAGGGAGGGGGAGGGAAGGGGGAAGGGAGGGAAGGAAGGAAGAGAGGGAAGGAGGGAAGGGAGGGAAGGAAGGGAGGGAGGGAAGGAGGAAAGGGAGGGAAGGAGGGAAGGAGGGAAGGGAGGGAGGGAGGGAAGGAGGGAAGGAAGGAAGGGAGGGAAGGAAGGAAGAGAGGGAAGGAGGAAAGGGAGGAAAGGAGGGAAGGAAGGAAGGGAGGGAGGGAGGGAAGGAGGGAAGGAGGGAAGGAGGGAAGGAGGGAAGGAAGGAAGGGAGGGAAGGAGGGAAGGGAGGGAAGGAAGGGAGGGAGGGAAGGAGGAAAGGGAGGGAAGGAGGGAAGGGGGAAGGGAGGGAAGGAAGGAAGAGAGGGAAGGAGGGAAGGGAGGGAAGGAGGGAAGAGAGGGAAGGAGGAAAGGGAGGGAAGGAGGGAAGGGGGAAGGGAGGGAAGGAAGGAAGAGAGGGAAGGAGGGAAGGGAGGGAAGGAAGGGAGGGAGGGAAGGAGGAAAGGGAGGGAAGGAGGGAAGGAGGGAAGGGAGGGAGGGAGGGAAGGAGGGAAGGAGGGAAGGAAGGAAGGGAGGGAAGGAAGGAAGAGAGGGAAGGAGGAAAGGGAGGGAAGGAAGGAAGGGAGGGAGGGAGGGAAGGAGGGAAGGAAGGAAGAGAGGGAAGGAGGGAAGGGAGGGAGGGAGGGAAGGAGGGAAGGGAGGGAAAGAAGGAAGGAGGGAAGGAGGGAGGAAGGAGGGAAGGGAGGGAGGGAGGGAGGAAGGAAGGAAGGGAGGGAGGGAAGGAGGGAGGAAGGAGGGAAGGGAGGGAGGGAGGGAAGGAGGGAAGGGAGGGAAAGAAGGAAGGAGGGAAGGAGGGAGGAAGGAGGGAAGGGAGGGAAGGAGGGAAGGGAGGGAAGGAGGGAAGGGAGGGAAGGAGGGAGGAAGGAGGGAAGGGAGGGAGGGAGGGAGGAGGGAGGAGGGAAGGAGGAATAGTCCTGGAAGCTGGGACGGAAGGACTGCCAGCAACAGGGAGCACTGAGAAGACTTCTGCCTCCCAGGGGCAGTGAGGGGGTTCGAGCACTTTCAGAAACTGGGAGAGCCCTAAAGCTGATCACACCTCCAGCCTGTGCCCCAGCAATTCCACTCCAAGAGAAATGCAGGCCCAAGGGCACCGAGAGACAATACAAGAAGGTCCTGGGCCTCCTCATTCACAGCAGCACTGTTATTTTCCAAAACGGAAAAACACCCAACAGAAGAACGGACGCCTTGTGTCCACTCACCCATGGAACACTTGACTGCAAGGAAAGGAGTTGGCTACTCAACAAGAAGGATCTCAACTGCGATTTGCTCAGTGAACACACCAGACACAGAAGAGCACATACTCTCTGGTTACATTATAGAAAGTTTAAAAGTAGACAGAACTTTAGGTTTGGAAATCCAGATAGTGCTTGCTGTCAGGGAGGTAGACAGCAATGTCGGAAGACTCAGAAGATGCCCTGAGTAGTAGGCATATGGCTGTTTGCTTTGGAATAATAAATTGAGATGTGCTCATGAACTAAAGGAAAAAATTTCAAAATACTTTCAACTGGACAGGTGTGGTGCCACATGCCTATAATTCCAACCACTCAGGACACTGAGGCAGGAGGATGGCTAGTTCCAGGGCAGCCTGGGCAACTCAGTGTGACCCTGTCTCAAAATAAAATAAAAAGGGCTGAGGATGCCAGGCACGGTGGAGCACACCTGTAATCACAGCGGCTCGGGAGGCTGAGGTAGGAGAATCACAAGTTCAAGGCTAGCCTCAGCAACTTAGCAAGATCCTAAGCCCCTTAGCAAGACTCTATCTCAAAACAAAAAAGTTAAAAGGGCCAGAAAGTAGCTCAGTGGTTAAGCACCCCTGGGTTCAATCCCTGGTACCAAAAAAGGGGGTTAGCTGTGTGGTACAGTCCCCAGTACCCCCCCACACACATGTTTTTGTTTTCTTTTTTAATAATGTTGATACTAGTCTCCAGATTTAAAAAAAAATTTTATTCATTTTTGGATGAAAACATAGGATCTTTACTTATTTTTGCGTGGTGCTGAGGGTCGAACCCAAGCCTCACTATATGACATGACATGCAAGGCGAGCACTTTACCACTGAGCCCCAGCCCTAGCCCCACAAATTGTGTTTTAAAAGGCAGGAAGAGACTCTGCTTCCACCCAAGGCTGATATCAATTCGGTGGTGGGATGAGGTCAGGGCTTAAGACCAACCCAGGCAGCTCAATCACCAAGGTCTCCAGAATGGGGTGGTAAAGAATGACAGGTCCATGTCCCCAACCTGGAGCCCGGACTAAGCCCGCAGCCTTACAGTGGAGAGGAGCAGGAGGTCACTAGGCCCCTGGGCTCCATTTGGCGGCTCCCAAAGCCAGCAGGAGGACTGCCTGGGAGACCCCCCCCCACCAGCTGCACCCCTGCTCCTCCCGCTCCCCGACTGGGTGCTGAACCCGCCCTACGCCCAGCTTCCTTTGGCTCCTAGCAGGGCGTCTCCTGATTTTCATTTGATTAATTTGCAAAACTCTGACCAGGTTGGGACTGTTGGGTTTAAAGTAAGAATCTTCAAGAACAAGTAAATATGAAACTAGAGCAGGGGAAGGAACCTAGGAAAGGAGAAGTGGTTGCCTGGCACTCAGCACTATCCTGGCAGGGAGAGGTACGCCCTTCAGCACTTGCTCCTGTTTCCCTCCCCCGGGTTCACAGGGGTTCTGCCCACGGACTCCTGCAGGCCAGCTGAGGCTGCCTGAACTCGCCCTTCCCGCCTTGGGTAGATGTGCCACCTCACCCCCACCCCCAATCAGATTCCTAAGTTGGGCACCCGGCCCAGGCCCCTCCTCACCCACCCACCACTCAGCTTCTCTGGCCTTCTTTGTCCCCAGACTTAGAAACCTCACAAAATGCTAAACAAAAGCCCCGATATGCAGGGCTCCAGGACAATAGCCAACTGTTGTTGACAATCTTGACATTCGAGATGGTTCGAGGCTGGCTTCCCACTCTCAGAGGTTTAAAAGTATATCAGTGCATATCTATCAACCGGGCAAGGACTGTGGTAAGGGAAATGAGACTTTCTCCCTTTCCTTACGACTGGACAGCAAGTGACCAGGGCTTCTGTCGTTTGGAAACCCCTTGAAATTAGCGTCTCCCTGGAATTCTAATCTCTTCTAAGGACCCCTCAGGACAAAGAGTGTTCCGCTTCCTCCCAGCATTCTGGAAATCCTTTTTAACATAGAATTCAGGACAAGGGATGACGTGGAACCTGGGAAAGGTGGAAGTGACTTCCGCCAGACCTCCCCTGGGAAGGCCAGCCCCCGCCAACACAAGGACCCAGTGGGGCCTCCCCCACTTGACTCTTCAACCCTCTTAAGACACAGGTTTCAGGATTCTAGTGGGAAATATTTGGATTCTGTTCTAAGAAGCCTGGGGCTGCTCAGCACTCCCCTGGCCTCCCAAGTCCCACAGTGACCAGATAAGACCCCTTTGGCGGGCCTGGCTGAGGGTTACTTACTTACCAGACAACTGCTGGGGACCCCCACATCCTCGGGCTTCCCAGGGCTCTTCTGCCCCGGAGGAATGTATCCACAGTTCCAAGCTCATAAATGAAAGGTCGGCCTGATCCCTTCCTCTCCACTCAGGGGTCACCCAGGTGCCAGAAAGCACAGGCGGGCTCTAGGCTTCTGAGTTCCCTCCCACCCACTGCCACCTGCTGGGAGGTCAATTTCTTTACCCCGCCCCCCAGCTCAAAGTAAAAAAAAAGGGGGGGGGCAGATCTGAAGGGTAGAACAGAGGGATCCACTGAGCGACCCTAGCCCAGCTGAGTGGAAGGGGAGGGGGTGACAGGGCCTCAGCCTTGGTGAAGAAGGCAGTCCATGGGGCCACAAGGGAAGAAACTGAGAAGCTGGGTTTTGCAGGAGAAGCCGGCATCTCTCTCCTCTCTCTCTCTCTGCAGGGGGTGGAACCCAGGGCCTCACAGGTGCTGGGCAAGCAACAGAGCTATGGCCTGGCCCCGCTCATGTTCTCTTGCCCTAGCTTCCCAGAGACCCACCAGGGCCTCCTGCAGAGGTCACAGGGAGCGGAGGGCAGCCACGTCCCTGAGCCCCAGCCCTGGTGAGTTTCTGGAGAATGAATGGAGAACCTCTGAATGGACCAGTCAGGGGGAGGAAGTGCCAAGGAGGAAGGAAAGGCCACACTGCCTTGGGGCTCTGGAAGGCCCTCTCTAAGCTGCTGGGTTGAAAATGGTCTAGAAGGGGCAAAGGAAGAAGCAGGAAGAGCAGCCGTTCCAGAGGCAGCCTCGCCTTGGCTGGAGTCTGTGCGGCTCCCACCCCCTGCTCCTCCAGGCCCCTTGGAGGCTCGCTGGGCTGGCCTTCCCCAGGCCCCAGCACTGATGTCATCATATGGCTGGAAGGCATCTGGTCAGGTTTTAAAGATGATTAAGTGCCACAAAGCAGGCCACACGTGGGGCTGGCTAGCCCGCCCCAGTCCTTCGGCTCCCCAGCTGGGGAGGACCCCTTGCTGTCCTGTATGCTCCTTTCCACACGCCACCTCATGGGCTGAGCTGTGTCCCCCATGTTCACACTGAGGTCCTGACCCCCTGGCACTTTAGAATGTGACTATAACATTCTATGTGACTATAACAGAGAAAGGGTCTTTCAAGGGATAACAGAGTCAGAATGAAGTCATTAGGGTGGCCCTAATCCAATCTGGTCGGTATCAGAGGGATGACCAACTCAGGGCCCAGGGAGAAGATAGACGCCATCTACAAGCCAGGGACAGAGACCTCTGCAGCTGACCCTGTTGACACTGATCCTGGACTTGCACATCCACAAGAGACAACAGGCTGGCGCTGGACACCCAGTCTGTGTTACTTTGCTACGGCAGCCCTAGCGTCAAATGCGGACTTAGGACCCAGTGGCTCCTAAAATCCCTTGCAAGGGAAAAAGAGTCTTGATTTTTTTTTTTTTTTTTTTTTTTTTTTTTTTGTGCTGGGGATTGAACAACCCAGGGCCTTGTGCATGTGAGGCAAGTACTCTACCCACTCAGCTATATCACCAGCCCCAACTGTCTTGATTTTTAACTGTTCCATTTTATCTGTGCCCTTTTTGTCTCCTCCAAAAACTTGCCATTATTGAAATTCTAGAAATCTCAAACTCCCAGCTGGTACTGGTATATGGTAATGCACTCTCTTTCTCTCTCTCTCTCTCTCTCTCTCTCTCTCTCTCTCTCTCTCTCTCTCCTTTTTTTTGGTACTGGGATTAAACCCAAGGACACTCTACCACTTAGTTATATTCTCAGTCCTTTTTTTTTTTTTTAACTTCAAGACAGAGTTTTTGTTAAATTGCAGTGCCTGACTTCTAACTTGCAATCCTCCTATCTCAGCCTCCTGAGCCACTGGGATTATAGGCATGCACCACGGTACCACAGTGCCGGGCATTAGCCACTTTTTTGCTTTACCTGCTCAGAACAAGTTAGATTTAAAGGTCAGGAATATACCTCTCCCATTATGTTCTTAGAATCTAATTAATTATGTTAGTTATGTTTTTATACACACACACACACACACACACACACACACACACACACACATATATATATATATATATATTTTTTTTTTTTTTTTTTTTTAAACTAAGGTAGAGGAAAGTTATCCTAGTTGCCTCAAAATGTGGGGGTCTTGGGACAGCAACTTCTTTTTGATTAGATATCTCACCTTCTCCAGCAAGTTGATATGAAAATTCCAAACATACAAAAAAGCTAGAAGTAGCCAGTTGTGGTGGCATTTGTCTGTACTCCCAGCCTCTCAGGAGACTGAGGCAGGAGGATCCAAGTTCAAGATTAGCCTCAGCAATTTAGCAAGAGTCTGTCTCAAAATAAAAAATAAAACGGGCTGGGGATGTGGCTCAGTGAAAGAACATTTGCCTGGGTTCAATCCTTAGTACTCCTCCCAAAATGGAAAGTTAGAAATGTAGACTGAACACTCATACCCAACACCTGGACTCTACATGGTTCATCTATGCCTCCGTCCATTTTAATTCATTTATTAGTGTGTGTGTTGGGGGTTGAACCTAAGGCCCTGCACATGCTAAGCACATGCTCCACCACTAAGCTACACCCCAGCCTGGAGGTTGTTTCTCTTTTAATTCATCTTTCTGTTGATCACTTTTTTTTTTTTTTTTTTTTTAAAGAGTGAGAGAGAAGGAGACAGAGAGAGAATTTTTTTAATATTTATTCTTTAGTATTTGGCAGACACAACATCTTTGTCTGTATGTGGTGCTGAGGATCGAACCTGGGCCGCACGCATACCAGACTAGCGCGCTACCGCTTGAGCCACATCCCCAGCTCCGATCACTTCTTTTTTTAATCCTCCTTACCCCAAACTTACTGTGAGCCACCTGAGAAAACATGGACCTAGGTCTTGGGCCCCAGGAGGGTGTGTGGAAGCGGGTGGTCCCAGGGCCCGTCCCCACCTGGACGGAAGGCCCTCATGGCACCAAACAGAACCAAATAAGCAGAGCAACAGCTGGTTCAACTTTCACAGGGACTCAAGAGGGGATCCCAGGAGACCAGGATGCTCTGACCCACCTCATGCAGCCTCACACAGGAAGGCCAGGGCCAGGGCCAACATCCCAGTACACAACTCACCACAGTGTGCCAGGGCCACCTGAGGCGCTTGTTTAAACCTTAACAAGGGAAGAGGAAACAGGTTTTCTTCCCTATTTCAACAACTGAAACCCTTTTCTCCTGCACACACACACATCAACAAACACGGCCACACACAACAACAAACACAGCCACACATGCCCTTCCCCATCCCCACACCCACACACACCATCCCAAGTCCTTGCACCTAGGCCCCTACACGCACTCTCCAGAACACCCTCTGCTTGTGCACACACAGTAGGGCCTCCTGTCTTGAGTATTCTTTAAAAAGTCACTTTTCACTGAGGATATTTCAGTTGAGCTCATATTTCTCTCCTCTTTTGGGAAAATCACATTTTCAAAACCGCTTTTACTCAACGGCCATTGAGAATCGGCCAAGTCGCAGCCCCATCACGGTTTTCACTTCGATTTTATTTATTAACACCCTCCCTCTCTTGCAAATGAAAAATTGTGAAACCCTTTTTAAACTGAAGGCTCTTTTACCCACCAAGCCGGTTTTTCAAAATCAGAAATCACTGATCTGCCTGGGTCTCCTTTGATACCCAGAGGTCTCCTTTGATACCCAGAGGTCTAAGTTAACTGAAAACACAATAGCTCCCATCGCCAAGCATTCTGAGTGGATCCTGCTCTGTGGGATTAGGAATCATTATTACCACTTTATGGTGAGGGTTGAACCAAGAGATGGCCAGTCTGGCTAAAGGTCTACCAAATTATTCAGTTATAAAAATATAAAGCAGCCAGATGCAGTGTCACATGCCCATAATCCCAGTAGCTCGGGAGGCTGAGGCAGGAGGATCTTGAGTTCAAAGCCAGCCTCAGCAAAAGTGAAGCACTATGAGTCTCCTGAAGTAACTTAACCTCCCGTGCTGTGTCACTAGGGAAGCAATAGGAAATGGCAGCTATAAACCCTCCCTGTGTATAACCTCTTGCCAAACTCAGAGGGTGGCAACAGTAAGATACTATCAACTCTTCAGTTTTTGGAGAGACACAAAATAAGTTAGGAGGAAAAGCAAGCTTCTCTCCTGGATGTCTAAGTCTAGGCAGTAGCAAATATATAGCTGTGTCCCTGTGCATGTACGTTAGCTTTGGCCATTTTATATGCTTTCATATGTTTCTCAGTAGTCTTGATTTGCACTTTATACAAATTAAAAGCATTTTTAACATTTAAAAAAAAAAGTGAAACACTAAGCAACTCAGTGAGACCCTGTCTCTAAGTAAAATACAAAAATAGGGCTGGAGATGTGGCTCAAAATAATAATAAAATAAATAAAGCAATAAACCTTTCTTGGCTTTGGAAGCAGGAAATGAATACACTGTGATAGAAAAACACATTTTTTTCCTTTTCTCAAGCAGCATAGTTGAATCCATTCTAAGGAGTAAGTTGTCTGTCTTGGATGCAGATGCAAATCTTTGACTATCTTTGCTCTTAAGGAGTGGAGCCAGTTTTTCTGCTGCTAAGATCTGCTGAGAGCTTCCTCTGAGTCAGAGTTCTGTGCACTTGATTCACAGCCAGTTTACCTGGGGCCCACCCTCAAGAACACACGTACAGAATTCAGGGAGTTCTGGAACTAGGATGGAGGAGGGAAATCACATCTCTGTTTCCACTAACTGCAAACTGAGATTCAGCATTTGCTTCTGTGAAGGTCATCAAGAAGCAACAGCATTATTGTGACTCTGTTCCCAGTAAAATCCCAGATATGTTCGTGTCACGTGACAGTCGTCATGGTGACCTCAGATAACTTTTCCATTCATCTCTACTTTTGAATTAAGGTAGTGAACCAACCTGTTGCCATTTATCCATAATCAAGAAGGGCTTGCGGGCTGGGGATACAGCCCAGTTGGTAGAGTGCTTGCCTTGCATGCATAGGCCCTGGATTCAATCCCCGGCACCACAAAAAAAAAAAAATGGGCTTGCTTTGGGCTGGGATTGTGGCTCAGTGGCAAAGCACTTGCCTGGCATGTGTGAGGCACTGGGTTTGATCCTCAGCACCACATAAAAATAAATTTAAAAAGTATTGTGTCCATCTAAAATTAACAAAAAGAGAAAGACTTGTGTGACATCATTGGCATTTTGCTAAGTATTTTAATACCTGAGTTTTGTTATCATTGTTTTATTTTCTGTAGACACCTTTTAAGAATTATTTTAATATTTGGGTGGTAAAATACATATCAGGATCACCCTCACTGGAACCCATTAAAAGATTTTTTTTTGTAGTTGTTGGACACACTTTTATTTTTATTTATTTTTATTGGTGCTGAGGATCGAACCCAGGACCCCACACATGCTAGGCGGGCACTCTACCACTGAGACACAAACCCAGCCCATGGGTGCCTATTTTTAAGCAGCGGCTTTAGGTCCAGTCACTGAGTCCTGCAACCTCCCCTCTGCCCCTCCCCAGAGCTTTTCTCATCTTATGAAACTTAGATTCTGTCCCCATTCCACAGTGACTCCCCACACCTCCCCACCCAGGCTCCTGTCAACTGCCACTCCACATTCTGTCTACGAATTTGACTTGGGTTATCTCAAGTAAGTGGACCTGCACAGTATTCATCCTTTTGTGACCAGTTTATTTCACTGAGCACAGTGTCCTCAAGGTTCAGGCTTGTCATAGCATTCTGTCAGGTCAGAGTCTCTTCTTATTTATTGTTTGGTGCTAGGGATTGAACCCAGGGGTGTCTTACCACTGATTTACATCCCTAGCCCTTTTTATTTTTTAATTAAGAGACAGGGTCTTGCTAAGTTGCTTAGGTCCTCACTAAGTTTCTGAGGCTGGCTTTGAATTTGCAATCCCCCTGCCTCAGCCTCCTGAGTTGCTGAGATTACAGGTGTGTGCTATTGTGCCCAGCTCCCAACCCCCACCATTTTTAAGACTAAATAACATTCCATTATTTGTATATGCCACATTTTGTCTATCCGATTATCCATTAGTGGTCACTTGGGTTGGATATACCTGGTTTTCTTTGTCATTCCATGTATTTTATCATATGCACCTTATTTTATTCAGCTGCACTGGTACACACACCTCTAATCCCAGCAACTGGGAAGACTGAGGTAGGAGGATTATAAGTTCAAGGCCAACCCCAGCAACTTAGTGAGAACTTGTCTCAAAATAAAAAATTAGGAAGAGCTGGGATGTGACTCAGTGGTAGAGCACCTCTGGGTGTAATCCCCAAACCACAAAATAAAATAATTTTTAAAATGAAAACTTTATTTGGGAGCTGGGACTGTACAACATGCACAAGGCCCTGAATTCAATCCCCCAAACCATAGAAATAAATAAGATCTAAAAAAAAAAACAACCTATTTTGAGAAGGGGTCCACAGGCTTCCCTGGCCTGCCAGCGGGATCCACAGGAGACACACAGCATGTGTGTGTGGGTTGGGGTGGGGTGGGGATGCTCCTCTGAGATAGACATTAGGAAATCAGCTCAAAAAAGTCAAGACACTTGCCCAGGGTCACCCAGTTGGGATTTCAGCCCACAGGATGTCTTCTCTGTGACTGCAAGTGACTTAGACTTGGTTTCAGTGGGCGCTTGGGCTTTTTACAGATGGGCCCCCAGGGGCACTGTGAAGGGAAGGAAGCCAACTCAAGAGGTGGCCAAGCCAGGGTGGTTCAGAGTTTGCAGAGCAGGGACCAGCCCTGCACTCCCATGCCTCCCTTAGATCCCATGGTGAGGCCCAGGACAACTGTGAGACCCAAAGGGACCCCTGGTGTGACACAGGACTCCCTGGTGTCCCTCCACAGCAATGCACTGAGGCTCACTCCCAGTACAAGCTCTGGGGTCCTGTAATTGCTCTAGTCTAGAGCAAATTTCCCAGTGAAAAAACTGAGTCCTGAGAATTCTCACCCTGGTGCCATGGGAGACCCTCTGGAAAATGCTAGAGCACTCTGACATCACCCTGTAACGATCCTCTCCTGTCTCGTGAGCGCTGTGGGGGGAATAATAGTAGCTGATACTGATTGAGAACCTTCCTTGCCAAGCAATGTAATCTTCCAGCTGTTCTACAGGCAGGTGCTTTCACTACCCCATCACACAGAAGAGAAAGTAGAGCCCCGGGGCTGTTAGTGATTTGCAAGAAGCATATTGGTGTTGAGTGGCTTGACCTCTGACCCCCGGAGGTCTGGGTGCAGCCATTATACTACAATGTGCTGTGCGTGTCCCTTTCTAGAAGCAAGCCTCAAGGAGCAGCAAGCAGGGAAGGCATCTAAAGGTCTTTGAATCTCTTTGTCAAAACATTTTTTCACCTTGTTCAGAAAATATACTGGTTTGATTTCAAGAAGAAGCAAATGAACAGTTAAAAGCCCAGATTCTAGAAACATTCAAACTCGGCAGATATGAGAGAAATGCAAATCAAAGTGACATTATGAGAGAGCATTTTGCACTCATCAGAATGGCAAAAATTAGGGAGGTGGAAACAAGGGAGGTGGAGCCTTGGCAGAGCTGTGCTGAGAGGCGGGAGAGCCTAGCCTGCTGGGTGAGCCCCACCCCAGCCAGGCATTTCTGGCTGGTTTCCTTATCTGGAAAATGGAGGCAGTCTTGCCTGCTCCACAGAAATGTTTTGAGGACCTAAGCCAGGCATCCACTTCAGTCTCCAGGCTGGTGCCTGTGGTAATAAGGGCTGCCCGAGCTCCCAGAGGCCCCGGAAACTTTTCTTTGTTGTATCCTCAGTGCCTGGAGCAATGGAGTAAGGGGCCAGGGAAGCACCCAAGAGAAATGTGGAAGAGTCACACCTCAGGACTAGCCTGAGGCTATACCCATAATTCCAAAGACTCGGGAGGCTGAGGCAGGAAGGATCACAGGTTCAAGGCCAACATGGGCAATTTAATGAGACCCTGTCTCAAAATAACAAATATAGAGGACTGAGGATGTAACTCAATGGCAGAGCACCCCTGGGCTCCATCCCCAATGCAGGAAGGGGAGAAAAAAGGAGGCCAGGGTTGGTGGGCTTTTCTATAAAAGGCTGGATAGTCAATACTTCAGGCTTTGCAAACTGTTCTGTGAGTGTTTCAGAACAGTACTGAGGCTTGAACCCAGTGGAAGACATACCTTGCTTAATATTCCACCTGGGCACAATTTCATGTGTCACAAAATAGATGAGTGTGTGGCTATGTTCCAATAAAACTATATTTGTAGACACTGAAAAAAGATTTTATTTATTTATTTATTTATTTATTTATTTATTTATTTATTTATTTATTTATTGTATGTGGGGATTGAACCCACAGCTTTGAAGTCAGATTTACAGATAGGTAGTTAGTGTAGTTAGGTAAATTGGGTCTAATATCTACTAAGATAAATAAAATGGAGGCCATTATTGAGAATGGAGTCCAGGAAACTAGAACAGCACTTGAGGAAATTGAAATGTTAATGTCCCCAAAGCCCAGAGCCCATCCCGAGGAAATGTTAATGAAACAGGTCCCAGCAAACACTGAGATGCTTTCCAAAAGCCGCACCAGGCCCTTCCTGCCCAGGTTACTCCTTCAGCCCACCTGTCCCCCACCTTTTGGGCCCTTCTACCTACATTCTATCACTGAAAGAAAACGGAGAACGCAGGACAGGAATGCGACAGGAATGTGGGAAAGCTGAAAGAAGACCTTAGCTATAAAAAAGGGAAGATCTCGCCCTTCCACAGATTCCACCTCTCGGTCCCCTTCTTCCTCCGGGAGAAGTCTTTTCTGATGTCCTTAATTAAGCCTCTACTGTCCACTCTACACTTGCCCCGGGCTTCTCTGGTGTTATACTTCAGCACTGGGGAAGCAAGGACTCGTCACCGGTCAACAGCGGTAACAGCTTCACATACCCTAAGACACATTCTGCCAGTGACCTATAGCCCCAGCTCCAAATTTTTTAATTGACAAATAATAATTGCGTGTATTTATGGGATACAGTGTGACAATTTGATATACAATGATCAAACCAGGATATTAGCATTTCTGACTCAAACATTTATCATTTCTCTGGGCACTTTGAGACTCCCTTCTTCTGGTTCTTAGTACAATATATTATCAATTGAAAACTCAGTTGCTCTCCTGTGCTACAGAGCGTGAGAACTTACCCTTCCTACCCAACTAACTGTACTTCAGTACCTGTCCTCTCCCCTTCCTTTGTCCCCTCCCAGCTCCTACCCTCTAGCCATCACTCCTTCACTCTTTTTCTCTATGAGATTAGCTCTTTAGCGTCCACATATGAGTGAGAACTTAACGTCACACCCCCCAGGTCCACCGTGTTGCCTCAGATGGCAGGACTTATTTACTCTTACACATGAATAATATTCCATCCGGGCACTGAAATTTTAGTTATCACTGGACATAATACCTTTATTTTATTTATTTGTTGATTTATTTATTTTTATGTGGTGCTGAGGATCAAACCCAGTGCCTCACACATGCTAGGCAAGCACTCATATCACTGAGCTTTAACCCCAGCCCCTGGGCACTGAAATTTTCACAAAATATTACTCTTCTTTTGATTCCTCCTCCACCCCACCAATCATTACAAAAATCTTAGCTTGAAGATTATACAAACACTCCTGCAGACCAGACTCAGTCCCTGGACTATAGTTTGCTGAGCTCTATCCAGAGTTACACATGAACAGATTCTAAAAAGACCACAAGCAAAGCCGGTGATCTTGGGCAGGATGAGGATTAAAGAGAGACAACCATATGTCCTAGTTTTCTTTTTTTTTTTTTTTTCCTGCAGGGCAGGGGGCTACTGAGGATTGAACACAGGGGCACTTTGCCACTGGGCGACATCCCCAGATTTTATTTTATTTTATTTTATTTTGATAGACGGTCTAGCTAAATTGCCCAGATGAGATATTCTTGCCTCAGCCTCCTGAGTTGAGAGGATGACTGGTGTGTGCCACTCTATGCCCAGCTGTCCTAGTTTTCCAGAGATTAAATACCCCAATTTATGCCTGTGATTCATGGCCCTTCACTGTAAAAGGCCAGACAGCAAATACAGTAGTTGCTCTGTATCTGCAGATTCTACACACTTGGATTGAATCAATCATGGATTAAAAAAAAAATAATTAGAAAAAAAATTGTGTCTATATTAAACATGTACATAATTTTCCTTGTCATTATTCCCTAAATAATACAGTGTAAAAACTATTTACATAGCATTTACATTATGTCAGGTATGATAAGTAATCTGGAGATGATTCAAAGTATACAGGAGCATCTGCATAGGTTATATGCAAATACTATGTGGCTTTATGAGGGATTTGAACATCCATAGATTTTGGTTTCTAAAAGGGGAGGTGTCCTGGACCCAATCCCCATGGACACAGACAGGCAGCTATATTTTTGGCTATGTACTGTGCAATTTCTGTTAAAAGTGCTTAATTCTGCAAATTCACAAAACGAATGGGGAAAAAAAAGCAATTATTAACTCTAGGAAAAAAAAAAAAAAAAAAAAAAAGTTGTACCAGAAAGGATACTTCACGGTTCAGTAGTGAATGAAATTTATGTGATCACAATAATGAAAACATTCACTGTATATTTAACCAAAAAAAAAAAAAAAGTGATAAGTATGATAAGGGGATAGAGGAAATAATGGAATATAAGCTAAAAATACTATTGGTCATAATACAAGATCAATAGATAGTTTCTAAAGTGGATGATATCCACTGCAATATCAAAATATTGCAGAATAGATTTATTATATAAAAGCATGTAGGTAAATCCACAAGAAACAACTAAAAGAATGGGTATCTCTGAAAGGAATATGGAGGGGTTGGAGAGTACAGGTTTATAAAATTATTGGTGCTTTGTACTAATTGGCTTTTTACAAAATATATTTTAAAACCTTAAAGTCAAATAAGAGACACCTACCTTAATTTTAGCAGATCCCAGGTACTTCAACTAAAAATAAATTATGATGAGGTGCTGGGGCTGTAGCCCAGTGGCAGAGCACTTGCCTAGTATGTGTGAGGCACTGGGTTTGATCCTTAGCACCACATAAAAATAAATAAAGATATTGTGTCTACCTACAACTAAAAAATAAATGTTTTTTTTTTTTTTTAATAAAAATAAATAAATAAATCACGATGGAAAAAAAAAAAACTTACCTTGATATTATTTTACCTTTCAAAAATGGTTGTGATAAGGTGGGTGTGGTGGTGCACTCCTGTAATCCCAGTGGCTCTGGAGGCTAAGGAAGGAGGATCACAAGTTCAAAGCCAGTCTCAGCAACCTAGCAATGCCCTAAGCAACTTAGTGAGACCCTTTCTCAAAACAAAAAATAAAAAGGAATTGAGATGCATTCTATTGTCATGTATAACTAATTGGAACAATTAAATTAATTAATTAAAAAATAAACATAAAAAGGGTTGGGATATGGCTCAGTGGTTAAGTGCCCTGGGTCTAATCTCTGGTATAAAAAATTGTGGAAGGAATGAGAACATTTTAAGATTTCCCATCTTGTGCTGGGAACATAGCCCAGTGGTAATAAAGCACTTGCCTAGCATGTGTGAAACCCTAAGTTTAATCCCCAGTCATGCAAAAATAAATAAAATTTGTCAGCTGAGCATAGTGGCCCATGCCTGTAATCCCAATGGCTCAGGAGGATTGTAAATTCAAAGCCAGCCTCAACAAAAGCAAGGCACTAAGCAACTCAGTGAGACCCTGTCTCTAAACAAAATACAAAGTAGGGCTGGGGATGTGAATCAGTGGTTGAGTGCCCTGAGTTCAATCCCCAGTATCAAAAAAAAAAAAAAAGAAAAAGAAAAAGAAAAGAAAAAGAAAAAATTGCAAATTTGCAACTCTGAATGAAGTAACTGAATCAATGAAGAACCAGCAGTGGGTGTGAAAACCATCGGGTGAAAGGTCATAAGGAAGTGGCACATTGGTCCTGTGCCAATGTAGCATCCAGACAGTGCTTGTAAATTGCAAGAGGAGAACACACCCTTTCTGTGGTCAGGATCCTAACCAAGAGATCAACTTTGGCATCACTGAGAGTGAGATCACCAGGCACCACATGCCTCTTCTGGAGGCAAGGGGACCTCAGAGGCTCCAGCCTTGCAGAGTTCTGGCCATTATGTTTCACCTGAATCTGATCAAATCTTTAGATCTAACTTCCAGTGTACAGGAAAAATTAGGAATAGAGAAACAGGCTAAGTAAGACCACAAAAAGCCAATCAGAATGTGCCACATTCTGCAAACTTCTTGGCCAAATATCTTCAAAGAGCCAATATGTCAGATGTGGAAATCACCCTAGATTAAAAAAAAAAAAAAAAAAAAAAAAAAAAATGGCTAATAGGATGTAATTATCAGATTCAATATGCGAAATTTTATTGGATCCTTGTTCAAGAGAACAACTATGGAAGACATTTGGGAGAACAACTGTAGAAATTTGAATATGGACCAGATATTACATAATAGTATGTTCTTAAAAGAAGCAGACTGAAGTTTTGTGGTTGGATTTTTTTTTTTTTGGTACTGGGTATTGAACCTAGGGGCACTTTACTACTGAGCCACATCCTCAGCCATTTTTATTTTTTATTTTGAAACCTGATCTCACTAAATTGTTTAGAGCCTTGCTAAATTGCTGAGGCTGGCACTGAACTTGCAATTCTCCTGCCTCAGCCTCCCAAACTGCTGGGATTACTGGGTCCAGCCGCCAGGCAGCCAGGCTGAACTATTTAGAAATGGAATGTTGTGATGTCTGCTGCAACTTACTTTCAAATCATCCAGGAAAAAATAGTTACATAGATAAAAAATATATATTGTAAAATCTTAGCCACTGTTACATAGAAGTAGTAACTATGATAATGTTTATTGCTTCATTTTTTTTTTCATATGGCTGAAATAGTTAAAAATAAAAAGGTAGCTGGGAGCAGTGATGTATATCTGTAGTCCCAGATCCTTGAAAGCCTGAAGCAGGAAAATTATTTGAGCCCAGGAGTTCCAGGCCAGCCTGCTAAGCAGCACAGCAAGACTCTGCCTTAAAAAACAAAAAAAAAACAAAAAAAAAAAACAAAAAAAAAAAATACTGTGTGAGATGGCACATGCCTGTAATCTGCAATTCCAGTAATTTGGGAGGCTGAGTTAGGAGGATTTCAAATTTCAATCCAGCCTCAGCACCTTTGCAAGACTCTGTCTCAAAATAAAATTTAAAAGCGGCTGGGCCATATCAATGTTTATAGCAGCTCAATTCACAATAGCTAAACTATAAAAACAGCCTAGGTGCCCTTCAACAGATGAATGGTTAAAGAAAATATGGTGTATATATACACAATGGACTACTACTCAGCCATAAAGAGAAATGAAATTATGACATTTGCTCAAAGGCCAAATGTTCTCTCTGATATGCAGATGCTAACTCACAATAAGCAGAGGGTAGGGGGAAGAACAGAAATACTCTTTGGATTAGGCAAAGGGGAATGAAGAGAAGGGAGGGGGAACGGGAATAGAAAAGACAGTAGAATGAATTGGACATTACATTCCTACCTACATATATGAGTACTCGACCAATGTAATTCTACATCAACCAGAAAAATGGGAAGTTATACTCTATATGTGTATAATACATCAAAATACATTCTATTACAATGTATAGCTAATAAGAACAAAAAAAACTAAATAAAAAGGGCTGGTAATCTAGCTCACAGTAGAGTGAGCACCCCTGGATTCCATCCCCAGCGCTGCTAACAAAACAAAAAGCAAGGTCACAAAAGACAAAGACTGAGAAACTGCACCAAACTAAAAGAGTCACAATGAATGATCACAATGGTTCTTAGATTGGTCCTAGACAACAGAGAGAAATTCCTCAAAGGACACTTTTTTTTTTTTAGGAAAGAGAGTAACAAAATATGAAAATCATTGTCTATCAGAAAATGGTCTTAATGCCAGGAGCTATGGCACACACCTGTTATCCCAGTGACTTTAAGGCTGAGGCAGGAAGATTTGAGGCCAGCTTTAGCAATTTAAAGACCCTGTGTCAAAAACAAAAAACAATAAATAATAAAAAGGGCTGGGGGGCTGGGGATGTGGCTCAAGCGGTAGCGCGCTCGCCTGGCATGTGTTCGGCCCGGGTTTGATCCTCAGCACCACATACAAACAAAGATGTTGTGTCCGCTGATAACTAAAAAATAAATATTAAAATTCTCTCTCTCTTTCTCTCCCCCTCTCTCTTAAAAAAAAAAAGGGGGGGGGCTGGGGATGTAGCTCAGTGGTGAAGTGCCCTGTGTTTGATCTCTAGTATCCCACCCCCACACACACACACAAAATAGAATTAATGTTATAACTCCTGAATTTGATAACTGTCCTAAGATTATTTAAGAGAATGTCTGTCCTTAGGAAATGCAAGTTGAAGTATTTAAGGGTAGAGAAGAATGAGACCTGCCACTAATCCTCAAATAAATAAGTAAATATATAATCTTGTATGTCTAGAGAGTGAGAAAGAAAAAGCAAATGTGATCATATATAATCAGTTGGTGAATCTGGATGAAGGATACATAGGAATTCTTTGAAGTATTTTTGCAGCTCTATATTTTAAATTCTTTCAAGGTAAATAAATTTTAGAAAATGTTAAGTTAGACCTAGACCAGCTTCTAATTTGGGAAGGACCTGAGAACACAAGAAAATTTTTAATAAATCATATTTAATAAAGTTACCTTTATTTATTTAAAAAAGATGTTTAAATATGAAAGTTATGGGGCCTGGGTTGTGGTTCAGTGGCAGCGCACTTGCCTAGCACACGTAAGGCACTCGGTTCGATTCTCAGCACCATATACAAATAAATAAAACAATTAAAAAATATTTTTTAAAACATGAATTTAGGGGCTGGGATTGTGGCTCAGCAGTACAGCGCTAGCCTAGCAGGAGCGGGACCCGGGTTTGATCCTCAGCACCACATAAAAAATAAAGGCATTGTGTTGTGTCCATCCACACCCAAATAAATAAATAAATAAATATTTTAAAAAATGAACTCTATTATTAATCATTTATTTAGAGCAGGGTCTCATGTTGGCCAGGCTGGCCATTCCCTTGCCATCCTTCTGCCTCAACCTTCCGAGGAGCTGGGACTACAGGGGTGTGCCACCACACCAGCTTAAATTACCCTTATTTGAATGGCTCCATTACCTTTGCATTTCTTTTAGTTTTAGGAACGCACATAGAGCTCCCTCCTGTTCGCTTCATGGAACTGACCGAACTGGACAATCTGGGGAGGTGCTGAAGACGGGAGGCATCCCAGA
The DNA here is from genome assembly GCF_048772815.1 of Callospermophilus lateralis. Taxonomy (NCBI): domain Eukaryota; kingdom Metazoa; phylum Chordata; class Mammalia; order Rodentia; family Sciuridae; genus Callospermophilus; species Callospermophilus lateralis. Next base: position 136,640,258 of record NC_135311.1, on the reverse strand, counting down.
GACTGGACTGCACATGGGGGCCTTTTCTTAGACATGCGAGTCTCTTTCCAGTGCCTTCTTTCCAGTGAGATTCCTTATCCCCAGGCTGGAAACCAGCTCCCCAGGGAGCTATTGGGGAACCCCTCAGCCCTCCGCATCTGTCCAGCACCCAAGCTCCATGCCTCCTGATACTGTTTCCCAATTATTGTCTCTTGGGCTCCCTACCTGTGCCCACCCCCATGTGGATTATGTCCAGGCAAAGGCTGGCTGTCAATTCTGCTGTGTACCTTTTGCAGAGTGCTGATAAGGTGTAAAAGTTCAGTAAACCCTTTCTGATTCCTTTATGAAGGCTCAGAAGAGACGAGGTGGGGATGAACAGATACTTTCTGCTCCCTAATAATATGCAGGCTTAATGTGTAAGGGTTACAAACAAACAAGCAAACCTGGAGAACTTAAAAAACACTACATTTCAAATCACTTTCCACAACTGGTGCTGTGGCTTCAAGCTGAAACTGCAGATGAACTCAGACAGGAGTGGGAGGCTCTGTGGTCCAGCCTCCCTTTGGTCTCATTCTCTTCCTGGCTGAGTCATTTGCCTTCTTCCAGACGGTGCTTGCTGGTCCTCCCAACTTGCCTGTAAACTTCTGGGGAGAAAGGACAGAGCTGTATCGCTCTGTTCCTGTGTAATCTTTCCTTCACTTCTGCACACTCAGCCTCCTTCACTCGTAGCCGCCATCCAAAACTCTACAGCAATGTGTATATTAAATGCCCATCCTCGGTTTCTTCTTCTGCAAAATGGTGATAATAAAACCGACTCTGCCTCAGAGTGGCTGGGTTGATTGAGATGAGGCAGTCCCCCCGACCCTGTGCTTTACCCAGTGCTTCACAAGGTTAGTAACTAGCAGGGGCCATCTGTCCAGCCTGGTCTCCTGTGTGCAGGGCTACCCCCAGAAGTGGGTAAAGGTCACTCATTAAGTCTGCCTCTGCTCTTTCCTCCTTCATGCATCCAAATCAGCTCAGGCAGAGTCTAGTTAATATGCTTAATAATATCAGCACACATCAGAGATGGGCTTGCAAGACTTACTATTTATTCCCTAGAAGACTGTAAGACACAGAAAGCAGACTGCCTGGGTTCAAATCCCGGCTGCACTTTTATTACCCAGGACAGTTTTAGGGAGAAGGGGAGTGACTTGATTTCTGTTCTCACTACAGGGATTAACTTCTGTCCTACTTTACAGAGTTGCTGTGAGATGTCATGAATTCATAAATTTGAGGTTCAGAGTCTGTGTAAACCTTTGTCATTGAAATTGATACATGTATATACCAAGAAACTCAAAGTGTTGCCACCTGGGCTCAGTGGTAGATCAGGTGCTTTCTGTTCCTCAGGGTCCTGGGTTCACTCCCCAGGGGTGGAAAAATTGTTGCCAGTTAAACTGTGACCTTCATCAGCAGGAACTGAAATCACATACTTATTCAGATATGAGAAACAAAAGGCGTATTTTAAAATAGATCAAATACAGCATTGTTATTACTAGAGGCTGGACAGGAACAGGCTAGTATTTTGTGCCTTAGGATTCAAATCCCAGGACTGCATTTATTCCTTGGGTAACTTTATGCAAGATATTTAACCTCTGTGCCTCAGTTTCCTTCGCCTGCAGAAGAACAGTAAATGCCCAGCACCCAAGACAGTTGGGCAATTAAATATGTGAGCGCTCCGAGTACCTGGCACATAGTAGCACTGTGATTGCTATTATTTGGAACACAGTTATTGTTTCCAGGTCGGAGGTTGGCTAATGGAGAGGACACACCTGCTGGGCTTCAGGAAGAGGGAACCTGGGCTGCGCCTCCGCCCCCGCCCAAAGTCAGCCAAGTCTGAGACCCGCGCCCCGCCCCCGCCTGGCCCCGCCCCGCCTCGCCCCGGTCTGCCTGGCCCTCACAGGTCTCGCGCACTTCCGGGGCCGGCGGTTGGTCGGGCGAAACTATCTGCTACGTTACGTAGGGGGAGTTAAAAGTCTGCGCGTCCGTATTTTTTTTCAGTCTCTAATTTTTTCAGGCCCAGGTTTTGGTCTTATTGTAGCATTTAAATCTTCTCTCCTCACGCTCGGACTCCCAGCAGGGTGCCCAGCCCGCTGAGGAGAAGGTCCTGGCGTCTTGGCGCGGCGCCCTCCCCTTCTTGACCCGGAGCCTGTGGGAGAGGACGACGGCCGGCGTGGGGGAGGAGGCGGCCCTAGCGCCATTTTGTGGGAACGTAGAGGTAGTTGGGCTGCTCTCGGATCCCTCGCTGCTTCAGTTTCGGTGTCGCGCTTCCTAGCAGCGGCCTAGCGGGTGAGTCGCGGACGCTTCTCACTGTGGATCCCACGGGTGTCTCGCCTCCCGCGTTGGGGGCGACCTGAGGTGGGCCCAGAGGCCCGGTAAGGGAGCCGCGGAGCCAGGCCTACCTCGCCCTGCCCGAGCGGGCTCGCGCGGCAGCGTCGTTAGGGCCTGGCGCGGGCGGCTGCGGGCGCCGGAGCGGGGATGCCCGGCCCGCGGTGCCGAGCAGCCGCAGGCAGCAGGTCGGCCTGCGCCGGGGCCCGGGCCACGCTTGTGCCTGCGGCACCTCGCGCCAGGGGACAGTCGGTGCCCGCTCGGGCCTGGTGCCCCTGCGTCGCCGCCCGGGGCCGCGCTGGGAACTCCTCCCTCGGCTACACGCACTGGCTTCTGGGAGGCGGCGGCCCACTTCACGGAGGACCTGTCGCCGCTGTCCTAGCGGCTCAAGTTTGGAGAGCCGCCCCAAAATTAGGAACAGAGAGGGACCGTCCCCCTGTTGGCGTCCCCTGGCCCCCTGCCCCTCCATCTCAAGGCTCGGCTTGTGCCCTGCCTTCTTAGGAAGTCTGCCTTGATCCGCACTCGTACGAGCCCCGGCCAAGTTCAAGTTCTCCCGCGCCTTCAGGGTTATTTACTTTCACGGTTGTAATAAAATAACTACTTGTTTACTTTCTTCCCCTTGCTTACTCCCGCCTTTGTAACCAGTGTGCCACGTGGGGACCCAGTTACAGTTTCAGCGCCCGACGCCTAGTAAGCTCTTACTAAATGGGCACCGAATGAATGAACTGTTGAGGGAGGCATCAAAATTTTAATAGGAAAGCAACATCCTTGCCTTCGCCGCGGTTTTCGGGGATAGCCAATAGGTGTGGGAATTAAAAGAGCAAGAGTTTCTTCTGGAAGTCCGAACAGTAACGGGATGGTGTTGTCAGCTAACTAATTGCTTTGACGGGACTGTTGCTCATTCGCTCTCTCTTTTCCTTTTAAGAGAAGTAAGAAAAGATGTCTGAATATATTCGGGTAACGGAAGATGAGAATGATGAGCCCATTGAAATACCATCAGAAGATGATGGGACAGTGCTGCTGTCCACAGTTACAGCCCAGTTTCCAGGGGCATGTGGGCTGCGCTACAGGAATCCAGTGACCCAGTGTATGAGAGGTGTTCGCCTAGTAGAAGGAATTCTGCATGCCCCTGATGCTGGTTGGGGAAACCTGGTATACGTTGTCAACTATCCCAAAGGTTTGTTACTTTTTGGTTTTGCAACATTGCTGATGCTTAGTTGGGTTTGTGTCTTGTCCCTAGTGTTAGATGATGACCTCTTTTCATGGAAGAACATCTCTTATAACCCAAGTAAATATACACATACTTCACTGTTAGACTAGTTTCGAACACCACAAGTCTAAATTAGTGCAAATTGGAAATTACAGAACTTTGTTTTCCCAGAGAAAACTATGTATTTAATCAATTATCTGAATAAGCATTGCTAAGTTAATGCCATATCTAGGGACTTTCTAATGTCTTGCAGTTTTGAATTGATTCTTCTAAAGTGCCCCGGTATTTTGGTTTGATTATTGTCTTTCCATCATTCATATATCTTATCTGGCTTATTCCCTTCTCCTCCCCCCCTTAAAATGTACATCAACTGTAGTAATCCAAATCTTGAATTAGTGCAGTCCCATTTTTGAGCTTCTGGTCTTATTCTCGCAGCTGGTTATCACTGACATTATAAATCTAAGAAAAGGGCCATGGGGGTGGGTTTGTGGCTCAGCGGTAGAGCGCTTGCCTAGCATATGCAAGGCCTTGGGTTTGATCTTCAGCACCACATAAAACTAAATAAAAGTACTGTGTCCAACTACAACTAAAAAATATTAAAAAGTGGGGGGAACCATGAGTATTAAGAAGCATACCAAGAACATTTAGCAGTATGAATTTATGCTAGTTGATAAATACGTATGTTATTGCAGACTGGATGCCTTGGTGCACTCCAGTAGTCCCATCTGCCCAGGAGGCTGAGTCAGGAGGATCACAAATTCCAGTCCAGCCTTGGCAACTTAGCCAAACTCTGTCTCAAAATAAAAAAGGCTGAGAATGTGGCCATTGATAGAGTACCCCAGGTTTAATCTCTGTTGCCACACAAAAAAATCACAATATTGTAACAAAGTAGTTCACCAAACTTGGTCACTATACAAGACATTGACTTATGTTTGATGGTGTAAACTAAGTTTTTTCAGGAGGCTGTTTCTTGAACTATTGACTATAGATTTAATATGTGTCCAAATTTCATTTAAAGCTAGGCAAGATGGTGCACGCTTCTAATCCTACCTACTCGGGGTGCTGAGGTGGAGGATCGAAAGTTTGAGGTCAGCTTCAGCAACTTAGGAAGGCCCTAAGTAACTTGGCAAGATCCTGTCTCAAAATTTAAAAAAAGAGCTGGAGGTGTCACTCAGTGTTAGAACATTTGTCTAGCTTGTGTGAGGCTCTTGAGTTCAGTCCCTAGTACCCAGCCTCAAAAAAATCACTTAGTTCTCCCCTTCCAAATAACCCAAGGCTTTTAATAATAACCTCTGGTTTTCTTATTATGAAATTGATGCGTATTGTTGGATGTTTGGAAAAGACGAAAATTAAAATTGTCCTTAAATTCACATATGGAGATTAAAGTTAAATTAGTATGTAGCCTTTAAATATGCATTAGGCATTTCAATAATTAAGGAAATATATTTAGCCAAAAATTAAGTTTTTATGGTTTTTGTGAGGGAAAACCTACCATTGATTATAGTCTTGAGATATTACAAAACCTGAATTTGGGAATTCCTGAATGTGCCTTCATTCTGTGAGAGCTGACATTACTCCTTGCCATCTTTTCATTGTCTTGTTGTTCTTAGAATCTTCTTTTAGCTTCTCATTTCTAGACATAAGGGGTAGTATGTTTTTAAAGGAGAGCTAAGTGAAATTTTCTAAAAGGTGTCTACTAATTTTATTTAGATAACAAAAGGAAAATGGATGAGACAGATGCTTCATCGGCAGTGAAAGTGAAAAGAGCAGTCCAAAAAACATCTGATTTAATAGTATTGGGTCTCCCGTGGAAAACAACCGAACAGGACCTGAAAGAATATTTTAGTACCTTTGGAGAAGTTCTTATGGTGCAGGTAAAAATTTACTTCATTTAGCAGTTTTCTTTACCAGTGAATGAGCATGTAGCAATCTTACTACTTTAGTGGCACTGTTCCTTTGTTACAAGAGTTTTAATGTTTGTTAGGAAGTGTATGTACATAGGGATGCTCACAAAGAAATTTGGCTTTATGCTTATGCATTGCATTTGATATTATAAAAATGAAGCTAGCTGGACTAGGTGGCACACACCTGTAATCCCAGTGGCTTGGGAGCCTGAGACAGGAGGATCACAAGTTCAGAGCCAGCCTTAGCAAAAGTGAGGCACTAAGCAACTCAGTGAAACCCTGTCTCTAAATAAAATACAAAATAGGGCTGAGGATGTGACTCAGTGATTGAGTGCCCCGGGTTCCATCCCTAGTATCAAAAATAAATAAGTAAATAAATAAACCAACTGAAAAAATTCTGTTGGTAAAGACTTAAGGGAAATAGGTGACAGACATTTAGTTTGTTGTGTATATATTGATGAGAAATGTTTGCTTTTCCCATTTGATTAGTTAAGATTTATAACCAAATCTAATTTATATTTGCACTCATTCTAAAACATTGTTGTAATTTTATTGTGTAAATGAGTTTTGCTGTACTATTAACATAATCTGGATTCCCTCCTATTGGTTTTACCTGAAGACTAACTTGATTTAAATCTATCTCATTTGATTAAATCATTTAAATTCTCTGTCAGAGAACTCTGATTTGGGGGTATGAGCATTGTGTTAAAGTAAATATCAATTGTCTTTTCAGGTCAAGAAAGATATTAAAACTGGTCATTCAAAAGGGTTTGGCTTTGTACGATTTACGGAATATGAAACCCAGGTGAAAGTAATGTCACAGCGACATATGATAGACGGACGATGGTGTGACTGTAAACTCCCCAATTCTAAGGTACTTCACTTTTTCCCCTGGGAATTTTGCTGATCAACTTCCTTAGAAGACACTAACATAAAACATTAAGTACACTTGGAAAAGGTCATGGCTGGGGCTAGGGGTGTAGCTCAGTGGTAGAGCATATGCTTACCATGCATGAGGCCCTGGGTTCAGTTGCAGGGTGTGTTTGTGAATTGATCTTTTTTTTTTTGTTGAAGTCTTTGAACCTTAATGCATGCTGAATATTTTATGTTGCCTTGAAATATTTAATCTGTTATTCTTCCAAACTAAAAATTTATTTGTTTTGATTTTTTTTTTTTTTTTTTGGTGGTGTTGGGGAATCAAACCCAAGATCTTAGCATGCTAGGCAAGTGTTCTGCCACTGAGCTAAACCCTACCCCAACCCAAATATTATTATTATTATTTCTGTCAGGTTTCTTACAGTATGCATTCAAGCATGAAGTCAATCAGAATACATTAATCCTGTTATAAAGGCATATGGGAGCATCTGTGCCAGGATACTCATTGATCATCATAAATACAAGTATACTTTAATAATGTAAAACTGTATTCTTGCCGGGCGCAATGGTGTATGCCTATAATCCCAGTAGCTCAAAAAGCTGAGGCAAGAGGATTGCAGGTTTGAAGCCAGCCTCAGCAACTTGGTGAGGCCCTAAACAATTTGGTGAGACCCTGTCTCAAAAATAAAAATGGACTGCAGATGTGGCTTGGTGGTTAGGCACTCTTGGGTTCAATCCTGGTACCAAAAAAAAAAAAGAAGAAAAAACTTTATTCTTCATTAAAGGCTTACAAGATAGAGAAGTACTGATGTAAGAAGTAGTATGCCTACCCTTTAATGATTTACCTGTTGTACAAGGCAACATCCCTACCCTAATGCTCTTTGCATTGCTTATAAAATATTTCTGATGTTTTTCTTTCCTTTTGATTTTACCAGCAAAGCCCGGATGAGCCTTTGAGAAGCAGAAAGGTGTTTGTTGGGCGCTGTACGGAGGACATGACTGCTGATGAGCTGCAGCAGTTCTTCTGTCAGTATGGAGAAGTGGTAGATGTCTTCATTCCCAAACCATTCAGGGCTTTTGCCTTTGTTACATTTGCAGATGATCAGGTATTTTTCTTCTTACTAATTTCTCCCAGCTAATTAGGCATTTTCTCTTGAATTTTTTTCATTCAGCTAAGTTTTTGACTTTCTAAGGGGTGGGGTACATAGGCCTAGATATTAAGGAGATACTCTATATATTTTTTAGAATGTGGTCTTCAGAAATGTTATGTATCCTTTTTTTTTTTAAGTTGTAGATGGACCACAGTATCTTTATTTTTATGTGGTGCTGAGGATCAAACCCAGGGCCTCACACCTGCAAGGCAAGTGCTGTACCACTGAGCTATAGCCCCAGCCCTGTTATGTATATATAAAAATATATAAATATATATTTTTTAGTTTGACACAATACTTTATTTCATTTATTTATTTATTTTATGTGATGCTAAGGATCGAACCCAGGGCCTCACAGGTGCTAGGTGAGCGCTCTACCATTGAGCTGTACCCCCAGGACCTGTTATGTATCTTTTGAAAAAAGTTACCACTGTTATTTTTACTAAAGCTGAAAGGCTATGTTGAAGGTTTCGGTGAAATGAGTATTTATTACTTATTTTTCCTCCAGTTCAGATAAATTATGCTTAAAATCTAGTTTTTTATTGCTATTTTGAGGTATGAGTCAGTGGTTTAATCTCCTTTGTTTATATCCTTTATTTTTTGTAGGTTGCCCAGTCTCTTTGTGGAGAGGACTTGATCATTAAAGGAATCAGCGTGCATATATCCAATGCTGAACCTAAGCACAATAGCAATAGGCAGTTAGAGAGAAGTGGAAGATTTGGTGGTAATCCAGGTGGCTTTGGGAATCAGGGTGGGTTTGGTAACAGTAGAGGGGGTGGAGCTGGCTTGGGAAACAATCAGGGTAGTAACATGGGTGGAGGGATGAACTTTGGTGCTTTTAGCATTAATCCAGCAATGATGGCAGCAGCCCAGGCAGCGCTGCAGAGCAGTTGGGGTATGATGGGCATGTTAGCCAGTCAGCAGAACCAATCAGGCCCATCAGGTAATAACCAAAGCCAGGGCAACATGCAGAGAGAGCCAAATCAAGCTTTTGGCTCTGGAAATAATTCCTATAGTGGTTCTAATTCTGGTGCTGCAATTGGTTGGGGATCAGCATCAAATGCAGGGTCAGGTAGTGGTTTCAATGGAGGCTTTGGCTCAAGCATGGATTCTAAATCTTCTGGCTGGGGAATGTAGACAGTGGGTTATGGTTGGTTAGTTAGAATGGTGGGAATTCAAATTTTTCTAAACTCATGGTAAGTATATTGTAAAATACATATGTACTAAGAATTTTCAAAATTGGTTTGTTCAGTGTGGAGTATATTCAGCAGTATTTTTGACATTTTTCTTTAGAAAAAGAGGAAGAGCTAAAGGAATTTTATAAGTTTTGTTACATAAAGGGTTGAAATATTGAGTGGCTGAAAGTGAATTGCTGTTTGCCTGATTGGTAAACCAACACACTACAATTGATATCAAAAGGTTTCTCCTGTAATGTTTTATCCCTGGACTTGTTAAGTGAATTCTTTGCATGTTCAAAGTGGAAACCATTGATTAGAACTACATTCTTTTCTCCTTTTTTAATTTGAACCCCACCATATGGATTTTTTCCTTAGGAAAATCTCCTTTTGGGAGATCATGGTGTCACAGTGTTTGGTTCTTTTGGTTTTGTTTTTTAACACTTGTCTCCTCTCATATACAAAAGTACAATATGAAGCCTTCATTTAATCTCTGCAGTTCATCTCATTTCAAATGTTTATGGAAGAAGCACTTCATTGAAAGTAGTGCTGTAAATATTCTGCCATAGGAATGCTTCTGTCTACATGCTTTCTCATTCAAGAATTCGTCATCACGCTGCACAGGCTGCGTCTTTGACGGTGGGTGTCCCATTTTTATCCGCTACTCTTTATTTCATGGAGTCGTATCAACGCTGTGAACGCAAGGCTGTGATTTGGAACCAGAAAGCTGTTTGAACTTTTGAAACCTTGTGTGGGATTGATGGTGGTGCCGAGGCATGAAAGGCTAGTATGAGCGAGGAAAGGAGAGAGCGCGTGCAGAGACTTGGTGGTGCATAATGGATATTTTTTAACTTGGCGAGATGTGTCTCTCAATCCTGTGGCTTTGGTGAGAGAGTGTGCAGAGAGCAATGATAGCAAATAATGTACGAATGTTTTTTGCATTCAAAGGACATCCACATCTGTTGGAAGACTTTAAGTGAGTTTTGTTCTTAGATAACCCACGTTAGTTGAATGTGTTAAGTGAAATGATACTTGTACTTCCCCTGCCCCTTTGTCAACTGCTGTGAATGCTGTATGGTGTGTGTTCTCCTCTGTTACTGATATGTAAGTGTGGTAATGTGAACTGAAGCTGATGGGTTGAGAACATGGACTGAGCTTGTGGTGTGCTTTGCAGGAGTACTTGGAAGCAGAGTTCACCAGTGAGCTCAGGTGTCTCAAAGAAGGGTGGAAGTTCTAATGTCTGTTAGCTACCCATAAGAATGCTGTTTGCTGCAGTTCTGTGTCCTGTGCTTGGATGCTTTTTATAAGAGTTGTCAATGTTGGAAATTCTTAAATAAAACTGATTTAAATAATATGTGTCTTTGTTTTGCAGCCCTGAATGCAAAGAATTCATAGCAGTTAATTCCCCTTTTTTGACCCTTTTGAGATGGAACTTTCATAAAGTTTCTTGGCAGTAGTTTATTTTGCTTCAAATAAACTTATTTGAAAAGTTGTCTCAAGTCAAATGGATTCATCACCTGTCATGCATTGACACCTGATACCCAGACTTAATTGCTATTTGTTCTTGCATTGTCCAAAGTGAAAAGTTTTTCTTTTTTCTTTTTTCTTTTTTTAATCTAGTTTTTAATAAGTCTGGGTGACCGCACCTAAAATGGTAAGCAGTACCCTCCAGCTTTTTCTTAGTGCCTCTGTGCATTTGGGTGATGTTCTATTTACATGGCCTGTATAAATCTCCATTGGGAAATAATGCCTTCTAAAAATATTCTTGTTTGGGAGAGTGGGCAAAACATTATTTTCAAATGCTTTGTAGCAAAGCCTATCAATTGAAAAGAAAGTATCAGTACCTTTCTGTTTGGGATTTGAAAAGTGGAATTAATTGCAATAGGGATAAAGTAGAAGAAACCACAAATTACCTTGTGCCTGAAATCCATTAAGAAGCCTGATAGCTTTAAGAACCAGTAGGGTGGGTTGTCTGTCTGTGGAAGTGTTAAGTGAAGTGGGCTTTGCCCTCCAAGGGAGGGAAGTATAATAATGTTGAATAAACTCGCTTACAGAACTCAGATTAGACTCTCACAATGCATTGTTAAGAATGTAAAAGCAATAATATATATTGATTCTTTATTGTACTTTTATGTAAATGCTAATCCTGTGAGAATTAAGGATCTCGTTTTCTAACTGGAAGAATGTGACAGTTTTTGTGTTGGTAGTTTACTTGATGCCCTTACCTACTTAGATTACCATAAATAGGTTTGTCATTTTGCAAGTTGAGTGTTTTAAACATTTATAAATGAAATCATCCTTTAGACTGTGATTGCCACATTTGTTTTGTTATGCAGTTTCCTCTGTAAAAGGATCTTGAGTTGTTTTAATTTTTTTCTGCATCTGAATCTGCATGATTTCCAAACCCTGTACCATCTGAATTTTGCATTTTAGCACTTGCACTATTACTCAGCAGCAGTAACATGGTAACACTTAAAATGGTATTCGGGGACCTCCAAAGACTAAACTGACAAGCCTTCAAGGAGCCCAGGGGTAAGTTAACTTATCGATGGCATGGTTTTAATACCTTATTTACACTTGTTAAAGCTAGTTGCTGGTCATAGAAGGCTTTCAATGTTGAGTAGCCTTTTATTTAACATGTTTATGATACTACATAGTGGGTAGTTATTCTACCCTTAAAAAAAAAAATTAAAGTTTAGAAGTACTTAAACTATTTGGCAAAGATTTGTTTTTAAAAGTCTTATTTGGTCATCTAAATGCATTCATTCTAAAAATTTATTTGAACCACAGTTGAATAAAAATTTTATTGTCACCACAGTTTAGTGTCTGGAGTCTTACTGGAAAAACATGATTTCTTTTTCCTATGTGACAAAGATGCTGGAAAGTTACCTTTAAAAAGTGATTATCAAGAAATTACACTTTATATGCACAAGAGAAATTAGATATCTAAAGTCAGTGAATTTTCATATAATGTTAACTAACTAAATTGAAAAACTTAATTAAATATTTACTATTAAATTTTTTAGGGAAGAAGGCTGGGGATGTTCCTCCAGCAGAGCATTTGCCTCACATGCATGAAGCTCTGGGTTCAGTCCCCAGCAGTGCAAAATAAATAAATAAATAAAAAGTTTTAGGGATAGCCAACTAAAATCAAATTAAATTTTAAGGCTAAATCAGCACCTGTATTTCCATAATAGGAACAGTAAGTTGTTACACAGTAATTCAGTTGTGTCTGATAATTAGAATTTTTATTATTACACACAGGAGAGTATCTCTGAGTTGAATAATAGGACTGTCTACTCAGCTCTGGTAGAATTTGTCTATTGTTAAGCTTACCTGTGCCCGAGAATTTTGTGTTCAGTTAAGGAAAAGGGAAAAAAAAAAACAACTTCAGATTTATCTATAATATGACCACTTGTTTCTAGTACATTTCATTTTGTGGAAATACCAGATTTGATTTAGACAGTATTCTGAAGTTGAACATTATTTAGGTTATTTCCAATTGCTAGGAACATCTTATCTACCTGGGGAAAAAATGATTTTTCAAAGTTGCTCCCCTAAAACCCATACTCCTATAATATATAAAGCACTCTTTGAGATCAGTAAGAACAAGTGGGAAATAGACAAGCAATTTGCAGAAATGCAAACAACTAGTATGAAAAGGTGGGCTTTGTAAATAAATGCATCTTAAGCAGTGAGTTATATTGGGGTGGTGAAGGTGAATGTCGTAATACTGTGATGGCTTATGTCCCCTTCAATCAACAAGTAAGGGTGGCATTATACTATTAAATGGATTAGTACCTGTAACAGTGTCACCTGGAGTTAGTTTGGGTTATTTTGTGTGTGGGGTGGAGGTGGTAGCTGCTATGTCACATTACTGCTAAGATCTTTTACAGGGTTCTAAAAATGACTCATTTACTGATTGAACACATGCAAATTAAAAATTATTAATTATGTTCTCAATCCAGGGAATATAGTTAATGACTTTCGTGTACACCCCATACTGACCTGCTTCCCCACAATTAACAGAACCCCAAGACACTAATCCCCCTACAAACCAAGTCTCTGTCTTGTTGTCTAGAAATACTAGTGCCCCACCACTGTCACCTCTGCAGCTATCCTTGCCTCCAGTTTCTAAGCCTGCACAAAGCATGTTATCAGTTACCCTTCCCCCTGGATACTGCTTTTCATAGGCAGCAGTACATTTTTGATGGTCAGCAATTGGTATGTCGACAAACATTAGATTTCTAGCAAGAAAACCCCTTTGGGTTAATCCCCAACCAGACGCTGTTCCAATGTCATTTGTCCTCATCAAAAATTCAGCTTCTTTTCCTGGCAGACAAATAGGCATGATGTTGCTATTGATTACAACTTTGTTCTTCAATTTAATCAGTGCTATGTCATTGTCGAAACCAGCCTCATGAGTGTAACCTTCATGTATAAAACCAGCCTCAGCCCAGGCTTTTGTGTAGTTATGCGATAGTCTATTCAGGATGCCCATTCGAATGTCCAGGGAAGATACCTCTTCTTTTTGCCCATATATGGCGTGAGCAGCTGTTAGAATCCAGTTGTCATATAAAAGTGCACCTGCTGCTGTAGTTTGACCTAGTAACAGGACTTGCCAGGGGAAATCACCAGGCTGTGCCCTTTGCCCTCCATATATACGACCTCTTGTAGTCCGGGCTGATAGTCCACACACTGGGGAAGAAGCAGTGAGAGAGACTTTGTAAAAATCCAGTGGGGCTTTTTTCAAGTTTTTACCACTTTTGGTGGTGTGTGTGTTTAATGTCAGCCAAAAATTAGGTCCTACAAGTAGGAGTGTTTCCTTACATAGGTGCGTAAGACTATTCTAAAATAGCACAATTCAAAGTTGTAAATACTTTTGGTATTTCTTAGTTCCTCAGGAAATGTGAGTGAAATTTAAATTTTGGAAATAAAATATTTTTTTTTTTTTACTAAAAGAATTTGGTCTATAAGATTTGGGGAGCTGTGTGCAGTGCACATGCCTAGAATCTCAGCAACTCAGGGGATCCAAGACTAGCCTGAGCAGCTTCACCCCGTCTCAGAAAATAAAAAGGGCTGGGATGTGTCTCAATGGGAAAGTGCCCCAGGTTCCATCCCAGTACCATCCAGGACCCTTCAGGTCAGAAATTATTGTTTGTGGTCTGGTTGATTCTTCCAAACACTGAATCTTACTGTGTCCTTATTGCAGATTAATTATGCTCATTAATGTAGCATATGTTTCCCGTTATGGCAGTATACTTGTATTAAACTCACAAACGTTGTGTCGGCCAAATATAGGTTTAAAAAAAACAATTTAAGCCAAATAACAGAGGGGTAATGAATATATTATTACCTTTCAGATTTTTTTTTAAAAAAATCATTCTCAACTATTATTGTTAGAGCCAATTCTGGTTAAAAAAAAAAGCACTATTAAAAAGCAAATTGCATTAATGTTTAAAAACCTAGATGTCATTGAAAACAATTGCTTAGGGAAATAATGAAGTTATTAGCTTTGGGTTTTAATAGCATTTTTACAGAGAAGAAAAGTAACAACAGAAGAACTCGTGTTTATAAATGTATAAATGGTTCAAGATAATTTAAAAAATCATTTAATTTTTTATGCTTGCCTAGTTATAAGGTCAAAAATAATCAAATGACTGATGCAGTCAGCACTGCACAACCTCTCTGTGTGGAAGGAGGATAATGAGAACAGATTATTTGGAAATAATAACTTGGTCTAAGAGCCAAGTGCTAAAGTTCCATTTCTGCCTACCACAGCTAAAGCACTTCTTATTGTCTCCCACCCAGTTCTCCTTTCCGTCAATTACAAATCTTGTATAAATGTGTCCATTACCAGGCTCACAGACTGGGAGTGATTTTTCTCCTTTGGAGCTCGTCCAGAATCCATCAGCCTCACACACATATTTACCTGCAAATCATTGGAAAAGCAAAAATGTTTAACTGCATGTATAAGTTGGTTGTCATTTGCTTGAATACCCCCTTGAAAAATGTTGATTCTTGAGCATCCGTGGGAGGTAGAGGTGTCTGACTAACCATTTTACATGATTTCATAAATAGGAGGTCTCTGCATTACCATGTTTGCTTGCAAAGTAGAAACCTTTTAGATGTGTAACTTGAATATGTATCAAGATCTCAAGTGCTTAATGATAACGTTTTGACTTGTTAAATTAAACCATTTGGAATATATTGTGTGTTTGTAGTAGTCATTTACTAGATAAGATCTGTTTTCAGATTCTTGCAAATTGACATTAAAGTCACTTTAGCTGTAATATTTCACTTAGCGGTGGGAGAAGTGCCTTTTAATCTTCTGTCTTCCTTAGCCAAAAATGTTGGTTAAAGTTTATTTCCAGAACATGAAAGCTTAAGTTCTAAATATCGCCACACCAACTTTGCAAACCTTTCTTACCATTATTCCTCTTCATTGTATAGAAGGTCTCTGTGCAGTGGTACTGAATCTCAGCTCTATAGGTGGTCACTTCAGGACCAGTGAGATATTCCACTCGGCCATTGGGCAGCTCCTCTGGAGGGCCACAGTCCACCACTAGTGAAGAAATATGGGAAAGGAGGGCTGGGGGTAGACTCCGTGGCAGGGCACTTGCCTTACAAGACCTGAGTTTCATCTCCAGAACCATAAAATTAGTGAAAAGTTCCGAAGACCACTAGCAGCTTATCTAGAAGGTGGGCTGGACCACATCATTTCCCCCTATGTGGTTGGTATTATGAATTTCATCTCTAGGAATTAGTGTGATCTCAAAGCATCACTCATGTCCAGATTCTAATTAGATGGCTGGGCCAGGAGAGGAGCAGGGCGGTGCCTTCCCTAAGGAAATACCTGGAGTTCCTTAGTTCTCATGAAACAAAGACTGGCCAGGTGCAGTGCACTCGGGTTATTAAGGAGGATTACAAACTGCAAACTGACAAGGCCCTAAGTAACTTAGCAAGGCCATGTCTCAAAAAGGTTTTGGGGTGTGGCACAGTGGTAGCCCTCCCCTGGGCTCGATCCCTGGTGCAGAAAGAAGACAAGGCTGCCGTGTAGCAGCACTCTGGGAGGAGGAGAGCAGCAGGCCTGGGTCAAGATAAGCCAATGAACCCAGGGCCTTCTCCTGGTCCTTTCCAACCAGAACTTTAGACCACCTGGAGTCTGAGCAAAATAGTTGTGTTGAGGGTCGTCATTTCATCCCTTGAGTGTGGACCAGAATTCACAGTGCTTAGGACATCACTAGCCAATTTGTGATACAAATGAGATGGAACGATTTTTGTCTGAAGTCCTGGTTCTCTCCACAGTAGACACGAGTTGTTGGTGTAGTTCTATTGGGGATATTAAAGCTGCACTTTGGCAACCTCATAGCTGTGGGCCTGACTCTGTGTCAAGTTCTCCACCTTCCTCCTCAATGTCACTACAGCTCTTGATAGGGCCAATCTGCCATGCTGTAGATGAGAAGATGGGGCTGGTGTTTTGCCACCTGGGCACAGCAAAAAGTGGCAGGATCAGGGTCAAACCCAGACCAGCTCTTTACTGTTTCTCATTGGTGGAGATGTATATTTATAAAAAGAAAAAACTTAAGTTTCTTGTTCCATAGAATTTGTTCTATGAAAACCTTTGCAAAAAATACACACACAAAAAAAAGGTGTACAGACTTAAATCTACACATGACAATAGCAAAACTCTGGCAACAGAAATTGGATAAAGTAAAAGCACTGAAGTGGTTGGGGCTGTACACAGATCCAGGAGTAGGCCTCTTAAAGTCAGGCAGATGAGGGAAGGTGTCCCACCCAGGAGGAAGCAGAGTGCCATCATTTGGTTCAAGGCCATCATAATGAAATGCATATTCATAACAGGAGATAAAGAATGAAGGAATAGGGCTGGGCTGGGGCTCAGAGGTAGAGCGATCGCCTAGCCTGTGTAAGACAGTGGGTTTGATCCTCAGCACCACATTAAAATAAATATATTAAGAAAAAAAGAATGAATAGAGCCCCTCCACCCAATTTTTTTTGGGGGGAGGGCATTTCAGGGGATGAACTCAGCTTCGTTCAAGCCAGGCAAGTGCTCTTAACTGAGCTCCATCCTCCAGTATACCCCCCAAACTCAGTGGTAGTTTGGAGAGAGGTAAAAGATGCTTTTGCTGTATATTGTAAATTCCTTATTTTTTTTCAATTTACACGTTTGTATTTTTACAATTGAAATGCTATTTTTACGATTCATATGATTCTTAGTCTACAAAATGGTGCACCATTATCCCAGTTTGTGAGTGTGCATATGTGTGTTTATGTACATACATATGGACAGAATGACTCCAATCTCAACATGTGGCATCAAGTACATGTTCATACATGTGAGATATGTGTAACTGGAGGGATATACACCAAAATAATAACGGTGATTATACTCTCACTGGGTGGTGTGATGGGTTCTCAATGTCACTGTGTGTGTGTATAATGTATGCAAAGAGCACACTTTGACTTTTCCCTAGTAACCTCGTGCTGTTGGAGCCTCTAAGTGCCCACTGAGAAGGAGAAGCAAGTTTTGAATCAAAGCCCTGATATATGGGTAACCATTGTTTGGGGGGAGGGGCAGAGAAGTGACAGAAGCAGTAAGGGTAGCAGCAGGTGAGGGAGTTGTCACCACACGGCCGTACAACCGCACTCTGGCATGGGTCGGTCCCAAGATCCATCTCTCTGACAGACTGCAGTGAATGATTTCAGAGGCAAAGCACCCTAAAGAGAAATTCAGACAGTAATTTCCTTGTTTACATCCTCTAGTCACCGAGAGCTGGGCCCCAAAGCAGTTCCTATTCCAGTGCTTCACGAAAGGGAGGTGGCAGCCACATGAACAGAACTCATGTGTGGTGGTACACGGGGGGCCTGGACTTGGTGCACACCCAGCTGCCTGGTGCATATGCACAAGCTACACAAAGCTCTGCTAGGCTAGGTCACCTGTTAGGTATCTCAACTCTAAACATGCATCGGTATTTCTGCTGCAGTGATTTATGTTTTTTTTTGCTTTCCACAGTAATCCAAAAACACATTAGAACTCATTAGTTCACCCTTCCTTTATATAAAGTGCCCGAGGTGTGTGGTCCAAAGCTTGGGAAAGGCTGGCATGATCAGATACAGAGCCCCTGTGTGTCTTTCTGACCTGAGGCCAGTAGATCAGCCAGAGGAAGGCTACTGAAATATTGTCATGAGCTTTGCATGTAATCAGCTTTCCCATCAGTGGGATTTAGAGGGAAAACTATTTTGACTTTCTGAAATAAAACCAAACAGTAAAATGAAAAAGGATGGCCGGCTGTGGTGGCGCATGCCTGTCATCCCAGCTACTAGGGAGGCTGAGGCAGGAGGATCACAAATTGGAGGTCAGCCTCAGCAACTTAGTGAGACACTGTCTCAAAAAAAAAAAAGGGCTGGGGATGTGGCTCAGTGGTAAAGTACCTCTGGTTCAACCCCAAGGATACCTCCACACACACACACAAACAAAGAGGGTGGCATTGGCAGAAGCTTTATGCTTCAGAAGACCTCAAGGTGTCTTTTTTTGTTTTGTTTTTTTAAATCAAGTGAGAAACTGACAAGTTTATAGTCAAGGAATTGTAGGAAAGAGCTCGCAGGGTGGGAATTTTTTTTTTTTTTTTTTTTTTTTTTTGGGTTTGACCCTCCACAGGACTGTGGGTTGCATCGCCAGCTATCATTTCAGTATTATTACTTTTTACCACTGGGATTCAGTGACAATTTTGAAGAACATAAAGAGGATGTGTTAATCTCTTACCTGTGCCCCTAAAGCAACATGCTAAGCATTTTTTAAAATTATACTCCCTCTCCCTTAACAGTGATCACTATTTATAACTTTGCAGAATATACTCTTTCCCAGCACTGTCTAATTTTTTGTGGGCCCAGAAGTTGTTCCATGGGAAGGTCATCCGTTGACCAGAGGGAGGACCTTGATTTAATATGCGGTGTTGCCGCAGAGCTCATGGAACAGTCTGGTGAGTGCCTCTTTCTGTCGTTTCAGCCACTTTATGAAGAGTTAGCTGCTGCAGCGAGCGAACAAAAGTTCCCCTTTTAATCATCAGCTCTCCAAGTAGCTTGTGGTAAGCGTTTGCCTGTCATGTGTGATGCCCGGGTTCCATCCCCAATCCCCCCCAATAAATGTAAAAATAAATAATTTTTAAGAAGGCAGGATTCCCAAGGACGAAACTCTCCCTGGCCGTCCCTGTGGTCTACAAGCGGATCTTCTTTTTACTGTTGAAGCACTGACCGCAGAGCTGCCCTGCCTCTTTCACACTCTTTCCGCTTTCTTTTCACGCATCTGTTCACACGTGTGTGCACATCTCGCCATAATTGTGACCCTGTGAGTATGGTTTGTAGTAACTCACTTGCAGAAGCTCATAGCCAGTCTCACAGAAGACAGAGATGCTGTCTTTGAGGATGTACTTGGTTTGCACAGGTGAAATGTGACCATTAGGTGGAGCCATCGGATCAGGACACGGCTGCGCTGTGCAGAGGAAAGCAGGCTTAGTGATTTTGATGTGGTCAGTAGCAGCCAAGTCTGAATTTAGCAATCTGAAGTTCTTGACTTATAAAGCAACCTTTATGATGCAAAGAAAGTCTCAAAAGCAAGATTAAACTCAGTGGCTTGCACAAATTAAGATCTGTTGCTTTGCCGGGCGAGGTGGCACACACCCATAATCTCAGCCACCTGGAGGCTGAGGCAGGAGGACCACAAACTTGAGGCAGCCTTGGCAGCTTAGCAAGACCCTCAGCAACTTACCAAGACCCCGCTCAAAATTTTTAAAAAACTAAATGGGGTGGGGATGTAGCTCGGTGATGAAGTACCCCTGGTTCAATCCCTGGTACCAGACACACAGACACACAAAGACAGACAGACAGACACAAAGTTATTTGCCTTTGCTTGGCACTCAGCCGTGGATAGGTAAGAAGGCCAGGTGTGCAGAAAGACAGTGCAGCCGCCACACCTGCAAGACCAGCCCAGCTCGGCCTCAGAACCACCTGGAAGGGCCTCTCCCAGCCCCTTCCCCAGGTCTGTCCTGCTGCCCTCCTTCCTCCCACAGCCAGGAGCATGACACATGCGACTTAAAATCAAGTGGGTTTAAGTCATAGCTCCTGGGGACGGGGGAGAAGTACTAGGACAGCACTTGGACAAGTGGTTGGAAAGAGCCAGCTGCAATCAGGCCTAATGACACCCCATAAGATGCCAGGGTGACACAGGGAGAACACCAGGGCTCCGAGATGGCCAGAGACCAAAGCCCCGGGGGACTTGGGGAGCCTCAAAAAGATCCAGATGGGGCTGGGGCTGGGGCTCCGTGGCAGAGCGCTTGCCCGGCATGTGTGAGGCACTGGGTTCAATTCTCAGCACCATCTATAAATAAACGAAATAAAGGCCCAATGACAACTAAAGAATATTAAAACAAACAAAAAACATTCACAACTTCTTAAAAAAAAAAAAAGATCCTGGGGAGCCTCAGCCTTCCGTGCTGGCACCCACCACAGTACTCAAGCCCTGGGGAGACAGCCCTCCACCAGCCCCAAGCCCCTGCTTGCTCTCACCCCCAGGTTTCAGGCCATAGCCTGTGGCCCCACTTCTCCCTGAGGCTCTTCCCTCCAGCGACCTGCTAAACTGCTAGAGCAACTGGGTTCACCCCACCCAGCCAGGGTCCTGAGGTGGCTCTCATCACACAGGCCCAAAGCCTTCCCCCAGGGAACCAATCTCCAGGGATAGCCTTGGCGACCCCTTGGGGGCCCAGGGCTTCTAACTTTGAGGGTCTGTCATGAGGAAGAGCTGCTAGCACTGGGCACATGTCGTATTCCTGTAATCCCAGTGGTTTGGGAGGTTGAGGCAGGAGGATTACAAGTTTGAGGCCAGCCTCAGCAATTTAGCAAGGCCCTGAGCAACTTATTGAGACTCTGTCTCAAAATTTAAAAAATGAATTAAAAAAAATGGCTGGGGATGTGGCTCAAGCAGTAGCGCGCTTGCCTGGTATGCATGTGGCCCGGGTTCGATCCTCAGCACCACACACAA
The DNA here is from genome assembly GCF_048772815.1 of Callospermophilus lateralis. Lineage (NCBI taxonomy): Eukaryota > Metazoa > Chordata > Mammalia > Rodentia > Sciuridae > Callospermophilus > Callospermophilus lateralis. The sequence continues at coordinate 136,619,544 of NC_135311.1, read as the reverse complement.
ACAAAGATGTTGTGTCCGCCGAAAACTAAAAAATAAATTAGATTCCCTCTCTCTTTAAAAAAAAAAAAGGTGCTGGAAGGGCCCAGAGGGCAGAATCAAGGCCAGGGCAGCCCCTGCAGACAGAGGTCGTGGGTCCTGCTGACCCCCTGCGCTGTAGTTCTAGCCCAAACCCTCTGCAGCCCACACCTCACCCCCTACAGCTCCACACCCTGAATGGTGGCACCTTTGGGCTGGTGCTGACATGTCCCCTTTCCTGGGCCCAGATACCCTGCCACCCACTGGGTCCTCCATTGCTGTCTTGGGGGTCTCCTGTTCCAGGGCACCTTCCCTAGCATCCAGCCCCCACCTGGGCCAGGTCCCTCCTCTGGACTCTCACCATGCCCAGACCTTGGCTCTGAGGCTGTGCCTGCCACGGGAGGCTGGTTATGTTACTGTCCCCACTGGACAGTTCCATGTTTCATGTCTCTGGAAGGGAATGTGGGTGAGGGGGCCAGTGGGTGGGTGGAAGGACGTGTTGGGGGATGGGAGGGCGGGGGAGGAAGGCACCAGTGGAAGGCCCTTGCTTCTGAGGCCACCCACTGGTCTTCCTGGCTGGGCCTGGCCTGGGAAGAGCTCTGCTCTCCATGGCTCCCTGACACACGGAAGAGAGAGGAGAGGCTCTGAGCTTCCTGCCTGTTGGGACCCCGGCTCACCTGTGCTTGTGTAGTGGATCTTCCAGCCTGTGTGGGTCCCTGACTTGTCAGTGACAAAGAGGATGGTCACGTTGTTGCTCTTTGTCTCAATTCTGGGGGGCAATGTCTTCCCACAAAAAGGGCCATATTCCTCCTGGTCTGTCTGAATCTGAAAAAGGAGGAGCTCTGAAGTCCCAGGACCTGCTGCCGGGCTCCTGCCGGGGTGAGGGAGCAAGCTCTCGCTCAGGGGAGCTGGTTGGGGCATGTGGCCCGTCCCCCCCCAGCCGGCTGGCCTGGACGGAGGTGAACAGGAGCTGGGCTGCGGGCTGTGCTGAGGGCAGCGGCGCTGAGGGGGACCCCAGGGTCGGGGCTCAGGCCATACCGTGAGGGAGTCGTAGGGGCACTGGGCCTCGGGGTGGGCCTCCACGTCGAAGGACTCCACGAAGTCCAGGGTGACGCTGAAGCCCTCCTCCAGGCGGATGCCGTAGGAGCAGCTGGAGAGCTTGGGGTAGGGCCCCGGGTACTCGGGGCTGCTCAGCTCCCCAGACGGGCGGCGCAAGACCTGGCCCCAGCACAGGGCTGGGAAGAGGAGGAGAGCGGTGGGGTGGCTGTGCGCCCCCTGCCCGCCCTCTGCTGGGACAGCAGGGTGGGTTGCTTCTGAAGAGCAGGGCATGAGGACAGGGATGTGACCAGGACATCTGTGTCCCTGAGTCTGGTCAGGCCTGCACACAGCTGGCCCGAGGCGCTAGAGGAAACGAAACACCCCACCCGGAAGGCTGAGGGGGCCTTTGGGAGAGGGCCCCCGCCTATAGGCCGCCTGCGTCTGCTGCACCAGGGACAGAAGCCTGCAAGGGCCCCACTCCCGGCCCTAGAGGGTGGGCGTCCTCAGCCAGGGTCTCAAAGCTGGAGGTGGAGGGCATGGGGGGAGGGAGGTTCTGCCAGAACAAGAGGCACCCAAACACGGACGCAGGGAGCCTCCCCTCGGTCCCTAGGAATCCAAAAAGGGGAAAAGGAGGCAGGAGGGGACTTCCTGCTCCTTAGAATTCCCCACGCCCACCCCAGCAATTCCCAAGTGCACCCACCAGGTGGCTCCCACCCACACCTGCAAGACCAGCCCAGCCAGGTCTCAGAACCTCCTGGAAGGGCCTCTCCCGGCCCCTCCCCAGGTCTGTCCTGCTGCCCTCCTTCCTCCCACAGCTGAGGACCCTGCTCAGCACCGGCGTGGGCCAGGCTCCATCTACAGGGGGCAGGGGTCTGCCTCCCAGCCCCTGTCCCAGGGTGGGGTGCTGCATTGGGGCAGAGGCTTGTGAGAAGCGGGGTCCCTGCTTCCATGGGGCTGCTCCCTACAGAGCAGAGGGAATAGCCTTGTGTGGGGGGCACCAGCCCAACCCCTCTGTGAGCACCTCCCGGGCTCAATGCACCTCAGGTCAGGCTCCCTTGGAGCAGAACAGGACCCTGAGGGGCTCCCCAATAGGAGCAAGCCCCAGGATGCTGGGAGCTCAGTCTCTGAGGATGCAGTGGGGAGTCAGAGCGCTCAGTCCCTGTGTGAGCTTAGGCTAGCCCCTGCTCCTCTCTGGGCCTCAGTGCCCAACTCCAAAGTAGGGGGCTGCAGTAAGCCCTCTGGCAAAGGAGTCTGTGGCCCACGGAAGGGCTCCCACCAGGCTGGGCTTCATCGGGCTCTGTGGAGGGCAGGGACCTAGAGAAGAGGGCCAGGACACACACCACCCACCTCCCTGGACCCTTCACCCAGAGACACACAGCAGCGGTGGAGGGAGAGCCAGGTTTATTCTCAGGCCTTGGGGGCGTGAGCTGGGCGCTGTGGGCAGCAGCAACCAGAGCTGCAGCCCTTGGGCTGGGCAGGAGGAGCCAAGGAGGGTCAGAGGCTCTGCTCTGGAAAAGAGATCGAGAGGGGACAGCGAGCGGGGAGGCAGGGTCAGAGCCAGCTCCCAAATGCACTGACCATGCAGCACTTGGCAGGGGTACAGCAGAACCAGGGTCTGGGCCATGGAGACCAAAGGGGGCCAGGAACAGGTGGCTGTGGGACATGCCCTGACCCCCACTCTGAAGTTGGTGGAGGGAGGGGACCCAGGTATGCCAGACTTGGCCAGAGGAGCAAGGCCTAAGACCCCCATCTCCCCTCTCTGGGAGCTGGGAGCAGCTGCCCAGGAAGGGAAGGTGGCTGTGCCAGGGACTCTCAGAGCCCAGTGGGGCCAGGAGCACAGTGAGGACAGGGCACATGCTAAGGAGCTGAAGAGGGACGACCGGGCCAAGGCTCTGGGGGGAGTGGGTGTGGGTGGGCAGAGAGGAGGAAGGAGGTCCCTGCCAAGGCTCCCCAGAGCCGGTAGTCAGCGACGGCCCTGAGGGCTGGGGGCCTTGGGCAGGGTGGGCTCACCTGAGCAGGTGCGCTTGTCCTGGTGGAGGACGTAGCCGGCGCGGCAGGAGCAATAGAAGCCACCCAGATGGTTGTGGCAGTGGTGGTCACAGGCGGACTCCTCTCCCGGGGGCTCTCGGCACTCATCAACGTCTGGGGGAGAGGTGGGCCAGGCAGGGGCTCAGGAGGGATGGAAGTGGGACGAGCTTGGGCCTGGCCTGGGGCTCGGGGGACAGCGAGCTCAGTGGCTGACCTAAGAGGAGCCTTGGGTGCTGCGCCCAGCCTTTCAGTCCCAGCTGTAAATAGCACCTTTTTGAAACCAGTGAGGGCTGCACGCGCCCATGTCTGCCCAGTAGCGAGGGAACGCTCAGCGGCAGGATCAGTGAGGCGCCACCAAACCCTGGCCTTCTGAACACAGAGAGGTCATACAGCTGGTCCCTGCAGGGCCAGAAGCTGAAGTCTAGTGTCCACGTAAAGCCCACGCACAGCCGGGCCCCTGCGGTGGGCCTCGTTTTCCCACCTGTGCTTGGTCAGGAGCAAGTGAGGGCTCAGTCCGCAGAACTGAGATTTGCATTGCGGATGGTGTCAGCTGGAAGGGGAGATGGGAGGCTGCGGGCAGGGGCAGGGTTGGCTGGCTCAGAACCCCACAGCTGTGGACAGGCCACCTCAGGACCCTCCTCTCCCTCACCCTCAGCAGCATAGAAGGCCTCGAACCCCGTGAAAGGCTTCTCGTTGGAGTAGTCGGAGCAGAAGGTGACGTCCAGGCTGGGGCCCAGGGAGTAGAAGGTGTCGTTGCCCGGCGCCTGCTCCGTGTCCGTGCTCTCCTGTCCGCACAGCGTGGCCAGCACCTTGGTCCCCGAGCTCAGCTGTGGGGGCAGGGGTCACAGGGAGGGGAGAGAAGACCCAGGCCTGCCCTCCCTGCTGGCCAAGGCCAGACCCTGTCCCCAGGTGTCCCCCCAGCCCACAAGAGGGTCTTGAACTTGCCCCCTTCCCACAAGAGACCCCCAGTCTACACCCAACTGCACCTTGACGAAGTCGTACTCGCAGCGGAAGGAGGGCTCCAGGTGGAAGTGGGTGAAGTAGAGGCGCAGGCGGTAGCCAGGAGGCGCCCTCAGGGCCCAGCGCCATTCCTGGTGATTGCCATACTCCCTCGGGAAGCCAGGGGACGTCAGGCGCCCGAACACAGGCTCAGGCCACGTGGGGCCCATGGGGACGGCTGCTGAGCCCCCACCCAGCAGGCCCAGGAGGACCAGCAGCCTGCAGGCTGAGCCGGGGCTTGGCGTCCACCTTGGTGGCCTGGGGGCTCCCACCCACCTCATGGTGTGCCTCCGGTGGCCTGCGCACCACAGCCTGCCCCTCTCACCTTTGGTCTGTTTGCCCAGCACCTGGCCCTGCCCCCAGCCGTCCGCCCCAGGATTCCGGGAATGCACACCAGGACTCCTGCCTGTCCCGGGTCCCTGGCTAGAAGGTCAGGTGGCTCCAGGAGACCAACCTGGGCAACCACAGCCTGGGGACAAATCCCGGCCCTGCCCTTCACCCGTGGCATGTGACCTGGTGACCTGCGAGGTGGGCTTCCATGACGTGGACTTGAGGGGAGGCCGAGGAGCAGAGGTGGCTGCTGCCTCACCCCTCTCCAGGGCACCCTGAGCTGGGAGGGGAGAAGCCAGGAGCGCCCGTGGGTGGGAGCCTGGGCAAGGTGGGAGCGAAGGTCCTGCAGACACTGCCAGGTCTGCAGGGGAGTCAGGATCAGGGCACCAGGCCTTCTAGAAAGTAGCCATCCCTCATCCCTACCCCAGCCACAGGAGTGAAATGGAGGGTCCCAGCCCTAGCTGAGGGCAAGTGGGATGTTGAGACCCCCAGTTCCCTCACTGCTGAGCTCCTAGAATCCGGCAGCCACACAACATGATATTTAAATCTATCTATCTATCTATCTATTGGTGGTACTGGGGATGGAACCCAGGGCCTTGCTCGTGGCTCAATAGCAGAGTGTACACATATTTTTATATTTTGTGGTAGCAGGGATTGAACCCAGGGGTGCTTAACCACAGAGCCACATCCCCAGCCCTTTTTATGTTCTATTTTGAGACATGGTCTAAGTTACTTAGGGTAAGTTGCTGAGGCTGACTTTGAAAGCGGAATCCTCCTGCCTCAGCCTCCTGAATCGCTGGGATTACAGACTTGTGCCACCATGCCCAGCTGTATTTTTTATTTTGAGACAGAGTCTGGGTAAGGTGCTTAGGGCCTCGCTAAAATTGCCGTTTTTGGCTTGCAATTTGCAATTGTCCTGACTCAGTCTCCAGCATCGCTGGGTTTACAGGCTACCACACCCGGCTCTTTATTTTTTATATTTTATTTTGAGATGAGATCTCACTAAGTTGTGAAGGCTGGAGTGGGGATTTTAAACAAAACCGTTCAAGGAAACTCCCCAGAACTGGACCCCTTGGTGCTGACTGAATGTCCTCAGGGCTAGCTGTGGTGGAGCCTTGCCTGGCCTGTGAGCACGTGCTTGGTGTGCACGAGGCCCTGGGTTTGATCTTCAGCACCACAGAAAAACATGTCGTAGCTGGATGTGGTGGGGCCAGCCTGTAATCCCAACAACTCAGGAGGCTGAGGCAGGAGAGTTACAAATTCAAAGCCAGCCTCAGCAATTTAGTGAGGCCCTAAGCAACTTAGTGAGACCCTGCGTCGAAATGAAAATAATAAAGGCTGGGGATGAGGCTCAGTACCAAAAAATAAAATAAGCAACAAATAAATAATGAAAAACAAAGTGTCTCCAAGGGCCCCGAGAAACAGATAAAAATTTAGACATTTACACATACCATTTCAAAACACTGGAGGGAAAAATCATGTCCTACAAGGAGAGTAAGATAGCAGAGGGGGAAGGAAACTCCTAGAAAATCACACTCAAAGGGTCAGGAAAAGGGACACCTTGAGGGCTGAGGCTGTGGCTCAGCAGTGCAAGGTGCTGGGTTCAATCCTCAGCACCACATAAATAAAAACAAATAAAAAAAATAAAGGTATTGTGTCCAACTATAACTAAAAATAAAAAAGGGGGGACATCTTGAAACTCTCAAGAGCTAGAAGGGTTGTACAAGCCCACACTTGTAATCCCAGTGACTCAGGAGGCTGAGGCAGGAAGATCGCAAGTTAGAGGCCAGCCTCAGCAATTTAGTGAGAACCTGACTCAAATTAAGAAAAAAAGGCTGGGGATGTAGCTAAGTAATAGAGCACTCCTGGGTCCAGTCCCCAGTACCCCTCCCACTGCCAAAAAAGAAAGGAGCTAGAAGGGTACGGTAGTCTGACTCTCAGATGGCCTCTGGTGACTCGTGCTTTGGGGTGTCACACCCTCTTGTGGTCTTACACATACAACCAGGCCTTCTGGGCAGAGTACTGCTGAAGGGCTGGCGTGGCCTGGCCACACACGACGTGGCAGCGTCCACTCAGCTCTTGGAGCACTTGTTTTGGGGAAAGCTAGCCGCCAGGTCAGGAGGCCACTTCAATATCCTCTGGGAGGAGCTGAGGCCTCTAACTGGGGTGGAATGTCTGGCCACCCACCTGTGAGCTCAGAGTCCTCCACCCAAGGCTTTACCTATCAGTCAAGCAAGCCTGAGGGTGGAAAAAACATTTTCTTAACATGTCAAAACTTAAAAGCTTGCTTTCCACGTTCCTTTCCTCAGAAAGCTACTGTGGGATATGTTCCACTAAAACAAGGGGGGAACCAACAATGAGAAGACTTGGGGCCCCTGAGAGGGGCTTCCACTGGGGTAGTGAGGAGGCTGTGGACAGATCGTCTAGGAAAATGAAAATAAGCCACCTGTTGAGCCTAAAGACCATAAAAGGAGCTTTAGACAAGTGTGAAAGTTTAAGGGTAATCAGTGATGAATTCATTAAGAACAAAGGAAATGAAAACCAACCAATGACCAAGCTCCTGGGAGCTGTGTAGGAGGTCAGAGCCACAGAATCCCCTCGTCATCCGGGCCAGCGTGAGCCAGGCTCATGTTGATGTCACAGTGCAAACACTGAAGACCCAGCTAATCCAGACCGAGTTTCAGCTGTGGGGAGTGGGGCAGGGGCAGGGAAGGAGTCCTCATTTTCCCGAGCTGGAAATCAAGGGATTATGGTTTGAGCTGTGTGCAGTGGTGCGCACCTGTAATCCCAGCTCCGGAGGCTGAGGCAGGGGGATTGCAAATTCAAAGCCAGCCTCAGCAACTTAGTGAGGCTCTAAGCAACTCGACGACATCCCGTCTCTAAATAAAATACAAAATAGGGCTGGGGATGTGGCTCAGTGGTTAAGCATCCCTGAGTTCAAGCTCTGATACAAAAAAAAAAAAAAAAAGAGAGAGAGAGAGAGAGAGATTATGGCTAATATAAATCCAGAAGTAGTAATATGAGCATGTTATCTAGAGACACAAAAATAAGAAACACACAAACCAACAATTCTCTTCCACTGCAGACATACAACCACACGAGTTGTTTCCACGAGTTGTTCTGCCCAGACACCAGCTGAGGCTATCAGGAGATGGCGCTGTATCCCACAGGGTGAGGGCTCAGTCCCACAAGACTGGCCCCACTCTGATGCCGACCTACTATAAATCAGAGGTTCCTCTGGGACCCTTGGGTTCCATGAATTTGCTAGGACAGATCACAGAAGGCGGGTCAGCACCTGCACTGGGTTACTCTAAAGAGTGTTGCCAAGGCTCCGCTGACACTCACCTGTGAGCCGAGAACCTGCAAGCCACCAGATCTCTTTGCTTGGAGTGCTTACAAACCAGGTGTGGTGGCACCTGCCTGTAATCCCAGGGACTGCAGAGGCCGGGGCCAGTTTGAGGCCAGTCTTAGCCAAACTCTGCCTCAAAAATCAAATAGCTGGGGGCTGCAGCACACAGCTGTAATCCCCGCGACTCAGGAGGCTGAGGATCACAAGTTCGAAACCAGCCTTGGCAACTTAGTGAGGCTCTAAGCAGTAGTTGAGGGCCTTGGGTTCAATCTCTGGTGCCCAAATAAAAAGGTCTAGGGATGTAGCTCTGGGTTCAAGCCTTGGTACAGGAGGGAGGGGGAATGAAACAAGAAACAATAAAACATACAAACAACAACAAAAAAACCTTCAAAAGTGTTTACAAGGCCTAAACTCCACTCCCTTCCTGAGTCCTCTGGCAGATGGGGCTGTAAATCCTGTTCCTCTGATCACCCCATCTGCCCCGTGGCCCTACCCTAACTCACCTCATTAGCATACACTCAGGTGCCTTTAAAAGGAACGGATTTAGAACCCAGAGTTTTATGACTCTGTGTCAGAAATTGGGGACAAAGACCAAATATATTTCATTTTATATCACAGAAGATAAATTCCAAAATAATCAGCTCAAAGAGAATAAGGGATTGCTTCCAGCAAGGACGGAGTGCCTGGTGTGGATGGCCAGGCCAGAGAACGATCTGAACCCTTCAACCAGGGATGCAGCTAATTGAGAAGAAATTTTGCTGGGCACAGTGGCGCGCACACCTGTGATCCCAACGGTTCAGGAGGCTGAGGCAGGAGGGCCATGAGTTCAAAGCCAGTCTCAGCAAAAGCAAGACCCTAAGCAACTCAGCCAGACCCCGTCTCAAAATAAAATATTAAAAAGGGCTGGGGATGTGGCTCCGTGGTTAAGCTCCTGGGCTCAATCCCTGGTACCAAAAATAAAAATCAGGTAGGATCGAGTTTATTTCCCTTGTCACAAACTGGGCTGTTTTGCTGCCCTCTTCAGACTGCTGGGACCTTGGGGGGACCTGGGTCCCATCTTCACCAAGGCTGCTGCTGCTCCAGCATATCAGTCCCCTGCCCATCCCAGGGCAGGACCTTGAAGATGCCCCTTTGTGGTGGGTGGGAGAGTTCGGGTCCCTCCACCCTGCAGGGGAGGCTGTGCCCTGGCCGTCCACACCAGGAAGGACCGTTTCTGCCCTGGACTCTTCTCCCCTGCAGACAGGTGTCCTGACACAGGGATTGAGGACGAGCCCAGGGGGCGCTCTACACTGAGTTGCAACCCCCTGGTCCTTTTTATTGAGACCCCCAGAACTTCAGGGCCTAAGGTTGCCCCCACCTTTTCCTCAGCAGTGACCCCTGCCTGGGCCACCCTAGAGACAGGGCTGCCGGGAAGTGGGGAGTGGAGAGGGGTCTGGGCAGGTCCCCTGCCAGGAGCCCTGGCCTGCAGGGGTGGGATGGTTCTTAAAAGGGTGGCTGCCTGCTTGGGACCCCTGTCACCTTGGGTATATCACCTGCCTCACCTTCAGGGTGGGGAGGGGATAGCTCCATCCTCAGAGGACTGTGATCAGTAAGATGCCTGGTCCCCAGGCTGGAGCCTGGCCCTGCTGGACCCTACAGGAAGCAAGTGACAGCCTCCCTGACCACCAGTGGCTGTGCCCTGTGGCCGCGGCTGCTTCCTGGCCTCACTGGGGCCTCCCTGAGAGTTGGGAGACACCAGGGAAGACCCCAGGCCCCTAGCCTGGCTTCTAGGACTGCCTGGGACTAGGGGGTAAAGGGGAAAGATTAGACTGAGGTCAGACCTGCTGTGGGGGCAAAGGTCAGAACACGTTCAGAGACCAGTGGGCCTACGGGGGTGGGAGGAAAGCAGGGTGGGCAGAGCCCAGAGGGGCAGTAGCTGGCCTGAGGCCAGAGTCCTGGTGAAGCTGGGCCCTGGCTCCCCACCGCCATCATTCCAGATGTCCCCGAATCCCTCTGTCAACTCAGGGCCCTAAGGTGGAGGCCCAGGAAGGAGAGAAATTCCAGTGCCACCCCCCAGCCAGGGCTACTCCCTAGTCCCAGCGTCCTTGTCAGCCCCTCCACGGGACCCATCCCTGACCAGGCTTTTTCAGGCTGGTCTCCAGAGCCGGTGGGGCCAGGCCCTCGTTTCCCAAATCTGCACCTGGACCCAAGTCCCTCTTGGTGGCTCTTATATTCAGTAAGCCCCTGTCCTGGACAGCAGGAGGACGAGGCTCCCGGGACACTGAGGGCCACAGGTTCAGCACCTTGGAGAGGTAACAGCCGTGTGTACTACCACCCCTGCGTTCAGCCTGAACCCCTGGGGGTAGCTGAAAGGAATGTTCCAGAAGGAACTGAAGGTGGAGGGTGGGGAGGCAATGTTTGACTCAGGCTTGAGCCAGAACCCGGCCAAGTTCCCAGTGTGCTTAACAGGTCCCACGTAACTGAGCCCTCACCCTATCCAACCAGCCCCCTCTGGGTCACACCCAGTGCCCACCTGGTGCAGCGGTGGCACTTTTCATCTTGTGAGGTGGAAATCCTGGGATACTCGGGGCAGCCCCAGGAGAGACTGAAGCCCTTTTAGCAGCACCCCCCACCCTCTCAGTCCCAAGGCCCTGGTCCAGGGGTATGAACCTGGGACTTTGCTAATAAGGGTTCCAATGGCTCATCAGCTTCCTGGGACAGATTAGGGCTGGTTTGGTGACTGTCGCATCACTGGCCGAAGGTCAAGGGGCATGCAGACCCTCACTCACGGCAGCACCCACAACCACAGATGGGGCTCCTGCTGGGGCTGGCGACGGTTGGGGACACAATGGCAAACTTTGTTATAAATACACGTGTTTGCTGAGGGGCGAGAGGGCAGAGGCGCGTCTGTACAGAGCTGGTCTAGGCTTGGGCAGAACGCCAGAGAGACAGACAGACAGAGTGCCCAGCAGGGCAGGCCGGGCAGCATTCCGGGGCCTGTAACACTTGGTCAGTGGGCCAGAGCTGGCGGGGGTCTGGTCCGGGCCGGGGCCTGGGCACGCTGGAGACGCCCCGTCCAGTCCGCGGTCCTGGGCGGCACTGCAGCGGCTCCGGTCAGCGCACGTCGTGCAGGGCCTGGTAGGACAGGGGGCCGTCAGGGGACGCTCAGGGCTGCATGGCACCAGGTGGCTCCGGAGCCCGGCGGCGGCGCTCACCTTGCGGGCGAACTCGGGCAGCACGAAGGCGGCGCGGTGCACGTCCGCGTTGTAGTAGCGCAGCGCCATGTGCTCCACCTGCGCCGGCGACAGTGGCCGCGCCGGCTCCCGGAAGTTGGTGCTCTGGGGACCCAGGACACAGGGCATCAAGGCGGGGCTCTGCCCACCGGCGCCCGCCCTGGGGGCAGCCGCCAGCTCACCGGGTTTTTGCTGCAGAGCATGAATCCGATTTGGCCGCTGGGGTAGGTGGGGATGGAGCAGTAGGCGTAGGCCACCACGGGGAAGAGGGACTTGCAGAACTGCCGCATCTCCTTGATGAGGTCCAGGTGCAGCCACTGGCACTCGCCTGGGGGAGGCCCACAGCGTCAGCCCGCAGGGCCACCCGCCCCTGCCCCCTCAGCTCCCGGCAGCCTCACCCTGGCAGCAGAGGATGCCGTCCTCCTTGAGCGCCGTCCTCATGAGCTGGTAGTAGGATTCCTTGAAGAGGCTCTCCGCCGGGCCTTCAGGGAGGGGATGGACACGCCGAGGCTGAGATCTCGGGGCCACCCACTGCCATCTCACCACAGGCCCTCACAGCTGCCCAGAGGTGGAGCTCACATTTCAACCCAGGTCCGTGGGATTCAGGACCTGGCCAGGCATGGTGAGGCTCACCCCCTCAGTATGTGAAGGGCCCTCTACTTCATTAATCCCATTCTGGGGGGATTCTTGTGGTCAGAAAAACACTCTAGCCTTGGTTTTAGACTAGAACCTGTGGGGCGTGGTGGTGCACGCCTGTAATCCCAGCTGCTCAGGAGGCTGAGGCAGGAGGATGGGAGTTCAAAGCCAGCCTCAGCAAAAGTGAGGCGCTAGGTAACTCAGTGAGACTCTGTCTCTAAATAAAATACAAAATCGGGCTGGGGATGTGGCTCAGTGGCCAAGTGCCCCCAAGTTCAATCTCTGGTACCGCCCCCCCGCCCCCAAAAAAGGACTAGAACTCATTCTCTACCCCAATGTAGGCCAGTCAAGGGCAGAGGGGAGGCCAAAGAAGAAACTGGACCCTCAGTGGGCCAATGCCTAATCCCCACTCTCAAGTCCCCGGACCTGTGAACTTGGGGCAGTGGCCTGGTCTCTTCCCTCCTGTCAGGAGGGTAGCAACTGACGAGGGAAAGTGTAGCTGTAGTCGCAGGGACCCCCTGTCCTCTCCTTCAGAGGCTGACTTTAGAGCAGCAGCGGCTGCAGGCTGTGGAGGCCTCAGCCCTTGCTCACCCATGGGGTCCGAGGAGTCAGTGATGATCACATCGAAGGCATCTTGGTTCTGTTTCATGAACTCAAAACCGTCGCCCACATGCAGGGTCAGCTTTGAGCTGGAGTAGCCAACAGCCATGCTCGGCAGGAACTGCTTGGAGACCTGGATGACATCCTGAGGAGGGAACAGGAAGGGGCAGGAAGGAAGCTGGGCTCTGGAGCTAGTCAAGTGGACTCCCAGGAGTACTTCTGGGAGCCTGGTCACCTTGGACCAGCCCTTCCTTTTTGGAACCTCAGTGTCCACACCTTTAAAATGGGGAGAACTCTGGGACACAGTTCCTCATGGGAACGGGGTGCTGGCTCTTGCCTGCAGCTCAGACCTCATCTCCCACTACCCCTGTCCCCTCCCCACAGGCCAACTACCCCAGCTGCACCGCTTGCTTCCCATTTCCTATGTCAGAGGTTGCAGCGCCAGACCCTGGCTGCGAGAACTCTGGTCTCCGCCCCACCAGCGGCTTCTGCTCAGGCTCCAGCTTAAATGCTGCACGGGGAGGCCTGTCCCGGTTACCCTGCACTCTTGGGCCTGTGTCTTCCCACCTCCGCCACACTCCCTGGTCTGTCAAGCCTTATCACATCCCCCTCTGAGGTCTTCTCCAACTTGTAACATCATCGCCCAGGGTAAAGGACACTCCTGTCTACAACTGGACCCCAGCACCTCCAGCAATACCCAGCAGAGTCAATGAGCACTAAAAACAGGCCCAGTATAAAGAGTCCTACTAACTGGAAGTGTCCCGAGCCTATTAAGAACTAGCACCGTGGAGCTCTGCGTGCCATTTTCCCACAGAATCCTCCTCCCAGCACGGTGCAGCACCATGCCCAGGGAGCGCAGCCAGGTCTGGGCGAAGCGGGACAAGCAGGCATGCACTCACCTCATCAATCTCGCACTGGACCACAGACTCTACGGAGGGGTGCTTCACCACCTCCCGCAGGACGCCACCATCTCCGCCTCCGATGATCAGCACCTGGAGTGGGGGATAGTCAGAGGCAGGGGTCCTGAAGGTCTGAGTGGCAAGGAGCAGGGCCACCCTACAGAACCATCTGGAGCAGGGGGTTCTGGGCTCCGCTGAGCCACGAGCCGCCTAACTTCATTCACTACTCTCAGAAATGCCTTCCAGCCTCAGCAACCTGGCTAGGGCTGTCCCCTTTTCCTGGAAGCCCCTCCCAAGGTTGCTCTAAGGTTCAGGGCTCAGGGGGACTGCTCCCCAGAGGCAACATCTGCCTCCATCCACCCAGGGACTCCCCTCAGCCTTGCCAGCGCTTTCTCTGACAGGCCTCTAGGCAGCATGGGCCAGGCATGGGCATGTCCGGGGCCTCTTCTAGCCCAGCCCTGCTCCTCAGAACTCACGGCTAACTCCGGGCTGGAGCAGGGTACCTTTCGGGGGTTGGGATGGCTGCAGAGAGGCAGGTTGGCTATCATCTCTTGGTAGGAGAACTCGTCCCTCTCCGTGCACTGGATGACGCCATCCAGCACCAGCACGTTACCGTAGGTCTTACTGCGGGTGGAGTGACAGTCGGGGGCCTGAGTCTTCTGGGGTGAGGGAATGTGCCCCAACCCCGCCACAGGGTCTCAGGGGTAAGTCGAGAGGGTGACGCGTGGCAGGGATGGCAGGCCAGCCCACGGGGTGGGACTCGGGGTCTCCTCGGCTGACGTGTCCTGGGACTGACACGTGGAGCGTGGCGCACACTGGCTGCCTCCTGCCCGAGGCCTGCATGGAACGCCTCCCCCAGCCCCTGGGCACGGGTGCACGGCGGGGAGTGGGCCACGGCAGGAGCAGGGCCTAGTTCCTAAGAACTTCTGACAGTTCTGCAGGGGGCGGGCGGCAGGCAGCGCGCTCGGGGGCGTCGGGAGGAGGAAGGCAGGACAGCGGCTCGGCCAGAAGGGGTGGCTGGGCCGGAATTAGGGCAGGACGAGGGCCGGCGGGGGTCAGAGCTTGCAAGGGTCCCGGAGCCGGGCAGCTGCGGTCTGGCTGGGAGCCGGTGGCGGTACCTGCGGAAGACAAGGATATCCTGGTACCGCGAGCGCCGGTGGTGGAGCAGCTGCTCCACCTGGAGCGACAGGGCCTGGCCAGGCCACAGGCTGCACGTCTCGCGGAACCAGCCCTCGCGGATGGCGGCGGGGCCGTCGGGGCCGGGCTCCATTGCGGGCGGCGCGGGGCGCGGGCCCGGGACTGCAGGCCGCGCGGAGCCGCAGCACAACGGGACCAGCTCCGCCCGCCGCCCGCGCCGCAACCTAACCCGGCCTGAGGGGCGGGGCCTGCCGGTGGTGGGCGGAGCCCTAACCCTCCAATGGCGAAGCGGCAGCGGGCCCGCGGCGAATCGGCGGCGCGGCCTCGCCGGTCGCTCATTGGCAGCCAGTCCGCAGCGCGCCGCCAATTGGCTGAGGCGCGCTGTCCGTCGGCGACAGCACGGTAGTGCGGTCTGCTCCGGGGCCACGTGGGGGCAGGCCGGGGCTGCGGCCAGGCGGTCCGGGTCGCGGGCAGGTTCCGGGGCGGGCTGCGCGGGCGGAAGGGGTCCGGGGTCTCTCCTCCGGCTTCGCGCAGGCCAGGCCCTGCTCCCTCGCAGGGGTCCGGAGGGGCCGAGGGCCGCCCGTCTAGGTCCGGGCGAGCAGCTGGGGGACTCCGGAGGGAAGGCGCGGAGCGTTGGGGCGCTGGGACCTGCTGGCGGGGGCTCCAGGCTGTGGGCTGCAGGAGCGGGCGGCTACATTGTCAGACCAAGGGTTACGATGTTGCCGCGGCGGGAGTAGAATGTATCCTCCTGCGTCCGCAGGTGTGGCTCCGCGGTGGAGCCACGGGTCCCGGGGTTAGTTGGGGCTCACTGAAGATTTTTTTTTCTTTTAATTTGAAAGGTTCATCACAGCCTGCGACTTGATAAGCTGAATTCAGCCACTTCCCCTAGATTCCCTGCGTCTTGAACGGATGGCTGCCGAATAAGTTTTTTTTTTTTTTTCCTCTTCTAAATGAGTTTCTAAATTTACTGGAGTGTCCAGGAAGAGTCCCAACACATGCATATTCAGCATCAGAAGACTGGCATGCTTTTTTCTTTTTGACACATTGGGTCTTGCCCTTTGAAGGGTGGGCGGGAATGTGCTGTTTTTATAAAAATGTCAAGGAACTCCTCAGAATCACATTAAGCATGCTAATTACCAAATATTAAATGCTAATTGCTCTCTGCGCAGTTCGAATGCCAAGGAAGGAGATGAAGCTGGTAATACGGTCTTCATGACAGTGTCAGTGATGTTTTTTTGACTGACGTTTTATAGCCCCCACCTGGAGTGAGAGCACGTTCCCCCTCTATTAGGCAAGCACTCTCCTACTGAGCTACATCTCTGCCTTTTCCATTTTATTTTAAGAGAGGGTCTTGCTAAATTGCCCAGGCTCACCTGGAACTTATGATCCTCTTGTCTCAGCCTCCCCAGGAGCTGGCATTACAGGTGTGTTCCACCACAACCGATTTTCCGTTTCTGTAACTAGGATGAAGGGCACAATATTGTGTATCAGTAGGTGCAACTTCAAGAGCAATATGGGCCTTGGCTGACTGCATGCTTCTAGAGGGATGTAAGCCAAAGCAGTTGAAGAATTGCTAGGAGACTGCCTGGCGCAGTGGCACACATCTGTAATTCCAGCAGCTCAGGAGCCTGAGGCAGGAGGATAGCAAGTTTGAAGTTAGCCTCAGCAACTTAATGAGACCATCTTAAAAAATAAAAAGGAGTGGGGATGTGGCTCAGTAGTAAAGAGAAAACCCAAAAACTCCCAGGAGACAGTTCCCATGGAACTGTTTCAGAACTTAAGGATAAGGTGGAGTCACTCTGCCCAGCTAGTAGAGTTGGTCCAGTCTGTACTTGGGTCAAGGTGTTTGCATAGCCTGTACTTCCATCTAGACAGTCTCGCTTCTGGCTGTAGAGGTCAGTTTCCTTGTGTGTGTATCCTGAGCTGGACTAAGCTCCAGGAGCCTAGGGATGGTGTCTGTAGATGGGAGGCACCAGATGATGGGCCGAGTGAATGTCTGAGGCCCAGTGTCCTGTGGGCCAGTTGGCTTGGATTCCTATCTAGATAGGATGGGATGGGCATAGCCATGTACTAACAAGCTGAACAAAGCTGCCCCATGTGGATTGTCCAGTGAGACTGTGATACCCTTTGCCCTCTGTGGAGCCTTGGCCTTCAGGTTAGAGTGTGCAAGAGTTGCACACACTTTTCAGGTTCAAGAAATAAAGGCCCTGGAAAAGCTATTGACAAAATAGTCCCCAGATGGAGAGCACTAGATGTCATGCCAGATCATGAGGAGGAAAACCTGTGGTTTTTCCCTAAGTAGCCTCACTCCCATCTGAACCATAGATACTGAAAATCAGGGGAAAACCAGATTACCTATGAGACATTTTCCCCAATTCAGCGAAAGGAGCATGGGAGCTTAAGTGGTAAAGCATAGTTGGCTGGCTGATGGGGTCACTGTCCCAACCCCTAAATGGTGGTAACTTTAAAGGGGAAGGAGGAAGGCGAGGAGAGGAGAGCCCATGGCCATTGTCCAAAGTAATGGTTTTGATGGTTTCGGTGGGACTGCCACCAGGTGTCTCTGTTGTGGAGAGATTTATTAGGCAGTTGGCACTCAAGAGAGTCATTTTAAAAGCATGTGTTCATCCAGGCAAACAGCTGTGGCTGACTGGGAACAAATTTGGCCATTACATGGTCTGGCTTGGTGGAAAATGCTTCCCGCAAGTTATCAGAGCACGGGGAGCCAGAGCAGAGCCTCCCTGAACCGGAGCCCTTCTGAGTGCGCCTTACCTCCAGCTGGGGGCCTCCAGACCCCTTCCCAGAGCATAGCCTGGGCCTCTGTGGTTGTCACCGAGCAGTTCCTGACTGGAGCACGAGGCTTCAGCAGGCCGAGCCACAGCTGTTCTCCAGTCCCATGGTCATGTGACTAGGTTTTGGTCAATGGGAAGTGGAAAGAGGCTGGGTGCTCTTGGCTCCCTTCCAGCTGATTGGAATGATGATGTGATGGCTGGAGCCACTGGGTGGGGAGGAAGTCCTATGTTCAAACTGAAGCTGGCTTTCGTGAGCCACCATGCTGCCTCTGGACAAACCTTATTTACAAAGGGAAGAGAACATCTGTCTTGTTCTCAGAGTTTGACTTTCTTGTCACTTTCAACCAGCCTGGTCCTAGCTGATACAAACCCCGGCCCATCTGCAGACAGGGCTGCTTTTTGCTGTCCTCCTGACAAGGAAGTCCTACTGTGAAGGGCCACAGCAGCGTGAGGCTTAATTTGGCCCAGAGCCTTCCCTGCCTGTGGCTGTCATGCATAGTTGGCCCTCAATAATTTGTGAGCGAAATTTCAAAGAAAATGGTTCCTAATTTAAGTATTTGTGGTAACAAAAATAATGGTATTCTGCACTTTGTTGATTTCATTGTTTCAGTAAAATAAAATGGAATTCTTAAGAAATCATCAGTTTTGGTCACAATTATGAAGTTCAATGTTGTATTCAGAATAGTATAAAATAGAGCTGGTGCAGCAGCTTGTGAGGCTGAGGCAGGAGGATCACGAGTTCAAAGCTAGCCTCAGCAACTTAGCAAGGCCCTAAGCAACTCACTGAGACCCTGTGTCTAAATAATTAATTAATAAGTACCCCCAACACATATACACACACAAAGTACAAAGCAAATCGATGAAAACCTACATGTTTGATTATGAGGGTTGGCTTTAGAATGAGAAAAATCTTATAATATAAACTTTAAAGGTGAAAAACAATAGGAACTTAAACCCAAGGCTGTAAATTAAAAAATATGGGAGACTGGCTCAGGACCTACTGAAGATGACCCAAATATGCAGATGAAATGGTGTGTATCCGCTGAGAACCCACACATCCTGCTGTGTACGTTTCTGGAGAGCTGGGTCAGGGCCTCCTGTATGCTGGGCACGTGCTCTACCACTGAGCTACATCCCAGCCCATCTTGTATACCCAAATCATCTCCAGGTTACAGATAATACCTAATTTATGTAAATAAAAGCCCACTGCTCGGTATGGGTGTAATTAAAAAATATTTTCCCTTCCAGGCCGGCTGAGCTCATGGATATGGAACCCATGGCTATGGAAGACGCCCCTACAACTGTGCATCTGTACCCACAGTAAAAAGCCCACAGGAGATACACAACAACCGGCGATTAAATTTCTTGTTTGCATTTTTCTGTGCCATCCACATTTACTACAGTAAACATGTTTCCTCTTGTTTTTCCAGTGCTGGGGATTGAATCCAGGGCCCTGCACATACGAGGCGAGTGCTCTACCACTGAGCTACCTCCCCCTCAACCCAATGTTAAATTTCTTTTATAATCAGGAAAAGACAAAAAGTTTATTTTTTATTTTTTTTTTTTAATTTATTTTTTCTTTCTTAAAGGAAGAGAAAGGAACAGAGATCAAGTTCTCCAGAAGCCACACTGGCTCCAGGGCACTCCAGCCCCTCTTTGCAGCGGCATACCACAGCTTCACCCACATTATCCCAAAGCCCAGATAGGAGTCAGAGGCCCACAGAACCCTCCTAAGGTGAGCAACACCTCACTCTTTTGAGTCACAGGCTTTTATCCTGTGTTACTCCCTTGGGGGTTCTGGCTTTCTCTAGAAATCACAGTGACCTTTCAGGGCACTCTCCTCTCTCACGGACAGCTGAGGGTGGTGGCGTGAACGGGACGGGGCCTGTCCTTCCTGCCAGGGCTATGATGGCAGCAAAAGAAGAGTCAGGAATCAGCTTTCTTCCAGAAGGAATTAGTTTTAATGGTTTAAAAATGCGTTTATATAAAAGCAGCACCACCATTTGGTGCTTCCAGTCCCTGGGGTCCCAAGGGTCTCTTCCAGCACTATCTCTTTGGCCAGTTGTACCTAAAGCCTCTGCAGAGACAGTAGGAAAACAGAGTTACTTCTTCCAGAGCGGCTGACAGTTGAGTCTCAGCTGCTTTATACAACATACAACCCTCTAGAAGGCAGAACTGAAGAATGGCTTGCTTGGGCCCTGGGGACTGAGCTGGATGGCAGTGGGGTGGCGGGGGCAGAGTGCGGGGCCCACAGCGATGGCAGAGGTCCTGAGCAGAATTTTTCCTGTGCCAGGGCCCAACCTCAGGTACTGCTCTAGTATCATCTGGATTTCACGCTCTTAACTACAACATTCTTCAGCAATGACAACCCACATTTGCCAATTTTTTCTTTCTTTCCCAAGAAACAGGCTGACCTAAGAAAATTTCATACATATTTGCTCTGAGGTGACCTCAGGAAACTAAACAGGAAAGAGCAAAGAATAAGGGGTCTGAATGCTGGGATGCAGTAAGTGGCCATATGACACGTGGCACACAGCAAATCACGTCCCCTCCTGTTTTTCAAGTGACAAAGAGAGGCCTGGCTGTGGAGAAAGCCTCTGCTCTTCTAGACAAAGCCCTCTGAGCTGTGCTCTGCTGCAGGTACCCAAGTGCAACAGGGAGGGTGCTTTCCTGCTGGGCTCCAGGGCCCGCGCCTGGCTGCTTCCACATACCTGTCTGATTTTCCAGTTGGAAAGGACATGCTTTTGTTTCCCACTGACTGTTTCAGTTTTTTGGCTGCAAAGCACTTCTGAAAAGATAAGAGATGTTGAAGGTGGGGGACAACCTTGACCAGCAGAGGAGAACACCCAACTCAGATGGCTAGGGAGAGGGGGTACCCAGCACACGGGTGAGCCCTGGTTTCCAGCAGTGGGCACCCCTGTGCACTTCAGAGACAGAGCTAGGGCAGGAACAGGAGGCTCTGCACAGCCCTGCTCCCATATGCCAGCCCCGCTGGGCCTGGACCCCACAGGGGGTACACACTGGCCATACTGGCACCTGAAGGGGTGCTTCTGACCTGATGTTAGAATTCCCATGGCTACCTGGCGCGGAGGTGCACGCCTGTAATCCCAGTGGCTCAGAATGCTGAGGCTAGAGGATCTTGAGTTCAAAGCCAACCTTATCCACTTAATGAAGTCCTAAGCAACTTAGCAAAACTGTCTCAAAATATAAGAAGGGCTGGTGCCCCTGGGTTTAAAAAAAAAAAAAAAAATTCCCATGGCTGCAAAGAGAAAAACTGCATACCAGGCTGGGTGGGAGCCATGCCTGTAACCCCAGCAGCATGGGAGTCTGAAGTAGGAAGAAGGAGGATCACAAGTTCAAAATCAGACTCAGCAAAACTGAGACACTAAGCAACTCAGTGAGACCTGTTTCTAAATAAAATATAAAATACAAAATAGGGTTGGGTGGCTCAGTGCCCTCATTCAATCCCTGGTAAACCCCCTACCCCACAAAAAAAAAAAAAAAAAAAAAAAAAGGGACAACAAACAACTGCACGCCATCTTTTACAGCCACTTTAAAAAAATGGCGGAAGCAGCTGCTGGGTGCCATCTCCCCTGGGAAGGAAGGAGCAGGAGAAGTCACAGAGGAAGAGGACTGCTGGATGGTGCACCCTCTCAGCAGAGGGGCTGAACCAAGACTGCGGGGAGCGCAGTGCTCCTGGTGCGGCCTTACCTTGCCAGACACGGCTTGCTTACTGGGGTCAAACTGGGAGGAAGGTTTGGGTTTGCTGTCTCCTGCAAGGTAAGAGATGAGGCCAGTGCTGAGGCAAGGAGCTTACAACAGGGCCCGCCCGGGGTTCAGACTGCTGGCGGCCAGCCTGCCACCTGCTTTGCGATGACATAAGTTAATGTTTCCAATCGCTGCTGCTGAGACCAGGCTTAGTTCTCACAGACCTGTTTCCAGGCTGTTAGGGGCAGGTGGCTCCTCTGACATCAAGATCCAGCGCCACAGGCAGGGACAGGGGCTCCTGATGAAGTCCCTGTGTGGACTGTCCTGCTCTCTTGCTCCTCCAAGGGCTGTGTTGCCCTGGAGGCAGCTAGAGGGAGCCAGGAGTTTGGGCTTCAGGTGCTTTCAATCAACAATAGCTGTGAGTGTGTGTATGTGTGTATGTGTTCTGGGCACAAGTGACTGTGAGAAAGGACGAAGCCATTAGTCACACGGAGGGCTGAGAGCTAGTTCTGGGGAAGGGGGCTTCTGGCGGTCACTGGCCACGGCCACGTCCTGGGCAGGGCTTGCTGTGCCTAAACTGTGCCTTCTTCACTGGACAGCTTCCTCCCACCTCGCATGGCCAGATGTCCCAGAGTGGGGCCCCAGTCCTGTCCTCACCAGCAAAAGCCTTGAAGTCCGACTGGCTGTAGTCAAAAGGGGTAAAATCTTTTGCTGTTGGATCTGAGTCCTTTGGCTTCTTGGAAGTCCTGAGTCGTTTCTTCTCCTGTTTCTGCTCCAGGGTCCTCGGGTCGCTTGTTGTTCGCTCTCTCTTCTTAGCAGCATGCTCTAGCTGCAGGGCGAGCACACCCAGGGAGGGAAGCAGGAAGTGCCTGAGAGGGGAAGACCTGCCGCTTCGGTGACAGGTGAGGAGGGCCTAGAAATGCCTGGGCCACAGGTTGTAGAGTTTGGATTTCTGGGGGAACATCTACACATTATATGATGGGGCACCCTAGGATGGGGCTCAAGTCTAAACACCAAAATCATTTGTTTCATTTTCTTTTCTGCAGTAGAGGGAGTGAGCCTACTGCAGAGAGCTCCAGGCATGCCCCCCCGCAGCCCTCTTCTGTGCTTCCTATGCCCCTATGCACACAGCACAACGGGACTGGACACAGTATGCTAAACGATTTTTGGCACAAGCCAAGGTTCGAAGGTATGGAATGTTCCCCTGTGGTGGCGTGTGCCTGCTCAGGGAGTTTGGATTTGGGAGCATTTCAGATTTGGATATCAGGTTGGGAGGCTCAATCTCTATCAGCTGGGGACTCAGCTGCCTGTATCATTTAAACATGGCTTTGGTGGGGGGAGAGGCCATGGCTGGGTACGAGCAGCCTGGCACTTCAGGACACTCTCACTTGGCTAGTGCCAGCAGGAACAAGTTCCTACCTGGACAGTGATGTCAGTCATTAAGAAAGGCAGGGGTTAGAATTCCAGAGTGCTCTGGGGGTGGTGAGAATGAAGCATTTCCCGGGGCCACACTGCCACCCACAGAAGGGCCTTCTGGCAGATTTGCTATCAGTAGCAGGAGGCGCCATCTAAGGGAAAGGACAGCATCAACCTGCTTGAGGGGAGATGAGGCAGGCACCAGCTGAGGAGCCAAGGTGCCAGGAGTCACCACTTCCTCTGATGCACAGGGGACCCCTCCTCCTCAGATGATCAGGGAGAGCCTGACCGCAACAGGGCGTCCTGTTTCTCACAGGTAAGAGAAGCCAGCACATACCACTGCCTGCTGGCGCACAGAGGTGGCCTGCTCCGCTGCGGCTTTGTACTCTTCCTTTGCCTGTTCCTGGGCAGCTGCAAGAAAGAACAGTCCGTGGAGCTGCCGACCCGGAGCCAGCTCTCCAGCCCTGGCGGTGAGCACAGCTGCCCTCCTGCCCACCGGCCCCTGCAGCGGGCTCAGCCTGGCTGATCTTCTCACCTACACCTGGGCGCTCAATCTCATGTTCCCACCTTCTTGCTCCTCTCCCATGAACCCAGGCCAAATACCCAGCAGTGTCCCTAACACCTCCCTGAGGATGCCGGGTAGGATCACAGCCCTCTGTCAGGGCCAGAACCAAAACCTCCGCTCTTGAACCAACTCCTCTGCTGTCTCCATCTTTCCAACTGCTCAGGACAAAACCCTCCGGCATCTAAGTCTCCTCCTTCCTGTCACCTGCCACATCTCACTGCCAAAGGCTGAGTTTCTGCTATGGGGCATATCGGGGTCCAAACAACCCCTCCCCTCCTGCTCATCTGGTCCCTGGGTGTCTCCCAGCAGGTCCCGCCTTCCCTCTACAACCCACTGCAACATGACAGCATGAGGGACCTGTGACACATCAGCCCCTCTGCTGCTTCCCAACCCACTCAGGGTGAAAGCGGGTCTTTCCCATGCCCTGCCTGGGGTCCCATCTTCTGCCCCTCTTCCCAGCCTCTGTGCTGCTGCTATGGGCAGCCTTGGCACTCCTTGAGAATGCTCAGGAAGCTGCCACCTGGGCCCTGGGACTCACTGCGAGGTCAAGGTTGGTCCAGACCCTCTTCTCCTAATCGCTCCAGGACTTAGGCTGCCTGCTCCAGCCACGGCCGAGTGGCGGCGGCACCACTTTCCTCGTCTCTCCTGCAGGCACCTCCTGGCTTTCCCCAGAACACACATTTGCTATCTCCTGTCCATCCTGCCAAGGCAGGCTGCCTGAGGCGGGGCTGGGCCTGTCGTGGTCACTGTTCTTTCACACTTTGTGGAACAACTGAGTCAAGTGCCTGACGTGCGAGGGCTATTCTTATCAAACACTGCGTTTACAAGGAAGTGAGGCTACCTGTTTGCTCAGCTGCCTTCTTCTTGGCAGTTTCTTTAGGTTCTTTTTGTACCTGAACCTGGCTGGCCAGCTTCCAACGGTTGCTGATCTATAATGAAAACAGACAAGGCAAAAACACTCCCAGCGCAGCCGTATCAGAGCGCCTCCTCCACGAGGCAGAGGTGGGCATGCTGACCTACCAGCGCCACACGTTCCAAGCCAGAAGTTCCCCATCCAAGGACACAAAAACCAAGTTTCCTGCTGGCCTTTATTTATAAGATCCTTATTGACAAGGACAAAGTGCAACTGCATCCCCGGCGCTAGGCTAGAGGCTGCACACCCAGCAGCTCCTTCCATGCCTTCGTCACACTGGGATGGAACTACCTCACCACCATCCCTTCAGAGGCAAGGGAACAGGCCTGGGAGGCTCTGTGCCTTGGGAGGGACGTGATCAGGGAGTAGTGGAGCTGGGAGTCAAGGCAAGTCCCACTGTTCTGTGTGACCTGCTGTCAGCTGTGGTGCTGGAACACATCAGGGTGATGCCACACAAGGGCAGCAAGCACAGCCAGCTGCTCGTGCCACAATTAGCAGGAAGAAGGGAGAAGGCACAGCTCGACCTGACCCCCAACTCCAACACCAGTAGGTGGACCCTCGGCACCATGGCCAAGACCTGCTGACATCTGTGCCGCCAAGGGGGGGCCTGGCCTTTGCTGTGAGAGTGGGGCTTCCGCAGGGAGAAGGGGCTTTCAGTTAACGTCCCTGGCAGGGGCCCAGCACAGGAGCTCATATTCACAATGCTGCTAAACACACCAAACAGTGGAGGCAGGGAGTCTGAAAGCTTCAGCTGAGCTCTAAGAGCTGAGAGTGACGCACAGTGCAAAACTGCATCAAGCTGCACGTTAATGCTGTGCACATTTTTTACATTTTAAATCTCAGTTATGAACACCACAAGACAAAATCTTTTCTTGCAATGCTGGGGATGGAACCTAGGCCTCCCACATGCCAGGAGCCACAGACCAGTCCAAAACCTGTTTCTTAAGAGGTTTCCAAGATTCTGCCTGAAGTCTACCTCTTGAAGCTTCTCTTCCTAGAAGCAATGCTTAGACAGAAAGGGCTTTTGCACCCACAGAAGATCTCAAGCCCATCCACATGGAACCTCTCTAAAACAGAAACCTAGTTTAAATAATTAAGAAGTCCCCTTTCTTTGTGAATTGCACTTAGAAAAGGTGCCGAATCCACTTACTTCATAGATCTTCGAGGAAGGATCGAGCTTTGCTGCCTGAGAGATGTGGCCCCGGTGCTCTAGCGAAGGCAGGAACTGTGGAAAGGGAGACAGTCGTGGGAACTGCTGGGAGATGGCACGTGGGCCCAGTCAGGGTGCTCACAGGACTGTTGTTGGGGTCACTTAGAAGGCCTTAACTCATAGTCCCAGCCAGGACGCTGAGGACAAGTGACAACTGGACTCACAGGCTTCCCTCCCCAGAGATCCGCTGTTTCTTTTCAGGTAAAAGGCACACCAGCCAGGAGCACATATGGCCAGGACTCACCATCCTAAATGGGTTTTCAAAGGACTCCATTATGTTCTGGGCTTTTTTCTGTGCAACTGTTAATGGACTCTTTCCATTTTCCTCAGCAGTAGGTTCCTACAGGGACAGACAAAACTCCATGACCATATGTGACATCAGGATGCAAACAAGAGAAAAAGAACAATAATGACATTAGTAATATCAGCTAGTCCTTTAAGCCTTCCTGTGTACAAGGCCCTGTGCCTGTAACAGCACCTTGTAGGGCTGCAAAACTAATCTGCTGAATTGATAAATTTTCCGTGTCCCCACAACCTATGAGGCACGAGGTACTGCTCTCGTCTCGCAGCCTCTCACTGAGGCTTGGAGCAGCTACGGAAGTCTTCCAGAGCCTTGTGGCTAGCAGTGGCAAGACAAAGATTTAATCCGACACCTGCCTGGTCCGAGAGCTTAAAGGCTTTTTTTGTGTGTAGTACTTGGGGATTGGACCCAGGGGTCCTCTACAATGTTTTGTTTTTTTTTTTAAATCTTTATTTTTATGTGTTGCTGAGGATCGAACCCAAAGCCTCACACATGCAAGGCAAGTGCTCTATTGCTGAGCCCCAGCCCCAGCCCTCTCTTGTCTTCTTTTCTTTACTTTTTTGAGACAAGGTCTGGCTAAATTGCTGAGGCTGGCCTTTGAACTTGTGATGCGCCTGCCTCAGCCTCCCCAGTTGCAAGGATTACAGGTGTGCACCTGCAGGCCGGGCTGGAGGTTAACTGACATAGGAAAGATAATTATGGATCTTTATGGGAAATCAATTAAATTATGCTCCCCGTTCTGCAGAGTCCAGGGAGACCACAGCCCCTTCTGACTAAATAGCATTTCCATGTCAATGCAGCCTGGAGTCTGTGCTCACACTTACTGCTGAGCCTCTGGACGGCTCATGCTACCTTGTGGTCAACTGAAGCTCCTAGTCTTCCCTGCCCTCTTCTGCAGTGCTGGGAACTGAACCCAGGATTGAGCATGTGCTCTGCAACTGAGCTACATCCCAGCCTGACTCTTTTCCCGTGAGCTGCCAAAGCAAGATCCCATCTAAATTCATGTAATTACGTTAAAAAGGAAGTGAAGTTCAAGGTAGTAAGTACATTTTACAAGCGACATTTCATCTTGGCTTTGTCCAACATTCTGGCATGAAGGGATGACTACAAATTTACTCCTGTAACCTCCTATACCACTTAGTTTTTGTCATCTGAACATTTGGCAAGCTTGATTACTGTCTTTACCCAACAGGCAAGATTCTTCTCTCAGTTCTTTCTTTCTGAAAAATCTCTTGTTCCCAGTACTCCACCTGCTATGGTGCCCAGAGTTGCCCCTGCATGTTCTGCTTTTATCTCTGGTTTTTTGAACACTCACCCATCCTGACCAGCTCATGTACTCAGCCTTCCTTTTGTGAGGAACCTGGAGCTCCAATCACTGGTGGAAACAAGGAGCCCAGGGGTGTGAGCAGGAAGGCTCCCCGTCACAGCTCAACATGTTCTGGGAACAGGGCCCTCCACAGGTGAGTGACATGGAGTCTCCAAAACAGTGTCACTAACTGCTATGACCACTCCACAGACCTGCCTTAGCTGCACTTCACTTCCTCTCAGGAACCACAGTGCAAACCACTGGTAAAGTTTGCTCTTCTTGGAGAGTATATGTAGACAGTGCTGGGCACAGGCAGGAAGGTGCACACAGCACGGACTCCATATTTGATTAGACAGACAGTGAGTTGGATGTGGCAGGTGACAGGAAGGAGGAGCCTTGGATGCCAGAGGGTTTTGTCATGAGCAGTTGGAAAGATGGAGACAGCAGAGAAGCTGGTTTACTCAGGGAGGTGTTAGGGACACTGCTGGGTATTTGGCCTGGGTTCATGTCAGGTGGGAACATGGGATGGGATTGAGCAAATCAATGAAATGCATCTTTTAATCCAGTAGGCTTGAGAGATGCCCCTGCTCAAGGCATCGAGATGGGCAGCCCCTGCTGGTGGCTGTGTCTGAAAGCTCTGCATCTGTCACCTCAGCCACACCCTCTCCCCTACTGGGCAGTTTTCCCTTGAGGGGAAGCCCCGGCGTGTTCTGCAAAGGACCTCCTTGGAACCCTGTCTCCCTGCACTTCTCCCGCTGCAATTTCACTCTGGCGTTAGTCTCCAGGGTGTATGAATGCTCCTGGCAGACAGCCTGCTGGACGAACCCCACAATACCCACAAAGCTACCTCACCTCACCGGAGCTTCCTGTTACTTACATTAAACAATGTGATGACGGCTGTGGCGAGAAGGCATTTGGTATCCAGCAAGGTCTCCTCTTTTTGGTTAGTGAAGAGGTCCGACTGTTTCTGAGCTGGCACAGACCCTAGCCGCATGAAGTCAGGAAGGTCAAAGCCTGTGGCCTGAGGCAGAGCGGCTCTGAGCCGTGCCAACCCCACTCTTCCTGAGCCCAGGGGTTTCTACTTACTGGCAGTGGGGGTGACTGGGTAGCCATCTGGAGTGGCATGGGAACAGTCATGAGGGCCAAAGAGAACATTCTCCAACCTCTGCATCAAAACAAAACCAGCAGGCCACATGTAAATCTTGGAAGCAGCAGGAGCTGGCCCGTAAGGTTTGTGTACATGGACTCTGATGGCTGTCCCTTCCACCCACCACGGGGACAGAGGCAATGACACTCCACCTCGACAATGGGCAGTGGCCCGCTCTTCTTCACTCCAGCTGCAGCTTCAGACTAAGGAGGAAAGACAAGGGGCAGTGAGGGAGGCTGCATAAGCTTGAGGACACGTCTCCCCGCAGACTGTGGTTCCCGGGGACGTGTTTCTCTAGAACCCAGAAAGACTGCTGCGTCCTCATCCCTCCCAGTGCCTGGCACTACAGATATCTGGTGCTCAGGAATCGTGCAATTAAAGGACAGAGCTCTTTATCACGATGAGGCACCACAGGAAAGATTCCAAAGAGCGTGCAAGAGTGTCTTCTCTAGCGGTCTGGGGCTCCCTCTACTTGGACAAACTGCAGAGCTAAGAAAGACATTTATATTCTTTCTTGAGGTGCTGGGGATGGAACCCAGGGCCTTGCACCTGCTAAGCAACCACTCGACCATGAGCCACAGCCCCTGGCCCCCAGAAAGACATTTTAACATGACAAGTGCTAATGTGTTCATGCTCAGATTCTTCTTTGATTTTCAGTCTTTCTGGACCAATTATCTTTCAAAAAAACTACCACATGCTGCTATTACTACTGAGCCAACACATTGAAAACTGTCCCAATATTATAAACCAAGAGAACGCATGCTGTTTTATGGAATGATTTGCTGCCCAACCACATAATGGAAGGTAAAGCCAATTAAGAAGGTGAAACAAGGGCTGGGATTGTGGCTCAGCGGTAGAGCGCTCGCCTAGCACAGGCGGGACCCAGGTTCGATCCTCAGCACCGCATAGAAATAAAGGCATTGTCCATCTACATCTAAAAAATAAATAAATATTTTTTTTAAAAAAAAGGTGAAACAAAAAGCCTCAAACCAAGACATGCTGTCATGTCTCCAGGACCCACGAGACATGCTCATGTCCCTACTCCTGTGCACTTTGCACTTCACCATCCTGTGGATGCCTGTGTTGCAGGGGCCGTGTCACTTTCCCCGAGTCTGTCTAAACTTCAGCCTCTCCTTCACACATATTCTTTTTCTGAATCTCCGATTTTTTCTTTTCTTTTCTTTTTGCTGTGCTGGGGATGAAACCCAGGGCCTTACACATGCTGGCCAAGTGCTCTTCCACCAAGCTCTACCCTAGCCCTAGATTCCCACTTCCTACCTTCCCAATCACCTAGGTTTTGAATGTGGAGAAAATGGTTTTGGATTCCACCTTCATCAGGCCCCAAATTCAGTTTAGATAACAGGTCTACATACTTCATGCTGAAGAAAAACTGGCACCTGTTACAAAGTCCCTCTGATCTTTCGATCTGCTACCTCCTATATCTGTTCTTTCCATTCCGTGACAACCACACACTCTCAGAGCATTCTCTCTTAACATCTGGGCCACTGCTGGGCTTCCAACATGAGCTCCCTGTACTGAGATCCCCACCTCATCACATTCTGCCAGATTAACTGCCTTACAACAGCTAACTAGCCCAGTCACTAGATGCTACTGGCTGTCAGATCAGCAGAGATAAGGTCATAAAATGATCAGGATGAATTTTAGCTCCTTTTTAATATGTGTGGTATTGGGAAGAATTTTATCTTTCGACTATCATAAAGTAATGCACAGGTTGGGAGTGAAGTTCAGTGGTAGAGTGCTTGTCTAGCATGTGTAAAGTTCTGGTTGATCCCCAGCACCACACACACACACACACACACACACACACACAAAAGGCAGCTAAATCCAAAAGGACACACCTACTTAGCAGGATGAACAGCCTGTTGAGTTGGGATTCTTACCTTGAGCAGGGGCATCTCTCGAGCCTGCTGGATTAAAAGATGCATTTCATTGATCTGCTGTCGTACAAGAGGCGGTACTGGGTTGCAGCAAGCTATGATGCCCTGCGGTTCCCTAAAGACAAGGGAGAACATGTTCAACTCACTTTAGAAACAGTCCTTAGTGACTTCCCAAGAGAATAATGACTAAGAAAAGCCAGGGTCCATGGCTAAGAACCAGAAGAGAGATGATAGGAAGGCAGCCAGGCCAGTGCTTACACTAGGCCCTCTCTGGCCTGAGTCCACACATGGGAGAGCTGGAAACAGACACTCTGGCACTGCTGGTTCTCAGCTCTACAGGATGAGCAACAGACTGGATTCTGATTCTTACTCATTCTTCAAGTGACATTACAAAATGCTCAAAATCATGAGGTCTTGCAGGCACATGGTGCACACCTATATATAATCCCAGCAATTTAAGAGGCTGAGACCCTAAGCAACTTAGTAAGACCCTGTCGTAAAATACAAAATAAGGTCTGGGGATGTGGCTCAGTGGTAAAGTGTTCCTAGGTTCAATCCTTATATAAAACAAACAACAGCAACACATGAGGTCTTCTTTTTTTGGTTACCAGGGATTGAATCCACGGTTGTTTAACCATTGAGCCACATCCCCAGCACCTGCCGCTTTTAAAGTTTTTAAAAATATATTATTTAGCTACAGACAGACATAATACCTTTATTTTATTTATTAATTTTTATGTGGTGCTAAGGAATGAACCCCGTGCCTTACGTGTTATGTTTTATTTTGAGACAGGGTCTTGCTAAGTTGTTTAGAGTCTGGCTAAGTTGCTCAGGCTGGCCTAGAAATTGTGATCCTCCTGCCTCAGCCTTCTGAGTAGCTGGGATTACAGGTGTATGCCACCATGACCGGCTATGAGGTGTTAGTTTGGAAGAAAGTACAGCTGAGGCTTTTCAAGATTTTTTTCTTTCTCTGTAAGTGGCTGCTATAGCTGCCAGAGACTCAAACACAACATAAGACGTAATTATTAAAACATTCCAGTTTAGGGCTGGGGATGTGGCTCAAGCGGTAGTGCGCTTGCCTGCCATGCGTGCAGCCCGGGTTCGATCCTTAGCACCACATACAAACACAAAGATGTTGTGTCTGCCGAAAAACTAAAAAAAAAATAAATAAATATTAAAATAATTAAAAAAAAATTCCAGTTTAGAAGTTTTAGATCTTACATGGCAGCTCTTGGGCAGTAATTTTCCATTTCTTGGACTTGCTACCTTCTGAATTTAGTACACTAATCTGAGTAAACAGCTTTGCGTTAGAGTAAACAAAAAAGCCCAACTCTGAAGGACTTGTGGTCTACTGAGACAGCTGGAATACATTCACAAGCCCAGACTCACTTGGGCAGTTCTTCGGCTATCTTCAGCATCATGTGGTTCGGCAGAACGTATCTGGAATAGAACACATGGGATAACATAAAAATTCAGCTAGTAAGTTCCATTTGATGCTGGGGACATGACACAGGGGCAGAGTGCTTGCCCAGCATGAGCAAGATGCTGCGTTTGATCTGTAGGGCTGCAAAAAACACACACACACACACACACACACACACACAGAACTATAACACAGAGGCAAAAACCAGCCTTCAGAGTGGAAGAAAGAAAAAAAAAAAAGTCCAGGTGGATGTAGAGGCTCACATCACACCCCTACAGACCCGTGGGCTGAAGCAGGGTGAATGCAAGGCCACCTGGGCAACTTGGCGAGAACCTGTCTCAAAAGAGTAAATAAAGACTGCTGTGGATGTAGCTCAGTATTGTGGAGTGCTCCTGGGTTCCATCCTAGGGCTACAAAGTCCCTTTCCTGTCATCAGACAAGCCCGGCCTAGAAGAAAGGATTAAAGGACTCTGGATTCCCTTACCCATAACTTTCATCCTCCCTTCGAGCTGTTTTATCCCTCCAGGCAAAAAGCAGCTGGAAAGCTGTCAACTGCTGTGAGTTGAGATGCTTCTTTTGCTTCCGATACAGTTCAAGGTAGGACTCATCAGTGAAGATAGGTTTGACAAATTTCTGTAGAATGTTAAATATGCAATGATCAATAGATTGAAAATTGTGCCCTGGGCTCTTGAAAATGTTTGGCTCTTGTCACAGATGTGAAGAACAAAAGTGAGAACTAGATCCTAATCAGAAGTGAGCGCTGACTGTGGGGCTTGTGTGGGCCTGGTGAGGGTGTACCTTGAGGCAGATGTCCCTGCTCCGCTGCCACACCACCTGCAACTGGACAGGCTGGTCTCCACCTCGCTCCCACAGCTCTACCCTCATTCTGTCGTAGATGTAGAGCAAGTAATGGGTGTCGTCCCGGGCATAGCTGAGCATTTCTTCAGGCAGAGGGCTAGAATTTAAACACAGGGCTTGGTTCTGCTTACTGCCCCAGGGACAGCAATCCACTCTGTCTACTCACTGGATGCTAGGGCTTTCTTGAACCCTTCTGGTTTCAAACAGTCTTTTAAAGCCAGCTATTATGGTTATACCAACATTTCTTGCATTGTTTTTTTTTTTTTTTTTTGGTACTAGGGATTGAACCCAGGGGCACTTAACCACTAAGCCACATACATCCCCAGCTTTTTTTTGTATTTTATTTAGAGACAGGGTCTCACTAAGTTGCTTAGGGCCTAAGTTGCTGAGGCTGGCATTGAACTTGTGATCCTACTGCCTCAGCCTCCTGAGCTGCTGGATTACAGGTGTGTGCCACTGTGCCCAGCCTCATTTCCTGCATCTTAATATGACAAACCTTTACTTTAACAGTCAGGTGGAAAGGGAGGCAGCCCTAAGGTGACTCTCCAGCTGTATGTCCTCCTGAACCTAATAGTCTTTTTAAATATATATTTTTTTGTCCTGGAGATTGAACCAAGGGATACTTATCCACCAAGCCATATCCCTAGCCCTTTTATTTTTTGAGACAGGGCCTTACTAAATTGTATCCTCTTGCCTCAGCCTCCTAAGTAGCTGGAATTACAGGTGATGTCATCACCAGACCATTTGTGAACTTTGTTGGTCCAAATAAATTTTGTTACTATTTAGAAATTCACACATGTTGAAATGGAGAGAAGCTCAGAGGCAACTTACAAGGCATGGTACCTCAGGGAGGTAGCCAGCCATGATCAAACCTGGGGCTGTGGTTTCCAGAAAGCAGGGTAAAACTGCTACAACCCCGTGCTACTAAATCAACTGCGCACCTGAGTCTTCTCTCACACCTCAGGAGATAACTCATCCCTGCTAGAGCCAGCAGAGTTGTAAACAAGGCGGAATGGCACTGGTCAATGCTGACAAGGCATGCTTCTTTTTTCAATCGCTACTTCCAAGAAGCAAAGTGTAACAACCAACCTGATATAAATTCCACATTTCCATCCTAAACTTTTCTATTTGTGTTGCAAAAAACTCCCAGGAAAAGTCTAATACACTCATTTGAAATAAAGCAGTAACATGAACATATTCTTCCCGGCAAGAGGTTAGTGGACCCCAGGCCTTGATCTTGCCACCCCACCCACGATCCTGCCAGGTGCAAACTAACCGTATCCTCCAGTCAGCTAGCTGGTACTGCTTGTTTGATTCCACGTTGCAGTAGAGTTTCAGCAGGTGATCGAGCGAGTGCCTGCCCAGGTTAAGAAGGCGTGCTGCCTGGTGGGTATCAAACATGTTTACTACGTATAGCCCAAAGTCTTTCTGTAGCCACTCAATGTCGGAATCGGCACCATGGAAGACCTGAAAACAAAACCAACGCCATGTGATACACCAACAGAAGCCCCTTGTCTCTGAAGACAAAGCTGCCTCAAGGCCATCAGCGCCTGGGATTGGAGGCCAGCCTGGAGATGAAGATGCATGTAGTTTTAAATGCTTCCTTTAATTTGGGGCCCAGCCTTTGTCTGTACTTCTATTATACAAGGTTACAGGCTGAAGCAGCTCTATTGGCTTTAAGCAAGTCCTCAAGTCCATGCAATCCTGATGGATTAGGTTCTTGGCTGCAGCTGCTAACATGACCTGATATGGCTCCAAGTGGCAGCAAGCTAGAGACAAGAAGTTAGCATGTGCAGGGCAGGAAATGACATGATTTCTTTTAACCGTGTGCTCTAGCTGAAAGACTGCAACCCCACCTCACATGCTGGAGCTGGAGAGGGCCAGCTGACCTTAACGATAGCTGGGTCTGTGAGGCTCTCGTTGAGGATATACATGTCACTGCGAAGCTCCAGGGTGTCCACGATGAAGTCTTCTGTTCGGGTGGAAATCTGCATCAGGCAGGTGAGTCCCAGGAAGCTCCTGTAAGAGTGGTGCTAAGACAGAGAGAGGGAGGGGACGGGAGGATGGTATCCGCTAGCCTTTCCTTCACCAACTGTTTTATCTATTAACTTATATTTGGTGCTGAGGACGGAACCCAGGACCTTGTGAATGCTAATCAGCATGTGCTCTACCACTGAGTTATGCCCCAGCTCCTCCTCCACCAATTTTGAAATCAATTATACAGCAGCAAAAAATTCCATTAAAATTTGTGCTAATTTCCTACTTCTCAAGTAAGTGAATTCCCGAAAATGTAAAAATTTCACTCAAGGGTCAATTACAAGATACCTCTAAGTCTACAGCAAATTCTTGACAATTCAAGAGTTTTTCGTTGAGTTCCACAAGTTTGTCCAGGGAGGATACAAAATGGCAGGGTGTTTCTTCTACAGGTCTGTACAACTGGAGCAAGTACAGTGAGAAAAAGAAAAGAATATTAAAACCACCCTCACTAAAATACCAAGCAAACTATAAGTCCAAGCAGTGGCCTAAACTCCCTACTTTAAACATATTAAAGGAAACTCAAAATTAGATCAAATAATCTGCTTTCACTCTTCTTCCCAGGCCCCTCTGACATCACTATAACTAGGCACTAACCTGGGGTTGTGGCTTCTGAAGCACTGACTCTGGGGGTGTGAAGTGATCTAGTTCATATTGATAAGGATGTGCAAACCTAATCAATAAAACAAAAAGAAACCATTTGATTAATTCCATCAGTCAAAGGAAAAGCTGTTCTGATACAACATGTAAAAACAAGTGAGAACCAAGCATTGTGAAACTACCTTCCCTTTGCAAAAGCATCATTGGTGCAGTGATAATTCATGAGCATCAAATAAATAAGGCAATGTGTGATGGCCCTGACCATAGGACAATTTGTCTGTTTCTTCAGGGAGAATTGAAGAACCGAGACTTGATGAACATGGGAGTACTTTCTTGCAAACACTGGATGGTTGGTGTTGTAGATGACACAAAAATGCAAAATACATAATTCCTTATGATTTGGAAAAATAAACTGATCTGAGAGAGAGTGGGGCAAATGTTCTGGTTGACCTTGGGCTAAATGTTTTTTCCCCTTCTTCTCTCCTGTATTTGCATAAACACCCCAAGCCTGTGGTGAGTTTGAGGGCAGAGTTATCTTTCATTCCCTCTATTTCTCCAGCAACTTAGTCTGGCCTCATAGTGTAGAGAGGGGGCAAGGAATGAATGTAAACAGCCCCTGGCTATGTGTGAGAAAGAGGCCAAAGCCAACTTCATTATGCCAAAGCCCATATGTCTATTCTCTCTCCCTTTTTTGAGATGGGATCTTGCTATGTTGCCTGGGCTGGTTTCAAGCTCATGGGCTCAAGTGACCCTCCCAAGTAGCTGGGACTATAAGTGTGCACCTTCTTGCTGTGTTTTTGATGCTGGAGACTGAACCCAGGGCCTTGCACATGTGAGGCACACACTGCCACTAAGCAGCATTCCTGCCCATTTATCTATTTGAAGTGAAGTTTTCGCAAGATGCTAATGCTGCCAGTGAACAACCCTATTCTTTGCCTCACCTTAAGGTGAGTCCCTCCTGTGAAAAGGCAGGGTAGCATGGGGGAAAGGCAACTTGAAGAAAATGGGGGTTTACAGTTCTAGTCTCGGGGAAGTCAGCATCTTTAATATCATAGCAAATGGGAGCTAGAGTACCTGCCACTGCTTGGTACTTGGTGAGGGTTACCTGGGACAGTGCTGTGTTGGTCTCTGTGAACACAAACAGGATGCTCAGTTGCTAATATTTGTGTGAGAATGAGGCAAAAAACCACCTGTTTGACTTTTTCACATACACATTTTATAAAAGTGAAACCAAGTGAAAATGAAGCAAAAATTTGAGTAGAAGGCTTAGACACAGGCAAACTCTTACATGTCCTGCTCAACCTGCTGGGTTCGCTGCTGATGGATGAAATCCGCCAGGGCAGGGGGTACATCCAAGTCCTCAGGACGGTCCTGGGGGCGTTCCCGCCTTTCTTTAGAAAGAGCTGGAGACCCAAGCAGTGACAAAAATACCATCACAAAGGGACACACACCTTAAGGTCTTTTCTAGCTTTCCGGGTATCACTGACTCCCTTTGAAGAAAGGAAGGCAGAGAAACCTTCACCCCTTTGCTGCCTTTGGCATCAGATGGAAGAGAAGATTCACACACAGCAGCACATGCAATACTCACGTGGAGGGAGTGGCTTCTGAGCATTGGGCTTTACGAAGATCTTAGGAAGAAATGGAGTGTTGGAATTGTCAATCTTCTCTCGAAACTTGAGTTGAGGTCGGATAATGTTTTTTGCATGAAGTAGTCGAAAAGTTTCAGATTTTGCTTTCCTGCCATATTCTCCTGCCTGTGATCAATGCATACAAATGTCTTATGCCACAGCAACCTGATGAGTTAAAAAAGCAAACTATAACCAGGCATGGTAGTGCATGCTTATAATGCCAGTGACTCGGGAGGCTGAGGCAAGAGGAAGGCTGATCCTGAGGAGGATCATAAGTTCAAGGCTAGCCTTGGCAACTTTGTAAGATCCTTACAAATTTAATAATAGATAAAAAGGACTAGGGGTGCAGCTCAGTGGTAGTACATCCCCTGCATTCAATCTTTAGTACCAGAAAAAAAAAAAAAAGTAAATTCCAGTTGATGGTCTTCCAAGGAGATAAAAACATTTTGAGAGCTACTCATTTCATTTAGAATGTCTGTGCATGGGAGACTAGGAGTGCAAAGTGGAAGGGGTAGAGTCAGGCTCTATATATTTATGAGAACAAGCTAAACGAGGCAGTGCCAGCTCTGCCCAGCAAGTCAGACAGAAGTACACATTCGAGTGGGCAAGAGCCCTGTGGAAAAGCTTCCATGAAGGCCCTCGTCAAAACTGAAATGATGCCCTCACCTTCCGGTTCCAGCTGGACACTATTGTTTTGGGGACCTGTAGTCCTGCAGGGAGGACAGGTTGTTGATGCTTATTCACACCTGATGCTTCATCCAGCAAAATACCCTAAGAGCAAATGAGATATTAGGTTAGTATCTTCCTTTTGAGGTTAGCAAAGTTAATTCCCTGACATTTTTAAGAAATTTATTTGCAGAATTATGTGAGAGAATATGTACGTATCAATGCACATATGAAAACATATCTTAAGTATATACAGTTTTTATTTGTCAATCAAAAAATAACCTTTTTTTTTTTTTTTTTTTTTTGCCACAGTGCACACCTATAATCCAAGCAACTTGGGAGGCATAGGCAGAAGGATCATAAGCTTGAGGCCAGCCTTAGCAACTTAGTGAGACTTTTTTTTAAAAATTTTTTTAAAGTTATAGATGGACACAATACCTTTATCTTATTTATTTGTTTTTATATGGTGCTAAGGATTGAACCCAGATACCTCAGATGTGCTAGGCAAGTGCTCTACCACTAAGCCACAATCCTAGCCCAGAGACTTTTTTTTTTTAAAGTAAAAAAGGTTGATGATGGCCAGGTGCAGTGGCGCATACTTATAATCCCAGCAGCTTGGGAGGCTGAGGCAGAAGGATTGCGAGTTCAAAGTCAGCTTCAGCAACTTAGCAAGAAAGCAAGAACTTGTCTCTAAATAAAATATAAAAAAGGGGTGGGGACATGGCTCAGTGGTTGAGCACCCCGAGTTCAATTCTCAGTACCAAACCAAACCAGACCAAAAAACGTTGATGATGTAGCTCAGTGGTAAAGTTAGGGCGTTGGGGTTGTGGTCCAGAAGTAGAGCACTTGCCTTACACCCCCCATGCACACACACATGTGAACACACACACACAAATGTGCATCATTGTGTGAGAGGTGGGGTGATTAGGGAGTTATACCAAGCAACTGAAGCATTATATGTTCACAGACAGGTAGGGCAGTAATTACTAACTCCTGACCTGATTGACCTTCTATAGCTATGAACTTGGCTGAATGTCCAAATATGATTTCACAATGTAATGTGGCCACTAAAATAAAGATAGAGGACTGTGTCTGTTAAATAAAGAAATATAGGGGCTGAGGGTGTAGCTCAGTGGTATAGCACTTGCCTAGCATGCACACAACCCTGGGTTTTGTTCCCAGTACAGGGAAGTGGTGAGTGCCAAGGGAAGTACACTAGTTAGAATGAGAATAACAGTAGCCTGTCTAGTGTGCACAAACAGGCGTAGAAAATCAGTTTGTGCACTATTAAAAGAAATGCACCCACATGACAGATGATAGTATGGCAGGACCTAAAGTCATAAAACGTGAGACTCCTCTAAAAGATTGTGGGCATTTAGGCTGGGAAGAGATGACCTCCTGGGACAGGAGAGCAGGATGTCAATATCTCCAGGGCTGTCACTGGTTGAAGGTTAGACTTACTTGAATGATCTGTGAGTATTTCTATAAATATGCTCTCCTGTGGATTTTGAAATAAATTGATACTGACCTAGATAGATATGAATCTCCTTTCAATTCTGCAGGTTGGGGTGTTAGAGGCAGATTGTGAAAAACAATAAAAAAGAACTAAATTTTGGCTGGGCTGGTACAGAGGCTGCCTCTCTTGCAATACAAACAGAATTTGCAAATCAGAAAAATGGATTCATAGACACTTAAAAAAAAAACAAAGAGGTTTCCCCAGGGAGTGATTTTTTCTTTCTTTTTTTTTAAGCCAGTGATATTTTAAAGACAACTGTTGTTACTTTTGAAGAAAAAGATGCCAATTATCAGAAGGAGAAGTTATTTCCTATACCAAATGCTAAAATCTCTTCCTTTTCATTTTCTAAGGTGCCTGGGTTACTCCTTGCTTTCATACAACACTCTTCATTTGTCAGTGAAGTGTCTGGCAAAGTACTCACCACTCTCTCCAGAATCACATCATTGGTGTCCACTAATAAATCAAACTTGTCCTCCAGCTCAGTCACCTTGCTCCGATCCTTAATGTTGCTGCGACATCCATGGTACTGCATCACCCTACTCATGCTAAGGAGAGGAAAGCTAAGGTCAGTCTGTGCATCTTTATCTCATGATTTGAAGGAGAAACTTATCTCAAAGCTTCTTACACATGAATATATATATGTACACATATATATGTGTACATATATTTATATATGTATGTGAGTGTTTGTACACACACCGGGGATTGAACTCAGGGGCACTCAACCACTGAGCCACATTCCCAACCCTATTTTGTATTTTATTTAGAGACAGGGTCTCACTAGTTGCTTAGCGCCTTGCTTTTGCTGAGGCTGGCTTTTAACTCACAATCCTTCTGCTACAGCCTCCTGAGCCGCCAGGATTCCAGGCATGTGTCATTGCGCCCAGTCACATGATACTATATTAATAATGTATGCTGTGTTTATTGTTTTAACATGGCAAATGTGAGTTTTTCTAATTTTTCACACAATAGTTAAACAAAAATTAATGTTTATGTATTATCTGTCCTAATACACTGATTTTCAAGTTCCATGTTAATTCAAAAAGATCTGCTCTCTAAAAGTGCAAAAGTTGATATCTTTTTTAAAAGTTAAACTAAGCTGTGTGCAATGGTACACAGCTGTAATTCTAGCTATGCAGAAGTCTGAGACAGAACAAGTTCAAGGCCGGCCTATGCAAGTTAGTAACACCCTATTTCAAAATAAAATATAAAATTGAAAAAAAGGCTGGTAATGGAGCTCAGTGGTAAAGCATCTGCTGACATGCATGAGGCCCCGGGGTTCAATCTCCAGCACCACATACACAAAAAAGTTAAAGTAAAAATTATTTCCCTAATGAAAATATACTGTGTCATTTTTACATTTCATCGTTGTTTATAGTGCACAAAACTATGATTGAGGAGAAACAAATTTCAGAAAAAAATTATCCATCTCTTTGTTTTCATTTCCTTCATTAATACAAGAAAATATATAGTACTCACCATTGAAGCAACCTGTCTCCCTGTGTCTCACAAAATGCCTGGAAGCCAGGAAAACTTCGATAAAAATCATACTCATCACCAAACTGTGGTAAGCCTCCAGATGCCTTTGTGACTGCCACCACTGATCCAAGAGCGAACTGTCAAAACCCCAAAGATACAGCACATTTAAAACAAAGATCAGCATTTGCTCAGTAAGTCCCTGTTGGAAGATATGCCCATACAGCATGTTGTACCAGTACTGAAGAGAAGCGATAGGCATCCAATCTTATCTGTACAATGAATAACCCACTTGGTGCCACTCTACCCCCAGCCCTGTTCTGGGCCGTGAGAATTCAATGAACCAAAGAACCCAGTTTGGAGCCAATGTTCTTGAAAGACTGTGGGGTGACAAAACACATACACATACAGGGGCTAGGATGTAGCTCAGTGGTAGATAGCCTGCCTAGCACCGTGAGGCCCAGGGTTCAATCCCT
Organism: Callospermophilus lateralis; assembly: GCF_048772815.1. Classification (NCBI taxonomy): domain Eukaryota; kingdom Metazoa; phylum Chordata; class Mammalia; order Rodentia; family Sciuridae; genus Callospermophilus; species Callospermophilus lateralis. The sequence continues at coordinate 136,579,371 of NC_135311.1, read as the reverse complement.
AGTACTGCAAAAACAAAACAACACAAAGCCATATAAAGTCATGTGTCCCTCTGCCTCCTTAGGTGATTTCACCATCACACACACCAGTATACACACACTAAGACAGCTGTGACGTCACTAGGCTACATTATCTTGTATGTGGACTCTTGCTGACCAAAGACAAAATAACTTATATTTAAAATGGACCAGGTTTGATCTTGGCTCCACCATCTATGATTTGTAATTTTGGTTAAGTTATTCCACTTATTTGGACCTTGGTTTCCTCCTCAGAAAAATGGGCATAATAAAAAGTATCTACCCCACAAGTTGCTGTGAGGATTGAATGAGTTAATAAAATCACCTCCCACAGCACCTGGCACATCAATGCTATTATTACCCAAGTTCAAATCCATGTGCTCTATACAAGATTTACTGTGCTTCTGTGTTTTTACCTTGACGAACACCTAACATCAATACAAGCGTCCTCCAGACTCGTTCGGTGACCGATTTACAACTGGCTCAGTGGCTATCAAGCAGCACTCTACTGAAATTCTTGGGTAATGAGAAATGACCCGTCACCGACAAAGGGGGCGGGCGCGTGTAGGCCAAATGTCAGCTTTCCGAGCTTTGTGTACAAACGTCTCCCGCCAGCCAAAAAATGAGAAAGGAGGTGGAAATTAAGTCGCGGTGTGGTAGTGGGTGGCGCCGGGACCACACCTCGCGGTTCGGGGCCTGCTGGGGCCAGGAAGTGCAGTGGACGGTGCCGCAGGTCAGACACGGCGGAGCGGGGACCGCAGGCCCCGTGGCAAACTTGCCGGGCTGGCAGTGCCGCGGCTCGGAAAGGGCCACCTTAAGGCCTAAGCCTGGCCGGAGGTCGGCTCCCACTTGAGCTGCTACACAAGTAACTCCAAGGAGTCCCGCGTGCCCACAGGGAGGGCCTCATACTGCGTCCCAGCTCTGGGGCAAGGATGCTGGGGTGACAAGGCGGCACCTCCGAGGGGGCCGCGGGCCCGTGCGGAAGGCGCAGCGCGGCCGAGCCCGGGAGCCGGTCGAGGGCCAGAGGCCCTCCCCGCGACAAGCAGCCGGAGCTCCGCCCCCGGGCCGCGTGGGCTCACAGAGAGCGGCGTCCCAGGCGCCGGCGTTCGCGGCCCGGTCCCCATCGGGCTCGGCTGTGGCGCGCGGCTCTTCCCCAGGCCCGCGGCCTCCTCCCGCCCCAGCCAGGGGGCGCAGCTGCCGGCGAACCCACCTTCACGAAGCTGTCCGCGTCCGGGAAGCCCGGCAGCACCATGTCACTATCAGGCTTGGTGGCACCAGTGGCCGACGGGGACTTGGGCTCCCGGGGACTGGGGGGCGCCATCTTCCTGGCCCGCAAGGCTCTTCTCGCGAGAGTGCCGCTGACGCGCGGTTAGCGCTCTACGCGTGCGCAGGGGCCCCGGTCCACGAGCACGGACTGGCCTGAGCTTGAGCTGGAGTGTCAGGTCTCGTAGGCGTGTTCACGTACTCCTATAGCCTTACCGTGTATCATCCCAGCAACCTTGTGATCCTAGGCGGGACCGGAGGACTCAGTTCTTGCATTTAAAGCCAGCTCCCGCCAACCTCTGGTTCCCTTCCGCTCTCACCGCGAGACCAGCGCCTGCAGTTACTCCCACCCCTGAGGCATCGTGTCTTTTCCCTTGGCCTTCACTCCTAACAGCCTGTACGACCTTGACTTATGATTGTTCAACTTAAGAACTTCCCCATTTTATGTCCGTATGAAATCACAGCCATACGACCATTCTGTTTTTCACTTTCAGTTACTAAAAAAATGACATGAGATATCTTTCCATCTTCTAAAGTCTTCAATTTCTTTCTTTAGTGTTCTGTAGTTTGTAGAGGTCTTTCACCTCTTTTTAAAAATTGAGTTTTTTTTTTTTTTTGGAGGCTATTGTGAATGAGGTAGTTTCCTTAATTTCTCTTTCAGAGGATTCATCACTGGTGTATAGAAATGCATTTATTTGATTTATGGGTATTGATTTTATATCCTGCTACTTTGCTGAATTCATTTAATTTCTTTCAACTGTCTAATTGCTCTAGCTAGAGCTTCAAGAACTATGTTGAATAGAATTCGTGAAAGAGGGCAACCCCGTCTTGTTCCAGTCTTTAGTGGGAATGCTTCCAATTTTTCTCCATTAAGAATGATGTTGAGGGGCTGGGGATGTGGCTCAAGTGGTAGCGCGCTCGCCTGGCATGCGTGCGGCCTGGGTTCGATCCTCAGCACCACATACAAAAACAAAAACAAAACAAAACAAAAAAAAGATGTTGTGTCCGCCAAAAACTAAATAATAAAAAAAAAGGATGATGTTGATACAGTGAATCGAAGAGCATTCTGTCATGTATAATTAATTAGAATAAACAAATTTTAAAAACTATATGCAAAACTCTTAGTGTGATCTGTAAAATTTAGTGCTCAATTACGTACCATCTTGTATAATTCACTAGATTCTGATAGTAGAGAATGTGGACCATACGTGTCTTTCTATCTCACTGTGTTTTGTTTGGTGTTAAGCATTCATTAAAGGTTAATAATGAAAAAAAAAAAAACTGATATGAGCTTTCCTGTGCTTTGTTATAAAATAGGCTTTGTGTGTGTGGATTTTGCCCAACTGTGGGCTAATTAATGTAGATGTTCCCAGCATGTTTAAGGTAGGGTAGGCTGTATTAGGTGAATCTGAGGACAGGGAGAGTGGCTCAGTGGTAAGTGCCCCTGGGTTCAATCCTCAGTATCACAAAGCAAGCAAGCATAGAAAAATTAAATAACTTGTCCCAAATCACACACGTAGTGTGAGATAGAGTTGAGATTTGAAACTCAGTCTTTTGCCCCTATAGCCTTGATTCTTTTTTTTTTTTTTTTGGTGCTGGGCATGGATGGATGGTACAGGGCCTCACACATACCAAGCAAGGGTTCTGTCACTGGGCTACATTCCCAGCCCAGCCTTAGCCGCCTCCTCCTCCTCCTCTTCCTCCTCCTTCTTTTTTGGTACTGGGGATTGAACCCAGGGGCACACAACCACTGACCACATCCCCAACCCTATTTTGTATTTTAGTTAGAGACAGGGTCTCACTGAGTTGCGTAGAGGGTCACTTTTGCTGAGGCTGGCTTTGAACTCACGATCCTCCTGTTTCAGCCTCCTGAACTGCTAGGATTATAGGTGTGCACCACTGTGCCCCTCTCCAGTTTTGATTATATTGCCTCTTAGTTCTAAGGCCCTGGTTTATGAAAGCTGATGAATGCAAGGATCTTGTCATTCTTTTCTGCATCCTCTGGTCACACAGGATTACATGAAACCATTTGTGATTGAGGGTTAGACTTTTTTTTTGGCGGGGGTGGGGTGGTATGAAGGATTAAACCCAGGGGCACTTTACCACTGAGCCACATCCCCAGCCCTTTATTATTTTTTCGTTTTGGGACAGGGTCTCACTGAATCTCTTACAGCTCCCTAATTTGCTGAGGCTGGCTTTGAACTTGTGATCTTCCTACCTCAACCTCCAGAATTGCTGGGATTACCAGGCGTGCACCACTGCAATTGGTGGTTAGACTGTTCTTAAAGGCCTTCATTAGCTCTTCCCTGCCCCTGGTAATTCATGTCTACAAAGCCATAAGACTTTGCTTAGATAACTTAAAAACCTATTAGATTCACCACAGTTCAGACTTTGCTTTCCTAATCTTTTATGAAAGATAATAAAATATCACTGAAGACATGAAATTGTCTCATCTGGAGCCAAGGAAGTTATGAGGATCATATTTTTGGGAGCAAAATGGGTTATACATGGTGTTTTAGTCATCTTTTGTGTTGCTGTGGCCAAAACACCCAACAACAGCTTAGAGGAAAAGTTTCTTTGGGGCTCGTAGTTTCAGTCTCAGTCCATAGACAGCTGCTGACACCACTGCCCTGGGCCCAAGGAGAGGAAGAACATCATGGGAGAAGGGTCAGTGGAGGAAAGCTGCCGGGGGTGGGGTAGGGAGGGAGATCACAGGCAAGACCCCCCAGTGGCCATCTCCTCCAGCCATACCCCATCTACCTACAGTTAACACCCAGTCCCTTCAAGCTAGGATGGACTGATTAGGTCACAGCTTTCACAGTCCAAGCATCTCCAAACATTCCTGCTTTAACACTGGAGCTGTTGGGGTATCTCATATCCAAACCCTCACACATGGTACGAGACTTTCTAGCTGTGAGTGTGCAAACTTACTAGTTTCACTGTGGGATCCAAATTCGTTTTGTGATTTTAAAATATTTTATTTATTTATTTTTAAAAATCTTTTTCAAGGGCTGGGACTGTGGCTCAGTGGTAAAGTGCTTGCCTCGAATGTGTGAGGCACTAGGTGTGCTCTACCACCTAGCTATACCTCCAGCCCTTAATCTTTTTATTTTTTAATATTTTAGTTGTAGTTGGACACAATACCTTTATTTTAATGTGGTGCTGAGGATCGAACCCAGGGCCTCTCAGGCACTAGGCAAGTGTTCTACAGTTGAGCCACAACCCCAGCCCTTAATCTTTTGTTTTTAATGCAAGAGTTGTCTCATGAACCTTTATGGAGCACCAATCGGAGATGGGTCTTCTGGCAGTTTTGGGGGAAAGACATATGATTCCTATCCTTTAATTATCTTCTTCCTCCTATATTAGTTCTCTGAATAGTTTTTGTTGGTGCTGGGGATCAAACCCAGCTTTGTGCATGCAAGGCAAGCACTCTACAAACTGAGCTTTATCCCTAGCCCTCTGAATAATTTTTAAATGACGAAGTATTTTTATTAAGTAGAAGTAGACCAAAGAAATTTATTTTTTTTATTTTTATTTTTTTTTTTTAAAGAGAGAGTGAGAGAGAGAGAGGGGAAGAGAGAGAGAATATTTTTAATATTTATCTTTCAGTTTTCAGCGGACACAACATCTCTGTTTGTATGTGGTGCTGAGGATTGAACCTGGGCCGCACGCATGCCAGGCGAGCGCGCCACCGCTTGAGCCACATCCCCAGCCCCGACCAAAGAAATTTAGAAAAAAATAATTCCCTTAAACAACTAAAAATTTTCTCTGGAAGTTCTCTTTAGGCATGTTCTTTCTTTTGAGGGAATGTAGGGCTGGGTATGTAGCTCAGAGATAGAGTGTTTGCCTAGCATACATAAGCCCTTGGTTTGATCTTCTGTACCATAAAAAAATAAAAAAACCCCCAAAAGACCAAAAGTGCATGTGCCATCTGTAGGATGCTGACCAGCTCTACTTAATGCCCCCTCTTATTACTCCAGGAGCTTCCTCTGCCCACATGCCTTCTGATTTTCTTTCCGTCTGTTTGCTACCTATTGCCCACTCCTGCCTTGAACCTCGCAGCATCAGGTCCAGAGGCCTTGAGGGGACAGTGAGGAGGCTCTACTCTCTGGCATCCTTTCCCCTTATCTTCCTGTTGTTCCTTTTATTCTCTTCTGATCACTGAGCCACACATACTGAGCTATGAGGTTTGACCCTGCGAACGTGCCATTTCTCTGTCAAATGTGGCTGGACACCGCAGCTCCATATGGGTCAGGTTAACACTTGCCTTTGCTGCAGATATGATGCTTCTACACACCTCAGCATCTTGCGCTTCCTTTTCTGCTAAGGCTGTCCCCATGTGCGTCACCTGACAAAATCCCACTCCTCCTTGAGCTGTCCCAACATGCACTTTTCCATGAGGCTTTCCTGGTATTCTGGCAGAATTAGTGCTTCTGTGTATGGCTCCTCTTATCACTTAGCGGGGGTAGAATTCTCAGTTCTGCTGCAGGATACCCCACAGAAAGGGACCACGTCACATACATCCTTGTGTCTGTTGTACTCCTCTCATACTAACTGTGACCCCCTCCCCTTTAGTGGTGCCAGCATATGAATCCAGGGCTTCCCACAAGCTAGGTAAGTGCTCTAATGCTGAGCTACATCCCCAACCATCCCTCTGCTTCCTTTTTGAATTTACTAATAATTATGAATAAAAAGCTGCTCGTGTACATGTTTTTAAAATTCTGATGTCATTTATTGGCACAAAAATTATTCAGATACAACATGGTGTCTAGACGTGGCTACATCCTATACTCTGTGCATTTAGTCAAATATTTACTTTGCTCATAATTCTGCACACAACCTAGCCTGTCCCTCTGTGTTCAGTACTTCTGTGATAGCATTTGTGTTTTAAACCCTTGCTTCAAACACAGTGCATTCAATCCACTGAACATGGGGCCAGCATGGGCCCCAATGTGTGGGAACTACCAGGCATCTGCACAGACTGCCCTCCTGGCAGTTCTGGTCTGGGTTAAGTGTGAGCTGCAGCAGCACTGGGTCAGGCAGAACACTGACCTGTCCTGGCTTGTCCTGCACATGTTGCCACTGCTGTCCAGCGACCAGTGAGGTAAAGGGAGGAACTTCTGCTTCTTCATAGTCTAGGACCCTGATCCGTGTTCTCCACTGCCCCAGCCTTTTTGACTGTGCCGAGTTGCTGGACCCACCTTGAGAGGAGCGGCCAGGCCAACCTCTGTCAGAAGTCATTTGAGCTCTCTTGTGAGTAAAATCGAAACCCGTATTTCTGAAGTTATGGATCTTCTGTTCCCCAGAGTCGATGGCTTGATCGTGTAGTATTACTGTGTTTCACTGACCTGGGAGCCGCATCAAGCCTTGTGTTTCTGACAATATCTTCTTTAACAGCAGCTAGAAAGTTGGTTCAAACCAACTTCGAATATACAGTAGTTCTTTTCATTTACATTTCAAAATATTAACAAACTTTTTGACCATAGTTTCAGTTTGGTGAAGCGTGGACCAAGTATGAAAGCCTCAGGGGAGATACTGTGGGCATAGTGGGCCTCCCGTCACCAGAAGGGACACCTAGGAAGGGATACAGCAAAGGCAGAGACACATGGTTCAGTAACCTGAGCTTCTTCAAATCTCTACCCTGATGCTTTGAAAATGAAAAGACCAAGGTCTGACAACCCTGTAGCATTCCCTGGACTCTCTCACGCTTAATCGTGTGGGACACACTCCTCTACAGTCAAGGGCCAATGCCACTGAGGTCCCACAAGGACATTCCCTGCTGCCCTCTCTCCAGTTTCTGCCTTCAAGTGTGCCTTGGGCAGTTAATCAAAGGAAACCCGGATAGTCCCTCAGGCCACATGCAAATCATCAATGTGTCTTCATCTTCTTCCGGTCACTGCTCTAGCTTCTTTCCTATGCCCTTCCTGAAGTGATGGCAAAAATTCAAAAGAGCCCCCACAAACAAGCCAGCTGGCAGCCCTGCTGTTCCAAACCACTGCTCTTTGGGCAACTGTAACTTATTTTGGTGGCTGCCTTCTGAATGTGCATCTGCAACTCCCAGTTTTCTTCCTTATGGAACAAGGGGCACAAACAGTGAATACCAGCTCTTAAAGGATCAACCTGTCACTGCCCTGTGATTACTTCACTGAATCTGCTTTAGCTTCCGAGGCTTGGGGCCACAGTTGGGGTCCTCACTGCTGATTTTAACAATGCATCCTTGAGATGCCCACTTACCAGCCAATGTAGCACTGGCAGAGGTTTTCATGGGATGTTGCTTGTTTGATGAGCAGCTCAACTTGTGTTGGAACGTCCAAGGTATCATCATGGGAAAAGTCCCGACCTGGCACAGAAGAAAGAGCAACACAGCCATCAGCACCTGGCATTAACAGGTCCCTTGTCTGCTGTTTTGTACAAGAGTCTAAGCAGCCGCTGTCAGTCAAACCTCACATGTGAGTTTGAAGGATGCATCATGACTGCTTTTAAAAACCCATCTCCAGCTGACCTGAGGGCACACTGTCTTGTGTCAGTATAGGCTCGGTTCAGGGAAGACAAAGTCTTGCAGTCAGCTAAGTTCAGGAGTGGCGAGGATCTGGCCTAGGGATCTATCCCAAAATCCTTTTTTGAGTTGAACAAGCACAACAAAAAGCCTGTTCTGTTTGAAATCCACAAGCCTCCAGTTTTGAACAGCAACCTCCATCGCAGATTCATAATCTCAGCTTCAAACAAGCGCTCTGTGCAGTACGGCTGGCCTAAGGCACTTCTTTGGTGACATGCCTTTCCACTTCCATAAGGGCCATCTCAAGTTCTTTCTCCCCGCTGACACCTGAACCCCTCCTCCTGTTTCTCACCCTCAGCAGATGCCCTCACCTTCCACTTTTAAGGTAATTAACCATCACGAGCAGCTCCAGACCCTGCTGATGTGTGAGGTCATGTCTGCGGAGCTGTGCAGCTGGCTTCAGCTCACATAAGCTGCTCCCCCAACCGCCTGGGAGGAGCACCCCTATGCCTTGAGCAGTGAGAATGTGGAGATGGGGCAAGCCAGCCATGGGCTGTGTGTGAACTATGCGCATTGAGTGCACAAAGTGGACTGAACCGACGTTGCCCTCTGTTTGGGCAGGCCTTGCTCTGGTCTTTTGCAGCTCATGAGATGGGCATGGCCTCCTAGATGTCAGTCAACCTGCTGACAGCAGACATCATCAAGCTAGACTCAACCCCCTGAAACCTAACCCCTTCCCTCATTTGAATGTCTTCTTCCCCAAAAAAGGGGTCAGCACATGCTCTTCTCTCTTTCCACTGACCCCTAAGGTCAGAGGAGCCGTCACAGGACCCAAAGAAAAAAGTATTTCTCTGTCTCTGTGTGATTATCTCATGCAGCCCAGTTCACCTGGAGCGACCTTGAGTGTTTAGTGACACTGACACTACTGCTCCGCCACCTCACTCAGGCTAATTCTTTCTCAGGAGACTGGCAGGACTATCTGTTCTCTTTCTTGTATTTCTTGCTTTCTTTTGGTAGGACTGAAGATCAAACCCAGGACCTTGCGCATGAGAGCATGTGCTCTACCACTGAGGTACATCCCCAGCCAATTTTAGATTTTATTTTGAGACAGGATCTAAGTTGCCCAGTCTGCCCTTGAACTTGTGACTTTCCTGCCTCAGCTTCCCACATCTCTGGGTTGTAGGCAGCAACCACCATGCTAGTTCAACTCCACCTAACTGCCCCCTTTCCATATTCTGTAAGCGTGCTCCTCTCTCACTGAAGGAAAACAGCTGGGGCCAGGGGTGCAGCTCTGCCCCCATCATGGCTCTGGCTGCCCTTTGATTCTTGCTTTTCTGCATAAACTACTTAAGAGCATTTAACCCCTCGCTCCCTTCTTCTTCCTTCGCTCTCTCATCTCCTTAGCTGCTTCAGTCTGGCTGTCACTCATCATAGGTCTCAGCTGGTCACCAGTGACTTGGACCTGGCTTGATTCCTGTTGTCCCTCATGCCCCAACATCAATACTTCTGATTTTTTTGGCAGCGCTGGGGATGGAACCCAGGGCCTCAGGCATGCTGGGCACACTCTCTTCCATTAAGCTACATCCTCAGCCTGATCCTTTTGACTTGAAAACCTCTTTGAGATCTCTAGCACCCGGCTCCACTCCCACCACCTGAGTCTAATCAGTGCTGCATCTACCTGGACCCTGAGGCAGCCTCTTCCCTGGTGCACCTGCACACCCTCCCTCTGGCCCTGTCCTCGGGCCACAGCAGGCAGTATTCGCCACACATGCTGGGCCTGCCCACTCCATGCCAAACCCGCCGGTTTTTCCCACCGCTCTAGGGTGGAAACAGAGGCCCGAGCTCTGCCTGGTGTGCTCTGTGCTCCTTCTACCCTGCGTTTCTGGCCTGCCCTTGGACCATATTTCTCGCCATCGCCCCCTTGCACGTGCTGTTTCCCGTGCCTGCAACAGTGTCCTCTGAATTAGCTCCTTTTTCAGAGTATCGCTCATGGGTTGTTTCCTTAGGGAAGCTTTTCCTGCACTTTTTTTTCTTTTAAAATATTTTTTAGCTGTAGATGGACACAATACCTTTATTTTATTTATTTTTATGTGGTCCTGAGGATCAAACCCAGTGCCTCATGTGTGCTAGGCAAATGCTCTACCACTGAGCTACAGCCCCAGCGCTTTCCATGTACTTCTGAACTTGATTAAGTTCTCCTATTGTGGGCACCACAGCCCCAAGTCTTTTCTCTTCTATTTAGTAATACTGTTCCTTTCTGGACTCTAAGCTCCCTGGAGGTGAAGAACCTGTTTCCACCACCTTGGCCCTTTCAGCATTAGGTACATGCTGGATAAAAATGCCCTGATTACAAAAATTAAGGTGGGAGACTCCAATGCTCAGTGCCCAGCATCCTGTGTCTTGTCTGACTCTCAGCTCCCTCTGAGGGGGCCACTCAGCATCTTCTATAGGAGGAAACAGGCTCAGGCACAGGCAGTGGAGCTGGAGTTTTGCTTCCTGGTTTGTTACCCTTCATGTCATACCCTCCCAATATCAGTGTGAGAAACTCCTTTTCAAAAGCACCATCTCTGCATTCTATTCTCTCCCCTCTGTAATGGCTGCCAGAATCTAGGCGGTCAGTCCAAGTGCTCTAACATCATACCATAGTGACAGAAGACATCTCCCTAAATTTGGCTGATTTTGGAGCACACAGAACTTCCTATATCCTGAGTTAAATGAGGCAGAGTTATGTGATGGTGGTATCAATCATTAGCAAGAAGACCCATAGGGCGTGCTCCAGTGCTGGCCACAGAGGTAGTCTGTGAGCCACACAGGGTCGAAACAGGCGTGCAGCCCCTAGAGTAGGGCTGCCTACCCACTGGAGGGGAGGACTGTCTCCTCAGACTTTATGTTCCGTTTAAGTGAACACACTCACCAGTGAGCTTATCGCGAACCCGGTTAATAATCTGAATAGCTTTCTTGTTTAGGGCTTCTGGCTTCACCAAACCGTCTCCAACTGGAATATAAAAAGTAGGAATTAACAGTAAGAACTGTCATCAGAATAGATAAAAAAACGCTCCTGCTTTTTGTAAACATTCAGCTTTTGAGCATTGAGCAATCCTTCCTCTGTATCCACCTCTGTCCTCAGAATGTAATGAGATCATGGAACCTTTCCTCTCAAAGGCCATTTTGTTACTGTGTCTTGCTGACCCACTCGTGGTTCAACACAGCTTCTATTTTCTTAATGAGCTAGTTGTTGGTACAAACCCCCAGAGGTTGAACTTACTGAAAGAATGAATAGATTCTGGCACCGTGGTCCCTGTTTTCTTATGAGCTGGTTCTCCAAGTTCCACACCATCCAAAATTTCTAGGGGGAAGAAATCAATTAGCAAAACATACAAAAACCACAAAGTCATTGTTAGCGCAGCAACTATGGCCCTACGCTCCACAGTCCTTTACTATGTGCCTCTCCTGTCTCAGGTGGAGGACAGAACTTTATGCTACTCTTCATGTATTAAAACCTTTTGAAATCTGCACAAGGGACCCCAAAGGCTGCAGGTAATAGGAAGCTGGGCAATCTGAGTATCCATAATCCTGTCACGGGGCTGTAGAAGTAGCTAGTGGTAGAGCACTTGCTGAATGTGTACCAGGCCCTGGGTTCCATCCCCAGCACCGTAGGGGCAGGCGTGGTTGGGGATCCTCACAAATCCTATCACAGTGTCCAGGGTATAGTCCACACTTGTTCACATGTGACTCTGAATCAGCAAAACTCTGTTCCTTCTTATCTGACGAGAGTCTTTCCATTCAGTCAGGATGAATTGTCCTTTTTCTAGATAGGTGGTTGTTAATGCCTTTTGCCCAAGTGCCCCTTAACTGCTAGAACTCAGATTGAATCCAAGAGTGCTCTGCCACTGAGCTATATCCCTGGTGCTTTTTATTGTGAGACAAGGTCTCGTTAAATTGCTGAGGCTGGCATAGAACTTGCAATCCTTCTGCTTTGGCCTTCTGAGTTGCTGGGATCACAGTGTGTGTGTGTGCCACTGTGCCTAGCCCCACGCCACTTCTCGTTGAAACCGAAGTGCTTGAGGACTGAACAGAGTGTATTAGTCTCTCCCCCTCTCTCTTTTTTTATCCCCAGTACTGGGGACTGAATGCTGGTCCTCATGCGTGCTAGGCAAGCGCTCTACCCAGCCCCGTTCTCTTATAATGTCAAGTATATTATGGTCAGTTCAATAATGTGATTCTGCACATCTGCAGGACAGCCTTTGTTTGTATAGTACCTTCCCTAACTTATTTGGTTTAGTTAAGTAACTAGTTGCAAATGTCCCATAAGGTATTTGTAGAGAATATTTTTGTACCCAACAGTGTATTTCAAAGTGTGAACTTCGTAGGATGTTGTTAGATGTCAAAGAAAAAGGGTAGGGGAAGAGAGAGAAAGAAAAAAAAAAAAAAGCTAACAGAGCTAAACACCTGACTCAAGCACTTCTGTGTTTTTAATATACAAAAGGTACTCTGGCTCTTGGAGGGCCACATGTCTTCCTGGACTACCGCCTGTGAAGGACACACATGGAAACAGTGTTTCCCATGATTTCAGGGCTCCTTCAGAGATATAAGCAGATTTCTGCTGCTTCTACCTCCCTTGTAGAACTATTATTAATGCTTCAGGGGTGGAAGGCATAGTTCGGTGGTAGAGCACTTGAGGCCCTAGGTCCCATCCCCAGCGGAGCAAAACAAAACAAAGCAAAACATGTGAGGAGCGAAAATCTCCACCTGATGCTGTTGAAGGGCTTGCTCAACACTGGCTGATATTCAGACATACTTTTAACTGTTTTTATAGACAGATTAAAATCAGATGATAAAAATCTTGGAGCTTAAGGTACCTACTCCATCCCGCTAGATAGTAAATAAAAAACAAGTTAGTGCTTGGTGCTTGGTAAATATTTTTAGACCATGTTTCTGAAGTTCAACAATGCCTGCTGGGTGATGTTAGCAGTGTAGCATCTCTGCCTGCGCTATCACTGTCAAGAACTTGAGAAAAGCATGCTGACATCCTTAATATTAAGTAGCCAGAACCACTTTGAATCTTGCCTTCCAGCAGAAGGAATGTCTCCCCATTCAGATGCTCAGCTCCTTGGGTGCACTCACCTACTGACTGACCTGCAGAGTAGGAATCTGTCCGCGTTCGAGACCGCTTGTTGCCTTTGGTATTTGCTAGGGAAAGAAAGAATTAAAAGTGCCTCAGACTTTCACTTTGAAGAAATTGGTTGATATACTTGCTTACAATTTCAAAAATGAGATTTTCCCAAAAGGTACAATTCTGAAGAAAGAACAAAGAAATATTACTCAGTAGTAAAAGGGGTTGTGAGCATGGAATAGGACATCCGGGAGGTTACTCTATACTGTAGAGTTGGATTTACAGCATCATATGGAAACTGTAAGGTCAAAGTCTGATTTAATCACAGTGGATTAGAAGCCTCATATTGGTGAAACATCCTCAAAGGAGGCAGAAACAGGCTAGACGATAGATACTGCAGTCTCAAGTTACAACTGTTCACATTTTTATTAAAATTCCAGCTTATCCAAATCAGCTTATCACTAGGTACCTAAGTTTATCCTAAAAAAATCTTTTTTTTTTTTTTTTGGTACAGAGAATGAACTCAGGGGCACTCGACCACAGAGCCACGTTCCTAGCCCTATTTTGTATTTTATTTAGAGACAGGGTCTCTCTGAGTTGCTTAGTACTTTGCTAAATTGCTGAGGCTGGCTTTGAACTCACCATCCTCCTGCCTCTACCTCCTGAGCCGCTGGGATTACAGGTGTGTGCCACCACACCCAGCCCATTATTTCAATTAATATTGGAGTTTTCTAGTTTAGCTATTAAAAATACTTGAAATTCTTTTCTAGCTACCTGAATGCTCTAGGAGAAGAGAAAGCAATAGTTGGTAATACAGCTCAGGCTCCAGGCTCAAAGGAAGAGGTCAGTGGAACGTAATGTGGCAGGTACTCTAATTTGGAGGGATGCAAACCCCAGCCTCCCACACTTGAAAACACTTACTGTCCATCAGCCTCCAGTTCAGCAAGGGATCATAGACAAAGGCCTCCAGTACAGCCATGACACTGTCCTTGTGTTCCCGAAGCACTTCCATCACCGTGTGGCATGTGATTCTGTAGTTGCCATCTAGACCTGTAACCTGGAGAAGGGACAGAACATTGCACCTCAGGAGTCATTGGTGCCTCATGACCAACAGTGATAGAGTACCTGTCACCATCACCTAGGAAGGAAGCATGGCAGGACTGTGATACGTATGACACCAGGTCTGATGTGAAGTGGTGAGACTTTCAAAGACCACTCCTAATACGTGAGAATCAAGAGGAACCTGCTACAGAAGTCATGTGGCCATGCTGGGGAACTGATGAGCTCTAATGAGCAAGTCTGTTGGTCCCATTTCAGTGCAGTGTGTTCCCAATATCCACTCACCTCCATAGCGTTGGTCAACATTCTTGTTAGTCTAAATGGAATCTTCTCTGGAAATTTTTCTCTGGTCATAGCAACCTATGGGATAATCAAAGGTAAAAACAAATGTTTAGACAGTTTTCTTTAACTAAAGTAAGGTGAAGGCAGGTAGCTTTCCTTTGTCTCATCTGTACTGATTCACATGACAACACAGAAATGAAGCAGCTTGAGTTTAGTGAAGGGACTGATTATGGGGATCTGAATGAGGCTAGGAACCCCAAAAGATGGAGAAGGAAAAAAAAAGAAAAAGAAAAAGAAAAGGACAAGGGTATATTGCCCAAGTGCTTGACCAGCAAGCAGCATGCAGGGTGGTGGCAGATTCCTTCACTTAGCGAAGGGTGTGTGGAGAGTGGCCCCTGCCCACAGGGCTTAGAGTCTGACCTCAGCCACGGATTTCAAGGCTGCAACTGACTTGATCTTGTCGGCAGGAGTGATGCGGGAGAGGAGGGATGTTTGGGGCTTATGTTTGCCTGAACTGTCAGAGCAGAGTGAGGTCTGTCTGACATGGTTTCAGAAACATGTTTACCTCAAAGCAGTCCCCAAAATCAATGTGCAGGATCTTTCCACTCAGCCGGTCCAGCATCAAGTTAGATGGGTGTCTGAGAAGCAGAAGGGAGAGACGGGAAGGGTCAACAAGCAGCACTGACAAATGAATCAGTGAGGATGTAAAACTCCAGACCAGGGGCTGGCAGACAATAGTTCTGAGGTAAGTCTGGCTCCCACCTGACTTTATAAGCCACGTTTTATTGAAAAATGGCCTTCTTCATTTCTGTACTCTTTCTAGTTGGTTTTATGCTACAGTGGCAGAGCTGGCACTGTGACAGAGGCCACATGGCCCACAAAGCCCAAGATATCTATCATTTGCTCTTTACAGAAAAAGTGCCTGTTCCTGCTCTGGAGCCACAGTGAAGATTTACCTGTAGGAGTCATCAGGAGAATCTGCTTCTCCAGGGTCTTGGGTCACCTGACAAACAGTTTACGGCAGTGAAAGCCCCTCAGTGGTAAGTCTCTGTCATTACTATCATGTAGCTATCACAGGATCTGTCTCCATGAGCCCCTGAGCCAATCCGGGGAAGGTCATCTGGCTTTTGTCAATAGGTGTTCTACTAGTTTTTTTTTTGTTGTTGTTGTCATTTATTGTATTCTTTTGAGACAGGGTCTTGCAATGTTGCCTGGACTAGTCTCTAACTTCTGGGCTCAAGTGATATCCCACCTCAGTCTCTCTTTTTTTTTTTTTAGCAGGGATCGAACTCAGGGCACTTGACCACTGAGCCACATCCCCAGCCCTTTTTATATTTTATATAGAGACAGGGTCTCACTGAGTTGCTTAGTGCCTTGCCATTGCTGAGGCTGACTTTGAACTCATGATCTTCCTGTCTCAGCCTCCTGAGCTGTTGGGATTATAGGTGTAGGCCACCCAACCCGGCCCTGAATTATTTTTTTAGTCAGTAAGTTTGGATGAAATTTATTATGCAAAAATATCATAAGGATCTATTTTGGTTGGTTTCAATTGCAGAAACAGAATCAACTATCTTAGCATCATATTAATTATTTAATATTTACTAAGTCAATGTAATCAATCTTATTTATTGTAGCTTATTTAGCACACCTAACCAACCTATGGAGAAAGTAGTACTCTTGAGCTACAGTTTTGTTTCTCTCTAGTTGAAGTGTTATCCTATTAGAATAAACAGATGAAGGCTAAGGTTGATGCCGTAAAAGAGGTCTAAGTAGCTGGGCACAGTGGTGCATGCCTGTAATTCCATCTACTTGGAAGGCTGAGGTAGAAGCATTGTAAGTTCTAGCCAGTTTCATCAACTTAGAGAGATCCTCTCTCAAATAAAAAATTAAAAGGGCTGGAGATATAGCTCAGTGGTAGAGCACTTGCCTAGCATATGTGAGCTCCTGGAGTTTATTCCCTAATACTGCAAAAGCAGAAACAAAAACAAAAAACCCCAAAGATGTCTAAAGTAAAAACACAAATAGTTATTTGCCAAAAAGTCATAAATCTCACCGGAAAACAAATAAAAAGAAAACTACTAAAACAAAAGGAGACTAAAAGAAATAAATTAAATTCACTCACCTATCTCCTAGGCCCAAAATATATCCAACCATTGACATGACTGCTAAAGAGCGAGTGTAATTGGTTCTTCGGTCAAACCACACCTACAAAACAGGAACATTAGTGAACCCAAGCGCTGGAAACTTTATTCCAACACAGCCAGACCCCAATCCCTTCTGTTCTTTTATTCCATTAATAATCAGTGGGAACATAGGATGGAATAAAGATCCCATTCATGAGTATAATAAACAACTATGTCTCAGAATAAACTTAATTGGAAACATGTTAGGTTTCAGTGAACAAGTAAACTTTTCTTCTTAAGAACATAAAAACTTAAGTGAAGACTTTATGAAAAGACCCACTTCAGGATTCATTTAAGATTGCAGAGATGCAATACCTTCCAAATTATCATTTGATACATTTAATATAATTCCAATATAATTTCAGTGGCATTGAGAGGCATGGTGGCACATGCCTGTAATCCCAGTGTCTCAGGAGGCTGAGGCAGGAAAATCCCAAGTTCAAAGCCAGCCTCAGCAACTCAGTGAGGTCCTGAGTAATTTGGAGAGACCCTGTCTTCTCAAAATAAAATATAAAAAAGGCCTGGGGATGTGGCTCAGTGGCAAGGGCCCCTGGGCTCAATCCCTGGTTTAAAAAAAAAAAAAAATTCAGTGGCATTTCAACCTTGACAAAATGCTCCCAACATTTATCTGGAAGAAAAAATACGTGAAAATAGCTAATGTGAAGAGTCTTATATTAATGGTATGGTACTTATGGAGGAACAGGCAGAGGGAATAATGAAGCAGAAGCCACAGAAAGATATCCCTGGGCATGGAGGAATTTAGTGTATAATAAAGACAGATTTTGGGCTGGAGTTGTGGCTCAAGCGGTAGCACGCTCACCTGGCATGCGTGCGTCCTGGGTTTGATCCTCAGCATCACATGCAAACAAAGATGTTGTATTTGCCAAAAACTAAAAAATAAATATTAAAATTCTCTCTCTCTCTCTCTTAAAAAAAGAAAAAGAGTCTAGGGATGTAGCTCAGTGGCCAAGAACCCCTGAGTTAAATACCTAGTACTAAAAAATACAAATGAAGATGGAATTTTTCAAATAGTGGGGAAAGATGGGTTATTTGGTAAATAGTGTGGTGGCAGCTAATCATCTTTTAAAAAACAAGTTACACTGTAGTTTTATTGATTTATTTTTATTATTGTTATTTTTTTGGTATTGGGGATTAAACCTAGTGGTGCTTTAACCACTGAGCTACAGCCCGAGCCTCTTTTTTTTTTTTTTGGAGACAGTAAATTGTCAAGGCTGTCCTCAAACTTGTGATCCTTCTGCTTTAGCCTCCTGAGTTACTGAGATTACAGGTGTGCACCATCAAGCCCAGCCCACCTTAGTTTAAAAATACATTCTAGATCCTTCCAGCTCGTAAGTGTGATGATTGAGTATTCTTGCTATTGTGTGAGATATGCCTCCCTCTGAACTTTGTTATGTTGTTGGCACATTACCCATCTGACGTGAAAAAAGAAATTCCAAACTGGGTTAGAATTTAATTGTAAAAGCAAATCTTATAAGAAAATATAGGTAAAAAGAGACATCAGCTTGAGGTGGAGAGAGCCTTTCTAAATGTAAAGCCAAAGGCAGAAACTTCAAACTCGGATATATCTAACTTTTAAAATAATGTGTAAAAAAGAAAAACCCCAATCCCCAGAACACTAATCAAATTAGAAAATCAAATAAACAGGAAATTTACAACATATATGAAAAAGACCAACTACCCTAAATATAGAAAAAAAGGTTAAATACTATCATAATCAATAGGAGAAAACAGCAAACTATTCAATCTAAATAGCATGTGATTTTTGCTATAAAAGGCTGTACATAATCCACAGTTAACAGTAGCAAAGAGTAGCTAATCGGCCCTTTTAGGAGTGGGTCAGAGGCAGCTGAGTGGCCCTACCTCCGAGCTGGGGCTCTTCAGCCACAGCAGCTTGGCCAGGTCGTCCCCTGCTGTGTTGTTGACAGCGTGCTCAAACACTTCCACCTTCTGCATCAGGGTCAGGTGGTCGTAGTCTGGAGCCATCTGCATCAGGACACATGTTCAGTTAGAGCAGCCGGAGGCACAGGGCTGGGCCAGGCAGACCTGGTTCTAACTTTGCTGCTAGTCAAGAGGAGATGGGAAGTGCAGCATAGTGGCCACACTGGCTCCCAGGGCATGGGTGGGGACACCTGGACTCACCTCAGTCCAAGCCTAGTGCAGTGGACGAGGGGAGGAGGTTTTAAGGTCTGCATAACAATCCTTCCTAGTTCTTAGATGACTACTCACCAGGCCTTCCAGAGCTTGGTATATGTTAGATAAATAGATGCTGCCTATATTTATCTGTCCAGTCCCATACAGGACAATGAAAACATAATTTCCAGGCTTTAGAAGACTTTGATTTCTTTTTAAAATTTATTTATTTATTTATTTAGGGTACTAGGGATTGAACCCAGGGGCACTTAACCACTGAGCCACAGCCTCAGCTGTTTTTAATTTCTTTTTGAGATAGGATCTTGCTAATTGCTCAAGGCCTCACTAAATTGCTAAGGCTGGCTTTGAACTTGTGATCCTCAGCCTCCAGAGTCACGGGATTATAGGTGTGTGCCATCATGCCCGACTTCTTTTTTTTTAAAAAGAACCTCAGGCTGAACCTGTTAGGCCTCACAAGCCATGCTGAAATCTTTTTTTATTTTTTTTAATATTTATTTTTTAGTTTTCGGTGGACACAACATCTTTGTTTGTATGTGGTGCTGAGGATCGAACCTGGGCCGCACGCATGCCAGGCGAGCGCGCTACTGCTTGAGCCACATCCCCAGCACCATGCTGAAATCTTATGCAACTTTATTCTACTTTATATTTTGCATTGCTGGAACCATATGGCAGGCAAGCACTCTACCATGAGTTTCATCCGAAATCCCACTTTGATTTCATAGAGAATGTTTTCTGCTTTAGGATTCACCTCATTAAACCTTCAATAGCAAATTCCCCCAAATAGACTTCACTGATGGACACACAAAGAACAGCCCTGTGTGGATCCCTGATGTGTGAGTCCTGCCTCCAGGACCCTGAGGACACTGGGCAGCAAGCCTCCTCATACCCGCAACATGATGCGATGCTCAATGTTGAGGAGGATCTTCTTCTTTTCCCTGTAGTCCCGGATGAGGGCATGTAGCGTGTCACAGTGGGGGACCCAGCCAATGAGGCCTGAGTTGGTGGACAGAGGGATGACGGCATATCTCTGGATGCTGGTGCCACAAAAGAACAGGGTCATTTTGTACAAGAAGAGCATATTTATGATCCACTCAGAGCACACACAGATTTGGTATAGGGTGTACCGGGTACCCAGGTGCTTAACCACTAAGCCATATCCCTGGTCTTCAAATTTTTTATTAGGATCTCACTAAGTTGCTTAGGGCCTCACTAAATGCTGAGGCTTACTTTGAACTTATTATCCTCCTGCCTCAGCCTCCCAAGCCACAGGGATTACAGGTGTGTGCCACTGCTCTCCACTGCAGACTGTCTTTAATGAGCCCTGCATGTGGTTTTTGTGAGAGGGGGAGTGAGCAATACTTGGTGAAGAAAACAACATCACAGAAATAGGGTGCTTGTAACATGAAAGCCACTCTGGCTTTCTCATCCTGCCCAACAGACCGGTGGCTCTGGAAGCATCATGTGACTATTATCTGAGATCAGGAGAAGGAAAAGCAACAGGGCCAAGGATAGGAAGGCTCTGGCTGAGCTTACGCCCCACAAGGAGTAACATACTGTATAATCTTGATTAACAGTCTGTATAATCTTCATCTCATCTCAAATCACTCCCTTCTGAATTCTTTGGAGCTTGTTAAAGGCATATCCCATGTGGAGACCCTTTCTTCTTGTGTTTGGCAGCTGGGTTACTGATAACCTCCTGCCAGGTCATAACTTATTTGATAAAGGAGCATGGTTCTACGCACAGTCGTAGGAGGGCAAGAAGACTTCTCAAAATTTTGCCATTTCCACAGCACTCTGAATACCTGAGGTTTTTCCGAAGAGATGTCGGGTCATTGGCCAAGAGGGTGTTAACCAGGCCGAAGAGCTGCATCACCCGCTCGTCCTGCCGCAGGTCTTCGTGGCCCTTCAGGAGGAACACAAACTCATGGCCGTTGCTGCCTGTAGGGATGGTGGCAACTGTTAGTGCAGAACACAGGTTCTCACACCCGTAGCTGAGACCAGCAGAGTATCCCAAAGATCCCATAGACTACACACACACTCTCCCTAATCACAATCCCCTACAAATGGAAAGAACACTCTACAACTGAGGAAACAGCTCTGCTTTTGATGTCTACCAATGACCAAAGTTGTTTAAATTTAAAAAAAGACTGTTACCAAGGATCAGGAAACGTCATGCAGAGATTATACATTTTCCCTCTCCCTGACCCACTCTGATCTGAGAAGCCCAACTCCTATGGCCCACATCCCTTGGAGTTCCAGCTGGTGTGGCCAATGAGGCACTGGCAGGAAAGGACAGGAAGAGGTGGAGATCAGGATATTTGCCCCCACACCCTGCCTTGGTCACAGTTCTAGAAGCAGCCATGTCCCTCCACCTGAGTTACAGCTTCTGCTAGCTGGCCTCTCTTCCAAGGCAATAGTTCTTGTTGGGCTCCTTGCCCTTTCAGGTCTGGAGGGATGGTGGGAAGGACGAGGAACAGCTTATTTGCTCACTTCTTTCAGAAGCAGTTTCTTCATTAAACTTTTTAAATCCAACACGCTGAGAACATGACTGACCATGTTTTCTTTTGTTGTTGTTGTTTATTTTAAAAAAATTTTTTTTTTTCAGTTATAGATGGATACAAAACTTTTATTTATTTTTACGTGGTGCTGAGGACCGAACATGCAAGGGAAGTGCTCTACCACTGAGCCACAACCCCAGCCCTGTGATCATGTTTTTTATTGGAAGATACCAGCCCCTGGAGAGACCACTACCTGTGCACCATGATTGATCAGTGTTGGTGAAAACCATTACACTTGAGAAATGAGCGTCATTAAAAGGGAGAGACCTCAAGATGCCACCCCAATACACAAGTCTCCTTCAACCATTTCAGGTAGGTATCACTACCCCTAAGCCAAATTCCAGACGCCATGTGTTGAATGTACCTCCAATGAGGATTCATTGCTATTCTAGTTTGTTTGCTTTACACAATTATTTCCCACAAAGGGAGAACATTCAAGAACCCAGATGCTCTTTCTTCAGTGGCATGGAACCTCAAGTCTGCATCAGCTGCCTCTGCTGGCTCATTTCAACACCTGCCCACCACCACCAGGGCTCCACACATGAGATCTGGCTTCACTTCAACAGGTACAGCTCTGAGTACACTCGGAGCCATGAAGAGGTCCTGGAAGGGGAGGGCCACTGTCCTCCATTCTTGTCCCAAGAGGTGGGGAGAGTTGTAGCACATGAAAGATTAGCAGCTGGAATGGCAGGCCATAATTTCAGAACAGGGGGCAGGGACTCATTCAGGGAGGCAGAAGTGCAGTGATCCTTACCCATGAGAGTTAGCTTCCGGGGCCTCTGCTTGGATGTGATAACTTGCAAAGATGGGGCTATGGACTGAATGCGAATGATTGGCTGGTTGGGGTCATATGTTCCTGGCACAGCCAATTCAAGGTCTCGGCACATCAGAAGTTTTGGGGAAACATACTGCAGCTCTAAGGATGTAAGCTGTGAATAATTACCAAAAAAATTTAGTTAGAAAATTAAACTCCAGGGAGGAATTTAGATATAATTTAGGTCTTTTTCAACAGACTGCCAGAAGCAATTAGTTTTCTACAGGTAAAAGTGAAAGCAGGCTGGGTGCGGTGGCACACGCCTGTAGTCCTAGAGGCTCGGGAGGCTGAGACAGGAGGATTGCAAGTCCAAAGTCGGCCCCAGCAACGGGCGAGGTGCTATGCAACTCAGTGACACTCTGTCTCCAAATAAAATACAAAATAGTGTTGGGGATGTGGCTCACCCTGAGTTCAAAACAAAATTCCAAAACAAAAAACAAAAAACAAACAAAAAATCGTGAAACCAGATGCTTAGGATGAGTATCAGGAAGTTCACAGATAATAAGACAGAAAGGACCACCTGAGGAACCTACCTGGGGTAGCTGCTTTGAGATCCGTCTGAACACATGGTAGTAGAGGTCCCAGGCTTGCGTGAGGTCCTTGACATTCCCTGACTTCATGTACTTCCTGCACCATTCTTGGGCCTCCATTAAATCTCGGCCATATGCCTGAGAAGGAAAGCAGGGCAGATGTGCAAGTGGTCAAAGTGGCCACCAAAACAGGAGCTAAATTAAATGTCTGAGCAGACCACAGAACTCCCTGGGAACAGACTGTGGCCAGAAAGTGCTAGCAGGTGAGCACAAGCAGCTGAGCAGTTCCCCAGTCCTGGAGCTTCCCGATCATAAGCAAGACTTGTTAGGTTAAGGGAATGTCAGAGGACAGGTGGGGTGGCCTCTCTTTTGATTTTCCAATTAAAATTTCAAGAGGAGGGTTGGGGCTATGGCTCAGAGGTAGAGCGCTTGCCTAGCACATGCGAGGCCCTGGGTTTGATCCTCAGCACCACATTAAATAAATAAAAAAAAAAAAAAAAAAAAAAAACAAAGGTATTAAAAAAATTTAAAAACAAAATTTCAGGAGGAGCTAGAAGTGTTCTAAGTGATAGAGCTTGTGTAGCATGCATGAGGGGCCTTGGCTTGATTCCCAGCACTGCACCATTAAACAAAAGGAAAGTAAAAAAGAAAGAAAAAAAATTCAGCACTGTGCTACACTAGTGCCATGTGCATGGTGGCATATGCCTGTAATCCCAGCAATTTGGGTGGCTAAAGCAGGATTATCACAAGTTTGAGGCCAGCCTTGGCAATTTAGGAGGCTCTAAGCAATTCAGTGAGACCTTGTCTCTAAATAAAAAATAAAAAGTGCTGGGGATGTGGCTCAGTGGTTAAGTGCTCCTGTGTTAAATCACCAATACAAAAAAGAAACAAAATTAGGCAGGTTCTTGAAACTTAGAGACAATTAACTTCTGGTGTTTTTTATCCCTATGACCTCTGGAGTCCTTGTGTTAAGGCAGAAGAAAGGATAGAGGGAAAGGAATCATGTCCTTGGTGTTTTCCATCCCATACCTGATTAAAGGACGTTTCCTTCAGAGTTTGGGGGCCCCGTTCCATCATAGCGTGCAGGGGTTCCAGCACCTCAAACATGCCCTTCACATTCCTCTCCCCGAAGTACAAACGAGATGCCTCTTCCAGGCCTTCGTGCCACATCTCATGCCACAGGATAGCCACCCGGATCAGCTCCTCGCTCACCTGGATCAAAGTGGGGAAAGAAAAGCACCAGGGATGAACACTCTCAGGAAGTCTGACTTGGAGAATTGGAGGGACGCATCTGGTGGGACAGGGAGTGTGCGGTCCCATGGTAAGGAAGACCCTGGCTGGCTCTGGACTCACCATCATGGCCTGCTGGACCAGGGTGTTGCTGTGCTCACACATGTTCTTCAGAATCTTGTTGGCTGCATTGTGACGGGCTGTTGTAGTTGACTTGGAAGCCACAGTCAGAGGGTAGATGAGGGCCTGAAGCAAAAAGGAACATTTGCAAGAGACACATGTAAGGAGCCTGAGGGGTTTTCCCTGTATTGGGGACTGACACAGTGGCACTCTATCACTGACTTATAACCCCAGCCTTTTTTTTTTAACTTTTAAAATTTTGAGGCAGGGCCTCTTTAAATTTCCCAGGCTGTCCTTGAAATTGTGATCCTCCTGCCTCAGTGAGTAGATGGGATTACAGGTCTGTGCCACTGTACCCAGACCAATGCAGGTTTTAAGGAGAATGGCAAAAGACATGGTGAAGGTGACATTAGTACCATGAGTCTACCACAAAGGAGAGCTCCATCTGGAGGCGACTCTTTCTTTTCAGGATGGTTGCTGGGTCCTTGGGACTATTAGCTGAGTAGACCTTCCTAGGGCTGGGTGGAGCACCTAGCTCCCAGTTCCTGTACTTGTGTTTCTCAAAGGCTGGCCATCAAATCAAAGGTCAGTGATTAGATGAGAAACTGCCCAGATTCTCCACATACCTGGGGGTGGTACCGACCAATGTCTGTGAGAAGCTGGTGAATGAGGCGTCCCACCAAGGGTCTGGGTGTATCAATTCTTGCAATGAGCTGAGGAATAACCTGGTATTCAAAAAGTCACAGTATGTGGCATGTCAGGCAGGGAAACAACTCTAGTTATTCTTCTAAATGAAGATTGATCCTTACAACTTGTTTGGTTGATACTTTAAGCTCTGAAATGGTTCATTATTTTCAGTTCTCTAAAAGAAACTAAAGAGTATATGTAGTCCAGACTTTGGGTCTAAGTTCTGTATTCTTTTTTTTATTTTTGTAGTTCTAGATGAACATCTTGCCTTTATTTTGTTTGTTTATTTTTATTTGGTGCTGAGGATCAAACCCAGTGCCTCACACATGTTAGGCAAGCGCTCTGCCACTGCACCCCAGCCCCAGCTCTACATTCTTAATATTGTAAACACATGCTGCCTTGCCCCTCTGACCACTGCATGGTTCCAAGAGAAGAACACAGGAGACAGAATCTGGGCCACCCTCACCTGTAACCAAGTATCAATCTGGATTGCTTTCACCCCTTCCACCAAGGCTTCATTGACATCTGGCCAGTGACCATAATCAAACCACAAAGTGAGAACTCTGGAAAAGACAAATGAAAAGTCATATAAAATTTAGTTTTCCAGCTTTTTTTCCCTGTTTTTCATTTCTAAGGCTCTGGAGAAGAGAACCTATGGCTGTGATGAGTGGCAGGGTTCTGGACTGATGTGCAAGGATTATTCTGGGCTCATAAGCATTCCCAGATCATGGCACAAGCTCAGACACGGAGAGATGAGCCAGCGTGACCTAAGAGAACCAGACTGGGACAAATGAAAAGGGCAACAGGAAAGCCTGGCACTCAGCTGGTCAGAGACTCACAAATGAGGAGGCCATGGCTGTGCCTGTCATGACTAGCCTCTGGACTGACAATCGGTTTGGGCCAATTGTTCAGCCTTGTCAAAGTTGCAGGAGAATTTTTAAAAACGCTGTGATGAACAAAAGCCTTGGTCCCTACGTAGTAAACCACATAGACAGCCCTCACTCCACTTCTAGGTTTTTGCAGGTTCCATCCTCCTAAGTGGAACCCGGCCATTGATCATTCCTCAACCCACAGGTGGAGAAAGGCCCAGAGCCGAGCTTGGGTGTACTGGCCAGAGTGGGGAGGGCTTAGATGACCTGGATGTGTGACATGGGTGTCCCGTCATTAGCAGGATCTTCCAGAGTTTCACCTTCCCCTTCCCTGATACCTGAGTGTATCCTGGAGGTTGTTGCCTCGTGACAAGGAGATAGAACGGAAGAAGCCCTGGACGGCCGGGACAGTGTACATCAAGAGGGTTTTGGATAAATCCTGTTAGAATACACATGTGTTAGTGACACTTTTATCTCAGCTTTCTTTTTCCTGTGATGCTGGAGATTGAACTAAGGCCTTGCACACACTAGGCAAGTGTTGTACCACTGAGCTGAATCCCTGGCCCTTTGCCTCAGCTTTCTCATCTGGATAGTGGGAATAGGTGCATACTAAAAGCACTTCCTTCAAAGGGCAGTTGAGTGTTCAGTCAGTTGTGCATGGAAAGCCTTTTTTGGTGCCTGGAACATGGCAACTGTGTCAGAACTGTCACTGTCTTGGGGTATGGTGGTTTCCTGAACAGAGTGGCAGAGGGTGGGGCTGCAGCTTTGAGTGCTGTTCTCCGGACCTGATGGCTACCTTGGTGCATTACAGACTGACAGCCCAAGGAGAGGTGGAAGGGAAGACAACAGGGCAAAGATGATCCCCCAGGCCCTGTCCTCAGAGTGGACTTGCAGGTGGACGCTGCCCCCAAACAGGCATAGCACAGTTAAGAGAAGGAGCTCATTCTCCAGCACAGGCCATGACAGCCCCCCGGAACAGGGTGTGGTCTCCTGCACTGCTGCTAAGGTGGCCAGGCAGGGCATCCAGCTCCACCTTGCACTTCAGAGAAGCCTCGGGCTCCACTGAGCTTGGACTGCTCAGAGGGCTGCGCCTGGCTGGTCCTCAGGAGGAGAGGGGAGCCCACCTCAGTGACTTTCTTCTGCAGAGGGGATGGAGTGGGGCTGTTCTCAGAGCTCTCGGCTTCACTCTCACTATTGCTGCCCTCTGTGCTGGTGGCGGCAGCAGCAGTGGCAGCAGTGGTGGACGCTGTGGTGGTGTTGGTGATGTTGGCCCCACTGGCATGACGCAGTTTCTTCTTTTCGTCGCGGGCTTGGTTCTGGTGCTTGTAGTGCAGCACAGCTTCGAAGTTCATCACTGCCCACGCATGCCAGGCCTGGGTAGGGCGAGAGCCAGGGGTAGACGCTGGGCTGTGAGCAACAGCTTTAGTTTTCCAGCTTTTTTTTCTATTTTTCATCTCTAAGGCTCTGGAGAAGAGAACCTATGGCTGTGATGAGTGGCAGGGTTCTGGACTGATGTGCAAGAATCATTCTGAGCTCATGAGCATTCCCAGATCATGGCACAAGCTCAGACATGGAGAGATGAGCCAGTGTGACCTAAGAGAACCAGACTGGGACAAATGAAAAGGGCAACAGGAAAGCCTGGCACTCAGCTGGTCAGAGACTCACAAATGAGGAGGCCAAAAGTGATGGATGTATAGAAGTTTTCATTTAAACCTTCCAGGTAAAGAAGAAGACTTCCTCGCAAGGGGAAGAATGGGACAGAGGCGCACAGAGGGCAAGCAGTGTTCAAAGGAAACAAGCAAAGAACATGCCTGCAGTTTAGGGGACGTGCAGGAAGCAAAATGCAGGAAGGCTGGTCAAGTGCCAGGGCAGAGGGCAGAGGAACAGTCACACTAGGTCCAAGGGCCTACTTCTAGGCCCAGGAGCCCACTTCATCTATGGGAAAATGAAGCTTTACTGGTTTTTAAAGTAGACAATATGGATTATTTAAAAGAGCAGATGTTGAGAGGCAGCTGTCACATTTAGGGAGTGGTGGTGAGTCCTAATAAGTCACATGACAGGGGGCAAGGGAAGGCACACACTGAGAGGTATAAGGAGGACCACTTCTGCATGGTACAGAGAGGCTGAGGCAGAGTTTTGACT
Source organism: Callospermophilus lateralis (assembly GCF_048772815.1). Lineage (NCBI taxonomy): Eukaryota > Metazoa > Chordata > Mammalia > Rodentia > Sciuridae > Callospermophilus > Callospermophilus lateralis. Next base: position 136,551,838 of record NC_135311.1, on the reverse strand, counting down.
CAGGGCATTGTAACTCTGCAGTGACGATAGCATTTTAAGATAATCCACTAAGAGTTGGACTTTCTGGATAATCAGGAAATTCCCTGTCTACTGCTAAAGATGATAACATAACTGTGCCCATTTTCCCAATTAAGCAGAATGGTCTTTACTTGACAAGTTAGAATGCTACAGTGACTCAAGTTCAGTTCCCCAGACCTTCATTTATTCAACATATGCCTCTTACATATGGAGGTGTCAGGCACTGACCTGAGGTCAAGGTGAACAAGACCAAAATGCTGGCATACACACTATGGGGATTGATGGTACAAGACCTAGAACCAAAGGGACCCATACTAGAAAATGCTTTTAAAAACTAAAACCAATTTACCTGGAAGCAAGTTTTTCCTTGTGATCTGTATTTTTCTAAAGGGTGAATGATAGGTAACTAGTCAGCAAGTCCCCTACTAAACCTCTCTGGACTCACTTCTTTGGCTTTTGACATGCAGCTGTCCTTGAAAGACAAGTAATTCTCCTATTACAGAAGGGGCATTTTTGGATCATCAAGAAGCATGCTTAGACAAGGAGAGCTTTTTATTGTGAACTCTTCTGTGGCTTTCAGATGCAAGTTTTGACCCCAGAGGGATTAATTCACAAAGTATTAGTAAGTTAAGGAGATTCTGGAAAGAAACTGATGATACATGCTATGTTAAGAAGGAGGCCCTTTGGAAAAGATATTTAGAAAATGAGAATGTGAGCTCTTGCCAAGGATGTACTTCCAAGACTCCCCAGTACCAGCCAGTCACATCTTTTGTACATTTCTGTTTGTCCTTTTGAAAAGTTTCCTGTAATATAACAGGATGTTACCCAGATCTTTCCAATAAAAACAAAGAAAGTTAATTTCTTAGCTGAGGAGTAGCCGAGGATGGAGATCAGAAAGGATCTGGGAAGGAACAGATTACCCAGGGGGAAAATAAAGTTCCTGAGATTAACTGTGTGTCCAGATGCTCCTAGGAAAACAAGGAGCTAAGAAGTGAAAAGACAGCAGCAGCCCAGTGCCACACATAGGACATGGCACGATGCCTACTTCTCAAGTGAGGAATCAATGAAATGTGTAAGGGAAATGCAGGCTCCTCGGGCCTCCCTTTTTTTTTTCTTTTTTGATTTTTTAGTTGTACATGTACGCAGTATCTTAATTTTGTTTATTTATTTTTATGTGGTGCTGAGGATTGAGCCCAGGGCCTCATGTGTGGGAGGCAAGTGCTTTACCACTGAGCTACAACCCCAGCCACTTCCTTGGGCCTCTTGACAGACAGGCTCCAGTCACTTGGCTCCCAGGGGCCGGGCTGAGGGGTCCTGCCAGGTGGCTGTGCCCTGCCCCCCTCACCTTGTACCAGCTGCGGTCATGCTCAGTGGCGGCGCTGTAGTACTGCAGCACTTTGGGGATGGTGCTCTCATTGATGCCCTGGAGGTTCAGCTGCCACTCCCCGAGTTTCAGGAAACACCTGAAAAGAGAAGCAAGCCCCCATGTTGCTCCTCCCTAAGAGCCCTCCTGAGGGGGACAACAAACTGCCAGGGGTGCCTTAACACCTTTCTGGTGCAACCCAAAGGAACCAGCAGAATGTTCAACCATTTGGAAGGAAGGAGACAGGGTCTGGGAACAGGTTTTCAGGTACCATCTTTTCTTCTGATCTCTGTGTTGCAATGACAGCATAACCCAGGAACCTGGTAAAGGTATGTCTGCATGGACCTATTTAGCCCAAATCCAATTTTCATGGGGAACAGCTGTTGAGTTATTTTTCCTATTGATTGCCTACGGCTTCTCCCTTACTCTTCCCCCTCCCTCCCTTTGTTAAGGTGATGACGGCACCAGCTGGCGTTTGCACCTGCTGATGTGTTCCAGGCACTGCTCTCAGTGTTTGACGCTGTGGCCTTTCCATAAAGTCACATACCTTACACCACCCTAGGAAACAGGTACTCTTCCTATCTTCCAGAGAGGTTAAACAGTTTATCTAAAGTCAAATTTATCCACACTTCAAATTAGCAGTGTACCTGACACCTGAAAACAAAAAGTCTAACCCTAAAGCCAGACACCAGGAGAGGATAGCACTTGGGCTGAGTGCCCTTGAGCTGCTGAACCCTGGGAAAATGAGTGGGGACTATGGAGCACCGCAATATGATGGCTGCCTGGGATCCCTACTGCAAAAGGTGAGAGGTATGGGCAATAGGCCCCCCAAGGAGCCTGAATGTGTCCTACTACAGAAGCTGCTGGCATGGCAGGGGCATGGTCCTCACCGGGCCATGAGCTTGTGCAGCTCCTGCTTATGCTGCTGGTCCTCAGTGGCAATGGCATGCTGGGCCTGCTGCTGCATGGTCTGGACAAAGTGCTGCATGTGCTGGAAGGCATCGATCTGTGGCAGGACAAAGGCACAGAGAGCCACTTGGCATGTGGCAGAAGCTTGCAGGCACACAAGTCAATCCACACCAAACAGAATACCCTAGAACACAGGATGCTGTTGGGAGAGGGCCAGGCTTTTCCAGAACATTCATGATTCATTCAGCTTAGGTCTTAGCTCTCCTCTGCCAACTGTAATTACCAGTTTAACAAGTCCTGGAAGAGCCACATGTCTGGCTATCCCAAATAATAACTCATGTGAAGTGATCTGAACAAGTGCTTACTTAACTATCAATATACTGCCCTGAGGGAATCAGACTCATGGGAAACTGTCTCAGGCTAGTAAAACCTTGGTATTTGTTTACAAAGCTATGGTGCCCTGGTTGCTTCAGCAGAGCAAAAATTACAGATTTAAAAAAAACAGATGGAACTCCCTGGTACCTGAATAAGAACAGAGAAGGAGTAAAGGCCCTCAAGTGCTTAGTGGAAGAAGATGACACTAGGTAAGCAGCCACCCAGGGACAGGGGGCTTGGGAACAGAATCTTCAGAGAATCCTCTTGCAGTCCCCTCTACTTTTCCCTCTACTGCTACCATGGGGTCTGACTCAGTGAGCAGTGGCATGTGAGTTACCAGGGACCAGACAGCTGTACCAGGAAGAGCAGCACAGGCCTCAGATCCGGAAGTACTACACGAGCCCTCTGTGCCCAGACCTGCCAGCATCTTGACAAATTCAGTCCGTAGCTTCTTTTAACAGACTTCTAGGATGGAGACGGAATGCATAAACGTCTAAAGCTCATATGGAGAATGGTAAAATCTAAATCCACTAACATAGGAGAAGAAATATTATGTGAGAGAACGTGAAAAAGGATATGTGTTCTTTGTTATACAAGGAGGGGAAAATCCACTTTTCCAAGAATAATAGGTCTCCTTATGGTAAATCGTATAAGAAGTTTTTTTGTTTTTATTTTTGTTTATAGAACTCAGAATCAATTGGTTTCAAGATACAGGGTTTGACCCCAAGCCGGAATGACATGACCCTGTAACAAGCAGCTCATGCCTGAGGACAGGACAGACACAGGTTCCCACAGTGAATAAGACACCTGTCTTCCATAGCATCTGCCTTCACAGAGTTCCACTTCTCACCAACAGCTTAGAAAAAGAACTACATAGCATTCCCCCACCTGGGAAGTGATACCTGTCCTTTAGGTTTTCTTCTAGGAGTCCTACACTGGCCAGATTTACATCTGATTAAAAACAAAAACAAAAAACAAAATGACAGTGGAAGCAACACTAAAAAGGACAGCCACTAAAAAGGAGATCATGAGTGCGACTGTTAAGCAGGCAGGAGCAACCCCAGGAGCTCTGAAGCCAGGTGCTTTTTAGAGCCCAAACACTATGTGTTGCTGACAATCCAGACAGGGTGTAAGCTCTTTTTGGAGCTCAACAAGGAGCTAAACAAAAAATAAATGGCCAGAACTGGGGAATCTGGGTTTGGGTGTGAAGCCTGAGATAAAAATTTTATCCAGCAGGGGAGAATCTGCTACCTTTTTACTCCATAGCATGAGGCAACTTATTTTATACTTTTTGCAGTACTAGAGGTTGAATTCAGGGATGCTCTAGCATTGACTTACATCCCAGCCCTTTATATTTTACTTTGAGACAGGATTTTGCTTAGTTGTTTAGGTATCCTTGAACTTGTAATCCTCCTGCCCCGGTCTCCCAAGTTGCTAGGATTAAATTATGTGCCACCAACTTATTTTTAAGGAACTGAATATATTCTACCTAAAACTTTTTTTCTCCATCCCAAAGAAATGAAGAGGGGAAAATGATTCTTTCCATCTTATAAATGAAGGACAGTCACTTGGAAGAAACAGCTTTCTCAGGCCCACAGGACTGAGGCTGGGCACAGTCCTCTGGTTCTTGAGAGCACTATGTCTGGGTGGTTTGTGGGCTGGAAGGACCTTAGCCAGTGAGATTTCACGCATGGCCCTCCCATCTCTGGTTCCACGGTGGGATCACGCACCCAGCTATCCCTGATGCCTTCCTGCAGGCAGGGTCTGCTTTCCCCCAGGACATCGCACTTGCTGCACCACCCTGTTTATAGTGCAGGAGAGCAAGGCACAATCACCAAACTTTCTCCAAGTAGCTCCTGGACCATGAAGAAGTGATGCTGCCAGATCTAGGCTTGAAGTCCCAGCACCTAGCTTTAAAAAGGTTTTTAAATTTTTAATTTCTCCAGAACTCGGTCTCCTAAGAAAAGGCCATATTCTGTGGAGAAGTTGGGCGTGGGCATATATTGAGAGAAGCCACTCCTGAATTGAGTCACCACCCAAAAGTCTTCTTCTGCCTCTTTCGGCAAGACAGTCAAAGACTTGGAGGCTGTACACAGAAGGAAACCAGACTTTTCAGATTCACCACCTTCTGTTTTTCTCCTTAACCTGGAGAGGTCAGGACTGAATCAGAAATGCTCTGGCCTGAAAGGCTCACATAGCTTGAAAAATAAAACAACAATTACAAAATCCCAAATATGCACTTTAGAAGGAAACTCAGGTCATTAGTAATGAGGTAAATCCCAGTTAAAGACCAGGTTCTTAGAGAAGGCTGTTGATACCACTTTAGGTGACACTGAACCAACCATTCACAGAAGCCAAATCCTAGGCCCAGTCTGAGGACCCTTGGGCATGCCTTCTCCAGGCAACCCTGTTTTTTTTTTTTTTTTTTTTTTTTAAATATTTTTAAATATTTAAATATTTTAAATATTTATTTTTTTTTAGGTGTAGATGGATACAACACAATGTCTTTATTTTTATGTGGTACTGAGGATCAAACTTGGGTTCCACCTGTGCTAGGTGAGCGCTCTACCGCTGAGCCACAATTGCAGCCCCTCTAGACAACTCTGTTTTAACCACTCTTTCCACAGCCTCAGCTCTGCTGGGGACCACAGTGGGGAGGGGAGGCCAGCATAGGTACTCTCTTTGGGGGAGCCAAAGCAGGTGGTTTTGCCCCAAGGGCATACATTTTGTTAGTCACCAACATCACCCAGGGAGATTGTTAAAAACAAAACCCAAAAACAAAACAAATACCAAGAGCCAAATCTGTTTCCCAGCATGCCCTGCATGCTGCTGCTTTTGAATCCAAATTGATGATACAAAAGGTGACCAGAAGTCTGGAAACCAAACTGGTCTTATGAAAGATTTAGTCTATTTTCACAAATATGCTACCTTTGTTTTGAACAGCCTATCTTCTCTTCAGGGACAGAAACTGTGCTTTTTCTATGATTCAGCACTTTCTAGATACCAATAAATACAACTGGATCACACTCATTGGTTTGGTCAAGGCACGCGGATATCTCCTCGACCGTGACTCACAGGGTTAAGTCAGGAAGAGACTGCCTGCCATTGTGGATAGGTGGTTTTGACCCTGGCTCCTTTTTGGCCTTTAGGGAGGCAGCGAGATTAGATGAGTGTTCTGAAGGTGGGCCCTGGTGGCTGGACATGGGTACAGACCTTGCGAGCGCTCTTCCACATGTTCTTCATGTAGGCATAGGTCACCTGAGGGTGGACTGTGGGCAGAGGATGGTCGAGCTGCCGAGATGGATCGACTCCCAGGAGCAGCACTAAGGTTTTATGAGCAAGAGCCTTAAGAACAAGACAGGCCAGGTTATGAACAGAACCAAAGTAGGCGCAGCACCCGCCACATGGTGGGGGAACTCACCAGCCTGCCGCTCTTGCCACACAGGCTGGCGTACTTGAGCCAGGTTCTCATGTCCTCATGAGGACTGACCACGAGGGACCGCACCATAAGGATTTTCTGCCAGTCCTCCACGATACGCTGGCAGCCCTGGACACACAGAGGGGAGGGTTAGACACGTCCTGCTCTAGCTCACTCCCCACAAGCCACAGCAAAATCGACTCCCAAACAAAAAGGAGACTCATTAATATAATCTCAACTTTCTCAAAATAAGGGCACTGGGAGTTGAAATACTTCTTAAGAACTTCTCAACAATTCGAGAAGCAGTAGGGTGTGGGGTCTAGAGTTTGAATTCTGGCTCTGCCACTTGCTATGTGACTTTGGGCAAGTTACTAACCTCCCTGATTGATCTCTAGGGTGGAATAAAAATAGTATCAACCTCACAGGGATATGGTGAGGATTAAACAAATTAAATTATTTTCAATTTCTTTTGTGGATTGTGAAAAATACATTAATATTTTGCTTTAGTCTTTGATTGAAGATGACTATCACTGACAAAGAAATTAAATTTGAAATGTATTGTTCAAAATTCAAAAGACTAAGTGTATAAGAAGTTTAAGTAAATTTTCAAATGATCCTGTTTGTAAGTTGGTGATGTTTATAATTCTGAGGTTATGAAAGCCTAAGTCTGGGACATCCTGAATGTTGGTCTTCTTTATTTCAGTACATATAGAAGGAAAAGTGCCTCATTAATTTACACAGTTCTTTGTAATCAGAAAAAATAGAGTGAATTAATTATCATCAAAGGGGCTAATCTCATTTTATATCAAATTACTGCTAGGAGTGAAGGCAACTTTTCCTTTTTCACCCTTGCTAGTAAGAAGGAAGGGAAATAGGTTCCTAAGATATGTCAGGCAAATTCCACAAATCTATGGAGCTGCTCTCCCTCTCTCTTTTTTGGTACCAGAGATTGAATCCAGAAGTGCACTGCTGAGCCATATCCCCAAACCCCTTTTTTATGTTGCGTTTTTTTTTTTGTGTGTGTGCCAGGGGCACTCGACCATCAAGCCACATCCCCAGCCCTATTTTGTATTTTATTTAGAGAGAAGGTCTCACTGAGTTGCTTAGCGCCTCACTTCTGCTGAGGCTGGCTTTGAACTTGTGATACTCTAGACATAGCCTCCCAAGCCGCTGGGATTACAGGCGTGCACCACTGTGCCAGGCTTTACATTGCATTTTCAGTCAGGGTCTTGCTAAGTTGCTTAGGGCCTCACTAAATTGCTGAGGCTGGCCTTAAACTTGCAGACCTCCTGCTTCAGCCTCTTGAGTTGCTAGGATTATAGGCGTGCACCACGCCCAGCCCATGGAGTTTTCTCTATAGTGATAAAACTGAAAGTCTAACAGTGATCTCCAGATTTCAGATTTGACAGGATGTTGTCTTGAGCCTGACCTGAGAACCTAAGGCAAGAGGACATGTGGTGCAGCTGAGGCTGACCTCTCAAGCTGCCCTGTGGCAGACACTGGTTGGGGATTTTAATTTAAATGTCTTGGCCACAAATGGCAGTCTTCCAGCCCAGGCAGCTCATGGAGTGTTTTGACAGCAAGCCATCCATGAGAGCCAATTTCCCCCACGGAGTCATGCTTTCAGCCTGGATAATACGCTTTCCATCCCATGAACACAATGATTTGGAAAGTTAGGGGAGCAGAAAAAAGTACACTGAGTGATTGTTTTGGTTACTTCTCACTAACGACTTGTTTGTCCCAGGTGCTGAAAAACTTTGGCTCCCTGGGAGCCAAAAGAGCATCTTGTTGTCTCAAGACAGGACAGTTTTGAAGGTTTAAGGTGATGATGCTGACCTGAACTCGTGAAGTCAGGCAGGAGCCTCTCCTTCCCAGGACTCATTCCATCCATCTCCCTTCCAACTCTGTAAGTCCCACTTGTTAGAATATCTGAAGATTCATCAGATCTCTGATTTAGAAATTCTTCACTCTACGATAGGCACTTAAGAAAACCAGGGTGTGTACAAGTGGGAAATGCTCACTTTGTGGAATTCTTTCTGGTGCCCAGGAGACAATTTTCCATCAAAACATTTACTGGGCATTTCATAAATACTAATAAAACATGTAAAAGAACTGTGTGTGCCTATTTCAGAGCCATAAATGACTTGATTCGTAAGATGTTCCTTTGCCCACTGCTCTTTCCTACCCAGTGGAATGTGCCCTGAGCTTCCTAGGCAGGAATGTGGCTTTGAGTCAAAAGGCTTGTCATAGCCTACTGAAAAGCTTGGAAGCACAAACCTTGACTGGTCTGGAGAGAGCATTTGGAACTAGGTGTGGATCTGGTCAAGAGGAAACCACCATTGGGGGTGGGGGTGCTGAATATGAGAAGCAGGGGACTGACAGTTTCTAGAGCAGTAAAGGTACTTTGTGTTGTCTCTCTCTCTCTCTCTCTCTCTCTCCCCCTCTCTCTCTGGTGCTGGGGAACAGAAACCAAGGCCTCATACAAGCCAGACAAGCACTCTACCACTGAGTTACCCTGCCAAGCCCACTCTCTCCCTTCCTACCTACTCAAGGAGGAGGACAGATATTTTTTCCAAGGGTACTTGAGACTGCAGACTTCCAGGTCTGGAGTCCACATTTCCTCAGGCTACAATGACCAGAATGCTGCATTAAAACTCTAAGACAGTCCTTGGAAAAATTCTTCTACAAGGGGAAACTAGTAGAAAAGTCTGATCAAGAGGCTAGGTTGACTGCAACCTGGCAGGAGATAGTGAAGGAACACATTGGACAATCTGTTTAAACAGAGGGATGGGGCCTGGCATGAGGCTGCACACTTATAATCCCAGCTACATGGGAGGTTGAGGCAGGAAGAGCACAAGTTGGAGGATGACCTTAGTAGCTCAGAGAGACCCTGCCTCAAAACAAAATTTTTAAAAAGGGTTTAAGTGGGAGCTCAGTAGTCGAGTGTGCATGAGTTCTGTCCCCAACTAAATAAAACAAGGGAAAAAAAAAAAAAAGCTGCCAGATGCTGGGGGCCAGTACATGTGTTTAGATACTGATTCTCAGCTTTGGTTGCAGGGGGCCATCTGGGAGCTAAAGACACCAATCCTGTGTCTAATCCCAGAAATGGTGACTTCATGGGCCTGGGCATCAGGATTTTTAAAAGCTCTCCTAGTGATCACACTGTGCAGCGAAGGTTAAGAACCACTGATTTTGAGGTTCTGATTCCCAGCTGGTTGCTCAGAGTGTCACTTATTGAGGTTGTTTTCTTTGATTCCTAGAGAAGTTGGAGGAGGCTGGAAAACTGGTCATTCTCCCACAGCTGACATTTAGGTGAAGAGCCTTGAGTGCTCTGCTCAGCATAGGAGGCAGGAAAACTCATGGAGTGAGCACAGGAGGTGTGGGGCACAAGGGCCCCCCCTCAGCGGGGCAGGAGGGTGAACTGGGGCATCTCCAGGCTCACCTGCAGTCTCTCCCACCAGATCTGGCGGATGATCTCTCGTCGCTCAGGGACAAGTTTGTACTGGATAACCTCCTCCAGCTCAGAGAGCATGTGGCAAGAAACCATGGCCTGATGAAAGCAAAGCACATTCCAACCTAATTACCCAAGGAGCAATCCAGAGTTGGGGTTAACGTAGCAGCCCTGGCATCTGGGTTTCCGATGACCCGGGCATACAAGCTAGTTCCCAGTAGCCTGTAACATCTTTACTAGTTCACTCTGAAAACAGAGCTGAGATAAGCTTCCAAAATGATAAAGCATGGAGTGTCCACCACTCACCCCATAGGCCCGACTGTAACTCTCTCCTGCCATGGCAGTTAGCTCAGCATCCAGCAGGTCCCGGGCCTTGTCAATGCACTATGAAAAAAACAAAGAACACTGGCACTGGGCTCTCGACTTGGGCACTTACAATTCTTTTAGGACTTTCCAGCTAGCTGCAACTTACTTAAATGTTAGTCATGAAGATAACAATTTACCAGAGAAGGGAAGTGACCTCTTCCTAGATCTGAATGGCTAAGAGGGTAGAAATGTATGGTGTCCCAAACCTTAAACTCTAAGGAAACATTCACAGTCTTGGGCGGTGAGGGCGAGGGCAGATGTACTGTGAAGCAGAATCGCTGTGTTCTTGCATCGCACGAGGACGTCTGGGACCTGGCTTCTTTCATCTTCCCTTGCGGGGCATGCCTGTGAACCACTCAGCACACTGCCCAGCTCCAGCTGGTCACCTCTGGCTTCAAACTTCCCATCCTCACCACGGAGCCCTCTGTGAGGCCCTCCACGGGATGCGGCCTCTTAGAAGGCCTAAGTCTGGACTCCTGTCACAGACATCAGCCTGGGGATGCCACAGGACTGCAGTTTGGAATTTCCTGTGCTGCCAATTAAAACCTCATGTGGAGCTATTACCTTTTTGAATGTGTAGGGCTAAATGGCATCCCTGTCCCTGAAGTACTCAGATACATGAGCACCTTGTGTAAGACAGTCTGGAGCCTCACAGGGCAGATATGATTGCTTCCCTGGAAGGCATTTAAGGAGCACCACCCTGCATGGCCAGAAGACTCTCGTGACGGCCTCTGTTACTATGGAGATTGCTGGCTCTCTGATTCTTCCTTTGGTGAAACATCTTCTCTCTACTATAAGGAGTGCTAAGTCTAGTTGATAAAAAGGTGCAGCAATGATCCAAGAAGCTAACTCCCAAAGCCACGGCAGCAAAACAGAAGCCCCAGCTGATGTGCTGGCATCTTCTCAGTAAACTCTGTGCATTATGACCCAGAGACAAGCGTGCTCTCAAGCTAAAGTACATGAGTCTGTTTACACTGGTGCCTGTGCCCAAGAGTACTATGGGATAGCCTTTGCTCTGCTGGAAGGTGCGAGGACGTGTAGGTTTTCACCTGTTGTGCCAAGGAGAAGAGGTCCTGATGGAGTGCCAGCACAGCTCTATAAAATGCCCCATCATGGGTGTCCCGAGGTATCATGCAGGTGTACTCTTCCATGCTGTCCCACTGACCTAGTGCACACATAAGAAAGCATCAGGGTGGTCAGCAGGCTGGGCTAAAGGGGTGTCTCAAATAAACCTTGCCATCCTACTTTCCTTTTGCTTGGGGTGCAAACAAACCAAATGAACTTGAGCCCGATGCACCCAAATCCTACAGAGGCCCTCTATATGCTGTGCAGGTTGATTTAACAAACACAGCTACATCTGTCTTAAAACTGGATTCCACTAATGCCCCAGGGAACTCCTGAAAGACAGAGAAAGTGCGTGGGCTGCACCTCATTAACCTGAGAACTCTGGCAGGCTCTCTGGGCAAGATGAAATTGCTTCCTTCCCTACTAGTGATGGCCCTTGCAGGGCAATGCTACACTGGGAAATTATATTTTTCTCTAAGTAACTGAAAATGGCCATTATACAGACAGGGGACAGGACTAGACAAATAGTTTGCCCATTTTACTCTGGCAGTATCTTTGCCTCAGGAGGGAGGAGTAAATATTTTAAGAGGTTGTTCTAACAAAAAGGTGGCCGGGTCATAGTGTAGTGGTCTGTGTCAAGTCAGACTAGGGAGATGGCAGCCTCCAAGCCCAGGCATTCACTTCCCCTGGGGGGCGGTGAGCTCACATGAAGTCCAAGACTGCCAAGACCATCTGCAGAAAAGAGGGAGCCTCATTAGCTGCAGGCTGCAGGGCTACCCATTTTACAAGGCTTGTCCATTCTGGATGCCTCTGGGCAGATTCAAATAGCAAAGGATGACTGCTCAGGAAGCAATTTGTTTTTGAAAGATGTTTCAATCCAGCCAAGAGCCCATGACAGGAAAGAATATAAGCTCTGTGACTCAAGAAGGATAGAGTGGAGGTGGAGGATGTGTCACCTGCCTCTAGACTCCAAGCTTTCATCTGGCACATTCTATGGAAACTTTCCCTTCTCATCAAGAACACCTCTGGAACATGCACTGTCAAGCCTCTCAGCTGGGGCCTGGCATTAGGAAGCTACACAACTGTAGGAATTAAAAGGAGGTTTCTGGATTATAATACTCCAGGAGAAGGGATAAGGTGGTCAAGTGTCAGGCAGCAGGGAGAACAAAGAAAACAAAATGGTCAAAATATCTGTAATTGTTGGAGAAGGTAACGGGCAAACATTATACCCTTCTCTCCATGTCTATATATGTTGGGAAAGTTCTAGAATAAATGGCAAAAATAACTAAGAGATAAACAAATGCCTTTTCCCTTTATTCCTGTCTGGGGCAAAGACATCTTGGGTGGTGCTCTAACAGCCATACTGGACCATGAGGTAGCAGAGCATGCAATGCAGAAATACAGAAAAGGGCTATTGATGACAGAGCTCAAATGCCAGTCTGGGAATGCCTACCTGTAGATTTCACTTGTAAGAGAGAAAAACAAACCAGTATTTTGTTGAAGACAAAACAAAATCCCACTGTGGTATAAGAAGAAATGTATTTGGCCTCTGTCCCTGTCTCTTAGCACAGAGCTTCATAAACCCTGGAATTTCCTGAGCAACAGGAGTCAATTGCAGAATGAGACCCAAAGGGTTGGTGAACACATCTGTGTGCTAGAGGGCAGCAGTGCATGCAGCTCCTTGGGAAGAGCAAAGAGTTTCCCAGAGTCCTGTGAGGCACCTGGGGAGAAGACTGAGGGAACTCTGCTTTACATTAGGTCAGTTAGACACACAAGTCACAGCTGGGCACCTGAGACTGGCATTTGAAGTGGGGCTGAGTCCTTAACCTGTGGGATCCGATGCTATGTGTACGTAGACTATGTCAGAACTGAACTGGGTTACAGGACACCTGGCTGGTTCTGCTGGAGAAGCTCTCAGTGAGCGGGGAAACCCTCGCACACTGGCGCCCGAAGTGTTCTGCGACTATGCAAAGTGTGGTTTTCTCACCTGCAGCTTCTCAGTTCTGATGCTTACTAACTTACTTTCCTCAACCTCCCACGAGGATCTGTTTTTACCCACGACTCCAAAGTGAGTAAAAATCACTAGGTGGAAAGGACAGAGTGAGGATGCAGAAGCAAGAGAATTTAGACTGCTCTAACACTTGCATAGACCTGCAGCCATAGCACCTTGGCTTCCTTTCCCCACCTTGCCTGGGGCCTGGGGGGGAAGCCTCACCTAAACCCCAAGCAGCTGCAGCAGCCATCCGGGCCATCTTGGCTTGAGTCTCATCATTAACCAGAGTCCACTTTTCACAGCACTGCTGATGGAGCTGCCCCCTGAAGGAAAAGAAGCACATCATCAGGGTGACCAAAACTGCTCCACAACCCGACAATCTTCCTCTCCAGCCCGGAGGGTTAGCTGGGGCCACAGGGACCTGGAGTAAGAGGGGCCAGCCTTGAGCTGGGAGCATTTCAATAGAAACTACATTTTACTAGGCCCTATAATAGAGAAGTGAATAGCTATTTGTGGTTTCTAAGGCCTGGTGCTCATAATTTGAGAGTAAGTTTATCAGGGATAGGGACCGCTCTAACTCTGTGATGTGAAATGTCCTGAACATCTGGCCCCTTCATAAATATTAAATAACCTCTCCTTTGCCAGTGAACTCTGGGCTCTTTCCCTTTGGCAGGCCTACAGAGAAAGCAATCTGAAGAGACACATCTGGATATTCATTTTGGGCTAAAGCTATAGGGAGAAGTGGCTCTTAAAAGCATTATACAAATGGTTTCAGTCTGAGATGAAGCCCAAATGAAAAAAATCTGAATAGAAGAAATGCTCTGGGATGAGCATGTTTACCAGAAACCTAGATACTGCCTACTCTCAGAATTTTTCACAATTACTAAGAGTGTGGGTAAAGATTGTAAGATTAAGATACAAATGGTGCTTAAGAGACCCCAATACAGAACAAAAGTGAAAACCCTTTCCAGTTCAGGAACTTCCTTCATTCTTTCCTGTACTGGGGATGGAACCCAGGGCTTGTGTTCACCACACAAGTACTCCCTCACTTTGAGCCTCACCCTTAGTCTCTTTTATTTTATTTTGAGATAGGGTCTGGCTAAGTTGCCCAGACTGGCCTTGAATTTGCCAGCACCCTGCCTCAGTCTCCTGGGTAAGTGGTATTACAGGTGTGCATTTCTAAAAAGCTTTTCTGTGATGCTGAAGTTGCTGGTCAAGAGGCCACAGTTTGAGAACAACTGGCTCAGAGGAGAGGAGCAGCTCACTTGTTCAGTCTGTTTTGGGACCTGCCTGGAGATCCCTGGGGTCTCATGGAGGTAGAAGAGGAAGCTCTATAATATCTCAATGGCACTTCCAAGTCTAAAATTCAAATGGTTATGGCTGGTGGACACGGGTAAGTTAGGCTTCCTTTACTCTTCTGTCAGGGCCACTGGTTTCTGTGACACAGGTCTAGGGATCTAGCTTTTCTTCTCATGAAGAGGTAAGGAAGCAAGCTCAGTGATCAAAGTCCATGCTGTTACCCCAAGGGACACACCAGGGAGGGCTGGGCAAGGGCAGCATCCTGACAGCATCATAGGTACTACCTTCACTATGTGGCTGAGAGCAGCTATCAGAGCCCACATAGGACATTTATATAGGAAGACACCGAGGTAGGGCTCCTTTCTCCCACAAACATTTGATACAAAAGAGAATGCAGAATGTACTGAGCCCTAACTCTCCAGGGTGGGTGGGGAGGGGGACAAATAAACCAACAATATGAGATTGTGGAGCAATAATTAGGATAGGTGTTCTGACCCTCGTGCTGCATACCAGGGAGGACAGAGCACAGGGCCGCCTTCCAAGACTCTGACTTTCCCACCTAGAGCTGTGGCAGAAGCTTGGCAAGTTCTTTCATTTGCAACTCCTGTGTGAGGTGGCAGCCAGGGATCTCAATCCAGAGGAATCTGTTTTCAAAGACCCAGAGGCTGTATCTAAATAGCGTGAGGAGGGGGTTCACTTGGTTCATCTTGGCTGCATTGGCACTGCAGGGGTCACAGGGCCAGGGGGTCTCCTGGAGGCAGATGAGCACAGGAAGTCTTAACTACTGGTCCACTCTAGATCATTCCTGCTGCCACTTCCAGTGAACTCTGCTTCAGGCAGGGTCAGGACATATGCTCAAAGCAAAAGAAATTTAGAAATTGCACTCTAAACAGAATCGACTGGACAAACTACATCTGAAATCTGCACGTGGTCAGGGAAAGAATTCTGCTTCTTTCACCTCTTTTTAAATCTCTCTCCATCTCCCACATTTGTAAATCCCTTGGTCAGCACCACCAGCCACTTACACTTTATAGGTAATTAGAAAATTGGAAAGAGCCCAAGAGAGCAGAAGCATGCGGGACTGAGAACTGTAATGTCAGGAGACCTGTATCACTGTGCTCTTGGAACACCTCTGGCGAGGTCTCTCCCTCCTGTGAGCCTCCGTTTCCTCAACCACACACAAGGGGACTGACAGATCACATCTTATCCTTTCAATGCATCCAAGTGATCCCTTCCTAGTCTAGCAAGGGACAGGTCATCTCCAATTCCAAAAGGGAGTGGGAGTGGAAGACAGGGTTCAGAAAGGTTTCCAGGAGGAAGAAACAGTGGAGAGGACTCCAAAAAGAAGGAAAAGGAGAAGAAAAAGAGGAGAGCAACCCAGGGAAAAAAACGAATAGGTGCACGGTAGGGAAGAGAGTGAATGATTTAGCCTGAGCTCGGATATGAGATGGAGTCCACTGAGCAACTGGCTGAGCTGAAGCCACAATCTGAAAGGCTCTGCAAACCAGGCTGTGAGACTTACGTCAATCCAAAGATCACAGGGAGACACCATGGCATACCAGGAATTGATTAGAACTGGGTTTTAAGAATACTTACATCTTGCTTTATCCTTCTTTTAACAAGATATGACTATGATGCAGATTTGAAAATAGGAGAAAGTGTTTTTGGCACCAAGTGGCTAGTCCTCACTACACCTGTCTTTTGCGTCAGATCAGTGCTGTCCAGAAAGCTTTCTGTGATGATGGAAATGTTCTGTGTCCCTGTCCCCCAGAACCATCCACTAGCCAGAGGTGGCACTGAACCCCTGAAATATGGCCAGTGCAACTGAGGAGCTGCATTTTAATTTTTATTTAACTTAAAATAATGACATGTGGCTAATGGCTGCCACAGTGGACAGTGTGACTTTAGAAACCCATTGATTTCAGCAAATAGAAAATATTGTACACTGGTGAAGCTCATTTGATAGGGCATGCTTCTTCAGTTTATTGAAGGGAATGAATGTGGAATATTGATTTATGAAAATAAATAATGATACTTTTGAATCTTCCTAATAATGATTAAATTAGACAATTAAGCTGAGTTGAGATAATTTTACAATATTATCGATCTACTTACCTATCTATATGTGATTCAATGCCCAAGGCTAAATTCACTGATATGAAATTTTTGGAAAAAAATTTTTAAGTTGTAGATGGACAATACCTTTATTGTATTTATTTATCTTTTATATGGTGCTGAGGATGGAACCCAGTGCCTCACACGTGCTAGGCAAGTGCTCTACCACTGAGCCACAACCTCAGACCCAGATATGAAATTTTAATTTAATTTAATTAATTTATTTATTTGAGAGAGAGAGAGAGAGAAAGAGAGAGAGAATTTTAATATTTATATTTTTAGTTTTCGGCGGACACAACATCTTTGTTTGTATGTGGTGCTGAGGATCGATTCTGAGCCGCACACATGCCAAGGCGAGCGCACTACCGCTTAAGCTACATCCCCAGCCCTGAAATTTTTATTTTTGAAATTTATTTTGAAATTTTATGCAAAACATGACAACACCTTCTATCTTGGGAATTAGTAATATCTTTCTATTGAGAAATAAAATCAATAATGAATTTACCAAAATAATATGTATAATTATGTACAGAAAAGACCACTCCTTTAGAAGCCTTACTTTGATTTTGCTCACAGTATTTTAAAAACTTTTCAAGGTATCAAATTTCTAAATAAATAAAAATTTGCCCATATTAAATAGACTAGATTTAGCCACATGATGGAATATTATGAAGCCATCAGAAATGAGGTAGTAGCTCCATTTGGAACAGTGGCCAAGAATTGGTAAGTAATAAAAGCAAGGCACAAATAATAACAGATACACCATTGTTAATGTATATGCTTATGATGGGGGTTCAGGATGCCAAAATATGACTCCTTAGCATAGCAAATATTTTAAGAAACAGGCATCATGAAGGTCTCCCTGACCTTCCTCTGTCTTCCCTAATCAGTTCATAATACAGTCAAGGAATAAATGTCAAAATGGAGTAGCAATGGTTCAGAGCACTTAAAATGCAATCAGGAGGCCACTGTTAATCAGATCTGGAGTAGTACTGTTTTCCTCCGTGTGGCCGGCCACACTACATCTCTGTGACTCACCTCCACTGTCCTCACCTCTTTCCCAGATGCTCTCTTAGCTGGAGTAGCTCTCTCCTCTCAGGCCTCCCTTCAGGCTACTCTCTAATTTGCTCTTTTTATAATGGAAGCCTGATGATGATGCTCTCCAAACACAAGAGCAGCTTTCCAGTAGCTCCTGGGTTTAAGCCCCAACTCCAGCAGGGCCAACGAGCCTCATGCATTACAACCGCCCTGTTGCCTGCCCTGTGAGCTCTTAGAAGGCAGGACTCTGACTTGGTCCTGTTGTGTCCTCAAGGCAGACACTGGTGATGAATGAGCACTCACTAATGGTGGGTTGAACGAACAAGTGGGCACACTCAGTGTCACATTCAAGAGACAGTGGGTACAGCCTGCTACTAGGGAAGCAATGAGAAACTGATGTGACTCCCTTTTTGAATATAAATAAATAACAGCAGCTTCTACCTCAAGGCCTATCCTAAGGAAGGGGGCGTGACCCTTGTCCTTGGAAAAATCCACAGAGACTTTCTAGGCACATACCCACCCTGCTGAGTTGTTTGTCTGCAAATAACAGGAGAGACCTGCAGCGCCAGGTGTCCCTGACTCAGTTAGGCTAGGTGAGGACCCATAGCAACTACCTAGCAACCACCAATCACCATGAGACAGGGAAAATACCTGGGATGCCAGATGACCCCCCCCCAGTAGTTTATAGTGGTTGATAACATGTTGGGAAACCACGTAGTTTATGGTTTAATCCGTACACCCCTCACGGATTAAACCAATCAGTTCAAAGGAATCCCTGTCTTGTACTAACCAATCATCCTTACCCAATTTGTTCCCGCCAGTGAATGTGCTTGCCAATCAATGTTAAGAATGGTGTTTGATTTTCCTGTGGTATGGAATGATTTGCTGTGTGATGTTGTGACACATAGAGTATCCCCCCAAAACCTATAAAATTTCACTGAACAAAGGACCGGTTGTGAGTCCAGGCTCGAGCTTGCAATAAAGACTCTTGTGTGATTGCATCGGATTCGGCTCCTGGAGGTCTATTGGGGTCCCATGAATCTGGCATTACAGCAGCACAGCATTTTGTTTCAGTCATTTAAAACCACAACTGAGCTATTAAAAACGACAGCATGTGGGGCTGGGGCTCAGTGGTAGAACGTTTGCCTTGTATGCTTGAGGCACTGGGTTCAATCCTCAGTACCATATAGAGTTAAATAAATAAAATATTGTGTCCATCTACAACTAAAAATATTCTTTAAAAATGGCAGCATGTCATTTTGCTTTAACGATTTCTTTCTTTATTATTACTATTATTATTATTATGTAGTAGTAGGGACTGAACTCTGCCACTGTCTGGGGGAAGACTCATCACCAGCCTCTCCACCTGCCAATCAGGCCACCATCCCCATGAAACTCACCACTCGCCCAAGGCCTCGAGGCAGCGCATGCGGCCAAGCATGAGCTCGGGGTCATCCTTGTTGGTGTCCATCTTCTTATCGTAGGCTACAAGGGCATCCTCCCACTCGTGCAGTTTCTCATACCAGGTGGCCTGGATCTCCTGCGGGTCAAGATAGAGAGTTGCTTGAGGCACAGAGAACAAGGAGTGGCAGTTTAGATCCCAAACCTCCCTCTCACAGCTCAAATGGACTTGGACTGAAAAGAACTTCTGCCCACCTGGAGGTAAGTTGTTTAGTGGAATGGAAATGCCCGCTGCTTGGCACACTGATAGAACAACCCTGGGCCCTGGGACAATCTGAGAGCACCTATTCCATCCCTGGCACTTCCTGCCCAGACACAGGTGTCACCAGACCACAGCATGTGGAAACACATGCGAGGACAGGGGAAAAAATTCAGGAACAGTGAGGTCCCTGACCAGAGCTCCTGCAAAGGTGCCAAGGCCAGAATCTGCCAGAACACTGATGCTGGGCTGCGTGGCAGGGATGGTAGCTGCTTTCTTGATGAGCCAGGAAGAACAGGCCACATCTGCTTATTTGCTGGAGGCTTATTTGTTGTGGCCCTTTTAGAAGTCCCGAATTCTCTGCATTCTTAATACATATTTAAACTTTCAGGAAATAATAATTTAAAATACAATAGAACACTACCACTTAAAATTCTTTGGAAAACCTTTGCCTTCTTCTCCAGCCTCCCATCCAATGTTCCTCCTGTGTAGCGCTTGGCGGCTTTACTAGTGTCAGCAGCCAAGAAAGTGATTCCATCACGCTGGCAGATGGAGTGTGCCACGCCGATGGTGAGTGTCACCCACGTGAGTAAGAGGTGCTGCAATCCTGAAACTAGAGACCAGGGTTCGCCACATGGCCAGACGGTCTTATGTGTATTACATCTGCCTTCCACCTCTGTCTGTCCTCTGGCTTCTTCATCAGCTCAATAAATGACTATTTCTCCATCAGACCAGGGTAGTGGCCCTCTAGGGAGTTCTATAACAATATGATTCTGCAATGGAATCTGTACGACATGATGCAGGACCTACATTAGTTTTCTCCCATTATCCTCTACTCCTCCCTATCTCCTTTTTTTGGTACCAGGGACTGAACCCAGGGATGCTTATCACTAACCCATATCCCCAGCCCCCTTTATATATTTTATTTAGAGACAAGGTCTCGATAAGTTGCTAAGTGCCTCACTAAGTTGCTGAGGCTGGCTTTGAACTCGGATCCTCCTGTCAGCCTCCCAAACTGCTGGGTATACAGGTGGGTGCCTTGGCACCTGGCCCTAGCCCCTTTTATTTTTGAGACAGGATCTCACTAAATTGCTTAGGGCTTCACTAAGTTGCTCAGGCTGTCCTGGAACTTGCGATCCTCCTACCTCAGGCTACTAAATTGCTGGGATTATAGGCATGTACCATGGTAGCCGGTTCTTCCTCCATTTCTAAATAAAACTATTTGTGTAGTATCTACGCTACAGCCACTCTTCTGAGCTGCCTGAAAGAACCTCTTTTTCCTGAACGTCAATTAGGAGGTACAGCCAGGTGCAGTGGCATACGCCTGTAATTCCAGCAGCTCAGAAGGCTGAGGCAAGAGAATCGCAAGTCAGAGCCAGCCTCAGCAACTTAGCGAGGCCCTAAGCAACTCAGTGAGACCCTGTCAACATAAAAAGGGCTGAGGGGTGACTTAGTGGTTAAGTGTCCCTGGGTTCAATTCCTGGTACCAAAAAAAAAAAAAAAAAAGTCATAGTAGAATAAATCAGACATAACTTTCCTACGCTCACATATGAGCTACACAACCAGTGAAACTCCATATCATGTATGATTACAAGAATGGGAATTTATACTTCCATGTATGCCAAAATGCATTCTACTGTCATATATATCTAAAAAGAACAAATAAAAAAACAAAATAAGGAGATTGCTTCTGCAGACCGTTAACTTCTTTCTACCTCTTTCCCCTACTTAGTTTTGGCAGCATCAATGTCCTACCTGCGGTCCCTGTACCAACTGGTGGGGCTGCCACAGCCAGCCTTCCCCCATTGCCAGCGGGGTTGCCAGAATGAGCGTTTGTGGCTCCATGCCCATTTTAGGTAAACTAAGCTTCATTTGCTAAGACTGCCTAGATCATGCCCATTACGCCTACA
This sequence comes from Callospermophilus lateralis, assembly GCF_048772815.1. Taxonomy (NCBI): domain Eukaryota; kingdom Metazoa; phylum Chordata; class Mammalia; order Rodentia; family Sciuridae; genus Callospermophilus; species Callospermophilus lateralis. The sequence goes on along the minus strand of NC_135311.1, from coordinate 136,530,858 downwards.
CATGAAAGACAAAATCTACAAGAGTGACTTACAGAGACAGTGTAAAATGAGAAGCCCTTAGATGAGCAGGAGCTTCCTGTGCTGGATTTCTATACCAGGAGCCAGTGAGCAATGCATGGCATGTACCTGGTGAACCAGCAGAAAGGAGCAGGGGCAGCATATGGAGCAGGTCAAGTAGGGGGCAGGATATTTTGAATTGCAACGAATTGCAGAAACTATAAGGTTGAAGCAATGAATCACACAAAATTCTAATGAGATTGCTGTTACATAAATTGTGCTGAGAAAGCACAGGCTCTGCCAAGAAAAAGCAAACCATTGTCAAGCTTAATGTGATTCAGCTCCCTAAATATAACAGAAAATCCACCGAGGTTTAGCAGTAATCCTGGAGCTAATGGTCACCTTAAGAACCTGAAGATGCAGGAACTTTCACTGAAGCTTGGCATCTGAACCAGGGTACAAACTGTCTCTTGGCAGATCACCTGAACACCAGATGTGTGTGGAGCCCTTGTGTCAATCAGTATTCACTGGAATCCAAGCTCTAAGGATGTCAGGGCAGAGCACAGTGTAGTCTAGTGGAGACAATAAATGCCCCTGGGCCTGCTTCTTCCCTCTGCAAAGGAGCACTGTGGCAAAGATGGACCAGGCAGTTCTTCCTATTTTTTCATCATCTGGAGAGATGCTAACTTAGTCTAGTTACAGATAGTACATGCTGGAGATGACAAAAAATCGCCTTAAAAGTCTTAGTCCAGTTACTAGCCCTTCTAGGAGGCAAAATGCTAGACAATCAAATAAAAGCCTATGAGGTACTCATTTTCTTAATTCTAATCTGTAGCTCTTGATTAAGGCAAGTCATCACAAATGACCTACATGACTCATAAAGGACTCCTCATCAATATGTGGACCCAGAGCATCTAAGCCTTCCAGGAATTCAATACTAAGTTCATTAAGTTATGCTTTATATATTTTTGGATTATCAAAGGACCCTCTCCAGACCCCTAAGAGTAATGAAAATGGTTTAGTATTGGTAGGGCAAAGACAGCACAGAGAAGCAGCTATGTAAGCAATAATGGAATAAAAAAATCCTTCAACATTGGGCATAAATTACAGAATGCATTTTGCCTGGAGAATTGGCCATATTTTCTTCCAGAATGTATACAGAGTGGTCACTGTGGACCAGACACATGTGATCTGCCACAGGGACATAATAACTCAGGTTAAATGCCAGGCTTTGAGTCCAGACTGCCAGGGTTCAAGTCTTGGTTCTGCCATCTGTTTGTGCTGTCAGCTCAGACAGATTCATTTTTTTTTTTTTTTTTGGTACAGGGGATTGAACCTAGGGATGCTTTACCACTGAGCAACATTCCAGACCTTTATTTTTTATTTTGAGACAGGGTCTTCCTAAGTTGCTGAGGGTCTCACTAAACTGCTGAGACTAGTTTCCAACTTGCAATCCTCCTGCATTAGCTTCCCAAATAGCTGGGATTATAGATATGTTTCACTGTGCCTGGCCCAGATAGGTTCTTAGCCTACTGGAATCAAGGTTTCCTCTGGAAAATGGATAAGAACAGTAGCTACTGCATCGCATCATTGAGGACTAAATTAGATGAGGTACATACAGCACTTGGCAAAAGGTAACACACTAAGCTTGATAAATATCAGCAATTCTTTATTAGATTCTACCCTCACCATTTATGTTCGGTTTGAATGTAATCCCTAAGGCCATTGTCTTTAAGATACAGGCAAGCCAGTGTTATACTGTTATAAATTGGGAAAGAACAAAAAACGGAAAGTAACTTTCTCAACATCTTGGCCAAGTGCCTCCCTTGCCAGTTCTCTACCTCTAGCTTTTCTAGAAGAAATGAGGCACTCACCAGCTCTCCAAAGTGCTTCATGGCGTATTCCAACACCCCGGCAGCTGCCTCGGGCTGCTGTAGCTTATTATTAATGCTGAGGAAACAAAAGGAAGAGGGGGTTACACTTGGTGAGTCTGAGGCAGGAGGTGTGGGCTGTTGGGGGGCAGATGGTTCACCTGAACGCAGGGATACAGTAGGGCAGATGCAGGGAAGCCTCAATTACCTATCACCATCTGGAAGGCTCGGTTTGAGGGGCTTCATATGAGAATTTTTTGACCCGTTCTCCCTAATTTTGAGGAGCAGTAAAGTGAATGCTAACACGTGGGGCTCTGACCCTGTCACCCAGCATAGCCAGATTTCCTCTCAGAGGCTGTCAAGCAGGCAGCACACATCTTTTTTGTTGTAGCAGTGCTGGGGACGAAACCCAGGGCTGGGGACGAAACCCAGGACGAAACCCACGCACCCTACCATTGAGCTACAACCCTCACCCTGCGTGTCCCATTTTTAAAAAAAATAATTATTTTTTAGTTTTAGGTGGACATAATATCTATTTGTTTTTATGTGGTGCTGAGGATTGAACCCAGTGCCTTATGCATGCTAGGCAAGCACTCTACCTCTGAGCCACAACCCCAGCTCCCTGCATGTCCATTTTTAAAAAAATCTAAAATCCTGGGCTGGGGATGTGGCTCAAGCGGTAGCGCGCTTGTCTGGCATGCGTGCGGCCCGGGTTTGATCCTTAGCACCACATACTAAGATGTTGTGTCCACCGAAAACTGAAAAAAAAAAAAAATAAATATTAAAAAATTTTCTTCTCTCTCTCTCTCTCTTTAAAAAACAAACAAACAAACAAAAAAAAAAACTAAAATCCTGGATCCCAAACTGTCCCCACTGTAGTGCACAACCACATGAGAGTCCTCTGAACCTTTAACTCTTACTTCTCATCAGTTGCCTTCAGAAATAGGAAGAACCCAAATCAATGAAAAAGTCAGACTCTAGGTACGGAGGCTGAGCATCCACCCCATGCCAACCCGGGGGCAGGGCTGGGCACTGCACCAACTGCTCCCCAACAGTGCCCGGTATCTTCGTAGTGCCTCTAAAGGGACCAGTGAGTTCCTCAGGCTGGCCTCTGGTGAAGAAGTGCTTGTCCCTAAGATACTCTGTTTGGCTGATGTCACCTGCAGGCCACTTGGGGCCCATGGAGCTAAAGGACTGCATCCCTGTGGGGACAGCTGGGCAGTGCCACTGGAAGGCCTGATGTCTGGAGCTGGTTAATCAGGGAGGTCACATGGGGACCCCAAAGCAGGAGAGCTACGGGGCTTAGACCCTTGTTCTAATAGGAACTTGTGCAACTAAACCCAGCACCAACCACAAGCCTGAGCTGTGGAAGAAGGGGAACAGGGAGAGTGAAGAAGCAGGCTGGGGACAGCCACAGAATAATGATTTCACCAAAAATGAGACATATCAACTTGGGAATCTGGACTGATTTAACAAGCAAGGATCTGGTTTATTGCCTTGAGTACAAACTGTCTACTTGAGTAGGATTAATATTAAGTGGTCTGGGGACAGGCCAGGATTTGGGTTTGATGTGGTAATATGGTAAGAGATTGCTGTTATAAATATTATTTTAAAAATCCAATTCCATCATATTTCTTCCAAAAAAACTGAGAAGGAACTGCTCAGAAATCTGATGAGCTAAAGATGTTAACATTTGTGAAAGTAACAATCAAATGGCCCAGGTTTACAAAGTGCATTTCAAATAATCTTTCCAACCTGTCACTCCTTTGGCCTCATGTATCCCTGCGTCTGTGGGGAGAGAAAGGTAAGATCAGCCCTGCCTTACTTATCCCCCTTAATGGGGAGATGGAGGCCCTGGAAGGGGGGTGATTTTCCCATAGGGAATCAGGATGGCCCTGCAATATCTACAGTGATTGTACGACTGATAAGAATAAACAAGGGGTGCAGCAGCTTTGGGTTGGAATCAGAAGATAGATTCCTGGAGGTCTAATTCTGCCACTTACAAACCAGTCACCTTTTCTGAGTTTTGAACTATCTATAAAGCAGGATAAATCCTACCTCCTCCACAGTCTTCAGGGAAATGAATGGAACAGTGGGTATGAAGTTGTTAGAGACACAGTTCAATGCTTGTCCACAGGTAGGTTTGAGTCTTAAGCTAGCATTAGGGATCACCAGTGTGAGCTCCAAACTCTTCTGAATAGGTTATTTGGGCATCCGGGCTCCAGCCTCTAGGGTCTGCAACCAGAGGTGGAAGTCTATGCCATGTCCCTCTCTTTTGCTTGTAGGAGTAGACAGGTGATCTGATGGGGGAATCTAATGGGAGGACACACTGGTGCTTCCTGTACTAGTCCTAAGCAAAGCAACAAACCAGAATGTTCTTCATAAGCTAGTCTGCTGCAGAATTCAGAAATATTTTTCATCTCCAAAAAGTGAAACCAAAGTTTCCTTTAGTTAGCTCTATGGAGCTTTCTACACTAAGAATGAAACTAAATCAAAAGGGTTAAACTCTATCTTGGACTTACTGCAAAGTAGGTCCCGATGCCTCTTGGCCCAAGCAGTCTGGTACTAGACTCAGGTCCACTCACAGGGGGAGGTGTGAACTGTGTGGATAATTACCACTACTAGGTATAAGTGTGTCATTACTTAATTCCTTGAATCCAAATATAGTTTTGGGAAGCATTAGGAAAACAGAAAGCCTGTATAGAGTTTACATGATATGTAATTATATATTTCCTATATGCTCTTCAGTGGATCTTGGGGTGGCCTTCATTGGGGTAAACTCCTAGAAGGAGAATAAAACTATTCTGATGTAGAAGATAAAGTACTGTTTGCCCAAGCAGAAGGAGCTAACTCTAAGAAACACACATAAAAATCCAAGAGTTCTAACAACTGCCTTCCAATCTTGTGTTCTAGAACATGTTCTACTTTCAAGAACAATTATAAACATTACCAAAGCTTGACTCATTTGGGGGATAAAAAAACACAAAACCAAAACCAAATAAAAGCCTGTTCTTAATCTACTCAGCCACTAATTATGCAGAGAGCTTAACAACAATTAATCAGAAGTAGGAAGTAGTGGTTAGAGTCCTCAAAGGAGAAATTCAAACATGACTTTAACACTGCTGTGGTTTTGAAGTGCCTCCTCCATGACAGACCAGCACAGCACTGCAAACCAAAGATGACATTTCATCATGTAGCCCTGACTCCTTTAAGAGAAAGCCCGACTGAGTCATCTTCAGTGATTGCAGGGGACAGGGGCCTGCAGCAGGGCTTAGCTGGAAGGAGAGAGAGAAGCAGGTGGGGCTCCATGGGGAGCTACTAACCAAGCTTTCAGCAATGCCATGATACTTGGGGTTGCACACTGACCTGCACAGGACACTCCTAGGTTTCTACTCTGGGCATCAATTGGCACCCATAATACCTGTAAACTAGGTGGGTAAAAGCCAGGGAGGATGTTTCAATTAGTCAACTCTCTCTATAACTTGCTGTACAGGAGAAGGGAGCCCTCTTGGGCCTTCACATTAACTCCCCCACTGACACTGTGGCAACACCCCCTCTGACCCCAAGCTCCTACCCATTTCTATTTCCTTTCAGAAGCTACTAATACACCTTAATGCTTCCCATGTGACAGCTGGCATGCCACCGCTGCAGGCTTTTTTGAAGCAGCTCGTTGGAGGCTGCCAGGCTTAGAGGCCTGGGTTGCAAAATGTAGAATAAAGGCTCTGTGGAAACTCAGGAGTTCCTACTATAAGTCCCTAGTTTCCTGCTTATTAGGTTAATACAGGGAGTCATTTGAAATATTCCTCTCCTAAACTCGGTTGTGGTTTTATGAGGCTGAAGGGAGACTGTGTGGTCAGCTCATGTGAAGAAGTCACCTTTGCTCACAGCTCCCTTAACAAGGAGCTCCCGTTTTATGGGGCAGCTGGGAGTTTTGAACACTCCCGTGTGCCCCTCAGTCTGTCCATGTTAATGCTGGAAGCTTATAAAGGTAAATCATTCAAAGCCCCAGCTCAACAATGAGGAACGTTTAATGGTACAAACCAGACCCCACCGATGCCAGTCTCGCAAAAAGGACCCCACAACAAGGCTCTGAGGCTTGGGCAGCTGGGTGCCCACAATGCATAAGTGAGGGATGGACCAGAGTACCCATGTCCACTCCACCTGCAGTGGCAGGAGAGACTATGGCACAAGCTCTTCTCAGCTGGGAAGTTCTGATGCCCACTGCTCTCTCCGTGGCTGTGCAGTCTGTCTGCAGTCTCCATTTTCCGGGGACAATTTCCCATGATCTTACATAGCTATGAATCTATGGAGCAGACAGACACAGCCTGCCCCAAAGTAAAGCCCAGAGCCCACAAATGAACCTGGTGTTAGAAAGCTAGACTGAAAAGAGAACAGAGTGAACTGGGATCAGCAGCAGAAGAGGCATATTCCTTCTTGTGTATTCCCTACTCTGAGGCCAAATTTTTACTGAAGGAGGCTGAGCTGAAGGGCTGGAAAACTGAGGAAAGTGCTCTTGAGCATTGAGAAGAGTGAATTAATAAGGATAAGCAGCTGCCTGGATGCCTACAAAGACCAAGCAGATCACACACAATGCCTTCCTCCCTACTATGTGCAAATGCAGAGGCCCCGAGAGAAGAGCACCGGGCGTGCTTGTGCTTTAGAGGTGAGGACCGTTCGCGGTCTGGGTAGGTGGCCATCGAGAGGTGGCTGAGAAGGCGGGAAGGGAGCATAACTTCTGACTGAGACCCTCTGCTTGAGCTGTCCCTCAGTGTTCTTCACAGGGAGCAGGAGGGTAATGAGGGATCAAGATCTCAACGCTAACCCAGAGCAAAGCAGCCTGACACCATTCCTGCCCCCCAAAGAACACTGTGACCCTAAGGGTTTCCTTCCTCAGTTGCTGCTCCATGTCCCTGGACTGAGATGAAGTCTAGGCACTGGCTTGGTTGTCCTTCCTGGTGTGGCCCTGCTGGTGATCCCCTCACCTCTCAGCCTCAGCACCTTGGTGACCTCCAGGCACAGTGTGAGGGGCCTCCATGCCAAGCCAGGGCAGGGCAGAAGGTCCTCGGGCAACGGAGCAGCTACAGCACATCTGGGAGCGCGGTGCCCCCCTGGGCCCCCTCCAGGCCCTCGGGAGGACATTACCTGACTGCTTCCATATGGTGGGGCCTCCTTCCTCCTGTCTATTTCTAGATTGGACTACTGTCTGCATTTTGTTTGATTCCTGGTCAAGGAAGAATTCTCTGAATTCCCATGGCTCTTGGTTGGTGATAGTCAACAGGGGGCCGTGGCAGGTCTGAGTGGGGCATCCTGACCAGCTCCAAGACCACCCTGGACGTTACTTTGGGTCCATTCCACTGTATAAAAAAGTTCTTCTTGTTTCTTTTACAGAGTGGAAACCGCTTCAGATCCCCCTCCCTGCCCGTGTCACTTCTCCCAGCACTGAGACTTAGCTCTGTGCCCAGTGACTGATTAAAAACAGAACAGTTTGGTGCCCTGACAGAGCCAGACAATCTGGGGTTGGCTGGGCCCTGATGTCTTCATCAGGCAGCTCCTCTGAGCAAAGGAGATGGTCTGAGGAACTCCAGGGTGGACCAGCCTCTTTCTGAAGAGTACTTTAAAGCAGAGGACAGCAATGAAGGCAGAAGTCGAGGTGAGAATGGAACTGCGGCACACAGGAAGCAGGGGCGGGACATCCCAATGCCGCAGGAGGGAGAGTGGAGGTCAGAGTGGCCCACCTGAGAGTCAGAGGCAGGTGACGAAAACAGTACCCAGGTCTGGTAGAGTCTCTGGTCCTTTCTCTGTATTAAGAGAGAATCTGCCCCATTACAGGGTTTCAAACCTGGCATGTGCTCCTGAGCTCTCTGGGACCAGGGTACAAAATTCTTGGTGTGAATGAGGTGGCTGGCTCTGGACACTCCAAATAGGTTCCTGAGGTCTTAGCCCCACTGGAGCCTCAGGGAAGGGCTCCTACTGCATCCTGGCCCTCTGCTGGTCACAGTGACTAGAGGACAGGCTAAATCTCCATATGACAAGGTGTCAGTTCTTAAGAATAAAAAAGGCTCAATAATATTCAAGATGTGAAGAGGGGGCAAGAAAGTCTGTCTTTTCAGGGTTGATGGAGGAAGTGTACCTTTTTCTCTTAATTAAGAAAAATTGTGGGAAGGGAAGTTCACTGCAATAGAATCACCATTTTGAAATAACTCCACCTGCACGTGTTCTGTAATAATTAATGTGTGTTCTCTATACAGTGGTGACCAGGGCAGTTTTATATTCTGCCTTTTCACATAACACATGCATTTTTCTCTTTTCTCAGACTCTTTAGAACTCCTTTTAAAGACAGCGAGGTTGTGTCACCTGCTGATCCAGGGCTGGCTGAGAGCAGCACCTGTTGAAGCTGTGCTGCTCATGAGCTCTCAGCTCAGTGAGCGATCTGTCCTCTACAAGTCTACAGAGTTGGCTCTGGGAATCGGTGTCTACCCTCCACCCTGAGGACGTACACTGCCCAGAGACGGGCATCCTCCACACCCACCCCAGGCTCTCCTGGCTGGACATGGCCTCAGTGCCCTAGCACGACCCAGCATGGAGTACAGAGAGGTGCATGGTCCTAGAGTGTCGAAGCACAAGCTCTGTGCTGGCTGCATTGCCAACTGAGAGCCTGTCAGAGGTGTGCTGTAAAAATGATGAACGGCCTGTCACATTTCCAGGCTCTGGCTGATTTAAGGAGCTATTGGCAGGCACATTGCTCCCAGCATGTCAGCCAGTTAATTACTTCCAACTTTATCTTTCTTGTCAACACTTCTTGACAAATTGGCCATTATCTTTTTATTCTACAACAATGAGCACTACTCCTTTTCTGGTGATGCCTGGAGGGTTTTCTCCCCCTTTCTGCTTCTTATGTCCAGAGTGAAATGAAGAGCTCTGGGAGGGACTATTACAAAGAAGCTGCTGGGAAAAAGAACAAAAGCAGGGAGGCTGCATTGACCCGACCTAAGCTGATTTCCATCTACCTTAACTCAAACAGAGAGCAGAGTTTGGGAAAAATCCACATTTCTTGGCTTCTGAATGTCCAAGAGCTCTGACTCAGTCTATGTGTGGATGCAGCTGAGAAACCAAAATGAAGTGAGCTGGCACCTCGTGACCTGGCAGCCTCCAGCTCTCCGCACTTAATTGTATAAGCAGATATGACTGAGGCTTCCACTGTGTTAAGGAGTTGGGTCCACTATAGGACGGTCGCCTGGGATCAAAGGGAAAAAAAATGTGCCTACCTTCTCGGTGAGGAAAAAGCTGACATAAGAGAAGTGTGACACAATATAATCGGAGAACCTAGATTCCCAGGCAATGAACTATCTGAAAGAATTTCGAGAGCCGGGTGCAGTGGTGCACGCCTGTAATCCCAGCGGCTCAGAAGGCTGAGGTAGGAGGATTGCAAGTTCAAAGCCAGTCTCAGCAACTCAGTGAGGCCCTAAGCAACTCAGCGAGACCCTGTCTCTAAATAAAATATAAAAAAGAGCTGGGGATGTGGCTCAGTGGCTAAGTGCCTCTAGGTTCAATCCTTGGTACCAAAAAGAGAGAGAGAGAGAGAGAGAGAGAGAGAGAGAAAATTTTGAGAGACCATTGGTGTCACCACTAATAATGGGATGAAATCAGAGGCAGCCAGATGCAGAACCTGAACCTGTTCTAAAATGTCCACTTTCTTCACACCTCTGAAATCAGGATGCAGCACACAATTCAAGGTTGAATTCAACTCTCAAGCACAGTTTAACTGTAGCGGTTTGTTCCCCCTGCCCCCCACAACAGGAGTTCATAAAAACCAGAGGCCGTTTCTCTAACTCACTGTTAGGAGCAAGCCCCATTAAATCTCCTGGTGTTCCAGAGGAAGTGCCAGATGCTGAAGACAAGTGGAGGCTCACTATGGAGACACAGCGCACTTCTCCCTTACTGTGCAGCAGTAAAGACTTCTAGCTTCAGGAGACACCCAGAATGCATCTCAGCTTCCCTACTGTCAGGTGGCTTCTGTACTCAAAAGCTGTCCTTGGGCTTGCAAGATCTCGACAAGGCAAGCTATTAGGGGGTGAACCCATGGGAAGTCTCTAGAGCAGCCAGGAGTCAATTTATGTCATCCTGATGCTGATGAGGCTTGACCTGTGGGGCACTGGAGAAGAAAGGGCTGGAAAGATACGAGCGGAGCTTGTGCCTTCACTACACAGGTGCCCTCTGCCTCCTACATGCTAGGCACACACTCTCCACTGAGCTGCACCCAACCCTTCCTTCCTGAGGCTCTTCTACAAGGGGCACTTGTTCCTAGAGGCACACTGGTACCTGTGCAGTCAGTGTGACCCAGACAGGGGATTGTATTTTGCTGAGCAAATCCTCCCTCTCTGGACCTAAGGCTTTTCCCCCAGCAGCAGTGCGAGATGAGGACAAGACTGCATACCTTTTCTGGAAGCCAGGAAACTGTAAAAGCATGGCTCTTGCTTCCAAGGAGCACAACTCTGACACCTCTGAAACATGTGTTTACAATTAACACACAGAGGGAAATTTGCTGGCCCTTCTCACCCTTCTCCTACAGACTGCAAAACCCTGCCACCCTTGCCATTAATTGGCTGCTCAGGAATGACTGGCACATATCCCCTGACATTCTTAAAGAATGACAGGCATGTTTCCAGTTTGTGGTGCCCAAGTCAGAATGAAGGTGGCCCAGCCCTGCAGTCACGGGGTGGCTGGGGCACAGACCTATAATCTTGTCCTGCAACCCCAGCAGGGTCTTGTCTCTGGCTAAGAGTGATCTACTGAAACTGCAATGTAATGAGCTTTGATTTCCCTTTGAGACAGATGAGACTATTAGGTTCCTAGGCAAATTTTGGAGAATATAGCTATCTAGAGAAAGGCTGGTTTAAATATATATATATATATTTAGTTATAGATGGTCACAATTATCTTTTATTTATTTATCTATCTATCTATCTATTTATTTATAGGTGGTACTGAGGATCGAACTGAGGGCCTCATGCATGGGAGGCAAGTGCTCTACCACTAAGCTACAATCCTAGCCCAAGATAAGGCTGTTTTTAAGGAGAGATGTCACTTTCTTTGTTCCTTCTTCAACACTGGTGATTGCCCATGACTCCTTAGGCTGATGAAGGCAAAATAATTTTTTATTTTATTATTTAATGTGCTATTTACACAGGCCTCCAGAATAGACAGGAGTGGGATCAAATCCCCCTCAAATACTCTGTGATCCTGTTGCTGATATTCACAAGCAGAGGAGGAGGGGTGAGACTCAAATTGGTGGTTTCCAGGGGAGTGAAACGATTCTACAGAAGGATGCCACTTCAAGTCACTGACTACAAAATGACCTCAACTCTTCTAGTGCTTATTTTTTTTTTCATTCTATGACTAAGACCTAAAGGAGAAAAATGGATGCATAGCAGGAAAGAATGTGAGGACCTTACTATGACCAAATACGGAAATGACCATGGAGAGAGGATGTTTAAGGGGTGGGAACCTCTGACTGGGGCTCACAAGCTCATTCGACAGGTTCCAACAGAGTGTTCTGCCTCCGCAGAGTGCACAGGTTGGGATGAAGACACACAAAGAAAGAACAAGACAAGCTGAAATAAGTGCTGCGGAGGAGAACACAATGAAGAGAACAGCAAGTGTCCAGGGAAGAACATGGGACTTATTTCAGATTGGGAGATCGGGGAAGGCTTGCCCAAATGATCTACCTGATACTACTGGACGTGGACTGTGTCAGGACTCTGGTCTGTGTCCCATGTGTATCACCTGTTTTTAGATAAACTTTGGAATTCAAGTCTACGAAGTACACAGGAAAGCATACACCTAAGCAAACAGCTCCAGGAACGAGTGTTCATACATCCTGGGATCTCCTACCCAGACCAAGAGAGCCCAGTGAGCCGCGCATTAGGGCTGGGGTTGTGGCTCAGTGGTAGAGCGCTTGCCTAGCATACACAAGGCACTGGTTCGATCCTCAGCACCACATATAAAAATAAATAAAGTTCATTAAAAAAATTTAAAAAAAGAGAACCCAGTGCGCTGCCCACTCCCCAGCCTCCTCCCCAGGGCTAACCACCACGCCAACTTCAAAGGTTGGTTTGTCAGATTTTGAATATTGCATGAACACTATGTATGAGGAGACCATAATTTACCTAACTGCTGATGGATGTCTGGGTTGTTTGGTGCTTTGCTACTATGCGTGATGTTACCATGCACGTTCCTGCATGATTTTTTGGGAGCACGTGTGTTCCCATTTCTGTTGAGAAAATACCAAGAAGTGGAACTGCCGGGTTCCAGGGTCTGTTCAGCTTTATAAGACACTGACAAACTGTTCTCCCAAGTGGTTTTACTGCTGACATTTCCACCAGCAGTTCGCCAGAACACCAACTGCTCCACGCTCCTGCCGACATTTGGTATTTTGAGTCTTTTCCATTTCAGCTCTCTGGCTGGAGTGCAGGAGCATCTTGCTATGGTTGCTATTTGAATTTCCATAATGACTAATGAGGACCAGCCTTCCCTGGGTTTACAGGCCTCTGGAGATCCTCTTCTGTGAACTACGTGCCTGTTCACATCTCTTGCCATGTTTTAGATGGGCGGCTTTTCCTGATCTTATTGTTTGTGAGTCTTTGCATACTCTGGACACAGTACATACGAGAGTCTATGTTGGAAATATTTCTTGCCATTTCATTCTCTTCATGGTGTTTCCTACGAATAGAAGTGAATACTTTTCCTTTATGATTGGCTAGAGATTCTGGTGTCGTGTTCAAGAAATCCTTGCTTATTGCAAGCTCTCAAGATAATCCCCTCGTCTTCTATGCCATCTTCTAGAACCTGCTTTATTTTACTTTTCAAGTTTCCCTCTTCTGAACTCGAGGTTCTGTGCATGTTGTGAGGGAAGGATTGAGAGCCTTTCCCTAGGAAACTCTCAAGCTGACCCAGCTGTACATAGGGCAGACTGTCATTTCCTCGCCATTCCACAGTGCTACCTTGTCATAGATGAACTATCCACATTCATGTGGGTCTGGACATTTAATTCTGTTCCAGAGTTGTCTCTTAGTCTATCCTTGTACCAAATATACTGACTTAATTACTGTAACTTTATGACAAATCTTGATATCTAGTAGCACATTTCTTCCAAATTTATTCTTATTCAAAACTGTCTTGCGTTTGTGACAACATGGATGAACCTGGAGGACATGAAGCCAAGTAAAATATGCTAGACACAGAAAAAGAAACACTGTGTGAAGTCACTCAATGCAAAGTCTAAAAAAGTTGCTCTTGCAGGAGTAAGATCAGAATGGTAGTACCAGGGCCTGGGTGGCTGGGGGAGGGGGTGCTCCCTGGAGTTGGGGAGATGCTGGTCAAAGAATACAAATTTTCAGTTAGGAAGAATGTGTTTAAGAGATCTATTATACACCATGGTGACTGTAGTTAATTGTATTCTTGAAAAAATGTTAATTAAAAAATAAAAACTGTTTAAAACCGTCTAACCCAAAACTGTCTTAGCCCTTCCTAACCTTTTGATTTATTTAGTCTAATCCTCACAAAAACCCCAATGAGGTGAGGTATCTGGGGTTCTTTGATTTCTTGTTTTCAAGGTTTTTTGGGGATCAAGCCCAGAGCCTCATACACGCAAGGTAAGAGCTCCACTACTGAGCCTGAACCTCAGCCTGAGCCCCAGCCCCACCCCCTTGTGAGGTAGTTCTGATTTTTATCTCCATTTCAGGGATTGGAAAACTAAGAAGTAATTTTCCCATGGTCATATGGAGCTATCAAGTGTTAGGAAGGGAACAGAGGTCAAATTGGTCTAATTCTAGAAATAACTACTTAAGCTCTTCATGTCTGACTCCTGAACACAACAGCCAAGGCATTTAGCATGAAGGTATACAATTAAAAACATTCAGTGGACTGGGGTGGTGGCTCAGTGGTAGTGAGCTTGCCTAGCACATGTGAGGCACTGGGTTTGACCCTCAGCACCACATAAAAAATAAATCAAGTTATAAAAGATGCTTAAAAAAAACGGAGTGCTCTAAGTTACTTATTTCCAGTTAAAAATCTTATTTGGCAATCACAAAAGGCTGCTTTCCTGGTAAGACTCTGGAAAACAAAGAGACAAAAGGCCAAAGCTGCTTGGATTCCTTCCACAGCCTTTGTCTTGAGAGGGAGAGTCACACTCCTCACCTGGACACATGGGGTCCCTGGGGCTGGCTGCTTTCCCCATCTTCTGCTTTAACTCTGCTGAACCCGTCTCACTTCTGGACTCTCAGGCCACGTGCACAGCCTTACCTTTCCCCACTGAGCACGGCCTTTCACACAGCTGCCCTGTGCTCGGATGTCCTCCCCATTCCTGGCCACTTTCTCCTCTCCTTTAGTATGCTTTTTCTGGGTACATGTGCTTGGGAGGCCCTCCAGGGCCACCTGGGTTGGGCACTCCTTCCCCACTGTGCTTTATTCCCACATGTCACATTGTCCTAGAGTTCAGTTACCTGTCTTTCCAAGACTTTCCTAGACCATGAGACAACTGAGTGTTGGAAGGGACTGATGGGGGCTGGGGTGTGTGCACCATCATTGTGCTCTGCTGCCTGAATGCTGGTTAACAGGTTTGATTTTTTTTTTTCCCCCTAAGAGGAGTCCTGAGAAAAATGATTTTGTTTCTGGTGCTGGGCTTTGAATCCAGAACCTTGTGCATGCTAAGCATGTGTTCTACCAGAGCTATACCTATACTCCCAGTAAGAACAATGACTCAGTAGGTCCAGGGCATATTCTTTGGTAGAGATAGTGCATTAGAAGGTTTAGGGAAGACGCATCTACGGGTACACCTTCTCTTATGGACTCAAGCACCCAACTGAGACAAAGAAGGACTGAGTGAGTGACAGAAAAGCCAGTCAATGGCTATGTATGGTTTGGCAGGCTGTGATCATTGTTGTTGTTGTTAAAAGCTGGCTTATTAGCAGGCTGTGGCTATTAAAAAATGTTGGAAGCTAGGGAGATAGCTCAGTTGGTAGAGTGCTTGCCTCGCATGCATAGGGCTATAGGGTTCAATCTCTAGCACCACACACACACACACACAAAGATATTGGTACTAAATCAACAATGAGACAGCCCCTTCTGAGACAGACTCATTTCATATTGAGACCTGGGTACTAGGGACACGGCTTCCTTTCTTTCCAGTATTGAAAGTGATGTTTGGCAGCAAGCAGAGGCAGGGTATACCAGAAAGGAGGAGCACTTTCCCTACTGGGGCCTCCTCCAGCAACTGAGACTAGACTCTTCAAATGGTTGGAAGGAGCCCACCTGGAGACCCTGACCTCTCCACAACTCTTGGGCTGCTCCCCTGCTTCCAGTCCTTGGCCAGCCTGGGGCAGTGCAGCTCAGATCTGAAGTCTTCGAGAACTTCCAGTCTGGGGGAAAGCTCACTGACTCTTTTCATGAAGAAACCAAGCTTTATTTTCATAAACATCTTCCCTAGGAGCAGCAAGTTAGCCCTCTTTCACCATCAGTGAAATGAGAAAAACTATATGGTATCCAGCCCACATTTCTCACATTTTCTCAGTTAATTCCCATTTTCTTTTTCTTTCCAGTAATAATAGTTACATTTTTTATTATTATTATTATTATATTATTTATGAACTGCAAACATGTGCCTAGTATTAGGCTATAGATTTTTTTTTTTATTAGCTACACATGACATTACAATGATCTTGGCAATTCATTCATTTGAATCATGGGGTAAGTTAATTCCCACTTTCATGGTTACTGTGCTAGTTGAAAGGTAGACAATAGGATGAAGACAGCCTCACCGAGAAGGGAAACCATTGTAGTCCCCCAGGTCTACAGCTTCCCTCTATGGATTCAGCTGTGCTCAGGACAAGGGCGGACTTGTCCTTCTTTTAGAAATTTAGAATCCAGGACATCACAGGGTTGTGCATGTTTAGGAAATTAGATAATATTTGGGCATGAGAAATACCCTTAATTATTTTTTTCAAAGTTTGGAGGAATTTATTGACATTTGTGCAGCTTAGGTAATTTAAAAGAATCTTTGAATAAGAAAAGCAACATCCTTATCCCCAAGCGGGTAAAAAAAAATGAGGAATGTGAGGTCTACCTGAGCCCCTCCCTACTACTTTTCAATTTAGAAACAGAGTTGTTTGGTTACTCCAGCTGTCCAAACAGGAATCTCTCTCCAGGGAGCTAGAAGCCCTGACTGGAAAAGAGCTCCAGGGATCATGGCAGAGAAGAGCTGAGGCCTCAGGCTGGAGTGGGGAGGACCCATGCTGAGTATCAGCTGTCAAGCAACTGCCTCAGTGGCTTGCTCTCCAACATGGAAACAGAAGGAACAACTGTTCCAAAGACAGCCACTGTCCTAAGGACATTTGTATGTAGTTTCAGTCAAAAGCTTTTTTTTAAGAATGTCTGCTAAAATTTCATGATTTTACATTTGTCTTCAAAAGAGCAGTGTCCTTCAAATATAGTGTATGAAAAATTACATACCACAGTTTTTCATATATCGACAGAAAATTAATTTCAAATTACAAACACTACTGCATAAAAAAAGAGAAATGAGGTTTTTGATAAGAACTTAGTAAGTGATGGGGAGTATTTTCTCTATTCTTTGATACATGTTCCAAGTTTTGAACCATGGGCTGAGGGGAGGCCTGTTCTGCTCTGCCTGAAGACTGACAGCGTGGGTGACCAATCCAGAACCACAACTGGCATGGCTGAGTCTTCATTGCTGCTGTGATCTTCTAACAAAACCATCAAGCGTGAGAAGCCAGTATTAACTGGCCTGTTCTTTGTTGAAAGAGAAAGACAACTAACTGCACACCCCATGGATGCAAACTACAAAGTCTTTCTTGCTTCTTAAGAGATTTACTCTGTCCTCCTATTTCTAGATCTTTCTGAGTTGGAGATTTTAAAACCTGAGACAGTGCTAAAGCCAGGTTGAATAAGGATTGTGGAGAACACTGAATGATGATCAGAGAAAGGGCCATCCAGCCTAGTTGACAGCATACTCCGCAGGATGCTGAACTACATTAGAAGCTCATGTAAACAGCGTGGATAATAGTAACAGGCTCCCTGGGTGAGTGGAGTTTCATTCCCAATTCTCTCTCCTACCTCGCCTCACCCCATGGTTACATAACCTTTAGAAAGGAATTTGGAAATCCCTCTGACCCTGCCTGCCTGCTGACAGAGCCGAGCCAGTGGCTGGCAGGGGCATAATCTAACAGGCAAAACTGGAAACACACAAATTCACAGTCCTTCGTCTCAGCCCAGAGACTGCAGGCAAGGAAAGACAGACTCTCCCAGTCTCCCTCCTCCCTTCCTCTGGCCTAAGTTTGCGCTGACTTCACCGGACAGGCACCTGACCCTCCCAGATGAGGTGGGAGGAGTTATGGCACTGTGCAGGGCCACCGTGGGGGTGGAGGTGCAGGCACAAACAATATTTAAGATGCTGACTTGGTGGAGCATTCATGCTTGGGAAGGCAAGCCACTGGTGTCCAGTACACTCCACTTTCAGCAACTCAAGCTTTGACAAAGGCTACGGGAGGGCAAGGAAAGAAAGGGGACAACGAAGTGTGAGGCCATCCAGAGTGAGCGTGTAAGGCGTGAGCAGCTCCTCAGGCCTCCACTGGGCCAGTCTAAAGGTCCCCAAAGGCAAAGCCTTCTTTACCAGGCCCACGAAAGATGCTGAGCAAGACTCTTGCAGCTGGGACCTGGCTCTGCATTTTCATTGTGGCCTTTGCCAGCCACCCAGTACAGCTGCAGAAGCCCCCTAAACATAAGATGCCAGCAGAGCTCAAAGCGGCCTCCTGCTGTAAGGAGGTGAAGGAGCTCAAGGCCCAGGTCGCCAACCTAAGCAGTATGCTGAGCGAACTAGGCAAGAAGCAGGAGAGTGACTGGGTCAGCGTGGTCATGCAGGTGATGGAGCTGGAGAGCACCAGTAAGCGCATGGAGTCAAGGCTCACAGATGCTGAGAGCAAGTTCTCTGAGATGAACAGCCAGATCGACATCATGCAGCTCCAGGCGGCACAGACTGTCACCCAGACCTCAGCAGGTAAGGAGGTCACACCTCCCCTCAGAGGGGATCCTGGTCCACAGCAGTGTTTCTAGACAAACTGCTCATCAGGGCAATTCCTGGGGCTCTTTTGGGATATACTTTCCCTTGAGGAAAGATTTATGAAGCAGCTCTTTTGGTTTCTGCTGTTCTAAAAATGTACCCAGTGCCTTCCCAGGTCTCTGAATCTCTCAATTCAGCATATTATGAATGCATGAATTCCCACCTTGGAGCACTGGGCGATTCCATGGTTTGCCCAAAGTGACACAGCAAGTCTTAGAAGAAGGGTTGTCATCTTTATGATTGGGGTAGCTATGCCACTTCCTTCTCAAGAGCTGTTGACTACACCCAAATCCCAAGAAAGCAGGAACATCTGTTGCTCTGGATGTAAAGTTTTGTCAAAACCAGTTCTCTGGTGTCCTTAAGATTTAGCAGGAATGGACACTAATGGAATTGTGTGTCCTCTTTCTGCAAACCCACTCCTCTCATTGACTCAGAACTCAGTGTAGAGACTCCACCTGGCCTGTGAAGAAGCCCTTTGTGCTCAGGAGGGACAGGCTCCTCAATTCTGATGTTTCCATTTCCCTCCATGGTCTCAAAATTCTCCCAAATATCATATGACATAAGTAAGTGCAATGTTGAATATGGATTTTAATGGCTAAAAATAAGGCACATTTAATGTTTTATTTTGCAAAACAACTTTCAGTTGCTGCTTAGCTTGGCACATATGGGCCATCATGAATTTACTGTTTAAGAGATACATTTGGTTTTCTGAAATTACCAGGGAAATATTAGTTGAAAGGAACACAACCTATAGACAATGTAATTTTAACTAATATAAAATCTATTGGTTATATTATAATCCAAATTGAGAAAAAGACATGATTAGCTTCTAATGAGTAAGTCATTGGTTACCCTTGGTTTAAATGATGGAAAAGTTTTAAACATGAATTTAAGCTTGAAAATCCTGTTATCTAAACCCACATGTACCAATCACTTCCTTAGCATGGAATTCCTGACCTTTGGCTTGGGATTAAAAAGGATTCTCAGCCATTTTGCAGATAAGTGAGTCCTGATTTGATCTGAAAAAAGAAACTGATGTGTGGAAGGTCAGGCTGAACAGGAGTCTGATGGAGCCACTTTCTGCTCCTCCGAACCAGGAACTCTCACCACTCAGCAAGAAGACTCCTGGAACTGAACTGTGGCCCGACTGCCCAGCCTCCCACTGGTCTTGCCCAGGACACCAGTCCTTCCTTTTTCTTGTCTGGCACCAGGTGCTGAGCCACTACCATACTCCAGAAGTCGGCAGCCCCTGGAGAGAGTAGCAAGTTCAGACTTTGACTAGCAACAGGAAATGCAGAACTCTGAGGGTGATGGCAGGGTGCTCTGGGAGGAAACTGAGGCACTTCAGACAGCTCTCATGGTGGCAGTGTGGCCATCAGTGTTGCCTTGTGCTCTCTCTAAGATCCCAGCCCGAGAAAACAATTCTCAAGATATCCTAGACAATGAAAGCTCTTTGCGCTTTGCTCTCTGAATCCTACCAGAAAGGCTTTTTCTTCTTGATGCTCTTTGATATTAGAACAGGAGAGAGTCTAGTGCAAGGCCACAGCCCCAAGGGCAGCCAGCAAGCATTTAAATCAACCCCAGAGGAAAAGAAAATCTCATTTCCTTCTTTTTAACAAAACTTTCAGGGGAAGGCCTCAAAGACATTTCTCGGGGTTGGCTTTCCTTTGAGGATCTAGCATTATTAGGTGGGAGGGATGAGTTATGATATCTACCTCCCTTGAGCAGGATCCCAGCTGGCAGCAGCCACCACCTCTGAGAAACACTAAAAACAAACAGAGGAGCACCATGGAAGCAGACCCTCTGAGACATTCCTGACTTCCCATGTCATAGAGGTGGTAGCCCAAGAGCCTGGAGCTACTCACAGGGGCATCAGGCACATGCCTTCACACATGGCACCATTCCTAAACTTCATGTCCTAAACTACAGCAGGATAAATAATTTACTTCAGACAACCTGAAACCACCTATTTGACCTGGTGACATGATCCTGGTGAAGGGCTTTCCCACCCTCTACCCCACCAGTGAGGTCAAAACACGTCCCCTCTTAATCTCCTGATGCCAGCTCTCCAAATCCAGATACTGCCTGGGCATTGACACCCATGGGCATCCTGTGGTAGAAACAAAGCCTCTGTCTTTAACCGCTCGGTTTCATGTGACAGGCAGCCCTGCCTGCCATGCTGTCGAGCTTCTGCTTAGCCCACATGTACTCTGTTTGCAGATGCCATCTACGACTGCTCCTCCCTCTACCAGAAGAACTACCACATCTCTGGGGTATACAAGCTTCCTCCCAATGACTTCCTGGGCAGCCCTGAGATGGAGGTGAGATCATTGCAGCACACTGTTCTCCAACATCAAAGGCACAGAGACAACAGGGATGGTCATGGTCCATTGAAAGGGAGCCTCAGAGAAGCAGACATACCAACCACCTGAGAGCTATCCAAAGCTCACCTTCTGGGTCCGTCCCTGGCCCCTTCAAATCATCATTGGCCAAACACCAAACCTTCTAACATAATTTTTATAGCCACCAAATACTAGTTCAAATCTCTGCCATGTCCTAAAGCAGTTACTTTTTGGAAGGAGAAAGAACATGAAGGGGACACATTATAAGCTGTACACACACTCACCCCCATCCCTGATTTGGAAAATTCTTTCTAAGCAAACTACCACCCAGCTCCAGCTTCCCAACACTGGGGACAGCACCGCTAACACAGGGAGCCAGTGTGACCATGGGAGTACATTCATTGCTAGCTCTGTAGGGACAGGAAAGAAGGTGGGCAGTCTGCACTTTCTGATTAGCTTCTAATGAATAAGTCATTGGTTACCCTTGAACATCCTCTTTGTTCCAGGTGTTCTGTGACATGAAGACTTCAGGTGGGGGTTGGACCATCATTCAGAGACGAAAGAGTGGCCTTGTCTCCTTCTACCAGGACTGGAAGCAGTACAAGCAGGGTTTTGGCAGCATCCGTGGGGACTTCTGGCTGGGGAATGAAAATATCCACCGGCTCACCAGACAGCCAACACGGCTCCGTGTGGAGATGGAGGTGAACTCCAGGCCTGGGGCCCTGGAGCTGGTCCAGGACCTCTAACACTATTGTGCATGACTCCTTGTCTGTTCAGTTGAGATCATACATTCACTAAGATAGTTTTCTGCAGGGTGTAGTTCAGTTGAATAAGAAAAATTTTTCCCCCTTTCTCAGCAAACCAGGCCTCTGAGTAGCACAGGATGAAACTGACGCAGGCTAGGACAGAGCAAAGCTGTTGGCTGGGCAAAACACCATTGTCTCTGCTCAGGCCTGGGGCACGAGGTCCTTAGAGATACTGGTTGGTGGCTCTCTAGAAGGCCTTAAAGCATCACCACATCCTCGTGTTGCTCTTTTATATCTGAGTGGGATTCAGCAAAAGTACACATCTATCCCTTCAACCAGGAACATGAAACCTTTTGTCAAGGCCTACGGTGAATCCTGAGAGTAGTCAGACCAGCACCTCGCTAGCTGATTCCCAGTTAGTATGCTAAGCAGGAGGAAGCAAGTGACAGGTCTTGCTAGATTCACATCTAGAAAAAGATGTTTGGCTGTAGGGCTGGAGCGAGAGGAGCAATACAGGGAGGGTATGACAGCAGCATTCTGCAGTCCCCTAAGGCTCTGATTTTCCC
The DNA here is from genome assembly GCF_048772815.1 of Callospermophilus lateralis. Lineage (NCBI taxonomy): Eukaryota > Metazoa > Chordata > Mammalia > Rodentia > Sciuridae > Callospermophilus > Callospermophilus lateralis. The sequence goes on along the minus strand of NC_135311.1, from coordinate 136,509,204 downwards.
CACAGGACTGGGAGGGCAACGTGCGCTATGCGGAGTACAGCCACTTTGTTCTGAGCAATGAACTCAACAGCTACCGCCTCTTCCTGGGGAACTACAGTGGCAACGTGGGCAACGATGCACTCCTCTACCACAACAACACAGCATTCAGCACCAAGGACAAGGACAATGACAACTGCTTGGACAAGTGTGCCCTGCTCCGCAAAGGTGAGGGGGGCGGGTGGGAAGGACAACCCACCTGCGGATGTTGCAGCTGTGCAGCTGGAGCTTGGGCTCTGGAGTCCCTTCTGTTCCGCCCTGTCCACCTTAAGGGGAAGGCACCCCAGCTGACCAGCCCCATCTGTTTCTTGTGCCAGGTGGATACTGGTACAACTGCTGCACGGACTCCAACCTCAATGGGGTTTACTACCGCCTGGGGGAGCACAAGGAACACTTGGATGGCATCACCTGGTATGGCTGGCATGGGGCCAGCTACTCCCTCAAGCGGGTGGAGATGAAAATCCGCCCGGAGGGCTTCAAACCGTGAAAGGAAGCTGCTGTGGAGCCGGACTACAGAAAGACGCAAGCGGAGACTGGGAAGGGCAGAGCCAGCAGGAAGAGGGTATCAAAGGGCAGGGGAGGGAGTGGCCTATAATCCCCAGGTGAGACAAAGGCTCTTAGAGGTGGACAACAGAATTTTGGTTCATGTGCTGCTGAAGCGGGCACGTGCACCTGACAAAATTACATGTACCGAGGATGTTACAGTACATGGGATGAAGGGTTTAAAAGCAATGGGTCCTGCCACATCCTCCTCAGGGGGAGACTGCGTGGGCTTTCTCTGCCCTGATCCCTGCCAGAAACTTACCTATGGGAAAAAGTAATCATGAGCTCACTTTTCCATTTTCTCTAAGGCATAATTCATGTGAATGCAAAAACCAAATCCCTTTGCTGAAAAGAACTGTATTATTTGATTCTCAAAGGAGGCCTTGAGTATTACAGGAAGAAGCAGAGTGGGTACTGGAGGAGAAGAATTTTTATTTTAAAATCCAATAAAATTACCTTCAGAAGTCTACACACTTTTTAAAAATACAAAAACTGTTAGGCTAGTGATGAGTACCCCAGGGTGGACCTGCTGGGAGAAAACTCAAGACCCTGTGCCTCATGATCAGACTCTGGGTACCTTACTGCTTACTTGAGTCAGGCACCACTGAAAGGGAGGACACGGGGTCTGGCATGACAGGGAGCACCAGCATGAGAAGGGTATAGTCCCTCATGGACGCTTGCACAAAACCACCTCAAAACATTCATAGTCAAGACAGATAAGTCTATTTTTATTCATTCCGTAAGAAATGGGCTCCAAGAGCTTCCCTTTTTTATCTTGTCTATAAGAAATGGCTGAAAATGAAGGTAGATGGCGCTATGGTCAACAATTCATGCTGTATATAAGCATCTTGCTTTGGTAAAACAAAATGTTGAGTTTGTGTTTTAAGCATTCGAGGTATCTTTTCCTTCTACAAATAAACACTCTTAAAACTTGAGTATTTTCTTTTGAAATCATTATTATTACCACTTAGAATATGGTAAAAAGTTCAACTTAAAAACCTGAGAGTGCTGGGCATGTTGGTGCATGCATGTAACCGATCTACTTGGGAAGCTGAGGAAGGAGAATTGCACGTTTGAGGACAGCGTGGGCAATTAAACAAGACCTTCCCCCCCCCGCCCCCCCCCGCCAAAAAGAAAAATGGGGGAAAAAAAAGAAAGAAAGGAAAAGGGGGACCGGGGATGAAGTTTGGTAGCAGAGCACTTACCCAGCATGCACCAGATTCTGGGTTCAATCCCTTCTACAACACGTGTGCATACCAAAGAGGGAGCACTGAGAAAGAGACTCTGAGTTTATTTCGGAATTCAGGGAAACTAGGGAGGAGCAGGAAGCCAAAACAGAAAAGGCAAGGGACACAAAGGGCAGCAACTGACTAACCTGTACAGAGGACACCGCTTCTAATCAGCTTCAAAATATTTTGCAAACAAACACTCCTACTTAAAAATATAGAAAGGAAAATTATTTTTAACCTTAAGAGGTGTCAAGTAATGTTAACCTTTGGGAAGTCGTTTTTCCTTTCTCAAAAGAATTGTCCTCCTGAGCCAGTCAGTCAGGATAAGCTACGCCATTTCTCTTATTCAATATTTTTTCTTATACCTATAGTCCTTTGAATGTTGGGGGCCTAATTCATCTTAGAAACCAGAACCTTGGGGATTTCCAAACAAATAAAATGAGCAGAGAAGAACTACACTGGAGTAGGGCTTCCCATGAGACAGATGTTAAAATAGAAACTTTCTCAGGCATGCAGGAGAATCTTGGGCTGCTAAAGACCATATGCTTAAGAGAAAGAAGAGGAGTAGAGAGAGCAAGATGCCCATGGAAGGAGGCGCTAGTAATTGCCTTCCTCATCATCTATATACTCCACAACTAAAAAAACCTCTGAGGCTTGTAACCTAAGTCAACTTCTGTGGTCTCCTTCATCCTGAGAAACTGTGATCACAAAGAAAGCGGCAGAGGGAAAGGGTGAGCAGTGGTCAGATCTGCACAGAACGCCTCCTGCTGCTTCCCCAGTAGTGGAGATGCCAACAGCACCTCCTTTTCTCAGCACCTGTTCTGCTGCAGGTGATACTGAGGGTTCAGCCTAACACTGTCCCTTACCTAAGAAGGAACAGAACCACCAGGAGTCAAAAGCAAGCTCCATGTTGCCTCTGAAGGGAAAGCACTGTTGTTTTGAGCAGATCCTTGAAGGTATCTGGGGAGGAGGCACACAGAACAGCACTGTGCAGAAGGCAGGGCACGTCAACCAAAGGCATGTCCTCATCACGAGCACCGGCCTGTTTTTTTGAGTTTTAATTTTGCAGATGTCTCAATCAGGAATATTTTTAAAAAGATGCTTACTCATCAGGAGCTGGGCAGTTAGTACTCTATTCTATGTAGGACAAAGAAGAAAGGCAGCCAGCAGACCCCACCTCATGCTCTGGCTAAGCCAAGAAGAGCCCCACAGTTATGAGTATGTATTTTCCAACAATTCAAGACCCCCTTAATCCACTGCTCCCCTAAGAAGCAATTATACTTACTGATGTATGTGAGCTTTAAGGACGTGGGAGTAGTTTATATTTCTCAGTGTTAGTCTGGCTTGGGGACTGCATGTGGGATTTAATTTGTCCTGGAGCAAATAGGTAAAATGATCAACAGGTAGACTGAACCAACGCAAAAGTACTATATCGCCAGCAAAGCACAATTTTTCAAAACAAGTACAAAAACTAAGAAATAGCTATACAAAGATGTTTTTGTTTAGGGTTACCTGTTTCAAATAGAAATTTAGGCAGATGATTCAAATATATGTATTACAACAAACTCTAAAAGAATGAATACACTGATGAAAGAAATATAGGGTAGGAAAAACAGAGCAGTGGGGAAGGGCAAATAACTATTATTCCCCAAATACGTGTGAAGTCTGAAATATATTGGGGGTGGCTCTAAGTTCTCTAGCAGGAATTCAGCAGTTGAAGAGTACTGGGGTAGTACAGGCAGCTTCCCTGAAAGGAGCTTTGCTTAACATCGCTCTTCAAAGTCTTCCCCAGTAAAGATGAAGCAACAATCACAATAGTGTGCAATCACAACTGTACTTGGGAAAGGCAGTTTTACAGTGTCGTGATGAAAGCTGCATGCAAATGGAGACAAAACAGAAAGGTATTGGGGAGAATGGGAGACCAGCTGAAGGGAGGCAGGACTTAGAGCTGTGCTGAGTCAGCTGAACTGGCCTGAGGGGATGGGAAAACTGGCTTTCCCTCAAAATAGAGTTTAAAAAATAGTCAAGGCCTGGCATTCTGGTGCATGCCTATAATCCCAGCGGCTTGGGAGGCTGAGGCAGGAGGATCTCAAGTTCAAAGCCAGTCTCAGCAACTCAGTAAGGCTCTAAGCAACTCAGTGACAGCCTGTTTCTAAATAAAATGCAAAAAAAAAAAAAAAAAAAAAAAAAAAGCTGGGGATGTGGTTCAGTGGTTAAAGTTAAAGTGCCCCTGGGTTCAATCCCCAGTACCAAAAAAAAAAAAAAAAAAAAGCCAGGATCAATTTAATTTATAATGAATCTTGAGGATTTATTTTAAATTACATCAGCTTGAAAAGCTAAATGATCTTACTGAGGACATTTAATCTGTATTAACTTTAATGCTTCTCAGCCTCAAATATGGGGAAAAACCAAGGGAGGATAAGGAGGTTTCAGGTGGGTCTCAATTAGAAAAGGGTCAGTCTGAATATTAATACGAATCATTAGTTATGACGCTGAAGTTAACAAACCCAGTTACCATATTTTCTATCAGTTCTCACATGCGATTGCATGAGCTGGAGATGGGAGGAAGAGATGCAGATCTTCTTACTACCGTGCCTAATCTGACACTGAAGCATGCCTCCTGGTGGCCTGTTTGTGACTATCTCTAAGTTCTGCAATTCCACCTCTACTTTCTGGTCATCAGTAAGGTAGGGTGTTGAAAGCAACACTTTGCAGCATCTGTTCAAGGCAAAACTAGTGGAGAACTCGGCTCCTCGACTACCCGTTCAATGGACTAGGCCCATGCTTGGCCAAGTCCCTCAGTCAGTGGACAAACTGATTAGCCAATGATTTTCCCTAAATTACCTACAGCAAAATAATGAACCATGTGAGTATTTCCATGAAGATAATTAGATCCAGAGTTGATATTCTTTGATAATCATTAAGGGAAGTGAATGGTTCTCTAGGAATTGAAGCTAATGTTTCAGACTCTTTAACAATTTCATAACAGCAGAAAATTTATTCAACAACCTCTTTATTTCTATGCCCAAAAGACTCAAAACCATCATATGAGAGGAGAAAATTAATCAAATTAGGGGAAAAGACCATCAGATCTCAGACTCTGCTCTGCCTTTTATACTCACAGGATTCCCAAGAAGACCCAGGCGCCAGATTCAGTTGCCAAAACCTCCTGTGGCTGGCATTTGAAGCCCAGGAGCCAGTACATTCTAATCCTGCCCAGAGAACGCAATCTAACCCAGACATCAAACCTATCTTTCCTAGGCTGCTGCAGTCATGGATTGCTTCTGGACTAACCCACCCCATGGAGAAACAACAGGCTGGAAAATGACGGGAGCTCAGGTGGGAAGAGTCAACAGATGACAATTATGACGAGACTACCAGGGAGAGCTATCTGCAAGCACATGTCACTTAAATGTGCTGGCCCACAACAGATGCCGCCCAATGACTCCAGAAAGCAAGGGGAGCAGAGAGGTCATTATAGCCTACCTGATGAGAGACTCGAGTATGGCGGGGGTGGGACCTTTCTGGAACTCCAGTTCTTTATAGTGCAGTGCTTTGGCATATGCTCGGCACTTGGCAGCTCTTTCACCCAGAAGAACAATGCCGTTGTCATCTCTCAGTGGCAGGGGGCCCTAGAGGAGAGCAAAATTCCACAGCATAGGAAAATGGCAGATGGGCACAAACAAGAGTGGTCTGTGTGGAAGCTTCTCTTCTCCCAGCAGCTGGCTCCCTGGTTAGCCTCCACTGGACAATGGGGAAGAGTCTCACCTTGTCACTGTGCTCCATGAATTCAGCCAAGTTTAAGAGGGTTTGTGTGACTTCAGCGATGTCTTGAGAGGTGAGGGCCAGTTCAATGCTTCTGATGAGCTCATCTTGCTGGTCTTCATTCAGTTCAGACCAGCAGGACACAAACGCAGCGTTGAAGAGATCCCTGAAAGTACAGAAGGAAGTTGGAAACCCTTCCCATTCCTCTGCTTAGTGCCACAAAGTCACACTACCAATCTGCTTCTGGTACTGTTGACCTGAACTTGTGGACCAGTGCTGTCTGACAGAACTTGCTGAAATGGCTGAAATCTTCCCTGAACGACATGTCAGGCAGCTGTTAGGTGTTAAGAGGATAAACTGAGGTATGAGTAACTGAAAAACAAAATTTTAAATTTTACTTAATTGTAATTAAACTAAAATAACCACACATAACTAGTGACTGCTCTGTCCTACAGTGCAGGTAAAGATACTGTGACAAACGGGAAACATGGGAAGGTGGGATGGGGAAGACAGCCATGTAAGCCTGTCTCCACAGGCATGTTCCTTGGCAGTTTCTGTACCCTTCCTCTTCACCGGAAGGGAAGAACAGAAGCAGACTCCTAACACAAGTAACATTACACATTTAGAAAACAATATTCTCAAATGATTCTTGGGATTTTTTTTTTTTTTAATACCAGGGATTAACCCAGCTGTGCTTAACCACTGAGCCACATCCCTGCCCCACCCCTTTTTTTAATTAAAAAAAATTTTTTTTTTAGTTATACATAACAGAATTATTTTGACAGATTACACATACATAAAGTATAACTTAGTCTATTAGGTTTCCACTCTTGTGGTCATACATGATTCCCTAGTCCTTTTTTTATATATATATTTTTTAAATATTTTATTTTTTTTAAAGAGAGAGAGAGAGAGGGAGAATTTTAATATTTATTTTTTAGTTATCGGCGGATACAACATCTTTGTTTGTCTGTGGTGCTGAGGATCGAACCCGGGCCGCACCCATGCCAGATGAGCACGCTACCGCTTGAGCTACATCCCCAGCCCCTATATTTTATTTTTTAAGTTTTAGGAGGACACAATATCTTTATTTTATATTTATGTGGTGCTGAGGATTTAACCCAGTGCCTCGGGCATGCTAGGTGAGCACTCTACTGCTGAGCCACAACCCCAGCCCCCCAAAAAGAATTTTTAATAAACCAAATCTTTCATAGCTGTTTCAAGATTTGCTATTTAAAGTATTTCCCCTGTACATCATTAAAGTTCTGGGTAGAGACAAGACTTGCTCAGTAAACTGAGTATCAAAGATCAGAAGTATGCTATAATAATATCAGAATTTTTGCTAATAGTAGTAGAGCTTGACCGGAATCTGGGCACAGACATACACATCTATGCACCTGCATAGCAGGTCCAGTGTTAAAAACCCATCTGAGATGCTGGGCCAACAGCACATGGGTGGAACATGTCTTAGCACTACACATGGGTGGAACATGTCTTAGCATGTGTAAGGACCTGGGTTTAATCCCTAAGACCAGAAAGATTTAAAAAATAAAGTGAAATGATATTTTCCCAGAAAATTCTATTTTGCAAAGATGTTTGCAGCAGTATCTTCTGCTCCTTCTGCTTTTCTATAATCTTGCTACTCCCCTAGCAAAAGGTGGTATCCACATATCCATACCTTGAGGCTGTGTTGACCTTTGTGACTGCCTTGAGGCAGAAGTGACACTACACAATTTCCAAGGCTAGGTTGTAGAAACAACATGCACTTTAACTTCATTCTCTTGAGGAACTTACTCTTGAGCCTAGACATCTTCTGTGGGAAAGCCCACATGACCCACAGAATCACTGATCCACACGGAAAGGACCTAAGGCCCTCTGCCAGAGCTGAGTTCCCAGTCAGGAGCCCCAGCATGCAAGACATGCAAGTGGACATCCTGAAGGTGGACCTTCCAGTCCCAGTTAAACCAACCTTGCTGACACCAGGTGGGGCTGAGACACGCTGTCTCAAGTGCTCCTGAATTTCAGATTCATGAGCAAAATAAATGACTTGTTTTATTGTTTGTTTTTTGAGACAGGATCTCCTTATGTTACCCAGGCTGGTTTTGAACCTGTGATCCTCCTGCCTTTACCTCTGAAGGTGCTAGGATTACAGGCCTGCACCACAGTGCCTGGCATATTTTTATATGACCTTTTTTTTTTTTTTGTAGGATTGAGGATCAAAACCAGGGTCTCCCTTATGCCAAGGAAATGCTTTACCACTGAGCTGCAATCTTTTGCTTCATTATGAGATGATGCCTTTGTATCTACTTGCTATTACGTATTAAAATTTTAAGGTCAGGGGCTGGGGAAATAGTTCAGTTGGTAGAGTACTTGCCTTGCATGCAGAAGGCCCTGTGTTCAGTCCCCAGAACCAAAAAGAGTTAAGGTCAGTGGGTATACTTTTAGAATTCAATGAAAAAAAATTTTTTTTTAGCTGGGTGCAGTGGTGCATGCCTGTAATCCCAGCGGTTCAGGAGGCTGAGGCGGGAGGATTGCAAGTTTAAAGCCAGCTTCAGCAACAATGAAGTGCTAAGCAACTCAGTGAGACCTTGTCTCTAAATAAAATACAAAAGAGGGCTGGGGATGTGGCTCAGTGACTGAGTGCCCCTGAGTTCAATCCCCGGTACCCACCTTCCTCCCCGCAAAAACAACCAAACAAAATTTGAAACTCAAAAGAAGTCCCATACTACAATTAGTCACGTATAAAATAAGAAATAAACTAACTTTCCTGATCTAGATCAGAATCCACAATTTCTGCATCTGTTTTGTGATAACTATAATGCAGCAATCAATAATTAGAATATCATTAGTAATGGAGATAGGTTACTTTCAACTATTACAGAGTTGTTTTCGGAGTTTTAAATGTAATTAAGTTCAAGGAAAGGAATTTATCTGTGGTTTATTAGTAAGATTATGCTTGATGCTTTCCCTGTAATGTGAAATTGTTCAACTGCCTTTTCTTTTTTGTTCCACAATTAGCCAAGTTTAAAAAATACTATCCCGGGCTGGGGATGTGGCTCAAGCGGTAGCGCGCCTGCCTGGCATGTGTGCGGTCTGGGTTCGATCCTCAGCACCACATACAAACAAAGATCTGCCGAAAACTAAAAAGTAAATATTAAAATTAAAAAAAAAAATACTATACCTTTTATTATCACCTGTAATAAAAACTAAGTCACTTTCTCTGTGCTGATCTTTTTATCCCAATGGGAACCCAGGCAGAAGAGAGCCGGACCCACCATACCTGGCCATGGGGTTGTAGGCCTGTGCCAGGGCCCAGCACGAGCGCAGGGAGGGCGAGGAGGAGTCCTTCAGCAGCTCCAGGCTCAGGCGTCTCAGCCATTCCAGCCAGTCATCTTTGGAGACCCTCCTGGCAGCTCCCCAGGCCTGTGAGCCCAAAGGTGACAACAGAAACCATCAGTCTCCAAGGGCCCATTGTAAAGAGCCCTCATTCACTTGATAATTTTTCTATTACTTTGATTTATAAAATTATACCTCTCATGATGAAATTCCACCAGAGCACAAATACAAAAGAGTAATATTTAATTAAAAGGCTCAAAGCAAAAGCAGCAACCTCTGGAATATACCACATGACAGAAAAGGCCTGTTTTATAACTAGCTTGTGCTACACTCTGACACCAAAGCAGAGAGCTCTATGGAAGCAGAATGGACAGGGAGTGTCAATATGCAGGTGTGTTCAACAAGCCTAATGGCCTCTAGTGGTGCATGGAGGAAGCTGGGCACTCTGCAATGTAATGAATTTGTAACTGTGCTTGGCACAGCTGGCTGGGTATGAGTGCCTATTTCTCTGCAGTTAAAAACACCCAGCTGGGATCCTGGTCCTGCCTCTCAGCAGTTGCACCACCCTGAGAAAAACACATATGTTGTGTGGAGTCTCAGGCTTCCTTATTTAGGAACAATGTATCCAGAGGTAAGCCAGGAAAGATGAACAAAAGTGGTAACTACTATTAAAATAACATCCATCTAAACTGCCCTGGCCCTAACTAGAAGCCCTACCTTCCTCTTCTAAGCCCTTTCCAGCAGAATAGACATGTCGATCCTCTCTTAACTGGGGAAGTCATGTCAGTTAGTGCAGCAGTCTGTAAACTGGACCAGTAAATCATCGAGGGAGTGAAAGAACCCCTATGTGCTACACCACCAAACATCAACAACTTGACCAATGGGATAAACTGGAGATCTGCTTCTTCTCAAGACTTACCAATGGATGATGCCACATAAACTAGTAATTTTTGTCAAAACAAACTGAACTAAAGTACCACAAGAGGCAAACCAAAATATTACACTGACTGAACATACAATGAGAATCCCTGAATAAGGAGAAGTAAGACTACCTACCAAAGACCTCTGAAACCTGCTAGGTGACACAGAAACATTGAATCCTTTTCTGTTCTCGGATTCGGGTTGCTTAACCACAAATTGGTCTGTGCGCAGCTGTACTGTGAAACAGCACTTAAAAAGTTGAACCCAAACAAGGAAGTAGTATGAATTTCTTTCTCTAAAGATATGAGGTTGGGCCTTGGGAAACAAAGGTAACTTAATACAGTGGTTAAGAGAGTGGTCTCTGGAATTGTCCAGGTCAGATCTGGAATCCTGGCTCCACCATTTACTAGTTGACAAATTGGGCAAAATATTTAACCTCTCAATGCCTCAAAGTATAATCTGTAAAATGGGGACAGTAATGACAGTACCTAACTCAGGGGGTTATTGTAAAAATTCAAAGTCAATGATTAAATACATGAAATGCTCACAACATTGCCTGAAACATGGAAAACTGTCAACAAATGTCAGTTGTTGCTACTGCTGCTGTCATTACTGCTGTTGCTACTACTTGATAAATGGCAGCCAACAGGTCTTCAAAAATCAAACTTAATGGGCGACTGCACTGTCTATCACAGGCCAAATCCCACTTGTGGGCCTTTCCTCCCTGTGCCTCTGACTTCTCCAGGTTCTATAACTGTAAACTCTAGCCAGGTTCCTCTTGCCACCTACCCAATGCTAATGCCTCCTCTGGGGTGCTGGTCCATGATCATGGGCAATGCCAACTTATTCCTTGTGAAGGAGAGGCCAGATAGACTATCAAATGACAGCAGAGCTGCTGGAAATCCTACAGGCCATCTTGAGATATACACAAATGGTATTGTTTTCTGTACTGTGTAAAACCACTATTAGCATAGACAACAGAACAGTAACTAAGGTGGCAAATGTTATTTTGAAAGCTGGTTAAAGAGATAACTATTCCAATCTCTGATCATCTTTACATGAGGGTTATGTGGAACACAATTTACTTTTTGATGAAATGGATTCAATAATCAGCTGTGGAGAATTCTGCTTAGGGTTTTAAAACTTGATCTATTCTCTCAGGTGAAGTAAACTACAATCTTTCATTTGTCTGGCATGACTTATGCTTATTTTCCAAGTCCTGGGTAAAAAGTCATACTTCCTGAAAGCACATGTCTATAGTCCCAACTACCTGGGAGGCTTAGCTAGGAGGATCTCTTGAGCTCAAGTATTCAAGACAAGCCTGAGCAACAAAACAGCAAGACCTCATGTTAAAAAGAAAAAGGAAAAAAAAAAAAAAAAGGGGGGTGGGGAAGCAACTTCCTGAAAGTGAGCCAGAATATTGGGGGAATCTGCTAAAAGAGAACAAAGCTTCCTAAAGCAGGCGGACAGCTATCTGGAATAACATTCTGAACTTAGGCAGGATGAAAACATCTGTGTGGAAATGTGCAAACTGGCTTCCTTGCCTGCCCATCCCTCGAATGTGAGGTGTCAACAGGTGGCCTCAAGAACTGCCTGGGAATGCCAGGTGACTGATGACCTGTAAGTCTCAATTAGCAGTTAGGAAATCCCCATGGGAAAAGCAGCATCCCTCCGACCCAGCAATATTTGACCACTTTCAGCTTAAATTAGCAAGTATTTCCTAGTGGGGTCACCTGACATTGTGTGGGTAGACTCTGACACAAGATAAGTAGAACACCTGCAATGTTCCAAGGCTAGGTGTGAGCACACACACCCATGCACACAAGACTGTGTTCCAATCTTTCTGGGCTTGGCCAAAAGAAGAGGATGAGTCAGCTGGGACATAGGCTTGCCCAGTTTTTTATTTCTCTCTGTGCGTGCACATGAAGAGTAGCTGTTGTGTCAGGTTCTAATAAATGAAGAATAATAACACGTTAAAAATATAAACTAGAACTGCCTGCAGTCTCCAGAGGCACTAAAGATTAATACAAAATGTGGAAAATAAGCAACCTGGGGTATTTATTTAAAAGTTGGTGAAGTAACTATGATTACTCTGCTCAGATTCACTAGAAATGCTATGAGACTGCCTGCTTTCAAGTGGACGGCCAATGACACACAGGTGAAAAGCTGGCCACACCCTGGCTTTGGTCAGCAAAGACAAGTCAGTACTTAACCTGCAAAAATATAAAATCTCACTACTCAAAGCAGCACCATGTTGCCTGAGAACCTGTTAGAACTACAGAGTATCAGGCCTGATTTCAGACAATCTGCATCAATGTAAGCATTAAAAAATATATATATATTGGAACCTTGAGGTGTTCTACCATTGAGTTATATCCCTAGCATATTTTTAGATTTTATTTTGAAACAGGGTCTCACTAAGTTGCCCAGGCTGGCCTTGAAATTGTGATCCTCCTGACTCAGCCTCCTGAGTGGCTGGGATTACAGCTGTGTGCTACCACACCTAGCAAGAGTAAGCATTTTAACAAGATCTTCAACAACTGATAAGCCCAATGAAATTGAGAAGTTAGCAAAGCTTTGCTTTAAAGAGCCTGCATCAGTCTTAGTGCTAATTATGGGATTCACCAGCTTTGTTCTATTCATGTAAAAAATAAGAGTGTTATTTGCAAAAGGTTCTACTGCTGAAGTTTCAAGGGAGCACAAAAGGATATTTGGTTCTCTGCTTTTCCTCTATTAAAAAATATGATGAGCTTGACATCTGGATAAAGACAAAACAGCCTAAGTTCATGGTATCTATATTACTGAGAAAATGCTGGGCTAGTTCCTGGGTGATTTAAACTTAAGAGATCAAGAGCTGAAAGCTTTGAACGAGAGGGATAAAGACAGCCGTCTTTCACGAGTCCTCTGGAAGCAATGGACCTGCCTTCTGAAGGTTGATGGTGCTGACGTGCAGTTTCTTCATGGGTCCTGTTTCTACTGGTCCACTAGCCAACGCATCTCCTTGGCCACTCCTCAGCATTCGATGCTGGTAAATCAAAGGGTCCTCCTCTTCATCTGCAAGGGTGTATCCCTGCAAACAGATTTACAAAAAATTCCTGCAATTCCTTTAGAGGTTGTCAGTGTAGAAAACAAGCATAAACCTTGGGAGATCAGACATTCTGGAAGAGGCAGGGTTAACAAGCAGTAAAAGGTTGCATGTATGGACAAAGTGAGCCGAAGGTGGATCAAGTTTCCCAAGACAGACCATTTTTTGTTGGTCACTCCTGGTCACCAGCAAGCTCTCACTTTAGTAGTGTGGGCATGCAACCATGCAACTGGCAAAACAAAACAACTATGAGCAGGGAAAAAGTGATGACATGTTTAGAGCAAAGGTGGCAAACAACCTGCCCAGTTTTTGTATAGCCTGAGAACTATGAAGGGATTTCACAGTATCAAATGGTTGAAAAAATAAAAACAAAAAATTAATACTTTATAATACATGAAGATTGTTAGAGAATAAAAGTCTGGTGTCTGTAAAGTCTTTCCATAATGCAATCAGCTCACGTGGCTTATGGCTGCTTTCAGGCTGCAGTGGCGGAGCCGAGCAGCTCAATAGATACCATGTCTACCAAGAAAGTATGCCAATCCTGGTTCAGAGTTAAAAAGCTAGACATGCTCATTAGCTAAGAGGACAAGAATGCCAACGAGGAAGACAAAGCAGAATGGAAGTGTGTTCACCTTGACGATTCTGCAGATGAGCACGTCATAGCGCTGATGGTTGATTCGGTGTCGCACCAGAACTTTGTTCACCATTGGAATGAAAATTTGGTACTATAACAGGAGTGGAAAGAGATAAAAAAACATTACTTTGGAGGGTGGAAAGAAAAGAATATTACACAATTACAGGATAGCTATTTCTGCTGGGTGTTCTACAGAACCCTTTATACTACACCAATCCATAGCCTCATCTTCCATCTGGCTTCCTGAAATAGCTTCTCCCAGATTTCTGTTTTTACCCTTGTCCCCATAGCCTATTCTTCCTCCCAACATTGAGTAATCATTTTAAAATATTAAGTCAATCATATTTTTCCTGTGTTCAAAATCCCCCAAAGACTTCTGGTCTTGCTCAGAGTAAAAGCCACTTACAATGGGCCACAATAGTGTCTGCATGCTAGTGGGCAGCAGCATCACCAGGAAGGCTTGAAACTAGAGACTGCTGGGCACCACAGTCGGAGTTTGATTCAGCAGGTCTGGGTTAGGCTGAAATTCTGCATACCTAAAAAGTTTTCTGGCAGGTGGATGCTGATATTGCTTGTGAATGGACCACATTTTGGACCTGTTTCTAGTCTTTTCCTACCCACCTGCCTCATCTCTATTACCTCAGATCCAAGCCTTCCTCCTGTCCCCTCCTGAAGTCATGCTGCTCTCCATCTGTGCTTGCTGCCAGCTCTTCTTGCAAGCATTAGCCTGGGCATCTGCTGCTGACTCTGGGACTGACCATTACTGTATTTAGGTCTCTAGACATCCTCCCTATCTACACTGAGTAACAGCATTTTCCCTGCTTTCACCCATTACTCTTATGAGACAAAATGGGTTTCCTTGCTTTGCTCCATTGGAATGTGAGCATTAGGAGAGCAAGACTTTGTTTTATCATGTTATTTCTAGAATGCCACTTAGCCCACACAGGTGGCTTAATACATATTTGATGAACAAATGAAGAACAATAACAAAAAAGTAAATAGTTCTGTTTTCTGAAGGTGCTTAGGACCTACAAGACTAAATAAATGGAGAAGCTCAGACAAAGTCTTTCTCTTGAAAGAGGAGTACTTGTTTGTTCAGGACTCCTGTCTTACCTTCTTCCCCAGCTGAAAAACAAGTGAAGACAATGTGTCCATGGCTGTGGAACGCAGCTCTGGGCTCTGGTCCAGTGTACGAACAATCGGGTGAATGATCCGGGAGGCATAGTCAGTGAAATCCAGGGACTCCGTCAGGCGGTCCACTGTCTCCAATGCCGCCCTACAGCATCGGGAGCATACAGGGATTGCTACACACAACCCAGAGGAAGACAAGTGCCTGAGCTCCCTTAACAATCAGCACTGAATAAATGGGAAGCAAGGGCTTCTGGGGTACATGAGTGACATGGATCCAACACATGCTGCAGTGGGACAGAGACAATTAAGACTTCCATAAATCTAGGACAATTCTGGACTAAAATAATGAGGGTTGAAAGTCTGAAAAGAAAAAAAGTGAAAGAAAGAAAGATGGCCTGGACATTTGCAGATAAATGGATGGGGTTAGAGAAGATAATGCTAAGCTAATCAATCCCAAAAAACCAAATGTCGAATGTTTTCTCTGATATAAGGAGGCTGATTCATAAAGGGGTAGGGAGAGGGAGCATGGGAGGAATAGAATAGATGAACTCTAGATAGGGCAGAGTTGTTGAAGGAGAAGGGAGGGAGCATGGGGTTATAAATGATGGTGGAATGTGAGGATCATTATTATCCAAAGTACATGTATAAAAACACGAATTGGTGTGAATATACTTTGTATACAACCAGAGATATGAAAAACTGTGCTCTATATGTGTAATAAGAATCGTAATGAATTCTGCTATCATATATAAATTAAAAAAGAAAGAAAGAAAGATGACCTGGGAACATAAGAAAAGGACATTTTCTACAAAACACCAAAAGCTTAATGATTGTTGGTCCTCAAGGGCAGGTGCTTACTTTCGAGATGGCAGTGGAACTTCAGGGGCATCGAACAGCTTCACGATTGGAGGCAACAACAAATGCAGATAGTCATCCAGGTTGGCACCAAATAGCTGGATTGCTGCCAACAACTGCAAGAGGGAGTAAAGCACAGCAGAGAACGAGTAGAGTCAGGTGTCAGGCAGCCAAGCACAGGATGGGGCAGTAGGATGCTAAGTCAGAGTTCTGGGGGACTCTACCAAGCCATCTTGAGCCACTCTGAGCGATATTCTTTTTTTCTTTTTTAAATATTTATTTTATATTTTATTTTTTTGGCAGACACAACATCTTTCTTTGTATGTGGTGCTGAGGAATCGAACCCAGGCCGCACGTATGCCAGGCGAGCGCGCTACCGCTTGAGCCACATCCCCACCCTGAGCTATATTCTTTTGGTGATCCCTTCCCAATTTTATTTGCTTTCATATCACTTTGCCTTCTGTGCTTATTTCAATTGATAAGAAATAGAGAAAACTTGTCTAGGATAAAATATTTACCAAGAACAACCCTAAGAGGAGACAGAACTTAAGGATAATTAAGAGGGAACGGCAAACTTGGCGTAAACTGCCAACAGGCAGCATCAGTTGTCAGTGTTCTTGATTTGGTCTTATGGAGTGAACATTGACTTGTCACACAAGATGATCTCACTTCTCAGTTGATCTTCCAAGGATTCTGAGGAAGCTGGATATGTCCCTGGAGGATCCCAGGCTGCTCACCTTGATGGAGACGATGCGGCCTGGGCTGTTGTCATGCATGAAGACACGCAGCATGTGCGGGATCAGTTGGGGCAGATATAGCTTAAATTCACCCCCAAGAGCTACCACGATTTGCTCAATGAGAAGAATGATTGTGCTCTGGATGGAAGTGTTCATCACCCAGAATTCCTAGAGAGAGGAAGAGAAAGAAGAACAGTCAAATGTCTCCCTGCTGAAATGTGAATGCAGAACTAAGATGGCCAAAAAGAAGCGAGTACGGTCTGCCCCAGAGGAACTCCTCCCTCCTCTCACTGGGGCTTACATAGCCTACTGTCTGTCAGCTAGAGAAATGAAACCACACTTCTCCAGGGCTCCCTCACTCTCCTGTGTTTTGTTCACACTATACCTTTTTCCTAGAAACCCATTTCTTGCTCAGCTCAGCCCCATCTGTCTGTTGAGCACCTGCTGAGCCTTGTTTCTTCTGTGAAGGCATTCCTCTTCCTCTGCCATTTGGGTCACTTTACACTCCACCTTTAAGCACCTGTCAAACTCAACATGCTTCACACCCTCCCCTACTAGACTGTAAGACAACTCCAGGTAAGAAGCCATTAAAGTTCACCTCTGATCCCCAGAACCTGCTAAAACACCTGGGATACTATAGCCACTCAGATGCATGCTTACAGAATGAACAGATGACTAAGTCTCACTCATTCTAAGAGCTCCAAAGTGACACAGGGTGGACTATTTTGGCATCACCTGATCTTATTGACATTTCCTATCCGTCCTGGAATTACATTTTGCTAGATAGCATCTGATATCTATCCCAAAAACCTATCCATTAGGCCTGAATAATGCCACAAAATGAACACTTTTAACATCCATGCAATTATAATTCACAGACATTACTAAAACAAAAATTTGGCCAATGGGCCACAAATCTTGCCTTGAAAATTCAAGGCAGACTGGCTTAAGTCCCTAAGAAAAGCTGTCATTTTAAATCAACTCAAAAAGAATAGTGCCAACTGCCTTCTTTAAAACCTCCGGAGTAGGAGCGTTAATGATAACAGAAACCCTCCTAATGATGGAAACACATGAATATTAATACTCTTGGGTCCCTAAATAATTCAGGGTAGAAGTCAATAAAAACAAGGATAACTTCTCAGACAAAAGGTTTTAGAGAAGGATAAAATATTTTTAGTGGGCTGGGATGTACGTAGCTCAGCCATGGAGTGGTTGCCTACATGTGCGAGTCCCTAGGCTCAAACTCTAGTACTGCAAGAAAAAAAATTTTAAAGAAGCATTAACAATTTAGAAAATAAAACCCAGACAAGAAGAGGCTGATAAAACTCTCTCTCTCTCTTTGCTGGGAAAGAAGTATTCTGAGAAAGCTATGTTCACTTTAGATAAGAAGCTTTGCTAAAGAAACACCGCAGACCTTCAGGCCCCTCAGTTGGTACAGGGCTCATTCGCTTGGCTGCACTCTGCCTTCTTCAGAGAGAGCCCACCTACCCGCAGCCGCATCACCACAGGCTCCTCACAGGTTCTCTACTCAAAGGCCAGCAGCCTGAGGGGGGATGTCGGCTGGATCACTGTTCACAGAATGTTCTCTTCCCGGGCTCAGGGGAGCTCATTAAAATGCCCAGGATCAACAGCCAAAGGGGGAGCCCAGCTACACCTTCTCTACCCAGGACAGAGTGGAAGATGTATCTTGCAGCTGTGAGGCTTTCGGCCTCAAATTCTGTTTTGGTCAGATGTCTTTTTGAGGGAGTGAGTCAAAGATCACTTCAGCTCCCCACCATGAGTACACTGCTTCCTCTGTGTATCTCCTCCCCCTAAGACCACCCACTAAGCTTTTTAGTATTCAGCCTCTATATTCCCAGTACAGAGGCCTCAGTGGTAGGAGCAGCTTTTAAGTATTTATACATGCAGGAGTTCTGCTCTGAGAGCCAGGTGCTAGGAGTTTCATTTAGAAAGACAGCCATTTTGATTCTGGCCCTGCTGCATCCTCCAAGCTAACTAAATAGGAGGGAAGGACAGAAACCATTGTCCACCTCTGTCCAACGCAACTTTCCCAACAGAGATATGTACATTACGCAGAACAGCAGGGAAAAGGATCTTGCTGGAAGGGGCTGTCTCCTGACACCTGCCTAATGCCTGCCATAAACGACCCTGGTCCAGCCCTCAGCAGTGGTCTCACCTTTTTCCTTTTGCAGTTCTGGAAATGGAACCCAGAGTTGCTCTACCACTGAGCTATATCCCCAGCTCTTTTTAATTTTTATTATTTTTTAAATTTTGAGACAGGATCTAAGTTGTCCAAGTCGAACTAGAACTTGTGATCCTCTCGCCCTGACCTCCTGGATAGCTGGGATTACTGGCGTACACCACTATGCCTGGCTGGCAATACTCATGCTTTTGGAAAGCAGGGCAGAGCTTCACCTTGTTCCTTAGTGCCTGACAGGAGACTGCGGTATTTAATATCCCTAGGAAAACCCAATCCCAGTCCCCTCTTTAGGCCGTGGTTTTATGGGCAGTAAGAAGAGGGCTTTTCTGGGAATAGAAAAGCACTGTTGTGATATTAAAACAAAATTGCTTTGTTATGTGTGAGGCCAGTAATTCAAGAATATCTCTGCCAGAACAATTACTTTGGGATTCCTCCTCGGACTTCACATCTTGTACTCACGTACTGGAGCCAGGAGCCTGGAGTGACAGCCCCTCCTCCTCCCCAAAATGCAGTGGGCTACTCTGCTCTACTTTTTATACTTGAGCTGTAACAGCTCCACAATGACCAATGAAAAGAATGTGTATGTCACCCAAACTTGCGTCTGAGCTTCCCTTGACCCAAACACGGAGGAACAGGCAGCAACTTCTACTCACTCTCATGAGGGTGACTATTTCATCCATATAAGGCCTGATGTGGCTCTTCACAAAAGACACCAGCATTCCCAGCTGCTGGAACAGAAACTGAAAGAGAAAAAAGGTTGGCAAGTTGGCACCAGGAGGGGCGCACAACTCCCAGGCTTGCCCTGGGTCCACATAAACAAATGAAGACCACTGTGGCTTGTTCTCTGCACCACCTCATCTACTGAAATTATGCTCCAAAGACCAGACTTAAACCCCTAGGTGTTGACAGTTGTGGGCCTTTGCACAGCAGGCCAGCTGGTTACTGCATGACAGGGGCTCTTGGCCAGGCCAGCTACTTTGAGTCACTTTGTCACTTATTAGCTTTGCAACCATCATTTAACCTTCCTGTGCCCAACCCGTTCACTTGGAAAACAAGATAACTTGTAAGCAGGAAGATGCCGCAAAGCACTAGTATGGGGACCTGAACCCTGCTCAGTGCCCAGGGAGTGCCAGCTAACATGGAAGGATTTCTAGAGTCACTAGAGACCAAAAATGGCCACTGAAATTTAATCACCCATAAACATTTCTTTTGTCTATTTTGCCTTAATTTATTGTCATCTACTTTCTAAATTAAATATAGTTTACTCTTGATTATGGGTATTACAACTCATTTACAGTAATTAACTCATCAATTAATTAATTGTGACTCTAAGAAACTGAGCCAAAATAGCAAGCAAACTTGGGGAAGGGCTAGTTAAGGAGACCGTTCAGGTTGGTACTCTGCAACTGTAAGGAGGACCTGGGCGAGGAAAATCCAGTTACTTCCCAGGTTAAAGACCTGTCTTCAAGGTATAGATTTTTATTTTATGCTCTTCAGATAATGCTACATGTCATATTAAGTCACAAATCGTTCTAAAACTCCCTTTCCCCAAACTTTACAGTCCTGTATGCCATTAACAAGGATAACATATATATATATGTAATTTATACATATTATAAACACACGTATATTTTCACTCCTATTGACATCGTAAAACTTGAGTCAGTTGAGGATAAATAAAAAGTATTCAATCCTCAGCATCATATAAAAATAAATTAATTAATTAAGGCAAAAAACAAAAATAAATTACAAAAACAAAAAATATACACGAGTATTAGATTATTAAGCTTGAATCGTTTCACATTGAGCCAGACTTTCAAAGGGCTACATCTGAAGAGAAATCATAATTAACAAAATCTGTTCAATGGGCAAAGGAGACAGAGAAATGTGTCAGTTTGGAAGTGGGGTCCCGGTGGAAGACACCTCCCCTGAGAGATGATGACCCTAGGCTTCCTTTCACATGGGTCTATTTTAACTACCTATGTGGCTTGGGAAACTTTAAACCAGCCAAACAACTTCAAGTTCTCCCAGATCATTTCACAAAAGCAAAAGCACATTTCCCCCTCTCTGGAGAGATGCAGCTTCAGAGCAGATGCTCTAGTATTGCTTCACAGGCCCCAAATTATCAAACACAAGGAAACAGACCACTGCCAAGCGTTGACTCAGAAGAAACAAGAGCAACAGAACTAGGCCCATCAAGGATTTTATATACAATGGCATTAATGAGCAGAAAAGTACAAAGTGAGTCTGTTTAAAATGTTCACAGGAGTAAAAATGAGAAGGAAAAAATGTTGGTAAGGAACAAAATACTACCAAAAAACACTAGGCATATTTGAAAAAACCTACTATAACTTCAGAATAAAATGCAGTTGAAATTAAAAACTCAAAGGCAGGTTAAAAAAAGACACAGTGGATTGGGTTGTAGTTCAGTGATAGAGTGCTTGCCTAGCTCTTGTGGGGCACTGGGTTCAATCCCCAGTGCCACATGAAAATAAATAAATTAAAAAAATAAAAGTATTGCATCTATCTGCAACTAAAAAAAAAAAAAAAAAAAAAGACACAGACCCTGGGCATGATGGTGTGCAACTGTAATCCTAGCAATCTGAGAGGCTGAGCAGGAGGATCACAAGTTTGAGGCCAGCCACAGCAATTCAGCGAGGCCGTAAGCAATTTAGTGAGACAATGCCTCAAAACCAAGAAGTCTAGGTATGTAGTTCAGTGGTAAAGTGCCACTGGGTTGTATTCCCAGTACTGCAAATAAATAAATAAAATTTTTAAAAATAATTTAAAACACACAGCAAAAGAATTAGTGAACAGAATTGTGAATTTAAATATCCAGAAAACATTTCTGAGAATCAAAGATGGAAAATATGGACAAGAAACCAATAAACACTAAGATCACATGTCTTATACATTTCTAGTCAGAATTCTTTTTTTTTTTTTGAGAGAATTTTTTAATATTTATTTTTTAGTATTCGGCAGACACAACATCTCTATTTGTATGTGGTGCTGAGGATCGAACCCGGGCCGCACGCATGGCAGGCGAGCGTGCTACCGCTTGAGCCACATCCCCAGCCCTAGTCAGAATTCTTGAAGAAAAATACAGAAAGGTAGAAGTCCAGTTTCTTAAGAATTGACAAAATACACCAATCCTAAAGAAGCAGGAAGCCCTGAGTCTCCCTGATGCACAACACCAACATTTCAGAATGACAAAAGCAGTGAGGAGACTGGTACGATCTCCAAAGAGGGGCCATATGAACAGAACCTCATTTCTCAGCTGTGATAAAAGGAGTCAGTAAACACTGGGAGACTGTCTGCAGCTATAGGAGGATCCAGAGCCACATTCTCAGCTAAGCCAAGATTTCATTTTATTTATTTATTTATTTATTTATTTTTTATTTATTCTTAAGTTTTAGGTGGACACAATATCTTTATTTTACATTTATGTGGTGCTCAGGCTTGAACCCAGTGCCTTGTGCATGCTAGGTGAGCACTCTACCACTGAGTCACAAGCGCAGTCCCAAGCCAAGATTTTAAAAGAGGGTCAAATGAAGACTTTCAGAAAAGCCAGAGACTTTATTTCAATGAATACACACAAAAGGAATCTGCCTTGGGAAGAAGGAAAACAGTCTTAGGAGCAAGCACTGAGGTGGAGGACAAAATGTGGTCAGGAAGGGACAAATGTGAATGGATATAAACAGACTCTGCAATGTTGTTTAATTTGGCGGTAAATAAATAATACTATAGACAATAACATAAGAGGGAAGGAAGATGGTTTGAGTAATTATTCAAAGTTTTATACTGTTCATGGAAAGGACGGAAACATTGATTAATTTTAGACTTTGTGCAAATCAAAATTTTAAGGGCAAAAAAGATAAAAGTTAGATCTATTCCTCATACTAGGACATAGTCCAAAGAGCTCAAAGATCTAAATGCAGAAAACAAGGCCAATCGACTACAAGAAGAAAGATACAGATGAAAATGATGTGTGTCCAGCACTTCTCATGATAGGATTATTATAAATAACAAAAGACTGAAACACACACATATACCCATCAACAGGGACTGGTTAAACAGGCATGGCATGGCATGGTATGGTTCAGCTCACACAATGAAGTGCCATGTAAGTGCAGAAAGGAAATTCTCAACACAAGGCTCTGGCATGAACTCCAAGATATGCCATTATGTGAAAAAAAGTAAGGTTCAGAAACGGTGTTTATAGCATGTTACCTTCTGAGTAAAAAAGATGGAGAAAGACATTTCCTTATATTTTAAAAAACACACAGTGAAAAGGTAAATTTTAAAACTGACTAAAGTGATTCCCTTAGGGGGAAATGTAGAAGGCAGAATGATGATACCCCAAAGATGTCCACACCCTAGTCCCTGAGACCCTCACATGGCAAAGGGTCTCCTAAAGATATGGTAAAGGTTCAGGTCCTTCAGATGGGAGATCATTCTGGATTATCCAGATGGGCCAAATCTATTACAGGAGTCCTTACAAGCAGCAGGTGGCACTGGTCGGAAAGAAAGATCTGGGGACAGAAGAAGGTTCAGAGAAAGTAAGTTTGCTGATTCTGAAGATGGAAGAAAGGGGAAAGGAACACAGCTGGCCTCCATAAGCTGGAAAAAGCAAGGGGATGGATTTGTCCCTGGTGCTTCCAGACAGGAACATCACCTGACTGACACCTAGAGAACTATGTGGGACTTGAGATTTATAGAGCCCTAAATAAATCTGTGTTGTTTTGAGTCACTAAATTTGTGCTAATTTGTTACAGTAGTCCTAACATATAATACAGGAAGGAAGAAACAAGGTACAAGATCTTGCTAGATATCTCATTTACAGTGTGACTTTGGAAATGTGCTAATGTTTTTTGAACAGCTAAAATAAAAGTTAAATTCAAGAAAACTAATTTAAAAATTGAAAATAAACAATTGTTTAAGTACAAACCAAGTTGGTTGCACCACTTAAAGAACAATTTCAAATGATTTTAAACACAGTATTTTGGTTGTATATTCCTAGTGGGACAAATACTAAGAAGGATGATGCCAAAATACAAAACAAGTCTTAAATTGTATTCAGTAATCTTTTTTTATTCTTCCTCTCCTCCAGTACTAGGTATTGAACCCAGGGGTGTTCTGTCAGTGAGTTCCATTCCCAGACCTTTTTAGTTTTCTAAAAATTGAGATGGGGTCTTGCTAAATTACCCAGGTTGGCTTTAAGCTCATGGGCTCCAGTGATCCTTCTGCCTCAGCTTCACAAGTAGCTGGGGCTACAGAAGCCTATCATTGTGCCCAGCTATGCTTTCAGTAATCTTATTGTTAATACTGAAATTGATTGTTTACTATTTATATGTATGCAAAATATATATATAGCTGGGCACAGTAGTGCACACCTGTAATCCCAGTGGCTAAGAGGGGTGAGGCAGGAAGTTTTCAAGTTCAAGGCCAGCCTCAGCTACTTAGGGAGTCCCTAAGCAACCACCATCCACAAACACTAAAACTCTCATGAGAAAGGCTCATGGGGGCGCCTGAACTCACTGATTACCCTTCCATGAGGAGCAACAGATCATCTAGAAAATATCTATTCACTAAATGTTGAAGTAGGAGGTATACAGTACCATCCAATAAGTATTTCTTCCCCAAAAGAACAGAATATGAACCTAATCAGGTATCTAAATCTAACCAGTTTATAGCAAGCTGGACCAAATACAGATGGGAAATTCTATAAGTTAAATGACCTATATATAAAAACATATGTCATGAAAAAAAGTGGAGGAAACGGGAAATAGAGAATTATACTCATTAAATGCCATGTGCAGACCTTATTTTGATTCTGATTTGAGTAAAGCAAATATTTTTAAAAAATCATTTTAAGAAAATAAGAACATTTGAAGAAATGTTAATATTAAATGAAATTAAGGAATTATTACTAATTTTGTAGGTATTGTAATTGTGTCATGGTTGTAAGGGGATAAGTGTTTATTGGTGAAATAATGACGTCTGGAATTTGCTTTAAAATACTCCAGAAAGAGGGCTGGGGTTGTGCCTCAGCAGTAGAGCACTCGCCTCACATGTGTGAGACCCTGGGTTCGATCCTCAGCACCGCATAAAAATAAATAAACAAAATATAGATATTGTGCCCATGTATAACTAAAAAAAAATATTTAAAAAAATACTCCAGAAAGAAAGAGTGTGTGTGGTGGGGGGGGAGAGAGAGGGAGAGAGAAAGAGAGGAAGAGGGAGAGAGAGAGAGAAAGAGAAAGAAAGAGAAAGAGAGTCAAAGTGCTATTAACTGTTGATGGGCATAGAGAACCTAACAGGTTGTCTACTTTTGTTTATAACTGAAATAATTTCATTACAAAATGTTTTAAAAAATCAAAAGCGGTCAACAACTAAAATCAGAAGATGAAATAAAAAAGAAAGCATCATGTGACATAGTAGAAATAAATCCAATTGTATCAGCAATCAAAATATGCTAATATTAGGCAAAATAAATTTTAAGATATTTCAAGATAAAGAGGGTTATTTCATAATAATGAAATTAAATTTACCATGAAGATATAATTTTAATTTTGCATGCCTATAATAATATAACCTTAAAAATACATAAAATTGGCTGAACTATGAGAAATTAATAAATCTACTACTAAAGAAGACTTTAAACTTACTTCGCTCAGTGACTGAAATTTGAGCTAACAGAAAACTAATAAGGATATAGAAGATCTGAACAAAGTATGTAATCAATTCAGGCTAATAACATGCAGAATCCTGTGCATAACAGTAGCCAATACATACTATCCCCACCTCACAGGAGACATGAAAAGCCATTACGTATGAGACCATTAAGGCAATTTCAGCAAACAGAGAATCATAAGCACAATGCAATTAAGTTAGAAATCAATACAAAAAGAGAAATTTAAAACCTTATAAATTTCTATGTAAAATATCCACTTCTAACTCACTCCAGGGTAAAAGAAACAAACCATAAACATTAGAAAATATTTCTGAACAAAAATGAAAATACATTATTATTATTCAGCAGTGAAAGAGAAATAAGCTACCAAAATACATTACAATATGGATGAACTTCAAAAGTATGATGTTAAGTGAAAGAAGCTAGACACAATATCACATGTCCCATGATTGCAATTATAAGGAATATGCAGGAAAGGCAAATCCATAGAGACAAAAAGCAGATCTGAGGTTGCCTAGGGATGGGATAAGCGTAGAAAATGAATGCAAACAAGCAGGAAGTTTTTGGTTGTGGCAAAAATTAGACTGTGTGATGATTGCTTAACTTTATAAATACACTAAGAATGTGAATTTTATATTTAACAAGGGTGAATTTTATGATATGTAAATTTTATCTTAGTAAAGTTTAAAAATGTTTTTGGAATGCAGCTAAGTAATACTTGAAGTTTATAATCCAAACAAATTGCATTAGAAAATAAGATTGACAATTAATGACCTAGAATTCCAACACAAGAATTTTTCTTAAAAAGAAAAAAAAAAAGGGGCCACACATGGTGGCGCATGCCTGTAATTCCAGCGGCTTGGGAGGCTGAGGCAAGAGTATTACGGAGTTCAAAGAGAGCCTCAGCAACTTAGCGAGGTCCAAAGCAATTTAACCAGGCCCTCTCTCAAAATAAAATATAAAAGGTCTGAGGATATAGCTCAGCTGGTAGAGTGCTTGCCTCATATGTACAAAGTCCTAGGTTCAATCCCCAGCACCACAAAAAAAATTAAAAAAAAAAAAAAATTAAAAAAAGCAGAAAAAGAAGAAAGTAATAATAAAGAGCAGATTAATTAAATAGAAAATGAAGATACAAGAGATAAAATTAATAAAGGCAAAGTTTTTTCTCTGAAAAATAAAAAATACTAAGACAAATTTCTAAGAAGCAATTATAAGATATAAGAGTGACACCTATAATTCCAGTGACTCTGGATGCTGAGGCAGGAGGATTGCAAATTCCAGTGACACCCTGTTTCAAAATTAAAAAAGGGCTGGTGATGTGCCTAATAATTAAGTATCCCTGGGTTCAATCCCCAGTACCAAAAAAAAAAAAAAAAAAGAGCAAATGATGTCATGACAATAAATTTTCTCATTTAGAGAAAATTAAGTTTCCTAGAAATACGTGACCAAACTGTATCAAAAATTTCTACAAGAAAAAAAAAACATGAAAAGTTAAATAGATCTCTGAATCTATAGTTTAAAAACAAGCCAGGCAAGGTGGTGCACTCCTGCAATCAATCCCAGCTACTCAGAGGCTGAGGCAGAAGAATGACAAGGTTGAGGCCAATCTGGGCATCTATGGACACTCTCTCAAAAGAAAATTTAAAAAAGGGTTGGGAATCCTCAGCACAGAAAAAAAAAAATTCTATTCAAGAACATAGGTGCAAAAATTCTAAACTAAATATCAGACATAAAATCAATATGTTAAAATATATATCATAACCTTGGTGGAATGCTTCAACATCAAACATATATCGATGTAATGCAACATATTAACACACTGAAAGAGAAAAACCAAATGATCATCATTGCAAATAGATAGAGAAAAGGCATTTGAGAGGCTGGGGGTATAGCTCAGATGTAGGGCACTTGCCTACCACGTGTGAGGCACTAGGTTTGATCTTCAACACCACATAAAAGTAAATAAAAATAAATAAATAAAGGTATTGTGTCTATCTACAACTAAAACATTAATTAAAGGCATTTAGTAAATTCAATATCTATTTATGATAAAAACTCTTTGACAAACTAAGACTATGAAGAAAAACTTATAACCCATATAAGGCCATCTACCTAAATCCTGCAGCAAATAGTATACGTAGAGGTGAAAGTTTATCAAGTGTCCTGTTAAGTATCCCTGGGTTCAAATAAGAAACAAGGTTCAAGATTTCCACTAGCACCACATCTAATCAACAGTGCAGCAGAGGTCTGAGGAATGCATAAGGAAAAGTGATAAATGATTTACTAATTAAAATGAAAACAACCAAACTACCCCTTCTCCCTGTTTCTTTTCCTTCCTTTGTTTTTTCAGACTATATGATTATCTAGAGTAAAAATTTGGGAGAATCTATGAGTGAATTGTTAGAATTAACAAGAATTTAATGAGGTCAGGTGGGTACAGTGGTGCACACCTATAATCTCAATGACTCAGGAGGCTGAGGCACGAGGATTAAAGGTTGCCTTGGAGATTTAGTGAAATTCTATTTCTAAAAAGGAAGAAGGGCTGGGGTTGTAGCTCAGTGGTGGAGTGTCTTTGGGTTCTGTGCCTAGTACCATAAACTAAAACAAAAACAGGGGCTGGGGCTGTAGCTCAGTTATAGAGTGCTTGCCTAGCATGTGTGAGGTTCCTCAGCACCACATAAAAAAATAAACAAATGAAATAAAATAAAGGTATTTTGTCCATCTATAACTACAAAACATAAAAATAATAATAAAAAAATAGAAACAAAACCATTCAATAATTTGATAGTTGTAATACAATATTTAAAAATAAATTGCAAGCCGAGCATGGTGGTTTGCATCTGTAGTCTCAACTATTTGGGAGGCCAAGGCAGGAGTTTGAGACCAATCTGGGCAGCACAGTTAAACCTTGTTTCCAGGAGAAAAAAAAAAAGGCACTTCTAAACTCCAAACACAAAGTTTAAAAAAACACTTTCAGCCAGGTGCAGTGGCGCATGCCTATAATCCCAGCAGCTCAGGAGGCTGAGACACGAGGATCACCAGCCTCAACAAAAGCTAGGCATTAAGCAACTCAGTGAGACCTTGTCTCTAAATAAAACACAAAATAGGGCTGGGAATGTGGCTCAGTGGTGGAGTGCCCCTGAGTTCAATCCCCAGTACCAAAATAAAAAGACTACTATCTCCTTTAAATGTATATCAAATTGGTAATATGATCACAGAGGAAAAATAATTAATTCAAATATCTTTTAAGCACAGTACTCTGTATATTCTTAGTATAATCTAAGAAGAGCAGGAACTGCAAAGCCAATTTGAACTTTACAGATTAAACTACTAATTGCAGGTTGTTGTTGCTAATGGTATGGGTATAGTAATCAAGTAGCCACTCTGCACTTTCTGTGGTTGAGACAAAGAAAGTGGTGGTGGTGGGGTCATCTTTACAGAAAAATGCCAGCTAAGACCAGTGGAAGGGATGGCAGAGCTGGAGAGACGTGATTTTGCAACTAGCACTTCAGGAACTGATTTAAGCAAGGGTATCAACAAACACTAAAATCACTGGGTGAAAGGTAGTTGAGGAACAGCACAGTCACATCATCTCAAAGTGAAATCCCATGGGTAATTATCAATGACAAAGGAAAAAAGTTAATTTTATAATAGAGGAGTCTGGTAGATACCAACTTAATCAAGTGCTGAAACTTAGAATGGGCAATAACTAGACCACTGACATTATGAGATCCAGTATGACATATGTGACTTCCCTCATGTAGGATTTTCACTAAAAATGTGAGACTTAAGTCTATTCATGAAGAAGCTACCAGAAATCCAGACTGTGAAATATTTCACAACTGGACTGAACTCTAGAACAACACTGTCCCTCTTCCCCACAAGACCGTGCTTCTTCAGCTATCCTGAGAGGACAGACCAGGAAACTGGACTGAGCTGACTATACAATCAAGTGTCAGAAGTTAAGAGAAGGAATGGCAACAGGCCCCAGCAAGCCAAACGCAGTGCTAGGAACCCGAGACACAGACAATCTGTGCATGTGTGGCAGGGCAGAGAGCAGAGTGGGGTTTGGGGTACTTACTTCCCGGATGGCCCCGTCACAGACCCGGATGACATTAAGGAATGTGGGCATGACTTGGGGCAGAAACTGCACACACTTGAGCCCCAGGGACTTGAAGATGAAGGTGATGGCCTGGACAACCATGGTGTGATGGTGAGAGAGGGACTGGTCTCGGAAGATCCGCATCAGGGCCACCATGGACACAGCTGGGTAGAACTCGTCCAGAGGCAGGTTTCCCATGTTGACCAGCATTTCACTGGTGCTATAGTCCGCTGGGACAAAATGACAAAGAGAACCATAAGCTATCGGTGACATGACTTTAACTTCAAGCAGAACAGGGCTAACAGTAAACTAAAACCTCCTCAAAAACATTAGCATTCCTATTATTTTCCTGGGTATATTGTAGTAACACCACTGGGAATACAGGGTCTGTTAGGAAGTGATGAGCAGCGACTCCGTGAGACCCTGTCACCATCAGGGACCTGCTATTACCCATACCACCAAAGCCTAAAACAGCACATGATGGGGTTTTTAAATATTGCTGTTTAACTCTTCTTACCATTACCGTTCACAACCTCAAAGCTAAAGTCATCAATAAAAACAATTATTCACACAAATGAAAGTAAAGATAATTAAATTAGGCAAGCCCATCTGTTCCACAGCTGCCTGACCCCTCTAGGGAATTCAGACAAGTTAACAGGAAAATGCTCCCTGACCTGAACAGCAAAGATTCCAAGCACTCTGCCCAGGGTATTAACATGCAGCAAGGGTGAGAACTGAACCAGGTGGAGAGAAGGATGTGGCTGCAGCTGTGTTCTTCACTTTCTTTCTGGTACTGGGGAAGGAAACCACAGGCACTCTACCACTAGCTATATCACCAGCCCTTTTTATTTTTTGTTTTGAAATAGGGTCTCATTAAGTTGCTCAGTCTAGCCTCAAACTTGTGACCCTCCTGCCTAAGCCTCCTGGTCACTGGGATTACAGGTGTGTACTACCCCCAGGCTCAAGCTTTGCTCTCAACAGTGGTGATCTAACAAGATAACATCAAAAGTACACTTTTCTAATATCTAGAAGGAAGAAGGAATTGGAAACAATATGATCCTACCTATAGTGTTTAGAAATAAATTACTTTATTTTAGGAAAATAATACTCAGCTGGAATAGTTGGGACAGTTAGTATGAATCTTGATTTTCAGGAACAGGTCTGCCCTGATAGACAGTGGGCCAAGTCTAGAAAACTATCCTGTGTCCCACCCCTGACCCCATTCTCTTGGGCTACTTGTCAAAGGCAATAGGGCTCAAGAGCCAAACCTTTCATGGATTTCTATTTGCTACTAGTTTTTCTATGCCCTCGGCCTTGCATCTGATGGGAGAATGAAGTCTATCATTTTCTTCCTTGGGTGCGAAAATAACAAAGAACCCCAGAGAGGCACTAACAAAAGAGTAAGAGATGAACAGAAGTGATGGGGTGATAATTCCTATCCCACTCATTGGTACCAAGAAAGGAGTACAGAGAGCCTCACTAAGCCTGTTAACCACTGGAAAGAAATCTGGACAGACGAGGGGACTCTGGCCACACTGTGAGTGGTATCCCCAGCCCACTGAAAAACAGGAAACCGTGGACTTTTCATTTTTTTTTAATCATTAATTTTTTAGTTGTAATTGGACACAATACCTTTGTTTTATTTATTTATTTTTATGTGGTGCTGAAGATGGAACCCAGGGCCTCGCATGTGCTACGTGAGCGCTCTACCACTGAGAGCCCTGGGTTGTGGTTGCTCTAAAAATGTGCTATCATTTCAGTATCTGGGCCAAGTCTCTCTCTAAAAATGACCAGTAAGGGCTTCTTGAGTCAGAATGTGGCAGATCGTTCACAGCCCCCCAACTTACAGGAATCCTGACTTGACTTGGATTCTGACAGGCTGACTGCAGACGCGTCCCGGGACTGGTCAATCATGCCGATGTTCACTTTGTGCTTGTAGGGATCCAAAGCCCCTAAAAGCCCTAACACACGGATAGCCTAAATAGGAAAAGAAAACATTCACCACAACATCTGATACCACAGCTTTCACAAATATTCCTCTCAAGTTCCAAAATCCCTAATTCATAAACCAAAATGCACACGTTCATGATCAAAATGGAGAAGGATAGGAAGTCTGATCCTACTGCTTCTCTCTCCACAGTCCTAGCAAAGCCTCCTAAGACCAGGTTCCCATGTTTCTTACCTCTCTCCTTGTGCCCTGGTTCTGTTCGGTCTTCAGAAAATTCAGCAGCACCTCAAGCAAGGTGGGGTACTTCCTGTAGGGCTCCACCACATAGCCAGTGCTGGCTACTAATTGCCCCAGGGTCCACAGAGCCACCTGGAAGGGCAAAAGATCACTTGGTTCATTGAATCAAAGAATAGAAAGCATAGTCATACTCTTCATATCAGGATTGTTAGAGCCTATTATAAGAAAAAAGTTTCTAGAAGAGACACTGTGAACAGAAATCCTGAGAGGGCATAAAAACATGGCTGTTCAAGTACAAACACAATCACTATATCAAAAGATAAATACTCTCAACTCTCTTAAAGGAAACAGAGTTCTTTCATATCCCACATGATTTATAAGTGATTCAAAAGGAAATTAAGGTTATTTTAGATTTTAATCTAGTCATCTAATAAGCTCAAATGATGGGAGGGTTATTTGAAGCTGTCTGAACTACAGCCTGTGGCCAAGGCTTTGTTTCTCCTTCAGGAGCTGAGGCTCTGATAACAGAACTACATTCTCCTTGGCACAGGGGAAATGGTGCTGCTCATCACTAATGCTGAAAGGGGTTGCAGGTCAGGATGACTGTAATTCTAGCTCCAAGTATTTTTCAAAAATTTTTACTTATTCAACAAATATCATCAAATGTCTACTATATATCCAATTCTGTGCTAGGTAGGCACTGGATGGAGAAATGGAGGTGAATAAAGAGAAGCAAGGTCACTGGCCCCGGGGGTGGGGGTGGGGGGGTCTTCCCTGCTCCAACAGGAAGTGTAGTGCTCACCTGCCTTTTGGCCAACAGAGAGGAGTCCTGGAGCATGTCCATGATGATGATAAAAAGTTCATCCACCCACTTCCTCATTTCTAGGCCACTGACCTGCAAAATAAAGAGGGAAGTAGAAATTACACATTAAAAAGGATTTTGACTTCCTCAGAGGTTAAATATTCCCTTCCACAGTGTAAAAAAAGTGGTTGTCATCTCACCTGAGCCAATTCTCCTATAGTGGCCAAGACGTTATTGATCACCCCTGGGTTTGGATCAGGGTCCGGATCTTTCAGTTTCAAAATTAAAGCCTATAGAAAGAAGGTAGGAAAATATGATTACACGATAGAATCTAAAAGAAATATATATATATATATTTTTACATAAGTAAAATTCACCCAAGAGGTCATTTCAGTCAAATTATGTCTAGGCTTTATGAATCTAGGATCTTCTGGATTCCCAACTTTTCTTTGGATTCCCTAACTTTTCTCCTTATCAGGTACAAGTCTAACATCTGAGAAAGCTGGGAAACACCATGATTTAAAAACATCTCCATGTCTCCTCTCAGCTCTATCTCTGATCATTTATCCAGATGAACAGGTATTATTAAAAGAAAAAGAATGAAACAAAACAGGATTGCAGATATAGCTCAGTTGGTAGAGTGCTTGCCCCACATGCAAAAGGCCCTGGGTTCAATCCCCAGCACCACAAAAGCAAAACAAAACAAGAATAAAACAAAAGAAAAACTTCACATAACTCTAATGCATTCAGATTTGAAGGTTGTTTCAAGTTTTAAATCTCATTTTTCTTCACGTTGGGGAGACTATTTCAGGCAGCTGTCCAACTCCTTTCCAAGCACATTTGACGAGGTACCTGAAGCATCATATCTTATACCTTATAAGATGAGAATTTTTCTATAACTGGTGAGATTCTTGGTACTCTTTAACTGAAGATACTTGAGGTGGTCCTTGTCCCCAAGCCTGGGAACAATGACATGATCTCCTTTGTTCAGTGTACCAGCTAGCACCAAAACACTCCCACGCTATCCCAATCAGGAGAAGTGTCTATCTTGCTGTCTTTTGTGCATTACCTTCAGAATAGGCTCCATGTAGGGGCGGATGAGTCGGGGGGCATTGGAGACCAGGTGCCCCAGCATGCGGGCACTCTGTTCTTTGATTCTCCCAATGCCACTGTGCTCCAGCTCTGTCAAAATCTATGGGAAAGAAAGGCTTACTATGGTAGAGGACATTACAGAGAAGAACTGTGCATTACTAGGGAAAACGTGGCAGGGCAGGGGAGAAAGAAACCAGGTCTCCACAGTGGATTAAATCACTGCCAGATACCCAACAAAGGACTTCTCTGCAGCTGACATAGTAGCCTTGGGATACAGCTACGATTGGAGAAACATGATTTGAATGCTGCCCCTGCTCCTTCCATCACAGTACTTAAGTCCCACAGTCCTCTCTTAACAGTGCAGCAGAGAGAGCTGTGATTAGGGTTTGCAGAAACGAGGACTGAAGAGAGGGCTCCTTGGGAAAAAAATCTTTGTCTAAAAAGTAAATCAGTAAAAGGGCCTATAAATAATGACAAAGGAATCAAAGAACAGAATAGCTTATGATGATGAGAGAAATGTTAATATTCCATATCTGTCTTAAGCACATCTAAATAAATCCAAGAGTTAGAAATTACATCAATGGGACCCCCTTGAGCCTTACTGAATAGAAGTGACATGTTTGTTCTCATTGACATCCTTAAAACACAAGGCACCAGAACATCATGCTCACAGCAGTACAGGTGGCTACAACTTGATACAGACTGACTTATGGATAGCTGAAGTTGTCAGAAGGAAATCTCTGAGCAGTGAGGAAAGAAATATCAAAGCCCCGGTTAACTCTACTACTACCCAGAAGAATCTCATTGTCTGAGGTTATTGGTTTAATAACCCCGATCTCTGGATCCCCATGACAGCCTGTTTTTTTCCCAGTCACAGCAGACAGCAGCAGAAAATGGAGATACCAAGAACAGACCCATGACAACAAAAAGAGATGGCCGGCTCAAGGAAATGTGCCCTGAGGAGCAAAGCACAACCCTGTGGGCAGGGCAGAATAGAGCCAGGGAGCTTGTTGCAACCTGATGACCAAGACCTTAAGAAAAAGCTAGCACTGACCAAGCATGAACACGTACAATTTAATTTTGGAAAATCTATACTGAAGTTAAAAAAAAAAAAAACATGTATTTTTAAAATTTTGAATCTTTAAGGGTTAAAATCGGTACCTTCATTCAATAGAGCTTCCCATTCTCCAATAGGAGAAAACTGAGATGGCCTGAGAACTGTTAGTCTCAAGAGGGCAGAAGCCATGACTGGGTGGCTCACAGATATCCTGCCAGAATCCAGTAGGACCCAGGATACAGCAGGTGCTTCATAAAGTCTTGCTGAATGAACAACATGCTATTTTCTCATTAGGAGATATTTCCAAACTTGCTGAATGCAATACGAGCTGGCAGGCTCAGCGACGACTTCTTTTCCTTACAAAGCTTTAGTATCTTACAAAGACTTAACATGACAGGCAATCCTAACAAGGGCAGCAGTTAAAGGGATAAATCACTAGGCTAAACACAGAGATGCCAACATAATTACAATTTCCTAATTCATTGATTGATGATATAATTTACAACCCCTTTTACTGTGGTTGTAAAAGTGACAAATCGTGACAAATTGTGAATAAATGACATTTCTCCAGGGTCTAGAGTTACATATATTAATGATTTTCTGTTTAAGTCCTTTGTATGTTACAAAAAGCAAACATTTCAAAAGAAGCCTGGGGTAGGATCAGGAAGCAGAGGGCGAGGTGGGGACAGGGTGAAGGTGGGAGGTAGGAAATGACTGGGTGAGTGACATAAAAGACCGGGAAGAGGTAGGTGGAAGTAATTTGGGGCAGGAAGGACTGGACCAGGTATCACTCACAGAGAGCTTCCTTGGTAACTGAAGACAAAAATTGAAAAGCCAGGAGCTAGGGTTGTGGCTCAGAGGTAGAGCGCTTGTCTAACATGCGTGAAGCACTGGGTTTGATGCACAGCACCACATTAAAATAAAAAAACACAAAAAAACTAAATAAACAAAATAAAGGCATTGTATTCATCTACACCTAAAAATATTTTTTAAAAAAATTGAAGAGCCAGGTT
Organism: Callospermophilus lateralis; assembly: GCF_048772815.1. Lineage (NCBI taxonomy): Eukaryota > Metazoa > Chordata > Mammalia > Rodentia > Sciuridae > Callospermophilus > Callospermophilus lateralis. Next base: position 136,473,787 of record NC_135311.1, on the reverse strand, counting down.
TCAGCAGGAATTGAAAATTCTGCCTGATCTAGTAGTTACGCCAGTCTGAAACTCCTGCAGGCTGTAGTCTAAGCTGTGTAGCTTGGCAACTCACATTATTTAAGAATAAAAGCCAGGGACCCCCAGTCCAAAGGCAATGGCCACTGAAAAGGTGTTGGAACCATGCCCACATGTTATTTTTAAGAACAATGACCTCTGTGCTTGACCTGGCATCAGCAAGAAAAGTTGTAGAACAGACGGGAAGGTACCAGTGGACTCCACCAGCCGCAGCAGATGAGTGAGTGCATGAAGAGCACCGAGACAGGGGATCACTGATGACTGCCAGGAAGAAAGAGCCACATGAGAGATTATCCTGGAACTAAGATGCACTCTGGAGTCACACTGACAAGAGGCTCATGAGGTAAAAAGCACTAGAATTATAATAACAAAGCTAGGAAATAAGGAACTCCTGAGTCAAATGTGGCTTTACCAGTTATCTCCACTTTTCCCCCTCTTTGTCCTCCATGCTTCTTCCCTAAGCAGCTCTCACTCTCCACTGCCTGTAAGTCTGTCACCCCCATTACCTGGATGAGCATCTTTCGCAGGAAAGGCATGACGAAGGCAGGGTTCATGCTACTGAGTCGGCCCACAGTGCAGATGGCCAGCTCCCGGATTTCAAACACCTGGTCATTTAGGGCTACAAACAGGGCCTGCAAATTCTCTGCCTGGGCAAGGTGTGCATCAAAGCGCTCATCCAGGGATGCCAAGACGCAGTAGCGGATGTCAGGGTCTGCAAGAGTAATTAAGCCTTTGAACCCCTCTTCACCATTCCATTTCCCAGCTTCTACTTCCACTGCCATCAGCCTAGGGGGCGGACTCTGGACAAACTGCTCTCATCTAACCTACTGCTATTCTTTTCTCTCCTTAGGAGTAAAGGAATCAAAGGCAGATTATCTTATATCAACAGGCTGTAACAGCCAAGCCTTATGCCTTCACAGGGAAAAATCTGAACATCACCTGCTGCAGTTCTCCAGAGAGGCCATGTAATAAAACCAGCAACTTCCAACTGCCCCAGCTTTTGAATCTCCCAGACTGCTTTTATCGTAAACTTTACCAGGATCTGTGATTCCAACCACGAGCAGTTTGCTGAGCACATCTGCCACCACCTGCACAGCAGTCTGGCTGACCACATGAGCATGGCCACTGACAAGGTGGATGGAGGGCGTGAGCAGGCGGGAGCACGTGCGGGCAGCTTCCATGCGGATCTCCTTGTGCTCACTGTTCAGGAAATGATCCGCACAGTGGCGGACAAACTGGGTCAGGGAGTGGCCTGGATAGAAAAGCAGACAGAAAATAGAGTAAGCACTGCTACTTTGACAGGTAGGTCTGCAATTTGTTAGCTGCACTTTCCATTTTGTGGCGACTCATTTCATGTTGCACAAGGTGTTAATCAATAAGCCTGGCTCAGAACTCTTCCCTGGTTTCCAGTCAGCAGAAAGGCAGGAGAGGTGGAGAAGGAGAGAGAAGGTGCCCCAGCTCTAATCCTTCCTGTAGTCCTTCCAAAAAATATCCTGACTCAAACTCTTCCACTTCCAGAGGGGGCAAAAACATTTTGATCAAGATTATCTTGTCTATTTAGTTCCCAGATTTGAACATCAAAAAGGGAATAGGCTAGGTTTAAATTCAGCCCATTTTATTCATTAGAAAGAAATTATGGTGGGTGTCAGTGAATGTTACATGGGGGAGCCATGATGGGAAGCCACAGCTGGCCATTAGTCTCAAGACAGGGGACTTAGGTTTTCTATACTCCTTGTCTCTCTATAGCCCTGATAAGCCTTCCCTACATGATCTGAAATTTTGCAAGTATCCATTTTTCCTCCAAAAAGCTTTCTCTCTAGGTATTAATGTGGATTTATCTGCAGCTTCGAATTCCAAACTGAACTACATAGTATAGCATTCTTGGAAATCATACTACCACAGGAACAAACACCTAAAGCCCCTGCTCATACATTTTCAAGCATAAATATTTCAGTTCCGTGGAAGTGGGAAGGTGAGGAGGTAAGGGGTTCCATCTCTGATTTTTCCATTTCTGAAGCATTATTTCCTTGGATCAATCTACCCCCCAACACAGTATGGGACAAAGAAGAAAACAGTAGGTATTAATGGTACATGGACAGATCCTGGGAAGGAGAAGCTGCTACAGAATCAGCAAGTGGAAGACCTTGGCAAAATCCAGGAATGATAGGCAGCTTTATCCCTTTCTCAGATTCCTGGCATCGATCCTTGCCTGGGCAAGAGTCACTGCATTTCTTACCTTCAAACTCAAAGCTGCCAAGGGTTCGGAGGGCAAGAGTGATGCTGCCCACATCACTGGCCTCAGGGAGGGTGGTGAGGCCAGGAGAGGCCAGCTGATGAGCCAGGCCCTTGGGCATGCCCGGGTGCCGGAGGGGTTTGTGCATAAGAACCAGAGATAACATCTTCAGTAGCCCGTCCTGAATGTCCTTCTTCAGTTGTGGAATCTGGCGGCTCAGGTCATAGAGCACAGCAGTGAGAGCAGGGCTAAGGGGAAGGAAACCAGTAATAAGGGATTGGGCACATGACGTTCTATCAGTTCTTGGTAGAAACAGCCCTTCCTGCCAAGCCAAGGGATCAGGCCCCATCACTGGTTGGTCTCCAAGTAGAAAGGATGTTATAAAATAGAGTAAATGTGCTGAATTCTCTTGGCCTGGTCTTAGATTTCAGAAAAATCTATGGGTTTCTGGTCTTCATCACAGGAGAACTTGTTAAAATAATTCAGCCACCACAGAAGACCAAGTCTCAATAAGCAAATGGGGAAGGAGATTAAGACATCATCCTTATTTTATAGATGAAGAAAAGTAAAAAGAGAGCTTATCCAATTTGCTCAATAACTTAAAACAACAGCTACAAATATTTACTGGGTGGTTCCGATAAGCCAGGTAGTGTGTTAAGAATGGCCATTATGAACTCTATTGACTCAATCCCCACAACCACCCTGCACAATAGTAACTACTACTATATTCATTTTTCAGATGAGAAAACAGAGGCTCAAATAAGTAACTTAATCAAGATTGCTTAGCTAGCTAGTGATTCAACTCTAGTCAAACTAGAATCCAAACTAGCCCGTGTCTAATCTGAGCACTCCTGCTTATCCAAACCAATATGCAACAATCATGCCATGTCTTTCCAGTGCAGTCCTGACACCATGAGCCAGGCCTCTCGCTAACTAAGGCAGGAAGGGCTCAAGTTTCCAACACCTACCTCAGCCCCACTGCCAGCATGGGCTCCAACAGCTCCTTGATGTCCTGCTGGATGCCTGGTCCCATTGCTCGTGCCAGCATGCTGATGCACGTGAACACTGTGGCATCCACCTGTATTGCTTTCTGCCTCCTACAGAGAAAAAGAATGGCTAGTTCAGTCACAATGACATTTTGTGATGTCCCACCTCAAAAGCACTTTGTGGCAAGGGCAAGTTACTCAGGCAGGGCCACCACACATGGGTGTGCAGATTGTTTGCTCACAATTTGAGGGGGCCCATCATATTGTAGTCACTGTGGATTTAACCATTTATGACAACAATCCAGCAGAGGGCATTTAAGCGCCTTAAGGAAGGAGCCCCTTATCTACATTCAGAGGCATCATGTGGGTGCTGACCAAGGTACCTATTCAGGAAGCAAACTATTCAGGGCAGGGATAGCCATCATATCGAAAGAAGTTCTTCTCCCTGTGATGAGAAAACTGGGCTTGGGAATGAGTGGAACTTAATAATTCACCAGAACAATCCTTGCCAAAAATAAAGGGAAGAGACACAACCCTATTAACAATGACTCCCGGCCTTAGCCAAGGGACCATGGCGCTTCAATGTGGTAGGGTGCTGAAAGTTTTGCTAGTATTTTATTTATAGGAGGTTCTTTTAGTGATAAGGAAAAAGATACTGTTTCTCTTCAGTTCTACTCAAAGACTCCTCACTTTAGTTCTTCTATCAAAATAAGACCCCTGAATGCCATGGGCAAAGCCAACTTAGATAATTTGTAAATAGTAATATAGAAAACAATGTTGGCAAGTAACATGTTCTCAGGATATTCAACTTCTTCAATTATTTACATATATGTCATTTCACTTGGAAAAGGTTAGAATTCCACTAAGAAAGGGCTATTTTTTAATACAATCTGCAATTCCCTGCAGTGAAACGATGCATGGAATGGGCTTAAGCTCTGTGGACCTGGGATGAAGCATCCTTGTTCCCCAACCAAAGAGTGCAGAAGGTAAAATCATCACAGAGATGCTTACTTATGGGCAAAGTCCTTAGGCGGCAGGGCTGCTCGGATGATGTCCAGCACCCGAGGCAAGTACACTTTAAACTCAGACCTCACAGCCACAGAAAGCAGTCCCAGGGCCTGGAAGGCAGCTGTACGTTCCTTCTCCTTCTTGACACAGCTCAGGACGTGGTTCATGGTATCCTGGAGGTACTGGGTATCTGTGCAAGAAAAGACAAGAGTGGATGGCTCAAGGTCAGAGGTCTACATGTGCAAGTCAGAGTTCCCAGAGAGTACTCAGGTTTAAGAATCAATTAGGAAAAACTGCTGGAAAGATAAGAATTTAGAGGGCAAATCTGAGAGGAAGCTTATGCTTGATAATCAAACCACAAACACATTTTTAGAAATATTAGAAATAGAAGATGTTTTCCTTTGTGTGTATGTGCAGGGGCTACTGAAGTTTGAACTCAGGGGCACTCAACCACTGAGCCACATCCCCACTCCCTTTTTAAATCTTTTTTTTTTTTAAAAGAAAGAGTGAGACAGAGTGAGAAAGAAGGGAGAGAGAGAGAATTTTAATATTTATTTTTTTAGTATTTGGCAGACACAACATCTTTGTATGTCGTGCTGAGGATCAAACCCGGGCCGCACGCATGCCAGGCAAGTGCGCTACCGCTTGAGCCACATCCCCAGCCCCAATGAGCCACATCCCCAGCCCCTAAATATCTTATTTAGAGATAGAATCTCACTGAGTTGCTTAGGACCTTGCTAAGTTGGTGAGGCTGGCTTTGAACTCATGATCCTCCTGCCTCAGCCTCCGAAGCTGCTGGGATTATAGGCATGTACCACCATGCCAGCCTTGTTTTTCCTTTTAATTGTAAAGAAAAAAAAAAGGCAGGTCTCCAAAACAGTATCACATAATTTCTCCATCTAAACTATTTTATATTATATTGAAATTTAAAAATTATATTCAATATTATTTGCAATTAGCAGGCCATTTCACTCAGCTTTGGCCTGGAAATCCTTTGCTATTACTTAGCAATTTTGCTATAATCATATGTAATAGAATAAGTTTTAGTTTACAATTTGAAAAGTCATGTGTGTTTTCACTAAGTTTATAAAAAACTGAAGTTTAAAATTTCATAAAGTCTACATGCAAAGGTATGTGATTCTTGGGTAAGAAGTGCCGTGTCCCCTCTGAAGGCTAAAATTTCTGGTTCTTGCCTCTCTTCCGTTTCTCTCCCACTGAGGCTGACCCTGACTATGAGCACCAGGTGCACACATGACGGCAGACAAGGCAAGACCACATATCCACCAAGAAGGCAAAGGGACCAAGGGCTGCCAGAATCACCTTCAGTCAGCGCACCAGACTCCCACACTGCGTGGACATGTCACGCATTTCCTCTAAAAAGAAACATCTTCTCCCACAGCTACTGTGGTCTAATATCAAGGACACATGCTGAAGGTTCAAAACAGAAGACAAAGCTGACAGAGCCCTCAAATCAGACCAAACCAATGTGGAAACTATCCCTTTACATACAGGGGTAGCATTTTAACAGGAAATGAGCTTAAATTAAGAGTATAACTTCCTTTTCCAGATGCAGCACCCTAAGAGATTAGGTGTCTGACACTGAAGAGAGTCCAACCTGGTCTTAAGTGAGTACTTTTATAGTTCTGAAGCTTTTACCATCAGAGAGTTCAAGCAATGACTTCTCAACTGTAAGTTTTAAACAGGTGGCACTTACGCAATGAGGAATGCCCGGATTGAATTTCACTGACATATTTTGGGTATTATTTAATAAAACAACAAACCCACATCAAAAGAATAAACCAGAGGCCCTATGAGTCTTTGAATTCTGCTGCTAGGCAATCTTTTGAACATACCAGGATAACTGATTCTACAACATGCCAGACTTTGATCAAATTTGGCCTAGTTATTAGTTTCTTCTAAAGTAGACTCTGAACCCAAGATCATTTAAAACTCTACTGAGCAGGAGTGTGTCTGGTCATTAAGAAAGAAAAGAACTTCTGGATGCAGATGTCAGGTGGGAAGAACAGAAAACACAGGTGATTTTCATTTTATCACTTCTCTGGTTCAGTGATTTTTTACGTGATTGTTTCATCATGATCTAACATGTTCTACTTAACACAGCCTGTATAATACCTTGGTAGCTAGACTTTTCCTACAGTTTCATTTGGGTTGGGCAGCATATAAGTCTATGTTGGGACAGAGAGGCTGAGGGTCAGGTGGCCTTCCCCTGGTTCTGAATGCTTACTAAGCATAGGCAACATGAACCACGGTGAAGTGCAAAGATGGTCTCACACTCACTAAGTCCCTAGGAAGTAAGGCAAGGACTGGAGTGTTATTATCTGTGCACTTCTACCATCTTTCCAAAATGGACTAGAAGTAGCTCAAGGAGGCAGTAATTAATATAATAATGGCTTCCATTATTGGAGCTTGTTCTGCCAGGCACTGTAGTAGGTGCTCAGACACTCATCCTGTTTATCTTGGGAGGCAAGGATTGTTATTCGAATTTTATAAGCCAGGGAGTGGAGGCCCAGGAAGTTGAAATAAACTGTCCAAAAGCTCACAGTTAAGGCTAAGGCAGGATCCACCCAGGACTAAGGCTAAAGCCTATGTATTGCTAAGGGATATAATGGAAAAGGAATGTAACATTTCCAGCTGCAGCGATTCAGGAAGGCCTCCCACAGGAGCCAGTATCTGAGCTGGGCCAGAAGTCATAGCCAGGAATCCACACTGCCCACTGAGGGACAGTCAGGAGCATGGACACCCATAGCCTATGGCCTGTGGAACCTGCCTTTGAAACATCTAGTCCTTTTTTTCTGAGAGTAGTGAGGCAGCTCAGTGACCACCTTGGAGGCATAAGCAGGAAGGTAACCAAGCCCCTTCCTGCCTCATAGACATGCTGCTACTGCATGGTATTACCTGAAACTGCCCTTCTTTTGGTTTCCTTTAAGTCAGTTCAGGGACTTGTTGGCTTCCACATGTGGGAACTTGCCTAGCCCTAGAGCTGCCTCTCTGCCTACACATTCTGACAGTTCCTGTATCTGCTGCCTCAGACATTACCAGAAAACTGAACATGAGGCAAAGATACCAGACACTAGCCCCTGCACTGGCGCTGTTTCCAGTGAGAAGCAGACGTAACACTTGGGAATCACCTCTCCTCTGTTTGCTTTTCCTGAGATGGGCAATGATGTCTTCCACGGACAGCCTCACCTGTGAAGGCAGAAGGTCGGAATGCGGCCAAGCGGGGCAACAAGTTAAGGATTGTCATTTGGATCAGCGAGTTCTTGCTATTCCTGCATTTCAGCACCCACTGGCACACCTGAGAGAGGAAGCATAAGGGGTTGGCAGAGGAAAGTGAGGCATGGAGCTGAGAAGAAGAGGGAGAGGTCCTCTCACCACTTACCTGATCGAACTTCTCCTCCATCAAGTCTCTGCAGCACCGACTCTCCACCAGGGTGGACTTAGCGGGGCTGGGGGAAGCCCCAAATCCCATGAGGCCTTGGTGAGAGCTGTATCCCAGCAGCCCCACCAAGGCATTTGACTGCTGGGGCTGTACAGCCTGGAAGCTAGTGAAGGGGGTAATGTGGCGAGGCTTCGTCCCAAAGCCCAGGAGGTCCTTGCAGTACTTATCATGCACCAGCTGCTGCTGTGTGATTTCTTCCATCTCTTCTCTTAGACGCTACACACAAGGGGAAAAAAAATCACCTTTATCTGTGAGTGGTATTCAACCTGGGCACCGTGCTATCTACAGGGTAACGCATTTACCCAATTCTGAAATGTAACTCCAAAGCAGAGGGTGGACACCCTTCATCTTTAGGATTATGACTTCCTCCACAACTTTGCAGAGGACCAATTTTGTTCAATTTTAGGTGAAAGAGCAGAACTTATTGAACACCAAAGAAGCCATAGGGGACCAGCTGCCCAGGGCTCTTACTCCGAGGGTTTCCTGCCAGTTTTGGGAAGGCTGCTTAGCTGTGATTATGGACCTAAGATCACAGCAAAGATCCCCCTGCAAAGGTGATGGGCAGCTCATATTAGCACCCTGCTAAGGATGTTCTGGTCTCTTTCTTCTCCCCAGAAACCTAGGTGTAAACTCAGGCTAGTAGCTGTCATGGAATCCTGGTCCACAGGAGGTATGGAGAAGCTGACTAGTGAAGCTGAGTTAGTTGCTTAACAACTCACTTTCCAACTGCTCAAACTGACGAAAATATGAAAAGGTTTTCTAAGCTTCCAAACTTTCCCAAACATATGTGCATTGTTCAGATATCCTGCCCACTGTTTTTATCAAGGTCATCAATGACTCTTATGCTACTAAATCTAATGGCCACTTCTCAGTCTTTATCTCATGTGACTTATTTGTAGCATTTGATTCAATGTTATTTCCTCCTCCTCCAGACCCCCTTTTCACTTGGCTTCCTGGACCCCAAACTCTCTGTGCTCTCCACTTTCTCTGGCTGCTTCTTTTCAAACTACCTTGGGTCTTCATCTACTGATCTCAAGTTCACAGACCCCATGTTCTCCAACTGTGCTAGTTCCTCTGTGCTTCTCATTCAGCCTCATGACTTGAAATGGCATCTGCATGCTGACAATTCCCAAACGGCTTCTCCTGCCCACATCCCTCTCTAAAACTACTGGATATCTCACTCAGATGCTCAAGGCACCTCAAACTTAACATGCTGAAAAACAAACTCCTGACTTTCCCTCCCAACTTGATTCCCCCATCACAGTCTTCCTGTCTCAGATACAGCAACTCCCTCCTTCAAGGTGCTCAAGCCAAACACTACGATTTTCTTCTTTCTCCATTCACCACCTATGTATGAGTATATCAGCTGCTTCTTGCACTTCTATACTTCCCACTATGGTCTGAGTTGCAAAAAAAACCCTATTAATATTGCTGCAGTTCCCTCTTAACTGGATGCCTGGCTTTAGCCCTTGACCTTGGCCCTACAACAATCCATTCTCAACGCAGTGGCCAAGGGATTCTTTGGATACATGAGTTAAATATCATTCCACTGCTCAAAATCCCCAGTAGCTTCCCACTGCATACAAAGTCCATTCAATGGCCTCCTAAGACACTACGTGATCTGCGCCCACCCTGCCCCAGCTGTTCCTCTGACCCCATCTCCCAGCACCTCTCTCCTACTGGGTCTGATCAGCCCTAGGGCATTTGCTGCTCCCACATGCTCTAGCACGCTCCTGCCTGGGGCCTTTGTACCAACTGACTCAGTCCCCTGGAACGCTCTTCCCCTGACTCTGGAGTGGCTTTCTGCTTATCGCCTTCATGACTGTGCTCAAACACCCATCTGAGCATTCTTTATTCCCCTTCTCTCCCTCCTGGTCTCCATAGCGCTCACTACCATGTCGCTCATCACAATATATCTTTATTTATTTGGGTACTCTGTCTTCCTCTGCTAGAAATGTAATGTATTATTCACTGCTACAGTGTTCTGGCTCTTAGGGCATAATGTTGCTGGCATGCATTAGGTGCTCACTTGGTATATGTTAAATGTGTGCACAAATCATGAAATTAGAACCTTTATGTTTGCGTACTACTTTATAATTAAGCACCTTCACAAGAGCTATTTCACTTAAGTCTGACGACAACAACCTTATGTGTTAGGTGCTATTGTCCTCTTATACTGAGAGGAAACAAAGATCCTAGAAATGCCTGAACTACAGTGGAAAGCACCACGTTGAATTTGAGTGGAGAAATCTCCTAGTCCTGCTATTTGTAGAATGCCCTCTACATATCAGGTGCTGTGTTGGGCACTTCACATGTCATCAGAAACCTCATAGGAGTCCCACGGGAAGGTATGAGCCCCTGTCAAAAATGAGGAGATTGAGAGCCAGGATTGTAAGTTTGAGGCCACTTGGCAAGACTCTGTCTCAAAATAAGAAAATAAATAGGGCTGGGAATGTAGCTTAGTGGTAGAGCCCCCTGGATATCATTCCCAAGACCACATACACACACACACACACACAAAAAAAAAAAAAAAAAAAAAAAAAAAAGGAAGGAAAATAAGGCTAAAGGAGTATAGTAACTTGCTGGGTCATACAGTCTACAGAGGAGTGGGGATGTGACAGACACATCCTATTGTTGTGTGGGCTGCCCCCATACCCAAGACAAAGCTATTTCTAAATAATAATTATGTCTATTAAAGCAGGAAGCCCTTGGGTGAAATTCCAGCAGATACTCACAGGAAGTCTCAACATGGAACTCCATCTCCCAAATATATCCTGAATCCCACCTTCTCAGTATCTGCACCACCACCCCTAGTTGGAGCCACCAATGTAGCTTGCCCAGACTACTGTTATAGCTTCCTACAGCAGCTCAGAATGTGACCTCCAACCACAAAAACCTGGGTGCCACAGGCCTGCTCTGAAGACTTCCTAATGGTTTCTCACGGTGGACTGAATTTCTATTCCCTTTCTTGTTCACTCATCAGGAACATGTTTTTTTTTTTTTTTTTTCCCTCAGAGGCCATTTCCCTAGTAAGATTCTTGTACTTTAAAACCATCTCCTCAACCCAACACACCTCACTCCTGCTTTTTCACACCTCCCTCTCCACATGCTTATTCCCACAGATAGTGGTTATTAGAAATGCATGACACCACGTAACTTCTCTGTGTGACAACTCCAATATGCAACCCCCCAGGGGAGAATAAAAGCCGAGTTCACCAGGAATGAACAGGCCTATTAATTGGGTCTTGCTTCCTGTCGGCCTCTGCCTCCCTCCTTTCCCCTTGTTCACGACGTACTAGCCACATTTCTTTCTGTTTCACTGATGTGTGGAACTCAGCTGCTGCCTGGAACACAGTCCCTCAGCCAGCTACAAGGTGGCTCATTTGTGCATGGTACACTTGAACGGCACCACTGCAGGGGCCCCTTCCTGACCTTCACTTAGTCCATTCCCTGCTATTTTCTATCCTATTTGTTTTGTTCCATAGGAGTTGTTGCTATCTGAAATTATCTTGTTTACTGTTTCTCCAGATTCTTGCTCCCAGAGGGCACGTGAGAGCCTGGACCCCATGCCGCTTCTCACCTCTCCCTCCATGCTGCTGATTCGGACGAGCTCATTGAGGATCAGTAAGGCGCCATGGATCCGATCATCCCGATTCATGCCCTTCTCTTTGGCCAACGTCTCATCAAACCCCTTCTCTGCTTCTTCAAACGTGTGCTATATAGCAAGACAGAATGCCTTGATTAACCCAGTGTCCAAAATTAGAAAGAATACAGACCCAGCCCAACTATACTGGGATTCGGAGGTATTAAGGTGACTGTCTAGTGCCTTGTGCCAGAATCGACCATACTGACTTATTGAGATCTCTTTAATTTAGCTTCAACCCTCACAAGTCCTCAAGGCAGATACCAGTGTCAACCCTATTTACTAGCTAAACAAACCAAAAAACCCCACAGGATTAAAGGAATTAAGTAGTTTGTCCAAGGTCACACAGCAAAGTCAAGAATGAAACCCAGGTGTCCTGGTGTGTCCAAAGCTCCTTCTGGCACACTTGCCTCACCAGTTAGTTCTCTTGCAACAGCCATCAGCATAGGACACCTTCTAAATTAGTATAGCCACATTTCATGAATTTTGAGACACTTATTTCTCCATATTCTAACATCTCTGAAATGAGATATCTTTTAATTTTGACAAGAAGGCACTGAATCAGTTTATTTGGCAATTTTCATTCTTCATGATGCATAAAATAATACTGTGGCTATTAGCAGATCTGTGCTTTAATGCAATGCAATAATAAAGTAACTACTCATGCCTACTAAGCATAAAAAACTATGGAAGGCCAAGACTGATGTGATATTTGCTGTGGCCAGGGGCTGTTGCTACTTTTTAGGCCAGGGGATTTGCCAGGTAAATATGCTTTGGTAGTGGCTGGAAGGGCACCATCTCCTCACCCGGTACCACTGTGGTTTCTGCATCTCCTTTGGCTCCCGCTGGGTGGTGAGAATCAGACAGGCACGAAGAGCTGCAACTGCTCCCTCACGGATGGCCTGCTTGGGGTCCCACACAGCCACAAAAATGTTATCAAAGAAGGGTTGCACTTGTTGGAAGAAGAAGGTGGGGACACTGATGGCCAGCTCACGGAGAACCAGGACCTGGCAGAGAAGGGCAAACTGAGAATTCTCATTTGTATCAGGAGTTTTATTTTCTTGGGACAGTCTCCTGTCACTGTAGGGCCTCTACACCCAAGGAAAAGAGATGCTTTACCCTTCTAGCCAGGAACCTCGGGCCATAGGAGGCAAAATGAAACTGATCAAAGACCTCAGTGTTGACTGCCCTAGGCTACTTATAAACACAGAATGCTGGTAACAATCAAATGTAAGTTCTGCAAGGACAAATGTGTTTCATGCTTTCTGTACCACTACACTGACAGCCTAGAACCATGACTGAACACAGCACATTCAATAAATAAGTACTGAATGAATAAACCTGTTGAATGTTCATTTCATTTCAAATGATATTATTCATTTTACAGAGGAAGAAATTAAAGGTCAGAGGTTGTCAAGTTGGAGCTCTTAAGGGGCAAAGCCAACAATCAAACAGGGTGCATATTCATGTTCTCTTCACATAGTACTGCTGCCTAAAGGGGGAGCCACCTGGAAAGCATCTGAGTGACCTTCCAATCCCACCATACCCACTACTAGATCCTCTCAAAGACATACTCTATCCCAGCTCACAGGAAGGGACAATTCTCGGGAGGAAACAAGGGTCCAATACAACATCACCACTCCTCAGCAAGCACTCACAGCTGCATGTCTCCGGCCCTCATTGCGATCAGCGCCCAGCCATTCCAGGGCTCGCTTCACCTCAAACTCCACATACTCAGCAGTAAAAGTATCCCCTGCCATGGCAAGGCGGCCAATGGCCTTGGATGCCATTTCCATGACAACTGGGTCATTAGAGGGGAGGAGGTTCCGAAGATAGTTGGCAAATCTGCCAATTCGGGTGGCATTCCCGCCTTCTACTCCTATGAGGCTGGCTGGAAAAAAGAGGACAGCAAAAGGTGATGATGGTATACATGATGGCCAGGAATGTATGTGGCTCTGAACTGGAGGATAAAAGAGACACCCTTCATTTACTCTGAATAACTTTCTAGATAGTCAAGATGCATATTTTCATTTTAACCAACAGATTTGATATCCATGCCAGAAACTTAAAGTAAAATGATCTCATTTTAGTATACATAATTATTTTCCCAAGAAAAAAGGGAAAACAAACTGAGACTGAATAACTCCTCAGAGGATTAAACACCAATTCTTGGGAGTTGAAAGTGACCTGCCTTTAATTAACTGTACCTGATTCCACTTTTCATTTGGGAATCCCACTATGCCAAATCATGCTCTACTGAAGCAGCAAGGCATGCAAAGGGTACGCTGGGGCATGGAAAGGCAGCTAGTTCTAGGCTCATCTCTGGCAAACTGGCTGGTCCTAGAAAAGTCACTAATGGTTCTGAGACAGTTTCCACATCTAAAAATACTTGTTTTGCCTTCATCCCAGGTCTGCTGCTAGAATTAATGCCCACATAAGTGCACTAAAAGAGGTTCCTTAAAATTCTTTAAACAAAGATGAAACAAAGCCTCTAGTAGATATTGGATGTAGTGGACAAGAAGGTGAGTGGCTCTTTATTCCTAATTGTAGTAGTGAGTATTCTTACCAATGGCCAAGATGCCACCTTTCCTCTCATTGGCATCTGAGCTGGAAACCAATTCAAAGATATGATGGTTCAGCTGATCATAGAAGCGTGTAGACTCCTCTTGACTCATCTGCAAAGGAAGACGAACAATTTCTAATGTTTCTCTGATGGTGATGGTGGTGGCAGGCTGGCATTTCAAGATAAGGAACTGAGAGGCACCAGGCATAGTTCAAACCAAAGACAAAGCAACTATCCCTTTCCATAGTTTTAAAGTGTACAGCAACCAAACTCATGATTTATCTGTTTATGTGACAACTGCATACTGAAGCTCTATTCTTGTACCAGGTACAAGAATGAACAGGACTCCAAGTCTCTGACCTCAAGTCTGTCCTCTATTTAGAAAGCCCTGTGTGATCAACTTTGCAAACCATCCCAATCACTGTTATCAAAAGGAAAGAACAGAGGAACTGGCATGCACTGGGGAGAAAGGAAAGAGAAACAGCTGAATCTATGCTAACTCCTGAACTGTGACCACAGACATGAACCACCACAGAAATGTACAACCACCACAGGGAATCTGCACACTCTCTGCACGGGAGAGGCAGCAGGTCTCCCCAAACAAAATCCTTACTCAGAATCTCCACCAACCTCTCGAAGCTCCATGGTGACATAGTGCTGGAGCTCCTTGGCAGCCTTGGCCCTGGTCTCTTCATTCCGGCTCTTGAGGCCACTGGCAAACTGCTGCAGAACGCTCACATTGCTAGACGTGGTGGTGGCTGTGGTGGCGGCAGCAGGCCCGGTTCCCAACATCTTGCCTGAGGTTCCTTGGGAAGAAGCTTCCTTCAATATTCCAGATAAATGACTGCAATACATTCATTCATAGCCCTAGTGCCTTGAGAGAGATCTCCACTCATCTCATGTCAGTTGGGGGGCTCTACAAAGGTCGGGAGATCTCACCAAGAAACTCAGAAAGCCTACATTCAACAATTGGTGTTTTAAAGTAGCACTGCACTGGAGAGGATGAGAGTGTGGGCTACAGAGTTAGACTGCCCGGGTTTGAAGTCCATTCCAAAGTCATACCTTTAGGAAGGTAATTAAAATTCCTGTTTCCTCAACTAAAACAAGTGAATCATAGTACCTAACTGACAGGTTGAGGTGAGGATTGGATAAGTTAATACATGTTAAAAAGGTTTTCAAGCAGTGCTGGGCACATGGAAAGTTCTTAATCATCATCAGTTATCAATTATTGTAGCTATGTACATGGTACAGTGCCAAGTATCAGAGGAAGGGAGGTAGGGAAAGAATAATAAAAACTGCCCCTTTCCTCTAAAAAGAGCTAAATATAAGGGGAGAAAACTCTTATTCTATACCAGCACTGTCCGGAAGAAACAGGATATAAGCCACAAACATAATTTTAAGTTTGCTAGTAGCTCTATTTGAAAAGGCAAAAAAGAGGTGAAATTAATCTATCTAAACATGCTTTTTTTAAAAAAAAAAAATTCCCCCTCCACTGGGGTTTGAATCCAGGGGTGCTCTACCACTGAGCTACAAACCATTTTATTTTGAAAAAGGATCTCTCGATTTGGGTTACATTTCAAGTGTTCTCTAGCCATGTGAGACTGCTGGTTATTGCAGTGGCCAGCACAGTTCTATATAATACTAGTACAGTCAGAGCTGGAGTATGTCCAGTGGTAGAGTGCTTGCCTATCAAATGCAAGGCCAGTAAGGCCCAAGAACTGGTGGGGGGGGGGGAGGCGGACACAACAACACATGAAGTGCTCAATGCTCCATGTGATGGCACACACCTGTAATCCTGGCTACTCAGGAGGTTGAGGCAGGAGGATTGCAAGTGGAAGTCAGTTTGCACAACTTAGTGAGACACTGTCTAAAAATAAAATTTAAAAGGCTGTGGATGTAGCTGAGTGGTAGAATGCTTGCCTAGAGTGCACAAGGGTCTGAGGTATTCCCAGTACCACAAAAAACACCAACGAAACCACCAGAATTACAATATAGTCTGCTGGCCACATCCATGGGTTCTACCTCTGGGGATCCAACCAACAGAAAATCTTCAGGAAAAACCCTCTACTGAACGTATAGGACTTTGTTTCTTGCCATTATTCACTAAACAATACAGTATAACAACTATTTATACAGCATTTACATTGTATTAAGTATATAAGTAATCTAGAGAGGATTTAAATATACAAGAAATACAAAAAGACAGTGTGTAGATTATATTCAAGAACTATGCCATTTTATATGAGGGACCTGGACATCTCAAGATTTTGGTATTTTAGTTGTGTGTGGGGAGAGGGGTTCTGAAACTAATCCCCTACAGATTATAATGGATGACCCTACTTCACATTAATTCTTAAGATCATTCATTCCTCAATTATGTATTATTCCTTCCCTTGATGAGCTTACAATCTAGGGGAAATAAAAATAGTCAGACAACCACAATAAAGTGGCCATAAAGGGGCTCAGCCCTGACTGCTATCAGAGTAACACAGACCTATCTCAAGTATGCCTGGATTATATGAGAAAATCTGTTTCTCTTTTTTTGTGCGTGTTTGTGTGCACTGGGGGTTGAATCCATGGGCATTTAACACTGAGCTACATCCCCAGACTTCTTGGGACTGTTTCATTAAGTTGCCCAGGCTGGCCTGGATCTTGCGATTCTGTGGCCTCAGCCTCTCCAGTAGCTAAGGATACAAGTGTGTTCCACCATGCGGGTCACAAAATTCTCATTTTTGAATCAATCTGTGAGGCACAGTAGAAAACCAAGAATAACTGGTGAACACTTTTCAAATACTACAACGCTGAGAAAAACACGGTAGAAAAAACCGCCTCCTCTTAGGGGAGAGGAAACCTAAGGATCCCGGGTTGTGTGTGTGTGTGTACAAGGAAGGAAGCCGACAAGGAATTTCTCTTCCCAGGAAAGATGGAGTGTGTCTTTTTGGGTCCCAGGCCCCCAGGCCCTTGCTCCGGGCTGAACTCAGTGCAAGTACAAGTCCAACGCCTCAGGGGTCCTGGTACTCCAGGGCTTAAGGGAGTTCCCGTTGGAAGGCTGACGCCGAGGACGGCCCCAGGAAGGCACCCAGCTCGGCACCCAGCTCAGCCGGGGAAGCGTGCGCGGCGCTGCAGTGAGGCCGGCGCCCCCGAGGCGGGGTCCACCCTTCGCGGGCGGCTCAGAGGAACGGGTGATTGCCACCGGGAAGGAGACCCCCAAGGCGCCGCGGCGGGGCCGGAGCTCACTGATGGCCGGCCTTCTCGGCGCCTGGCACGCACGGCGGGCTGAAGGGTCTGGGGTCTCCTGGGGGACCCGGGGGGACGGGCACCGCCTCGCGGGGTGGGGGTCAGGTGGCGTCCCAGTCGTGGGGCCGGTACTGAGGCGACTCCACGTTCCAGACGCGCGGCTTCCCCGGACTCCCCCCACCCCACGGACCAGGCTGGCGGTGAGTCTGGACATTCCGCCGCCTCGTAGGGGTCGGTGCCAGGCCCCAGACTCACCGCCCGGCTTCGGCCAAGGGCCTAGCTGCAGCCGCCAGCGCCCGTACCGCCGCCTCAGGGCCCCCGGCCCCACCACCCGCCTTCCCCGCTGTCCTCTACGCCGGGAGGGAGAGAGGGCGGCCTTCCAGCCCTAAAGACCAATCGCAAGGCGTAAAAACAAGATAGACTGAAGC
Organism: Callospermophilus lateralis; assembly: GCF_048772815.1. Lineage (NCBI taxonomy): Eukaryota > Metazoa > Chordata > Mammalia > Rodentia > Sciuridae > Callospermophilus > Callospermophilus lateralis. The sequence goes on along the minus strand of NC_135311.1, from coordinate 136,456,172 downwards.
ACACACCAATAGTGATGAAGGAGAAGTGAAGCTTCAGGACCCGGCTTCTCCAGGGGGCGGGGACTGTTCAAATAGACAAACCACGCGGCCAGTGGCAGGCGAAAGGTGGTTTAGATTCACTCGGGAGAACCAATCGGTGGTGAGTTGATGTCTATCACTTCCACGCACACTTCCGGTGCATCGCTACTATGATTCCCCTCTGCTTGGGGCAGTGGCGATGTGGAATCAGCCGGTGGCTAAGATCCGTGGCGGGGGTTCGCGACCGCTCTCCCTGTGATTCTTGAGGAGAGGGTGTGAGCGTCGCACGCGCCCTCTAATTACTGCAGCAGCAGATGTACAGCCCCAGGACTAGCTCTATTTAGTGGTTCGTGATTTTTGTTAAATTTAGTGTGCATTTGGAAATGTTTTTAGATTTTCTCACTTCCTGAAATCACGAGATCATCCTCGAGAAACCATTGCCAAGTTTTAACTAAAAGAACTAGTAAGTTTAAAAAAAAAATCAAAGAACATCATTTTGGGCTGGGGATGTGGCTCAAGTGGTAGCGCGTTTGCCTGCCATGCGTGCTGCCTGGGTTCGATCCTCAGCATCACATACAAACAAAGATCTTGTGTCCGCCAATAAGTAAATATTAAAATTAAAAAAAAAAAAAACAAAGAACATCATTTTTAAAATTATTTGAAAAAAAAAAGAATAGCAAAAAGAAAAAAAAAAGGGAATTAGATTACACCTCTCTTGGTGGGGGGCGGGGGGCGCTCTCCCACTAAGCCACCTCCCCAGCCCTTTATTTTTTTTTATTTTAAGACAAGGTTTATTTTAAGACAAGGTTTATTTTAAGACAAGGTTGCTGAGGCTGACCTGGAACTGGTGCTCTTCCTGCCTCCGGCTCCCAAGTTGCTGGGATTACCGGTGTGCACTACACAACTGGCCTGGTTTGGAATTCTTAAATGATTTTTGAATAAAGGATCCCATGTTTTAATTTGCACTGGGCACTGCAAATTATGTAGTTAGTCCTATATATATACTTGTATGCTATATATATGCATTATATTATACACTGATATGTGTAGCACTCATTTTTACAAATAACATGTACGATATTCTTTATTGTAAATTCCATATTGCTAGTTTTCACAGTGTACTTTCTTTGATAATATGTATCTATCTTCCCTGTGGTTGCAGTTAACCAATGAGTATAGTTCTGACACGAATGCTGGTTGATATTTTTTTTTAATGTTAATCAGAAAGGGGAAGTGGGCTAATCAATAGATATGTCAGGACCTCACTAGTGTGGCAAGGCCATGAGCCATGAGAAACTCTGCTGAATTGGATAGAAGAATGATTCTTCAAATCTTTGGTGTCATTCACAATATAATACTACAGAGTAGACACACTTAAGTTTTATCTGCCTTATTAACTTTTTCTTTGCCACTTTCTCAAGTCTTGGCGACTTAACAGTTATCAAGCATTTGCTGATTTGCCTGGTGTAAATATTCCCACCCTGGCAGATTGCCAGCTGCCAACAAATGTGACTGAATGAAAAGTTGGGAAAAGGTAAACACAGTCCCCAGTTTTCAGTAGTTTGATTTATATTTTTTTCAGCTTTACAGTGGTGCAGAAGCACACCATACAACCACAGTTTTCCACTTTCTGTATTTAATAAATTACAGGAAATACTGGCCTGGCATGGTGGTGTACACCTGTAAACCCCATGACTAGGGAGGCTGAGGAAGGATTGCCAAGTTCGAGGCCAGTTCCAGCAACTTAGTATGGATCCTTCCTCAAAACAAAAACTTAACAATTAATAAAGAAAAAGGCTGGGGATGTAGCTTAGTCATATAGCACCCCTGGGTTCCATCCCAAATAAATACATAACATGAGCTAGTCAACACTTCATTATAAAAAACATTTTATGTTAGACAATTTTGCTTAACTGTGGGCTAATGTGTTTTTGAGCGTGTTTAAGGTGGCAAGGCTACGATTCACAGGCTAGGTGTATTACTGAGTGTTTTCGATGTACAAGATTTTCAACGTAGGATGGATTCATTGGGACAACCGTTCCCATCGTAAGTCAAGCAGCATCTGTATTTCCACAAGGCAGACACACGCGGCATAACCTGAATAGTGTCTGCTCACAAGAGCCCAGTAAATTGTTGCATGAGTAAATTAGCAAACCTATATGAATGAGCGAAAGTGCCCGCTAAATCGCAAAGCCCCGCGCCTTGGGGTCTCGGGATGCTAAAGGAAGCGGTTCGCAGTAGTCGGGAAGCAGCAGGGCCGGGTGCGCCGGAGAAGTCACGGATCCCGGGTAGCAGCGGTGCCCCGCCCCACCCTCCTGCGCGCCTCGGCTCGGCTCGGCTCGGCTCGGCTCGGCTCGGCTCGGCTCGGCTCGGCTCGGCTCGGCTCGGCTCGGCTCGGCTCGGCTCGGCTCGGCTCGGCTCCGCTCGGCTCCGCTCGGCTCCGCTCGGCTCCGCTCGGCTCCGCTCGGTGTGGCCCGGCCCTGCGCACGCCGCGGCCTTGGTTTCCGGGCGGGCCTCCTGAGGCCGGCGCACAAGATGGCGGCCCCGGCGGCTCGCGGGAGAAGGCCGAGGCGGGGTCTTGAGCTCTAGGCCCGGGCGGGGGCCGGAGATAGGCCTCGCCTACTGGCGGGTGGTCGGGGCGGCGCCACCAGGCCTCGAGGAGTGCAAGTCCGGCTGGTTGCTGCCCCCAGCCCCACCGCCACTCAGTCCTGCCCCGGGTAGAACCCAAGAAAGGTCAGGCCCGGTAGCCCCGCCTGTCCTCGCCTCCAGGCGGTAACTGCGAGTGGCTCGCCCTTAGGGTTGATTTTAGCCACGTGCAGCCTCCATGGCTGCGTTGCAGGCCCCGGGGGAGAAGATTAACATCCAGACGGGAGAGACGGCCAAGGCCGGCGACCGCGACCCTCTGGGGAACGACTGGCCCGAGCAGGACAGGCCACCCCAGCGCTCCTGGAGGCAGAAGTGCGCCTCCTACGTGCTGGCGCTGAGGCCCTGGAGCTTCAGTGCCTCGCTCACCCCGGTGGCCCTGGGCAGTGCTCTCGCATACAGATCCCAGGGCGTCCTGGACCCTAGGCTGTTGGTGGGTTGTGCCGTGGCTGTCCTGGCTGTGCACGGGGCCGGCAATTTGGTCAACACTTACTATGACTTTTCCAAGGGCATTGACCACAAAAAGAGTGATGACAGGACCCTGGTGGACCGCATCTTGGAGCCCCAGGATGTTGTTCGGTTTGGAGTCTTCCTCTACACCCTAGGTTGTGTCTGTGCCGCTTGCCTCTACTGCCTGTCCTCTCTAAAACTGGAGCACTTAGCTCTCATCTACTTTGGAGGCCTATCTGGCTCTTTTCTCTACACAGGAGGTAAGAATCGGCCTGTTTCCTGTGTTGCTGGTCTCAGTTGCATGTACTGGAAACTGCTGCTTTGCATAGGAATTGTAGACATAAGTAAGGTTCCTTCCTAAATTAGGCTACTTTATCTGAAATCTGTAATGTGTGGTTCATGAATGTTTTGAGAACAGTAAATTGTGAATATCCTGGCTTGGATAGTGGGCTTGACTCTCATAGATGTATGGACATTTTGTATCTAGTTTTCATTTTGTTGAGCGGTATTCTATAATGCCACAGTTTCGAATTGTGGAATTAAATCTGTAGAGCTCAAAATTATATAGCTAATAACTTCCAGCTAGCTTGTTAGGTGACATCTTGTAGCAGGTTGATTAAGGTGATGGACAGACAGTAGGATTGGGCATATAAGCCCTATTTATTGAGCACCTGTTATGTGCTATGTACTAGTCTATGTATATCTAGTAGGCACAGATCCCTGCCCTTCTGGAACTTTTTATATTGGAGAGAGAAAGTAAAAATAGATTGATCAGCATTCTGTTTTGCTCAGGACTAAGGGGGTTCCCTGGAAGTGGGCTTTTGTTGGTCACCTGACTTATAGTACAGTTATGTATTTCTAAATAGCGGATATACATTCTGATAAATGTATCATTAAGCAATTTTGCCCTTGTGGGAATGTCATAATAGAGTATACTTATACAAACCTAGATGCATGGTCAGTCATTCATATGGCCTCTTGATGCAGTCAAGAGACATGGTAGACATGAGACACATGAGGCTGATGCTGGCATGATCCAGCATGCTATCTTATAGTAAACATTCCTTTAATACGTTGAAGAGTATACTCTTAAAAATAATGGTAAAATAGTACCTCCACTCCCAGTACTGGGGATTGAACCCAGAGATGCTCCCATTAAACTACATCCCTAGTCCTTTTATTTTATTTTATTTTATTTTATTGAGACAGGCTTTTTCTAAGTTGCTGAAGCTGCCCTGGAACTTTCTATCCTGCCTCAACTGGGACTATGGGCTGTTTAATCTTCTTTTGTTTTCTTAATCCATTTTAATCCTATGAGACCATCTTTCCATATTTGGTTTTGGTTCATCATTGACTGAGTGTTGTAGTGTTGTTTTGCAGCCTATGATATGAGAGGTGATAAGTGATTTAGTGGTGGAAAAGTAGAGCAGAGAAGGGGCACCCAAGTTACTATTTTAAGTAGTTTGTTCAGGGTGAGCCTCATCAAAAAGGTACCATCTTAGACTGAAGCAGGTAAGAGGTGAGGGAGTTGGCTACACAGTTATCTGGGGGAACAGCATTCTAGGAGAAGGGAACAGCAAGTCCAAAGTTCCTCCAGGCAGGAGTGGGCCCGAAGAGTTTGAGGAACAGTAAGGAGTCCAGTTGGTGGAAGGGGTTTGGGGAGAGGAGGGAGTCACAGATTAAATGGGCTTTTTAGGCCACTGGACTTTATTCAAGTGGAGGAACCATTGCAGGTTTTTGAGTAAATGAGTGATATGATGTGACTTCATGTTTTAAAAGACTCTCTGACTAAGGTAATGAAAATGGATAAAGGGGAGTAAGCCAAGGGTAGAAGAGGGAAGACTAAGCAGAAAGCTCTTGAGTAATCCAGGCAGGATGTTTGGATCTTGCCTTGGGTCAGGGTGGTGGTGGTGGGGAGTGATTCTGAACACTTTATGAAGCTAGGCAGGGTTTGCTGATGGGTTGGGTGTGAGGTTGAGAAAAACAGAAATTAAGCATAACTCAAAAGTTTTAGCCTGAGCAACTGGGAGATAAAGTTGATAACATGTGAGATGGAGAAAGGCAAGGCTAGAATAGATTAGGGGGGGATCAGGAGATTGGAGCTCTAACCGCCATTAAGATATCCAAAGTCAATCTCCTTACAGATGTCAAATGATAGTTGGATTTATAGAGAGGTCAAGTTCAGAAATGAGATCTGGTTAGAGATGAAGGTACTTGGAAGTAGGTGAAGTTGTAGGACTGAGCGAGATCATGAAAGGGGGCAGTGTTGGTAGAAAAGAGAGGAAAACCAGGACTGAGCCCAACTTAAGAGGTGGAGGAGATAAGAAGGACAAGGTAAAGGGGACTGCGAATAAGCATCTAGAGAAGTAGGAGAAAAGCCAAGGGACCATGGTGTACTGGCAGTCAGTTTTAAATTTGGGGCAATTTAAAACATTCAATAAAGGAAATCAATAGAAAGCTATGAAAGAGTATAAGATGGTAATAGTGAAGGGAAGAGGCCCTTGGTATTAGTTGGTTTTCTGTTACTGTAACAAAATACCTGAAATAACCAACTGAAAAAGAAGAAATGTTTATTTTGGCCCTATTTTTGGAAGTTTCAGGCAATGGTTGGTTGCCCGTTGCTTTTTGGCCTGTGGAAAGACAGTACATCTTGGTGGGATGTACTTTCCTTTGTGTGGCAAAGGAAACCTCTTTACCTCATAGCCAAGAAGGAAAGAGAACAAGATGAAGGGGCTGGGCACCCAAGATTCCCTTCAAGGACAAGTTCCCAGGGACTGAAAAACCTCCCACAAGGTCTCACCTCTTAAAGATTTCCCTCCTGCCAGTACACTATGGACTAGAAACCAAACCTTTAACACTGTGATTTTGGGGGGGACATTTATCTAAGCTGTAGCACTTCCTTGGAGCAGGTGACATTTAAGCTAAGACTTGAAGCCTAAGGAGGAGGCCAGAATTGGAGTCTGATTGCAGTGATCGTTTCAGGCTGACAGGCCGGCCTGTGCAAATGTCCTGGGTGGGAGGGAGCTTCACACTGTATAGGATCTTCCAAAAGGCCAGTGGGGTCCTGAGGAGAATGAGATGCTGGTCTCAGAGTTCTTTGTCTGCTCTCCTGACTGCTAGCTATTCAGCAACTTCCCGGCCCGGTCCTATCTCCACTTACTTCCTTGGTGACTTTAGCCAGTCTCATGACTTCATATACCATCTAGTAACCTGGCAACTGTCATGCTCCAACCTTTTTTTTTTTTTTTTTTTGGCAAGGGAGGGTGCCTGGGGTTGAACTGGCCTCATGTGTGGCCTGGTGCTAACATTGAGCTACACCAGTCCATATCCACTTCTTAGCGACCCTAGAGGTCTCAGATATCTCAAGGTCTTTTTGCATCTGCCCTGGGTCTTTCTGGTGTTCCCAGATGAGCAGCCAGAGGAGCTGTTAACATCTGGCCCTTGGTCAGTCCTCTGCTGGGAGCTCTTCAGTGTGGCCCGCCTCATTTGGACCTGCCTCCTCCTCCTCCGTTCCTCCTGCCCACTCTGAGCCAGTCACCCTGCCTTCCTTGTGGGCCTGGAACCTGCCAGCCATTGCCTGCCTCAGGACCTTTGCAGGTGCTGTTCCAGTTGGGAACGCTCTTCTCCATCTACCTCACCTCCTCCACCGTTTGCTCGAACACCAGCTTCTTTGGAGGCCTTGCCTTCTACCTTGTTGAAATCATCCACCTTCCCCATGCAGTCCCTCTACCCCAGTGTCGTCCCTGTGGCTCTTCTCTGCTTTATTTTTCGGCACAGCACATATTACTTTCCAACATGCGTGTAAAATACTTACTGGGCTGATCGTTTCCTCTGAGACGGTGTATCTTTTTGTTCTCACCCTCAGTGCCCAGCATGGCACTAGCATGTGGTGCTTAATTAAAAGCTCTCACCAAATGAACAAGTGGGGACCCTTTGAAGACACTGAGTGATGACATGGTCTGATTTACCTGTTTTAAACATTGGCTTTTTGATGTCTAGTTGACATGCAGTGAAAGGCACAGCTCTGTGGAGTTGCAGTTTGGTGATCTTGACCTGTGTGTACAGCTGCATAACCCACGCCCTTATCGTGAGGCAGAACATTTGCGTTACCCCAGAAGCTTGCTGGGCTCTCCTGCAGTCCCACTCTGTCCCACTGATGTAGAGTACCGTGAGGGTGCCATTCCGGGAGGACCATGCGTGTCTTGGCTGCGTGCTTCAGTGTGCTTCAGGTCTGGCTTTTGCCCAGCGTGAGGTTTCAGAGCTCTGGTTGTGACTGGTGGTAGCTCCCTGCAGTGCTGTGCCGTTCCAGCTGTGAGCCTACCAGAGTCTGGGTCTGTCCTCCGTTCAGGGCCTCTAGCGGTTCCGGGTTCTGGCGTTGGGACTGCAGGTTCATGCTCAATCTTTGTGGGTATTCGCTTTCGTTTCCCCTGGATAAGTGCCTGGAAACGGACCCGCTGGGGCTCAGGGCGGGTGATGTTGATCTTGTGAGAACTCCAAGCTCTTTTCTGAGGTTGTCCTGCGCGTTCCCACCACTCTCAGTTCCACGCGAGAGTTCCGGGGGGGTCTCGCATCCTTGCCCACCTTAGACTCATGTCTGAGCAGGTAACTGTGGCTGCTGAGTAGAGCCCTGGCTGGCATTCATGGTGCTGGGTCATCAGAAGATGGTGCCGGGAGGGCTGCGAAGGCCTGAGAGAAACTCCCCGCGGGGAATCTCTGATCGGACCCTGGTCAGGCCTCCCACGCTCCAGCGTGTCGGGTGACCTCGGGGAGGTTATTGGACCTCTCACCCCGAGTGGGCTGTGCTTGGCGTCGGTGGAGGGCCTGTTTAAGTGGGTCACAGGTTTCTCTGAGGAGTGTTCTCCGAGGATCCAGCTGAAGGTCAAGGCCATTGCACTGCTGTTGCATTTTCTCCCACAGTCAGAAATGCAACCTGGGCTCAGAGCTGAGGAAAGAGGCAAGAAGCGGCGGCAGCGAGGGGAGACTCGAGAGGCCCAGTGGGGAGTGCTCCTGCCTGGGTCTTCTTGGCAGAGGAGTCCCCAGACGTGTGAGATTGCCGAGATAGCAGCTCACTAACTCAGGCCTGGGCCTGGGGCTCTGCTTGAAGGAACCCTCCGGAGGACATGTCCGTCCTCCTTAGAGGATCAAGTTACTACTTAGCCCTCGGCTTAGGGCAGGGAGTTAGCTGCTGGTGCTGGAGAGCTTGGGGCCACGCCTGTGGTGCCTCTGGGTTGCTGCATTTTGAAGAACTGAGGGTGGTCAGTTAGCACCAGCACAGGTTCTTCTGTGAGGGTGAAATTAGGGGTCTGGATCCATGGCTTCCGTGGTTGTCAATCCTTTGGAGACCATCGTCACTTACCACTTTGACCCTTTAAAATGTCATCGATCACCCAGTGACCCTGAGGCCACACCTATAGCTAGTTAGATCTGGAGGTGTTCTAGGCTCCTGGAGCAACGTAGGTGTGGATGGCCTCTTCCTGTGGGCAGCTGTCACCCACTCCAGGCTTCACGGTCTCAGTGGGAGCAGGAGGTTTTTTGTGCCGTGCTCTGTGCTTGTGACTGCAGCTCTGGGTTCAGTTCAGCCCTGGTGCCCAGCACAGGGAGCAAGTGGGAACAGGCACGGGCCCTGTCTTCGGAACCAACAATCTGCTGAGAAGACAGAGATGATATAATTGGAGGTGTGAGATATAATTGGAGATGTGATGCGTGACACTTGGAAGTGGCGTGTGGCAGGCGTGTTCACAAGATGTGGCTTGGGGGGTCATGGGAGGCTATCTTGAGGAATGTTCTTAAAGTCTGAGGGGTGTGAAGGGGTTGCCAGGCAGAAAGAGGAGGCATGTGAGAGCAGGAAGGAGGGACTTTCACCGGAGGCCAGGCTGAAGGGGTGTAAGGTGTGTGTTGGGAGAAGCGGGGGTGGGCAGGCTCATGTTTTTAAAGGGTCACTGGGACTGCAGTGTGGAGATTAGGTGGGGGCATTATAAGATTGGAAGCCCCCTAGGAGGTTGTGGCGGTGGGGACATGAAGTGACCATGATTTGGACCTGGGAATGGAGTGAGCTGGGATAGAGCGTGGCACCGGGGATGGAGGAATGGAGGGTGGGTAGGTTAAAAGAAGTGGGTGAGGGGCTGGGGCTGGGGCTTAGTGGCAGAGCACTTGCCATGCACGTGTGGGGCACTGGGTTAGATCCTCAGCACCACATAAAAATAAACAAATCAAATAAAAGCACATGGTTCATCTACAACTACAAAAAAAAAAAAAAAAAAGACAAGTTCGGGAGGCCAGCTTCAAAGTGGGAGGTGGGCAGAGCCATGGAGCCATGACTTAGTTTTAACTTCCTGGGACCAGGCAGGGGAAACTGGTGGCCTTGCTGCTTTATTCATTTTGTGGTGAACATTGATGCGGAAGTTTAGGGGCCTTGAAATGTCACTGTGATTCACTGGGAGTTTTAAAGGCAGAAGAAGCCTCTGGAGATTGTGGGGAAAGGAAGCGGGATGTCGGAGGCTGGGATAGACTTCCTGCATCAGTGCAGGACTGATCTCAGTGCCTGGCGGGAGTTGGAGAGGCTGATGGAAACCAAAGAACTGGACTGTGAGACCGCTTAGGTCCTCCTTGGGCTCTTCTCTTGAACTGTACTTACTGGGAGCCTGGTGTCTTTAGCTGCAGAACTTTGTCTTGGGGAACAGTAAGAGGGCAGACTTGGGTGTGTCCCCAAGCTGGACTCTGAAACTAACTGGGAATTCTCTCTGTGCCTGTGTCATTGGAAATGAGTCACATTTTGCTCTGGGGAACTGCGAGTGCCCACATTCTTAAGATGCTTAAGAATTGAGCATCTCGGGGCTGAGGCTGTAGCTCAGTGGTAAAGTGCTTGCCTCACAAATGTGAGGCACTGGGTTCAATTCTCAACACCACCTTAAAAAAAAAAAAAGATACTGTGTGTTTATCTACAACTAAATAAATATTAAAAAATAAAATGAGCATCTGGCCAGCTGTGGCCCTCCCTGCCTCATGAGCAGCCTGTCCACCCCCCTCCTCGATCTCACATACTTCTCTGGGTTTTCTTGGCTGCAGGAATTGGATTCAAGTATGTGGCACTGGGAGACCTTGTCATCCTCATCACTTTCGGCCCACTAGCCGTGATGTTTGCCTACGCTGTCCAGGTTGGGTCCCTGGCGATTTTCCCTCTGGTCTACGCCATCCCCCTGGCCCTCAGCACTGAGGCCATCCTCCATTCCAACAACACCAGGGACATGGAGTCCGACCGGGAGGCGGGCATCGTCACGCTGGCCATCCTCATCGGCCCCACCTTCTCCTACATGCTCTACAACACGCTGCTCTTCCTGCCCTACCTGATCTTCAGCATCCTGGCCACACGCTGCAGCATCAGCCTGGCGCTGCCCCTGCTCACCATTCCCATGGCCTTTTCTCTCGAGAGGCAGTTCCGCAGCCAGGCCTTCAACAAGCTGCCCCAGAGAACGGCCAAGCTCAACCTCCTGCTGGGGCTCTTTTATGTCTTTGGCATCATCCTGGCTCCAGCGGGCAGTCTGCCCAAACTCTGAGGGGACCGGCAGCACCTGCACAGCATGGCCCTTTTTCTTAGAACGCCAAAGTCCTAAGAAGCAAATGTGAACTTGGCAGGGCGGGTACTGAGCATGGGCTGTGAGCTCCTGTCTTTTTATATGATTATAATGTTCTTAAAGGTGATCTGTTTTGTTTGTTTTGTTTTTCCCTGTTATGAAGAATCCTGAAAACCGCTGTGCCATCAGAAGAAGGCGGACTGGACAAGAGTCCTTGTTTTATGTGTGGTTTCCACTAGAGGGTGTTGTCAGGTCACTTTAAAATGTCTTGTTCCAGACAAAATGTCCCAAGACTACAGGAGCTGCTGGGTGGCCTCCTATCCTGATGAGCCATCAGCTAGGCACAGTGCCCACCTATTGTCCTGGGCACATAGGACATGGTAGTAATTGGTGTCAGGGCCCATTAATATGGAGGGTTCCTGTCTTTTACTCAGCACTCGTGTCCTGAAATATGCTGCTTGGGGGAGAAAGTCCCTCATTAGCAGTGCTGTGTGGCTCCTGGCTTTTTGCCTAAATTATGATTCAGACACTTTTGTCCTTCATCTCTCCTTTTACTTATAGTCACAGTTGAGGAAAAGTGTCGGATCACCCTGCAGCAAGTCAATCAAGTTAGGGACCGGGAAGAAAAAGCCCACCCTGAAGGCAGCTGAGAAAAACCACTCTGCTTCTGGATAGAAATTAGTAGGGTATCTCTTTCCCTTTGTAGAATCCACTAGAATGACAGGAAGGACTCCCAGCCCTTTTGATAACCTTCTGGAGCCTGGAAATTGTAGAAGCCCAGCTGTCCCTGCAGGCTCCTTAGAGCCCGTGGTGATTTTCCTCTGAATTGCCTCTCCTAATTCTCTCCCCTGTGCACCCTGCACCCTGTGCCTCTGTCCAGTCCCTGTGTGTGTTTCCCATCTGTGGAGCCAGACTATTTGGCAACACCTGAGTCAGGGACAGTTGCCGCTTTCCATGGAGCCACAGTTGGGCAGCGCATGGACCCAGTGAATGTACAAGCCACTGCACAAAGGTCCCAGGCTTTGTTCAGCCAGAGTGACAGGCCCTGCGTACAGAGGAACACGTCTTCATCCTTGGAGACAGACATCCAATATGGACCCTGCCTCTCTCTGGGCTTCAGTTGCTTTGTGCAAAGGTATTCAGGGCTTTGGCAAGGTCACAGCTCAGGGGTCATTCAGTGTCCACCGTGCTGCTCTTCATCACTTTGCCTGTGAAGTGTAACTTCTGGGCTGGAATCACTAGGTTGCTTTTGGTCTAAGACTGAACTAGATTGAGTCAGTCGTGCTGTGCTTCCCTGTGGTAGTTGTTGTTCAGGGAGGAATAGCAAGATCTCGGCCTGCAGAAAATGATGTAAGAACTCAACCCTTCAGATCAGGGTAATTGTGACTTTGAGTGAGAATTGGAAAAAACATATGGAAATTGCAAAAGTTGCTCTGAAGTTAAGGTGATTTGTCTCCCAGAGAGTGAGTGTCCTGGAATTGTGATCGGGGCCCAGGGACAAGGGGCTTCTCTCCTACACTTCTTCCCAGCACCGTTTTTGTTTCATGCCAGGTGTGTGGCATTTTGGTGCTCACAGGGGTCCTACCTTCAGAGATGTGCCTCTGACTTCTGTTTGGAGCTGACCGTGTTCATGTGGGGCTCACCCCAGAGGCTGGAGGCTGAGGCCCCAGGCTCCCAGCATCCACAGACCAATCCTGCCTTGAGGCTGCTGCCATTAGAATTATCAGTCAGCTCCTGCACTGTGCTCTGGTTCAGATTTTAATACGTATTTTTTATATGAATGATCCCAAAAGGCCATATTTAGTGCCAGGTTTTTTATGCACGTGATCATAATTTATATTATGTGCCCAGATTCAATGAAGGTTTTCTATAGACTTGTTAATTTGAAAAAAAAGAAAAAAAAATGTTCATCAGTGGTCCGGCCTCCAGTTTTTCTTCGCCTTCCTCCTACTTATGTCAGATTATAAACTCTGATGCATAAATCTCTAGGGAGACCAGGGCAGGGACGTTGGGACATGTGGGGTGGGGGAGGGGCCCTGATCTTTGGTGATGAATTGGATAGGGTTTGACCAGATTTGACAGGCCCTTTGGAAAGGCAGTGGGGACCACTTGGAGCCAGTCAGTGGTCAGGCCACATTAACCTCATGTCCTTCTCTCCTACTATGTTTTTCTCATCTGAAAGAGTCCCTGTGCTAATAGATTGAAAACATGTAGTAGAAAGAATGTGTTGGGTTTCAGCTAGGCATATGACAATATATCCTAACAAACAAGGCAGAGGTACATGGGATGGCTAGTACTGTACTTAGCGAAAGCCCAGAGGGAGCTAAGGGGTAGGCTGCTGCCCGCTTGCTGAGCCTTGCCCCTGGCCCTTGGCTGTTATTAAGGACTGGAATGAGAGGCTCAAATTGCAGGTTCCATGAACCTTGGAGGAAGAGCTTATAAAATGACTGACAATTAGGATGCCCATAAATCAGGAGGCTGCTTTGATGGGCCAGAGGAAAAAAATTAAACATGAATAAATACAAAGCAATATACTTGAGTCCTTAAAATCAACAGTATATCATTGGGAAGGGGGCAGTTCATATTGTGACCACAGATATGGGAATCAGTTTTATGAATGACAATAGAATACAACATCACATGCCTTTATTTCTTGGGAGTTAGATTTACTCTGATCCCTTGTTGGGTAGCTGGAAATTAAATCTCAGTTGCTTCTTGGGTCCCCTCCTATTCCTCTAACATTGCCCAGGATTTGGGCCTCTGTGGGAACAAAAGTCAGGTATCTCCTGCTCCTTTTGTTCATCCTCTGCAAGGTTGACCCTGTGTGAACTGGTGCTGGGGTTCAGCCATGGTGCTCTCAAAGGGTTCAGAATACCCCTCCCTGCTGACAAGTGGTGTAGGCTTGTGGAGCACTGGTCCCTGCCACCCTTCTTTCCATGATCTTCCCCATCCACCTCTCCTGTCAAACAGCTCTCCTTCCCTACTCTCTCCTGGACCTTTGCACAGAATCCCACCTGGAGGACCTTGGATGTTATTATCAAACTTGGAAGCTCAGTGCTGGCCTCTCCTGGGGCCAAGAGGGCAAAGAAGTTGTGAATACATCACATTCTGTCTTCCTAATGGTTTTGTTACACCCAAAATCTGCACCTGGGACTTGGCCCTAAGCTCAGTTTGAGTAATGACCTTTGTGAAGGTTGATGGGATCAGAGGTGAAGTGAACGGGAGATGGGTGTCCAGAACAAGGAAGGCAGAAGTCCTGTTCATCCTGTCCTGGCCATTTCACATGGAGTGGGCTGGGGCCAGTCCTGGGCACCTTCTTTGATTCTTTTTCCTAAATGGAGTCAACATGGTGATAGATGGAGTACACGCTGTGGATATCTTAGGACTCAAGGACGCATTTGGTGACGTGATGTGAAATGTGGGTGAAGTGTAGCCAGAGAAGCTTCTCCTCCATGGGCACCCACGTGTGTGCACCTATGTATGTTTTTGCATTGGTAACAGCTGTAGCAGGGATTTGACATTTCTCAGTATGGGGATCACATTTCAAAGATGTTATTATCAAACTGGATCTTGTCCAGAAAGCAGTTGGCAGATGGTCAGGGACACATGAAACCACGTCGGCACATGATGTCGGCATGGGAGACCCGAAAGAGGAGAGACCTACAAGAGGGGTGACTTGGGGAAGGGGCATCGGGCTTTGTGTGTGACTTCCAGGAAAAAACTGGAACCAATTGGTGGAAGCTATATGTCCCCAGGTTTAGTCAGGAAGAACTTTCTAGCCATTAATGAACTCAGCAAGTGGGAGGGTCAGAACATCCCAGTGGGTGGTGAGTTCCCTGTACCTGGAGGCATTCAGAGGGGGAAAGGATGACTCCTTGTTGGGATCATTGAAGTGAAGAGTCACATCAGAGAGGGGTGGGGAGAAGACCTTTAAGGGTTCTCCAGTTCTGCAATACAGTTGTTCCTTTATGGGATCACTTCTTAGTCCCCAGGGGTTGGGAGGACAGAGTGCAGGAAACATGGACATGTCTTCCAGGCGTGAGAGTGCTGTCTACCCCTACCCCCATTTCAACAGGCGTAGCTGGTGTTGGTATTCCTTTCTTGTTGTTTTTTTTTTTTTTTTTAAGATTATATATAGGTACCTGTACAAACGCCTGCACACACAGTACGTTTCACCCCCGAAAGCCCTTGAAGTGAGGTGAGTGACAGCTCCTCGCCTCTGAGCCCGTGGACGGCTCTACTGCTAATGGACTCTCAGCCTCTTTCATTACTGGCTCCAAACTGTGCGAGCTGGTGTAAAAGTAGTGCCTCTGGCAAGAACCTGCACTTGGGTCTCAGCCAGTTGACATTTGTGATTTGCCCTTCTTCAAATTGGGACAGCCCTCCCTTGGCGTGATAAGCCAGGTGGCCAAATAGTGGTGCAAACCTGGTAAGTTCCTGCCTGAAGCCCTGGCAGCAGGGGCTGAGCCTGACCCAGCGGGAAGCTGGGAAATGGTGGAGGACCAAGTGTGGGGAAGGCTGTAATTATAAGGCTCAGACCCACCTCCGGATGCAGGAGCTCTGGAGGGACGATGAGGGTCTCGGTCACATGCTCCCACCAGGCAGTCAGGGAGGAGAACAGGAAGTTGTTTGGGGTCCCACTCAAGGGGGCAGAGCTCTGTGGCGGCTTCAAGGGGGGCCTCCAAGCCCTCATTTCTGCACCAACTCCCCATGCTGGCCCCTCACTTCCCCCATTAAGGCCATGCGAGGTTCACCTGGGACAGCAACGGGACACGTGTTCCACATACAGTTGTCAGCGTGGCTTGAACAGTTCCCCCAGCAGCGGGGAGGAGCTGCACAGGGCTGTGTGTCACGTATCATCCCGTCTCAGAACGACTGCGGTGGCAAGGGTGCACTCGGTTAGGTGGTTGTTGAGTGGCTGAGCTGCACAGACTGGCCGGGCAGACAGGCGTGAGTCTGGCAGACCCGGGCATCTGCTGGCTGGCCCTGAGCAGGGAGGGCGGCAGGTTCCCCTTGGGCTTGGAGTGGAAGGAAATACAACAGTGACTCTAAGGTCTTTTAAGGTCCAGCTCATATTCCTGGCACTTGGAGGGCTCTAAATAAGTGTTGGATGAGTGACTAAGTGACAGTAATAAAGGTGTCATGGGTCGCATGCTCCCTGGGTGCCAGGCGCAGCTCTGCAGCCTCAATATGTTGTCTTAATGCTCATAGGAGCCCCACGAAATGGTGTCAAGGTCTCTTTTTCACAAGACAGGAAGTTGAGGTTCAGAGAGATTATTGAACTTGTTCAGGGTCACCCAGCTAGTAAGTGACAGGTCCACGATTCAAACCTTGGTCCATGTCAGTGCAAGCTCTGTGCCTGTGACCATCTTTGTGTGCCCTGCAGCACCCTGTGCACGAGGTCTCCACCCACTGGTCCGCCCTTGGAGTGGGAGGTGGCGGTGAAGGGGAAGCGAGGCTGACTGGCCAGTGCCTGGGAGGGGCTCCAGAAGGATCCGAGCCCAACGTGGCCGTCACAGTTCCCAAGATTCTTAGGCAGAGGCTCCTAGAATTGCCCAAGTACGTAAGTGACTGAGTCAGCTACAGCCCCTCGGAGGCGGCCCACGTGTCAGTGCTGTGGAGGTGGCTCCCATCAGGGTGGGCCAGCTGCTTCCTGGCCCGCAGCGTTCCAAGGTGGGAAGCAGAAAGGCTGAGACCCTGTGGAGGAGGCGGGCAGGTCGGGGAGAGGAGGAGGCATGAGCCTGCCGAGCTGCCCCCAGGTCAGCCCTGGCCTGCTATGCTCTGGTCTCCACATTAGGTCCCCTCAGCCGGGCCCTGTGCCCTCCAGCCCCCCAGTTGGCTCTGTGGGCATAATAATTAAGTCTGCTTATCTAACCTGCTCTGACTTGCGGGGTCAAATTTTCTTGTCATAGACTGTGCTTCCCTGCACAATGGAGACCCACCTACAATGACAGGGAAAGGTCCATTCTCAGGTTCAGTCTGGGTTTCTGTCCCTCATCTGCCAAGCTTTGATTTCCTCCCCTCTCCAGCCACTGAATCCAGTGCCCACATGCAGGAGCCGCTGCCCCTGTGCCCAGAAACTGCCCAGCAGCTCTGCCTCCTGGGAGCACAGCTGGCCTGCTGGGGAGGTATGGAGGGAGCCCCTCTGCCTTCAGGGAGACACAGAGGCTCCACCTTTGGGAGAGCAGTAGAATAACACCAGCATCTGCAAGGCATCCTGGGTACAGTTGAGGCTGAGGGACAGTGCCAGTCAGGAAGGCTTCCAGGAAGAGGTGACAGCAGGGATCAAGGTTGTGGAAAGAAGTAGCCATGAGAGATTGATCTCCTGGACACTAAGGTGCTGGTGGACAGTTGTCCCCTACTGCCTGCCTTTTCAAACTGGGGAAAGCCCCCAACTGCTGCCTGAGAGAGCCAGTGGTGGATTCCTGCCAGCCTCTCTGGCTGCGCAACCAGAGGACTAGAGTGTCAAGGTCAAACCTCTTAGAGGGTGAGAGCCTGGCACCTCCCCGCGGAGAAACAGCCAGGAGGGGTGATAGGGTATTTAACCAGATGAGGCTGGCGCTGCCTAATCAGATGAATGACCTGAGGGATGGGCCAGGAAGGCTTTGCGTGAGCAGGGCACGTGTGCGTCTCCTGTGGACGGCAGGTGCCCCCAGGTCTGGGTGCACTGAGGCCAAGGGAACGCTCACCGCGGAAGAGCGCACACAGGGGAGGGGTTGCAGAGCCTAGGTCTTCCAGCTGGCCCACTCCATCGCAGGAGGACTCACACCGAGCTGGTGGAGAAAGCCCAGGCAGAAGTCATCCCAGTGCCACCCCACCACGTGTCTTGACAGAGGCTCAAAGGGCCGTGGGAGAAGGAGGGCAGAGGACACTCATTTCTTCACACCCCGCGAGCAGGCCCTTACCATTTCCCACTAGGATTAGCGTCTTTCTCAGTCTTGGGTCCTCTGATCCCTCCCTGGCGACATCTGTAGGCGGCTGCAAGACCCAGCGCAATGCATTGAGCAAGTTATTCCCCAGGGGAGTGTGAAGGTGAGGCCTGGTCCCCATCCTCAGGAGGTGGTAGTAGATAGTCGCAGAGGGAAGACAGACAGACAGACAACACTGCTCATGGCACTCCTGCAGCCTGGTTGATGGAGTCCACTCTGCCTCCGACACACGCCTGCTGGATGCCCTCACACAAGCTGCGGAACTGCAGGAGCGTCCAGTTCCTCTAATTTGCTGCCCAGGGTCATTTTGAGGTATAAATGAGCCGGCGTTCACAGAGCACTTGGCAGGTGCCGAGTTGCTTTTCCTTGTTGATGTTGGAATGTGGCTGCTTTTATGTGACCCCAGACTTCCCACCGAAGGGCAGAGGACCTGACACTAACTACTCTGTTCTTTTTGAGTACCTGACACTACATTAAAAACTAAAAAGAGTCAAGTGTGATGGTGCACACCTGTAAACCCAGCTACTTGGGAGCCTGAGGCAGGAGAATTGCAAGTTTCAGGCCAAACTGGGCAACTTATTGAGACCCTGTCTCAAAATGGAAAATTAAAAGGGCTGGGGCCCCAGCACTGCAAAATAATGAGTGGACAAATAAACAGCCCAACTCCAGACAAGATGAGCAAGACCCAAGTCCCTGCCCTTGCAGAGGTTAGAAGACAGTAAGGGACACAAAGAGAAACAACCATTCACTGTGAAACTGCTGTGGTCTGCATCTTTGTGTCCCCTAGAGGTCATGTGTTGAAACTCAGTCCCAGTGTGATGGCGCAGAAGGTGGTGATTTTGGAAGGTGAGGGGTCCTGAGATTGTGGTCTTATTCAAAGGGTCCCTAAGAGCTCTCCATTTAAGGACACGGCTAGAAGGTGCCATCTATGAGCAGAAAGTGGACCTTCCCCAGACTCTAAGTCTGCCTTGCTCTTGGCCTTCCTAGCCCCCAGTGCTGTGAGAAGAAAGTTCTGTTGCTGTAAGTCACCTGCTTTATGGTATTATTCCAGCAGCCTCAGTGGACTAAGTGCTATGTGTGTGGGGAGACAGTCCCTTTGGGGTTCCCTGCAGGGCTGGGCTCTGGCACCAGCACAGGGGTCTGTGAAGTGACCAAGGGACAACTCCTTTCTTTCAAGAGTGTTGAGCCTGGGGCTGGGGATGTGGCTCAAGCGGTAGTGCGCTCGCCTGGCATGCGTGCGGCCCGGGTTCGATCCTCAGCACCACATACAAAGATGCTGTGTCCGCCGAAAACTAAAAAATAAATATTAAAATTCTCTCTCTCTCTCTCTCTCTCTCTCTCTCTCTCTCTCTCACTCACTCTTAAAAAAAAAAGAATGTTGAGCCTGGTTTTGTTGAGATGGGAATGCCAGTGGGGTGACTGTGAGAAAGTTGGGGGTCAGACACTGTCACCGTGGTTTTTCATCTGCGTGCACCACAGTCTTGGCCTTGTGGGGCAGGTGCTGAGGGACTGCTGGAGAAGTGGCAGGTCCTGCACACAGTTATGAGTAGCCCGACCTGTGAGGGGCTTCTGGGCACTGGGTTCAGGGCAGCATCTCCCTGGGTTGTAGAGTTCAACAAGGTAAGACCTTCCGGAAAATGCCAGAAGTCCGTTTTGCCGGAGCTACTACCCTGTGCATGGGTGTGCATGTATGTGTGTGCAGTATGGACACATGAGTGCCCCTCGACCCCCACCAGGGCCCTTATCCTGGGTATTCAGTAGGCGCTGACAATTAATGGCACCCAGTGCAATGGTGACACCTTGTAAAACAATCTCAATTACCAGATAACCAATTTCTGCGCAGTTGCAGGAAGGATAAGAGCAAAACACGGGGGCTGTGAGCAAATGTGAGCAGGGCAGCGGGGGGGGGGGGGGGGGGGAGCCGCTGCCGCTCCTTATCCTCCCAGCTCAGAACAGAGGCTGGCGGGGCCAGGCTGCTCTGCTGAGGGAAGCCCGTCCTTTCCCACAGAGAAGCAGCTGGGGAGGAAGAGCAGAGATAAGCGGGTCCCTCAAATGAGGCAGAGCGCAGCGTTGTGCCCTGGCCCTGCGGGGGGCTGCAGGAGCTGGGAGGAGACTTCAGGCCCTACCTGGGAACCCCACTGCCTGCTGGGCTGGTGGGGTGACAGCCACCTGTAAAGGCCACCTGCCCATACGCAGTGAGAGCCACTGTCCTCACTGTGGACACTGGGGTTCGCCAAGCCCTTCTCTGAGCAGCCTCCGGGGCTCTGATGCAGCAGCGCCTGCTCCCCAAAAGCCCTTGTCATTTCCAGCACTTCCCCTTTCATTGGAAGGGGGAGGGGAGCTGGTTTTTATAGGTCTCATTTTCAATTTAAATCAACTAAAAGTTGAAAGAGCCGCAGCTGTCCCTGTTGTCATTGTCTTTCCTCTGGCCTCTCTGGCCTCCTCTAACCCTCTCCGTGGCCCCCCTGCTTGTGGCAGCTTCTCAGGCTCCCGCTGCTGCCCTGGGTGTGACGGGAGATGGAGAAGGTGGGGAGGGGCCTTGTCCCACAGTCATCTTGGTGGCCTCTGCTTGAGAAGGGGTGGGTGGCTCTGTTTGCTCTGTGCAGTGCCACCGTGGGATGTCATCCTAGCCCAGCTGGGATCTGGAGTCAGCCAGCTTCAGGCCACAGCAGCCTCAGATGAAGCCACTTACAGAAACACACAGCTGCAGGGGGCACCACCCTCGCTGGTCCTCTGCCATCTGACCTGAATTAGGATCCCACAGTGAGGAGTTGTCACACTGAAGCCTGAGGGCAATGCGACCACTGAGTTATGCTGCTCCCATTTTATAGATGAGTAAACTGAGGTGCCTGCAGCAAGTCAAGCATCTTGTGGTTGATGTCCCAAGACAGTACAGGAGCTCAAAGTCACAGAGCTGGTGGCAGAGCTGGGCTTAGGAACCGGGTCCTTTGGCTCTTGATCCGGGGCTCCTTCCATAGTGCAGCAGGGTTCCAGCTTGGTCCTAGCCTCAAGAAGGTCAGACTGAGGCTAGAGGATTTGTGGCCTCCAGGTTCCTCCTGAAACCAGGGCCCAGCCTGCCATAGATAAAAAACCAGGAGGCGGCTTGATCTGCCTCTAGCAGCACGGCTCCGATGGCTCCCTGGGTGAGGATAAACGTCGACAGGCAAGGAACCACTGATTGGAAGCTAATCTCCCTGAGAAATGATCTTGCGCCAGTTGCTTCTGCAGCTGCAGGGCTGCATCTGGGCCCCAGTACTGATGCACGCTCCACCCCCAGATCCGCATTGTCACCGGCTTGTTGGAAAAACAGATGTTATTGTTCTCTGTTCCTGTCCCTTTGTCCCTAATAGGTACTTACGCACAAGAAACGGAGACAGAATCTGTGATTATTTCCGGAGGTGTGCACTTGTGCAGGACTTGGGGTCTGGGTAGAGTGGGTGCAGGGGAGCATCCTCCCCCAGCCCTGGATGCTCCTGGGTCAGCCCTGGGAGAAGCTACCTCGTTGACCCAGGGCTGTGGATGCTGAGGACTCGTTTGTGGACAAGGTACCTTTCGGTCCATCGCCTGGGCTGGACCTAAAGGCCGTGTCAGAGGAAAGGGATCTAGGGACCTTTGGGCTCTGCCCAGACTCCCAGAGTTTGCAGGGTTAGCAGCCAGGGCTGTTGAGATCTAGGTCTTTTGCTCCATTCTCCTGTGGGCCTCATCCATCCACCCATCACTCACTTGCTAAGCACACTGAGTACCTGGACGCAGCCCGCTGTTTTGCAGGTAAAAACTTTCCCTGGAAAGGACAGTCCTTCCCCTTGCAGCAGGTCCGCCATGGCTGTGATTTAACGGGAGCTCAGAGGTTATCCTGCCCCTAAATAGCTCTGCATCAACCTGCCTTGCTGCTTCAAATGCCACCATTAGGCAGCCTTTGAATGAAGGCATTATATTTCCCAGAGGTCCTTGCTAAAATCCTGGCATGCTGCTGAGGAGGCTCTCACGGAGGCAGGGAAAAAAATCTGCCTGTCATCGTGGAGAACAGAGGATCAAGGCCTCTGTAGCATTGGCTACATAAGATGGGTAAGCTTTGATAAGAGGAAGATAAGAACACCCAGCCCATGGGCTGCTGCCCTGGGAGGGAGGACCTGAGGGACTGAAGGAGAGAATTAGGAATTTAGGGGACTGTTCTCAGAGGGACCTGGCTCCACACATGACTGATCTCACCCTTCTGCTTTGAGGCCGGCAGAATAAGCAATAACCTGCAAAGAATGAGCCCAGCCTTTCTGACACTAGCTGGAGAGGGGATGCATCTTTATGTTTGAAACCAGGGTCCTCAAACCATCTCTGCCCTCATAGGCACCTCTGTGCATATCTCAAGGGGAGGGGGGCAGAAGTGGAGGCCCCAGCTTCTCATTCTCTCCCTGACCCCTGCTGTCTCTCTTCACCTCACACCTAGCTCCCAGCTGCTCTTGTCCTACCCTGAGCTGAGTGGCTGACTGTAGGTGTGTGCAGCCTCCCCGTCAGGAGCTTGCTACAGGCAGAAGGTGCCCTTGTCCCTTTGGTACCAGGGATGGAACCCAGGGGTGTTTAATCACTGAGCCACATCCCCAGCCCTTTTTATATTTTATTCAAAGACAGGGCCTCTCCAGGTTGCGCAGGACTCACTAAGTTGCTGAGGCTGGCTTTGAACTTGCAAACCTCCTGCCTCAGCCTCCTGAGCTGCTGGGATTAAAGGCGTGCATCATGTGTCTGGCTCCACCTGGACAATGTGATGAAAGAAGAGAGCCCAGTCATTGAGGGGACGTGGAGGGACCCTGTTCTGCCAACCCCTTCACTGACAGGTATTAGGGAGCTTGTTAACTGGGAGGTGCCCACCCCCCTAAGTAGAGATGCTCTGGGTAACATCTTCCTTCTTCATTTTTTTTCAACCTGTTTACACAGGTTCTATTTTTTTCCCAATATTTTTTTAGTTGTTCATGGACACATTATCTTTATTTTGTTTGTTTATTTTTATGTGGTGCTGAGGATCGAACCCAGTACCTCATGTGTGCAAGGCAGCCGCTCTACCACTGAGCCCCAGCCCCAGCCCACATCTTCCTTCTTAACGGTCACAGTAGAGCTTCTGGCAAAATCGTATCACGGGGGCTGGGGATGTGGCTCAAGCGGTAGTGCGCTTGCCTGGCATGCGTGTGGCCTGGGTTCCATTCTCAGCACCACAAACAAACAAAGATGTTGTGTCCGCCAAAAACTAAAAAAATAAATATTAAAAATTCTCTCTCTCTCTCTCTCTCTCTCTCTTTTTAAAAAAAATCACATCACGGAGCACATTAAAACTCACCTTAAATGACTTCCTTAAGGTGATTATTATGAGCAGTTATATTTCTAGAAGGGTGCATGGATTTACCAAATGCAGCTGAGGAGTGGGAGAGTGGGCCCTGTGGCCCACGCACCTTTTCTGCTCCAGGAGGCACTGAGGAAGGGTCTGTCCTGCCTTTCCCAAAGCCCCATCCCCACTGCCTCCCCACATCCCACCAGCAATCCTGCCTTTGCATAAACACAGCACCCAAAAACTTACCTAGCACCAAGCGACCGGGGTTTAGACATCCCACCAGCAATCCTGCAGCACCCAAAAACTTACATAGCACCCCCAAGTGACAGGGGGTTAGATGAAGAACATTGTCCAGGAGAGAAAGGAAGGAAACTGGCCAAAAAAGTCCCCAAAGGCTGGCTGACCTCTGGTGGCCCTTCCTTCCCCCACTCTTCCTCCCCTCTGTCCACCCTGCTTCATGCTCAGATCCGGTGTGGCAAGAGATGCTTTATGGAGCAAAGGACTTTGGCCAAAGGTGAACACATGGACTTAGGATGGGGGAGGCCCCCACTTGGGGGCTCCTGATCCAAAGCCCTGTGGGCAGTAATCATGGCCTGTGTCCAGGACCCTGGACATGGCTCCTTAAAGAATGTTCCTTAAACATACGTAACATTGTGGAACTACTCCACAGTGTCAGAGGCCAGGATAGCCCCTTGTTGAGGGCATGGGTGGGGCTTGTGAGCACTGATAAAACAGGTGTAGTCACTTGTGAAGGGTCATTGAACTTAAAAGAGTTCACTTAAAATCTCTGAACTCTGCTGAATGTATGTGACCCCTTAATGAAAAATTTATTCAAAAAGCCCTTTGAGAAGTGGAGGCTGTGGTACTGCTGCAGCATCATTGAGGTGGAACAGACTCTGTGGGATGGGCTGGCACAGGTAGGTGAGGGCAGGGGACAGTCCACAGTGGGTGACTCCTTAGACTTGGAATGAATGTGTTCTACACAAAATGCCCTTCTTTGCATAGGATTTGCTTTTGTAAATGTGCATACTCTCACTAATATTAAATTAATTGGGCCAGGAATGGTGGTACATGCCTGAAATCCTAGCTATTTGGGAGGCTGAGGTAGGAGGATCACAAGTTTGAGGCCAGCCTCAGGAACTTAGCAAGACGCCATCTTGAAAAAAAAAATAAAAAGGGCTGGGGATGTACCTCAGTGGCATCCCCTGGGTTTAATCCCCAGTATAGAAAAAAAGTACATATATAAAATAAAATTAATTAGCGACTTCTGAACACATATTACTCAGCTTAGGGGGTGAGATGGCCTGGAAGCATTCCAAGGGTCAAGGAAGACAGACTGAGGCAGGATGGAGAGTCGGACACAGATCATCCCTTCTCTCCTGTCCCTTGGCTCAGCCTTGAATGTGGTTGCTGCTCAGGCCACAGCCGTACACATTTCTGTCCTTGGAGAGGGACCAAAGAAGAGCCTGGAAGAAAGAGAGCCCCTTCTCTTGGATCAAAAAGAAACTTCCATGGCAGGAGGCCCCAGAGCCCGATCACAGCGTGGTACCGTAGTGCCCTGTTTGGAACAGGCCTCGCTTCCCCGGGGTGGACCCCTGTGCCACGTGCCTTTGCCCGCTCTTTTCCAGAGGTGGAGTCTCCTGCCCACCCTTGAATCTGGATGGACTCACTTTGACCAGTAGGTATGTGTGTGTGGCTTCCCAGCCCAGGCCTCTGCCTTGCGAGGCCTCAGCTCCTGCCCTTGTCCTCGGGGGACTTCCTGAGTCGGCCAGTGATGGACTGTCTGCTCCACCCTCCTGAAGGATGAGAAGCTGTGGAGGAGAGCCGCGTCACCCCAGCTGAGGTCCCTGGACCTCCCGGCTGATGGCCAGCACCGAGCACCATGTGTGTGAGGCTGGGTTGGTACCTCCAGGCATCCCAGCCACCCGCTGGCCGCAGCCACCTGGGTGAGCACAGCCTGAGATCCACCCACGAACACGCGCAGATGAACAAGTGCTGCTCTAAGCCATTAAGTCTTGGGGCGTTTGTCACGCAGCCGTCCACAATTGATAGAGTTACCAAAGCTCTTGCCTGGCACCGTGGGCCGGCGCCACATCCTGGGGGACAGGATCATCCCACCTGGGCTCTGTCCATTCCGCCCCCTGAGAAGCTCCAGAAGCAGCTCTCTTCCCAGGACCTGTGTCTACTCGTCCCCACCAGTTTCCAGGCTGACACGGCCGTACCCGCGGCTCTGTATTAGTTTGATATAACGTCGAAGCGCCCAAACAGCTTCTGGGGCTCAGGTGGAACAGATGAAATGTGACTAAGTTCTGGGGGATGATTGATAATGAGTAGGGACTGGAAATCAATTGTGTTAATTCCTGGTCTGTCACTGGGACTGAGAATTAATGAGAAAATCTGTCTAACTTAATGGTATTTACACATTATACAGAGAGTGATAAAATTGTCTGCAGGCGCCGCCTGGCATGCCAATGACACACGGCCCACGTGGCCCCAGGGGCAGACAGGGCGGGACAGTCCAGGACCCAGGCAGGCCATTTCCACACTAACTTCTGAGGGGGACCCAGGCCCCTGCATGGATGTCGTGGGCATGGCTGGTCCCTGCCAGGTGTGGGCAGCATCTTAGGGACTGGCTGAAGGGCACATCTGGGGCATCCTTTGGGGATAACCACTCCAGAAGCCGTGAGGGCAGCTGAGCAATAGCCAAAGAGGGCTCAGTCTCATGTATTGGCAGAGTCCCTGTTTGGGGACACAGATTATCCTTGTGACCCCAGGCCCCTTCCTCAGGAGGTCAGCATCAGCCATGCCCAACCTGCGCAGCAGACCAGTTGCTGCTGGAAGCTGTCTCTAAGAGCATCCTGGAAACTGCTGGAAGGGCCAGCTGCCAAGTCCCTTGCTTCCTTGAAATTCTGAATTCTGGGCTTATGGTGACTAGGGCTACCCAGGTGGGTGGCCAGGCAGCCAATCTCCAAGATGGCCCCAGTAATCTCCAGTTCCGGATATTCCCATCTGCGGGTGGTCGTCTCTCATCCTGAGGGAGCTGACCTGAGTAACCAGTGGGCCACCATGGAGAACCGCGACCCCCGAGGCCAATTTATAAACAAACGTGGCAGCTCAGCATGTTCCCTCTTGTACCCCTCGCTCTAGGAAGGCCCTTCTCACGTGGCAAGGCCCCGGGGAGCCCCGAGCCTCCTGCAGCAGCCAGCACCATGGGGTGGGCCCTCTGGGAGCAGATCCTGCCACTGGGTCCAGCCCTCAGGAGGCCACAGCCCCAGCGCACATAGCTGAGCGTCCGAGCTCCTGACCCAGAGAGGCCGGCAGGGACGGAGATGCCGACGGCTGTTTGAAGCTGCTAAGTTTGGGGGTGATTAACCAACACAGGTGGGGAGGAGGTGGGCAGGCGAGACCAGGGTGACCTCACCCTGCAGTGTGGAGGGCCCTGGAGGACTTCCGGGGTCACCCTGCACTTCCACCTGACCTCTATTCTTGAGCCCCACTTCCGCGTCGCCCCATCTGGAACACCCGACTTCCGCCTCTGTGCCCTCACTGCGCCGCTTTCTCTGCTCGAATGCCCTTCCTGCTCCTCTTTCCTAAGACAAACTCCTACTCAGTCTTCAAGACCCAGCTCAGATATGCCCTCCTCTGTGGAGCCTTTCCCAGTCTGTCTTGGAAAGATGTGGTCACTTTGGCACCCCTTACTCCCGAGGGACTCCCCAGAGGGAGAGCTATCCAGAGTTCAGAACCTGAATTGTGGTCAGCTCTACCCTTCTTCCCTGTGCCCTGCCGCCCGGGGCCATCTTAGTGAATGAGTGAACGTGTGGGCAGCCTGGGGAGGAGAGGAACTGGACGCCCTGCCTTGGGGAGGGGACGGGGCTTGCCTGGTGGCTGGGCCTGGGCTGCTGCCCGGCTGCCCCTAGGTTCAGAGCTGCTCTTTCTGACACCACAAGGTGCTCTTCTCTCCTGCTGTCCTCCAACCTCTGTGGGTCTGGGGACAGGGCATCACTCAGGAGGCTCTGTGTGTCACTGTGCTCATGCCCTGCTATCTGCCTGAACCCTGCCCTGCCTGGAGCACTGTTTTCTGGGGGTTCAGGGAGCCCTCCAAGGCCCCTGACATTCATTCCAGGCCTGGAGGGCAGATGCGCAGCCATCAGACAAATCTGATTTCTGAAACAGGTTTAAAGGTCTTTTCCCAGAGACCCGGAGCTCATTTCTCCTTTCTGTGTCTCCAAAGTGCCAAGGCAGCAATTCAGATCTCAAATGCCCCGAGCAGGGCCCGCCCAGGTCTTCATGGCACAGAATGAATTTGTTCTGTGCGAATTCCTGGCCTGAAGGATAGATGTCTTAATGTCCTGATGTCGCCTGGCTTCCCAGCCCAGCCGGTGCTAGGGGCTGGAGAGAGCTCCTGGCTTGTTGGCCCAGAGGAAGGCTGAGGGCACCTGTGGGTGCCTGAGGTCAGGGAGGTCACCTGCAGACGCTGGTCCTAGATGCTCCTACTTATTGAGCGCTTTGTTGCAGCCTAAAGATACCCCGTCATTTGTCTGAGGTCCCACAGCCAGAAAGGGCAGAGCTCGGAATTGTTCCAGGTCTCTCTGACTTCAAGTCTCTGGTCTTGACCCGTTTGTTACCCTGCCCCACCCCACCTGGTGAGTCCCTGGGCTTGGCCACTTCAGGGGTAATGAGTCCCCCAGACCCCAGTTCTTGTGGGGGGACTTCCAGGATTTGGGCAGAACAGAGGTGGAAACAAAAGGAAATGGCATTCTGGGGCTGAGGTTCCTGAGTCCCTCAACCCACAGGCCCTTCTCTTGTAGAGGCAGGGGGAGGGGCGGTTTGTGCCTGTGGTGGTGGCCTTTAGCTCTTGAGACTCTGCAGTGCATGTGGAACCTGTGAACCGAGGGAGGAGAATGAAAGATTAAAGAGGGAAAGGATTAAAATCTACAGGGCTCCAGCTCCGGCTCCGCAGAGCCTCTCTGAGCAGCAGCTCTGCCATCTCTATGAGACACAGCCGCCAGCCCCATGGCCACAGGGCCCCACCCCATCAGCCTGGAGGAGCGTAGTGAGGGCACAGAGGCGGAAGTCGGGTGTTCCAGATGGGGTGACACAGAAGTGGGGCTCAAGAATAGAGGTCAGGTGGAAGTGCAGGGTGACCTCGGAAGTCTTCCAGGGCCCTCCACACTGCAGGGTGAGGTCACCCTGGTCTCGCCTGCTCACTACCTCCCCATCTGTGTTGGTTAATCACCCCCAAACTTAGTAGCTTCAAACAGCCGTCAGCATCTCCGTACCTGCCGGCCTCTCTGGGTCAGGAGCTCGGGACCCTCAGCTCAGGGTATGCACTGGGGCTGTGGCCTCCTGAGGGCTGGACCCAACGGCAGGATCTGCTTCCAGCCCACCTCATGGTGCTGGCTGCTGCCAGAGGCTCAGGGCTCCCTCCCCGGGTCTTGCTACACATGGGCGCCTCCCTAGAGCGAGGGGTACAAGAGAGAAGAAGCTGAGCTGGCCTCAGAAGCCACAGTCCGTCCTACAGGGTGCTCACAGACTCCCCAGACTCCTGGAAACCATGGCCAATGGCTGGGCTACCAGGGATCCCTGGGGTGGCTGCATCTGTGACCAGAGTGTCCCCAGCACCCTTTATCAGAATCATGGTATGAGCAACCTCAGTGGGGGAGGCTGATCCTTGCTGACCCCCCCCAGCCTCTGCCACCCCCACCCCCGTCCCTTGCTGCAGTTGTCATTGGCACATCTGTCATCTCTAGAGAAGAAGCTGCGAGTGTGCCTGAGCGCCGGGGAAGCTGGGAACAGGAGCGCACCTCTCACGCAGAGCTGGCTGCAGGTCGGCTTGGTCCAGGACACGGTCGTGAACTCCTCCAGCCTCTCTGTGGGGAAGGTGCTTCCTGTTTCACAGATGAGGAAACTGGTGCCCAGAGAAGGTAAGTAGCTTGCTGAAGCCACACAGCTCTGATGTGGCCGAGCTAGGAGTTGAATCCCAATCATTCTCCTCCAGAGCCCAGGCTGCCAATCTTATGTTATTACGTGGGTCAGGTGAGGCTGCTTTCCCTTTCCACGAGGAAGCCACAATCATCGTGTAGAGATTGGGGTTCAGAGTACAGCAAGAAAGACAGAGGTTACTCTCTTGGAGGTCCCTCTGGGTCGCAGGCTGTGGAGCCTCAGTGCAGCTTTGCCCTATTGTTCAGAGAGGGATTCTTCCTGGGCTATGAGTGTAGCCAAAGGCCAAGGGCTGTGGTCTTCTTTGTTTTGTTTTTTTTTTTTTTTTTAATATTTATTTTTTAGCTTTAGGTGAACACAATATCTTTGTTTTATTTTATTTTTATGGTGCTGAGGATTGAACCCAGCGCCCCGTGCATGCCAGGCGAGCGCGTTACCGCTTGAGCCACATCCCCAATCCGGTCTTTTTTGTTTTAATTTAAAAAATTATCAAAGATGTTAATGTATACATAACAAAGTGTCATTTTAGCCCCTGTTAAGAGTACATTTCGGGGCCCTCGGCACCGTCCCTCTGTTGTGCATCCCTCGTCACCATCACGTCCAGGCCTCCTTCTTGTGGGAATTCTGGAAGCGTGTGCCAGCCTGGACCCCACCTCCCCTGTCTCCCTGAAGGACAGCTGGAAGCAGGAGGGGTGCGTGGGGAGGAGGAGGCGGTGGAAGCAGGAGGGGTGCGTGGGGAGGAGGAGGCGGTGGTAAGTGATCCGCCTTAGAGGGTCCTGCTCTGCTTCAAAGGCCCGCGGGCGGCAGTTCTGCAGCTGGAGTGGCAGCAGGAGGGGCTTATCAACAGCTCCACCTCCTAACCCTTCCATTAGCTGCACATCGGTGTTGGCTCAAGTCCTAGGAAGTAGATTAGGCTGGAAGCGGAGGTCTCCATCTTTGAAAATTAGGGAGACGGAGAAGCGCTTTTATAGGATTTCCCAGCAGCTACTGGGGCGCTTCGCTCTCCTCTCCATGCCGAGCCGACACCGGTGCTGTATCGAGTGTGATGTGCTCGGATGGAAACTGCAGAAGAAGCTGGAGAGGGGTTCGTAGCGCAAGCCTCCTGGGTCTGGGACGCCACCAGAGGC
Organism: Callospermophilus lateralis; assembly: GCF_048772815.1. NCBI lineage: Eukaryota > Metazoa > Chordata > Mammalia > Rodentia > Sciuridae > Callospermophilus > Callospermophilus lateralis. The sequence goes on along the minus strand of NC_135311.1, from coordinate 136,426,180 downwards.
CCTCCCCTTCCCAGGCACCTCCAAGCCAGGAGTCTGCTTTTATGACAGCAAACAGGTTTCTGGGAGAGAGAGAAACAGAAACAGGAGCAGCTACTAACAGCAGCACCGAGTGCCCACCACGGAGGCACGGCGCTGTGGTCAGCCCTCGTGATGAGCATTTGTTAGGTGCCATGCACTGCATTAATGATTAATTTTCCCCTATTCTTTCACTACCCTCCCATTCTACAGACAAGAAAACTGAGATCAAAGAGGTGAAATGACTTGATCACAGCATCTGCTGGGACCCGACCGGGTCATCTCCACTTCTCGGTTTCCTTATCTCTGTAGGAGAGAATCAACTTCACTCTGAGCTCAGGACGCTGCACTCCATCACCCACCTGGTCGGCATCCGCATCTGGATTTCCTGGCGCCTTCATGCTCTTTCCTAGGTAGACTTGGCCAACGTGGCTTATTCCCATTTTACAGATGGGGAAACTCGCTCCTCCCAGCCCTGTGCTGCAGTTACAAGGCTGTCATGGGCCAGGCTGGCTGCCTGCGGATCATGGCTTGCCCTGGGGAGCCCAAGGGTAGCCCAGAGGCTGTGTCAGGACAGGAGGTCAGGGTTAGATAGGACCCCGCTGCTCCTCCAGCTTAGGGGTCCACTGGGGTGGTTCCCCTCTGCGTTGCTGCCTTGCCTCAGTGCTCCCACCTGGCCTTCTCATCCTCCTTAGAACGTCCCCCAGGGATGCCCCAAATGCTCCCCCAGACTAATTACAGGATCAGAACCAGGAGTAGCAGCCTGGGCTTTAGGACTCAGTGGTTCCCAGCCAGGCAGGCTCCCAGCAAATCAAAGCCTTTTCAATTTCCTTTCCACTCCCCTTGCCTTGTCCCCTGGGGGCGAGCAAGCCAGCTAGCAGGGAGCAGGCAGGAGCCAGCAGGAAGTGAGCCCCTGCGGTGCATCGGTGCATCGTGGGCCCCTTGCCAGCAGCGTCCCAGGGGACTTTTATTCAGGAATCATATGCACGAGGATTTATTTCCTCCTGTCCGGCTTCTAGCTGAAGTGGCGAACTGTCTCCGCTGGGCTCTGGCAGGAGGAGAACTGAGCTCAAAGGTTTCAGAGAAACAAAGGAAGATTTAGGTTCATCTAACACTGAACGCAGCCCGCCTGCCAGCCACCTCACCTAGCCCTCCTAAGAGCCTTCTGCACTCGGGACTCCTATTCCCATTCTCTAGAGGAGAAGGATTTCCTCAAGAGCACCTGGAAGTAATGAGACTCCACATGACGTGACTCGCTGCCTTCACACACTAATCATGCTGGTCATCATGTGCTTATAATCTCCTGAAGCAGGTCCTGCCACCATCCCCATTCTACATTGAGAAAACTGAGGCCCAGGGCGTTAAGTAACTGCCCCAGATAACAGGGGTTGTAAGTGATGAGCTGGATCCAAACCAGCCCGGCTGTCTCCAGAGAAAAGAGGTTAGATCTAGAATCAGGTCTCGTTCTTTGAAGGTGAGCCCCGATCCTATAAACTGCAGAGGTTTTTATTTGTGTGCTTGTTTTTGTTTTTGTACCAGGGATGGAACCCAGGGGTGCTTAACCACTGAGCCACATCCTCAGCCCTTTTTATTTTTTTATTTTGAGACAGGGTCTCACTAAGTTGCTGAGGCTGGCTTTGAACTTGTGATCCTACTGCCTCAGCTTCCGGAGTTGCTGGGATTACAGGAGTGCACCCCCGCCCCCGACCTACAGAGCTAGTCTCCATCTGGATGCCCTTCATGTCCATGGAGCAGGTGGGGCTTGGAGGGACTGGGCCAGGTCCCTGAGGACCTTGAGAGCTGTGAGGCAGAGACTGGGCTGGCAGTCCCCGTCAGGACGCTTCCGTAGCAAGTCACTTCAGTAGCTTAGGCAGAAAAGGCACTCACAAGACAGGGGAGTCCAGGGTGGACCTAGGGATCAGATGGCGCCATCTGTCTGTCTCTCTCTGGGGCCTCATTCACCAGCAGTTCATGGCGGGAAGGCAGGGGCCACATATGTTGGCATCTGGGCACTACTCAAAGGCCCCCGCTGAGAGGCCGAGTAGGAGCTGAAACATCCCCAGTGCTCTGCTTGCCACCCTTCGTGCCCTGGTTCAAGGAAGTTTTGACCCAGAGGGACACTTTCCCTAATTCATCTGCCAGGAGGAGTCCCCCATTTCTAACATATACAAGATACTGCATGGCTAGTTGTAGCCCAGGTCCCTGAGGTCAGCCCCACGGCAGCACCACGCGCCTGGCGACTCCATCAGATTCGCCTGATAAACCAGTGAGTATATACAGAACCCTGCCACTTGGGAAGGCCCTGGACAAGTCCCTGCCCACCTGCAGCTTGCATTCCACAGGGATGGGAGTGGCTTTGCCTGGCCACAAGCCCACCACTGTTGCTGCAGGAATGAGTGCAGGCTCTGATTGGCTTATCCCAGCCAGGTGCCCACATGCCCGACTGGATTGACAGCTTCACCAGGACCAATCAGAATGAGAGGAGGGCTGGGCTGCAGAAATAAGTGATAGGTGAGATCCTAGGAAAACCTCAGTCCTCCGTTCCTTTGGCCAAGGACATTCCTACCTGCCTCAGGAGACCCCCCTTTTTCCAGAATTCTTCCAGGGGAGGATTCAGGGAGTCCCCAGAGGGCTCAGCCATTGGTTCATCACAGGTAGAAACTCCCCACTTTCCTGCAAGAGAAGGGTCCAGGTCAGGACCAGTTACCCAACATCAATACCAGCATGAGTTCCATTTGGGAAGAAGAAAAATAGTGGGCCAGGGGGTGGGCCAGGGGGAGACCATGCCCGAGAGCAGGGACTGAGGGTCCCTGGCCATTGCTTGCTGGAGTGGTGAACACCCAGTTCTGTCTCACCTCCAGGCAGGCGTCAGAGTCTTATTCTGCTGGGGAAGAAACTGAGGTTCGGAGGGGGGAGGTACCGCTCCCTCGGGGGTGCTGACTCCAGAGCCCCTGCACAGAGCCCACAGCGCGTGAGTCACAGGGCTCCTTCCGCTCACACAGCGCCCACGCCATGCCACCTCTCACTCCCAAGAGGAGCCTCACTTGGACCCGATTTCCATCCTGATCCCTGGCCTGCCACCCCTGGCAACCGGCAGGTCCTCCCACAGCCTCACCTCTAGTGTTTCTCTGCTCTCATTCGCGCCAGGAGGCCTCTCCCGGTTTCCTGAGCACTGTCACGTGTTCTCACCATCAAAGGATGAGTAGCATCCAGTCCCCAGGCTGCTTCATTGTCCTGGGACACCCACCTGAGCATCCTGCACAGGTCAAGGCCAAACGGAGCGGCAGGGCCCATCTGCCACTAGAGGGCGCTCCCAGCATGGCCATATGCCTTTCTGGGGTGATGAGGGGTGGGATGGGGCAGAAGAACTGGCCCTGGGGATGCATTTTGCCGAGAGGCTTCCAGAGTCAGAGACGTCCTGCTGTCCCCATCTGGAGACACAGGAAGCTCTGGTTAGTGAGATCAGAATCTTCAGTATTAAAATGCAGATCCTAGGAGATGTGAGGTGCGTAGAAGAGGAGCCTGGGGGTCTTGGGGTATGTATGTGGGGGGTTCCAGGCTCTACCTTCCCTCCTGTGTCCTGTCTGCTGCTCAAGCCCAGCCCACTGGAAGCCAGAAGAGCACTGTGTGGCTCAGGGCAGGTCATCAGCTGCTTTCCTGTTCCTCAAGCACTGATTCACTGACTTGTCACACAACAGATTTACTGAGCAGCTACTATGTACCCAGTGCTGGGCTAGCTCTTGGGAACACCATAACCCCCCTCTTGTCTCGTGAGGCACAGAGAGATACATACCCGACCAATTGTAATGCCATGTGTTAAGTTCACAAGGGGCATAAGCGTGGGAGACTCTAGGTGCAAAAGAGGAGGAGCCAATCCTCCCTGGGAGCCAGGAAATCTGAGGCTGAGGGGTCTGGGACTGGTGCTCACATGCGAGTGGACTCTGGCTGTTCAGGTAAACCACGAAGTCTTGAGGCCAAAGGGGACGTATGGAGGGACAATGGCCTCCCACCTGCCCATCCTCCATCCTCCCCTGGTGGATCTGGCAGCTAACCCCAGGCCTCTTACACCAGCCAAGTGTGGGGAGGCCACACAGGCCATGGGGAGAGCCTTGGCAGCCTGTGGACAGCCGGCCTGGAGGCCTGCTGGGCAGCTCTGCTAATTACAGTGATGAATGGGTTTAATTTACTCGGAGAGAGTAATGTGCATCACTCTGTTGTCACAGCTCAGCTCCAAGGCCTCCTCCCCACCCAGGTGCCACCCAGGCTCTTGCAGTCTCCCGGTGGTGGCCCAGCCCATCTCCATGTTGGTGTGGGGCCTGTGTGTCGCACTGCTGGTGGTGAAGGGAGCAGCTCTCCTGTCCTGCTTGTCAGCCATGGGGCCACGCTGGCCAGGAAGGCGGAGGGAGGCCCCGCACAGGCACAGGGAGCCCTGCCTCCCCACCTGCCTCTGCCTGTCACAGGCGGCAGTGGCCCCCAGCTGACGTCATGTCATGTGGTTCCCTGCTTCCCGGCCACCTCGGGCTCTGGAACGGGACAGGACCTTCCCGGGTGCTCTTTGTTGGATGCAGGCCTATTGTCCATCTTCTGTGCCTCACCCGCAGGTGACTGCGGATCTGGTGCTTTTCTCCCCCAGACCTTGTGTGTCTTCCTTCTCAGCTGTGCTCCCAGGTGACGTCTGTGGTGACAGGGGCCTGGCTCAGTCCATCCGTCTGCTGGAGGACCATGTCAAGGCTGGACTGCGCCTGCTCTGGTCCGTGTCCAGGGATGGCTTCAAGCCTCGACTCCAGCTTCCTTGACTGCTGTCCTCTTCCTGGTGCTTCCGGCAGAGGGTGGGGGGCAGAACGTCCCCAGGATTGATGGAGCCTCCTGGAGTCTGACTGGACCCTCCCTCTGCGCCCAGGCCGATGTCCAGCAGGGCGGGTGGGTGGGGCGCTGGGGTAGGGTCAGCTTTGCACAAGCCTCATACCACCTCCAGGTCCGACCTGGGACACCTCCAGGTCCCTGTCCCCTCTCCTGGCAGGGGTCCCCTGTTACCCGTGCCTTGGAGAAGCGGGGGGGGGGGGGCTTGTTCTAACCCCCCACTGTCCTGCTGGCCCAGCAGCCGCCCCCTGGCCAGTGGTCCCCGGGAGCCCGTCCCTCAACCAAGCCAGCATGAGCCGAGCTGCAAGGGAGCAGGATCTGTGGGGACAGGCTGCTCTCCTGTAGGGTGCAGGACTCCCCTGGTCAGTCCTGCAGCCCAGGTGGACGGACAAAGACCCACAGCAAGAGGGACTGAGCCAGGCGCAGTGGGAGCACAGCTTAGAAAGGAAGTGAGAGCACAGGATGTCACCCCGGGAGCCGTGGCCTCAGCCTTGTCACTAGCTGGCTGGCTGACGTGGTCACATCTTGCTTGGCTTCAGATCCTCCACCTGCAGTGGGGGAGAAGGCTAAATGGGCCCCAAACTAAGGTCTCTTCTGTTCCATCTTTAATTCCTGCCCTGAGGCGCAGCTGAGCACAGAGCGGGTTGGACTCCTGACCCCTTGTGGGATGCTCAGCACTCGCCGGAGGCGCCTGGGCAGAGCCAGATCCTAATGACCAGCTCCCCTGGACAGTGGGAACGGCGGGTCTCCGCAGGCGAGAGGCCAGATTGTAATTGACTCCCGTGGCGGAGAGCGGCCTCATCAGCATGCAGCGCAGTGCCGGGCGCTTAAGAAAAACTTATTAATCTCCCCTCCACAAAGACTGAGGGTTCGACAGTAATCACAGTATCAAGTCGTAATAATAATAAAAAAATCCCTCCGTTGGAAATAGCGGTTGGGACCCTGGAGAGTTCAACAGGGAAAGATTGTATTAAGATAAAGGAGATTATAACAGAGCAGGCATTAAAGGTTGTCATTGTCTGGTAAATCACATCAGGGAGGCCCTGGACTGCTGTATCCCAGCGAGGAGGGGGGACCCTGGACTGACCTGCAGCCCCACCCGACCCCACACTCCTGGACCCCAGGGCTCTCCTGGACCCCAGGACTGGTAAACAGGTGGCTCTGGAATAAACTCAGGAATCAGATGTCCCTGAAACTCAGAGTCCCCTGATGTGGGGCCGGGAGGGTCCAGTGTACAGACTCCGCAGGACAGAGACCTCCGATGATGGCTGGGTTCTTCTAGCCCTGGCTGACAGCCGGCCTCAAAGCATTTGCCCCCCGAGGGACCTGGGGGCAGGCTGGCCTTTGTCTCCTAGACATAGGTGATTGGAGAGGGTGTCCCCACTGGCCAAGGCGAGTCCCAGTCCAGGTGGAAAAGCATGGAGGATCCTGGCGGGGAGTCATCAGCAGGAGGTGCCCATGCTCAGACACCAACCACTCCCCTGGGGGCTTCGCCAAGCTGAGATGGCGGGGGAGTGGGGGGAGATGGTGGGAGGTGGGGGGTGGGGGGAGGGTTTGCAGGGCAGAGCCTGGGGCCGAAGCTCCTCCTTGACATCTTCACAGGAGAGGATGCTTGGGCTCCAAAGATGCAATGAGGTCTCACTGGACTCAGGATGAGAAGTTACCAGGTGCTAATGACTGGGAGGCCACGTGGAAGAGTGGAGTTGATAATGTGTCCCCGTCATTCCCAAGGAGCAGTCTAGTGTGGAGGTTAAAGGCAGACTCCTCTGCTCTGCTGTACATCCTTGGGCAAGTTACCTAGCCTCTCTGTGCACCAACTTTCTTATCTATAGAATGGTGGTAATAGTAATTGAAATGATGATTAAATGTATTATTATTGTAGATGAAGAGCTATAAACACTAAAGGTCCACTCTGATCTCCTATTTGCCCTTGCCTAGGTGGCCACATCCTGTCAGGTGACTGCCTCCTGCCTGTCGCCTACTTTCGGCAGCCCCCTTCTTATGTAGTGGCCAAGGCTGGACGGGGATAACTGGGTTCAGATCCTGGTTTCCTTTCTCACACTCAGCTACATCACCTGCAAGATGACAGAGTCACTCTGCAAAGTGAGGCTGTGGGTACCCTGAGAAACTCAGAAAGACAGCTGTCCCCCGGGCTCTGTCCCCAGCCCCTGCCTGAGTCCAAGTCCAGCAGGACAGTGCCCTGCCCTGGGCCCTCCAGGTGGCATCTGGTCCTCTGCAGCTGGAAGCCACAGGCCCTGGGGACTCTTCTGAGGTTTACGGGGCTGAGCAGAGAGGACGAGCCGTGTCAAGTATAATGGGCTCGTGCGAAGATTAACGCGAGTCGGGTGAAGTGGCGAAGGCAGCCGTTTGCTCGTTAATATGCCCATCTAAGGAATGGTCGGAGAGTGTGCACATGTTCAACAGGAGTGCTAATTTCAGCAGGAGACATACATCTGGGAAGGAGAGCTCACAGAGAAGGACAGAGCTGGCTGGGCCTTGGGTAGAGGGGCCCGTGACGCTGCTCAGAACCTGGTGCCGGGGAGGAGGTCGAGATCCTGCGGCCCCTCTGTGCCCACCCACTTCAGCAGCACCGGGCCGCGGGAAGACACAGCAAAAGCCCATAGGAAGGAGCAACCGTGCACCTAGGTTTGGCCTCGGCGGGGCCGGGAACTTGTGGAAGTGGGGTCCTTGTCTTCAGGGAGAGGAGTCGGGTGCAGCTCGGAGGGCTTCCTGGAAGGAGCGTCACTGGAGCTGAGCCTTGAATAATGGGTGGGAAAGAGGGGGCGGGACCTGAGGGACTTGGATCTTTTACCCAGGAAGAAAGATGCCTGTCACCAACCTGGGGGAGACCGGGGTGGGATGGGGCTGCCCATGTGCAAGGGAAAGGCCCAGGGTCCTGCTGGCCAATGTCCACTGTCCATTAGGGCACCAAAAAGCAAGAAGGGGGCCAGGGACCCAGCCTCTTCTTCCTCAGGGGACACTCCTGCCCCAGACCCTCTGTCTGGGAGAGGCGGACTCTGCTCCCAGGTGCTGCAGAGTGGCTGTGGCTCTCAGCCCTGGAGGCGAGGCTGGAGGCTGGAGGCTGGAGGCTGGAGGCGTTCACCCCAGTGCTCACCCCCTTCCCCACTCCCCTCCCAGAGCCTCACCTCTCATCACCAGAAAGCGATTCACCCAGGTCTTGCAGGGCCCTGAGCTCTAAGCGCCCCTTCCCATCCTCTCCTCCAGCCCGTGGTGGGGAAAGCCCAGAGCTGGGGTCAGCGCGCCCAGCTGGCTCTGGGAGCGCGGGTGGTTATTAGTACCGTCGCCGGCGTCCAGTGCCTCTTTGACTCCTCTGCCTGGACACTCTGGAGTGGAGCACTTGCCCCTCAGCTGTGCCCGCTCCACTCCTTAATGGCCTTCGACGGAGGGACCTATGGAAGCTTCCCGAGCCTGAGTGACCATGTCCTCTGGTCATCTTTGCCTGTGTTCTATTAGCTTCTTACAAGAAGTCGAGGACACAGGGAGGCCAGGGTTCCCATGTGTCCTGCCCTGCCCAGCCTCACACTGTCCCTTGCCCCCCTGGGGTCTCTCAGGGGGAGGTGGCTAGGGACCCTGCAGGTAAGAACAGGTGAGCGGTCCCCACCTATGCCGCCGCCGTGTGCTCCTCCTCAGATCCTTTGGGGCGGGAGGGGCTGGGGCCAGGGAGGACAGCACCCACATCAGGGACCTGGGTTCCGAGTCACTGATGTAGCCAGCTGGGTTGGCAGCAGGGAGCGGGGCAGAACCAGAACCAGAACCGGACTCTGGGGTCCGGCTGGGAGCTGGGAAAGGAAAGGGGTTGGTAACCGGGTGGCTGCGCGCAGAGGCGGGGTGGAGACTAGTGTCTCCTCGACTTCTCTGGAAACCTGCAGCAGTTTTAATAAAATAAATTTCATTTCATTAAAAAATAAAACTTGTTAATTATTTTTTAAAAAACAAAGGTTCCCCCGATGCCTGGGAGAGCAAGGTTCCCCTCCGGGATGGTCTTCCAAGGGCGGGGGGGCCTCTCTTGCCCACCCCCCCACCTCCGGGGAGCAGTGGGGAGTGTGGGAAGGGTGGGTGGGGAGGACAGAGTGGGGCTGGTGTCCAGGGAGAGGGCGCAGGCTTTGGAAGGGGGCTGGCCGGCTCTGCTGTCTTGTCCTTGGGCTGAGGGAGGGGCACTCCACAAAGAGGGGTGTGTGGACCAACAGCCCACCGCCTGCTGGGCCGACTCTGAACCCCTGAAAGGTGTGGCCCCTCCCTTCCCGTTCGAGAGAGCTCTGCAGCTCAGCTGGGCTCTCTCCGCAGGAGTGTTCCATAGCTAAGGGTGCAGGGGATGGGGGGGCGGACAGGGCACAGGGGCTCCTCCAGGAGAGGCCCAGAGCAGCTCCAGCCTGGGGACCACCGACAGCAGAGGGTTTGAAAACTCTGCCTGGAGCCTAAGGGGTCCTCTCACAGCAGCTCTGGGAGGAGCCGCTCTGCCCGAGTCCCACCACCCAGGTCTCAGAGCTAGGGGCCTGGGAATCCTCTCTCCTGTCACTCAGCCAGGGCTCCAGTCCCTCCAGTCCTGCTTCTCACCTGTGCTGGGAAAGAGCAGCCTCCTCCCTCAGCCAGCCTGATCCCAACCCCTTCCCCCGGGGTCCTACTTGTAGTGACACTGGCCATGTGCTGGGCTCCATGCGAGACTCGTTTTATTATCTCATTTAATCCTCACAAAGCCCTATCTAAATCGAGGCTCTCTCCTGCTGTGCCCCACCCTCCCCTTCTGAGCGGGGAGCCAGGGCTTGCGGCTGCCCAATTAGTCACTGTCTGTCTTCCCTTTCAGATGGGGCGTCCCCAACGGAAAAGGTTTGACTGATGAATTTCCAACTTTACCAATTGTTGTACCAATTCAATGATTCTCTATTTCACCTTCAGACAGTTTTCAACAAAGTTCGAGAAGGATTCAACATCTCATTATGAATAGGCTTCGTGTCAGGTGCAGGCTGATGTCAGTGCTCTGCGCACATTCTAGGTAGCTCGGGGTTAGCTGCGACTGGTCGGTTAGGCATACTGAATGCATGGCTGACCCACAGGATTTTCAATGTGCCGTGGGTTTATCAGAATGTAACCCCACCATAAGTTGAGGAACACTTCCAATTTCCTCTTGCTGACTGTAGCATCTCCAGTGTTCAGTGCAAGACCAGGCACATAGTAGGTGGTTATTAAATATTTGTTGGACAGATAAAAGACTTAATCCAATGAACAGGCTCAGAAAGGCCAATCATTTTCCCGGAGCCACACAGGCTGCCTTGAGTGAAGCTGGAATTCACTAGATACAGGGGATTTGCTGGACTGCAGTGGCACAGTCTGAGCTCCCTATGCAGCTCCCTGCTCCCTAGAGATGCCCCGAGAAGCTCAAGTCCCCAGAACCCCGGTGCCTTCAAGTTTAATCTGCAAAATGGTTTAAGCTGCCCCGTGGTCCTGGGAGCAGAGCTGAATTCTCCCCTGATTGGAGCCTGGCTGCGGCACACCCTGGACTCTCTCTCCTTCCCAGGTAACCACAGATTGCACGGGGTGGACCAGGAAAGGAAGACCACATTCCTAGTCCCCAATCAGAGAGCAGGGATAGGTCAGGCCCAGGGCATTCACCAGCACTGTCCCCCACCCACCCACTACCTCTCACCTGTACAGCCCAGGTGGGCCCCTCCTGCCGCCTCCTCCCACCTTGACCCCTGCCGTCTGCTCTCCACCCAGCAGCTGGAGTGACAATTGTTTTTTGTAGTTGTAGCTGGACAGCATCTTTATTTCATTTGTTTTATTTTTATGTGGTGCTAAGGATGGAACCCAGTGCCTCACACATGCCAGGCAAGCCCTCTGCCCCCGAGCTACAGCCCCAGCCCAGCTGGAGTGACTTTTAAAAGAACAAACCAGATTCATGTCATTGCCTGCTCGAAGCATCCGATGGCCTCCTATGCTCCTTCCAGGAGGACCCAAGCCTGGTCCCCTGAGAGCTTCCTGCTTCTTCCTTCTCCAGCTTCCTGCGCTGGCCTTGCCCTTTGACCCCAGATGCCCTGTGCAGCCAGAGCTCTGCCCGCCACCCTTGTCCTCGCCCTTCTCTCTGCCCACCTCTTTCCTCCTTACGCGTCACCTCTTGGAGGGGCTCTCCTGGTGCCCCAGGGAGTCTACTCATTTCCTTTCCACCTCCCCCATCAGAATGCCAGGCAGCTCCAGGAGGGCAGGGACCGTGTCTGGCCCTGCTCTGACCTGGGACTCAGCACAGTGCCCGGTGCCTGTCGAGCGAGTGGATGATCCTTTCACCTGGGAGGAAGGTGCCTGGGCACCCCCGTCGGGCAGCTTAGCTTCCTCTGCCCAGGGCCTCCATATGCAGCACTGGGAGGTGGGGAGGCGGGAGGGAAGGGGTCAAGTTCAGCTCCAGCCCAGCGCACCACCAGGGTGCAGAGCTGGGGTGACAGCTGCTCCCAGGGAGATGGATGCCCCTGAAGCAGCCGGCTGCCCCCGGGCAGCTTCCTATTAATAACGGCACTAGCACCTGCCAGAGGTGCGGAGGGAGGGGCGTGGGGAGGTAGGAGGATGCCCCTCCACACCGGTCGGGAGACTCGGTGGGGAAATGGCCGCCTACTTTGTGGAAGACAGGAGCACCACTTTTTATTAGGGCTGGTTGTCTGTGGCTCCGGGGCCTCCTGCGCTTGGAGTGCTCTGCCCCAGCTGAGGGGACCCTGCAGGCAGCTAGGGAGAGGCAGAGGAATGTCCCCTCCTGCCCTGGTCTTGGCTGCCTGGCCCCTGCAGAGGCCACCGTGAAGTGGGGTGGGGTCTGGGCCCCGGGACTGGGGCAGGGGACTCTGCCTCCGGGTGGTTTCTGGGAAACAAAAAGAAAGGTGAGAATGAGGGAGGGCAGGAGAGGGGCACACAGGCCGCTGCAGACCCACCCGACGCCGGCTGAGCCCTGTCCTGCTGGGCAGAGGTCCTCGAGGAGCCCACGGAGCTGCCAGTTGAACAGCTGAGCTGTTCTCTCTCCCAAGAAAAGAACCCCTGTCACCGTTATTTTTAGAGGAAACAGAGCACTCCGCCACCTCCTGGGACACCTTCTGTTCCCAGCAGACAGCAGCTCCCTGAAGCTGACAAGTGAGGACAGCCCTGTCACCCTGCCCAGGCTCTGCTCGCCCACCTTGGCTCAGGTCACTCAGCAGGCCCTCCGAGGCCAACTTGGGGGTCACGCTGGTTCCCCTCCCCGCAGCTGCCCGCAGCCCCCTCCCCAAGCCCTGCCCAGCCCTGCCTCTGTCCTCTCACTCGGTCCTGCCTCCCACCGGCCCTGCAGCACCCAGCCCTGGCCCTGCAGCACCCAGCCCTGGCCCTGCTCTGACTCCTCGGACATGCCCCTGATAAGGGGCTTTGGAAATCCCCCAGGAGTTGTCCCCCGCTGCCCTGCACAGCCACACCCAGCTCACCCCCCTGACCTTCCCCACAGACAGGCCCACCCCAGACAGGCCTCCCTCACCACATGGCCCAGTCTCAGGCCCAGCCCCTGAGGGCTCCGGTTGGGGCTGGAGTTGGGCTGGAGGCCTGAGCTGACAGGATGTCATTAGCAGGTTCCTAACTGGGCCACGCTTCCCGGCTGTCAGGACACTTTGTGCCAGGGAAATGTCATGCTCCTTGTATCTCGCTGCTGGAGTCAGGGGACCCAGCACTGGGGACCTGTGAAAAGTCACACCCTCCGCCCCCGGCACCCCCCAGCACCTCTCTGCGCCTGCCACTTCTGGGTTGGCAGGTGTGGAGCAGAGTGCCATCGCCTCTGTGGCCGTCACCCTGGTTCCCATGGCCCTCCCCAGCCCCGGGTGGCTTTCAGCTTGCAGGAGGGGGAGCAGAAACCGTCTTTGAGCAACTTCTCAGCTGGGCCCTGGGCTGGGCAGGAGCCTCAAGGCACGTGAAGCAGGGCCACCACTGTCGAGTGTTTGTTCTGGATGAAAAGGAAGGACCCAGCCCGAGCAAGAACCAGGAGAGAGAAGAGCAGGGTCTTGCGAGAAAAAAGAAATATTCCAGTCTCTGCCTTTCCTCGGCAAAACACAGCCGGGATGACCGCAGACAGCTTTGAAGAGCACGTCCAGGAAGGCCTTGGGGTCGGGAAGCCGGGTGGGGTCCTGGGGTCCTGGGGTCCTGCCTCTAACCTCTGTCAAGGCGCATTGCCATCCCCACTCTGGCCCCTAGGGGGCAACTGCCCTCCTCCAGACCAGAGCAGCCTCCCCGGATCCGGAGAGAGGTGGAAACTTTGCTTTTTCTTTAGACAGATTTATTATTGAAGCAACTTAAATTGGCTTCAAAGTAAGTTAAATGAGAGAGTTCTTTACCCCCAGCCTCATAAATCAAGGGGGACACAGAGAAAGGGGAACAAAGAAATCACAGGCGCCTGGAGACAGATGGGCTTGCAAGGCCCCAGGAGGACCGGCCGACAGGTGTCCTGGGAACCGGCCTCTTTCCCTCCTCTGCCGAAGAGCGTGGCCGGGGCTGCTCCTCCTCCTCCTCCTCTCCAAGCTGGGGTGGGTGAAGTCTCTGTCCTCCCTTGGACAGCAGCACCCCAGAGGCGGGGTGAGACCGCCTTGGGGCGTCTCTGTGTGGTGGGCTGGGGGCTGGGAGGGGGTCTGGTTGAGAGGCCCTCGGAGGCTGCTCTCAGGGCATGTCTGCTGGGCTTGGTGTCCCTGGGTGTGCCCACACGAGTGTGCGAGTGTGTGTGAGTGTGTGTGTGTGAGTGTGTGTACACGCACCTGAGCATCTGCAGGGCTTGGCCTGGAATATCAAATCCACTCTGGATAGAGAGGTGCCACTGGCTGCCTGATCTGTCCCCTGGCTGCAGGTGTCACCTCGGTGCTGAGCTGGCTGCTGCCCGGGGCGATGTGGGGGCTCCTGCCCTCTCCAGCAGATCCGCCCCTGAACCTCATCTTCCTGCTCTGCGGGCCACTTGGACCCACTGCCCAGGGCCAAGCAGTGGGGAGGACACTTGAGAGCAAGGTCAACGGCCAGCTGAAAGACAGGGCTGCATGGGAGTGAGGCCCAGGCCCCCAAGAGGCAGCGAGGGACATGGAGAAGGGGTAGCAAGTGCCAGAGGAGGGAGACCAACGGGACAGAGGGGCAGAAAGCCCACTGAGCAGTGCCCAGGAAGCAAGAGGGAGGCAGGGCCCAGGCACCAAGCAAGAAAGCAGAGAGGGCGGAACGGAGGCTGGGGGCCCGGAGGCGGGCGAGAGGCTGGCTCTGGCCCCGCTGGGGCTGCCGACACCAGGGCGCGGGCTGACTTGTGATTTCAACCAGGTCCTCGGGCTCCTCTGCGGAAAAGCAAACCCTGCTACAGTCCCTCACCGTCTGTCATTTCCATTTTGCTTTTGTCTTCAGAATAAAGAGAACCAGAAACTCCTGAGGTGGATTTTACCATCTGACTGCCAACCCTGTGCCCCTCCTGCCCTCTTTCTTCATTCTTTTCTGCTCTGGGCGTCTTTGTCCCGGGGCTGTCCCCGGCCTGGCCCTGGTGTGGAGGGTCTGGGTCTCTCACCTCCTCCCCGGTGCCCCTCCCCCGTACCCCTGCCTCCATGCCCCTCCCCTGTGCCCCCTCCTCTCCTGCTCCTGCTCCTTCCGGCCTCTCCTGGGCTCAGCCTGCAGATTGACAGGGCCCATAAATCACCAAGGGGGGCGAGGAGGGAAAGGGGCCAAGTGCTGACACAGCCCCAGCCTCAGAGTCAGGGTTCTTGGGCTTGTGCGCACCGTAGGGGTCTGAGCCTGTGGCTTTTCCCCCTCCCGGTTCAGTGAGGCATCCCGGCTACAAAGCCAGTGTCGTACGCCCTTGTGCCAGTGTTGTCCAGCTCCACCAAAGGAGGGGCAAGAAGAAAGAGACTGAATAGAAAGCAAGTGGGATTTAGGTTAGACGGAAGGAACAACTTACTTTGATGAGGATGACATTGGAATGGGAAATGGTGAAATCCCTTGGCAGGGAGTTCGTAAATCAGGATGGGAGGCTCTTTGGTTCCAACACTCTGAACGGCTTGGACCTCCTGCGGCATCTACCTGTTCAAGTCCTGGAGATCAGCCAGCCTGAAGACCTATTCTCTGCCTACTGCTGTCTCTTTCTGAGCCATGTAATGCTGCTATGAGTTTTTTAATTTAAAAAAAATCCTTTTTTGCCATAAATGGAGAGGAACTTAATGTGTGCAACCTCGTCTCAACCCAGCAGCTTTATCTTTGTTTTGAGAATGTGGCAGCGGCGCACTGGGGGCTCTGTACTTGCTGGAGGCGCACAGGCCATATGGAGTGCAGGAAAGGGACTTAGTTGACCACCGGTTACGAGTGGCTTTGTAAGTGTGCATCTTCCAAAATCAGAGAAAGAGAGAGAGAGAAGCTCCAGTCCCAGGGTGACGGGGGCACGGGGTCTTTCCCCACACGGCCCTTGCCAGAGGCATGATGAATGCCAGCAAGCCCGACACATGGCACGCTCCCCGCCACCTCCCAGGACGCAGCCACGGCAGACATGGCCAATCAATCACCGGCTTCTTCATGCTGAGCTGGGATGCGGCTCGAGTTCTGGAAAGCCGCACAGCTTTGGTTTTATAAAAGGAAACATTTGCCATCTCTGTGGCAGGAGCAAGTTGTCCTGGGGGTTCCCTCCTGGGGGGCGGGGAGCAGCAATGGCCTCATGCCTGGGCTCGAAACCCTGTCCTTGAAACCTAGAGGGCTTCCTCTGCCTGACCTACACCCTGACCGCGGCTCTGACACAGGAAACGCGACCGCCCAGCCTCAGGGGGCCGCCCTGGAGTGTGGCCTTCTAGTGTGGGGCCTCCTGCCCCCTCACAGGTGTTCAGAGGCGCTGGAAAGCTTTGGATGCACGGTCGCATTTGTCCCAGCTGCCAGACACGGAGCAGGCTTGTGACGGGGAACAGACAAGGGCGCCAGGTGTTCAACGAGCTGGAGACAAAGGTGGTTCCTGTGAGCACGGCAGGTCCCGGCTCAGGTGTGTTCCAGGAAGGCTGCGGAACTGCGGTGCCAAGGACCAGCACGGGGAGAAGACAGGCACTGAGGGGGGGGGCGGGGGAGGAAGCTGTGAACCCGCTTTTGTCCGCATCCCAGGGCTCTGCTGCAGGATCCCGGCCTCTCACCTCTTTTCCTGTTGGATTCATTGCTCCCTGGGGTCCTGGGGTCAGGAGGCACAGGTTAGAAGTAGATCTACACTTACACCTGCCAGGGCCCCCCCGAGCTGCAGGCAGGCAGAGTGATCAGCGGAGACACAAACCCGTGTTCAGATATCTGTCCTCCACTCACCTATGAAATGGGCTGCATGTCTCCGTGAGGACGTGGGCAGTGACCCTGGCCTTTCCCTAGCATCACATTCTGCAATCGGGCTATTGACCAGTTCTCAACCTGGCAATTCCCCCTCTGTCCATGGGACTCAGTGGGGAGGGGGTGCACGGGGTCTCCCACACTGGACCCTGCTCCTGCAGTATCCCCTGTCCGGCCCTCTCTCTTCACGCCTGTGCCATCCAGATAGCCCCAGACTGGCACTCTGTTTAATTTCATTCGGTGTGGTCCCTTCCTGCCAGGCTTCCTCAGACGCCACTGCGGGAGGGGGCCGAGAGCCGTCCTGCGCCTTCCTGGAAGGACGGGCCTTCCCTGGGGCCAGTGGAGCCACTCACCAGGGGCAGCAGCAATCTGGGCAGCTTCCTGCTCCTGGCCCTGATCTCGAATGTGTAATTAGCTTCCTGAGCAGGGAGACCAGGGGACGCTTTTAACTCTGCTTCTGCCACCAACAGCCAAGGGTGACCTTGGGGAAGTCCGCAGCCAGGCCTGGGATGCAGGGCTCTGAGGGATGGGTGTCAGGGCACAAGTCAGGGAGGCAGGGCTAACTCCAGAGGCTGTCCCATCCGCTCAGGGGGCCTGCTCCCTGCCAGGCATGGTCCTGAATACCAGGCATTGACACCATGACTTTCCATCATACAAATCACGAGAATGCCGTCGGACCACGGTTCCTCACAGAAACCTTTGGGGCCAAATGCACTCGATGTTGAATTTTATTTTAGATTTTAGAAACACAGCGTTCTCTGTATTTATGAACTACTCCAACACATTCATATTTCTGTAGAGAAAATACGTATGAATAATCCTGGTGAGTGGGATAAATAAAGACTCTAAGTACCTCCAGGGTCAGTTCAGTTCAGGTTTTGCTGCCAAATGAGTTTTCAAAAGCTTTTTGGTCCTCAGAGCTCTGGGGGTGTTGAGATGGTGGAGAAGGGGTGAGGGGCTGTCCACCTCCTGGGCTCCGGGCAGGCCCCAGGCCAAGCACTTTCTATGGATTCATATATTGAAGGCTCCTAAGAGCTCTGAGGTCAGTTCTATTCTTGTTATTCTGCCATCAGAGAAGAGGAAATCCAGGCACAGAAAGGCTAAATAACTTGCCTAAGGACACACAGCTCGTAAGAGACAGAGCTTGGGTTCAAACCACTCAAGTCGGAAGCCTGCTGTGGTCTCCCAGTGAGGTGAGCCCATGGGGAGGCTGGGCTTTAGCAAGCAGAGCCTTACGGAAGGTTACTAAGGCCAGCCTCCTGAGATCTGGTGGGCCCTGTCTTTCCTTCCCTCATCTGCCCCTTTCTGTGGAATCTCTTGACAGGAAGAGGTCAGCTCTTCCTGCCCTCTGGCCCAGGAAGCATAGGACCACTTCCCAGGTGGGCAGCATCTGGATCCAGCACCCCAGCTGCTCGGCCTCCTAGGGCAGTGGAGGCACATGGAGCAGACTCCTCCTCCTGTTGGCCAGGAGTGCTTAACAGACATGGAACACTGGGACCTGCTCACTGCCGGGCTGGGGCTCATCCCCCTCGCCCAAGCCAGCTGGGTGCCCGGCTCCACCATTACCAGGCGGGCAAACGCTCTGGGTGCCAAGAATGGATGAGCCGCTCCCTCCCAGGGACGAGGCCTCCGCTGACAGATGAAATCTTTATTATGATGATTTTTATTAGGGGCGTGTTTTTGCACACACACGCGATGCAGACACATCTGGGGCCCAGGCGCCGCTGAAACCCCCACAAATGTGGCTCATGAATATTCCACGGCGGTGCCTGCCACACTTTGCAGTCATCGATTATTTATTCGTGGAACAAGGAAAGCTTCATAAATAATGAAAGCGCTGCGTCCCAGCTGTGGCCCAGGTGAGGAGATGGGCCCTGGGGTCCGCGGAAGAGCAGCAGTGTTCCCGTGCTGCCTAGCAGACCAGATCCCAGCCCCTCATAGGAGGGAGGCGCGCGTGTCTGGGAGCGGGTGTGAGCGCGTGCGAGTGCCCCCTTATCCACTGGGGAGGGTCCGCACACACTGCGTAGAGCGCTGGCCTTGTCTGCCCTGGAAATTACAGAAAGGCTCCGCTGGGCGGGGAGAAAAGTCTCCTTTTACTCCCAAGCTGGGAAAACACCGGCTATGTCCTAGTTAAATTCTGTACAACCTCAACCTTGGGGCTGTTGACTCAAGGTATTCTGGTGTCGGATTCACGAGGGAAAACTGTTGGAGGTACTTTTTCCTTACGTTACCCCTTTCCATACACAGCAGGTCTTCAAGGGACACAGGAAGCCTCCGATCGACCTCATCTCTCGAATCCTGTGCTATGAAGATTGCTTTCCAGTTCAGGGAGGGGGAGGCTGCCAGGAAAGCCGGTGCCGGTGTGCCCTGCAGAGTGGAGGCCAACTCCCTGACACTCAGCAGACCCTCGACAGCCTCCTCAGCGAGCAATTTCTATTTCCAGGTGCCTCACCTCCATTATCCATTATCTCCAACCCTTGCAACCCCCTCTGAGGCAGGTGGAACCAACACGCCATTTTGCAGAGACGCTTAAATAATTGGCTCAAAGTTGCTGAGCTGCCCCTTGGAAAAGCCAGGATCTGTGCTGTCTCTCTCGTTTGGTTGCTTCCCGGTAAAGAAACCTGCTCTGGCTGGCTAGCACGGGCCCAGGCGTGGGCATCTACGTAAAGGGGGGCACATTTCCCCTGGGACGGTGAACGGGGGAAGGAAGTGCGTGGACTGTATTGATTGGAACATTGAGTTCTCCATGCGAGGTAGAAGTTAAGTAAAATTCAAGCAGGGGTTGTTCCTGGTGGAACAGAATCACTTAGGGGAGCTTGGGGAAAAAATTTAAATTAAGCACCTTCATTTCAAGATGATTATAGATTTACTTGCACTTGTAAGACAACCCTGACGTTGGTATCATACAAAACTCTAGTATGATATCACACCAGGAAATTGACAATAGAGTCTGCATTCAGTGCAGTCCTGAATCGTGTGTGCCTATGGTTTGTATATCGGACACCAGTCAAGACACACAGCGGTCACGTTGGCACAAGGACCCCTTGTGTCATCCGCATGTAACCTCAGCCACCTTTCCCTGAGCTGTGCTCACACCCCAAACCCACCCCTGACTCCCAACAACCACCAGTCGGTTCTCTGTGTCCACAATTGTTATTTTGTGGGTGTTACCTAAGTATAACCATGTAACATGTCACCTTTTGGGACTGACTTTTTTTATGCACGTAGGGTAATCCCCTTAAAATGCATCCTGATTGCCAGGTGTTATCAGTAGCTGGTTCCTTTTTGTTCCACGGCTCGGATGTGATTCTGCGGAGTGGACAGAGCAGTCTGTTGACCGGGGCGCTGCGGGAAGATATCTGAGTGGTTTCCTGTTTGGGGCTCTTACAAATAAAGCTGCTATCGATGTGGTTTTTAAATGATCAGCTGTCCCTGGGTGGTTCAGCTGAGGGTGGGGCCAGGGTGGGGTCTGGGAAAGTGTGAGAACATCCATGAGTCGCTGACTGGGGCGCGGCGTGGCGCAGAGGTGAGGAGAACGGGGTGGTTTGGATCCTCACGGTGCCCATGAAGTGGAAAACAAAAATATTCATTGTGCAAAATCAAGACTTGCTCCTTTTGTGTTCAGTTCCCGTGTTCTCTGGAATTGCTTCTGTCTCCTCTATGAACAGAAAAGGCAGCTGGGGTTTGGGGAGAAGGTTCTGTGTGGATGTGGGGGCTCCTTCTCACTGGGCCTTTGATCTGGCTGCTGCCTCATCAGGGCCTCGGTCTCTCCCTCTGCCGCACCTCGCCCTCTAGCTCCCTGGGTAGAGAAGGACGTCTGGCGGGAAGGGCCTGGGCTCCTTGGCAGCAGGGAGGGGCTCCTGCCTCTGAGCTGCCTCTGACTCCAGGAGGGTGGGCACCTCGGGGACAGCGTTCCCCTCTGCGGTTCCTGCAGCAGAAACTGCTCAGACCTGAGGTTGGGCTCGGGCCACCGGCGCCATCCACAGATCCGAGAGAAAGGGCAACTTCGGGGTGAACTTCCGGGGACACTTCCAGGCCAGTCCTCCCCCCACCCCACCCGATGGCCGGTGGCCCTCCTCCTCTCTCGCCCCCAGGGTCTTCCTGGGGAAGGGGAGTTGGACCCTCTCGGTTTCCAGACCAAGGCTGGCGTTATTTAATGCCAAATCGGCAAAAGCGTCAGCAGCCTGCAGCTGAACTGCTCTGAGGAAGGATTCATAACCCCAAGCCAGGCACCAGGCACCCCCATCCCCACGGCCCACCCGCACTGGAGAGGAGATAAATCACTGCCATCGCTCTTTATGGTACATAGAACCGGGTGGCAAGATGGCGCCTCGACTCATCTCGGAGTCGTTTACCATGAATTATTCATCCGACTGAAAAAAGTCTTCCGTTGGTGGGGGAAATGGCCTCTCTCCTTCCTGGCCTTGGAGAGGGCCTCCTGGGCTGGGAGATCCGGGCTCCGCGGGTTCCCTCCGGGCCTCAGAGTCCTGGAGTGTGGGCCAGGGCCCCGGGCGGGGTTTGAGCTGCAGAAACCACCTGCCTAACCTGCACCTGGAGGGCCTGCTCCCACCAGGGACCCCTCCTCTGCCTCCCGTCCCTTGTTTCCTTCCATGACGTGGAACATCTCTGACTGGAGGCCGTTCCCACCGGGATGTTGTAGGATCGCACTAGGAAGGAAACATCCCTGGGTTCTTTTTCTTCTCTTTTCCTTTTCCTCTTCTTATTTTTTTTTTTTTTGGGGGGGAGGGGGCGCTGGGGATGGAACCAAGGCTCTGCACATCGCTAAGCCCCCCCCCCGAGTCAGCCCTCCCCACCAGTGTCAGCCACCAGTGACAGTGCAAGGCGCCTTCTCACTCCAGGGACTTGTCCCAGGTCTCTGTCATCCTCACTCTGGAAGCAGCCCGCCATCTTGAATGTCGCTGCCACACGCATCTCCTCTTCAAGTGCTCAGAAGTGACACCTGTCACCTCGGCTTCCATTTCACAGGCCAGAGCAAGCTTCAAGGTCACTCCTAACCCCAGGTGGCTAGGCACGGGCCAACCGTGTACCCTGGAGGGAAGGGACAAGGCCTATCTTCGAGGGCCACTGCTGAAGATCTCATGGTTTTGCAGGTGCCGCATCAGGCCCCGGAAGACGGCAGCAGCAGGGACCTAGTCTCTCCTCTCCTCTAGCTCAGGGTACGTGCAAGGAGCAGGTAGAAAAGGTGGATGCAGATGGCGCTGCAGGGGGCCAGACTCCAGGGAAGGAGTCCCGGGGAACCACAGGAGGGTGACAGGGGCCTGGCCTGGAGGGGCGGGACAGCCTGGGGCCCCTGGTGTTCCTTTCGAGTCTCAGTGCCTTCCTCTTCCACTTGGGATGATGCGGGCGGCGCTGGGAAAGGCTGAGCTCACCTCCACGGAGTACTCGGAGGGGGCGAGGCACCGCGTGGGCTGCTGGGAATTCATTCGCACATCTTTTTTCAGAACAGCACCTGAGTTGCTTCTCACAGGTACACGCAGTTCCTGAGAACAGTGCCACCTTCTTGTGTCGGAACCAGGTGTGGCCTCGCGGGGTGGCTTGCTGGGAGCTCCTGAGGGGCCACCCCGGCTCCGTGAACATGGAGCAATTCCCCGGAAAACCCAAGTGTGGGGGGCAGGGGGCTCCCTCCTGGAAGTCATCGGGGATGATGAAGATGGGGTACCCCTGCCGTGAAGCCCTGGGGCCCCTCCCCAGCTCCCTGCCAGCCCCACCCCCGAGGCATCCAACACCTACTAATGGAGGGTCGGCCTTGTGCTGGGGCGGAGGACACAGCAGATGAGCAAGATGGCCCGGCTCTCTCTTCTCATGGGGGCTGCGTTCCAGGCAGGGATCTGGTCAATTTTGTGGTGGAAAGTGTTGGTTGGCCAGATGCTCCTAGGGGGTTGCTTCGACCATTCCTGTGTGTTTGTCCCTCAGCTTCTGGGTACTTTGCTGCCAAGGGTGGGCCTATACTTGTGACTGTTCCTGAGCTGGTGTGCCACCTGCGCAGAGCAGGGAAGTGCCTCGGTTCACACAGCCGCAGAGGCAGCCGGAGGCGTGACCTGTGAGTGCTGCTGGTGAATGCAACCTGCTGCCCCTAGATGTGCCCCTAGATGTGGCTCCCACTGCAGAGCTCTCCCGCGGTCACGCCAGGCCCAGGCTCTGCTTGAACTTGGTCCTTGCTGAACCCTCTCCTTTTCTTGGTCCTACTGTCCCACCCCCTTGGGAGCTTCTCCCAGGGGCACCTCCTAAAATCAGCAGCATGGAACCCTCCGCCTCAGGAACTTCTCTGGGGAACATGTCCTGGGGGACCTCCCTGAAGCCCAGCTCCTTCTTTCCTCGGCACCAAGCCTCAGTTTTGTCCTGCAGTCCCTTCCCCTCTCCAGGTGACAGCATGAGTATCGATGAGTCTGACTGCTCATGCTCACCTCACCCTGGATTTGGCTAGCCGGGAGCTGGTGACTCAGATGTAGCCAAGGGCACAAGATGGGTTATCTGCTGGGGGCTTCTAGAAATGGTTTTCTTAAAATAATACACAGGAAGGGCATCTACTTGCCCCACTAGACACACAGCTGCATGTGATGGCTGGAACCCTGGCAGCCACACTGAGGAAACAAATTAACATGCTGAGATGGCCTGGTTAGCTCAAAACCGAAAGGCACTTGGGTCCTGGGTGACACTGGCAAGGTTCAGAATTTATCAGTCTGGGACCAGTTATGTAGTCCTGATAAATGATAAATCCCCTGTTTGCAAAGCCATTCTAGGTCAGGTCTGCTATTATTTGCAACCAGAACATCCTGAGGATATCATTTTAGATGGTAATACGGTGCTGAGCGAGGTGGGTTCCATGGGGTTTCTGTCAAGTATGAGGTTTGGGATAAATTACACACCATCACAGAGCACGGGTGAAGGAACAGGCTTTGCTGGAAAAGAGAAAGCTAAGAAGGCAGAGTCGACAGGCAGAACAAATGAAGACTTGAGTTAGATGCAGGGGAGGACTTCAAGTGTGCGGGATCGTAGCCTCTCACTATTCTCCCCATATCCGACATGTCTCCCCAAACATGGTTTTCTCCCTGTGGACTCCGTACATCTTGTTTTCTTCTTTGCTATGGCCATCAGGAAGCTCGGGGCTGGATTAGGGTATGTACGTTTGTGCTTCGCAGATGCGTCCCTCTTTAGGCAGCGATACCTTGTTTTCCCTGTGCTTCAAGTTCTTCAACGGCCCCCCCCCCACCCCCGTTTATTCTGCTGGGCTCTGAGTGTGTCTGCAAGTTCTGTTGGTTGTTCTTTGGAGCAAAGCTGGATATGCCTTGGCTGGTCAGTGCGGCCCCCGAAGCTACCCCTAGAGCCACCCTGGGGAAGTCCTTCTGAGTGGCTCCCCAGGCATCTGGCAGACCAGGGACAGCTGAGAGGCTCTTGCAGGCCACTTCGAGGTCTTTCAGCCACCCTGTCAGCTGCCCCCCAACATTCCTTCTCTGGGCTAAGCGGGGAAAGATGGTTCTGTCCTGGTCCAAATGCCAGGTCTGGCCAAGGAGGTGGAAAACCCTTTGAAAATCCCAATAAATAAATAAAAATAACTTTGAGAGCTTGTCACCATGGAGACCAAAGGCTTGGCTGGTTGTCATGGCCACCCTTGGGCAGGCTCTCTGCCTGAAATGATCAGCAACTCTGAGAAAGAAAGGCCAAGAGGTGGAGAGACAGGACCGCAGGCCCCAGGGTGCGAGCCGGGGGCCAGGGGATTTCTCCAGGCAGGTCACGAACCAGGGCGGGGTGGCCTGACGGTCGGCGGTGGGCTAGGGAGAGCGCACTGTTTTCTGGAACTTTCTTTCCTGGCAAGCTGCCAGTCCTTCTTTACATTATTCCAAGAGGCTCTTGAGCTCTCACCTCCTGTGCCCAGTGCCCCAGGCTGGGAGGGGTCCTGCCAGGGCCTCCTCGTTGGCAAGGCTGCCAGGGAGTCTCCATGACAACACCAGCCCCCACTTGCGGGGACCTTGGGGAGTTGCCTGGGTAACCAGGCTGCCTTGCCCCACTTCCCCACCAACCAAGCCTCCGCGGCCCTTCCCCCTCCTGGTGACGGGCAGGTGAGTGGACTGGTCACCATGGAGACCCAGCTCCCCTCCCACCCCCCCTTTCCAGAGCACCTGCCTCGAGACGGCCGTCAGAAGAGAACCCAGGAAAGAGGGGCTGCTGGGCGAGGAGACCCTTCTCTGGCCGTGAAACAACATCCGGGTTATCATTTTTTTTTTTTAATATTTATTTTTTAGTTGCAGATGGACACGATACCTTTATTTTATTTATCTATTTTTATGTGGTGCTGAGGATCGAACCCGGGGCCTCCCGCATGCTAGACGAGCGCTCTACCACTGAGCCACCTCCCCAGCCCCAGGATTCTTTTTTTTTTTTTTTTTTTTTTTTAATATTTATTTTTTCGCTGTAGTTGGACATAATTCCTCTATATTATTTACTTATTTTTACGTGGTGCTGAGGCTTGAACCCAGTGCCCAGCCCTGGCTTCCCCACCCAGGCAGGTCCCAGTTGGCCCTCCTGCTGGGTCTCCTGGGCTCTGTGGAGGAGTCGGCCCGGGTGCAGGGCAGGGGCTGAGCAGGGACCTTCTGGCCCTGCCCCGTGCACCCCAGCTGCAGGCCCCCGTCCGTTGGGCAGTCAGAACTCAGGTGGTGACAGTGCTCATCGCCCAAACGCGAGGCACTGGGACCAGGTGTCCTTTTCTCTTGCGAATGGAAATGCATAAAAACAAAATGCCCACCTGGCAAGGCCGCCGTCCTCGGGTGTCCCTGGGCAGGGCCTCATCTCTGGGCTGGGCTGGGCCCTCCTCCCCATGCCGCCCCCTGCCTCCCTTGCCCCTGTCCCTGGGGGGCTTGTCACCGTGCAGGCCGCCTCCCCCCCATGGGCGTCTTCCCTCCTGCTGCTAGACTCCCCTCCCTCCTTTCCCGCCACCCCCTTCTCTCAGTCCCTGCTTGCCCCACCCAGGCTTCCTCAGGTTCCCCTCATCTCCACATCTGTTTGAACCCCTCTTCTTCCATGATGGCCTCCTGACAGGCCGCCTAGGCCAGCTGAGCACTGGCTCTGCCCGCTTCAGCCAAGCTCCCCAAACCCTCGCTGTTGGGGAACACTGCAGGGATCCGCCCATCCCCAAGTGTCAGCAGCGTGGCGCTCGGGCCCCAGTATTGGTGGCCTTGGGGTCGGCCCTGAGTCTGGAGCTCGAACACCTGGGCAGCACCTAGGCCCACACAAGGTGGACCATGCGGCCATCAGGCCTCTCTCCTGCAGCCGGTCGGAGATCTCCTGCGGCTCCTAGAAGAAGGAGTTGCCATGCTCCATATTTATGGCCGGCGGGATTAAAGGGAGAGAGGCAGGCGGGGTGGGGCAGAAAAGGAAGGGATCGGAAAGTGAGCCCAGCTGTCCCCCAAGCTTGGTGACAGGAGAGCAGGATCCAACCTCGTTGCTTCACTGTTTTTCTGCTACACAAGGAAGTTAGGTCCCAGGGGGCGGCAGACGGCCCCCAGCTGCAGGACGTGCTATGAAGCATGTCACAGTCTGAACCATGGTGTGTGGGGGACACAGGGAGGAACCGCTGGCAGGAGAGAAGGTCAAGAATCAAGGATCGGGACCCCAAGGACATAGACTAGAGATTCAGAAGGATATGTGACACTGGAAGATACTCACGCAGATGGCAGATGGCACAGGCCACGGGGCACAGCAACCTGCAGGGTTCACACCCTCACAGGTGCCCTCTGTAAAGTGGGACCGTCCCCCGTTTCAAGGAGAAGAAACCAAGGCTGAGAAGGGGCGATGCGTCCCCTGGAGCTTGTCCGCCGGGTGGGTGATTGGAACCCCGGTCTTTCGCTCCACTTGGCTGTGAATTCCCCCTGGACACTTTCTGGCTGAAGGACTCGGGCACACGGTCCAGCCTCCTGTCCTGTCTGTGGACTCTGTGATGATTGTGAACTCAGAGGGCCGTCTTCGGAATGAATGAGCAGAAGACAAGTTCAAAGGGCTCTGCTTGGCACCTTGCGCCGTGCGAGGGTTCAGAAATGGCAGCTACCATCATCACCGTGAGTCTCCCGGGCAGCTGTCATTTCACCCATCCACCCATCAGTGTGTCCACCAAACTTTGTCAAATCCCTGGCACCCGGGTGAGCAAGAGGCTCTGAAACCAGGGGCTCAGGATCTGGCGAGGGAGAGCAACCCCAGCCCCGGAGTCAGGTCTGCTAGGGGGACGAGGGAGGGTGGACAGAGCCTGTGGCAGGGGACAGTGTGCGTGGGAGACGGTGGCCCATTCTTCCTGCGGAGGAGGAGGGTGGGCTGCAAAGTTGACCCTTGAAAAGGTGACGGAGGGTCCTCCTGGCTGGGAGGGTGCGGTAAGCCTGCCTGGCCCTCCATCCGGCTCCTCCTGCCCCGAGCAGCCCTTAGGTGATGGAGGACACGGGTCAGTTTCCCCTGCAGCTGGTTTCTCTGAGCTGCCTCGTTGTCACCTGGCCACCCCCAGCAGGAGTGGGGCTGCTACCTCTGGCTTTTCACCTCAGTTTGTGATTGACGGGGGGGTGGGGGTCCCCCAAAGTCCGTCCTCCTCTCTCCACCTCCTGCTTTTTGCCCTGGCTTCTGAACTGCCTCGCAGGCTTTGGCCCAGGGCCACAGCAGTTCAGTTACCTGCAAGGGCGGGGACTGGAGATTGTGACCCCCCAAATGAGAGCATGGGGGGGGTACACGATTAGGCAGTGGGAAGGGACATCAGCGTTGCCGCCATGTTGCCAACAGACCTGTGTGTGGTTGAAGGGACTGAGTGACAGGCCCCGGTGATACCCGCCCATTAGCTGCAGGGCCTGCAATGTCCCACCGTCCCTCTGCCGAGCCCCTGCTCACATGTGAGCTTTCCAACAACGACCACCGAGCGTCCCTGAAGTGTCCAGGAGACACTTGACAGGGGACAAGGAGAGTTTCCTGGTAGAGGCCACTCTTCAGCAGGGTGGAGCCAACGTGGCACAGGGACTCCGTGACAAGATGGGGCATTGGGCTGAGGTGAGGCCTGGGACAGGTGCTGTCGATGGCCACGGCGCTGGCCTTTCTGGCCGGCTACTTGCTGGTGTGGGGATCACGGAGACTCTCCTGGAGCAGTGGGGGTGCGGGAGGGTGGCTGGGAGCCCGAGCCCCGCGCAGTGCAGAGCCCCTCATTGGGCTGCAGCAGGAAGGAGGAGGCTGGGGCGGTAAGCAGCTGAGAAGCACCTACTTGGCACCAGGTGCTGGCAGGGACTTTCCCCCCGTTATGACCGAGTGAGGCTATTCCACCTTTGTCCCCTCCTTGGGGATGTTTGTGGCCAGTTCCCTCCAGCGGGCTGGTCAGCTCCTGAGTGGGCTCTCCCATGTCTCCCATTTTGACAGTAGCAGCTCATTCAGGCTCCGCACAGGACGAGGTTCCTGAGGAGCCCGCGTGACCCAGGGCTCCATCTGGACTTCCAGGAGCCTGCCAGTGTCCCTGCCCAAGAGTGTCCTCTGACCTGGAGTCCTCGGCCCCCATCTTGACCCCTGGGGCTCCGGGTCCTAACCATGCAGCGTGGGTGAGTCTGAGGAGCTCTCTGCCTGCGCTCCCCGATGTCACCTTGTCTGCCATGCCCTGTCCTGTGTTTCCTCCTCGGCCACCAGGGCTATTGGGCAAGTTTTTCTTGGAGCAGCCTCTGGATCAGAAACCCAGATCTTCCAGTAGTTTCTCAAGCTGCAGGGCTTTCCTGCTTGTGTCACCGGGTGTTCACCACGGTCCCTGTCCCTGTGGGTCTGCAGAACTGTTAGCCTCAGTCGGCCCTGGCCACCCAGCGCAGCGGGGGAAGGCGTCTGAGCCCCCGGGACCCAGGAAGGACCAGTTCCCGGTGCACACAGGGGAGGAGGAGGAGAGGGGCGGGGCATGAGTGACAAGCGCCTCAGCCAGCGGCGGTCCGAGGCCACCAAGTCATCCCTGGAACCTTAGCTCAGCCAGACAAAGGCAGATCAGTGTGGTGCAGCTCCTGGGAAGGGGTTTGCACAGCAGGGCTCGGGGGCCGAGACCCCCGGGCCCTTGACCCCACCAGCCTTTGGCCAGAACACGTCCCTCGGCCCAGCCTGAGTGCGAGGGACGAGAAGGCAGAGGGAGGTGGGGTTCGGCAGCCTGTGACCTGCAGGAGAGGATGAAGGGAGTGGATGAAGAGGGTGAAAGGGGTGGGATGCCAGGGCTCCCCTCCAGCCCGGGCGCCTCTCGGGCCAGGCGTCCCAAGGTCCCTGGAAGCCACACACAGAGCCGTCCCTTCCTTAGGGCCGTGCCAGCCAGAGTCCAACTGTCCCCTCCGGGATTACATTCCAGAAACTCATTTTGAGAGAGACAAGCTGGGCCCAGGGGGGCGGTATCTCTGCGTCCTTGTCCTTGGGAAGCGGAGAAAGGAGAAGGGGAGGAGGAGGGGGAGGGGCAGCGGGAGGGACCTGCCAGGCTTTGGAAAGCCATCAGTGGGGGGAAGGACTCCCCTGGGCTTGGCTTCAGCAGCTAAACTGCCACCAGTCCCCAGGGGCTTCCTCGGGGTGTGTGGAGGGCTGGGCTCAGGTAGCCTTGGCCAGGAACCACTCTGGGGTGGCACTTAGTACTGGGGAAACTGAGGACCTGGATGAATGAGGAAGGTCGTTCCCTGTCCTCCCTGAAGCCCCCTTGAGGTGGCCTTCCCTCCCCTCCCCTGGCAGCTCCTGAGGATCGCACACCTGCTTCACCAGGGCAGGAGTGGCCTTCTATGTCACCCCCACCACTCCCAGAGGCCAGCGCGACCTGGGTGTCTTAAGTGGGGTTCACCCCGTCCTGACAGTGACTTGGGTGCAGGTGGTCTCAGGGGACCAGGAGACAGCCCTCTGAAGTGGCTGCATGGGCACCAGGTGCTGACCGAGGTGCCCGCTGGCTCCCTTCCCCTCCGTTGGGGGGAAGTAACTCCCCAGAATCCCGGCTGCGCTGGCCTCCGGGAGGCCTTTGATCTGCAGCGGAGGCAGGAGGCAGCCAGTGCAGGCAGCTCCCTGGACCTGGGTCTGCCCACTAGCCTCAGAGGTGGCCTCTGGCGGTGCCGTCCTGGGGCCAGAGGCCAGAGGGAGCGGGGTCAGGGACTCCCCCGCTGAAGCCAGCTCCTCGGATGGACGTCTTTCTCCGCCCCCCGTCCTCTTCCCCTAGGCAGCGGCCCCCTGAGGCTGGGAACCTGACTTTTCTGGTCCCCCGCCTGCTGCTCAGAGCCAGCACGTGGCTCGGGGTACCCTCCCAATGGGACAAACGACTTGGTTTTCTTCCTGCTCACCGCCTACGCGGGGCAAGTGCAGGGACACCAGGAAGTGTGTGGGACGTGTCTCTGGCTCGGCCGTGACAGTCCTCAAGGGCAGTGCTCAGCTTACCTTGGGGCGGGAGGAGAAGGGACCTAAGCTGGGGTTGGGGTGGTAAGGCCTCGGCGCCCCAGAAGGGTGGAGGTGCCTGCAGTTTGATTTGCCACCGTGTCCCCCACCTCCTGATGACGTCCCTTCCCCCGTTCTAGGGAACTGTTCTTTTCTCGCATTGTCCTCTACCTGGGTGACCCAAACAGCCACTGTCTCGGGCTCAGGAATGGGCAGTCCGACCCCTCCCCCGGGGTGCAGCAGGAACAGGAGAAGACGACTCCTCTCCTTTGTATGTTGACCAGGAAGGACGACTCTGAGGCCAATGGCCGTGGTGGCTTTCCAGCTGAGGTGGCCACCTGGAAAGAGGGTCCCCGGGAACAAGCTCCCTGTGGGCACCCCAGATGTCTGGTCATCTGCTGCTCTGAATGGTCCAGGCCGAGGCCCTGTGCAGTCCCAGGGTGTCGCCACCAGGGCGGCTTCCTTCCTAGGGTGCTGGTGGCGGGCTTGGGGTCCTCTGGCCTTCTCAGTGTGCCACTGTGACTGGCCGCCAGTCCTGACCCAGGCTGCCCGGCCGTCACAAACAGTCTAACTGCTTGGCAGGAGGAGAGGTCAGGTTGGCACGGCGCGGCTCATGGGAACCACACTTCTTCTCTGTCCCCTCTGCTCACCTCTAACAGCACTGCCCTGTGATGGCCAGTGGAACGCTGGCCTTCTGACTGCCCAGACCTGTCCCCACCGCGATCTCTAGGTTTCAATGCAAGCTTCATGCATAATCGAGAATTCCTTAGCAGTCACATCAGAAAATGTAAAAAGAAGCAGGTGAAATCCATTTTGATAACACAGTTGTTTCCACCAACGTACCTGAGACGCCATGGTTTCTGTCTGTGACGGGTTAGAACGTCACTAACGAGGTATTTTCTGATGTTTTTTTTTGTGCTAAGTCTTTTCCCTCATCGCGCCTCAGTTTGCAACAACCATATTTCAGGGGCTCAGTAGCCACAGGACACGGGTGGCCATTGGGCACTTCCTGGCCATCGTCACCTGCTGTAAGAAAGCCTGGGGGTTCTGGCCTTTGAGTTCTACCTGAGCCTCTCGTTTTCACTAGAACAAATCCGATGTCCACTGCCATGGGTCTGGGGCTGACCTTGAGGGGAAGGCAATGTCCCGACGCCAGGGATTCCTTCCCCTGGGCTGGGTGGGGGCAGCCCTGGGGAGGGGTGTGTTCATTTACAATTTTTTTTTGGTGGAATAATTATAGATCTACAGTAAAGTTAGAAAGTAGCCCAGCGTTCACCTTCCGTCCAGTTCCCTGATGGTCACATCCTGCCCAGAGCACATGGGTCAAGGCTAAGAAACGCACTCGGGGGCCTCGCTGTTACCCGAACATCACGCTTCAGTTACCTTCCGTCAGTTTCTGTTTCAGGACTGAATCTAGGATGCCACCTTGCATCTGGGGGCTTTGATTTTTTAATAAGGAAATCTATCTACTTATCAGCCATCTATTCATAAAACAGTTTAGTGGAGGCAGGGTCGGCACACAGGGGTTTCACACGTGGAAAACGCGCCTTTGGATGGTTTGGCTCGTCTGCCCCGTGAAGCCCCCCGTGACAGGTATTACTTGCTTGGCGTTGGCCAGGTCCGGAGACGGTCTGAACGCTCTTCCTGTGAGCGTGTTCCTCCTCCGCTGCCCGTGGAGGGTTGGACGGCGCTCCCCCTCTTCTCCCTCTGGTACGGAATCGGGTTCCCATACCCTCTGCCATGTCGCTTGGCAGGAGCGCGCTCTCAAGGAGCGGGAGGATATGTTCCCATCTGTTACGGACTGAGTCGTGTCCTTCCAAGCTCCATATGTCAAAGCCCTGGCTTCCAGGGATGGCATTTGGAGAGGGAGCCTTTCAGGGGGCCACTCAGGTGGAACGAGACCGTCACATGCCCATCCGCTTTCCGGAACTGTGATGGAGACCCGGGTGTCTGAGCAGAGGTTGGTCAGAAAGAGAAAAGGGCACCTTGGCTCAAGGTTTTGGAGGTTCTAGTCGGTGACTGACTGGCCCCTGGTTTGGGGCCCGTGGTGAGGCAGCGTGTGGCGGACAGGACCACTTGCTTCACGGCCAGGGAGAAGGAGGGGACGTGGGAGGGGCCAGGGCTCCACGGTGCCCCTCGTGACCTACAGACCTCCCACTAGTCCCCACTTCTTAAGGGTCCCACCACCTGGGGACCGTGGCGGGGCACGTAGGACCTACACCATGGCAGGCCCTAGTCCAGTAGGACTGGGGTCCTTGTGAGAAGGGCCACGCAGAGCAAAGGCCCTGTGAGGACCAGGCAGGGGGGGTAGGCCTCCCCGGGAACAGTCCACCTGCACCTTGATCCTGGGCTTGCAGCTCTACGGCTCAAGGAAAGCAGTTGCTGTGGTCTAAACCGCCCGTTCCGCGGTGTCCTGTCTCAGCAGCCGAGCAACTAACACAGCACCCTGTGGACACCGGGCTTGACCGAGTGCCCTCCTCGGGCAGGGAGACGCTGGCGCCAGGAGGTTTGCAAGGGCGTGAGTGTGCTCCGTGGACTCGGCTTACCCTTCTCTGCTCCCGTGATTCTTCATGGAAGAGACAGGCAGAAAGCCACTGAGTCATAGAGAAGGGAGAAACACGTGGCACTGACCTGAACCCAACCTGTGGCCTGGAGCCAAGATGGCTGGTGCTGGTCAAGCCCAGCAGAAGTCTGCTGACCAGCACACCCATGAGAAGCATGAACTTAGAGGTTATAAACCACTGGAGCAAAAACTGACTAAGAACCAATGAATTGTTGTTATCTCACATTTTATCAGTGAGGAAATTTAGGCACAGAGAGGTTAAGTGACTGGCCCGAGTCCGCACAGCTAGCAAGTGGTGCATCCAGGATATGAACCCAGCAGTCTGGCTCCAGCGTCCATGCTCACCACCTGTTCTTGTATGATCCAATTTCTCTACCATTTTTGACCCAGCAATGTAATCAACTTGTCCTTTGACTTGTTAATTGATCACACACGTAGCACACCACGAGTCTCTCCCCTTCGTTTCTCTCATAACGTCCCTCTTTGCCTTCTTAGCAGTTTTCAGTAGCTGCAGTTTATCCATCTATTTCTGGGCTGGTTTTCCTGTCCCTGTTGCTAGACTTTCAGCTCCACCAGGGCTCTGTTTCGTCCTCACCCATCGATGACTTGCTGAATAAAGCTGAGTCCGTGGTCCAATGCCAGGCCTGGCCACGTGCTGGGAACGTGGACTAAGACACAGCCGTGTTTGGAGGTCAGGTGGGCAGGAGGCGGGGTCTGATCCGTAGAGGCCACTAAAGAGCTTGTGCTTTGGTGCAGGCCACGGAGGAGCAGGTCACCGGGCCCTGCTATGTCAGAGCCCACACCGCCCGCGGGCACCCTTGTCAGAGCGTGAGCCCAGGCATCAGAGGAGGGGAAGGCCGAGGTCCTGTCCAGCTCTGAGACTTGCTGATTGGCCTGGCCAGGGTGTGGCGGAGCGGGAGGCAGACGGGCAGAGAAACACCTGGGGTCTGTGGCTGAAGTGACCTCAGCCAGCGTCGGGGGCACCAGCCAGGGGAAGGAGCTGAGAGGGCCAGTCCTTAAAAGAAAGGTGACAGGAGTCTCCTAAGAAGGCAGAGGAGACACAAAGAAGTGGGCCAGCACTGCCCCTAGTGCCATGTTTCCCAGGCTTGTTCACGTGGGGCCTGTGCTCCGAACGTGGTTCTTTTTTCTTGGCTCAGTAATAGCTCGTTATCTGGGGATGCCACGTTTTGGGTTGACCCAGTCACCCTCTGAGCGGTTTCCACCTTTGGGCTGTGGTGGACGACCCTGCTGTGACTGGGCTTGTGCTGGGTTGATGCACCTGGGCCTCTGTTCAGTTCTTGGGGTGGACACCGGGGAGTGGAACTGCCTGGCACAATTGCCATCAATTTGTCGTACGCCTTTGGTTCCATCACTCCGGGTCTTTGGGGCTATTTTTTTTCTCTTATGTTGTTAAAATGTGGGTTTCTTTTGATATTGTGAGACTTAAAAAGCCAGGCGGAGAGCTGATGTCTGTGGAAGATAAAAAGGGAGCAGGTGCATGCAGGGCCGAGGGGTCAGCCAGTCAGGGAGGGCTGACGGCAGAGGAGCCTGCGGGGGAGGCCGATGAGGGACGCTGGTGGGGGACAGGACCCCCAGTGGGGCTGGGAGAGGGAGTGGAGTGTCCAGGGGCAGCAGCTCATGCCTGCGATCCCAGCGACTCGGGATTGCAATTTAGTAAGACCCCCAGCAACTAGGAGACCTCAAAATAACAGATCTAAAAGGGCTGAGGCTGTGGCTCAGCGGTAAAGCGCCCTGGGCTCAGTCCTCAGTACCAGGAAAAGTAACAATCACAGAGGCGCTCCGGTGGACGAGCCCTGTAGCAGGTGTTAACTTCATTCCATAAGTTTGGGCTCAGCATAAAATCAGGGTGAGGGCCCCAGGTCTCATCCTCCGCGAAGCAGGAGCCGTGGCTCGGGGTGAGATCACCGGCTGCCCGTGAGGTCCAGCTGGTGACCAGGCTGGAGCAGCTGTGGCGCCTCCCGGGGTCAATTTGGGAGAAACTAAAGGACCGCTGGACCTCTCGTTAAATTCATGGTAAAGAAACTGTTTTTGTCAAAGGGAACTGACGTTGGTGGTGGGCGTGCATATTAATTTGTTTATGCATTATCTGTCTTCTGCTGCTTTCTGTGGCCATAGCAGAGGTCCACCAAGGAGACTTTGGAGTCAGAAAGTCCAACAGCAAGGTGTGGCCTCTGGCGAGGGCTTTCTGCTGATCATAACCTGGCAGAGGCTGTCACCCGATGAGACAATGAGACAATGAGACGGTAGGAGCGAGGGCCGCGGGGCCTGGCTTCTTCTCACACAGGCACTAATCCCATCTTGGGGACCCCGCCCACTGGGCCTGTCTACCAAAGGCCCACCTCTAAATACCATCCGTATAAGAATTTGGGGACCAAGCTCCCAGCACATGAGCTTGGGGGGTGTGCCAGTGTGGTTCTCTGGGGGTCAGGCTGGTGTCCCGTGGTGCCTGCTGGTCTGGGGAGAGGCTGGCCGGGGAGAGTGCCCGCCCCGTGGCTAAGGTGTTGGTGATAGTTGTCATTTTCTGAGCAGCTCTTCAGCAGCTGACCACGTCTTATCTCAGTGAATCTCCACACCAACCTGAGGAGGGCAGCCGCCTTTCTGGGTAACCATTTTACAGATGAAGAGACGGGGCTGGGGGTGGGGGGGGCTCAAGGTGAAGAGCAGGGACTGGAGCCGCTGGTGGGAAGGGAGGGAGCGCTGGGCGGGGAGCAGCAGGCTGGGGTGAGTGCCAGTCCCAGGCCTGCTGCTGGGTGACCCTGAGCGGGGAGATGGGCCTCTCTGGGCCTCAGCAGCCTTGCTGTGACCCCCTGAAGAGTTGCGTCCAGTGTCAGGGCTGGGGTGTAGGAGGTCTCTGAACCCCAGAGCTGGGCAGGCGAAGGGCTGTTGGCACTGGCGTGTCTTTAGAGGCGCAGAGGCCTCGACATTGAGCCAGGTTTGGGCTTCCAAAGACCCAAGAGGGAGGACTGACCGAGGGAAGGTTCCAGGATCTGGGTAAGAGGCGGGGGAGGGGGCAAGTCCTGGGCCAGTCAGTGCCTCCCGCGTGGGTGTGTGCAGGGGTGTGCGCCTGGACGGGCGTGTGTCTGTGCGTGTGGGGCTCGCCTGGAGTCTCCATCCCTCCTGCCTTCTAGCGCTGGGCTGTCCACCTGCCCGGCTTGGGCAGCACCTGTCCTCTCCTGGCCGTGCTGGGGGCCGCAGCTCTGACGCCCCCTCCCCCATGCTGCCTCCGCCCCTCCAGCCCCTCCCCAGGTGGTCCCTGAAGCTCCTTCCCAGCTGGGTCCTGTCCCCAGGCGCTCTCAGGCTGTGTTTCTCTGAGCCCAGAGCCACGTCATCCCTGGCAGGACAGGTAGTGGGGTCACGGTGACCCTGCCCGGGCTCGCTCTGTTCTAGCCCCAGACAGAAGCCTGGAACCCGGAATGGCCCAGGGTGAGGGTGCACATCACCCCCCCACGAGAGGGTAGGTGGCTGGACTTAACTGCCACTCTTAGAGTCACTGTCACCCGGTTCAGGACAGGAATAATATTTGAGAGGAGTCACAGCAGGTGGATTCCGCGCTTCATGGACAGGCAGCTTTTTTGTTTTTATTTGGAGGCCCCTCAGCTGTCACCGGGGCGGGGGAGGCCGAGGAGGGCGCGTGGCACTGGCGGGTGGGAGGAGGGAGCTCCTCCGTGCTCTGTGCCTGGGCTGCTGGGCGTGTTGTGTGCACCGTTCCGTTTGGTTAGGTCAGATTCTTTGCCCCAAGTCCCGGTACCCCCTACCTGCTGGGGCGTGGGTCTGCCCTGGAGGGGGGCTTCCGCAGCCCCCACAGTTCCTGCATAGAATTCTCTGTAACTGGATTCTGGATCATATTCCTAACCAAGCCGGCTCAGGAGGACGCAGTCATGGAGCAGTCAGCCGAGCATCTTCATGGCTGCGCAATCGGGGCTCTGAGCCAGGAGCGCCCCGGGAAGTAGCGGGGTGGTGAGGGAAGCCAGGCCAGGCAACAGCGGAACAGGGCTCGGGCTGGGGCTCTGGCTTCGGGGTCACGAGGGAGCCTCCACGTTGAACTCTGGTGGGTCCTGCTGTTGGGACCCTCCCGACCTGCGGGCGCTGGCAGCTCGCAAAGCTGTTACGTCACAGGCATGTGGGGTGGGGATGGGGGGGGCTGGGAAGTGCTGGGTCATATGAGAACCAGGTTCGTGGTCTGGAGACTTTCTAGAGCCCTCAATAAACAGATCATGATTGGCACAGGGAGGGGTCTGGGGGCTCTGGTGGGCTAGGATTAGGACTTCACCCCACCTTGCTGTGCTCTGCCACGTGTGGGACCCCAGCCCGCCAGGGGAACATGGCTGCCATGCTCTCAAAGCCCCTGCCCCCCCTCTGGAGGCCACTATGCTGGGTGAGCTGAGGCCAGCTCCATGCACCCTATAGACCCCCGGAGCTGGGCAGGTGGGTGCTGTGAGTGCCCCCCGTCCCTCTCCTCTGGTGCAGGTGAGTCATGCTGCCCACCTGGCCTCCTTGTCACCCCCTGGTGTGCCAGCAGCCTCCACCTTCCTGAATCAGAGGTGGCAGCTCCTTAGATGCCCTGGGTGGGACCCAGGACAAGAACCCTCGGCGCTCCTGACCCACTCTCCCTTGCTGCCATCGTCAGCACCCGCGGGTGTGCTTCTCCCCCGCACAGAACAAGCAGCAAATAAAGAAACAGACGGGGACTCCTGCTCTGCCAGCTCACTCTTCTGAGGCCTGGGACCCAGCATCCTCCTGTGGCCAGAACTGGACTGAGCCATTTCTCCTTTGCCCCAGGGCCCAAGGCTAGACTACCCGACTGACCAGGGGTTCTGGGTTACATGACCCAGTCCTGGCCGATAGAAAGTGGTTGGAAGTAGATGGTCAGGACCAGACCTGACCCAAAAGCCTCCCATGCCCTCATACCCCACCTGCCCTGGGCCCCTTCTTTTCTGCTGCCCAGATGCAGAGGATCCAGCAGGGCTCTGGGGGGAAGGGGAGGGGGAGGGAGGGGGAGGGGGAGGGGGAGGAGCCCTTAGAGGATGGAAGCCCAGCTCAGCCGTTTGAAGCCATGTGGTCCCGGGAAAGTCACCGGCCCTCTGGTCTCAGTGTCCACTTCTATAAACAGAAGGCAATAGGGCCTTCTTTGTGGGGCTGGGGCTGTAGCTCCGTGGTAGATCACCTGCCTTGCGTGCGTGAGGCACTGGGTTCGAAACTCAGCATCACCTAAAAATAAATAAATGAAGAGATTGTGTTCATCTACAACTAAAAAAATATTTTAAAGAATAGGGTCTTCTTTGTAGGGTTGTATTGAGAGCCAAATAAGATCACTGTATAGGAGACCACCCTGAAGCCCTCTGAGCCCCAGGACCCTGGGGCTGGGGTCCCTGTAGCCGCTGCGTCCCAGCCCCCTCCTCTGTCCAGCTCCATTCTTCCCACAGAAGCCCCCCCTCTGGGTTCTGATGGAGGACAGTGATGGAAGAGGTTGCGGGGAACAGACGTTAACAGTGGGACTTGGAGTGGTGCTGCCTGCTGGTGGTCTGGCAGGGCGTGACCTCCCCAGAGGGAGGGCACCGACACAGCCCACCACGGGGCAGCGTGAGGCCGTAGAAACCGGCCATGGGGGTGACCTGGGATGGGGAATCCGGGAAGGGGCGTTGGCTGATGCGCTGTCCTGGGCAC
The DNA here is from genome assembly GCF_048772815.1 of Callospermophilus lateralis. Lineage (NCBI taxonomy): Eukaryota > Metazoa > Chordata > Mammalia > Rodentia > Sciuridae > Callospermophilus > Callospermophilus lateralis. Next base: position 136,388,352 of record NC_135311.1, on the reverse strand, counting down.
TGGAGGGGCTACAGAACAGGACAACAACGGCCGGGGGCTACACTGCGCTGGAGGAGGACCAGAAATGCTAAGGGCCTTTAGCACCAATTTCAGAGAAGTGCTCGGTCCAGGAGCCTCCTTGGCAGCACGTATCAAGAGGCTCATCTTCTGCAGCTCGAGGCCAGAAGAAGCTGAGGCTGAGCCCAGAACTTAATTATAGGTAGAGCTGGAGAGAAGGCTGGGTTCCAGCTCTGCAAGTGGGCTGCTCCAAGGCCCGAGCCGGGACTGGGAAGAGTGGGCTCTGCTATGGGACATCTGGTGGATGCGCTTGAGAATCTTGAATCTGAAATCTCCCAGGCCCTCTGGGCCTGCAGAGGTGGCCCGCTCCGGGCCAAGCACAGGCCCTGCTGGAGGATGCCCGAGGCCTCTGGCTTTCAAAACCACGGGAGTCCACCAGGGCCAAGGCGGTACAGCACAAGGGAAGAAGGGACCCTGGGCGACAGAGGCTGCAGGAGCCAGCGGAGTTCATTAGCAGAGATCAGAAGAGCTGCCCGGGATTAGGTCTCAGGGGCTGGATCTAGAGAAATGGCGCCTGAGGTGGGATAGGGAGGCACCTCCAGGATGCAGGGTTTCACATTCTGGCAGGGTCCCCAGGAGACGGTGCTCACCTGCTGTCAGGCTGGCTCTCGGCAGCCTGGAAGGAGCCAGGGCTCATATTGGGAGAACCAAATTTGCCAGAGCTGCTGGGGCAGATGGTGGAGGAAGGGACCGTACGACTCAGAGAGTGGGCATGTCCTTCACAAAGCCAGAGACGCACCTGCTCGCTGAGTTCCCGGGGAAGGCCCAGAGACAGCCCGTTTATCACGCACCACGGAGAGGGTGGCGGCGTGGTGGGGAAGCTCAGTGGAAGCTGTCTCCTGGGAGCCAAGTCTGACAGTAAGAGGCCACACGGAACTGGACTCCCTGAGAGCAACAGGGGAGATGGGATCCTGAGGCGACAGAGCCTGGTGGAACTTAAACTCCATATGCAAGGTGGAAAAAATCACTGCAGTGAGCAACGAGGTCAGCGTGGCAGGTAGAAAACATGTAGAGGACTCTGGAAACAGCTAGATGGTGTTCCCAGGGGCAAGATAGGTGGGCAGCCAAAAGAACAGTGTGGATTTTACACAGCCAAATGCATGGCAGGAGGGACAGTGAGAGGGCTGGAGCAGCTGCTGCTGCCTGTAGTCTTAGCAGCTTGGGAGGCTGAAGTAGGAGGATTGCAAGATTGAGGCCAGCCTCAGCAACTTAGCAAGTCCTTAAGCAACTTAGAGAGACCCTGCCTCAAAATAAAATAAAACAAAACAAAATAAAATAGAACAAGATAAAACAAAGTAAATTAAAAAAAAAAAAAAAAAGGCTTGGTGGTAAAGTGCCTCCTCTGGGTTCAACCCCAAGTACTTAAAACAACAACAACAACAACAAAAACCCACCATCCCTCATGGAGCTAGAGCTCAGAGCCAGAAGCCATCTAGTAAAGGAGATGCTGGGTCCCCGGGAAGAAGCCTGCAACACAAGGCAAGTGTGTGCAGCCATGGTTACCCTCCTCTGCAGAGGGACCTGGAGACACTGTACCTGTGAGAGGAGAAGAGCCAACATTTCTCACACTCCCGGATGCAGGGTCCAAGTTGACCTTAGTACGTAAGGATCAGAAGTGTCTTCGAGGTTCCAGGTAGAGTGGCAGCGCACAGAAGCCAGCAAATAAAGAGAATCCTGTTGGAGCTTTGACACGTGGACCCTGGAGTCATGAACCACTCCAATCCCTGGTTCCAAAAGATCCAGCCGCCCTTCCGATCACGTGAACACCAGGACCAACCAACCCGCTCAGCAGTATCTCATTGCAGGGGAATGGGAGCAATTAGAGCCACCTTAGAAGACCCAAGCTGATGACTTATCATTATCCAATTCACTGGTTTGGCCCCAACAAAAACGAGGCAGTCAAGCAAACAGATGAATCCTAGATGAGGGTCCGGCAGGAGTCAGCCGCCACGGCTCTGCTCCCGTGGCCTCTTCTCCTGAGCAGGTCAAGGTGGAGCATGTGTGTGGCTGTGATGGGCGAAGCCCTGCTTTCTCCATCCCTGGTGGGAAGCTCGGGCAGAAGCAGTTTGCATTCGCGAGGAATGGGTGATAATGTTCACGCGCAGGTCTGTCCCTTGCATATGCTGACTCTGCCACCCTCTGTCATGACGTAACTGACATCTGGTAGGTAGTGGTCAGGATGTTGCTGGACTTCCCACAATGCACCGAACAGCCACAAAAGAAAGACCGTGGAGAATTGAAACTGAATCTTCATTTCTTTTTCTTTCTTTTTTTTTTTTTTTTAAGTTTCTTGTAGTTTTTTTTTTTTTTTTTTTTTTTTTAATTTTAACATTTATTTATTGGTGGACACAACATCTTTGTTTGTATGTGGTGCTGAGGATCGAACCCGGGCCGCACGCATGACAGGCGAGCGCGCTACCGCTTGAGCCACATCCCTAGCCCCTGAATCTTCATTTCAATTAGAAAAAAAAAAAAAAAGAATTTTCTGCCCAACAAAGAATTATCTGGTTCAAAAGGTGAACAGAGCCAACGTCGAGGAACCCTAGAGCAGCGGGATTGGGGCCGTCCCTTCATTCCATACAGCCTCACAGGGGTCCCCTGCAATGATGCACACACTCCCTGTCATGACAGTGACATTGTATCTTTAGTCAGCCTGGGTGGGCAAGAAGTGGCGGGCGCTCTGTGGCCTTGAGAAGACAAATGTGCTTTAGAAAGTGAAGACAAAATGTTGGTGAGGGTTTTAGGGTACAGAAGGTGAGGACTAAGTGAAGGCTTTAGGGGTGCAGTGTTTTGGGGTGTGCCAGGACAGCCCCTCTGAAGGGAAGGAGGAGTTGCAGTACCTGGTACCCTTGCACTTCAAGCCCAGCACCTGATAGGCCATCGAGGTTCTTAGGCCACCTACTCCACACTTGACCAAAGCTACTCCAGGCCACTTTACCCAGGGACAGGGAAGGCTGGCACCCGTGGGAGGGGCCCAGGGGCCAGGAAGGGATCTGCAGATCTCCAGACTGTGCATCAAGCAGCCCCCGCTGCGGTCATGTGACCCAGCAAGCTGATAACAGACAGGTCCGTGGTGGAAGAAGACACTGAGAGTTTGCAGCAAGCCCGACAGGTCCCTGGAGCTCCGGAACAAGGCCACGCCACCTGGAGTGGAAAATGACATTCTGTTTGAAAATAGCTTTTGTGTGCTTCTGGGTCTGATGGAGCTGGAGCCTGCATTTGGCCTGATAGAGACCAGGCTTGAGATGACACCCTGTGCGCCTGGAGGGTCGTAGTCCCAGACACAATGTGCACCCAAGTGAACGGCCCTGTGTCCCCAGCTGGGAAGTCCATGGGTGGAAACCAAGGGGTGGAAGGGGGAGTGGGTCACCCCGAGTGACTCCTCAGGAATCCCATTTCCTGTCCCTGCATCATTCAGCTCTGTGTCTCCTCCAGTTCCCAGGTGGGGGCACTTCCTCCAGGGCACAGGGCAAGCTCCATTAGACTGTCACTGCCTCTGCCACCTGGTCACGTCAGATTCCTCCCACCAAAGCACCAACGGGTCAGGAAAGGAGTCACCACACCGACCCTCCCAGGAACCGCTGACCGGCTCCATCAGCAGGAGAGGGAAAGGCTGCTGGTCTACAGAGAGGGCAGGGAAGATCGGTTTGGGGTCCCAGTGATCCATGGGGACCCCTTGCCTGTGGCTTCACAGTAAATGTAAAAGTGAAACAGCCACAAGCGGAGACGGCCTGGTGACCAGGCCCAGGCCCACTAGAGATGAGGTTCTGGGTCCTCCTTCCAGTAAAGTCCCTGGTCAGCTGAGGCTAGTGAGCCTGAGGGCATCTCAAAGGAGCAGTAGGAGGGGGAGACGGTGGGACCAGTCCCAGGACCAGCTGCAGCAGCAAAGAAGCTACAGTGCAACCCCTGGACACGGTCTTTTAAGATTTTTAAGGGAAAGAGATGAGCTGGAACCCCGGAGGAGCTGCTCCTGATGGGTGAGATTTTCCTGAGGGTGAGCTGCTCCTGACGGGCGGCTTGCCATGTGAAGCACGTGGGTCTCTGTGGAACAAGGGTAGGCACCGTGGGCACCACACAGAGCTCCCACTAGGACCAAGGCACTGTTCACTCTCCCCACAGCTGTGAGAGTGCCGGCTCCCCACGGCCCACAGCTAAGCCCCTTCCCCACATTGCTGTCCGCCCAACGGAGCTGTCTTGCACGAGATGATGCACTTCCTCCGAGGGCAGCCCAGGCCCGGTGACTGGCCCCTCGTGTCCTTAAAGTTGCCGTTGATGGGAGTTTCCCCCCCCCCCCCAGAAAACCTCTTGAAATCTGCACCTAGATGTGGGGATGGCGAGGCACTGGGCTTGCTTCCAGCCGTGTCAGTCGGGGTTCTCCAGAGAAAGAGAACCTACAGAGCTCTCATGGACGTGGAGGAAGATGTGTGACCGGGGATTGGCTCACATGGAGGCTGATGTTGCTGCAGGCTGAGAGGCCCACACTCTACCATTTGCAAATGGGAGGACCAGGGGCACTGAGGTTCAAGGGCAGGAAGAGAGGGATGTCCCAGCTCTCACAGATAGTAAATTTGTCCTGTCTCCACCTTTTGTTCTATCGGGGCCCTCAACGGATTAGGTGAGGCCCACCCACACTGGGGAGGGTGGATCTTCGGCACTCAGTCATTCAAATGCTGACCTCACCTGGAAATTCCAGAAATAAAATTCTACTAGCTATCTGGGCCTCCCTTAGTTCAGTTGACACGTTAACATTCACAGTCACATGGTCATATTGATTCAGTGGATTAGCGTAAGTGAAGCCTCAGAGGGCCAGCCTGAGTCCTGGTGGGCTCTGCCTCCCCTTTGATCACAGGCTCAGAGAGGTCAGCAGGTGCCTCTAAAGCTGCTCACTTCCTGCACCCCCACCTGTGGATTTTAAAAATAAGCATAATAGGGCTGAGGTGGTGGCTCAGTGGTAGAGCGCTTGCCTACCATGTGTGAGGCACTGGGTTCGATTCTCAGCACCTCATATAAATGAGTAAAATAAAGTCCATTGTCAACTATAGAATATTTTTAAAAATGAATAAGCATAGGATTCTCGATGGATGGGGAGGAGGTGCCGGAGCCAAAGATGAGAAATTTAGCACGAATGGGCAGACAGGAAAGTGAGCCATGGTATTTAGGGGCACATGGGCTCACACCCCAACTACAGGCACCCGGACTTACAAAGCAGAGACGGTAGGAAAGCTCGTGATGCTGATAAAGAGAACCACCTGGGATTCCTTTGCAGAGGGTGATTCTAGCACATTCAGTGTGTATCTGAAAGATGAAATAATCGGAATGGGTGTGCAGAGGGCACGGTTTCCAGCTCCATTCTCTTGGTGAGTGTGAGGACGGCACTGTCCTACTCTCCGTTTTATACAGGGGGAGACTGAGGTTCAGAGAGGTGAAGTGGCTGCCCACAGTCACACAGCACATAGCAGAATGGGATGTCAAACTCATCTGATTCGTTGTGACCAAAAGAAGGCACAGCAGTAAGGTGTGGCTGTTCCGCGTCCCTCTGAGGGATCTGAGCTTTCTCTGTTGTCTTCCAGGCATGTGCCCTTTCTGCCCAAAACCTGGTTTGTGGGACTGGTGAGCGAGAGGACATGAGTGGGTCCCAGGCCCCTCTCTGCCTCCATTCCTGACCCCGTCTCTATCTGCTCTCACCGGCTACTCCTGGCTGTTGGGTTTGGAATGTGGCCTCAGGAGGTCCAGGCCTCCCACTTCAGTGACCCTGTCTCAGTGCCAAGAGCTGAACGGGATCCCATTCTGACAGTAATTCCCAGACAGTCACCTCGTCAGCCCCGTCGGGGTGGAGTCAGTGTCTCTTGACTGTGATTTTGGGCGAATAACTCAGCCTTTCTGAACTTGGTTTTCTTACCTGCAAAATGGACAAGGCGTCCTCCTCGGGAGAGTGCTGCATTAATCAGAGCGCCAGGGAGCGGGCATCAGGAACCCGGCTCACCCTCTGTCCTCCTCCCCCTCTTCTGGGTCCAGTCTCGGCCCTTGCCTCAGATGTCCCCGATGGAGGGGATCTTCCTGCACAGGAGACAGGCCTGGATCTCACTCCCACTTCCCCAGGAGAGTGACCGGGGAGCCTGTGACCTGCAGAGCTGGCCTCTCCCAGCCTCTCCTTCCCCCTCCCCTTAGCCCCGTCCCCCCCATCTCCTAGGCCAGAGGTTTGCGGCTGATCCCCAGTTCCTGGCAACTGCATTCCCTCCCATAGCCAGCGTAGGATTCATTGTTGCGACTTTTGATTAAATCTCGTCTCTTGTTTCTTTCCCAAGATTATTCCCCTGGGTCTCTGTCTTGCTTGGAACCATGGAGGCAGCTGGACTTTTGGGGGCCAGGCTGGAGAGTCAGCAATGATGGGGTGGTGGGAGGGAATCACCGTTCCTAGACTGGGGGTCGGGGCAGCCCCCAGAATCTTCCCGATGCCCCGTGTTGGCATTTTGGAGTGGGGCTCACTGAGGAGATGTTGAAGGACCATCATGGACCTTCCTTCCCCGACTCCTGCCCGGCGCCCACCTCACCTGCGTGGTCTCCCCTGGAGCCTGTCCACTCTCCAGCCTGGCCTGCCTGCGTCTTGTCCTGGTTTGTGGGACAAACAGGTGTCCACGCCTGGCCTCTCCCCTGGGGCACTTCAGCCTCTTCTGCTTGGATTTCTCACCACCTTCCTCCAGTGGACAGCAGGAGGTGTCCACTGTGGGCCAGAAGATGGGAGCCTGGGTCCTGGTCGTCACGTGATCTTGGGCAAGTCGGGCAGCCTCTGCTTAACGAACCCTCTTTGAGCTAGTTGGAGGGCATCTTATGAGGCCTAGACTGGGCAGCGGCTTCTCCATTTATTTGCTGTGGACTTTGGGGCTGGTTTGGCAACCATCCGGAATGGTGAATGCTTCCGTGGTGTATTCAAAGTGCCTGGCTCAGTGGTGCCCGACCCACGGCAGGTGCCCCATAAGTAACAACCATTATGATTGCTGACATTGGAGGGGGCGCTTATGCCCCCTTAGAGTCAAGTTCAAAGGACGGAAGATGAAAGGTTGCTTTACCAGGAGGCGTCTAAAGCCAGCGTGAGGGAGACCCGTCCTCCGCTCAGCCAGTCCTCTTTGGATCCCAGGCGAGGAGACTTCGAGGAGATGGGGCAGTCACAGGACAGAGGTCAGGGACAGAGAGGGGAAGAGCAGAGGAGGGGAGAGGGGCCACGTGGAGGTGGCTGCAGCGTGGAGCCTGAGGCCAGGCAGGTTCCAGGGGACAACGCCAAGTACTGAGCTCTCCGCAGAGTCGGCCTACGGCACCCCCAGACCCCCAGTGCCACAGAGGGTCTCATTCCGCCTGTCGGGAGGCAGGACGGGGACCTCCTGCAGACCAGGAGGAGCCGTGTGGGAGGCAAGAGGAGGCACAAAGTGACCTAAGGGTGAGGCTGGAGCTTGCAGCCTGAGGTGACCACAGAAAAGGAAGAGGCACCCCCACTGCTTGCTGCTGGAAAAATTTGGAAGGACACGGATTCGTTTGACTCCTTTGAAGAGTCCTTCCCTCTCGGTGTTTATTGTGAGATTTTGAACCTTTCAAGTGTATGGAGAGGTGCGAGCGCAGGCCTTGAGCCCCCGTCTGGTTCACAGAGCCCCTCGTTAACCCGGCTCTTTACTCCCGGCCTTTCCTCCTCGCTTCTGCTAATGGGAGAGTCGACTGCAGGAGTCCGACTCTTTGCCCCCAAATAATCAGCACATATCGCCTCGGAACAAGAACCGGTCCACATAAGCATAATGGTGTCATTATCCCACCCGGGGACTCCAGCACCACCTAATAATGTTATCTCCGAGGCTGTTCATATTTGGATCCCCCAATTGTTCTAGGAAACGGCAGATAGCTGTCTGATCCCTGTTCAGAGCCATTTGAGGATCGTGCGCTGCATGTAATCACCAGGCCCCTTCGGCCTTCCTCACCCTGGTCCTCCAGCGTGTCCGCCAATTGATGCTTGAAGAGTGCACATCCGAGGTCTTGCACAACGCCCCCAGGACCCGAACACATCCGCTCGTTTCCTCGTGACGCCATTCAGTTCAAAGATTTTTGGTGAGAATCCTGAAGTGAGGTGTGGTACCCTTCTTTTTTGAGGGGAGGGTACCAGGGATTGGCACTCGACCACTGACCACATCCCGGCCCTATTTTGCATTTTATTTAGAGACAGGGTCTCACCGAGTTGCTGAGCGCCTCACCATTGCTGAGGCTGGTGTTGAATTCGAGATCCTCCTGCCTCCACCTCCCGAGCCGCTGGGATTACAGGAGTGTGCCGATGTGCAAGGCACGGTGCCCTTCCTGTTACTTTCCCAAGGAGGCAGGCCGCGTCCGTCCATTTGTCCTGTCTTGGATGACCTTCCGTTTAACCAGGCGGTGAGGGCCATGTGTGCTGGGCTTCTTCTTTGGAGAGCCGTCTCCCTTCTGTGATGAATTGGTAAGGGGCCCGGTCATGCTGCGGCTCTGCGTGAAGACACTTCTGTGTCCTCCGAGATCTTGTCTGGGTGGCTTATTACTCTGGGAGTCACAAGAATCATTTGTCCCTCAAAGGACCGGGGCTTCCACAGGTCTGTGGCTTGTGCTTATGGCCATGAGCTGGACCAAGTGGGTGGCTTCATGGGTGTGACAGCCTAAAATCCTCCTCCGTCCGTACCTTTCCTTTGCTGTTTGTCCTTGACCACAGGGACTGGCCCCTCTGGCCAGAGGGGAAGTCTTCCACCAGCTGCAGAGAACTGGTCCCTGGGACAGACAGCAGGGAGGCTGCTAGTCCACTGGGTCAGCGGCTGGTGGTGGACGTGTGTGCACACATGCTCACACGCTGGCACACACTGGCACACACATGCTCACATGCTGGCACACGCTGGCACACGCTGGCACACACATGCTCACACACTGGCACACACTGGCACACACATGCTCACACACTGGCACACAAAACTGGCACACACACTCACACACTGACACACACTGGCATACGCTGGCACACACTGGCACACACATGCTCACACGCTGGCACACACTGGCACACACATGCTCACACGCTGGCACATGCTGGCATACGCTGGCAGGGGGCATCTAGAGACCTGGGACTCAGAGGCAGCACGTCCACTGTGTGGCCAGGAGCTGCAGGGTGCTGGGCTCTGGCCCTGGTTCCCATGTCAATGGGCAACCTCTACAGTCCACTACCCTCTGACCAGCTGATGTGGTGGCACCAGGGGCTGAGGCCAGAGGCAGGAGGTAGAGAGGAGGCTTCCCCAGACCCTGGTCAGCGGATGGTCCATGGCTTGGAGATGAGGCCCCTGGGCAACTGCCCCTCCCCCACCTGCTGCAGAAGGGACTCTCCCACCAGCAAGGGCTGTGACAACAGGCAGGGGCCTGTGGGGCACCTGCATTGTGACTTCAGCCCAGGCACTAAGCAGACACTGGTCAGCTGCGCACCTGGTCTTCACCTTCATGGTCTGCCTGCCCCACCCTCCTGGGGTGGGTGCTGTGACTCTCCCACCTTAAGGGCGTAGGAACCGAGGCTCAGAGGGCTTTGAGGGGGTCCCACAGCCGGCAGGGGCGAAGCCAGATGGGGAGCTCAGGGAAACTGTGGCAAGGGACCAAGAGCTTGAGCTGCAGGCAGGCAGGGCTGGCTCCAGGGCCTGACGAGGTCACTTACCAGGTGGGTGAGCTTGACAAAGATGAAGGCTCACCATGGCCAAGGCAGGGCTTCTCCAGGGCCCAGCATCCTGTGTCCCATGTACAAGTTCAGATGTTCCATGCTCTTTGAGCACTCAGGGGTCTTGGGGACCTAAGCCAAGCAAAGTCCCTAGAGGTGGGTATGTCCAAGTGATTAAATTTCAGTCAATGAAAAGTCAGTATAAGTGATATATTGAACTTTGAGAGGAGAGGGACTATTCCTTTCATCTCTTCTTTCTCTTCCTGCTGCCTAGAAGGTAGTTGGGACAGATAGAGCACCTGCAGCCATGTTGATCTAAGAGGAGACTTTGAGGATGGTGGTGCAGAAACAAAGAGCCTGGGCCCCTGATGACTTGATGGAGAGATCTTATCAGCCCTGTACTGTGTGCCGTGGATTCTTGTGCATAAGATATAGAGCCTTGGGTGTTGGGGCTATGAGTTCTTAGGGATGTGCTGCTGGATGCTGTAGGCTATTCCTTTGTGATGTATCAAGTGACGGACACCTGGAATTCACCAGAGGTTGTGGTTGAGTGTGGAACTGGCAGGGTCACAGCCCGGGAGGTGTCAGGTTTGGGGTGGTGATGAGCCTGGTTGTTGTGGTTTGGATGTGCGGTGTCCCCCAAAAGCTCCCGTGTGAGACAACGCAGAGGAGGAACATGGGGTTGTGAGAGTCTTAACCCAATCAGCGAGTCAAGCCCCTGATGGCATGAACTGTCACTGAAGTGTGGCTGCGGCTGGGGGAGGTGGGAACCGGGGCGTGGCTTTGGGTGTATGTTGGTGTCTGGACTCTCTGGGCTTCCTGGTCGCCATGTGAGCTGCTTCCCTGCCCTCACTCTTCCGCCACCCTGCCCATCCTCCCCTGGAGCCCTGAGGAATGGGGCCGGCCTCCTATGGACTAAGACCTCTGAAACTGTGAGCCTTCAAATGAACTTTTCCTCCCTGAAATCATCCTGTCAGATCTTTCAGTCCCATCGGAGAACGCTGCCTAAAACACCCGTGTGCCCACCCTGCCCACAGCAGGGCCCCTCTCCTACGCGTTCTCGTGCTGCGGGATCAATGTCCCTCCTCGGGCCACCCAGGACTAGCAGGCAGGTCAGGGCACAGTGGTCAGGCTTGGCCCTGCAACCCCATGGACACACTTTGAGAGGTGCCCCTGGGCCCTCTTGGCTGGATGCAGGAGAGGTGGCCTGGAGCCGTGACGGCCATCTCTAGAGACGGCGCACCTGCCTGTTCACAGGTTTTGTGTTCTTTCTGTTGACTTTGAAGGGTGACAGCCCCCATCTAGGTCCAAGTTCTGCGGTGGAGGTGGGGAGGGCTGCTCCCTCTGGAACCCCCACCTCCCTGGGCCCCCGTCACCGTGGGGGCTGGCCCCAGCTGCGCTGGGTGGCCACGTCCTGTGCTGTGGCTCCTCCTCCCCTGGCTTGGGGCTTGGTGGTGACTCTCAGGGTCCCCGGCCCAGGAGCACGGCGCCTCCCCTCCCTCTTTGGCTGGAGATCTCACTGAGGCCCATTCAGGGTCATGTTTGGAAAACATCACCTGGGAATTCTGTGAGCATCCTGGGTGCCGCCATTAGGGGGAAGCCCTGAGTGTATCTTGCCCATGACAAAAATTCAGGACTCATCCATCCGCTCCTCCATCCGTCCACCCAAACCTTCTCTCACTGAGCAGCAGGCGCCGGGGGCTCCGGGTAGCAGGTGCTGTGCCCGGCTTTGGGGGTGAGGGAATGGACGAGAGCCGGCGCCTTCTCCCTGGGAGCCCGAGTGAGCCGGCAGTCGCCCCCAGAGCCGTCCCCGCAGGGAGAAATGAGGCTGCCGGAGCCCAGGAAGGGCAATTCCAGCAGAGCGCCAGTGGCCACAGTCAGCTCTGACTTGGGGGGGCCTGAAGGGAGAGTGGGAGCTGTTTGTGGGGCTGTGAGGATGGGAGGGGACCCCTGGACACCTGTGAGGCCCTGAGGAACCAGAACTGGGCTGGGCCGGGCAGCGGACAGCCGGGTGTGGGGGGCAGGAGGACCCGGAGCAGGGGAGGGGCGGACGCGAGGGGCTGATCTATCCGAGATGCTGAGGAGCCGGCCAGGGAGGCCAGAGAGGAAAGCAGTCTTCATCCATGATCCTGGCAGCCAGAGGGGGCGCGCCCCTGACAGAGCCCCACGGCACCCCTCCGAGCTCCAGCCCCACCTGGGCGCCAGGCCCAGCTCACCCCACTCTACTCAGCCTCCGAGAACTGGCCACCGCTGCCTCTGGGGGGAGAGGGCCATGGCCCACTCTGGGCAGCCGCCGCTCGGCCCTCCGCGGGCTCCTGTCCTGCTGGTGGGGTGGGGCCGCTCAGCCCATCACCCCCTGGCCCTTCGCCGGCTCATTGCTCCTCCGGGGTCCCAGGGCCAGAGGCTCTCGGCTGTCACCGCGGCGTGCACTGCTCCTTGCCCCTGGGTGGGGCGACTCCTCAGGGAAACTGGATGGGCCCCGCAGAGTCGGCCACTCAGGGCTTCCTCCTGAAAGGGGCGGACAGCTCAGCAGGTCCCCAAATGCTGGGTCCAAACGGTGGGGACCCACACAGCACCCCAGTTCACAGAACACACAGCTCACAACACACAACACACACCCTCCCACTGCACACCACCAAGCCAGGCTCAGCACCCCGCGCCCCCTGTCCTTACAACACACACACACACACACACACACACACACACACATCACCTCCCCACAAAGAACACACCCCACCCAGTGCACACCACACCGCATCAGTCGCAGCCTACGGAGAGACACCATAGGGATCACGGGGGCAGCTGGCGGTCATCAGGCACCTTCAGGGTCAGGCACAGCTCTAAGAGCGGCACCTAAACTGATGAACTTGAGCCTCGTAGCTATTGTCATCGTCCCCACTGCGCAGGTGAATGAGGGGAGGACGGGAAGCTGATGTCCCTGAGCGTCTGCACCTTCCCACACGTCCCAGTTGACGGCCATCACTACGCACGCAGTGTCCTTTACCCACGCCAAGCCCCACATTCACGCCCAGCATGTCCAGACCCCAGAGTGCCCGCTCCGCACCCAGACGGCAGCGTGTCCTCTGGCCCTTGCTGACCCCTCATCGCATGGCCCGGCCTGCGTCTCCTTCGTACCCTGTCCCCACCCCCCTGCCATTTGGCGATACTCTTTGCCCGTTTGGCTGGGTTTGGTCCACAGCGTGGCCCTTTCTCCCATCAAACCCTTCTGTCCTGAACCGCTGGCCTCAGGGATTTGTGACGATGCCGTCACTTGTCTGTGCCTTGTCTTCCTCATCTGTAGGGTGGGGGTCTCGGTCCGGAGCTGGGGGGAGCACCGTGGGGGAGAAGGGGACAGTGTGAAATACCAACGCCTAGGCACATGCCCCAGGAGGCCGGGAAGTCAGGCCTCCTTCCGTCTGTCCGTCCCTCTTCCCCCAGGCACCCGCCCAGTCCCAGCGAGCTCCCAGCAGCACTCCCGCCACCGTGCTCACAGGGAGGGTCATGGCCTGTCCCCCCACTGCCTCCCGCTGCGGTGATGACCAGTGCCCCCCTCCTGCATCCCTGGGCCCCTTGCTCAGGATCAGGCACCAGCCAGGCGGGTCCCCCTCCAGGGCTCTGTCACAGGAAGACTGTGGTTGCCACAGTGAGGTTCTGTTCCCATCTCCCCAGACCTGCCTCTGTCGCTGGCCTGCTGCCCACTCAGAGCCTCCCCGGTGGTCAGTGTGCAGGTGGGTGGGAACGTCAGGGGAGGAGGAGCCACAGCCCTGGGGCTTGGGCCCCTCAGCACCCCGCCTCCCTGTCCCCAGGGCCTGCCCGGGCCTCTCCCAGGCTGCAGCCACCTGAGCTGCACAGTGTGTCCCAGGGCAGTGACTCGGTCAACACCCCCCCTTTCTGCCTGGGGCATGTGCTGGGGGCGTAGGGGAGGGAGGGGTCTGCAGTGGGGTCTCCAGGGCAGCAGCCAAGGCAAACCAGAGCTTAGGGAGGCTCAGGGGCATCCTGGCTCCTGTGAATGGACCTCAGAGGAGCTGCTGATGGGCACAGGACAGACCTGGCCACTGGCTGTGCCATTTGTCCCCTGATGAGTCATGACCCTGTCTGCCTCCAGATGAGCAGGACACCATCTGCCCTCCTCCCTTGTGAGGAGTGGCCTGACCCGGGCAGGTCAGCCTTGAGAAGTCGGGCAAGAGTGGCCGCCTCCTCCTGGGGAGCAGGCCGTCCTCGGTTCTACACCCCCGGGAACTTGGGTGCTGTTTCCAGGCAGGAAAGGTGAAGAATGTCCACCTCACCCATGCCCCTCGTGGACACAGAGTGTAGACTTGAGGGTCCTCAGGGTCTGGCTGGAGTCTGAGGCCCGCAGGGCTCAGGCCTGGCCACGTCTCGAAACAGAAGGTGGGGACACCGAGAGGCAGAGTGTCGCTCAGGCCACCCTGGGGTGTTAGCCATCCTGAGGGGCGAGCTGGGCTTGGGAGGGAGAGGAAGAGACTGGGATTGGCAGGGGGAGGTCTCCAGGGGGAGAGTTTGAGTGGTCAGCCAGGAGGGGCTCAAGCAGCCCAGGGCAAACCCACCTGGCCAAGCGCCCTGCTCTCAGGCCCCGCTGACCAGCTGCCCAGGCTCTGGTGGGGCCGTCTGCACCTTGAGCTCCCTCTCCCACACTGGCCTCTCTGGAGCTGGGGGTGAGCCAGGTGTCTCCCTTGACCACTGCACGCACACCTCCTTCCCGCTGGGCACAGGCCCACCCTTTCCTCATCCCCTGGGCTGCAGAGGCCCCTTCCCCAGGTCAGGGGCTTCATGAGAGGGAGTCCCTTTGGGGTCCACTCCTCTTGGTTGACCTTGGCTCTTTGTCGTCCCCCCCCACCATCCCCCACTGTGGCTTTTGTCTGCTTGTTTTTTTAACACTGAGCCACATCCCAGCCCTTTTTATTCTGTATTTTGAGTCAGGGTCTCACTTACAGCTTTGCTAAATTGCTGAGGCTGGCTTAGAACCTGTGACCCTCCTGCCTCAGCCTCCTGAGCCGCTGGGATCACAGGCGTGCGCCACCGTGCCCGGCTTTTCGTGTTCTGTCTGTTTTGTTCACAGATGCGACCTTGGGCCGCAGTGACCGGCACCTCACAGACAGTCACAAGTGTCAGGCACAGCTGAGGGGGTGTCCCTGCGGGTGGGGCAGAGGGCGGGCAGCGGGGCCTGAAGCAGGGGGCTGTGGCTCCCTCTCCCCAGGACCCCGACCCACTTTCCTCCCTGCCTCAGCTCAGACGCCTCGAATGCCGTGTCCAAGCAGCAGGGACCGGCGGGCAGCCCCTTGGGACCCTCCTCAGCCTCAAGAGCCCGAGCCCAGTGCCACTGCCCAGGGAAAGCGTCACGGAATCTTCCTCCTGGTGGCCAAGCTCCCGACGCTCCATGTCCAGTACCGGCTCCTCGGCGGCCTTTGTACATGGTTTTCTGCCCAACAGTGGCCGCTGCCCCAGTGCCACCCCCGGGGAACCTCTCAGAAGCTTCTAGAGGCCTGGCAGTCGATGTGGCCAGGATGAGCCCTTGCTGGCCCCTCCTGATCATGGTCCTCTTCAAGCACATGCCTCTTTCTGATGGAGGGAGGACGGGTGGACATCCCCCTGTTTTGCCTGTGGGGGGTGGCTCTGCTGGGGGGCTCTGGCCCTCAGTGCCCTGGGAGTGTGCTCCGGGCCACTGGAGTCTTCTTTCCTAGGTCGGGTTCCCGATCAGCTTCCCGGACGGACGCCTCCTCAGACTTTCCCCCGTCACCCCACGCAGCCCCCGACCCCATTGGCTACGGTTTGTCCCCAAAGGTTCACTTGCAGAAGCTTGGTCCACGCACGGGGTGGGGAGTTGAGGTGTGAAACACTGAACAGGTGGAGTCCCATGGAAGGTAATTAATTGGGTCCTGGGGACACCGTCCTTGGAAGGGGTCACAGCTGGTCTCAGTGACTCGGTCCTTGAGAGAGCAGGTGTTAGAAAGCAGGGCCACCCGGAGTGCCTGGTCTCTTCTGCAGGGGGCCAGCTCCCTTTCTGCTTCTCTACCATGTTATGACACGGCCAGGTGGTCCTCGCCAGGACGCCGGTACTGTGCTATTTGGACCCTCCAGTCAGCACTATGGTGAGTCAAGTAAACATCATTATAAAGGAACTGTAAGCCAGATAAACTCCTGATAAATCACCCAGCCTCAGGCGTTTTGTTACAGCAACACGAAATGGACTAATTCGCGGCCCCCTTTCAACTCTCTCACCTGCTATGTTTCCCCTAGTTCTATCCAGCCTTGGAGTTCATAAACACTTGTCTCTCTTGGCATTAGCTCCCTGAGAGCAGAGAGATTATTTTGTCAACTGCTTAATTTCTAATGCATGGTCCAATACGGCAGCTACTAATGTCATGTGGCTATTTAAATACCAACTAGTGAGAATGAAGTAACAAATCCACTTCCTCAGTCCCATTAGCCACACTTCAAGGCCTCGATGACCACAGGTGACTAGCGGCTATGGCATATTAGTGCAGAATAGCAGACATTTCCTGGGTCACAGAGAGTCCTGCTGGACAGTGCTGCCTTGGGACACGGGAGGCGGTCAGTGAATATCTACTGAAAGAGGAATGAATGTGCTCTGGGGGAGTCCGGCCCGTGTGTCGGCCTTTGGTGGGGAGGGCTTCTTGGACAGGTTCAGTCTCTTCACAAGGCACAAGCACTTCTCATGCTCACCGTTGACAGGCAGGGGAATGGGCCGAGAAAGGTTAACGATCGTTTAAATGGCTCTACTGAGATGTGCTCTACGAGCCGCAGAGCCCACCTGTTTAAGGTGTGTGGCCCCCGGGTCTGGGTGTATTGACAGGTGTCCAGCCATCGCCACCATCGGCTCTAGGTACTTTCAGCCGCCCTCTGGGGTGCTTCCCCATTCCTCGTAACGCCCACCCCAAGCCCCCGAGAACCGTGCAGCTGCTTTCTGTCCCCGAGTCCCCTGACCCCGAGGCTTCAGGCGTACGGAGATCCTACCCTCTGTGGTGACCAGCCGGCTGGGTTCTACCAGTCCTCCGTCTTGTCCCTAAGTGACCAGCAGTCAAACCCCGCCTTCAGGTTATCAGGGGGAGTGAGGTGAGCGTGGGGAGTGGGGCAGAGGGGCAGGGTGCTAGGTGGGAACCAAGGCCCTGCGCTAGAGGCCAGGAGCTGGGAGTGCTAAGTCCACTCCGTCCCTGCCGTGACCTTGTGCCAGGCAGCAAGCCCTCTGGGGACACAACTGCTCCTGCATGTCACACGGGGACTGATGGAAAGAGGTCTGGTGGCCGCTGTCCCTGGAAGACCAAGTGTGCAGGACTCCCGTCAGGACTTCCCTGGGCACCAGCAGGTGGCCCTGGGACTGCTGCTGCCATCTCCCCCAAAGTCCCCTTGGTCTCTGGCCAGCTCCTTGGGAATCGCAGAGAAGCCATTTTCTGAAAGACCCATGTTCACAGTCCAGCTTGATCCTCAAGCCTCAGTCCCCTGGTCTGTGAAGTGGGCAGTTCACACTCCTGCTCTCGGGCCTCCTGGAACTGAATGCAACAAAGCTTGTGGCCAGCGCCCGTCAGTGAGCGGCGAGCCCTGTGCCCCCGCCTGGCACAGGAAGTCTGAGTGGAGGAGGGAGGCTGGGGGACAGCAGGGTCTTCCTCACCTGGGCCTCCCTTGGGGCCTGGAGCCCACCCGCCCATGTCCCTGTTCCCTGGAGGCTGAGGGGCTGGGGACAGGGCACACTGGGGGGTGACAACGAGGAACGGCTGCTTCTCGACTCTCCTGTTCCCTGCTGGGAACACTGTGGTCTCCTGATGGACCATCGATCTCAGCTGGAACCTTTGCTGAGATTTATCGCCCTGTTCCTGCCGGCTGTGGACTGTGGGGAGGTAAAAAATGTCCTTTTTGAGGCAATAAAATATAAAATGGAACCCAATTTCTCTCCAGGGTAAGAATCATTATGGTTGACAACAACTGTAAAGAGTGCAACGCTGAGGGGTGGGGTCGGCTGCGGGGCCCGGCAGGGGGAGGGGGACAGGGGACACCCGCAAGATGACCGTGGTGCCGTCACCAGAGTGGGCCTGGAAGGAGCCCAGGGACAGGGATGCCCCCCCATGGGATGCCCGGGTACCCTAAGGTCCCCACCCCCTGAGGCTCCCACCCGGGTCATCGCACACCCGTGAGGCTCTACGCGGGTCAGGGAGGGTGATTCGGTGGTACTGCTGGCTGTGCCCGCCACGCTGGGGAGAGAAGAGTAAGCACGCGCTCAGTTAAATCAGCGTCCTCAGAGGTCTGGCTCTTACTCAGGGGGCGCTAAGAGACCAGGCTTTGAGGGTTTGCACGTGTGTTTGCGTTTTTCAAGAGGTAAACTATTAAATGCACAGATCTCAAAGGTACAGTCGGATAATCTGTTTTTCTTATGCACATATCCCTGTCACCACTCCCTGGTCCAAGAACACTGCGGCCCTTGGGAAAGCCCCAGCCTGTGCCCCTTCCTGGTAAGTGCTCCTGCAGATGACCACTGTGGACCGTTTCCCCTCCTCTCGGGCTTCACGTAACTGGAGTCACATGGTGCCTTCGCTTGTGTCATGGGCCAGAGCTGCTCCGTGGCTGTGCCCCGTGGCTCCTGCTTCTCGTCACCGGCCATCACCCACGTTAGGAGCAGCTCACAACAAGTTCGTCCTCACTGCGGTGCTTGGGGCTCTGACCAGTGAAACGGCGGTGGACGTTCTCCTCTGTGTCTTTGATGACAACTTTTAAGCAGGGGAGTGACATAATTAGATTGGCTTTTTATTTTTAAATTTGTCCCTTTTAATTTTTTGTTTTAGGGGCACAGACAAATGCAGACGGAGGTTCAGAGACCGGCCATCTCCGCCCTCCCCGCCCCCCCCCCCGCACACGCGCTGCCTCCCCCGCTGTCAGACTGCCCCACCAGAGGGGCACATGAGTTACAGAGATGAGCCCTGAGATGACACGGGGGCCACCGGGGTGTTGTGCATTCTGTGGATCTGGACAGGTGCCTTCCAACACGTGAGCACCGCGCGGCGACGTCACACCGAGTAGTTCTGCTGCCCTAAAAACCCACCCTCCACGCTCTGCCCTTCACTCTCCTCCAGGCCGCCCCCAGCCACCCCTGCTCTCACCGTCTTCATGGTTCTGGGTTTTCCAGAAAGTTCAGAGCTGGGGTCACGGGGGTCACAGGCTTCGCTGGTTGGATTTCCACCCAGGACCCTGCTCTGAAGCCTCCGCCGTGCCTTTTCATGGTTCATTTGTTCTCAGTGCTGAGCGCTGTCCCCTTGTCTGGACGTGCCTCAGTGTGTCCATCTGAAGGACACCTCGGGTGCTTCCAAGTTTTGACAAGAACGAACGAAGCTGCTGCAGACACCCAGGCCAGTCTTGACGCGCGGGTCGTACATTTTGGACTCATTTGGGTAAACAGGGCACAGCCTGCTTGCTGGACCTGTGCTCAGGGTGCGCTCCGTCTGGTAAGAAATCGCCAGAGCCCTTCAGGTGGCTCCCCCGCACGTTGCCGCCCGCCACGTCCTCCCAGAGCCGGTGGCCTTGATGCTCTGATTCTGGTGCCTCTGCGGGGCATGAAGAGGGACCCGTGTTATTCTGTCTCCTGCTTTCTTTTGAGGGACTTCAATTTTATCGAAAAGCTTTCATGGCCCATTGGTGGGCGCCACCCAGACGCTGGCCTTGCCGCGGCCACGGCGAGGCCAGCAACAGCCTGAAAGACACGTTCTTTTCTCCTCCTCCCTCCATCCCATCACTGCCACCCCGCGAGGTTGCTCCAGGCCAGCCTGCCGAGACCCAGAGAGGACAGTGAAGCTGCAGCTGACACAGCTGGGGTCCGGCCACCCAGGAGCAGATGACAGACCCAGCTGGGTCCTTGGAGTTGCCTTTCTGACCACCTGTGGGTTGGCAAGAGACTTAAATGGCTGTCATTCAAGCCAGCGGGTGGTTTGTTAGTGACACAGCCACAGACGGTTTGTCCTTTACGGGGGACGAACCCTCCAGAGTGGCCCTCGTGCCCTTTGTGCTTCGCTCCTTGAAGCCTGTGAAAGTCACCGGCGCGGAGACTTTGCTGTGCGACTCGTGTCCCCATCTCCTAAGGACATCGCCTTACATAACACAACAGCACGCTCGCATTCAAGACACGAAATGGTGCTGCAATAATCTCGTCTAATAGAGAGTCCACATCCAGATTGCCCAAACGCCCCGCCGCCCCGCCAGCGGCTTTATGCATTGTTTTAGATCCGGGCTCTAATTAGGATCGTTCCAGGACACTGCCTGCTTCCAGGGCCCTGTGCCCGCATGCAGATGTGGGCAGGCCCAGCCCACACCCGCCGGGAGCTCGGGAGCTCGAGGCAGGGAACTTGAAGTGCGCCAGCCAGCCAGCGGGGGCCTGCCTTGTCACTACCCAGCTGCGCAACCCTGGGGACCTTGCCTCTCCTTCCTGGGCCTCGCTACCCGTCTGCAAAAGGAGCTGTGACTGTCATGTGCCACACAGGGTCACTGTGAGCAGCCAAGGGGTTGTCCCCCCACGCAGGGTGCCCATGCTGTAGGCCACGGAGCAGGCGTTAGTGATTTTCTGTCACAGAGACGATTATTACGCTGTGTCTGCTGATCAAAGTGCTTCTTGTCATAGACCCTTTCCAGGCACTCTGAGCGCCGGGGCTCTGTGACCCACAGACGCAGCTGGGAAACCTGCCCATTTAGGCCCTGGAGGATGTGTGTGTGGGGGGGACTCTGGAGTGGGGCTGTGTTCTCACCTGGCCGCCTGCTCTCAGGTCCCAGTTCCCCCTCCCTCCCTCCCTCCCTCCCTCCCTCCTTTCCTCCCTCCCTCCCTCCCTCCTTTCCTCCCTCCCTCCCTCCCTCCTTTCCTCCCTCCCGCCCCCCTCCTTCCTTCCTTTCTTCCCTTCCTCCCTCCCTCCCTTTTTTTTCCCAATTGCACTCATCCAAGGACGGCCCCCGACACTCACATTATTCTGATTTTTCCTATTAATGTGGAAGCTATAATACACACTATTTCTGTTCTCTTATAATTACCCTAGAAGATCAACGTGCGTATTGCAGTTATAATTGTCATCTTTGATTTCTGCCTTTCCCTCCCACACATTTTCAGGACCTTAGGACACATTCACGCTGGTCCCATTCCGTCCATGTTCTATGCCCTGAACTTCTACTCTCTTGTTGATTTGCTTTAATGCCATGTATTAATCTTTTTTTGGGGGGGGTGGCTCCAGGGGATTGAACTCAGGGGCACTCGACCACTGAGCCCCATCCCCAGCCCTATTTTGTATTTTATTCAGAGACAGGGTCTCACTGAGTTGCTTAGGGCCTCATTTTTTTGCTGAGGCTGGCTTTAAACTCGCCATCCTCCTGCCTCAGCCTCCCGAGCCGCTGGGATCACAGGCGTGCACCACTGTGCCCAGCTGCGTATTAATCGTTTTAAGGATCCGTGGGATTCAGCCCCCATGTTCACCCCTTTTTCTCTTCCTGTTCCTTCTTGCGTCTCTGATGGAAGAAACTCGGGTCATTTTCCTTTATTCTTAAGTTAATTTTTTCAGGACTTTCTTGAGGGTGTTGGTTGCCAACTCTGATAGTTCTTGTTTGTCCAGCAATGCCTTCACTTTTCTCTCGTTCTTGAAAAACAGTTCAGAAGCTGAGGAATTCTCTGGTGACAGGGGCCCTCCCTTGACTTTTGAAGGAACGTGCCGCCGTCTCCAGGCCTCTGCGCTGACTTTGAGAACTCTGCTCCGCTCCATCTGACGTTTCCTTTTAGGTAACCTCTCTTTTATCTCTGTCTGCTTTTAAGATTTCCTCTTTGTCTGTGATAGTCTGTATTTTGGCCATGGTGTGTTGAGGTGGAAATCTTTTTTTTTTTTATTTATCCCTTGGATTCACTGAGCTTTCTGAATCTGGGGGTTGGAGCTTTTCAACAATTCAGGAAAAAAACCCTTAACTGTTCTCTGCTCGAACTCGATTCCCTGCCCGTCTCCCTAACCTCCTCTGGGATTCTGGCCAGACACAGGCAGACGGCCTTGTTTCCCCGTCTCTTAACCCCCCTTTTGTTTTCCATGTCTTGGTCTCTCTCTGCCGCCTTCTGAGAAACTCACTTCGTCTCTGTTCCTAGTCACTGATTCTCTTCTCGGCTGTGTCTCATCTTCTGTCTGATCCTAATCAGTTAATATGGAGTTTTTAAATGTTTTCAATTATTAGGCTTCTCGTTGCTACATATCTGATGTGATTTTTTTCCCCCATAATCTCATTTTTCCTTTGTCCTACTTTCGAGTCCCACTTTTACATTTAAATATATGTACATTCATTTCCTGTGTCCTCTTTGAAAACCTGGCCCTTGCCACTTTGAGGCACAGGGCCTCCTCTGTGCGCTGGGCCTCCTCTGTGCACAGGGCCTCTTCTCTGGGCTGGGCCTCCTCCGTGCACAGGGCCTCCTCCGTGTGCTGGGCCTCCTCTGTGCGCTGGCCTCCCCTGCTGCTCCTGCAGCCTCCGCTCACAGGCAGTTCCCCCTCTTTCCCGTGCACTCTGTTTTGCCTGGGAGAGGAACTCTCTGAGGCCTGGGCTTACAGGGCGTTTCCTCAGGAAAGATGGGGATGTCGTGGCTGCTGCCAGTGGTGGCTGGTTTTCTGCTTGTGATTTTGGCCACATGAAGAGAATGGATTCTGGCCCGAACCCACCTGAGGGGGATCGTGTAGCCAGGGCTGTCAGCCAGGGTGGCTTCTTTTTTTTCCTGTTTATGTTTCCCCCTTTCTCCAGAGCCCACTCGCAGGGTTTTGCCCTCGGGCAGGGCCGGCAGGGCTGGCCTCCCCGCCTGCCCAAGCCCAGCCCTCCTCCCTGATCCTCTAATGCAGTGGGTTCAAGCCCAGTTGGGGTGACCAGATTCCCCGGGGAGATGCTGGCTTCAGCGCTGGTCACTCCCTTCTCTGGAATCGCATCAATGGCCCTTTCTGATCTCTGAAGGTTTTCTTTACACTCCCAGGCCCTGCCCAGGTGCTCCACCTGCATCGTCTGGTCCACCCCAGGCGGGGCCAGTGTCATCGACCACAGAGGGGCAAGCTGAAGCACCGGAGCCACTTGCCCTGGGTGGCCACTTGCCCTAGGTCGCCACTTGCCCTGGGTCACCACTTGCCCTGGGTGGCTACTTACCCTGGGTCACCACTTGACCTGGGTCGCCACTTGCCCTGGGTCACTCCTTACCGTGGGTGGCCACTTGCCCTAGGTCGCCACTTGCCCTGGGTCGCCACTTGCCCTGGGTGGCCACTTGCCCTGGGTCGCTCCTTGCCGTGGGTGGCCACTTGCCCTGGGTCACCACTTGCCCTGGGTCACCACTTGCCCTGGGTGGCTACTTACCCTGGGTCACCACTTGCCCTGGGTGGCCACTTGCCCTGGGTCACTCCTTGCCCTGGGTGGCCACTTGCCCTGGGTCGCTCCTTGCCGTGGGTGGCCACTTGCCCTGGGTCACCACTTGCCCTGGGTCACCACTTGCCCTGGGTGGCTACTTACCCTGGGTTACCACTTGCCCTGGATGGCCACTTGCCCTGGGTCACTCCTTGCCCTGGACAGCAGGACCATCATGGAAACCTGGCCTCAGGCTCAGACCTGCGGCCTCAGCTCTGTGCTGGGGATGCCCCCCACTGCCCTTCCCCCTCCCGCCCCCTCCCGTCTCTGCCTCCCTCACCACCTGGCCATGTGGCCCCTCGGCCCTGCCAAGTGGATCTGCCAGGCCCATGCTGGGCGAAGCTCCCTCCCAGCCTGTCCTTAGAAAGACCTGCTCCCTGCCAGGTCCCTGCCAGGAAGCACCCTGCCAGGAGGGTATGGTGAGGACAGCCTCATTAATACTCTTCCCTTCTGTCACCTTGGCAGGGAACAGCGAGGTGCAGGGGGGGGCTCCTGGCATCCTGTGCGAGGGAGGGTTTAGCCCTGCAGAGGGGTCGGGCTTGGGAGGAGTCCTCGGAAGGGGACCTGGGGGTGGGGGTGGATGGTCTGGAACGGATGAAGGGTGAGGGGACCCAGCGCTGCCCACCTGGAGAGACAGGACCAGGCCACCTCTCAGCTGGGTGGACTCCTTTGGGCCCGTAGGGGTGGGGTGGGATGTTCTTGTGCTTTGCCTCCCAGTCCTGTGTTGTGCACCCATGTAAACACGTGCGGGTGTGAACA
Organism: Callospermophilus lateralis; assembly: GCF_048772815.1. Lineage (NCBI taxonomy): Eukaryota > Metazoa > Chordata > Mammalia > Rodentia > Sciuridae > Callospermophilus > Callospermophilus lateralis. Next base: position 136,364,441 of record NC_135311.1, on the reverse strand, counting down.
CACACACGCACACACACACACACACACACACACACACTCAACTGGGTTCGGCCTCTGGAAGGACAGATGGCCCAGGATGTCCCCTGGCCCAGCCTGCTCAGCTGTCACTCATACATACCTGCTGCATGGACCATGGCTCTACCTGGTTCAAAGTTTTTTTAGCCACGGCCTTACGCCCGAGGGTGGGCTCCACGTGTGACTAAGAAACATAAAATGGAGGAAGAGCGAGAGCCCCCCTTTCCCCGCCCCTTCTCAGCCCCACACAGAGATGACCACTGTCAGCGACAGGGGGGGGGTCTCCTCTCCGTGGTCCTCCATGTGTGTGCATGTGCTCCCGTGCAGCGGGCCCGCACACCCTGTCACGGCAGCCACCCCCCCCCCAGGGCACACCTCGTGCACACGCACACCAGCAGAGGATACTGCGCGTCTCTGGAAGGAGCCCCACTCTTCCCCTCCCGAGCCCCTCCACGGCCCAGGGATTCGGAGCAGGATGGACGCTGCCCGTTCCCAGAGGCCTCCTTTGCTACGAGGGAGGACATGAGGAGGCGCAGGGAGGGGTCGATGGAAGGTGAGGGGGTCCCCGAGGTTAGGGGGAGAAACCCAGAGACCCAGCTTGCATGTGCTTTCCGGGAAGTGCCCTCGGCTGACCTCTCCCTCTCCCCCTCCCCTCCTGTTGCCTCCCCCTCCCCCTCGACAAGGCCCAGCCTCAAATCTCCTGCCCCATCTGGAACCCTGCGCGGAGGTCCCGGCTCGCTCTGAAGGCTTGTCATGTCTGCATTTAATGAAGTTTAATTATCTTCCAAGATTCAATGAATAATTATAAATCTTTTCAAGATGCAATCACACGGGTTCATGCTTCATTAACGGTGGAAAATCAATTGTAATTCGCGTAATTCCTCTTCTGGAGACGGTCTGTTTGTACACGCGCTCTCCTCCACTCCGCCTCTGGCTCCCCCAGAAGGACAGGGAGCCTGGCCCTCCCCCGGGGACTGCTGGGCTGGGAGGGTCAGGGGAGCGAGGCTGGGGAGGGGGCCAGGGGGCACTTTCACAGCCCAAGGAGCAGGGCTCCTGCGGGGGTTCCGGGGCCACCAGTCCCCGCCTGATCAGGTAGCTCAATGGTGGGCGCAAAGGGAACCAAGGGCCCCCTGACCCCCCGCTCAGCTCATTCGCTTCCCCTGGACCCGAGTTCTGAGCCTCCACCGGCGCTGTTCAGTGGAACTTTCTAGCTGAAGCAGGAGCCACTAACAATATGAGGGTTATTTCATTATAAATTGAGATTAAAGAAATGAAAGATTCGTTTCCTCACCAGCATCTCAGGGCTGGGCAGCCACACAGGTGCTAGCGGCCACTGGGCAATGTTTGCACCAGGGAAGAGAACGCACCGACCAGGCAGGTCTGGGGTCCGGCCGTGGACACCCACCCCCTCCCGAGCTGTGCCTGGCTGTGCTAGATAAACGTCTCTGAATGGCCCTGGATCATGTGACAGATGGCTGTGTGACAGCTGACCACAAACCTAGTGGCTTAATGCCACCCAGATCTGTTACCCTCCAGGTCGGAGATCAGAAGTCTCCTGTGCATTTTGCTGGACTGTGCATCTTGGTTCATGGTTTTTCCGGGGCTTTGGGGGAGAATCTACTTCTTGCTTTTTCTGGCTTCTAGAGATGCCCGTGTCCTTGGCCACCCCACCCGTTTTCTGCCTGCAAACCCGGGAAGGCCAGGACTTCCCTCGCCACAGTTAGGGAAGGTCTCCCGCCAAGGCCCGCAGCTCTGAGACCAGGCCTGTGGCTCCTTCCTTTCTGAATCTTCAGACACAGCATCTTGCTCTGAGCGGTACTTTGACATTAAGTGTGGCACAGCGGGAATTCAATCCTGCCCAGGTCTGTCTCCATTTAGCTGTGTGTCATTGGACAAGTCACCCAACTTCTCTGACCCGTATTATTCTCGGCTGTGAAGTGGCAGCGACAGTCCTTCCGGAAAGTTGTTGTGAGGGGTAAATGGGATTACGCCATGGGAAGACCCCGCCAGCAGCCCAGAGCCCACACACCGCAGATCTCCCTCGATGCACTGGGGGTACAGTTCCACCACGGACCCTTCTGTGCCCCTTCTTGTTTCTGGGGGTGTTCCAGGGTTTAACCAGAGACAACTTTGAGCTGCTTCTAGAACTTAATTATGAGACACTTCCAAATGGGAGTCACAGATCAAATTCTCTCTGTCCCAAGCCCCTTCCTTGTGGGTCAACAGGCCTTTTTGGGAGGTGAAGGTCAGATTCCCTGGGTACTGAGGGTCTCCGACACAGGCTGGGTCCCTGCGGGGAGGACAAAGGCAGCCCTGGTCGGCTCAGCGGGGAGCCACACAGGACAGATTCATCCACCCTCTGCTTAGCCCTCTGCTAAGAACAAACCAGAACCCACAATCTTTGCCTTGCCCGAGCCTCCGAAGCTCACCTGGGGGCTGCGTCCTGCAGGAAGCCCTCCTCGACTGCCCGGGCTCATCCTGGGTCTCGTTTTGCTTTTTCCCCAACTCGCAGCACAGCCTGCCACCAGCTCAGTGTGGCGGTGCTCAAGCATCGGGCCACTAATAATCACCCGTGTTCCGACCTTCCCGGTGATTTGCTTTATATAAAAAAAGACCAAGTAGAGCAGATTCAATGTTCCCTCTCTAATAAGGTCACTGTCACTCACCTGTGTGCTTCTTTGCAGGGAAGCAGGGGGCGCGACGTGTTTGGGAACAGCATGGCCCCAGGGTTGTCTCATCGCCGTGGCAACCCGAGGGTCATCAATGGCCAGGGCAGTTCTGAGGGAGGCAGGCGGGAGCACTGCAGTTTAATAGCCACAACGATTCCCTTTTACACGCAGGATCTGATTAGATTCTGGATGAGGGAATATTAAAGTCCTTGTAATGAGGACGGTCAGCCCCTCTGAAGCACTTCCCCACGTCCCAGGCCCTGTGATCAGAGCGCTACCCAAGACGGTCTTAATCCTCCTCATGCCCATGGAGAGGTTCTATTATTCTCATTTTAGCGGAAAATTGAAGCTCAAAGAAGTCGAGAAATTTGTTCAAGGTCATGAAGCTGCTAGGAGGCAGAGCAAGGAGTGTGTGTGTGTGTGTGGTGCTGGGGGTTGACCCCAGGGCCCTTGCCCATGCTGGCAGGTGCCATAACACTGAGCTACACCCCCAGCCCAGAGCAAAGGTGTGAGCCTAGGTTCCCCGAAAACAGGGTTTACTTTTTGAAATTCCTGCCGAATGCATGGGGGGCGGCCAGGGGTTCACCACCCTCCCGGTGTCTGTGAGTTGTCCTGGGTGGGGAGCTCAGGGACGTCACTCAGGCCCTGGGAGCCAGGCCCCGCAGCTCCCAGAGGAGAGTGATCATCCGCCTTGCCCCGGGCGGGATCCTCTCCCGTGCTCCCTGCGCCATCCATCACCCCCTCACGGTGGCTCTCCCGACGTGGCACCTTGAGAGCCGCGCCCTCTGGAGCCCCGGGTTCCTTTGCTCCTTCTCTCTCTCTGAGCCCCCAGTGGGGCTGTCCTGGAGGCTACGTCACCCTGTCCCTGTCCAGACCACCACGTCCTGTGCCCGCCCTGGCCCCTTTGTGCCCGCCCTCCCCTGCCTTGCTCTCGGCCACACCCTCCTTCCCTGTCCTTCCTTGGGTATCTGGGCACCTGTCTCTGGCTGCCCACCGACGTCCCTTTTGCTGGTGTCTTCTCCATGACTTGACCTCTGTGCCGAGGGCCCCGGGGCTCCGCCCTCGGCCGCTGCTCTCCACCTGCCCACGCCTCAGCTGGGGGCTCCACACACACCTGCTGCCCAAGGTCCAGTTTCCGGGTCTCTGGACTCAGGCTCACAGCCAGCTGCCTGCTCAGGGTGGGGGACAGCGGCGTCTCAGCCTAACACCCCAGGCCACCCTCAGTCTCCGACCCAGCTCATGGCCGCCGCTGTCCAGCTCCCCGCTGCCCTGGACAAAATTTCCGGAGAAGGTCTTGACCCTGCGCCCCACGTGATCTGCTCCGTTTCAGCCCGGAGCCAGCGTCGGTCCTCCTGACCACCCGCGGCACAACCCTGCCACCATCCCTGCCCCTAGTCCACCGTTAGCGGCCCCACTGCTCTCTCTGCTTCCCCCACCCATCACCGTGGTCCCTGCTCAACAGTCGGGTGGTCCTGCTGAGCCTCCACCAAATCACGAGGCTTCTCTCCTAGAAACGGCTTCTCAACTCACTTGGCCTAGAAACCAACTTCTGCTCCAATCCCTGAGACCCGCGATCTCCGTCTCCTTGCGCCTCCTTCCGCCGTCCTGTCTGCTCCGCACCCCGTCCCTGCTGCTCCTGACACTTGCCCTCTCCCTGCCTGCTGTCTGCCTTCCCAGGAACCCACACGCCCGGCTCCCTCCTTCCTTCAGATCTTTACTCAACATCCCTCCTTGGCAAAAAGGCCCCTGGCTTCCTTCTAAACTGTCACCCTGTCCCCTTGCTCCCATCACACTCTATTTTTTCTCTTCACGCACCCCTCGTGTGTGCAGCATAGATTCTACCATTTTGGATTTATTGCCTGAGGCTCCCACTTGGAATGTTGGCCCCTGGAGGCAGAAGGGGGCCAGGGACTCTCATCTCCCCCTGGACTGTACCCCAAGTCCCTGGCACAGGACAAAAAGATCCAAATTGTCCACAGGGTCCCTGTCACCCAGGAGGGAGGCTGCTCAGGAGCGCCCCAGGGCACGGGGATTCTCGGTTCTCCCAGTGAGAACCTGAATTTATATTTTCCTACGCTGTTGGGAGAAGCAGTTAGATACTTAATTGATGAGTTTAATCCTTGTAGCTATTAAGAGGCACCTGCTAAATTAAGGTGTGTGACCTTCCAGGAAGTGATTCCCCTCCAGCCCTGTCCAGGGCCTTCCACACCAGCCTGGGAGTGACCAGAGCCTGTGTCCAGGTGCCCGTCTGGGGTGACTGAGGCGGGCATCTTTTGAACCCTTGTGGGTTGTGGGCGCTGGTGGGGTTGCCCGTCCACGTCAGGTACTTTCCCTGACCCACTGGGTGTCACAGGCACCACCCTGGCCCCAGGGAGAGGGAGGGGGAGGGGGAGGGAGGCTCTGCTCGCACAGTGGACTGTGAACGAGGTGACCGCTGCCCTGGCTCGCCTGGGGCCAGGTGGCTGCTGGGAGGTGGGTAAGACAAGCTCCAGTCCCCCAGCTGCGAAGGCTCCTCACTATTCCCAGGTCACACCCCCTGGAGTGGGCAGCACATTTGGGTCAGTTTTCCCTCCTGACCAGGGAACTCTGTAAGGGCCCACGCTGGCCTCGCCTGAGGCCACCGTTTCCCCAGACTGTTCTCTGTGGGCCGAGATAAGCAACTGGGTCGGGACCTTAGCAGAAGCCTCAGCCGGGCCCTCTTGGGGCAGCCCCCCACCGCCTCCCACTACCTCACCACCCAGCCGCCCAGCGGGACGTAAGCTTGTCCCCAGACTCCCCACCTGAGGGACAGCCACAATAACCACTGGGTACCAAGCTGTGAGTACGATCTCCCGTCCCTGCAGTGGCTTAGCTCTGTTTTAGAGATGGGAAAGTGGAGGTTCAGACCTGCCCAGGGCCAGGCATCTGGAACCTTCTCTGTCCCCTGATGCAACTCACGGCTGGAGGCCACCCTGCCACTCTGGCATGTTGTCCAGGTGGCTCTGGCCTGGCTTTGTCCTCTGGCTGGAGTGGAGGTCAGACCCTTCGCCTTTGGGACCCACTCTCCACAGTGCCGGCCTCCAAGGCCACTCTGCAGAGGTCACTTTTTTTCTTTTTTACACCTCAGCTCTCAGGGTCCCCAGGCCCAAGACCCACAGCACCCCTTCTGAGTGTAACAGAATATTTGACTAAATTGGACGCAGCGATTGCACCTGGCTTTTAAGTCCTGACCTCCCGAGAACCTGCCCAGCCTTAGCTGATCTGTGTGAAGGCCCACGGGCTCCTTCCGGCTGCTGGAGCCCGAGGCTTGGGAAGGGAGCTGCCTTCCTGCAGGTCTGAGAGCATTTCTCGAGCCCCTGCCTGGGCAGGGCACCCGAGGCTGCTGAGAAAGAGACAGGGCCTGGGACCCAGGCAGAGAGCGTGGCCTTGTGAGCTGGCCGGCGTTGGGACTCAGCTCGCCCTGGCCTGAGCCTGTCTTCTGCGGCGTTGGGACTCAGCTCGCCCTGGCCTGAGCCTGTCTTCTGCGTCTCTCTCTGCTCTGTTCTGATGCAAACTCCCTCTGCTCATCAAACCCCAGCTCTGGGACGCCTCCTCAGGAAGCCCGCCCTGACTAACTCAGCTCACGCCACCCGTTCCTGGTCTCCTGATTCGCTTTATCCCCAGAAGCACACGGCCCTGGGTCTCTGATTTCAGAACATGAGACAATCAAATCCCCTTGATGAAGTCCAGAGTGGGGCAGAACATTGCCTGAGGTCACACAGCAGTTAGTGCAGAACCAGGATTAAAGGCTTCTCTGCAGGAGACTTTCCCCTAATTACAATCATACTCAACGGTAATTGAGCTTTTTTTTTTTGGTGTATACAACCCTCATCCAGCCTGATAACAGCTCTGCAAGAAGGTGGTTAACCTCACCCTCCACCCACGTACACTCCATTACCCAAGGACTGGAGACCCCTCAGAACTTGCTTGAAGATCCTCCAGGCCTAAGTGATGGAGCCAGAGTCTCAACCTCAGGAAACACCCCAAGTGCGTGCTCTTAACCACGGTGGCTTCCCTGAGCCAAGTTCACGTGGAGACTGGAGAGGCCCCCGGGGACCTGGGAGCCCCAGAACCCTGCACGTGTGTGTGCATTTGTCAGGGGGAGAACCTACAGTTTTTGTGTATTGGAGTCTCAAGAGAGTCTGGCCCCAAGACGTCAGGTCCCCTGCTCTGTGACATTAATTAGCCTGGGCTCCTCTGTTTTCCTGCCCAGCCCCCCATGCCGCCCACCACTGCGCTCTCCCGGGCCGCCTTGGCCGTCCAGGGCCAGCAGCACACGCGTGTGCTGGGCGTGCAGCGGCCAGACTCACCGCTGGTTGGCTTGCCGTGTTCCATCTCTCGGCTGCCCGTCAGCCAGGCCTCCCCTGGGCCCCCCGTCGCCGCGGTTGCTTTATGGAGGATGTCAGCTCCCGCCCGCGCTCTGTCCTGATATAGTTATTAGGAGCAGCTACAAGAAGAGACAAAATGCCCGGCCAGGAGCAGGGGCCAGGGTCCCCGAGGCAGCTGCTGAGAACGTGTAATCCCTCATCCCTCGCGGCACCCAGACAGGCTCCCCGCTCCTGCCATCGCTTCCTATTTAGAACTGCAGAGTAATTAGGATGCATATTTGGAAACAATTAAAAATAAGCTGTCAGCATGTGGCTAATTTAGCTCGGGCCACGTTGATAATATTAATCCAGAAGAGGGAGAGAACAGCCCCTGCAAACCAGCCAGGCCCAGGGGGCTCCTGGTCTGGCCACTGGCCTTTTTCTGAGGGCCCCTGGCTCCATTTCTAGGTGACTGCTGGTCTGGCCTCTCGTTGGCTGGGGCTGGTGGGAGGTTCATGACTTAGACCAGCCATCAGGGACCGGGTGACCAGTTGGCAGGGGGACACTGGACTGGAGGGCCCTGTCTGGGCCGGGCCTCACCTATTGCACCCGAGTCCTTGTGCCCTTGCTCTGTGTGTCCAAGCGTGGAGTCCCATGTGTTTGGGAAGAGCCGGGTGCCCCCTCTTGGCTGGGTCCCCTGCTTCTGCCCCCATGGTTCCTTCTGCTCTGACAGGGACCTTCCAGGACATCCCCTGCTTTGTGCATCATGTGCTCGGGCACCGCAGGGGACCCACTGCAGGGATGCTGGCAACGTACCTGCCTCTGCCAGGAGGCCTCGATGGCCTTGGAACTCTGCTGTGAAGGGGACAATGCCCTGGAATGGTGGTCAGCTGCCGACCCAGAAACAAGAAACCAAAGACACGTGACCCGTGAAGGGCCAAACCTCTCACCCAGGAGCACGCATATCACCCGCTGTGTCATCTGTCACCCCTCTGCCACCCGCTGCTCCAGCCTGGCCCTGCTGCCTGCTGCTGGCTGCATTCGGCTGGGCCTTGGGAGCCTCTGCCCCCTCCCCATGCCCAGGGAGAAAAGAGCAGAGGGCTGGGACCTAGCCACCTAGACTCCTAGCGACATAGCAATCTAGCCACCTAGCCACCTAGCCACCTAGCAATCTGGCCACCTAGCCACCTAGCCACCTAGCGATCTAGCCACCTAGCCACGTAGCCACCTAGCCACCTAGCCACCTAGCCACCTAGAGACCTAGCCACCTAGCCACCTAGCGACCTAGCCACCTAGCGACCTAGCCACCTAGCCACCTAGCCACCTAGCGACCTAGCCACCCAGCGATCTAGCCACCTAGCCACCTAGCGACCTAGCCACCTAGCCACCTAGAGACCTAGCCACCTAGCCACCTAACCACCTAGTGACCTAGCGACCTAGCCACTTAGCCACCTAGCGACCTAGCCACCTAGCCACCTAGCCACCTAGCCACCTAGCGACCTAGCCACCTAGCCACCCAGCCACCCAGCCACCCAGCCACCCAGCCACCTAGCCACCTAGCGACCTAGCCACCTAGCCACCTAGCGACCTAGCCACCTAGCCACCTAGCCACCTAGCCACCTAGCCACCTAGCCACCTACCGTGGGTTCCCTGAGGCACACAACCTCATGCCCAGAGGGCTTGAGGCAGATCCGCTCGTCAGAGTACCTGGGCCCAGAAGTCCAGAGCCCGAGTGACCGCACTGCCATCTACACTGGGCAGAGTGACCCGGCAACATCCTGTTCTCAGGCATCCTCCAGCCAGAGTCTGTCTCGGAAAGGAAGCCCAGGTCCCCATGTGACTTCCCGGGGCCCCGGGCATCTCACACACCTTACCCACAACTGTCGCCCATCCTCTGTCCTGCCCCAGGGGTGGCCAAGCTGTGCCCCCCACAGGCAGGATGGGAAGGACAAGCCGCCTGCCCACTGCAGCCCGGCAGGCCGGTCAAGGGCTGGGATTGTGGGGAGACCCCGCCCGCAGAGTGGGATGAAGGGCTGGAGGTGCGGAGTCGGAGCCGCCAAGAGGCTGCTCATTCAGACTTTCATCCCCAGGTTGAAACGGGAACACAGGATTCCCTTTGTCATCTGAGCCCCAGCCTTTATGTCCCGAGGAGTCCCGTCTGGGTGTGGGAGAGATTGGAGCTGGGGCCCACAAGGCCGGGGGCAGCTGGCGGCCAGAGGCTTCCCCACCCTCTTGGGCTGCCATGAGAACACCCTCGCCTCCTGACCCCTGGCCGCCCTGGCCACGCCCCTCCGTGTCCAGCACCAGCCCGGCCAGCTCCAGAACTAGAGACTCCCCAGCAGGCCCAGGGAACTCTCTCCGCCACCGCCCCCCGGGTCTCCACCAGACCACGGCTGGGCCGCATCTTTCCACTTCGAGGGCCCCTCCTTATGTGATTTGATGTAGGGGATGAGGCTCGTGGGGGAACGAACAGAAAGACCAGCCAGCGCGGTGCCTGTCCACCTTCCCTTACTGTGTTCGCGGTAGCTTCTGGTCCCTCCTTCCAAGTAGCAACCGCGGGCTCCCCTGTCCCTGCTTCTCTGTGAGCTGCTGTCCTGCCGCCCGGCAGCGTCTTGATGCTTCCTCCCTTCCGGGTCCGGCTGGTCTGTGGGTCCCCACGGTTAGCTGTGCCTTCCCCCTCACTGGCTGAGAACGTCCCCTACAAGGATGGCCACTGTGAGTCCTGGGGCCGACAGGCACAAACGCACCCTCTGTGGTCCCAAGGCGACTTGAGACGCTGGAAAGCGGCCTGAGGTGGCGGCCCAGGCTCATTAATTCTCCATCTAACCTGCAGGTAACTGTGAATGTGCACGTGACCCCTAGAAACAAGTGTGGCCCCTTGAGGCCCACGGCCCGCTCCAGCAGGAGTGCCCGGTGGCGTGCGCTGGGGTTTGGGGAGGGCGGGTTGGGCCCCAGCATGGCCCACATGGCGCGTGAACCGCTTCCAGGGTGGGTTAGGATGTTGTGTATTTGCTCCCAAAGTCCCTTCTTCCTGGGCCTGGCTCTCCCCTGAGTGATCTGGGGGGTTCTCCCTGGCCCTCGCCCTGCAACCCGCCCATGAAGACGTCGGCACGGATGAGGTGACCGCAGTGTGGAGGAGACAGGGCAGAGGCCAGGGCAGCTTGATGGCCGAGAGTCGGAACGGACGCAGGGCCCAGAGGACCCAGAGGTCAGCTGAGGTGGGCTGGGGTGGGGTTATGGTGGGAACCGCAGGAGGACCTTGGAGATCGGAGGAGGAGAGTCTCAGGTAGAAATTGCTAGAATTAGAGGCAGAAAGACACTGAGATCTGACTTTCTTCAGTGTTGGACCAGGAGCCAGCAAGAGTACAGACTCGGGGGCTGGGGGGGGCCCTCGCCGATCCCAACTCCTTTCTAGAGAAAACCCCATCCACCATACCCGGCAGGAAACCCTCCCACTGAAGGATCTTCTAGAAACCACTCCCAGTCACCACGGTGGTTGTCATTGTTCTCAGATTCAGGCTCTTGACAAGGGTCCGCAGGGTTCACAAAATTCGGCCCCTGCCTGCTTCTTCCAGCTCATTCCGCAGTTCTTGCTCCTCCCCCAGGCCCTAGCCCTGGGAAAAATACCCTGCCCCAGGGCCTTTGCACTGGCTATTCCCTTGGTCAAGAAAGCCCTTTCCCTGGACCTTTGCACGACCATCTCTAGTCCATTATTCAAGGGTACCCTATTATGTCACCTCCTCAAAGAGGCCTGCCTGTCCTGCTCCAAGGTCAGGTAGCTGGCCAGTCCTTTCATCTAGTGTCACTCTAAGTGTCTGCCCACTCCTCACTGTCTGGTGCTTTCTCCTTTGATCCCATGTTCATCATCCACCTCTTGCCCGACTATAAGGTCTATGAGAACGGACGCACCCCTAGACCAGAGCCTGACAGTAAAGGCTCAGGAAGCGTCTGCTAGGAGTCAAACAGGCTGAGATTCTCATTCCTGGGGAGGCAGCCCAGTGCTCTCTGGGAAACTTGTTTGTTAGAACAGACACAGATGTCCAAGGGACAATTCATCTCACGTCCCAGGGCCAACTGGTGGCTGCCCAGAGCAGCACGAGGTTGTGAAAGGGTCTCAGGTCACAGCCGACCCTGCAGGAGAGAGCTCTGTGATCAATTAGCAATGTCTGCTGTGGGCATAGTCAGAAGCCCCGGTACGTGCGCTGCCTCCCAGCCACACTGGGATGAGGTCGGAAGCCCCTGGAAGTAAGATAGTGTCTACTTAGTCTCCTTGCCGCCCCCCGGCAGTGGCATTGGCTTGGGGCTCAGTCACGACTGATTGGCTAAGTGGGGGGTGGCTCAACTTTGAGGCCCAGGCTCCTGAAGAGATAGAAGAAGAAAACATCTCAGCCAATGGTCTTGAATTTTTTAGAAAAACCTACCGTGTCCTTTCTTCAAAGGACGTCTTCCTTGAAACCAGTGTGTTAGCAGATGAAAGCAAAGCCACTCTGGCGGAAACTGGGTTGGGGGCCCGAGCCCCACCTGCCTGCACCCCACCGCCAGGGGCCCCCCTGAGACAGCTTCAAGGAATCCGACGGCTCCCCAGATCCCAGTCTGAGACCCGTGAGTGAGGGGCTGGAGGTCCAGACAGGGGGACGACTCCTCAAGGTCACACTGCAGCCGGAGCCAACCAGTTTCCTGCGGACCCCCAGTGGCTGCTCCTTGACCACACCTCCAGTCGGCCTTGGCTTTGAGGCCAAGAGGGGACACCCCCACCTCCGCGGGGAGGGGTGGACAGTGAAGTGTCCCTGTCCCGCGGCCCCTGGAGAGGCACATCCTGGAGGGGGGCGGCCTTCTGCTCTGTTTACTTCGCTCTTGGAGCCCTGGGGCGCGTGTCGGGGAAACAGCTCGTGCCCCTGACTGAGCTTTATTAATTAAAGCATTTCCCCCTTTGGTAGCAGCTGCTTCAAAAGAGCTCTGCAAATGTTTAATTCATGGGCTCCGAGCTGGGCCCCCAGCTCCCCAACACCCACTTCCTTCAGAGTACTTTCCCCGGAACCCTCCGGCTCCAGGCGCTCCCTGGGTTCTCAGAGCCCGTCCAGCACCCCCTGCCCCCCCCTCCGCTGGCTGCAGGTGATTTGTTCTGTGGCTGGAGAATCCGTAAGGAGCGAGCCAGGCTGGGTGGGGCCCTCCGCTCCGGGAGGTGCTGCAAAGGCCGAGACTTGTTGAATGACTACACGAGTCTTTAATGACCATCTTCCGTGGCCGTTAGAGGCAAAAAATGAGGACATTGATTACCCAATGAAGCTGATTAGAGCTCCGCTCCCCAAGGCGTGCGTGTTGGGGGGTGGCGGTGGGCGCCAGGCTATCTCCAAGAGGGTGCCCGAGGAAGCAGCGTGTGGGGGACCCATCCTCCTCTCAGCTGAGGGCAGTTGGAATGGAAGGTGGCTCATCTCCTACAGGGTCCCGTGGGATGTGACCTGAGGTCACCCAGGAAGGGTGATTGCCTCCCATGGGAGTCTGCAGACCACGATGTCCCCGAGGGTGGGCTTATGTGACCATGTGCACCTGCCCTGAACCCCACCCCACCCCAACTTCTTGACCTCTCGAGAGACCCAGCTGGAGCTCGGTGGCCGATAAACCCTCTGTCCTGCCGGAGGTGTGCAGAGCCGAGCTCAGTCCTCCCCGGGGCCCCTCCGCAGCGAGGCCCCCAGTTCCCTTCCGGGGCTGTGTTCAGGGCTCCATCCAGCCCCCTTCCCTCCCTCCCAGGGGAGAGCGCAGAGGGGGTGCGTGGCGACATCGTAGTATCGACCAGGTTTATCGCGGGCAGCGAATCCTGTGCTGCCTGGGACTTCAGGGTTACCAGGAGCAGGCCACCTGAGACATGTCTCACCCTGGATGGGGGCAGAGCGTGGGCTGGCATCGGGGTCAGGACCCCCCGAGGGGCTGGTGGGCCCATGGACTGCCACATGGACTCCTCTTCAGTGCATTAGATCTACCCACTGACCTGGTGACCACCCCGCAGAGCCCCGCAGGTGGCTTGCCACACTCAGAACATTGGGGATCTTCGCCACGGGTCTTCAGATGGCACCAAGAGTGGCCGTATCTGCTGAGCATTTGGCCTGGCTCCATGCCAAGTGGCTCGACTCATTGCTCCCAAATTCCTCGCTCGCCCAACTCTAGGTGGCGCCATTTCGTGCCTAAGTAAACTGGGGCAGGCTGAGTCTTCATAACGGCTCAGAGTCACTCAGTGTTGGTGGCGAGTTTGGATTCACACCCCGTGATCAGCCACTAACAGGGATGACTCCGTCAGCCCTGGTGGACAGCCTCCTGTCGACTCCAGCCACACAGGGGGCCCCGTCCTTGTCATTCCGGGCAGCGTCAGGCCTGTAAGAGCAGAGGGCTGGGCAGGCCGACGGGGCTCAGACCCAGAGTCAGCACCTAACAACCAAGTGTGGCCCCGGGCGAGCTGCAGAGCCTCTCTCTGCCTCAGTGTCCTTGTCTGTCAAATGACGATGACGCCATCGCCTGCCTCCCGGGGTCACTCTGAGGATTCCTTCACTCATAACAAATGTTCATTGAGTGCTTAATACAGTGCAGTCAGGTCCTGGCCCCGGCCAAGGCGGGCAGGAGGACAGTCCACATACTGAGCGAATTGATGAAATGGTGTTGAAAGGACCAGAGGAGACCAGCAGGACGGGAAGGCCCCGGGCACTGGAGGAGGGGGGTCAGGTGCCCACTGTGGACGCAGCTGCCCAGGTTGCGGGATTTAGTGGGGGAGGGCCCGGGTGGGCTGCAAGGAGGAGAGTCTTCCTAAGGACCTCTGAGTAGAACCGGTGAGTGCAGTGCCCCACACAGGTGGTGTCCACCAAACCTGAGCCATTCCTTTAAAATCAATCTCTCTTGTACAAAGGAGCCGCGTGGGGCCACTGCAGCCTGGAAGAAGCACCCGTCTGGCTTCCAGAACAAACACTGCCAATTAGGTGCCTGCCCGGTGCGGGAGGTTCTCTTCTGGTTCTTGCTATGGAGCCTGGCTCCTAGGTCCTGCTTCCCCTGAGAATAAGTGGATTTAACCAAGTGAGGGCTCCCCCGGCAAGCAGCAGCTCTGGGCTGGAAGGGGATAGGCAAGGAGGAGGAGGAAACCGGAGAGAGGGGAGAAGGGGACGTGGGGAATGAGGAGAAAGAGGAGACTGGGCAAGAAAGGGGGAGGAGGGAGGGGGAGGAAGGAGGGAGGGAGAGGAAGGAGGGAGGGGAGGAGGGAGGGAGAGGAAGGAGGGAGGGGGAGGAAGAAGGAGGGGGAAGAAGGAGGGAGGGGGAGGAGGGAGGGGAGGAGGGAGGGGAGGAGGGAGAGGGAGGAAGAAGGAGAGGAGGGAGGGAGGGGAGGAAGGAGGGGGGAGGAAGGAGGGGAGGAGGAGGAAGGAGGGAGGAGAAGAGGCAGGGGGAGGAGGGAGAGGGAGGAAGAAGGAGAGGAGGGAGGGAGGGGAGGAAGGAGGGGGGAGGAAGGAGGGGAGGAAGGAGGGAGGGGGAGGAGGGAGGAGGGGGAGGAGGGAGGAGGAGGAAGGAGGGAGGGGGAGGAAGGAGGGAGGGGGAGGAGGGAGGAGGAGGAAGGAGGGAGGAGAAGAGGCAGGGGGAGGAGGGAGGGGGGAGAGGGAGCACCCTCAGGAGACCAGTGTCCTTCAGCATCCCTCAGCTGGGGGATCCCCATGAGGCTCCCTCCCAGGGCGGGCTCTCTGCAAGCTTCAAAGAGGTGGTTATTTTGGGTGGCAGCATGATTGGGAGCTTGGAAAGCAGGAAATTGAGTGGTGATTAAGGTTGTAATAAGTTGACAACATCAAATATCATCACCCCAGAACATGCAAATGATCACGTTTTTACCGGGGATTTGCCAGGCAAATAGCAATTAGCCGGGAAAGTATCTGCCTCCGTGGGGGGAGGCTGGCTCTCCTCCTCAGGTCCCCCACCGTCTCTGCAAGAGGCTGAGCCAATGGGAGGGGACAGTGCTTGGACGTCCCCAACAGAAGGGAGGAGGAGGACTACGGGCCTTGAGGAAGGTGCCAACCCAGGCCCAGATGGCCTCTGTCACAGGCTCCGCCCATCACCTGGTCTCAAGCTGCTCCAAGCTCCTTGACCAGACCCTGGGCTGCTAGTCCCTTACCTGGTGCTGCTGACCTAAGGAGCCTTGGCGGCTTGAGGACCACTCATTGTCAGAGACTCACTTTCTGCAGTGTGTGGCCACGGAGCTGGGGTGCCCTGAGGAGGGCGGGCCTGGAGTGCAGGCCAGTTTGGGGGTCATGGGCCAGGAGTCCTGCTCTACTGTGTCTTAGACATTGACCTCCAAAGGGTCTGGAGCAGATGGCGGGGAATGATGGAAAGGAGCCCCTTCTATGGCCAGTCCACAGCCCGGGCTAAGAGCATTCACTGGGAAGCAGGTGGCCGCTTCTCCACATCTCCGTCTCTGAGCTCTTGTCTTTGATGGTGAAAATTCTATGTGGGCTTTTATGAGGCTGCTGGCTTCTTGGGCTGATGGACATCATCCCAGGCACAGGGTCTAGAAGGCAGTGAGGAATCAGTACCTGGTGACTCGTACTGCTTTAAGCCTGTGGGGCCCATAAGGCAGGGGTGCACTGGGCTTGGAGCTGAGCAGAGGAGGGGTAACCTGCTGGGAGACTTAAGAGGGATTGAGGGGGCAGAGCCCTGGGCTGGGGCCCAGCAGACCATTTGCCCAGGTGCAGATCTGAGAGGGAGGAGACGGATGCTCAGGGCCTCCTCCCACTCCATCCTGCCTTGGAGGGGACCCACTGGGGAAGCTGGGCCCAGGGTGTGTCAGCAGGGGACGCGTGGTGCTCTCAACACTTCTGGTCCTCACTCTACACCGTTAGCTGGTGGGCACCTGGTGAGCTGGTGCAGGCCGGGCCTGGGCAGCAGGCCCGCTCAGTTGTGTGGATCTTTCTGCTTTCTCCAGGGTCGCCTGTTGGCTCACACCCCATCCCCCCAGGCTGATGAGGGAAGGGAAGGTTCCCTGCAGGCCACGTCCAGCCAGAAGCCTCCACCATGGTCCATGCAGCCACCTCAACAAAGGCTTTCCCTTCCCCAGATCCTTCATCCACCAAATCCTGGAAGTCCCCAGGGGTTTTCTCTGACATCCCAAGGAGGTCCCCGCCCAGCTCCTCGGAGAGCTTGAAGACCGCCAGCAGCACCCAGGCTCAGAGGCCACTCAGGCCACTAAGGCAGGTGAACTCCAGAGAGGCTGCCCTGCGTGGCCCAGTGTCCTGGGGTTGGCGCCCTGCCCAACGCTCCGGGCAGGGCCGAGGGGTGGGTGATCGGCCCAGCCACCCGCTACAGAGCTATTACAAGACTCGGTGCAATTTCATGCCCTGTCTCTTCCCTCCTTGGTCTGCAGTTTCTGCTCTATTTGTCCAAAATGAACAGAGATGAAGTGAAATGAATTGCAGTCTCTCCTCCCCCGGCCGTCTCCCCCTCCCCCTCGCCGCCTCCCGTTCTCCCCAGCCCTCCCGCACCCCGGCTCCTGCCCCGTGCTCCTGTGCCCGGGATGCTGAGGCTCTGCTTCCCTGGTCCCCTCCTTCCTGGGGCCATTAGAATGTGCCACTCCAAGCTGGGCACAGTGTAGTGGGCAGCTGAAGCAGGAAGATGTCTTGACCCCAGGAGTTGAGAGTGTCCTGGGCGACTTCTCCTGACCGCGTCCTGCATTGGCCCACGCACACGGCCACTCAGCAAATGTTCTCTGGGCCTCACACCAGGGCCCCACCCCTGCTGCTCACCCAGGCTCTCCCCCCTCTGCCCTCTGCCACTGGGCAGGGCAGGGTGCCTGGGCCTGTGCCAGGTGACAGGGTGCTGGAGTCTCGGGAGCCCCGTCACGGCCCTGGGAAGGAAAAGCTACCTCTCTGTACTTGAGATCGCCATCTCATCTGTGGTTAAGGCTGGACACTGGCCCCAAAGTGCCCCTAAATGTCATGGGGCGGCCTCCCTGCTGAGGTCAACTCTGACCCCCAGCCGTGGCCCCACGAGCTCCAGGTACATCTGGGTCCTGGGACCTCTTCTCTGAGTGTGGAGCTGGGCCCCGGTGACGGCTCAGCCTCTGGACGGCAGACCCTTGGCCGTGACATGGCGAAGCTGGGACTTGTGGGGGCACATCTGGCACACTTTTCAAGGGACGAAGGAAAAGTGGTGTTCAGAGTAAAGGAGGAGGTCCCAGTGACAGAGACAATCAAGGATGGAGAGAGCCACGGGCGAGTGAGGGACAGAGGAATGGACACAGAGGGGGATTCTGAGACAGGGAAAGAGGAAGGGAAAGCACTAAAGGGTGAGGGAGCCAGGGAGGGGCACAGACAGGGAAGAGGAGGGCAGAGAGAGCGTTGGCGCGGAAAAGACAGGACTCGGGGGCGGCCATCAACCTGCCACCTGCCACCAGGTCCCTGCCCCGCCCCTGTCCCTGGAAACTGTGTAATGAATCTCCCTTTTGCACAGGTGAGGCTAGGTGCGTTTCCGTCCCTGATAACAACTAAGGGTCTCCCTGTGACCCGATTCCCTTGGGCTTGTTCAGGAACCCAGCGCAGTCCTGGCCCCTGGCCTCTGACCCCTGGGCTGCCCTGCGGTCCCCACTCCTTACCAACCCCCCCACCCCAGCCCTTCTCCTCCCCACCCAGGGGGTCTCTGATTCCTGTAGGGTCTTTACTCTGACTTCCGTTTGGCGGGTGCTGCCCGGCCCCCCTGAGCCGAGTGCAGGGTGTGGGGTCCCATGTCCTCCTTCTGCAGCCTGGAAACTTGGCTTCATCCCCTCGTCTCCGACCAGGAGACCAGGCTCATCATGGTCAGGTGACCTGCCCGGGCTCACCTGGCCGCTGAGAAGAGATGTGGATTTGCTTCATGGCCTCCTTCCACAGGTTTTCTCTGCTGTCCTCAAACCAAGCCCCTGCTTCAGGGCCCCTCTTAGGGGCACACTGAGGGAACCCCTCTCTGTGGGACTTCTGGGCAGCTGCTAGGCCCTGAGGGAGATGGAGAGACAGACTCAAGCAGATGTGGTGGTCAGAGGGGCAGAAGTTCAGATGGCCACAGACCTGTCCAGGGTCATGCAGCAGCTGCCCAGACTGAGACCATGTCTCTCTCTCCAAGCTGGGGGTGGGGGCTTTGAGGCAATAGCAAACCAGGAGGAGAAGAGCCCCCAGACCCACCCCCTTTCTCCTGGGGGCCCCTGGAGGTGGGGCTTTATTTCTGGACCAAGTGAGGTTTTGGTGTCAGCCACGGTCCCCACTGAGGAGTCACTATGGGGCAGGAAAGGGGACAGTAGAAGCGTCCCCTTCCCCAGGTGTGCTCCTGGGGAACCAGCTAGAACCCTCAGGAGCTCCCGAGTCTCGGCTCCGCAGTTCCAGGCTTCTCCATTTCTTTCCAAGATCTAAAACAGGAGCTGCAAACCCAGCCGCCTGAGGCCCCGGGTGCATTAAGAAAATGGGCCAAGTGGCCCGGTGTGGCTGGATGGGTAAAGGCAAGGACGGCAGCTAATGCAGTAAATGCCTGTCCCAAGACACAGCCACCACTGACCAGCGCCTGGTGACCGTGTGGGACTGTGGTCCAGTTGGCCGAGTTTCCTCAGGGCTCATGAGAGTGATAGATCTGGGTGTTCGCTCGCATTTTTTTTAAACGTGTTGTAGGCCGACATTTTCAAATAGGCGCGCAGGCCAGATTGGGCCCACAGGCTGTGTTTGTAATCATCGCTCTCAATGCCCTGAGTTCTAAAAGCCCCAGAACTCTCCAGGATGCCAAATCCTCCCCTATGTACATTGCCATCCAGGATGGATAGATCCCATTTGCTGGGCTGAAACTGTTTCCAAACCACTGCCTTCGACAGAAGGGGTAGTAATTACACTCTGACATTAATATTTAAACCACAAACAGAGTTAGCGTGCTAATACTGTCCCCGAAGGGCTCGGACTCATTTAAGTTTTATCCTTGTGAGACCTAATTATTGTCAGCAATGAATCCTGAAAGGCTGCAGGATTAGGGCCAGAGAAGAGGAGTCAGGCAGAGGCCTGGGGCCAGTGGCTTATGGGGCTGAGACAGGCGGCTCCAGAGCAGGCCACGCAGGCAGCCCGTCCAGGGGGCTGGGGGCCAGTGACCTCAGTGGTGTCCTCCAGCTGTTTCCGTGATTAGGGATCTTGCTCCTGTGACTTCCCCCCATGAGGACTGGGGCCCCCGACTCACTCTGGAAGTTTCCAGCAGTCTCTGAACTTTGACCCTTTGGCCCAGCTACGGGAGACACCACCACCACCCACTTGGGGGAAACTCCCAAGGGGGCAGTTGGCATTTTGCACTCTCTGCACTTATCGGGGGAAAAGAGAACAGATTTGTGTAGGAGTTATGAGGTGGAGGGCAAAGGACGGAGCTAGGCATACGGGTGGCAGAGGAAGTCAATGGCTTCCCAGAGACCGGTTTCCGGAAGCTTCTGTGATGCCCAAGCTCCTGCTGGATTGCACTGGCTGAGGAGCCTTCTGCCTTGCTCACTAGACGGCAGCCAGTTCCATGTCTGCACAACTGGGGCTCGGGGCTGGGATGTCAGGGAGACCTGGGCAGAAGGAGTCTGCACATGTCCAGCCCCAGCTACGGCCAGCCCCAGCTACGGCCAGGTTTGGCCTTGAGAAGGAGTCCGGGTGGGGAGGCAGGGAGAATGAGACAACCACAGAGCCCAGGGTTCCTTCTCAAAGCTGGACGGGGGCCGAGGGCTGAGATCTGGGGCCGAGGGCTGAGATCCGGGGCCCCGGGCCAGGTTGGAGTCCCAGCCTTGCCTCGCATCAGCTCTGTGGCCTTGGTGAGCGGCCTGGCTGACTTCCTCTCCTCTCCACAAATGGGGTCACTTCTGGGGTGTAGAGTTAAGTGAGAAAAGACAGCTATGGCGCGGGTACGCAGTGAGGGCCCGAGGGGCGGAATGGCTGGGCTCCTCTATGCCTCCTCCTCTCCCGAGGGGCCACGTGCTGGCCGAGGACACTTTACTGGAAGCAGAGCAAGTGGACTGGGACCCTTTCCCTCCTGGCCCTGAGGCCCATATAGCACGCAGCCCCCCACGGCCTCCCCACGAGGCCCCAGGCCCCCCGGCCCCCCTCCAGGCCTGCAGTTCTCTGCTCCCTGCCGGCCCTGGAGAACCTCAGACTGTGGATTTTCTCAGTTTATCTCCAGAAAAGAAAGGCCCAAGATAAACACCCTTGGTCCAGTCGGCTGGAGGAACGGATGAGGCCGTAACTCAGCCGGGGGCTCCTGGCAGACGTGGGCATCCAGGCCCGCAGGCCTGCAGCAGGGGACAGAGAGACCCAAGGGGCCGACTGCAGGGGGCCAAGGCTCCCGCCCGCCCGGCCCTCTGGCTGGGGGACCAGAGTCTGAGAGGAATGGGGGCGCAGGGTCACTGCCCACCCCTACAAAGCCAGGGAGAAGCTAACAGGGCTGGGAGAAGCTGGGCCTGGCTCAGTCCCCACGTCTGGACCCTCTCCTCTTGGTGTCACCTGCTCCCAAAGCAGTGTCTGCCCCGTGGGGTGTGCCCCAGAGCCACGGAGGTGGCTGTGAGGGCAACGGAAGTAGCTCCCAGGAATAAAAATGCACAGACCCTTTGATCCAGCGATTCTGCCTCAAGAAATCCACCCACAGAGAGGGGCAGCCGCCACGTGGGCCGCGTCCGGCTCGTGAGCACTTCTCAGCAGCAGCCGGGCTGGAGGCCCCAGGGTGCCCTTAGCGGGGACGACTGGCTGGAAAGATGGCAGCTCGGCCACAGGCACCAGGAGAAGCCAGGGGAGGCGGGAGGCAGCTCCAAGTGCCCCCGGGGAGTGGTGGCCAAGAGGCTCCGCCGAGTAGGGGGTCAGGGCTGAGGGTGCCAAGGAACTGGGCAGAGTGGCCACCTTGAGGGGGGCGTGGAGTCGTTGAGGGACAGAGCTGCCCATTTCTGCCCATCTGAGGAGCCCAGAGTGGCCAGATCCCTAGGGACAGGAAATAGAAAGGGGCTTGGGGCGGGGGGAGGGTGAGCTGTGTCTAGGGGACAGAGTTCCAGCTGGGGCACTTGCAAATGCTCCAGAGATGGGCAGTGGGATGGGCCCAGTGAGGTCCTCAATACCGCGCACTCATCGTACGCTCAAAAGTGGTCAAAGGGTAAACGTCACGGGATGTGTGGTTCGCCACACAAACAAGACAGCGGGAGGGGGCAGCGTTGGGGACGGTGACTTTTTTCTGTCTGTATTTTTTGTACTGCTTGATTTTCTTAAAGACACACACACATATATATTAGAAAATATGCTTTTGAAATAGAGATGTCACAGAGGCCCTTTCTCTGTCCTCCCAGGCCACACTTGGTCCACCCGCCCACCCCGCCAGGGCCGGGGAAGAAGGTGTAGAGATGTCAGTGTTTGATGGTCGGTTTGGCACAGCGCTGGTGTTGCTGGCTCTTGCCACATTTGCTGTGTGAGCTGAGGGAGACCCCGGGAGTCTCTGATCCCTGCTATGCGGGCTTTGGTCTGTGCAAAGAGGGGACCAGATGCCGTCGTGTCCTGGCTGGCGGCAGCCTCAGACTTTCCGGGCTTGGTTAGCAGCTGCAGGGTGCAGCTCTGCAGGACGAGGGCCAACGAGCGCTGGGCAGGGCAGAGCCTCGGCCTGGCTGGATGAGCTGCCCTGCCCCTGGGCAGCGGCCCTCCTTTGGTTCCTCTAATGAGGAGGAGGGAGGGAGGAATGGCCTGACCATCTGCTGCAGCCGCTGCCAGCGCGTCCTCTCAGCTAGCTGGCCGCTGCCTTCCCTCCGAGGGCCCTCCAGCTCCCGCCAGGCCCAGGCCCTGACCTCCATAGCTCAGGCTGCCCTGGAAGGAGTCTCTGCTTTCCAAAGTAACAGCTTTTATTTTTAGCCTCTTGGCAGCCCTTAGGGCGGGCCGAGGCCATTCCCAGCTCACACAGCATCTTTGAGCAAAGGGAAACCGGAGTCTTTCACCGACCCAAAGCTGTGAGGTGTGAGTTTCCCTGGGGGCACAGATGGGCGACTGGAGCCCCAAGCAGCCCAGCGATGGTGTTGCACAGAGATGGGGCTCTGCACCCCGAGGCCAGCAGGGCTTCGACCCCATCCAAGCAAGCCTCTGTCAACCACTGATGGGCAGGGAGAAGCCAAGGCTGGGGCAGAGCCTCGGCACCCCCTGGAGGTGCAGAGTGGGCTGGGGAAGTGGGGACGGGGGAGGGCGAGGAATGGGGTGGAAGAAAAGTGTCCACTTAGGTGTGGAGGAGCCCGTCCACTTAGGGGCCTGGGTGCCAACCCTCAGCTCCGCCTCAGTCATGCTCCTCTCGGAGCCTCAGTCTCCTCCTCTATGCACTGGCAGCAACTCACGCCTCCACCTAGGGGGCCGTGAAAATCAACAGAGATGGTCACCCAAAGTCCCAGGCACCTGACCCCGCTCCCAGGGGTGCCCAGGGCGGGAGCTGTTATCACTGCTCTGCTGTTCCTGGGGATAATGGGCTGTTTCCGCTTGAACACTTGGAAGACAATTCTTTGGAGGTGCATTTGGAGAAAAAGGAAGCACCAGGGAAGAGCTGGTCTGGGTTGGCGTGGGCGAGGGGACCATAGGGCAGGGGCTGACGGAGAGGATGGTAAAGAACTTGGCTAGGGGGACAGGAGCCAGCCCACTGCAGGTGTCACGCTGGTCCCAACCACAACGCAGGCCCTGCCATCGTATCCCTGCTTTCCGCAAGCCCCGACTTGCCCTCCTCCCCTCCCTCCCCATCCCTCCTTTCCCAGGTCATCTGCTTAGAATTCCCCGGGGAGGGGGGAGGATTAAACTGGAGCAAGAATGAAGGGGCACAGGCTGCGGTCAGACCTGGATGCGGAGCTGGCAGCCGGGCTGCGGCTAAGACCAGAGATTGAGCTTGGGATTCGCCAAGCACCTGGCTGCCTGTCACCTGCCTGTCAGCGTCTCCTTCACTGCAAGAGAAAATCGAGGTCTAATGGCAGATCTGCAGCGGGCCCAGCCCCGGCCGCCAAGCAAGGGCTTCGCAGGCCGAAGGAGGCAGAGCGAGCCCCGGGCGCAGGAGCGCCTTCCTGCGGTGTCCCGAGGCTTGGAGATTCAGGTGGCCTGGCCCTGAGTGCACTTAATGTGGGTGCTCTTCCCCAGGCTCGAGGGCATCCGGGGCAAACCGCTCTGGCCCATGCAAGGCCCCGAACGGCCACTATGCGTGAAGTCGGGGCCCCCATTGCCGCTGTTTTACAGAGGGGGACGCTGAGGCACCGAGACGCTGATGGATCATCCAGACGCCCGTGGTCTGTGGGAAAACTGGGACTCAGGTCCTGTCTCACCTGACCCCAGAGCCTGCTCCGGTCACTGCACCGCCCAGCAAGTGGACTGGAGGAAGTGGGTGACATTTTCGGCCCAGCAAGGAAGGAAGACCCTGGGCATGGCCCTGAGTCCCCTGGCTCAGATTCTCCTCCTGAGTGCAGAGTCGATGTCATTGTCACATCGCCAGCCCTCCTGGCCCTGCTGCCCCAGCCCAGCCCCTCACAGCGTCTGTGCTTCCTCTGAGGGGAACAAGCTTTGCCAGGGGACACGGTCAGGTGCCTGGGGCTCCGGGTTGCAACCCCAACCTTGGGCAAGCCACTCTTCCTGTTTAGCCTCAACTTCTTCATCTACAAAATGGGACCATGCCCCTGCCTCCCCTGAGATGAGAACCTTGAGCTTTTGGGGAGGAAAATGACCAGAAGAAGATTTGACCCTGCACTGTAGAGGGCTGAGAGGCTCCGAGCCAAGGCTGTGGGAGCAGGGCCGGAGGGGGGCCCCACTGAAGCTGTGGCCTCAGGGAGGGATCTTGCACACCCAGGGTCCCTGGACGTGGGAGAGCCTCAGATGTCCTCCCCCGTGGCCTGTAACACCCGAGTCACCCACCCCACCCAAATCCTGTGGGCTCAGCCCTTCCTTCCCTGAGCTGGTCTTGGGAGAAACTGGAGCAGGCTGGAGAGGCCAACGTGTGCCCAACTTTGATGCCAGGAGCAAGCTCAGAGGGCCCAGAGGCAGGAATGTGGGGCTCAGCTCCAGTTTGGCCAGTCCCCTTGGGCAGGCCCCTTTCCCTCTGTGCTGCCTGGGCCTCCACCGGGAGTGCCCCCTGCTCCATCAAGCCTGGATCCAACCTGGTCCGAGACCGGGCACAGCAGTGCCACGCGGCTGCCTCCCTGCACCCGGCACTCCCTAGGGGTCGAAGCTACCCTTGCTCTCATTTTCTCCCTCTCCTTCCCCACGGCCCCATCCCACCCTGGGCTCCCCCTGGCCCAGGGTCTCTCTGCACCTGCTGTGGTCCCCACAGAGGGGAAGCCCAGGCTTCACAGGATGCCCCCCTCCGCGGGCTGCTCAGGACCACTGGGTGGTGCCATTCCTGGGATAGGATGAGCCAAGCCGCGCAGCTGGACCGCGACAGCGGGAAGACCAGACGACCTTACCCAGAGCATCGCAGGCTACAGAGCTTTAATTTATTTAATCAATTCCGGCCCCCGGGCTGGGGAAGGAAAACGGCAGGATATTAAATCTGTCGCTCCCGCCAATCTGTCATAGGGATGTCAGCACACATTGATTCTGCTCCTCCCGCCTTTATTAACTGTCTCCTCCGGGGCCGCGGGCTCTGCCAGTCCCAGCCTGGACCCTGCCCGGGAGCGCGGAGCAGATTGCAGGTGGAAGGAGGGGTGTGGAGGGGGCCGGAGGCGGGACATAGAACTTGGCAGGGGACAATTATGACTAGAAAACTTTTAGTGCTGGGAGGCAAGGACCCTGATGAGCCTCTGTTGTCCTCGTTCCGGTGTGTAGACGAGGACACTGCGTTCAGGGATCAGAAAGCTGGCTCCACAGTGCAGCCCGCTGGGGCAGGGTTGGAACTGGAATCCAGAACCCCTGCGGCCTAGACAGGGTTCTGTTTATTTATTTAGTCAGCAAACTTCCGCCCCCCGCTTTTTTTTTTTTCTTTTCTTTGGTACCAGGGATTGAACCAGGGGCTCTTAACCACTGAGCCACATCCTCAGCCCTTTTTATTCTTTATTTTGAGACAGGGTCTCACTAAGTTGCTAAGACTGGCTTAGAACCTGTGATCCTCCTGCTCCAGCCTCCTGAGCTGCTGGGATGACAGGCGTGTGCCACGGCGCCAGGCTCTTACTCTTAATTTTCTTGAGTGACCGTTAAATCGGGATGGTGTTTATAGCTCACTGGGTGCCACGTTAGGCCTCTGACTGTGGCAGCTAATTGCTGTAGGCTTAGCGGCTTAAAAGAACACGAATGTATTTATTACCTGACGGCTCTGGAGGTCGGAGCCAGAACGGGTCCTCGCTGGGCTCACAATTCGCGGGCAGGGCTGTGCAGCCGGAGTCTCCAGGGCAGAGCCTCTCTGTTCTTTTCCCAGAGGCCACCTGCATGTCTTGTAGCCCCTTTCATGTTCCCAGCCAGCAAGGGGGGCCTTCTGTCTCCCTTGGGATGTGCACCCTTTTTCCTTTCTGATCACCTTGGCCACGGGATCATCTCCTCGCAAGGTCAACCCACCAGCAACTTTCATCCATCTGCCACCTTGGCCCACCCCCCTGTAAAGGACCACATTTCCAGGTTCCAGCCATTAGGACATGGACATCTTTGGGGACCATCATTTGGCCAACAGACTCTTCTGCAGACGCCCCCGTGGATGGCACAGCAGCAGCAAGCCCCTCCCTCTGTGCTCATGTCCCCGCCCCACACCTCCTGGGGAGTAGTGCTGGCCCATCCCATCTCACAGACAGGACCCTGAGCTCAGGGAGGCGGAGACTTGCCAGGCCGCGGGCTGCCTGGGGTGCTACATGCGACTAGGTCCCCTTGAGCCCACAGGCCGGGCTCCTCTGTTCCACTGCATCCAGGTGAGGAGACCCCTCAGGCCATCGGCCCCCAGGCTCAGGCCATCGGCACCGGGGAAGGAGCTGAACTTCTAGAAGAGGGGACCTCGGACTGCCTGCCAGACTTTGGGAGGCACTTTCTGCTCTAAATAACTGAGTGCCCGGCCCGCCTGCCTCTCCCCAGCCCACTCTCCTTCAGACAATTTATTTGCTAATAAAAATGGAAGGCCTTCCTCTTTGGCACCAATTTCTATTCAGCTTAGACAAATATTTAGCGGCCAGGCCTGACCTTAATTTTCTTAAATATCAGGGGGTGAGAGATGGAGGGCCTGCCCAGCGGGTGAGGACCTGGGCACGTGGGGTGGGGACAAGAGCTACCCCTTCCCTTGTGAGGATCACCTCTCCCTGTGACCATCCAGGTCCTGCCTCTAGTGACAACTGGCAGGTCTCCCCTCCCCTGGGGCTAGAGGAAGAGGTGGGTGGCAGTACTCCGGGGACTCCGGTGCTCCCTCCTGCACGTCCATTCAGGAGACGCCAGGTCCGGAGCTGGGCCTGGGAATCAGACATAACTCTCTGGTTCTGCATCACCTGCCCCAGGAAGTCCCCTGGCCTGGCCTTCTGAACCCCCTGCCCCTGCTGAGTGCTCCTGGTGCCCCAGATCCCCACGCCCTGTGCCCTGAGCTGCTGCTGTGACATTGCACTGAGTGTGACTCACTGTGGCGTCCTCCCGGGTCTGGGTTTGGACGTCGGACCTGTTACGTTTTATCTACAAGTTGCTGAGCCTCTTTGTTCTCATCGATAAAACGGGGGAAGGCACAGCGGCTACCTCTCCACCATGAAGATGCCATAGGAGGTCACGAGGCTCCCAGCCGACCACTGGGCACGGCGGCCAGCAGGAGATGATGACGAACTGCTGACTGGGGGTTGACTTGTGTCCCCCGTCCTGGAAAGACCTGGGGGAGCCCAGAGCCCCTGTGCCTGGGAACGGGACTGTTTGGAAACAGGGTCTCTGCAGGTACAATCAGCTGAAGACACGGTCACCCTGGACAAGGGTGGGCCTCAGACCAACAGCCTGTCCTTCCAGGAGGGAACTGTGGACACGGACACAAGGAAAGCCAAGAGGTGGTGGGGACAGGAATGCGTCCACAGGCTGGGAACACCGAGAGCGGCCGGCACCGGGAGCAGGAGTGGGAGCGAGGCCTGAGCAGACCCTCCTGGGCCTCCGGAAGGAACTGACCTGTCCACACCTTGAGCTACAGGCAGGTAACAGAGCCCCTTCCCGCGGGTGGTCATTGTGGTGGCGGCCCCAGGACAGCAATGCCTCTTGTCACAGACCAGCCACACTCCAAGCACCCTGCTGGGGACACGGTGGCGCTCAAGAAGCTCTGCGCCCTTGTCTCCACGAGGCCCACCCTGGTCCTCCGCCAGCCCCCGCCTCTGGCACCCACACCAGCGCCCCTCCCTGGCTCCTCGGGCCAGGCTGGTCCGGGCGGCGTGACGTGGCCAGGGCAGGTGGCCAGGGCAGTTCCTGGCCCTGGGCCCAGGCCCGCAGCACCTCATTACCGGGCAGGATGTAAGGCAACTCCCCCCTGGACAGCTCTGAAGCCAGGCCTTCGCTGGCAGAGTGGACGGGCCAGAAGCTCCCGCCCCCTCCTGGTGCGTCCCAGGAGCTGGCACGAGGTGCACCTCGCAGCTGAGGCGCGCAGATAACCTGGCGGAGCGCGGGGCTGTCTGGTCCTGGAGCAAACATAACGAAATGAATGGTCCCCCGGTGGGCAGTGCCTCAGCTGGCCCCTTGTCCCCACGGTGCCCCACCCCCGCAGCCACCTCCCCCTTCCTGAGCTCCGTTCCCTTCTTCCCTTTGTTTCCTGTTTGTGATAAACGTGATTCATGCCCGTGCAGCCTGGCCTGTCACCAGCCCAAGGCCCGCTGTATATCTCCGCAGAACCACAGCAACGCTGTGACTAGGGCCCCGCAGGCCACTGCAGCCGGCCCGGCAGGAAGTAGCACAGCAGGGGAGGCAGAGGCCATCGGGTCCCAGGCAGGTGGCAGTGCCAGGTGTCCCTGCGGTGCCACTAGGCACTGGGCCGCGTGGGGACCTTGGAGAAGCAGCTGTGCCCAGGCCCTTCCTGACCTCAGAGCCAGGAGTCTGAGTACGTCAGCTTCCTGGGCCGGTTGACAGAGGCCACAAACCGGGTGGCTCAGACGGAGAAATTTATTCTCTCTAGTTCTAGAAGCCCAAGCGCAAACTCCTGGTGTCAGCAGCACCCAGCTCCGTCTGAAGGCTCCCGGGAAAGCGCATGGTGGCCAGCATCGCCGTGTCCCAAGACGACATGGCCTCTGTCCTCGTGTGGCCTGCTCCCTGAGTGTCCACGTCCTCCCCGACCCTCCCAAGAAGTGGCCCTGAGCATCAGTGCCCTGGGAAGGCAGGCCCAAGAGGCGCCCCTGGACTGAGGAGGTGGTGGCTTGCACATGACCGGCTGGGTCCATGATCTGACTGCTGAGCTGTCACCCCCTGGGCGGTGAGGACCGGGACCCCTGCAGCTGCCCGCACATCTCTGGCAGACCCACCTGCAGCAGGCAGGGCCCCCTACCCAGGTGTAGGCCCTAAGCCTGGTTCTGCTGCCCATCAGTGGTGTGATCTCAGGCACTTCTGTCTGGGCCTCGGGGCCTTCTTGGCCACTCTGGAGCAGCCATCCAGTGGGGCTCCTGGGGAAGGAGCTGAATTTCTTCCCCAGACAGAGGAAAGCTTGACTCTGGGGTCAGACTCTCCGGTTTCAGCTCCACACTGCCACACATCAGCTGGGTGACCTTGGCCCAGTTACTTGAGGTCTCTGGTCTCTCTTTCCTGTCTGACGAGGAAGATCTTGCCAAGCTTGCCTAGGTAGCAGGTCCAAAAAGCTAGCAGTCAGTGGATGGTGACAGCAGGCAGTGGATGGTGACAGCAGGCAATGGACGGTGACAGCAGGCAGTGGATGGTGGCCATGACACCCCTGTTTCCCTCCTCCCCTGGTGCTCAATACCATCCTCCATGGGGGTATGGGCCCGACTTCGTTTCCTTCCCATTTAACTCACTTAAATTTTAACTATTTTCTTTACTGAAAGAAACTGCAGATAAACAGCCATTTGCATGGCTCTTGATCCAGGGATTCTGCTTCCCTCGCAATCTGTTCAACTGTAGTGGGAAACGGGAGGGAGAGCATCATGGGAAACGCCACATGCAGATTGGGGGGTGGCGCCCGACTCCTGGGCCTGTCCTGTCTCCCCAAAAATGCCATGGGGTGGCCTGGTGGGGGGGCTCTGGGAGAGGGTCAGCATGCCTGGGCAGGTGCTGGCAGGAGCCACGTGGGGAGCAGGCTCTCACTTACTTTTGCTAAAATGGCCAGTGGTTGTCCTCAGGGACTGGCCATGCCCAGTGCCCTGGGATCAGCCTGGTGGTTCACCCAGTGGCCTTGGGGACCCTGGGCTCAGGTCAAGCCCTAGTTCTGTGGCTTGCTGGTGGCATGGCTCCCTGCAAGCCCCTTAGCCTCTCAGGGCCTGCGTTTCCTCCGTGCAAAGTGGGTGGCAGCTGTACCTGCCCAGCAGCGGAGGTCGAGGAGATGCTCCCAGCGCTGTCCTGGCCGTGGGCTGTGTGACACGATGGTTTCCTGAGGCTCCTGTGAGGCCCAGGTTTGGTATACTGATTGCACTCCGTCCACATTCTCCTCTCCTGGGGTCAATACACAACATGCTGGGGCTGCACATAGTAGGTGCTCAGGCCACATTCTATCTCAGGCTTAGTGAGTTTGCAATACATCCCCTCTCACAGGGACCTGCACATAGTAGGTGCTCTATAGATGCTCTTGTCAATCACAGAACAGCACCTGATGCCTGATGTGTATCTCAGGATGGGAAGTGTGGTTGGGTGCATAGTAGGTTTACATGTGGACCCAGTGGACCTCACTCTCCTTCCCAGCTGGACTGAATCATGGCAAATGGAAGAGCGGAGAGAGGGCGACCTCTGCATGTCCTTGAACTTGACCTGACACTGAGCACAATATGCCCCTGGTGCTGACGGCCCGGCCCTCTGGGGTCATTGGCTGCACCTCTCAGCTCCTTGCTGGTGGTCACAGTGTGTTCCTGTGTCCCCCGCTCCTCCCTGCTACTTCCCTGAGAAGGAGCCAGTCTAGACCTACTGTGCGGGCTCCCTGGCAGCTCCCAGACCCGGCACCTCTCAGTCCACTCCAGAGCTGCAGGATTGACGAGTAGGAAGTTGGCCAATGGGCTGCTCCTGAGGAGCAGAGGGTGCTGGAGCCCAGGAGGAGACTGTGGCCGTGACACCAGGCGTCCAGGCACTGAGTTCAGTCCCGTGGGCCTTGAACACCCGTCTGCTCCGCTCAGACGCAGTGCCCTTGGTGGCCCCGATCTCCAGATTCCATCTGTTGGGGGAGGCAGATGACAAGGAGATGCATAATGCAGGCAGGAAGTGGCCCTGTTTGGAGGCCCTGGGGCTGTTCATGGAGAGGCTGTATCCTGGGCAGGAGGAGGCAGACACCCAGGTCAGGCAGAGGGCACCGGCTCTGCAGAGGCGGAGGCGTGAGGGACTGTGAAGGGACAGACGGTCATCGGCCTGGTTCAGACGTCAATTTCTGATAAGCTCTAGGGCTGCCCCGGTTGGTCCAGGCCCCTCGCTTTGGGAACTGCTGCTCTACACTGACCGGGTAGGTGTAAAAGGCCTCTGTTTCCCTCTGGGGCTCCTAGGATTGGGGCGAGTCACATGACTTTTGTTCCCTGAAAGTCGAGGCTGTGGTCCTCAACCCCGGCTGTGCTTTGGACTCGCCTGATGGGCTTTAAAAAGTCCTGATGCCCAGGCTGCAGCCCAGACCAATTAAATCAGAAACTCTGGGGTGGGGCCAGGTGTCCGTGTTCTCCACACCCCCCACCCAGCTGATTCTAACGAGGCACTGGGGGAGCTTGTTAAAATGCAGACCCACAGGCGGCAGGTCTGGACGGGGCTGGGAGTCTGCATTTTTAACAAATGCCCTGGTGTTGGGAGGCTGCTGGTCCGTGGACCACACTTTGAGAAGCAAGGCCCAGAGGCGAGGAAGGAGCTGCAGTATCCCAGCTCGGAGCATCTTCCAAGACACCTCAAGCGGGCGAGTAAGGTCTGTCCCTGTTTGGCAAGCCCGCCCTCCCTGCTGCCAGCGTCCCTGACACACTACCTGACCCAGGGCGCCCACCCTCTCTGGGCCCTGACTCGGGGCTTGTGGGGACCACGTCAGGTTCACTGCCCAAGCTCTGCAGGCCCCAAGCTGCTCTGTCAGGCGGGAGCCAGGCCCGCCAGCCGCCCGCTCCCGCCCTTCATCTCCACCCTGGTCTTTACAAACAGCTCAGAGGGGATGGACTTTCTGTTTGCAGACCCCCGACGTCTCCCGTCTCCTGTGCCTCCTTAGCACCCTGTGTCATTTGTCCAGGATCCCGCCTGCCAGTGGCCCACGATTTCAGCCAATTCATGCCTTCCCTGAGCACCTACTGCGGGCGAGGGGGATGACAGTTTGCCCTCTGACCTTGAGCAAGGCTGGTGTCCCGACTGTGTGGCGTGGGGGTTGGAACCTTGCTCTAATAACCTGGTGTCCCCAGAGCCCAGTGCAGAGCCTGGAAATCACTAGGTGCTGGGCTGGTGTTTGCTAGAAGAACGCTCTGGGAGGAATGGACTTCTTGGAGCCTTGGTGTCTTTGCCTGTAGAGCGTGGGGCTGTTTCACACGAGTGTAGACAGTGCTACTGGGGAGGGCTCCAGGGTTCAGATGGACAGCGCGGGCCAAGTTCATTGGCCATGTAAAGCAGCCCATTGCTGGAGAAAGTGGAACCAGGACTCAAGTCTGTTGCCCCCAGGAGCAAGTACCGTCTGCCTTTCGGGGACGAGTGGGCAAGGCCAGAAGCCAGCTGGATCCAGAGCTGAGGCCCATCTGGGGCCATGGGCGGGAGGGAGCAGATCCTTGGCAGGCGGAAGAGGCCCAGGAGCCAGGTCGGGCCTTGGCACCGTTGAGGATCGTCTGTGCAGGTGGGAAGCCAGGGTCAGGTGGAAGCTTCGTCCCTCTCCACTCTGAGAGGTCAGCCATTGGGGGGCAGGTGATGATGTGGCTGAACACAGGCTCCCAGGAGTCCAGTCTGGGGCGGCCTTCTGTGCGGGTCCAGAGTAGCCCTTGGGGGGGCTGCCCACCTCCTCCAGCAGCCACTCCCAGCAACGCTGCCTGGACTGTCGCAGGCCAGCTGAGACCCCAACTGAGTGGACAGAGGATGGGAGGGACCAACTAGAGACACACGTGAGGAGCCACAAGTTGGCGCCAGAGCTGAGACCAAGAAACTGGGGTTATGTGACCCACAAAGGAACCGGCACCAGTCGGGGTACACACAGGGACTCTTGTCCCTCCCCTCACCCATGGATTCAGGACCCTCCCACATTCCCTGAAACAGACTTAATTGTTAAGGATTTCAACTCTGATATCCAACAAACTAATAATCCTAAGCATCCTGGGTTCTAGGATTATAGGATTATGGGACATGTTAGGATTATAGGATTTCTCAGTTGCAGGTGACAGAAAGCCTGTTTGTCCTTGCCTCAGAGCCATAGGAAAGTTCCAAACTAGAACTAGGACTTCAGGCACAGCTTAACCCAGGAGCTCCAGCTATGTTTCTCTGTCCCTCAGTTCATGGTGACTTTATTCTTGAAACTAATGCTGTGGCTTGATTGTTCCTGGTAACACAAAGCCTGTATCCCCTCATGTTCAAGTCCTGCAGGAAAAATAGAGTCTCTTTCCCAGCAAGATGACAAAAATCTTAGGACTGAATTCTCATTTGGCCCAGGTTTGGTATGAAGTCATCCCTGAACCAATCACTGTGACCAAGGGGGTGACGAGACCCTCGGGGGCTGAGGCCTGATGAGCATCCTCCTTCCAAACCGAATGGCTGGAAAGGGAAGGGCAGTTCTTCACTGGGAACTGGGGGCTGCTGTCAAGCGCGTGGTGGTCAGACGCAGGAAGGTCAGAGCACGTCGTCCGACTCAGACTCCAGGATGCTCTGAGGAGCCGACTCAAGGCCTAGAGGGACCCCCACCGTGGCCCCCTTTTGCTCTGCCTCAGCTCCTGGAACCTGGGCTTCCCTGTGGTCACTTGGCAGTCGGCAGGCTGTTTCCCGTGTGGAGGTCGAGAGTGAGCTAAAGACTTGGTGCATAGGGACTGCCAGCAAGCAAACAGGCCGAGGGACTTGTCTGGTGGCCTTGGGGACACTCAGTGGCCCATCGGAACCTACAAGAAGAAAGACGGAGGCATAAACGCAGCATGAGAGACTGAGTTCCGGATCTTGGTTCCGCGCTCTCAGGGACAGTCTTATACACTAACCCCTGCCGAGTGCCACACTGGGCAGAGCCCACGTCCTCACCACTGGACTCTGGGCCTGGCCGATGGGTGGGAGCCAGAGAAGGGATTTGAGATGTTAGTGTGGTCACTTTTACCCTCTTGACCTCCTACCATAGCCACAAGAGGGACATCCCAGGGTGGTCTTGGCCCCGCACAGGACATGCAGAGCCCAGTGACCAGCTCACAGCCAGCAGGGCTCAGGCCAGCCTCCAGACCTCTCAGCCTCCAGACCTGCCAGCTTCCAGACCTCTCAGCCTCCAGACCTGCCAGCCTCCAGAACTGCCAGCCTCCAGACCTGCCAGCCTCCAGACCTCTCAGCCTCCAGACCTGCCAGCCTCCAGACCTCTCAGCCTCCAGACCTGCCAGCCTCCAGACCTCTCAGCCTCCAGACCCCTCAGCCAAGCTGAAGCAGAGTCACTCAGTGTCACTGACATTGGGAAGTGGCCCTGCTGCCTGTCAGTCCAGCCCTGCTGGGACTTTGACGACCCACAAACTGGGCTCTGGGGCCGAGGTTCTGTCGTGCCCCGTGGTGCATGGACCTGGGAAAGTCATTCCTTCAAAGAGCCTCAATTGTCCCATCTCTAAAATGAGGAAGCTAAGGTCTGGCCCCAGCCCCTGGCCTCAAGGAGCCCCAGGCTGCGGGATCCTGGCAGTGGCCCCTGGTGGCGTCCAGCCTGACACCGAGGCAGCAGGTGGCTCAGAAGAGTTGGGCTGTGGCCAGTTCAGGAACAGACGCACTAAACTGTCCCCGAGTCAGGAGGAGGGCGGGCGGAAGGCTCTCCAAGGGCTGAGCTGGGAGAAGGTGGGACATGCTGGCAGAGAAGGGGGAGGGCGTGTCGGGCAGGGAGGGCTGGGACCGGAGGCCAGGAGGCCAGGAGGCCCCGGAGGCTGGCCAGCACGCAGTGGGCCCAGTGAGGGCTGCGGGCTGGGAGCTGCCAGTCCTGGTGGGAGGGACACGGTGGGGGAAGAAAGGTCCTGAGCCCCATGCCCAGCGAGGGGCCGTGTCCGTGGGCAGAGGGTGGGGCGACCTGAGAGCTGGGAGCCGCAGACCCTCCCCCAGGGGATGGAGTGGGGGGCTTCCCCAGGCCACGAGACTCTCCTGGGCAGCCGTCTGGGCTCCTCCAGGCCCAGGGGAGCAAGGCCTGGATTCAGGGTCCGTAGGCCCCCCTCCCCTGGAGCCCTGCACCGTGAGCGGGCGTGGAGGAGGAAGGGCCCAAGGGGCTGTGGAGTGGACGAGGATGTCTTTGAAATGAATGGTGCAGTGGGATGGGTGAGCTTCCATGTGAGACAGGTGACAAAGAAGCAGGGGTGTGAAAATGGCCTCATCTGCCACCAGTCAGACCTGAGTTCAAATCGCGGGTTAAATGGCTCTAGCTGTGTGACCTTGGACTAGTGACTTACCTTTTCTGTTGCCATTTTTGTTTGTAAAATGAAAACGTATCTTAGGTGTCATAGTGTGAGATCGTTGTGGAGAGCAGGTGGAGGGATAGCAGGCATTTGCTGAATGCTGATGTTGGACACGGACTATGCCCTTCCAAGCACCCCCGACTCCTTGGCCCAGCCTCGGGAGGTGGGTAATACTGGGAGCCCCTTTACAGATGCGGACACTGATGCGCACGCTTAGTAAATGGCAGCATCGGGATTTGAACCCAGGTCTGGTTCATCTACCTGAGGTGTCCTGAGTCCGTGTGCATCTTCCTGCCCGAGCCTGTTGCGCGCCAGCCGACCTGGGCAGCCCTGCACACAGGACGGGCGGGCCCAGGAGGCCCAGGAGCCTCAGCAGCAGAGAGCGTCTCTGTTGATTCATCCAGTGCTGCTGCGGGGTTGGACCACAGGGCCTCGCACATGCTGGGCAGCGCCCGGCCACTGAGCTGCACCCAGCCCTCAGCTTAGAGCCTGAGAGGACAGAGGCACCTGTCAAATCATCCCCAAGGCCAAGAGACAGTGGACTGCACCTCCCTGCCCTCTGGTCCCATGTGTGGAGAGGTGCCACTGTCCCTTCGCAGAGCAAAGGACAGGAGGGCTGGGACTGGAGCCAGCGGGGCCGGACTCTCTGAACTGCTCTTTCTCGTCCACACAGGGGAGATGGGGCTCCGGGCTGCTGTGGAGTAAGGAGAGGAGCCTTTGGTGCGCACGGCTCGGCTCCACGGTCTGTGCTCAATCAGTGCTCCCTGTGGTCGTCCGCAAGAGGGGCAGGGACACGCCCCCTGCCCGGTTGCCCAGGCACAGCCCACCGAGCTGGCCGGGGCGCTGCCTGGTGGCCACTGGGTCTCTTATGCATTCCCTCTGCATCCTTCTCACACATCTGCCAGGTGTGGCCTTGGTTGTCAGCAAGAACAGCTGTCCCCCAACGTGCCCAGCTGCAAAATGAGGACTCAGAAATGCCGGGAAGGACACAAAGGCTTGGCAAGGTGTCCGAGAGGACAGTGCTGCCTGGAGGTGACCACACCACTGTGGCCACCTGCCCTGGGTCCCATTCTCCCCGTATGTGAGGAGAGAGGCTAGGAGATGACCAGGCAGTAGTGTTAGGTGGCACCAACCCCGGGGTGTGTCTGCAACCATCAGCCTGGCCCCTGCATCCTGTCCTCGAAGTGACCATGACCCTGTCCTCCTGGGTCTGGGAAGTAGCTGCCTTTTGCGGGGTGGGCCCTCTGGTTTCTGAGCAATGACCTCCTCTGAGAGAGGCCACCCCCAGATGGAATTTGAGCTCCGCCTTGGACTGTTTCCCCTGGGAGTGACCTCGCTGACCACCAACAGGGGGACGAGTTGAGTCATGCTTGACCTCAGGATGAGGCCCCAGGGCCACAGTCAGGAGCACTGACAGTGGTCCCCAACAGGGACCTCGACCACCAGGGAGAGGTAGAGGGACAGACGTGGCACCTACAGCCTCGGGTGAACCTTGGTTCAAACCCTCTCCATCCCTGTTTCTGGGACCCTTCACCCGATCCCTCATCTCTCTGACCCTCCGTTTTCCCATCTGTAAAATGGGAAGATCAAGTGGTACTTGCCTGGGCTCGGGTCCCCAGTGTTCACGTACTGGGTGACCTAAAGCAGCTTACTACTCTCGGAGCCTCAATGTCCTCGTCTTTAAATGAGGGTGACAAGAGGACCGTCCCCGGGGGTGGTTGCTGAATGGAGTAAGGCACACTGAGAGCCTGGCAGGTGGTAAATGGCGGCCATTAGCTGTTCCTGCGGCTAATGTCCTAAGGAGCATCCCTCTGCCCAGAAGGCCCTGTGGCTGCCAGGACACAACGACCTGCCGTCCAGCCCGACATTCCAGTCCAGAGGCCCCGGCCACTGCACTTTTGGCACTGAGCGTTCTTGGCCCTGCCCACGGAGTCGGGCAGGACAGGAGCTGGCTCTGGGGCGGCCATCAGAGCCACAGATTCCTGCCTGGGAAAATGCCAGAAGAGCTATTTCTTGCTGTCACTGAGGAGGCCCAGCTGGGGCCTGGTGGCCTGGGTTAAAGCTGACCTGGTTCCTGGCGCCGGAAGGCCAGCCCGGCTGACTGGGTGGGGGAGACGATGGCCAACTGTGCCCAGAAGCCGAGGCCAGAGAGACCACGGCCCAGGGGAGGGTGGGGCTGGGATTCTCTGCTGAGTCATGAAGAACTGAGAGGCAGGCGCCCAGGAGCCCGCGGTATCCCCGGGGGAGGCTGGGCAGAGGGCTGTGTGAAGACCCCTACCCTCTACCCGCGGAAAGCCACCTGGGCACTCAAGAGCCAGGTGTGGCTGAGTTGTCCTTGACCCTGGCCCTGCTCACCCCGAGCCCCCAAGGTTTCCACTGAGGCCCTCACCGGGCTCCCCTCAACCAGGGCAGCCTCGGCTCCTGTCCTGAAAAGGCCCAAGCACAAGGCCCATGGTGGGACTTCCCCCCGCCCCTCCCAGTCGCTCTGGCCAGGAGAGGCCTCCGTCTTGTCCTAGTCAGAGCCTGCGCCTCTTTCCCACTGGGTCACGGCTTTGGCCTGTGCACTTCTCCACGGTCTCCACGGCCTTCTGCACCTTCCATCACGTTTCCTGCCGCTGCCATTGGACCCTCGGAGACCTGGGGGTTCCGTGTTCCTCACAGCCGCCTCCTCCGCTCATTCTGCCTTCCCACACTGTCCTGGGAGGTGGCAGCCAGGGGACCCTGGCCTCGTGTCCTCACCTGGCAGTAGGAGCAATGGGCCAGAGAGGGAAGGACACCAAGACCACAGAAGAAGTCCCAGCAAAACCGGGCCGGCCTCCAGGCCCCCTCTGCCCCTCTCCCTCACTCCCCGTCACCGCACTTCCCAAGGATCCTGGGACTCCCATTCCAGCCGCTCTGTCCCGCGCACTCCAGGCCTGCAGAGGCCCCTCCCTGCGTCTTCCCCCCGGGAAGGTGGGTCTGTGTCCCCAGTTCACAGGTAAGGAAAGAAGCCCAGAGACAGGAAGCAAAGTCCCCAAAGCCACAAAGCCAGTGTGTGACTGAGCTGGGAGCAGAGCTAGAACTTTCAGGGTATTTCCGACCTCCCAATTTCAAGGGCCCTCGGGGCGACCAACACCCCAATGTGGAGCTTGCACTTTCACCCCTCCTAGCGGACAGTCCTTGGCTAAGGGCATGCTGTCCAGCTCTAGGGCAGGAGTCTGCTCCTCCCCACCAGGGCCCTGGTCCCCATGTGAAATGCCCCTCCGATGTCACCTGCACTGACTTCCACTCTCTAAGGCCTCAGCAATAGCTGGTTTTCTGCAGAGGCTGGGGTCAGAGCAAAGGCCCTTGGAAACACGGGTGGGGGCGCGGGGGGCCATCTTGTCGGGAGAGGGTTGTGCGGCAGTGTGAATATTGATGAAGCTGTAATTGGCTCCCTCTTTCAGAGCCTGGGCGTCTGCAGGCCCAGGCGCTAGGGCTAATTGTTGCAGGCAATTAATAACTTGGATTGTATTCACTCTGGCACAGGCTGCCGGCTTCCTTGGAGGAGGCAGTGAGGCTGGGAAAGGAGAGCCAGGCCTGGCTACTTGCAGGATTCTGGGGGAGCAGGTGGAGGGGGCTTCCCATCTGTCAAGCTCAGGCCCTGTCTGGAGCACCCCTTCCCCACCCGACTCGATTGCCCTCCCCTAGACTCTTCCAGTTCTCTCAGATTATGGGCGGTCTTCTCCATCAGCTCACAGGTAACTCCCGGACAGAGCTTCAGGGAAGAGGGGGCTGAGGGGGCAGCTCAGGCCTGGACCCCGGGACGCCTGACAGCCAACCTAAGCTCTTCCGATGACTTCCTATATGACCTCAAGTCAGAAATTCATTCACTGTGAACTTGGGCGAGTTTCCTGAGCTCTTTTACATCCATTATGTCATATGAAGTGCAATCAACCCTGAAAATCACCGAAACAGAATTGATCATTCTATCATATATCTTTCTAACGATATATAATTACAACTATATATAGAACTGATTATCAAACTGTTACCTATAAATGTGGCCCACTTCTGCTGAAAAGGTAATTGCAGGCATATTAGAGGCAGAGGTCCTTATGACTCTCATTTTGAAGATGAGGAAATGGAATCGCCGAGAAACAAAACGACTCGTCCAAGGTCATACAGCTAATAAAAGACCCGTAGAAAAATCAAGCCCAGCTCCCTCAATCCGAGCTCTCTGCAGCATCCCCACCACACACATACACACACACTGCTTCCTGGAGAAGGGGAGGCTGGAACTAGGGTCAGGACCTCCAGAGTCAGAGTGTTAGCGGATTGGAAAGGGACCTACTTATAAATGTATTTATTCCGCTCCCGGGTGCTGGGACAATGTCTTAATCTACCATATTTTTGAAGATAAACACTCCCAACACTCCCCATATGCTTGATCCTCAGCTGCTCAACCATCTGGTGGGAGGACTCCATTTGCACACAACCCCCTCACCAGGGGCAAAGAAGGGAGAGATGATTTGGTCAGCTCTCGCCAGCAGGTGGTGATAATGCAAAGACTATGGCAATATTTATTTAAAGCTTGGTATGTGCTCTGCAGTGTGCTAAATGCTACTTTTGCATAGATTTTTTTTCACCCTTTATGAGCTCCTTGTAGTCACTACTATGGGACACTTACTTCCACTCTCCCCCCTGCCTTTATAGACAAGGCAGCTGGGGCCCAGCAAGGTGAAGTGACTTTGGCAAGGTCACACAGTTGGCAAGGGGTGGAACGGAAAGATGGCTTTCTTGGAAAGAGTGGAGTCTGAGGCCTGGCTCTGACATCACTCAGGGGGAAGACAGAGGAGAAATAAAGGGATCAGAGCTAAGAACAAAGCAGCCTTTTATGGCTCCTCCCCCTTACAAAAGAAGGGGTTTCAGTTAGTCACAAGACTTGAGCGTAAGGAAAGGAGCTTATCGGTACCTACCCCGGAGGACCCTGGAGGAACTTCCCCCGGCAGCACAGGGACGGGGACCCAGGGGAGACCAGAACCTCATTCTCTGCAGCTTTTCAATGGGGCCACATCCGAGGCCACTGGAGTCTGCCCTGATGTGCGCGTGGGGGTAAGGAGTGGGGTTGGGGAAGTGCCTGAGTCCAGTATTCCCAGGGCCTGTGACCACGCTCTGCTCCCCACCGGAGGAGCAGGGAGCCTGCAGCCAGGCCCCAGGGGAGGATCTCACGACTTTCCACACCGGCACCCACCCCTGCTGCCACGCGGTCCCTTTACAGCAGGAGTATTTCAAAGGCCTGGTTCCATTTGCATTTTTAAAACCCGGCTGATGGCCTGGGAAGATTACCTCTCTCCAGCGGCTCTGGGCCACCACAGTCCCCACTTGCTCCCGCCTGCCTCCCTAGGTCCCTGCCTCTGCCCCCTCCTTTCAAAGAAGCCCCTTACCAGGAGCAGGCAAGCCCACTCCCACCAGGTCATCTGGAGGTCCTGAGAGGCAAGGGAGGGCTCTGAGGAAGGTGTGACCAAGGTGGACACAGGTCCAGCCAGCTAAGCAGAAGGAAGCTAGGACCCCTTTGAAGGTCATGAGCACTTCATCAGGACCCTTATCGAGTTCACTGAAAATACTCTCCGGGGAGTGGGGGCTGCATCCCCAGGCATGGGCAGAGGGTGGCACAGCGTCACAGGACCACGACAGGGTGCCCTGTGGGTTCATCAGACCGCCAGGAACGGCGCTGCGGCCTTGGAGGACTTTGAGGAACCTTCTGGAAGCAGCCTTAAAACAAACTGAAGAGAAGCCAGCCATTCAGTCCAGCACAGCGAACCCTGTGCTCTCAGCTGGGCCAGGGAGCACACTGGGTGCTGCCACTGCTCCTTAAAAACCAGCCTTTTCCTGGTCTCCTTCCCCCCACCCTCCCCCAGGGCTCCTCCCTCT
Organism: Callospermophilus lateralis; assembly: GCF_048772815.1. Lineage (NCBI taxonomy): Eukaryota > Metazoa > Chordata > Mammalia > Rodentia > Sciuridae > Callospermophilus > Callospermophilus lateralis. The sequence goes on along the minus strand of NC_135311.1, from coordinate 136,323,906 downwards.
CCGCCTTCCCTGGGATGTGGTGACTGGGCTGGACGTTTGCAGGCAGTGCTGAGCTATCCTTCTGTATTCATCTTTCGAATTTGGCCTCTGTCCCTAAGGCAGCAACTCAAACCCTCTCCACTTGGAGAGATCTCTGTTTGCAGCTCAGAGTGGCCCCCTTCACACCAGGACCTACCCCACCTTAATGTCTTCAAGGCTGGATGGAGCCACTGAGGGTCCTCTGTCAGACTCAGCCAGCCTGGCAGTGGGTCCCTTGACAGAGCAGGAGAGGCAGGTGGTGACAGAGTGGGACCTCACTCAACACCCCAAATTAGAGGTGGCCCACCTTGATTTTCCCCTTTTAAAAATAAGGGCTAGGGGCTGGGGCTGGGGCTCAGCAGTAGCACATTTGCCTGGCATGTGTGAGGCACCAGGTTCGATTCTCGGCACCACATATAAATACATAAATAAAGGTCTACTGACAACTAAATATAAATATATATATATATATATACATATGTGTGTGTCTGTATGTGTGTGTGTATATATATATAAATCAGGGCTAGGTGCTCTGGTGGGGGGCTAACGTGGGTTGAACCATGTGGGGCAGGTGTGGGCAGGTGTGGGGCAGGTGTGGGGCTTGGCGTTTCACTTCATAACTCTCCCATAGGCTGGAAGCTTCCTGAAGGCAGGGATTCTGTCTTGCCCACCTCCAGCACACACACTGTCCATATGTTATGAACTCCTGGCTCAGGGTCACCCAGTAGTGGCAATGGCTTCCCTTCTCTGGCTTCTATCACTAACACCTCTTGATCCTGCAGATGGGGGCTGGCCGCTGGTCCTCTTCTGAGGCAGCCTCCTTGGCTCTCCCTGGGTGACACCAATGCCAACACTTTCTGAGCCCTGATGGAAAGGGGCCAGGCCACTGGCCTTGGCTTCCAGCCCCCTTCTCCTTGTGGCCCTACGGCCAGGGGTGTCAGGCAAACAGTGTGCTATCGCTGGAGGGATGCCCGGTCCCAGGGGCTGGCAGGGCTCTGGGCTCTGGTGCCAGCGAGGTGAATGGAGAATGAGGGAGGAAGACACAGTTCCAGGAGCCTGAGCTTGGCAGCTCCCTCCGGAGGGTACCCGGGGATGCCCTCGAGTGTCCAGGAGCTGGCAACCTGCCAAGGCTTTGCCGACCGGCTGGAGAGGCGCAGGAGCACGGGCTGGGAAGACACTCGGAGAACCTCAGAACCTCGGGGGCGGGGCGGGGGCCTGGCCAGGGCCGTTTGCAGAGGCCGGGACTGACCCCCAGGGGTCGCTGCGCTACACGCAGCCCCCACCCGCCGGCGTTAGGAGCCTGGCTGTACCATTGCGCAGCTCCCGCAGGGGGAGAGGCAGCCACGGCGGCGCCTGGCGGCGGACTCCGGAGACGGCAGCACGCGGAGGAGCGCAGGCCTTCTCCGGCCAATGACGCCAGGTCCGGAGGCGCGGAGGCCGGAGGCACCAGTGGCGGGGGGGCGGTTCAGCTCCAGAGCTTGTCCCTCACACCCCCATACTCCGTGGTAGGAGCCGGGACCCAAACAAAGGCGGGCGGCGAATAAAAGGCGACCGAGGCGCTTAGTGCTCCGGTTGCGCGCCGGGGACCGAGATTGGCACCAAGCGGTCCGTAGTCTACACGCCCTGGAGCCGAGCGCGGAACGCCGGCCTCCTGCAGCCCCGAGGAGCTTCCCCTGAGACCCCCACGAAGGGACAACTCTGCGCGGCGGGTCCCTATCCCTTCGGCGGGTCCCCTCCAGCGTCCGCGGCTCTGCGCAGCTTAGCTCGGCCAGCCGAGGTGAGTGCGACGGCCGCCGGGCGCCCATCCAGTCTCGGGGCTGGGGATACATTGCTCCGAGGAGAGGGCAGGTCCTCCGCATCGCCCGCACCGTGGCCGGCGCGAGGCGCTGTGTGAAGTTCTCCCGCGCTCTGGCCAGCCCGGGGTGCGGGCCTCGGAGCCCCCGGGAAAGCCGCCGGTGGCGCAGAGTCCAGGACTTGAGCCCCGAGGCCGGGCCCCAGCCTCACACCAACACCCCGTGGAGTCAGGGCAGCCTCGATCTGCACGGGCGAGCTCGATGTCTAGAAACGGGCAGGCTTCAGACCTCCGGCCACCGGCTCGTCCCGTCGGGTGGACGTCTCGTTCCATAAAAGTTGAGCGTCGGTCTGAAGCCGCCGATCGGTCTGTCCCCCGGGCTTGAGCAGAGGGACATACGGGGAAGGGCTGTGGACTCCCCCTCCACCCACCCTTTCCTTAGCGCACTCGTGCTTTCGGCGGGACATTGATTGGGGCCCAATTAACCTGGCCGCAGGTACCGCCAGGTGCGCGTAGGGGCTCTGGGGTCGGCGGGCTAATGATGGAAACTGACATCTAGAGAAGGCGAATGAGGGTGGAGGTGGGGTGGGCAATGGGGCAGTAGCAGCCCCGAGGGTGGAAGAAAGATTCCCCGCGCGAGAGGCACCGAGTCCGGAGAGCCAACCCCGCCGCTGGGAGAAGTTTCCCCAACTCCCCAGGGAGGCCCGCCGCGGAGCTGGGAAGGGGCCTCCTCGGGGCTTCCTCCATTTGGCCCCTCCGCTCCGCGGCCAGCGCCCGCTTCCAGCGATCCCTCTAGAGGCTAGGCGCGGGTCCCCGTCTGTCCGTGCGCCCGGGTCAGCACCGCGGACAGCGCATTGAGCCGGCCAGAGAGCGGAGCAGTAGCCCCAGCGCGTGCCAACCAGCACACGCACACGCAGCCCATAGTCCGCGTGCACTCACATCCGTCCACGCACGCGCGCACACACCATGTACAGACCACTCGCGGATTATCCACGCTCCGATTCACAGTCCACTCGCAGAGTTACACACACACCCACAGTTCATAGGCGCATCATCCACATACAGACCCAAGATTGACCCGCATGTGAACACAGATCTCCCCGCCAGCTCGGGGAAGTGGACAACGTCTGACTCCAGGTCCACACTCGGACCAGACAGACTCACTGAGTCCTAGACTCAGAATCCACTACACGGGGCTCCACTGATACCCTGGGACTCACAGAGCCCCTCAGGCTTCAGGTGCACATATCTCACCCCCTCACTCTCCCACCCCTCCAACTCCAACCCCCACCCCCTGCACACGCGTCACACACACACACACACACACACACACACACCATTCCCTGCTGTGAGGCAATCAGCCCCCTCCTCACCTCCCACTTCAGACCTCTGAGCATCTAGGGCATCTGCCCAAGGAGGGAGGAGAGAGCTGGAAGCGAGTCTTGCAAAATCTTTGAAGCTCAGGGTCATTGTTTGGTTTTCCACCCTCTAGTCCACCCAACCTAGTCAGACCTGCCTTCTCCCACCAGGGTCCACTTTCTTTTCTGCACTTTCTTTGTCTCCCTGCCCTGCGTCCCACCAGTCCGTGTTCTTGGTCTGTCTTTTCCGCCGTCCTCCTCTTCTCTCTCCCACTTTCCTTAGCTTGAGTGGCGCAGTCTGCACTCCCAGGTGCAGCAGGCCCCGGGGAGCCGACTCCATTCTCCCAGGCTCGCCTCCTCCGCCGCAGACCCCACGTCTCCATTCCGGTCTCTCTGGAAGTCTGACCCTCCCCTGCCCATGGCCTCTGCAGCTTCTGGCTCCTTCCCCAGGGAAAGTCCCAGGGCTGGGTGCCTGAGAGGCCTCAGCTTCTCCGAGGAAGGGAGGGTTCTGGGAGGAGGTGGGTGTGGGGTCACAGCAAGCCCTGCCCAGGAAGCTGGCCTTTTGCAGGGTTTGTACCCAGGCCTTGGCTCACTCTTGCCCTTAAAGACCAGAAAAGGGATGAGAAAGGAGTGGTCCTGGTGGTGGAAGGACCCTGGGAGCGGAGAGGCCGGATCCTAGCCCCAGCCTGACCACAGATTCCCAGGGTGTCCTTGGGCAAACTACTTCCCTTCTCTGAGCTTCATTTGTAAAGTGACAGAGCTGGCTGGGGTGGCCTGTGGGGTCCCTTTGGGCCACAGTAACCTGGAACATTGATTGTCTAGTAAGTCCCTGGATTTAGTGGGATTGAAACTGTGGCTGTCACCCCTGGGGTTCTGGTACCTTTGTCATCTTGACCCCGAGTGAGGGATGTTCAGATGATTCCCTTAATAGAACAGAAATATCAAGTAATTCTCCTAAGGTTACCCGCTGAAGTACCATCTCCATGAAGGGGAGGCAGGCACTGATCCGACTGTCAGATCGGATCAATGAACCACCGACTCCGTGGTGGAAACGTGGTGAATGGACAGGGAGGAGATTAAACCCGGTCTCTAGGTCCCGGAATGCCTGGAGCCATGGTGACGCCTTCTTCCTACAGTTTAGACCTGCCTCCCTGTGTCCCCCTCCCCTCTCCTGCACCCCGTCATTCAAAGGCCGATGGAGTTGTCTGAATTAGGGTCCCTGCTCCCAGGAGGCAGACTCTTGGCTGGTTCTAAATGACCCCAGGGAAGGGACAGGCTGAGTGCACCTCTGAGGTCCTGCCAGTGGGTAAGGACCTTGCAATCAGCTCTGGGTCCCTGAGAGTCGACTGATCGACTGCCTGCAGGTTCTCATTTGCCACATCTGTGGCCAGAGGAGAGGCGGCGGGTGCCAGCATTTCTCAAACCACCACGAGTCAAGGAAGAGGGGGTTCCCTGAGGCCTGGGCCCGCCCACTGTCAGTCATAAAAAGCAGCAGTGGTGACGGTGGCAGTGGTCGTTGATAATGACAGTATTTTTGGCGTCGATGACCATGTGGGCATTACTTTCATCGGAAGCTTGGTGATCAGCCTCTGGGGGTCCCTCCCCCTCTTTGCAATTATTTCCTCGCCTGAACCCCTTTGGACCCCTCCCGGCACCTAAACGTGGAAGAACCGTCCACCCAAACGTGGACAGGGAGGCAGGAGTGTTCAGATGCCTGTCCTAGCCAGGAAAGGCTTTGTCGTTTGGAATCCTCCTCCCTGCCCACCCTCCCCCCACTGGAGCATGTTTCTGCCAGAGGAGCGGAGAAGTGTCACCGTCTGTCAAAACACCCTCCAAGCTGGATTCCAAAGCACCGAGGCCCAGGGAAAATAAATACGGAGCCCTGTCAGCCCGAAATAGAGACGGGCGCCCAGGCTCGGATCTGCATCTCCCACGAGCTGTGTCCCAGGCAGACAGGACAGCGAGCAGGTCTCCTCCGAGGGTGGACAGGACAGTGAGCAGCGCTCCCCACGGGATCCCAGGCGGTCTCCTCCCAGGCCAGGGCAGGATGCTGTCCGGACTGGTCCAGGGAAGGTACCGGTGGGAGCTCCCTCCCGGCCTGGCCACAGGACCAGCTGGCCACCTGTCCTCGCCATCCGCTGGAAGGCGCTGGTGGGAGGCTGGTGAGTAATGCGCGTCTGTGAATTAGTCAGAGCTCTTCGTGGAGGGGCACCATGCAAGGCTGGCGGCCTCCGGTCCCTGGCCCACAGTGGGCGGCTGGAGATGACAATACCAGGAACAGTGGCTGCCACTGCTGAATGCCTACCGTGTGCCAAGTGCCAAGGATTCACAGACACTGTCACTCGAGCCTTGCAGCCACCTTGTGCCACAGGAATCGTTATCTTCACTGAATGCATGGGAAAGTCTGGGTTCAGAGAAGTGAAGGGACTTGCCCAAGGTCACACAGCTTGGAGACCAACCTCGGGTTTTGATCTGAATGAAGCAAAAATCCCCGTTTCCCCAGTATTATGCATTGTTTCTAGTTATGTGTTCATTTGTTCATTTTTTTGGGTGGGCGGTGGGTCAAGAAACTCACAGTATGATGGGGTATTTTTTTAGATTTTTTTTAAAGAGAGAATTTTAATATCTATTTTTTAGTTCTCGGCGGACACAACATCTTTGTTTGTATGTGGTGCTGAGGATCGAACCCGGGCCACACACATGCCAGGCGAGCGTGCTACTGCTTGAGCCACATCCCCAGCCCCGATGGTTTTTAAAAGAATATAAATTCTGCTGACAGCAGTTAAGACCAGTGCTACCACCCGGCTTACCTCTCAGTGGCCCGGGCCCAGTGCCTGAGGCTTCTGAGCTGGGGCTGGGCCTCACCTGTGCATCTCAGGCTCTGGCCCCCACTTGGAGAGCCCGACCCGCCTCAGGCAGGAGCCCACTGGGGAGGCTGGACTAGGAAACACACCTCGAAAAGGTCACCACTGCGAGAGGCCTCTGCAGATGGGGAAGTGCCTTCAGAGAGGGCCAGTGAGCTGCCCGGCATCACACAGCACCCTGGTGCCAGAGCCAGAGCCTCGGCACCCCGGACTGGGGCTCTTCCCACCTAACCTCACTGGTTTTCTGAATGTGTGTCTGTGACCCCAGTGACCTAGCACCTCCCCTGCAGGGCAGAGGGGAAGTGCTGCGCACCAGTCCTGACGCCAGCCTGCCCGCCCTTTCCTATCCAGGTCATCACCATGAACAGTGACCATTGTGAACCCAGGACAGGAGCCGGGTGCCAGCCACTGTGCTGAATGCTTTGCAAACATTAGCCACAAAGAGCTGCATGTTAGTCAGAGCTCTTTGGAAAGGGGCACCGGCCAAAGCTGGCGGCCTCCGGTCCCTGCCACAATGAGAGGCTGGAGCTGACCATACCCACAGGAGCTTGGGAGCAGCTGCCAGTTGCCGAATGCCTACTGTGTGCCTGCAATCCCTGCAGCCATCTAGAGGCAGGTCTTCTTATTCCATTTCACAATATAAGGCACTGAGACCAGAGAGGTTGAGTCATGTGCCCAGGGTCACACAGCTTGTAAAGGGGCAGGTGGGGCCAGCAGAGCTTCTGCTACCAAATTTACTCTGGGAACGAGGAAGGGGAAGGCTTGGAAGCAAAGCCGGGGGAGGAGGCGGCGGTGGGCAGCCCGGGGCTATTTATACTAAGCCTCCCAGCCCTGGCAAGCTTGCTGGCATGTGTACCCGCAGCAGCTGTGTCCCTGCCAGAACCTGGAAGGAGCTCAGTGCTTCTGGGACCAGCCACTGGAGCACGTCACCGAAGCGTAGGCTTGTGACTGCTTCCCCCCAAGCCCCGGGGAGAACCGCGGAGAGAGCAGTCCCGCGAGCTGAGCGGGCACCCAGATGGTGCCTTCGCCTCCTCCCTCTGTACGCCCTCTGGTAGAACCAGCCTGCGAACCGCGAACCGGGGCAGTTTGGAACTGGCCATTGGGTGGCAGACTTGAGTCTTGAGACGACTGGGAACAAGGGGTGACTGGCGGGGACAGTGAGAAGGGCTGGTGTGGGCTGAGATGCTCGCAGGTGCCACCCAGGTCCCTTCCAGAGGTCACTCCTCGGAACCCGAGAGTGAATCCTGGGAGCCGGTGTCCAGGACCTCCGACCCCCTCTGTGAGCTCTGTGCGCCAGCGTGACCCGGGAGTGGACAGTGCCCTGCCCCCAGTCCCAGGACCCCTTTCCCTGGAGCAGAGGCAGTGGGTGGGGAGTCACGGCCCAGGTGGCTCCCAGGGAGTGCGAGGGGCCCCTGTGTGTTCTCTGGGGCCCAGAGGACACCATCCAGGCCAGCAGCCTCCCAGGGCCGAGAGGCAGGTTCCCAGGTGGTGCCCCTGAGTGGCGGGGCTCGCTCCCCGGCTCCCCGTCTTGGTGGCAGAGCTGGGTGCCGAGTGGAAGGCTCCTTCCCGCCCCACCATCTGCTCCAAGCATCCAACACACACTGGCACCTGGATGCGTGTCCTTTGCCAAAGCTTGTTAAGAGGAGACGCAGCTGCCAGCAGGAAGCCTCCTGGTCAGCCAGGTGGTGAACTTCCACTCCAGGGAAGGTGGCTGAGGTGGGGCTTGGGGCCAGGAAGGTTGAGCCAGGTGGTGTCCCTGGGCTGTGTTTCCTGACCTTTGCACTCTCCAGAGGATTTCACGTCCTCTCCCCTGTGGGGACTTCTGGAATTTGTCACGACACTGACAGGGACGATAGTCAACCTATTTTGCTACCTGGGCTTAGAGGTTTTTATTTTTGGGGGGAAGGGCACCAGGGTTTGAACTCGGGGACACTCGACCACTGAGCCACATCCCAGCCCTATTTTGTATTTTATTTAGGGACAGGGTCTCACTGAGTGGCTTAGCGTCTGGCTTTCACTGAGGCTGGCTTTGAACTCGCGATCCTCCTGCCTCAGCTCCCGAGCTGCTGGCATTACAGGCGGGCGCCACCTCACCTGGCGAAGGGCTCAGAGTTTTGTAGCTGTTATTCCCCTCGTCCTCATACCTGCCCAGCAATGGGACAGCCTCACCGTCACCATTTTAACAACGGGAAATGCCACTCAGAGACTGAGCAGCTGGCCACTGAGCCGCAGAGCTGGCACGAGCCCGGGTGAGCTGTCCACGGGAGTCAGGAGCAAACTGCCACACCGTGGCCAAGACCCTGGCTTTGGCCTCTGCGTGAACTTGATTTGAGTCTCGGGGACAAAGGCCGTTGAAGGCGAAGCATCTTTTGAATTCCTCAGTCATCGGGGTAATTTGTACGCGTGGACTCGGGCTCTGTCCCCGGTGACAGGGTGACGGGGTTTGGCCAGTTGCTCCCTGAAGCCAAGCAACCAAATGGATCACTTTCCAGATGTCCATACGTGGGCAGCGGCTGGCGGGCTGGCAGGACCTTCCTGGCTTTCACCCGATGGCGCCCCCTTCACCCTCTGGACGGGCCTGCAGGAGGGAGTTTCGGGTTGAGCAGCGTTGGCTGGTTTTAAAACATCATCTTGCAGCTTCACAAAGGCAGGATGTAGGTTTCAGCTCCTCCCTGCGACACAGGCGAGAGACACAGGCTAAGCCAGAGAGGGATCGGGCTCTGCAGAAGCGTCCGCTGCCGGAGGAGGAGGAAGCCCCTCCTGGTCTGGCCGAGGCTCGAGGCTCGGGCTGCGGGTGCCCTCTGCAAGGCTGCCTTTCCCACGGGTTCTTGCAGAGCCTCGAGCAGACGATCCCAGAGCAGCTGAGCCAGGGATCCGGGACAAACAGGGACCCGTCCGCGAGAGGCATTCGTGGGCATTAATGAGGCTGAGAATGGATCTGGGGTGAGAAGGTTCACGGAGCCTTCGGGAGGACCCCGATGACTTAACAGGACAGCCCTGGCTCTCTAGGGCCAGCGCCCGAAGCGGGTGTGAGGATGGGAGGGGCCACAGGCAGGAAGCCATGGCCTGGGGAGGGGCTGTGGCCTTGGCAGTCAGCTTTGATGGGCAGGGCCTGACCCCAAGTGCCCACAAAGGGAAGCTTGGCGTCCCCACCTGCCCAGGAGATCCCTGGGGAGGGGACTTGGTTCTAGATTAGAGTCCTGTGCATCTTCCCTCGAGGGTGGGGGTGAGAAGACCCACTAAGCCCAGGCCTGGGGTGGGGGGCTGCTCAGAGGGTGCACTTGGAGGGAGTCACTTGGCAGAGAGGGACAGCTGACCCCCCACTGCCACCAGCTCTGCCTGGACAACATTTGAATGAGAGTCCCTTCACTTCATTCCCGCCCTCACCTGCCTGAAAGACCGAGTGGACTCCTCTGCCCTCTGCAGACCAACTGTCCAGCACAAGGAGGCCCAGGCTTCCCGGCCGGCTCCCCCGCCCTGGAGTAAATGCCCAGGGTCAGGGTGGCGAGAGACAGATCCCGCCCTCTCTGCGCCTCCCACCCCTCCCCACCTGCGGGCCCTCTGGTCATGGGTGCCCGGCTCCTGGCTGGGCAGGATTTGGGACCTAGAAGACTACAGGGTAAGGAGGCCCCCAGGACTCAGACCCTGCGACCTCCTCCTCTTCCCAGCTGCCTCCTGCCTTCTCTCCTGTCACACTCCTGGCCCTTTGAAGATGACAGACTCAGAGGCCTAAGAGTTCCTTGAGACCCATTTGACAGAAGGGCAGACTGAGGCAAAGAGAGGGGCAGACTTGCCCAGGTCACAGACGCAGGACAGAGCCCCTTCACCACGGAAGGACTGGGCAGGGGCAAGCGGGGTCCAGGCTGGGTGGCGCCTCCCTGTCGGTGGGGGAGGGGCGGGCTGGGATCCCTGGGCCTGGGGGGCGGCTTCACGGGGTCTCTCTTGGGCTTTGGGGCTGGAGCAGTTCTTGGTGCCTGAGGTCTCAGCCTGCCGGGCGTGTTTGGAGAAAGGCAACGGAGGCAGGGGTGCTGGAGGGTGGCCGCCTGCCCCAGCGAGCTGGTCAGCTCTGCCCAGACTCCTGTCTGTCTGCTGAGGCCCCGGCTTGTCACCAAGGGTGCACACTGTGGGGGGCTGCAGCACACTCCCCACCCTGGCAAGGGCCTCCCAGCTGGTCCCAGATGCGGAGGGATCCGGAGCCCACCTCCTGGACTTACCTGCCCCCAGCCACTCCTGAGCTGTCAATGGTCAGTGTGGCCAGGAAGCCCTCCCAGAGCCACTGCAGGGGCCGGCACTTCAGGGAGCTTCCACCAGGGACACCTGGATGGGGAAGGTGGGCGTGAGTCCATGAAGCTGCCCTTCTCCTCCCCTCCCGGGGCCACTGCCCTGCTGGGCTGTGCCTAGACTGGCCACACCACTGGGGCAACGCTGAGTGTGTGTGTGTGTGTGTGTGAGTGTGTGTGTATGAGTGTGCGTGAGTGTGTGTGGGTATGAATGTGTGTGTATGAGAAATAGTGTGTGAGTGTGAGAGTGTGTATGAGTGAGGGTGTGTGAGAGAGTGTGTATGTATGAGTGTGTGTACGAGTGTGCATGAGTGTGTGTATGAGTGTGCATGAGGGTGTGTATGATTGTACATGAGGGTGTGTGTGTGAGAGTATGTGTGGGTGTGAATGTGTGTGTGTATGAGTGTGTGTGAGAAAGAGTGTGAGAGTGTGTATGAGTGAGGGTGTGTGAGAGAGTGTGTGTATGAGTGTGTGTATGAGTGTGCATGAGTGTGTGTATGATTGTACATGAGGGTGTGTGTGTGAGAGAGTATGTGTGGGTGTGAATGTGTGTGAGTGTATATGAGTGTGTGTGAGAAAGAGTGTGAGAGTGTGTATGAGTGAGGGTGTGTGAGAGAGTGTGTGTGTATGAGTGTGTATGAGAGTGTAAGTGTGTGTATGAGTGTGAGAGTATGTATGAGTGTGTGTGTGAGTGTGAGAGTGAGTATGAGTATGAGTGTGTGTGTGCAGGCTCCCACGCTGGTGCGGGTGGTGAGGGCTGCCTAGGGCCGAGAGTTCCCAAGCGTCAGGCTCAAATGAAACCTACCGGAGAGAGAGGGCTGCGCTTGTCAGAAGTCAGTCCAGACGGGTCCCTTTGCCCCTTAGCCTCAGTTTTCTCGTTGGCAAATTGGAAATCTTTCCTGGGAGCAGAACCTGTGCGGATCCGTCTGCGAGCTCTCGGGGGCTGCTGCGCAGCGCTGTCGCTCAGTCCCCCAGGAGATGGAGGACAGGTGAGGGACGGCTCCGGCTCAGGGACGCAGGCCTGAGCAGCTCTGCCACCTCCTCTCGGGGCTGCCCTCCTTAGCACTCCACAAACCCAGGTGGCCGCGGATGCGGGACCCGGTACTCTCCATTCCCCACGTTCCCACTTTCTCCCCACCCAGAGCCAGTGGTGGTGGCTCTCCTCAGGCTCGGTGCCTGTTCATCTTGTAGCTGCCCATTTCCTGTCCAGCGTCTCTCTGGGAGGTGCCCAGCCAGGGGGACCGTTGTAACACCCTGGACCCCGAGGTCGTCTGGTGTGCTGGGTTAGGGGAGGCACGGAGGCTCCCAAGGCCTTTTACAGAGCTAGGAACTGGCTGTGACGGCACCCAGCGCCTGACTGTTGGGCTGTGCACCCCTCCCACTATGCAGTGGCTCTGAAGGGGGATGCAGGGACCCTCCCCACCGTCTGGCTCCCCTCCCTCCACCTTCCCAGTGGGTAGGACAGGGCCAGAGGTGCAGGGTGCAGAGGGCCACCCCTCCACCCACCATCTGCAGGTGGGGGACTGCCCAGCCAGTGATGCTGAGGGACGCGTTCCATGTCACACATCAGACTGGTGGAGGGAAAGCATCCACTCCAGTGCCCAGGCCACTTCTGCTGCCCCAGGCGCCATCCCCTGCTTCCTTCCCCTCTTCTCCCTGAGCTTGCAGGAAGATGCAGGCAGGCGGAGCCGAGATTTAGCGGAGATTCGAGGAGAATTGTTTTACATATTTGCTAATCGGGCTGAGCGAGAGGGCTCGAGCTCATCAGCCAGGAAGGAATCCAATTTGGCGTTTATAGCCATGGTTATTGGTCATATATCGTGGGATCTTTTTATTTTTATTAACCCAGCAATCTGGGGGCTGGGGAGCCAGACTGCCTGCTGGGCCCCCAGGGACCCTGGTTCTGTGGCCAGAGTCACCAGCGCCACATGAGGCTCCAGGCAGTGGCTGGGACCTGGGAGAGAGAGGTGGTGGGAGGGACAGACTTTCTTCCCCTCCAGGCCAGGGACGTCTGGGCGGCTGCTCCTTTTCCACGGGCTCTGTACAAGCTGCTGGTTTGATTAAGCTTTTATTGTCCCTTTTTTCTTTGGGCTCAGGCTGTTCCCAGGACGGCTAGAGCCAGGACTGTCAGGATGAGTTGCGCAGGGAGAGGGGGAGGGAGTGGGGTCATGGGGTGGGATTCTTCTTGGCGCAGAGCTCTCGCTGGCTGCAGGGACAGCTCTGACACCCACCTGCTGAGGCCCCCATCCAGCCCAGCCCTGGCGGCTGCCTGGTGTAGAGCTGGGTTCCATCAGAGACAAGTCACTAAAGCACCTAGCAGGTGCAGTGCACGGTAGAGCTTGGTGGATGGCCTTACCCCCTCCCCCACCCGCCCAGGGCCTGGCAGACAATCCCCACTAGGTGGTCCATGTTCTTCCTACCAGAAGCAGCTGGTTGGCAGATCTGGTTGGCTGTTTGCGGCCCCCTCTCTGGTCACAAAGTTCTGTTCCTGGTCCAGATGCCACCATTTCTTCCCTCCCCATGACTGGAGGAAGAGACCCTCCGAGGAGTGACCCCAGCCAGAGATTCAAGAGTCTGCCTGCAAAGCTCCCAGGCATGAGCCCTGTGGGGAGAGGCCAGAGCCCAGAGGCCAGCATTCCCTCTGCAGCCTGCCCTCCCCTGCTGAGGGAGTCCCAGGAGGGAGCGGGGAGCACTCAGAGTTTAAGTGAGTTGTCTGGAATCTCTTCATGGACTCAACTCCCTGATTCCACCTCTGAGAGCGATCTGGGGTCTGCGTGTGGAATTTGCTGCTTTTTTTTTTTTTTTTTTTGCATTATTAGGGATTGAATCGGGGAAGTTCTACCACTGAGCTACATCCCCAGCCCCTTTTAATTTTTTTCCCCTTAATTTTGGGACAGGGTCTTGTTAAGTTGCTGAGGCTGACCTCGAGCTTGCGATCCTCCTGCCTCAGCCTCTGAATTGGTGAGATTTGGAATCTGTGTTTTAAGAAGTGACTCTGACTCACACTGAAGTCCAGGGGCCTGTGTGGCAGAGAGGAGGGTCCGCCCTGCTGACTGGTAGACCTGCCCGCAGGCAGCGGCCAGATTTGTGACTCTTGCCACCTGCGAAGTTCATAATTACCCTCCTGGCTGCTGTGCTTCAGCCAGGGGAGGGGACGTCGCCGCGCCATTTTAATGATGGGGAAACAGACTTGCCTACAGCCCCTGGCTAGCAACAGCGCCAGACTTGAACCCAAGTCCGACTGCACATCACCATCACCCCCCATTGGGCCCTGGTTGCTTTCCTTCCGTGATAGCCCTCTGGTGTTGGGGTAACCAGATCTGCCCCCAGAGCCTGCGGGAGGGAGCACACAGCGTGGGGGAGGGCACCGAGGCTGCTGGGCCCAGTCTTGTTAGGTCCCTTTGGGGGTTTCCCACTGTTCCTTCTGAAACATCGCCCAGAGCGGGGCGTGTTTGCCCTGGTGTGTTGTGCGGCTGTGTCGGGGAGTCAGCGGGGAGGCCAGCTGTCCTGCATGCTCTCCATCTCTGAGCCCGCCCTTCCCGGGAACCGAGGGGCCCTGGTAGGCTCCAGTAAGAAAGCCCTGCTTCTCTTTCCCAAGAGGATGGCCGTGGGCATCCCTGGACTTCCTGCAGGTAGTGGGGCCCACGGGGAGCTGTTTCTGGTGGGGGGAAGGGCACAGGCCCGTCTGGGCCAGCTGCTGTCACCCAGCCAGGGCTCCGGGCTGGGCAGGGAACTAAGACGGTCCACACCCCTCCCTCTGTGGATCCTGGGCATCTCCCTGATTGGCGGCCTTTTTCTTTTGAGATTCTGGGTAGGACCTGGGACTTGAGAAGATTCTGGAAGGGCCCTAGGGTGCAGGCGGCAGGCCGGACACCCAGGAGGGCCCACCCTGCAGTGCCGTCTGAGTGGAAAGGCCGGAGAGCCACGAGGCTGAGGTCTGAGTTCCAGTCCGTAAGGCTCAAGGCCAGGAAGGGCCAGTGTTTCAGCTTGAGTCCATGGGCCAGGAAAGACCACTGTCCCCACCCGAGGGATGGCAACAGTGTCCCTCTTCCTCAGCCTTCCTGTGCTGTTCAGCTCCCCAGTGGGTCGGAGGGGCCGTCCACCTGAGGGGCCGCAGCCTGCTGATTTCAAGGTTCATCTCACCCCAGACACCTGCGCAGACACACCCAGAACCCTGTCCTGCCCCGTGTCCGGGCACCTGCAACCCAGGGCACTTGGCACCTGCAGTCAAACCATCCATGAAAGGAGCCATCACATCCGGGTTCCACCAAAGGAAGGCCAAGTTCCAGTGTCTGGCGGGGACTCCCTTTATGCCGTGCACGGAGTTGAGGTTTAAGAGCTCGTGGGGACGCGCACAGTGTCTTGAGGGCATCCCGCTGCTCAAGGCCCTTGAGGGCTACCTGGAATAGCAAAAGAGAGCCTGGGCTTTGGGATCAGTAGAACTGAGGTTTTTACTCTAATTCTACCTTATTGGCTGTGTGACCATGACGGAGTTACTTGACCTCTATGATGATGATTTTTCCTTCTGTAAAATGGAGATGTTCGTATGCCTGCCTTGCTAATGTGAGGATGACCGAGGATAGGTAAAGAATACTGGGCACACAGTAGGTGCTCAGCTAACTGGGATGCTACTTTTATCCTAAAGGGTGTCAGAGTGTCTGTGTTGAGCTGGCTGGGCATTGGCTTCACACCACCTGTGTGGTTCTGACCCACTTCTGCCCTCTCGTTCCTAGGGCTTCTCCAGTCTCCGAGGCTGAGATGGAGCGGCCAAGTCTCAGGGGAGGGTTTGGGATCAGGGTGAATATCTGGATTGGTGGGAATATCTGGGTTTAGGACAGTGATACCTTGGAGGGACCATGGCCTCCTCCTGATTCCACCTCATATGAGCTGGATGCACAGGAGGGGCAGGCCATGATCAGGAGACAGACACAGTGTCCCCACTGCAGCATATCATAGGCAGATGCAGGTACTCAACTCAAGAGCGTGCACCTTGAACTTCTGCCCAGATCTCTCCACCCAAGGATGGGAGAATCAGAGACCCCAAGAAGTTCAAGAAGCAGAGCTAAGCCAGGGAGGCAGAACCCCCGAGTCAGGAGGAAAAGGCTGATGAGCTCCTAATTGCCATTAAATTATATATACATATACGTATTTTAAGTCAAATCTGCATGTCTAATGTGTTTTTTTTTTTATTACATTTTAATATTTCCTGGCTGGGATGGGGGAATGGAGAAGGAAGGGTTCTATCATCTGATGCCTATAGAGGGGAGTCATAAACAGGGCCCTAGACAGACTCTGACCTGGGGACCCATCCCTGGAGCACTGGGGAGAAGAGTGGGCTACGGGATGTCCCCACTGCCTCCCACCAGAGCCCCTCTGCCCAGATGGCCGGTCCCTCTGGCCTGCTAGTTCAGATGCCTTTCCCCTTACACTTTAGACACAGCTCCCGGTTTGGCTCATTGAATCTGTATGCCCGCTTCTCCAGGCCTGGCTGTGCCCTGGGGCTGCCAAAAACCACCCCAACTGGGCGGGGGCTGGAGCTCAGTGGCCGAGCACTTACCTGGCATGCGTGAGGCACTGGGTTCGATCCTCAGCACCACATAAAAATAAACAAATAAAATAAAGGCATTCTGTCCATCTACAACTGTAAAATAAATATATATGTATATATATACCAAACATTCATATATAGTATGTATTCATATATACAGTATGTATGTATGTATACATTCATATTTGTAAAGTTACTTAAAAAAAACAACTACCCCAAGATCCAGTGGTGGAGCAGGATGAAAACCACCAGCCAACAGCCCTGGTCCCTCGACCCTGGGAATTACCTCCCGACCCCTGGGTCTGCTTCCCCATGTGCGAGTCCACAGAGTTGGACTAGGACCCCTGAGGGTCCCTTTGGCTCTGATGAACCATGCCTACTTCCCATTCCTTTCAAGACCTCTCTGTGCACCTGAGGGGCCCTGGAGATCGCACAGGCACCCACCACTGAGCATCTGCCAAGTCCTGTGTCCCAGGTCCCGCCGGTTTCTTGCTGGGCTCCTTGCTGCTACTACTGAAGCCAACTCTGCTTGGTTTCCTCCTTGGAGGACAAAGCCCCCTCCCACGCCCATTATAGTAACTCTGCAAAGAGTTGAAGGCTGTTGCAAATCCCTTCCACGCGCACACACACACACACACACGTTCTATTTTTAAATAACATTTACTTCTGATTCTAAAAGTAAGGCTGCACTTGATCATTGCAGAAAAATTGGGGACAGGCAAGTATAAAGGGGAGTATAAATTCACCATAGTCCTCCCAAACTGCACAGCCACTGCAAATGGGTTTTATTTAAGATTACACATATGGGTTGTTGTTTTCCTGTTATAAAATTTGGGTTTTGCTGCAGATGTGGCCTTGGGCCCCTCCAACCCTTCACCTTGAAATGGGGTGGAGTCTTCCTTCCCTGGTGACCACCATTGCCTTTCCCAGAGAGGGAGACCTGGAACCCTGGATGTGTGTCCACTTGGTTCAGGGCCTTGAAAGACAGAGTCAAATTCCGACTCCCTCTGTGTGTAAGAGGGACAGCGGACAGGGTCGGAGGGTGTTGTCACTGAGAACACCCCAAGCCCCCCCACAGTGGAGATCACCAGGACCCCATCCTGCTCTGGGCTGTGTCAGCTTCGAGGGTGCCTGGGGAGCCACCCTTTGCTCCTCTGCACCGAGCAGCCAGAGCTCCTTGTCAAGCTGATCCATTCTGTCACCTGAGAAAGGAAGACAAATTCGTGATCTCTGTCCTCCAGCCTGCACGGAGGGGTCAGGGGTGGAGGAGGCGACGACTGGCTGAGGTGGGGGGGCCTCAGCTTGAGTGGGGGGTGGGGGTGGAGGGACCCTTGGGCCGGGCCTGCCCTCCTGGGGGTGTCCCAGCCGGAGAGACCTGGGCCTTCACCATCTCTCTTCAACATGGGTAGACGGGGCCCCAAGAAGGGGTGGGACATTACCTAGGGCTGTACGGAAAGTTGGTGGCTAAGGCTGGCCCAGAGACACGTCAGTGGGCCACCAGACTGGATGGCCACCCTCGTGGCAGCTCTTGGTTTCAGGGGTGGACCGAGAAGGCAGGTGTGGGGGCAGAGGGTGTGACACACCAGGGACTCACCGAGTCCTCCTCTCATGCTTCTGGATCCTCCCCAACCCAGAGGGGGCCGCACTCCCAGGTGCTGACGTCGCCCGACATCTCCCTTGTCCTTCTGTCCAGGGGAGGGGTCTATGAACACTGACCCCAAGATGGTCAGCGCCTCTGTGTCCTTCACTCAGCACACCTGACCTCCTCGCCCCCCAGGGACCACGGTGGCCCAGCCCCATTGGCTCCAACGCTGTGGGGCTCTGGCTGGGGGAGGGGGCTCTGCCCAACTTTCTGCGGAGGTTTCAATCCCACAAATGCTGTCTGCAGGTCACGGAGTCACATATGGGATGTTCTGGGACTATTGCTGGGTGCTGCTGTAGTGTCCCTCCAGAGAGGGCCAGGCCACTGGCTCTCCTACTCCCAGAAGACGTGACAGCCGGGGTTCCTGCACGTGGGAGTGGGGACTCCCCGCAGGCAGTCCCGCTCACACCTTTCCATCACACGCTGGGTGACACTGCTGTCAGCTGGCTTGTCAGAGGGAGCTCCTCCCGTGGGTGGTCTCTGCCTGGGCTGGTGCATGGGCTGCTCCGGGGCCCCCGCCCCCCATGGCAGCCAGCTCCAAGCAGGAGCTCCTGGCCGCGGAAGCTGCACCCTGTATCACTCAGCCTTGGGAGTCACAAAGCGGCACCGCTGCCGTAGAGGGTCCCTCAGGCCCACCCAGATTCCAGGGGAGGAATGCACACATTCCCTCTGGAGGGAAGAATACCAGAGTCACCTCCTGAGATGAGCTGGTGGGACAGAAGACACTGCCGTGGCCACCTCTGGGAAATACACCCTGCTGAGTGGGTCTCGGGGAGTTCGCAGCCTCCGTGGGGTAGAAGAGGAAAGCAGAGCCCTTGTTTCCCTGCCTTACTCGCACTGTGACCAGCCTGCAGTCGACGTCACCCTCCCGCCACCTCTGTAGTGAGTACCATTGTCCCCGTTCTGCAAGAGGGAAGACTGAGGCTCAGAAAGGTTACGCTGCCTGCTCTAAGTCACACAGGATCTGCACTGAAGTCTCTCTGCCTCCAAAGCCACAGATCTTGCCACTGCCATACTCCTCTTGATCTCTGTCCTTAAGTAATTTTTACTCCAGGCAAATTATGACAAGGGTGGTGGGGACACTGGGGCTTCAGATCTGGTAAGTCTTCTTAGCAGAGATGATACTGAACCAGGCTTGGACAGCTGAGGTAGATTTGGATGACTCTGGCCGGGACCACAGCCCTGGTGGGGTCACAATGGGAGAGAGGGGGGCCTCCAGATCACCTGAGGAGGGTTGTGCCGACTCAACCTTGACCTCTGACATCCTCACACACCAACACATCAAACTGTACTCCCCACAAGGCGGGCTGAAGTGGAGGTCGAACTGGTAGACTTAGTCCCGAGGAGAGGTACAAATGTGGCCTGCGTCTGCTCCTTTACCTGAGGGGAGGACTGAGGAGGCGGCTCCAACTCCACCCTCCACCCTCCACTGCCTGCACCCCCCACCAGCTTCTGAGCGGCCACCTGTGAGATGCAAACTGGGCCTCAGGACATTTGCATCCCAGGCACCCCGAAGGCCTGCTTTGGGACACCTGGCGAAGATACTGATAGGAATCTTGCAGTCACAGGAGTCACTGTGCTGGACGCCCCTCCTCTCCATCCACCCCAGAGCCCCACCCTAGTCAGTTGCTCCCTTCTCTGTTCCCCTATTTCCTTCTGTCTCCCCACCACCCATTCTCCTTTTTCCGTCTGGAATCTCTCCAATGTCCATCTCTTGCCCTGCTTCCCCTCGCCCTCTCTTCCTCTGGACTGACAGCAACCCTCCTTCCCCCCTTGGACAGACCGTCTAATTGAAATGGAGCACTCCAGAGAATGTTAATAGGAAAGAGCATTAATTAGCCAGCTCTGGCATAATTAGCTTCCTCGTCTCACTGCCTGGCGTCTAACTGGATAATGAGTCTCTCCGTCTAAACAGAAGGCAGGTAGGACAAGGGGACAGGCCATGCCCAGCGATGCTAGAAGGTGTCCTGCCTTTGGGCCACCCCACCGGAGCCCACAGCCTGGCCAGCCTTGCCCTCTCCTGCCAGGCCCTCCTGGTGCTGGTGCTCAAATCTCAGGATGCAAATGCCTGGTCCCTGCCAGTGCCCAAAGGTTTGACGTTGCTGGAGTTGCATATTAAGTGGTCTGGGCTTCATAAACAGTGGCTGCAGCTGAGCATCCCAGAGAGGGGGTGGGGAGCTACTGAGAGTTCTCCAGAAGAGCTATGACAGGCACCAAACACTGGCACGGCTCCCTGGGCAATAGCTGTGCAGGTTACAAACCCTGGAGGGGAGAAAAATTATATATGTCTATCTACCTTCTTTCTATCTATCTATCTATCTATCTGAGACAGACAATTCCTAACGTACTACAAAGATACTTTTGGTCCCACAGTTGTGTGAGGCAGGAATGACTGGACACCTCCATTTTGTAGAGGACAACTCTAAAGTTCCGAGAGGCTCACTGCCTTGCCAATATTCACTCTGCCAGGACTCCAACCAGAGTCTGATTCTAAAGGTCATGTTCTTTCCCTTCTACCCTGAAGGTACTTATAGTTGCTCAGTAAATAAAAGTGGTTGCTGTGGAGTCACAGTGTACCTCAGCCTCAAGTTCTAAAGACAGAATGTAACCAAAGATTGGAAAATCATGAGTGGTCAACATTCTTGCACATTCCTTACCCAGAGAGAAACATCTTTCCTGTTTGCAATTGGGCTGTAATTCACCTCTTCCTGTGGCCTTGACAGCCAAGATCTAGTTGGCAGAGGTGATGGGCAAGAACCAGGATTCTTCTGTTTGATGCACGTGTGGATGAATCCAGTAGCATTAAATGCCTGGTTGACGCAGTTCCAATATGGTATTACTATTGGGTTAGGAGTGTGCGGGTTTGGTACCCCAGGTAGGACAAATCCCGCCACAGGGCACTATCCCCTCCCTCTCCCAAGGCTGCTGACGCTCTCCCTCTCCTGTAGGCTATGGACTCTGAGGATGACCCCCTGCTGCAGGACGTGTGGCTAGAGGAGGAGCAGGAGGAGGAAGAAGCAGCAGGCGAGGCCTTTAGCAGGGCCCAGAAGTCGAGGCCCCGTCCTGGGGCAGGGGGGCAGTGTTGCTGGAGGCGCTGGACTCTGCCTTCGGGGCCCCCAGCCACGGGCTTCTGGAGTACCCTGGGCTGGGCCTTCACCAACCCGTGCTGTGCGGGGCTGGTGCTCTTCCTGGGCTGCAGCATCCCCATGGCCCTGTCGGCCTTCATGTTCCTCTACTACCCGCCCCTGGACATCGACATCTCCTACAACGCCTTTGAGATCCGCAACCACGAGGCCTCGCAGCGTTTTGACGCCCTCGCTCTGGCACTCAAGTCCCAGTTTGGATCCTGGGGACGCAACCGTCGCGACTTGGCTGACTTCACCTCTGAGACGCTTCAACGCCTCATTTCGGAGCATTTGCAGCAACTGCATCTCGGCAATCGCTCGCGGCAGGCCGCCAGAACCCCGCGCTCGGTTCCCGTGGCCACCTGGGACACCTCCGCGGCCCAAAAGCCAGCAGCCAATCGGAACAGGCGTCTTCGGCGTGACGCCCCGCCCCTGGCGGATCTGGCAGCCAACCAGAGTGAAGTCCCGCAGGACCCTCGGCCAGATCCGAATGGACGACGCCAGCCCAGCACCACGCCCCCCGCGGCCGTCGCGGCCAATCAGAGCCGCTCCCGCCGGGGCGCCTCGCGCTGGGACTACTCACGCACCTACGTGAGCGCCAACACTCAGACGCACGCGCACTGGCGCATCGAGCTCATCTTCCTGGCTCGCGGCGACGCGGAGCGCAACATCTTCACCAGCGAGAGGCTGGTCACGATTCATGAGATCGAGCGCAAGATCATGGACCACCCGGGCTTCCGGGAGTTCTGCTGGAAGCCCCACGAGGTGCTCAAGGACCTGCCGCTGGGCTCCTACTCCTACTGCTCCCCGCCCAGCTCGCTCATGACCTACTTCTTCCCCACCGAGAGGGGCGGCAAGATCTACTACGATGGCATGGGCCAGGACCTGGCCGACATCCGGGGTGAGCCCTCCGGCCGGGCTGCGCCGAACCCTGGCCCTGGTTTACTACTTCTGAGGCTTGTGGGAGACTGGGTGGTGAGCACTGCAGGAGGGCAGCTGGGCATGGCCAGGGGAGCTGGGCATGGCCGGGAGGGACATGGGGAGGGAAGGTAAGGGGAGTGCAAGAAGGAGGCAAAGAGGGAGGTTGGGGTGCCCGCTTGGACTGCAAGATGTTGGGATTTATGTTTGGCCACAGAGGGTGAAAGCCTGGTGGGGGTGCTGGAGGTGGATGCCTGCTGGGGAGCAGGAGGACCAGGGATCTGGTTAGAGAAAGATAGGACACAGGCTGGGGTTGGAGGAAGACTGCGGTAGGGTTAGTAAATTAAGGATTGGACTTGAGGAATAGTGGGGCAGGGCCACATGAGGGTTGTGGGTGCCCGACCGGATTTGGGTGTGCCTTTTAAAGGCGGGTGTGGTCGGGGAAGAACCCTAGGAAAGGACCCTGAAATAGGACCTAGATGGTGGAATTAGAGGACCACAGAGACTGGGCCTGGGAATTAGGTGGGGTTCAAACTGCAATGGAGAGGTAAGCTTCGTGGGAGGTGCATGAGCAGGCCTGGGGGTCTGCGCTCCCTGGGACGCTGCGAGGTCTTTAGACCATACCTCTGTCCCATTAGTGACCTTTGAGCAGCCTGAGTGGGATCTCCCAGCGCTTTAGGAAGGAGTGAGATTGGGGCTGGGGTTGGTGGCTCAGTGGCAGAGCTATCACCTAGCATGCTTGAGGCACTGAGTTTGATCCTCAGTACAACATAAATGTAAA
The DNA here is from genome assembly GCF_048772815.1 of Callospermophilus lateralis. Classification (NCBI taxonomy): domain Eukaryota; kingdom Metazoa; phylum Chordata; class Mammalia; order Rodentia; family Sciuridae; genus Callospermophilus; species Callospermophilus lateralis. The sequence goes on along the minus strand of NC_135311.1, from coordinate 136,301,580 downwards.
ATAAAGATATTGTTTCCACTTAAAACTAATATATATATATATATATATATATATATATATATATATATATATATATATAAAACAAGAAAGGGGTGAGATGGTGAGGAGGGCTGCTGGGAGTGGTGGGAGCTACTTGTGGAACTTCCCCACCCCATCGTGCCCCTACAGGCTCTCTAGAGCTGGCCATGACTCACCCTGAGTTCTACTGGTACGTGGATGAGGGCCTCTCTGCAGACAACCTGAAGAGCTCCCTCCTGCGCAGTGAGATCCTGTTTGGAGCACCCCTGCCCAACTACTACTCGGTGGATGACCGCTGGGAGGAGCAACGGGCCAAGTTTCAGAGCTTCGTGGTTACCTATGTGGCCATGCTAGCCAAGCAGTCTACTAGGTAGGAAGTCCAGCCACACCCCGGTGTGCCTGCCTTTGTGTGTACCAGGGAAGAGCCAAAGGAGGATAGGGAGTTGGTTTCCATATGCCTCTTACTGATACCCCAAGTTCTCTTTTTCCACGACCTTTTCCCAAGAAATCTTTCTTCCCGAATCAGGGGTAGAACCAGGTATATCCTTGCTGTCACTCTTGACAAGTGAAAGACCCTTTTACTTACTTAGTGCTGATGGGTAGTGAAAAGGTCAGCTTTGAGAGACGTAGGAAGTCCTAGGACCCTTGCCCTGAAGGGCTTGGATTTTGCTTTTCTTCTGAGATGGTGCTACAGATCTTTCTGGAAAGATCTTGGCCAACAAATGAGGAATTTCTCTCTGCCTTTAATACCCAGGGAAATAATGAGCAAGTAACTTCATTTCTCTTGGCATCAGTGTCCCTGCTTATAAAACTGGGGACTATGATTTCTGTTACCCTGGTCATTAGGAAAAGATCCGCTAACAAGTGTGAAGGTACTTGCTTTGGGATGGTGTGTCCAGGAATATAGCCAAGTCCCTCTCCTCCAAGACAGGAAACATCCTGCTGGGTAATAACGCCACTGTCTTCCAAGTCCCTGCTCTGACAGGACAGGCACAGGAGGAGTCAGTCTGCTGAAATATCCTGTTCCTTCTGTTGCTCATCTATTATATTGAGCAGCTACTGCAATAATCAGAGCTAATGTTCACTGAGGATTTACTCTGTGCTAAGCCCTTTATAGGCACCATCTCATTTAATCCTCACATCAATCCAATGAGGTGAGTGCTCTTATGATTACCTCCATGTTACAGTTGTGGAAACTGAGGCACAGCACAAGTAAGTTGTCCAAAAATTTAAAGTTCATCAGTGGTGGAGTAAGATTCACATGCTGGTTTCTAATTCCAGCCCTCTCCCTTGAGTTTTTAATGACAGTTTCTGCACTACAAGCTTTCTGTCCCCCTTCTTCTTTGCCAGGAAAACTCCTGTTCCTCTATTAAGATCCATCTTGGGTAGCATTTCCCTGAGGCTGGATTAAATGCCCTCTCTACCTGTTTCCACAGGTATCTCTAATGGGGTTATCACTAACGGTCAGATCCCAGTTACTCCACTTAATTGTGAGTTTTGGTGAGCAAGTTCACCTTTCTGAGCTACAATTTCATTATAGCATTTGTCACTCTGTTTTAGTTGTAACCCAAAGTGCAGTCCTTGAATTGGCAATATTAACATCACCTGCGGGATTGTTAGAAATATGAAATCACAAGCCCTTCCCCAGACCTGCATCATTTCTGTTATTTTTTTGTGCATTAAAAGTTTGAGAAAGGTCTGATTTGTGCGTCTTGGTAGAGTGGGAGTTTGGTGAGCCTGGCTCATTTCTGTAAGAATGACCCCCCGGCCAGTGTCGGCCACCTGGTACTGAGGATTTATCTGAGGAATGAATGAATACATGAATGGAATGGAGGTGCCCCCAGGAGAGGTAGCTGAGGGGTTAACTCAGGAAGCGTCTGCAGGATTTTATATACAAACAATTTTCTCTGCCAAGGCATTACCCCTGCCCTTAGGGGAAAAGTCCCTCTCCCTGTAGAGCTTCACAGCAGGAGGGACAGCCAGGCTCTGTGGACTTGACTTTAGTGTCTTCTTTTCAATTAACACAGTCTTTTCTTATGATTCTGTTATTGGTGATCCCAGAGATGACAGCGTGCACCTTGACTTAGCACCAAGTCACGCAGACGATCACACTGCGTGTAACACCAGAGTAACACCAGAGTCCTAGCGCACTTTCACTACCTTCGTTGTTCCTCACCTTTGCATTTTTGTCACGTTTTTAAATTCTGTATACATTTTAAACTTTATAAGACATTCCATTATTTTACAGAATCTGCGTTCATTTATATTTATTCACATAGTTACCTTTCCTGTTGCTTTTCATTACTTTCTACAATTTTATGTTTCCCTCTGGGATCATTTTCCTTGTGTCTGAAAAACTCTCTGTAGTATTCTTTTAGATCAGGTTTGCTAGTGGTAAATTCTCTCTTTTGTGTATCTTAAAAACATCTTTATTTTTCTTTCGTTTTGCTGGTCTCGCTATAAGTTGACAGTTATTTTCTTTTGCTACCTCGAAGATGTCACTCCATTGTCGTCTGACTTCCATCAATTCTACAGGAAAGTTGGCTGTGTATCTCTTTTGTCGTTCCTTTAAATGATTGTCTTTTTTCCCCATCGGGTTTTAAGATTTCTATTAATCTTTGGTTTCATTGATTTTACTATAAAGTATGTTGGTATAGTTTTCTGCTTGGGTCTCAGAGCTTCTTGAATCTGTAGGTTGATTGTGGTAAACAGTATTAGGAACTTCCTGGCTATTATTTCTTCAAACATTGCTTCTCTCTTGTTCTCTGTACTTCTCCTTTTATGACTTTAATCTCACAAATGCTACACCTTTTAATTAAGTTCCATGTCTTCAGTGCTCTTTTCTAGGTTTCACCTAATTTTTCTCTTTCTATGCTTTGGTTTAGTTATTCCAAATCACTAATCCTGTCTTCTCTTGGCTCTAATCTGCCATTTAACATCTATTAAGGTGTTAATGTTCTGTGTTTTGTTGAGAATTTGCATTTGATTCTTTGTTACAGGTGTACATCACTGGTGAAGTTCTTCATATTTTATTTATTTTCTCCATAATCTCCTCTCTGTTGTTAAACACACTAATTATAGTTATTTTAAAGTTCTTATCAGCTGATGTGAATATATGAGTAACACATGCATTTGTTCCTGTAGTCTGTTTTTTTTAATATTTATTTTTTAGTTATAGGTGGTTCAAAATTGATTGTGCACACATCAATTTGTACAGCATTTGTCTTTATTTTTTTACTTTATGTGGTGCTGGGGATCAAGCCCAGTGCCTTACCAAGCTGGGTGAGCGCTTACCACTGAGCCACATCCCAGCCCCTGCAGTCTGTTTTTTAACTTGGTTTTTGGTCATGTGCTCCTATCTGGGTTAGCCTGGTGACTTTTACTACATGATGGACGTTTTGTTTAAAAAAAAATGCATAAGTTCAAGTGTTGTTATTTCCCACACAGAAAGCTTATCCTTCTCTCCACTGGTCAGAGAACAGTGTGACTGATCACCTTGAACAGTTACTGCATGGAGTCAAGAATGGTTCACGGCCCTATGTGTTTCAAGTCTACCTGTAGTCGGCCCTAAGTTCTCTAGGATTTTCAACTGAGAATTAGTGTATTCTGTAAAGTCCCTCCCCCTGGTTCCAAACTCTAATTTTTATCTCTCAAAGCTTCGAAAACAAAACAGGACAAAGCACCCTGCATTTTCTCCTGAGCTTAGGTACTTTAGCCTCATTTCCCAGATAGCTGGTGTCTTCAGCAAAAGTACTAAGGGAACACTGGCTGGTGTTCATCTGGCTGGCAGGTTTTACCCAAAGCTCTACTAATTTATCTGATTTCCAACCGAGATTTTCAGCCCTCTGCCCATGTTCAGAAGTAGCACATGCCTCCAGGGTAAAAGCAGCCACTCAGCCTTTTCCAGGTTCTTCCCTTTCTGCAGTCTAGCCCTGCCCCCCACCCCTGTCTATTCCTTCAGCAGCTTTGCTGTCATCAGATGATTTTTTTCTTTTTTTTTTAAAGAGAGAGAGAGAGAGAGATAATTTTTTTTAATAAATTTTTTAGTTTTCGGCGGACACAACATCTTTGTTTGTATGTGGAGCTGAGGATTGAACCCGGGCCGCACGCATGCCAGGCGAGTGCGCTACCGCTTGAGCCACATCCCCAGCCCATCAGATGATTTTTATCTGAATTTTATCTGACATTTTAGTACTGCAGGCCCTCTATACCCTCAGATTCTGCAGCCTCAGATTCAACAAGCTGAGGATTGAGATTATTCAGGGAAAAATTGCATCTGCACCAAATATAGTATGCTTTTTTGTTATTATTTCTTCATACAGTACAATTACTGACATATTGTTCACATTGATTTAGGTATTATTAGTGATCTAGAGATGATTAAAATATGCAGAAAGATGTATGTAAATTATATGCAAATACTATGACATTTTATTTAGGAGCCTTGAGCCTCCCTGGATTTTGCTATTGGAGGGGTGAGCTGGGGCCAGTCCATAGACACAGGGGACCACTGTGGTTCTAGGCAAGACACTGGTCTTCCATGAGCTGCTTCTTTCTACTTGAGAATAAGTGTTTGGGCCTATGTCTTTTTAATAGCTGGCAACTAGGAAGGGCTTAGCACTTAGGAGATGCTCTGCAAATGCTCTACAGATTGATGTGTGAGCAAATAAGTGATTGATTTAACAACTAAGCTATTTAACTTAACGAAGTAGGTAATCCTGAGAAATTTCCTACTGGGCTTTGGTATGTTTCTTAAAAGTTCATTGAGGTCTAATTGACATATAACCAACTACACATACTTAAGCTTTATAATTTGATTGGTTTTGATATCTGTATATACCACAAAACCTCCCCTGCAATCTAGATAGTGAGCACATTTATCACTTGAAATATGTTTCTCACGCAGTCCTGATGATTGGTCCATCATGCCTCCCCATCCCAACCTCTGGCCACCACTTTCTGTTTTCTACAATTATATAGTGGTCTCCATTTCCTAGAATTTCCTATATATGTTACGTGGTATGTGCTGCTTTGTTTGGCCTTCCATGTATCAACAGCTTATTTGGAGTGCTGAGTAGTATTCCCTTGTACGGAGATGGCATATATTGTTTATCCATTGACCGATTGATGGATATTTAAGTTACAGATAAAGGTGCAATGAACCTTCATGTATAAGCCTTCATGTGGACATATATTTTCATTTGTCTTAGGTAAATACTTAGGATTGAAATTACTGATCATATGGTAAGTGTAAGCTCTTTTTTGAGAAACTGCCAAGTTGTTTACCAAATTGGGTGCACCATTTTATATTCCTACCAGTAGTGTATGGAATTTCAGTTTTACATCTTTTCCTGTGCTTCTATTCAGTGTTGTAATGGAGATGCTAGCCAGTGCAATCAGGCAAGAAAAAGAAATAAATGTATCTGAACTGGAAAAGAAGAAGCAAAACAGTCTTTATTAGCAGAAAACATGAATATATATGTGGAAACTTCAGTGGAATCTAAAACAACAACAGAACAAAACAAAAAACTTTTTACACTGATCATACCTGAAAATCTGGTAAGGTCAGTGTAAAAAATTTTTAACTATTCTAGTAAATGTCTAGTGGCATTTTACTGTATTTCCCTAATTACTAGTGGTTTGGGTATCTTTTCTGGTATTTATTTGACATCTGTTTATCTTTGGTCAATTTTTGCCCATTTTAAAATTGGCTTTTATGCTTAGTATTATGATGTTCCATTCTGAGGTAATCTTTATATTTTTATATATACAAACCATGGATTGAGGTGGATATCTTATATGGATATCTGATTGTTCCAGCATCATTCTTTGAAAAGACTGTTCTTTCTCCACTGATTGCTTTTGCACCTTGGACAAAAAAATCTATTGTCCATAGATACATGATTAATCTATATTTTTTCATCTACACACTGGAGCACAGTCTTGATTACTGCAGCTTTGTACCAAGACTTGAAATTAGTGTTAGTACTTCAACCACATTCTTCATTTTTAAAAATTTTCTAGTTTCCAGTGGACAAAACATCTTTATTTTATTTTTATGTGGTGCTGAGGATTGAACCTAGTGCACCGCATATGCTAGGCTAGCGTGCAACCGCTTGAGCCACATCCCCAGCCCCAACACATTCTTCATTTTTAAGTCGTTTTAATTATTTTAGGTCCTTTGCATTTTCACATGAATTTTGGAATCAGTTTATGTGTTTCTCCAAAATCAGTTTACATGTTTCTGCTGGGATCTTGAATATGATTGTGTATAATGCACAGATTGATTTGAAGTAGAACTGACATCTTAATATAGAGTCTTCAAACCCACAAACAGAATATAGCTGACTTCTTTTGCCAGATTTACCCCCAACCATTTCATATTTTTTATGCTATTGCAAATGATATTTTATAAATTTCAATTTCTAATTTTCATTGCAGTGTGTATAAATATAATTTCTTTTGGGTTTTGTAACCTTGCTAAGCTTATTTGTTCTACTAAGGATTTCAAGGGGTTTTTGGTTTGGTTTTGTTGTTTCTACATGTATTTTCATGTTTTCTGCTAATAAAGACAGTTTTGCTACTCTTTTTCCAGTTCAGATACATTTTTTTCCTTTTTCTTGCCTGATTGCACTGGCTAGCATCTCCATTACAACATTGAACAGAAGTGATGAGGGTGGACATCCCTGTCTTATTCCTAATAGAAGTATGCAGAGTTTTTTGCTGGTGTCTTTTTCTCAGGTTTAAGAAGTTCTATTCTACCTAATTTTCTAGTAGTTTTTTTTGGGGGGGGCGGGGGGGTCTGGTAGGTTTTCCCACATTTTTTCCTGCATATAGAGAAATGGTCATAATTTCTTCTTTTTTAATATGATGGATTGCATTTGTTGACTGCTTTTTCCTGAGATAAGGCCCCTTGGTTAGGATATATTATCTGCCATATAATGTTAGGTTCTATTTGTATTCTATGTTCATGGATACATTATGTTTGTGATAGATGTTGGACTGTCCTCTTTTGTAATATCTTTGTCTTATTTCTGGTATCAGGGCATTTCTTGCCTTACAGAATGATTTGGGAAGTATTCTCTTTTTTTACTTTATTAGGGAGTTTATATAGAGAGAGTTGACAGTATTTCTTCCTTAAAGGTTTCGTAGAACTTATCAGTGGAACTGTCTGAGCCTGCAGTTTTCTTTATGGAAAGTTTTTTTTTTTTTTAAAGAGAGAGAGAGAGAGAATTTTAATATTTATTTTTTGGTTTTTCGACGGACACAACATCTTTGTATGTGGTGCTGATGATTGAACCCGGGCTGCACGCATGCCAGGCAATCACGCTACCGCTTGAGCCACATCCCCAGCCCTGGAAAGGTTTTAAAATACAAATCAAGTTTTTAAAAATATAAGATTGTCAAGATAATGTTTTTGTGTGTGAGCTTTGGTGATTTGAGCTCTTCATGAAATATGCCCATTTCATTTATATTTGCAAATTTGTTGGTATAAAGTGATTCCTAACATTTCTTTGTTATCTTCTTAATATTATAGGAAGTATAACTGCCTCTTTCATGTGTTTTTTTCCCTCTTTTTCCACGATCTATCTAGCTAGAGGCTAATCAATTTTATTGACTTTCTCAAAGAACTATCTTTTTTAAAATTGATTTGCTCTTTTTTCCTGTTTTTCTATTTTATTGATTTATGATTAGATTTTTATTATTTTCTTTCTTCTGCTTACTTTACATTTAATTTTTCCTTGTTCTACTGTTTCAAAACAGAAGTTGAAATCATTGATTGAAACTTCTCTTATTTTCCTTTTTTTATTCTTTTGATGCACGTGACAGTAGAGTGTATTTTGGCATACGTGGAGTGTAACTTCCCATTCTTGTGGTTGGTACGTTATATGGAGTTACACGATTATATATTCATATATGAACATAGGAAAGTTATGTCTGATTCATTCTATTCTTGTTCCTGTCCCCATCCCCTCTCCCTTCCCTTCATTCCTCTTTGTCTAATCCAGTGAATTCCAAACCCCCCATCACCATTGTGGGGTAGCACCCATATATCAGAACATTCAGCTTTTGGTTTTGAGGAATTGGCTTATTTCACTTACCATGATAGTCTCCAGTTTCATCCATTTACTGGCAAATGCCATAATTTCATTTTTCTTTATGGCTGAGTAATATTCCATTGTGTATGTGTATGTGTATATAATGTGTGATATATATATATGTATGTGTGTGTGTGTGTGTGTATCACATTTTCTTTATCCCTTTATCTGTTGAAGGTCACCTAAGCTATGGTTTCATAGCTTAGCTATTGTGAATTGAGCTGTTAGAAACATTGATGTGGCTGTGTCACTATAGTATGCTAATTTTAAGTCCTTTGGGTACATACCAAGAAGTGGGATAACTGGGTCAATTAATGGCTCCTTTTATGCTATACTTGTTTAGTGCTATAAAGTTTTTCCTAAATACTACTATTTTAGTATATCTCACAAATTTTGATATTTTGATTTTAATTTTCATTTCAGTTAAAAATACTTTCTATTTTCCCTCTTGATCTCTGTTTGACCCATGTGTTATATGTTATTTAGTTTACAAATACCTCTTTTCTATTTAATTCCATTGTAGTCAGAGAACATACTCTGTATGACTCAAGTCCTTTCATATTTGTGGACTCTTGTTTTATGGCCTGTTCTAAGATCTGTCTTGTTAAATGTTCCCTTTGCACTTGAAAAGAATGTATTCTTCCATCATTTGATGAAGTACTCTGTGCATGACAGTGAGGTCAAGTTGGCCGATTGTGTTGTTCAAGTCTCCTGCATCCTCACTGGTTTTCTAATTGTTCCAGCAATTATTATAAGAGGAATATTGGAGTATTCAGCTATAATTGTGGATTCATCTATTTCTTTTTTCATAGCTTTGAATTTTTGTTTCATGTATTTAAAGGTCTGTTATTAGATGCAAAAACATGTAGTATTATTGTACTCTCTAAATGAATTGACCTATCTTCATTTTAGAATTCTCCTTCTTTATCCCTAATAATGTTCTTTGCTCTGAAATTCACTTCATTTGTTATTAATATAAACACTTCAACCTTCTTTTGGTTCATGTTAACCTGGTATGTTTTTTCCTGTCCCTTTGCTTTAACATGTTTATCTTTATATGGAAAGTAGATTTTTTTTTTTTGTAGGGAGTCTGGTCTTCACTTTTAAAAATCTGCCTGACAGTCTGTGCCTTTTAATTGATGTGTTTATTCACTTACAGTTAATGCAGTTATTGATCTGGATTTACCTACGTCTGCCTTATTTTATTTTTTCCTAACTGTCCATTTGTTCTCTGTTTTTCTTTTCTTCTCTTTGGGGTAAACTGAGTATTTCTCGTGTTTCTGTTTAATCTCCTTGGTTGGCTTTTTAGCCGTAACTTTTCTTTTAGTGTTTGCTTCAGGATTCATAGTCTCCCTCTTTCACTTATCACGGTGTACCTTCAAGGGCTGTTGCACCACATCTAACTGAACATCACGCGTGATGATAATACGCTGCTGTCACCCCTCCTGGTCTTCACGCTCGTCGTCACACATGTTACTTATATCACAAATCTCACACTCTCTTGTGATCTCAGAAGTGGCCAGTAATCTTTTAAAGGTACTTGAGTAAACAATAAGAAAATTTCAGGGGCTGGAGTTGTAGCTCAGTGCTAGAGCACTTGCCTCCCATGTGTGAGGCAGGGGTTCGATTCCTAGCACCTCATATAAATAAGCAAATTAAATAAAGGTCCATCAACAACTAAAAAATATTTTAAAAAAAGAAAACTTCATGTTTCCATTCACGTTATTTCAGTTTGGGGTGCCTTTGTTCCTCCTATAGCCCACATTCCTTACGCTGTCGTGTGCCTGCCTGAAGCCTCCTTTCTCCTCTCTGAGGGGTGGGTGCGCTGAGATCCATTTCATCTTTGGAGCACCTGAAAGTCTTTATTTGCCTTGGTTTTGAAATAGATTTCCTGCAGCATAAAGAATCCTGGGTTTGGAGTGTCCCCAGTGTGGAAGGGATGTTGACGCACTTGTTTCTGAGTGTATTGTTTCCAGTGAGGAGCTGACTGTCACCCTCATCTTTGTTCCTCTGAATGTGACATGTCTTTTTTCTCAAGTGCTTTTTGAGTTTTCTCCTGGTCCGTGTTGGTGAGCGGTTGGGTTATGATGTGCCGCGTTGCACTTTTATCTGAGTTTTTGGTCTGTGGCGTCTATTGTTCGAGTTTCTTGGATCCGAGAGTTTTCATCAAGTCTGTAATTTTTTCAGTCAACATGAATTAGGCCGCCGAGGACAGCAAACCAGGGCAACCGGCCACTGTCCCCTGTCTCCCGGGGTCACACCTGTGCTGCCTGAGGTCCACGGTCCGGCTTCGCCTGTTTCCTCAGGGTCTTGTTGTCGTGAATCCGCTGTCCTTCCCGGCCAGTCACCCGTCACTCGTGGTGATGCTCTGGAGCACAGTTGGCCCAGCCTGGTTTTCCTTATTAGAAATGGGTTACGCACACTCTGAGCAGCCGTGTGAAACCGAGTGTCCAGCGGCCCGTTTCAGGGTCAGCTTTGCTGTGGATGATTGGGACTGGAAGGTGGCCCCGGATCTGGACTGTGCCTGAGTCGCCGGGAGACTTTAGCAGATGCTGGCGGCTCAGCCCACCAGACCTCTTTGGCGTCTGGCCCGGAGGGCAGGGTGTCTGGAAGCCCCAGGCGATTCCGATATGGAGCCCAGGTGAAGCCTGGAATGGGCGGGCTCCTGGTCCTTCTGGGGTTCACACCACCTTGGATCCCCTCCCATCTGTCCTCTCGTGTCCTTCCCCCAGCAAAGTCCAGGTGCTCTACGGGGGCACAGACCTTTTTGACTACGAGGTGCGCAGGACCTTCAACAACGACATGCTGCTGGCCTTCATCAGCAGCAGCTGCATAGCCGCCCTGGTCTACGTCCTCACCTCCTGCTCAGGTAGGCGCCTCCCCCGGGCCGGCCCTCTCCCCAGGGTGCTGCTGGCCAGAGCTTCTCAAGGGTGCCAGGGTGGCCTTGAAATCCAGGGTGTCAACCCCGGCGCCCGGCTCAGAAGCCACCTGCCACCCCGGGCAGGCAGCCGAGGTCCAGAGGCAGGTCAGGTGGCACAGAGGGCCTGGCCCCGGACGTCATGCAGTTAAGGTTTGCCCCTGCTGTCTCCTTGGGAGCCTTGTGCTGGGGAGTCTGGGGTGTTGGGCTTGGCCATGAGTCATTCTGCAGGCTGTTTCTGTCCCAAGTCAGCTGCCCTTTGTCCCTGTCCCCGTTTGCATGGCCACTCCGATGCTCACCGGCTCCTGCCTACTGCTGTGTGTGGTTGGCTCCGTCCACCAAGTGGACAAGGGAGGGAATTGCCCTCAGAGTGGAGGAGGTGCGTGATCGTCCACGCCGTGGTGTTGTTGGGCACCCGCTGCGTGCCTGGGCCGTGAGGTGCCCAACAGGCACCGGGCCTTCTCCGCCCAGCCTGGGCTCCTGTGGTCGCAGACTCCACGAACGTGACACCCGTGACCCTCTGCGAGTACTTGAGACAGCCTCTGCCTGTGTGGGTGGCTTCCCCAGGCACTCCAGCCTCTCACCCAGCGTCACCCAGAGTCACCCTTGGGCGTAGAGCACTGAGACTGTCGGGAACAGATGGTGGTGAGGGCATCCAGGGATGAGGGCCAGAGGCAGGGTGCGGCTCAGGCCAGGGACGCCAGCAGGGCTCGTGTTCTGCGAGGGCCCCTCTCACCCCGGGTGCCCCCTGCCCGCCCAGTGTTCCTGTCCTTCTTCGGGATCGCCAGCATCGGCCTCAGCTGCCTGGTCGCGCTCTTCCTGTACCACGTGGTCTTTGGCGTTCAGTACCTGGGCATCCTCAACGGGGTGGCAGCCTTCGTGATCGTGGGCATTGGTGAGTGGCCTTGGGAGCTCGGCCCTTCCCCACCAAGGGCCTTCTCCCTGGATGGCAAGCCTGGCCTCCACCCGATCCCAGAGCCCTGAAGTGGGGGTTAGAATACGAGGGGTGACGGAGGGTGGCAGGTGCTGGGCAGAAAGAGGCGAGGCTGGTGGGAGCCCCGGAAGCGAGGGACGGAGGCTGAGATCTGGAGGACCGCCGGGTGGGCACATCGAGTGGGCCTTTGCCCACTGCAAGCTGAGAAGAAGACCCTGGGGCCTGGCGGGAGCTGCTGGGGCTGCTGGTGCCTGGGCCTGCCCTGCAGCCGGACGCCCTCCTCAGGTGTGGACGACGTCTTTGTGTTCATCAACACCTACCGCCAGGCCACCCATCTGGAGGACCCGCAGCTGCGCATGGTCCACACCATCCAGACGGCTGGCAAGGCCACCTTCTTCACCTCCCTGACCACGGCCGCCGCCTACGCGGCCAACGTCTTCTCCCAGGTGGGGGACCTGCCCCATCCTTGTCCCAGCCTCCCTGGCCCCCTGCGGGGCTGTCCCCGGCTCTCTGTTACCCCGGCCCGAGTGTGACCATGCAGCCTGGGCCTCAAGGCACTTGCCCCTTGCAGTCTGCGTCCACCCCTGACCCGCTACCGAAGCCTAGCACAGGCTGGATCTGACACCACGGTGGCCTGCGCCTCGCAGGGGCACGGGAGGGTGCGCAGAGCCCGCAGATCTCCCCTCTGTCACCCAGGTCTCAGGTGTGATCCTCCCGAGTTCCTGACAGAGGCTGGGGCCAGAGAGGTTAAGGGACTTCCTCCACACCGCACAGGGCCACCTGGGCCTAGGGCTGTCCCCACCCTCTGTGCCACCTCCTCATCCCTGACGTTGCTGCTGTCCTCTGGCCCGTGCTCCTGAGGGGGATTGGGGGAAGCGGTGGGCTGGGGCCACAGTGCTGAAGGAACCCGAAAGGCAGTCCCAGCCATGGTGACAGAGGTGCAGAGCACATCTGGCCACCGTGCGTGCCCTGGGATTGTCCAGGCCTCCTGGAGAGCCATGCAGGGGGCAGGCAGGTCCGTTTCAGGCCTGCTCTGTGTGACTTGGGCTGGTTGCTCAACCTCTCTGAGCCGCGCGTTCCTCACTGTGAATGATTCTGGGAGTGGAACGAGAAGGCTGTGAAGTGCCTCTCGTGGCTCGTCTGGCACATGCCCAGGAAGGTTCCTGTGGGATTCTGGGGCTCCTGTCCCCGGGCTCCCTGCTTCCCTCGGGTGGCATCTTCCCTTCCCTTCCCCCGGCCAGCGCAGCCAGGTCTGGAGGGAGACATCTTCCTCGGCTCCTTTCCTTCCTCTGGTCCCGATGGCTCTCTGGGCAGTGGGCTGCAGGTGGACAGGGGCCTCTGCCATCAGGGATAGGGCTTTCACCAGCCACCGTCACCTCACCAGCCCTCAGCCCCTTGGCCAGCTCCATGTCCCCAAGGCCAGCGCTGGCGTACCACCAGCAGCCCGGGCCTGAGTGTCTCTGCGTGTGTCCCTCCGCGCCCCGTCCAGATCCCGGCCGTGCACGACTTCGGCCTGTTCATGTCGCTGATCGTGTCCTGCTGCTGGCTGGCCGTGCTCTTCACCATGCCCGCCGCCCTGGGCCTCTGGAGCCTCTACCTGGCGCCCCTGGAGAGCTCCTGCCAGGCCAGGTGAGCCGCCGTGTGCTTGCCTGCAGAGCCACTGCATGGCACCCCGTCTTCCAAAGCCTTGGGTTCTTCATTGAGCGCCTGCTGTATGCCAGTCCTGGGCCAGGCAGCGGGCAAAGGTTGTGTTAGTCACCTCTGGTGCCCGCTGTGTGCAGGAGGCCCCAGCACCATCTACACAAACTGTGACCCACTGCTCGCCCCCCCCAAAACCCGGGAGCTGGGTGCCTTCCATGAGGGAACAGGCTCGTGTCCCGGGTGCCCGTGGCCTCTGGACTCCAGCCACACCCCGCCCTCTCCATAGTTGCCACCAGAAGTGCGGCCGCAAGAGCTCCTTGCACTTCCCTGGGGACGTGTTTGCCACCCCTCAGCGGGCCGGGGGCAGCCCTGGCCAGGGCCCCATGCCCTACCTGGACGACGACATCCCCTTGCTGAGCGTCGAGGAGGAGCCGGGTGAGAGCCGTGCAGGCCTGGGAGGGGCCGCTGGTGTGGGGAAGGCCGGTCCCAGTGGCAGTGGCCGAGGCAGCCCATGGGGTCCTCACACGCTGGCCCTCCCTGGAGAGGTGCACGCCAAGAAGGCTGTGACAAGCCACCACTCTGCCCTGGCAGTGTCCCTGGAGCTGGGAGATGTGTCGCTGGTGTCCGTGCCCCCAGAGGGCCTGCAGCCGTGCCCTGGCAGGGGCAGCCGGGACCAGTTCCTGGTGCAGCTGCAGGAGCTGCTGAACCACTGGGCCCTGTGGTCCGCCGTCAAGAGCCGCTGGGTGGTCGTGGGTGAGTCCTCCACCCCCTGCCTGCGTCACCTGCAGCCCAGCACGTGCTCCCAGGAGCCCACTGCAGAGGTGAACTGGAGGTTGGAGGCCTAGGCGGAGCCTCCCTCCCTGAGCCTCTCCTGCCTGTGCAGAATGCGGCTGGTCCCACTGTGGCCACAGCTGGTCACTGCGCTGGGCACTAGTGCCGTACCCTGACGCTGGCCTTGGCTAAGCTTGAACCCCGGCTCTGCTGCCTGCTGTCTGTGGCTTTGGCTGTGTCAGCCTGGGGACCCCCAGTTTCCTCTTCATCGTGGACAACAAGAAACACATCTGGTGAGACGCCATTAGGGCTGTGAGGGTCGCTACAGAGGCCCAGGCCAGAGCGCTCAGCGCGCGCCCAGCACTGACTTACCCGCTCCTTCAGCAGCAGGTTGGAATTGGGTGCCATCGGGTGGTGTGCCAGCCCCTTGAGAGCTATGACACACTGAGAGGCTGGCTGCTCACCCAGTGACTCTGCATGGCACAGTCAGCCCCTGCCCTGGGGACGAGTCCCCAGGAGGTGTCACCCACAGGCTGCCACACTCCCTTGCCCGCTCCCTTGGCTGCCTGGCTGTGGACTTGCTGCTGGGCCAGCCCCACCTAGTGGAGCGTCCCTCCCGCAGGGCTCTTCGTCTCCATCCTCGTCCTGTCCCTGGTGTTCGCCAGCCGCCTCCGCCCCGCCAGCCGCGCCCCCCTGCTCTTCCGGCCGGACACCAACATCCAGGTGCTGCTGGACCTCAAGTACAACCTGAGCGCCGAGGGCATCTCCTGCATCACCTGCTCAGGTGAGCGCTCCTGGCGCAACGCCACCCTCCGCCCAGCGCCAGACTGTCACCTAAGAGGTGTGAGATCCAGGCTCCGCGTCACTGTGTGACACCGGCCTCTGTCCTCACATTTCATTATGTGCTTCCTGGGTGGCGCCATGCATTGGCACCAAGGAGACAGTGGGCAGGAGGGACAGGCCCCTGAGCTCCAGGAGCCTGTGTTCACAATCGTGTGCATGAGCTTGTGGGACAGCAGGTTCCCAGGGTGTGGTGTCCTGCCAGGCCCTCGGGGAGGTGATGTCTCAGCTGAGGCTGAGGAGAGGAGGGGCTTCCTGGGCTGGGAGGCCGGGGAGAGGAGTCAGCCAGACTGGGCGGGGTGGCCTGAGGGGCAGTGCCAGCCTGGGGAGGAGCGGCCACATCAGGGAGGGGCACCTGTGGGAGCCAAGGCCTCCAGGGTGGCTGGGAGACCAGCAAGGACGTTGCTGACCAAGTGCCCCAGGGGCAGTGTGGAGGGGGGAGGGCTGGCCGGGTCGATAGAAGCCTGCGCTGTCAGGGTGAGGCCCAGGGGGCTGGGACCACTGCGCACACGCCCTGGGGTTGAGGTGCTCCTGGGGCTTCCATCTCCACGGCCCCTGGTGGTAGAGCTGGCGTCAGGGTGAGCAGGGGGCTCCTTGCCTTAGAGGGTCTGGTCCAGGTGGACAGCCTGAGGTCCAGGTGGGCAGGTCGGCCCAACGTCAGACCTCTGCTGGGGCAGCAGGAGCAAATGCGAGGACCCTGGGGTGAGCGTCTCCAGGTGCCCGGCCACCTTGGTTTAGTCAGGGCGGTGTCCTTGGTGACCTATTTTCCCGTCAGTCATGGCGCTAGCCACAGGCAGGTATTCAGCTGAAGCTCAGAGGTGCTGCCCGAGTCCCTCATGAATCAGAGCCAGCCTGGGCACACCCCTGGGTGCCATGGCCCTGCCTGGGCACAAAACGACCTCACCGCCACCTCAGGGCCTCCTACCCACCCCTGGGCTCATCGCTCAGTCCGCAGGTGGCCCTTCACGTGGCCGCAGGTGGGACTTCAGCTGAGGAGGGCAGCCAGGGCAGAGCCTCTGGGGCATGGCTCTTGCCACTTGCCCAGGTTACCAACCTCCCTGAACCACTTTCTCTTCCTGGGTCACTGTGGGGACACAGCTGCTGACACGTGAGGTTTCTCTCATTTAAAGGAAATAGAACCCTAGTCCACAGCGCCTGTGGCATCCCGTGGCCTGCTGTTGTCCCTGCTGGCCCCACTCCCACGCTCCTGCCGCCAGGCTTTTCTGGGCCAGATGCACGGCTAAGCTCAGGAGGGGCTGTGTTTCCTCCCCAGGCTAAGGGCGGGCAGCTGGGCAGAGCCCATGGTGGCCTGTCTGTAGGCAGGTCCAGCCCCAGGGACACAGTTCTGCGTCTGATGTTCCCCTCAGCCCCACCCGGTCTCTTTCAGACCCTGACACCCCCCCAGCTCTAGGCCCCCGGAGGATCCCGGCCTCTGCCCTTTACCCACTGGGCCAGCCAGGGAGGCCCTGCTGTCCCTGACACGGTGTGGGGGTCAGGTCTGTTCCAGGAGAAGCCCCACAGCCTGCAGAACAACATCCGGACGTCCCTGGAGAAAAGGAAGCGGGGCTCTGGGGCCCCCTGGGCCAGCCGGCCTGAGCCCAGTCCGCAGGGTGAGCTGGGGCCAAGGCCAGGGCCCTCCTGGAGCGGGAGTCGGGGACCCTGCACAGGCAGCAGCTGAAGCTCAGCCTCCATCCTCCCACAGCAGCCTTGTCCTCCTTGGCGGAGGGGGACGGGGTGTGGGGCGCACTCAGGCCCACGGCTCCCCTAGGCCAGAGCTGGGCCTCCCGCCACTCCCCTGCCTGGCCGCCACAGCCTCCCGAGTGTTGGAGGGGTGACTGGGCCATGGAGGCTGGTGTTTCCCTGCTGGGGTCTCCACCAGAGGGGACCCGCAGGGACACAGTACTGCAGGAACCATCCCTGCAGGGCAGGGGTGTCTGCTTCTGTCACCCCACACATTGCCACCACCTGTCCCTGCCATGGTCACTAGCACCAGGCCCCCTGTTCACACTGTGGCCCCGTCCGTGGGTGGCCACCCTAGTCCACCACTTCACCATCACCTCTGTCACTGCCCCCCACGGCCCGTGCCACCCCCACCCCACTCACTGCCGTGGGTGGTCCAATAGGGAGAGCAGAGCCTGTACCTGGGGACGGCTGTGGGCCATCAGGTGACCGTTCACTCCTCTTCCTTCTGCATTTGTCCTAGATTCCCTGGGCACTGTGTACATCTCCAAAGTAAAGAGTAAAGGCCACCCCGCCGTCTATAGGCTCTCCCTCAATTCCAGCCTGCCCGCGCCCTGGCAGGCCGTGGCCCCTGGGGATGGAGAGGTGCCCTCCTTCCAGGTGAGCTGGCTGTCCTGACCCAAGGGGGCCTGTGGTGCCACACTGGCAGGAGGGCGGGGCCCGTGGGGATGGCACTGGCATGAGTGGGGAGACCGCTCCACGTGAGCCAGGCCTGCGCAGAGACCTGCAGGGTAGGGGCCACACAGCCCCGTCAAGTCCTGGCTCTGCCGTGCGTCGCCTGGGTGTCCTTGTGGGTCACTTTACCTCTCTGAGCCTCGGTTTCCTCATCTGTGCAAAGAGGATATAGAAGGTAGCAGCCAGCACTATCAGGGTCCCCTGTGGTCAGGCCGGGCAGTGTGAGCCTCGCACCTAGGACCCAGTACAAGTCAGGGCGTGGCAGCCACTCCAGCACCCAGAGGGGTCTCCAGGGCCCACCCAGATGTCCTGCGTTCCCCTTCAGCACACCCATGCTCCACATGATGGTCACACGTGTGACCCCTGATTGGGTTTGTGTCCCTTGGGAGGATGAGGCCTCCAGCCCCCTGACACCGAGGTCTGCCTTGCTGTCCCACCCGAGGGCTCTCCTCCCAACTCATCCAGCAGCCACTTCACTCGGGTTTGGCTTGGTGCCCTCAGAGGGCCCGTCCCGCCTCCCTCCTCAGGGTGCCTTCTGTCCCCGCATCTGTTCTGCCTCGTGCCCTGACACCCTCCTCAGGACCAGCCCCGTGAGGGCAGGGACTGTGCTCTGTCCTCAGAGCCTGGCCCACGGGGGGAGCTCAGTGACCGTTGGTGGAGGGAGAACCGAGGCTCAGACAGGAAGGACCGCTCGCTTTTCCAGCTCACCAGGCCTCGAGCCTGCGCCCAGGGCCTGACCTCCACTGGGGCTGGGACTGGGCAGACTGCTGAGCCGGGCGGGACGGGCCAACGGCCAGGCAGCCTCCCCGAGTCATGTGTCTTGTCTCTGTCGATCCACTGCTTAGGTGTATAGAGCGCCTTTTGGTGACTTCACCAAGAAGCTGACCGCTTGTATGTCTACAGTAGGGCTGCTCCCGGCCGCGAGCCCCGTCCACAAGTGGATGCTGACGGCCGTGGCCTGTGACGCCAGGCGGGGCTGGAAGTTTGACTTCAGCTTCTACGTGGCCGCCAAGGAGCAGCAGCACACGCGGTAACGCCCCGCCCACCTGTGGACGAGCCGGCCCCGCTGGCTAGCACCACCCTGTCCACCCGCTTCTTTCCCTCCCTCCTTCCCTTCCCCAACCTCCTCCCACTTCTCTCTCTCTGTCTCTTTCTCTCTCTTTGTGTTGCTGTCTCTCTCTCTGTGTCCCCCCCCCCAAGGTTACATGAGCGGTGCCACCAGGTGCTGCAGGAAGGCTGTGTCCTTTCCCACACGCCTGTTCCTGTCTGTGCTCAGTATGGGGCATGGGGACCTGGCAGCAACTGTGGCCAGGGGCTCCCGCTCCCCCTCTCTTTCTCACACAGACACACACACACACACACACACACACACACACACACACACCGTGGGGCGCAGGCCCCCTCAGGCTCCCAGGCTCTCCCACCTTAGGGTTTTGCATCTGCTGTCCCCTCCCCCAGCTCCTCCCCCCAGATCGCCCTACCAGGCTCACTCTCTGGCCCCTGGTCACCTGCAGTCTCATGGTCTGGCAGGTGACCTGTCCACCCCAGGAGCAGGTCTGTGTACCACAGGGGCCCCTTGGGGTTTGTTGTCGCCTTATCCCCTGTACCTTACCCAGCTCGGCGAACCCACACTTCCTGTCCACGGCGCCCTCCGGGCTCTACATCTGCATTTAATTTGAAAATACTCACTTCCCGTGTCCCTCAGACTGGGGGGTGAGGCCGTGTCTGCAGAGCTACCTGCGGGACACTTAGGCCCTGTCTGCGAAGGCTGCCAGTGGCCGTGTCCCCCTGGGCAACGGGGGCGTCACTCCTGTGTTCTGAACGCGGCCTCACGGTCATTTATTCTGCATTTCTTCCGTGAGGCTGTTGACGGAGGGGCTGTCATCCATCAAGAGCCAGATAGGGTGGGGACTGGGGGACAGGCCAGCGTGGCTCCCACCCTTGGGGACCCTAGTGGGAGCCAGGCAGGGACAGCAGTGTCATAACAAAGTGTGACTCATGCTCAGAAAGAAACAGCCCCCCTCATCGTGGAGGAGGATGGCCGCCTGGCCCTGTGCTGTGACCATGACCCACGGGCTGTGGTCCAGGGTATGGGCACCACACCAGGCCAGACTCTATCTGGGGAAGGGGTGACCAGCATGGCCCTTTCTAGCTGGGCACCTGTTGACTCGGGGATGGGGACCCTTTGCCTGTCCTCCCCTGGGCTTGCCCTGCACGCTCAGCCATGACCAGGGGTCAGCTGCCTGGATGAGCGTAACACATCCTAGAAAGAACTAGACCGCCTCGGGTCTGTGGCCAGCAAGCTCTTGGCCATGGACCCCACATTCACCTGGGACCTGAGGCTCCCAGCTCTGCAGGTTGAGGTGACCTGGGGCTGCTGAGCAGGGGCACTCAGCTGGCCCCCGCCCCTCCTGAGCCCTTAGCTCCCTGCTGGACAGTCTGAAGCTGCTGCCACTCTGCTCCACCACCATGGGGAGCTCAGGGCCTTGAACAGGGCCAGGGCTAGAACAGGCCCTGGGCACGGCTCTGTCTACCTGAGAACAAGCCCTCGTTCTGCAGGGAGCCCAGGCCTGTCCCCTGCAGCCTCCTGACTCCTCGGCATGGCCGTGCGTTCCTTGCCTTCCCAGGTCCTCCTGGCCTTCCCAGCCTCAGCCCTGGCCTCCCTTGCCTCCACAGGAAGCTGTACTTTGCCCAGTCCCACAAGCCCCCCTTCCACGGGCGCGTGTGTGGTGCACCTCCCGGCTGCCTGCTCAGCGCCAGCCCCGATGGGCCCACCAAGGGCTTCTTCTACGTGCCTAGTGAGAGAGGTACTTGTGGGGACTCAAGGGGGCTCGGGAGCTCGGGCCCACCCTCCCACCCTCCCTTACAGCACCCACCCATCCACAGTGCCCAAGGCCCGCCTCTCGGCCACCTTCGGCTTCAACCCCTGCGTGAACACGGGCTGCGGGAAGCCGGCAGTGCGGCCTCTGGTGGACACAGGGGCCATGGTCTTCGTGGTCTTTGGCATCATTGGCCTCAACCGCACCCGGCAGATGGACAACCACGTCATTGGAGACCCGGTAGGTGGGCCCGCTCTGGGCAGGTGCCACAGGGCCCCCGACAGGTTAGCAGAGGAGCACCAACCCTGGGCCTCTAGCCCCACACACTCCTGGCTCCTCAGGGGCTTCACCACCCCAGAAGGACCCCCAGGGGACCCCGCAGGGCAGATTTGGGGTCACCCAAGAATCTAAGCACACTTTTGGAGTTGGGCTGGCTGCCCACGTCCTTGGGGACTGGAGTGGAGGTGAGGGAAGCTGGGAGCCTCCTGGGGAGAGGGCAGCCCTGCCAGCCCAGCGGTGAGCTCTGGCCACCTGTGTCTGCTCCCTGTGCCACGCTGTCCCTGCCCTCCGCTCATGTTCACACCTGCTCTGGGCTTGAAGCTTTGGGAGGCACTGGTCAAGCTGGGGGAGGGACGGGGCTGCACCTCAAGTGCTGATGGTGTGGAAAGGCCTGGGGACGCGCTGGCCTTAGGAGTCACAGTCAATGGGGGTCAGGAACAAAGCTGTGGCCAAGGCCACAAGTAGGCAGGAGGCTCGTCTGCTGGGCTCAGGTGTCCCCAGCAGGGCAGAGCTGGCCAGGGGCTGGGCAGACGCAGCAGGAAGAGCAGGACACAGAGGGGAGCGTGGAGTCCAGGCCGCTCCAGGGTGGGCAGTGGCTACGCAGAGGTGCTGGAGGGGCAGGACAGAGCCAGTCAGTGGGGACAACAGGTGACCTGCAGAGGGTTGCCACCTTACAGGAACAGTGGCAGCAGGGTGGGAGCAGAGTCAGGGCCCAGTCTCTGTCTCACTGAGCGGCCCAGCCACTGTGTCTCTTTGGGAAAGGGCAGCGTCGTCTACGACAGCAGCTTTGACCTCTTCAAGGAAATCGGGCACCTGTGTCGTCTCTGCAAGACCATCGCGGGCAACCCCGAGCTGGTGAAGCCGGGCGGGGCCCAGTGCCTGCCCTCAGGTGGGTGGGCTGGGCAGCCCAGAGGCCTCTGCAGACTAGTCTGTGTGATTGTGTCCACAGGAGTGCTCGGGCGGGCGGGCCTTCGTGTGCTTTGCAGATGAACACAGTCTGTGTGTGGCTGGGAGCATGTGCGGCTTCGTGTGTGTGTGTGTGTGTGTCAGTGTCTCTGTGTATGTCTGTGTGTGTGTGTCTGTCTGTGTATGTCTGTCTGAGTGTGGCAGGACAGAACCTGCCTGGCAGAGGTCATGCGTGGCTGTTCCTGAGAACCTTGGATGTCATTCTCCACTCCAGTGGCAGGTGTGTGTCACAGGAGTTTTAAAGGCACTGGTGTGGTCGCAGCCACTCTGGGAGCCTGGGGATGGTGCTGGCATCCTGGGCGGCTCCTCGGCCCCAGCCCCTCTCCTCCCGCAGGCTACAGCATCTCCTCCTTCCTGCAAATGCTGCACCCCGAGTGCCGGGAGCTGCCTGAGCCCAACCTGCTGCCGGGGCAGCTGTCCCACGGGGCGGTGGGCGTCAAGGAGGGCCGCGTGCAGTGGATCTCCATGGCCTTCGAGTCGGTGAGCCTGGTGCCCCGCTGGGCCCCGCAGACCGCGGCCTGGAGCAGGGCTGCCTCTGACCAGGGCCCTGGCCGGAGGTCACGTGCCGTGGGTGCAGGTGCTCTGTCCCACTCAGAGCCTCCTCTGCCCCCGGGCTGCGGCAGCTCTCTGCCCTCCCTGCTCACCAGCCAGGGTCATGTCACTTGCCGTTGCTGAGCACACTGGACACACTTCCCTCCTGTTCCCTCTGCCACGGTGGGAGGCCAAGGTCAGGGCCATAGCCAGGTGTTGGACCCTCCACGTGGCCCAGAAAGAGCTTAGAGGCCAGGGGACCAGCCACCCATGTCTCCCCTGCTTCTGTCACCCCTGGACGTCGTCTGGCTCTGCCCGCGGAGGTTCTTGCACACACACACACCACACAGAGTGCAGGCTGGTTCGTGCAGTGAGCAGGCCTGGGTCATGACTGGGTCGTGAGGTGACAGGGAAGTTCCAGAGCAGGGGGCCCTTTCTTCTTTACTCACCACCCTGGGCGCGCCCCTCAGCTGGCCACTGCTGGCCCCCACAGACTCAGCCCAGCCCGGAGACCAGCAGCCTGCCAGACAGTGACGTGGCTGCAATGGGAACCGTGGGGATTTGGGAGCCCAAGGAGGCCCATTGTGGGCATCAGGGAAAGCTTCCCAGGGGAGACGGGCCCTTGCATGGCCGAGGGGAGAGGGAGCAGTGCGTGCAGGGGCCTCACAGCGGAGGCTTCTCAGAGAAGGTGGGCCTGGAGGAAGGGGTGGGGACATGTTGCCCTTGAACCGCGCCATGTCCTGCGGCTGGTGGGAACTCATTTGGGACCAGGCCGTCCATCGTTCACCCCTACACGACACACTCCGGTGGCCACTGAGCATGGCGGCCACCTCTGGGAGGGGTGAGCGGGCCCCGCCTCTGTCCCACGAGCCGTGTCCCCACAGACCACGTACAAGGGCAAGTCCTCCTTCCAGACCCACTCCGACTACCTGCGCTGGGAGGGCTTCCTCCGGCAGCAGCTGCAGAGCTTCCCGGAGGGCTCGGCCCTGCGCCGCGGCTTCCAGACCTGCGAGCACTGGAAGCAGATCTTCATGGAGATCATAGGTGCGGGCAGGCCCCCAGGCAGGGGCCTTCAGGGTTCGTCCTGGGCAGTGGGGCACATGTCCTGTCCAAGCCACAGTCTTGCCGTCCTCAGCCAGGCCCAGAGTCCTGGCAGAACAGATGAGCTGGTGCTGGGCTGCTGACCTCAGGCCAGAGCGTGATTCCCCTCCTGCTTGGGGGATCTGGCCCATTGTCTGGTCTTACGTTTGGCCACCTACAATGTAGCAGTCCTGTCCACTGGCAGCTGTCAGTCGTGAGCCCTCTCTAGGGCCCAGGCCTGTGCTCATGGACTCCAGAGCAGTTCCCACCCGTGGCAGGCCACTGTCGCCTCAGCTTGGGAAGGTCACAGGCTTAGGAAACTTGGGGCGGGGAGTGGGGGGCCGTCTGCCCCTCACCGCATGGCCACTGAGGCCCTTTTCCTGACCTCCAGGGGTGCAGAGCGCCCTGTACGGCCTGGCCCTGTCCCTGCTCATCTGCGTGGCCGCGGTGGCCGTGTTCACCACCCACATCCTGCTGCTGCTGCCCGTGCTTCTGAGCATCCTGGGTAGGTGGCCACGGGCCCAGCCCGCAGGGACCGGAGCAGGCAGGGTCTCCCTGGTGGCCTGAAGCCAGCAAGCTACTCTGAGCCTCAGTCATGTGTCCCCAGTGACGGCTTCACGATACCCCCAGCCCAAACAGAAGACCCTCTCCTTGGTGGCTCGTGGGACTGTCTCCCCCAAGTCTGTGCCCAAAAGGAGCCAGGTGTCCCCTGTGGTAGCATTTGACTCAGGGACATGTTGCTGTACCTGCACCCTCTGGTGTCCCCCTCTGACCCTGGCCTTGTCCACCTGTCACCCAAGACTTCTCTATTCCCTGAGGGTCCTTCAGGGCCATGTGGGCAGGGCAGGTCCCAGCTGCCCACCTTGCTGCCCCTGTCACAGGCATCGTGTGCCTGGTGGTGACCATCATGTACTGGAGTGGCTGGGAGATGGGCGCGGTGGAAGCCATCTCCCTGTCCATCCTGGTGGGCTCCTCCGTGGATTACTGCGTCCATCTGGTGGAGGGCTACCTGCTGGCCGGAGAGAACCTGCCCCCCCACCAGGCTGAGGTGAGCAGCCTCTTGCCCTCCTCCTCCCCACTGTGGTGCCCAGAGGCCCCGGCACAGCTGGCACCCCAGGACCTGAGCCTGGGGCAGGGCATGCAGCCAGGACCTCGAGGCCATGCCCTGCCTGCGGCCCTCTGCCCTGGGCACTGGGAACCAGGACCGTGGGCCTGGTGACGGTTTTGGGGTTTGTTTTCCCCCAGTCTGGGATTGCTGTGGCGTGAAGACATTCATACATAAAACTAACCCCATTATGCTACCACTATTTTGGGTCAAAAGAGGAAAGGTTGCAATCCGGTGCCCACTGCCCAGGACCTAGTCTGCCAACCTTCCTGTTCCGGTGCCCCAGCCACCCTGAGTGCCCCTGTGCCCAGGATGCCCTGATGCTGGGACCCCCTCACAGGCGGTGGGGCAGGTCCCCAGCGGGTGCTCAGCACAACCTCTCTCTGCTGCCCCAGGATGCCCGCTCGCAGCGCCAGTGGCGGACGTTGGAAGCCGTGCGGCACGTGGGTGTGGCCATCGTGTCCAGCGCCCTCACCACGGTCATTGCCACCGTGCCCCTCTTCTTCTGCATCATCGCCCCGTTCGCCAAATTTGGCAAGATCGTGGCGCTCAACACAGGCGTGTCCATCCTGTACACGCTCACCGTCAGCACTGCCTTGCTGGGCATCATGGCCCCCGGTTCCTTCACCCGGACCAGGACTTCCTTCCTCAAGGCCCTGGGTGCTGTCCTGTTGGCAGGGGCCCTGGGGCTGGGCACCTGCCTTGTGCTCCTGCGCAGTGGCTATAAGATCCCTCTGCCCAGTGGGGCTGCCCTATAGCCCTGCACCTGGCTTGAGCACCTTGCCCTGGCCCGTGGGGACCAACTGCACTCTGTGACCCCAGAGGCTCCTTGTCCCCCAGCCTTGCTCCAGCTACTTCCAGTCCCCGGCCTGGCCAAGCAGATGTCCACACTGTGTGGACCACACTGCCTTTAGCCCTGCCAGAGCCCAAGCCGAGGACGAAGCTAGCCACCACTGCACCCGGCCAATGCATCTGGCTCTCTGGGCTGTGCTGCATAGCAGGGGCCAGCCCTCCTCCCGGGCCTGGTCACCATGGGCTGGGCTGTTTCTAGAGTGTCCCTCACACTGCCTCAGTGCTCACAGCCTCCCGGGGCTGTTTGTGGCCCCCTTTCTACAATGTGGAGCTGGGAGGCCCAGAGGCAAAGCAGCTGCCCTGTGGCTGGTCAGGGCAGAGCCAGGGCTGCCTCCCAGGGCCTCCCTGAGCCTTGCAGGAGGAGCATGGGTTCCACTCCCCTGGCCTCCCCTTCTCACAGCTCTATGGGGCCAGTGCCAGATGACCCTGTGGTCCTCGCCACTGAGGACAGAGGGACCTGGCCTGGGTTGTGCATGTCCTACCCCAGCCCTGGCCTTTTGGCTCCTCTAAGACTCTTCTCTGGGGCTGTGGGCCCAGCACAGACTCCCCCAAGTCCAAGCCCATCTCCCCACCTTGGCACCAAGAGTGGATGTTTTGGTGGGCGGCCTCAGTGGGAGGAGCTGGCCGTGCCTGCGCTGCCTCTTGGCAGATGGTTCTATTAAAGTGAGATGAAGCCGCGGAGCTGCTATTAACACGAGCATTTTAAGCCTCGCTGACTCCATGATATTCTTCAAATTGAAATAACAGTGTTCCCACGCAGCCAGCCAGGTCCATGCCACCTCTGTACCAGACCTGGACAGAGACTGGGGTGGGTGGAGGATGTTGTGCCCTCCTGGGAACAAGTCAAGAGCACTGTGGAGCCTCCACTGTGGCAAGAGGGACTCTGGGCTGTTTGTCCTCCTGGGCCCACCAGGCCCCACACTGGGGAGGGTCCAAGCACTTTCCAACACCTGGGTGGAGTGGCGCACAGGCCTTTTCCTGGAGTCAGTGTCCCCTGGGCTTTATGAAGCTGGGGGTACACTGAGCTGATCCATTGATCCCGGTGGTGAGAGGAAGCCAGCTCCCCTGGTCACCACCAATGTAACTGGGGGGCTGAGGGTGCAAGACCTTGGACACCTCTGTGCCCCACCTGGGTGGCCCAGTGCTCAGTGTTTGTCGAGGGAGTGTTGGGCCTTCAGAGCCACCACCCATGGCGAAGAGACAGCAGCTAGTAGCACTGGCTGGCAGGTGACACGGCAGCGCGTTTCTGGGCTGGGCTGAGTCCTGTGGCCGTCACGGCAGCACCAACCTTGAAGCAGAGCTGGTCCCCACGGTGAGGAGGCTCATCCAGAATCACGGTGTCGGCAGGGGGCCTTTCTGGGGGCCCAGGGAGGGTGGACCCCGCCAGCTGGTTGCTGGCCTCTGTGGCGCCCACACTTGCAGGTGGTCACTAGTCCCTGCCTGCCTTCCCAGGGCCACCCTTTCTCTCCGTGTCTGTTCCATCGTGTTCCCTCTGTAAGGACACCTGTCACACTGGCCTGGCCTACCCTGATGACTCCACTTGATCAAAGACCCTGTTTCTGATAAGCTCACATCACAGGTACCAGGGTCAGGCCTCCAATGTGACTCTTGGGGACAGTGTGTGGTAACAGGGCTCGTGGCTCATTTGCTGGCCTTGGCGGGTGGGTCCTGGTTGTGTCCATTTTACACACTGGGACACTAAGGCCCTGAGAGACCCCCTGCCTGGGTCGTGAATAACAAAGTCCGGTCGAGCCCAGCCAGCCTGTCCCCAGGGTGTGCACCACTTCTCATCACACTTGTCACAAGGCCGGTGATGTCTACAGGGAGGTCAGAGACCTGTCCTTGGAACCTGGAGGGAGGCCCTGCACGTCTACAGGGCTTCACGCTCTGGTGTCCGTCCAGCTGGAGGTCTTGGCCGGGAAAGCCAGGGCTGAGGGGGAGGGTCTCACCCGGAGCACAAGGCCCCAAAGGGGCTGCTCACGGTTCAGGCTGGGCTCTGACCCAGGACCTCTGGCAGCCCCTGTGTCAGGGCCATGCTTGCAGAGACGGTCACCTTCCAGATGACCACGCTGTGGGGATTGGTGCATCTTGGGACCAGTTAGGGAGGGGCGGGGTTGGCACATTGACCGGATGCCCCAAAAGGTGCTTAGAAGACCAGTGTCTCCCACAGCTGGACACTGGCCCTTCCCAAGAACCTAGTTTTAATGTGGACGTGGGTCATTTGCATATCATTTTCATGCCGCCCACATGACGTCCTTTCAGAGTCCCCACTGGGCCCATTTACTTGTGCGCGCACGCGTGTGTGTGTGTGACTGGAGATTGAATCCGGGGACATCTACCATTGAGCCTGAGTCCCTGCACCACCAGCCTTTTGTTTTTCCCCAGGGGACAGTTTCTCTAAGTTGCCCAGGCTGGCCTTGAACTTGTGATCCTCCTCGGCCTCCTGGTAGCTGGGATTCCAGGTGTGCTTCTCTGCACCCACCTGGCCCACTTTTAAGGAACAGCTCCTCTTTCTTCCCCTCGGCCTCTACCCTTCTAGAGTGCCAGGGGTGGGGCAGGCAGGTCAGGATGAAGGAGACCAGACCTTGTGTCACTGTGACTCCCCCGAGGTGGTAGGGCTGTGCACACGGCTCTCTGACTTCTGGGATGGGCCCTCAACGTAGATCTGCTTCCCCTCCTGATTCGCGTGTCCTCGCCCCTCTAGGCTCCAGGTAGTGACCAGTCCATCCGGATCCCACTCCCAGCTGGCGATGGTCTCCTTCCCAGTGCAGGGCCCGGGACAAGGCGGGGAGGACGTGGGCTCTCCAGGGAACTCCAGTCGCCCAGCTGGCTGCCTACTTTCCTACAAATAAGTCCCCTCATCTTGTTTGTGACTGTTGGCACCACAGGGTCCCCGAGCACTAGCTCCCATGAAAAGAGCCCAGCCTTTCTGGGCCGCCGACGCGGGCCGTGATCTTGATGAGCTCTGCCGAGCGTCATGAGCCCCTCCTCATCCACTCGCACAGCCACCAGCCTGGCGTCTGCAAGGTGCGGGCATGTGGCCTGCCAAGTGCCAGAGCCCTGCATGGGGAGGGCCAGGGGCACGAGGGAAGCCAAGGGGAGCAGGCCCCTCACCTGGGGGACAGGCCATGGCGGGGGACAGGCAGCTTCTATGGGGCACCTACCCCGCTGGCCCTGTGTGTCCTGGGACTCTTCAGTGTGCTCCAGGAGTCCCATTGCCCTGTTTCACTGCTGAGGGGACTGGAGCCAGAGATGAGCTGTGTCCCTGGTGTCCCTGTCCCCCTCCTGAGTGGACAATGAGCCTTGAGAAGGGACGTACCCACTCCCACATCCTCCCAGGGAAGCCGGGCTTTATCCCAAGGGAAACAGGGCTATGGTGAAGGGGTTTTGAAAGCAGAAGCCCATCTCCTGCCTGTCCAACCGGGAAGGACCGAAGCTCGGCGTGCAGCTGGGGGACTGCCAGTGGCGCGTACGTGGCAGGCAGGGAGGGTGACCTGCGGTGACTCAAGGTCACACCACACAACCCTTTGATTCAGCAGTCCCCATTCAAGAATCTGTCCTGCAGATAAGCTTACACTGCCCATGTGTCGAAGTTCCCCTCAAAAACCTGCCGTATGTCGGGGACTGGAGCCCCAACATCCACCAGCACGAGGGCCCATGAAGTGGATTAGAGCCAGTCCACCCGGACAGCTGGACGCTCTGGCTGTGAAGGAAGAGCTAGGGACTTCCTACGGCCGGTGCGGGAGAATTGCTGAGATGTGTTGATGGGGAGGAAGGTCCCCAAACTGTGAAATATGCTGGTTCACGTGCATAAAGAAGCGGGCGGCCGAGGACCTGCATTCACTTCCACTTGCTGATGGGGAAAGTGATTCAGAGGGAAATACGAGGAAAATGGGAAGGGGGGCTCCCTGTGGGGCAACGGCCGCGTGCGGGAGGCGGGGCTTTGGTTATGGATCTGCCCGCTCAGGCTTCGTGACTGCAGGAACGGGTCATCTAGATGATTGTTTGGAAGCAGGGGGGAGAGGTGGCTGTCACTGCCCCTTAGAGAGCTCACTGGCCCAGGGAGGAGGGAGGAGACAGGGAGGGAGGAGAGGAGGCGCACCCACACCCACCATCAGGCACCGACCAGTGCCAGGTGAAGGCACTGTCCCAGGAACTGCTAGCCAGTGCCACTTCCTGCCCATGAGCAGGGACAGGGCTGTCTGCTCTGGAGCCAGAGTCCCCATGAGCCCTTGGGGTGATCGGGGTGGGGGGTGGCATTGCCAGATGCTGCTCCCTGGCCCCCGTGTAGGTGAGCAGGCAGCAGGGACACATGGAGGGCCAGCCCCGGTAACAGTCCCTCTGCTCTGCTCGGGGACATTCTGGCTCCACCTCCATTAACCACTTGGTTGGGCAAGTCACGTAGTCTATTTTCATCTGTCTGCTCATCCTTTTAATAGAATAATACCCGCCGGGCATGGGCTTTGTGTTTTAATGAGATACTGTTTGCCCAGGCCACGGCCACAGCAATGCCTGCCACACCCTCCGTCACTGTCCCCACCACTTCTCCAGATGCAGGGGAGCATGTGCTTGGAGTTGCAAATCACTTCAGTAAGCAGGAATTATTTCTCCCCCACACCCACTCCCTGACTGGGGGCGGAGAAAGCTGCCTTGTCCCATGGCTGGTGAGAATGGCCACGGGATCTTTGTCATCCACTAGGAGGTGGCAAAAGTGAAGCAAGGGAAGGTTTGCAATATACCTGGCCAAGGGGAATGGCCCTCTGTGCTTCTGCATCTCCAGGGGAGGAACATGCCCCCGCAGCCCACTGATTCCAGGAAGCAGAGAGACCCAGGGAACCTGGCCTGGGCCTCTAAGTAAGTCCAGCTGGTCCATCATAAATGAGCCCACTCCCAGTTGACAATCAGTGACTGTTGTTTGAAGCCACTGTGCTTGGGGATAGTTGTTACACAGCACTGTCACAGCCGTAGCTGACTGGTGCACCACCCATCACCTCCAGAATTAAGTTAAAGGTTCACACAGCCATGGAGGCCAGTTGGGTCTCACTGACATGTCCCCATTTCCATCTCAGGTCACAGCCTCCACTTACACCTCAGGCTTCTGTAGGACCAAACTCCTCAGCTGCTGCCAGGCGCAGTGTTGTGGCTCTGCCTTCGCACAGGTCACAGCCCAGCTTGGTGCACTCCTCTTGTGCCCACTGCACCGTGTGACTCCTCCTCATCCTTAAAGACCCAGCTTTCTCCAGGAGCCTTTGTGGTCACCCTAAGTCTGGGCCAGCCTCCATGGGCTGGGACCACACAGCACTTTGTCCTCCCTGGGTGCTGTATTTTTATGACCAGCTGCCTGGCTCTCTCCCCTCGTTGGGGGCATGGTGGACATGCGGACCATGAGGGCAAAGGCTGTGTGTCCCAGTCCCCGACATACAGCTGTAGTGACACCATCCCATTTTTCAGGTGGCAGGTGGAGGCGTTGAAGGGAGGAAAGGTGCTCAGTAGGATGCTGACGGGGAGCGTCCTGCATGCACCCTCTGCCCCCCTCTGGCCTCCCACCTGCCTCCCCGCCCTTAAGGGACTCCAGGTGAATACTTGCTGCCACAGGCACATCCTGCCCTGCGTGTGGCCACCAGCCCATCCATTCCTGAGCTCCCCCAAAGCTGTGTGACCTGCGCGGCCCACTTAATCTCTGAGCCATGGGTATCAATTATTTCCTGCTGCCTAACAAACCACTTCAAATCTAACGGCCTAAAACAGCAACCGTGTGTTTAACCTCAGGATTCCCTGGGCCACAAATTCGGATGGGCTCCTCTGGGAGGTTGCTCTGACCCCTGCAGGGCTCCCTCATGCGTCTGCGCCAAGCCGTAAGTTAGTGGATGTCCCCGTTTCAGGGGGCTTGGCTGGCTGTCAGGCTGGGGGACTGGGGTCCCAGGGCCACGTGTCCCTCACCATCCAGCAGGCTGCCTGGGCTTGTTCACAACGTCCGAGGAGATGCACGGAGGTGCACAGGGCCCTGTTGTGGGCCGAACTGTGCCCCCAGGACTGCAGATGGGACTATGGACTGGTGACGGTGACATGCGGGCCAGGCTTCAGCTGGGCGGACACAGCCCTGAGCCAGGGACCAGGCTGCTCCCCAGACAGAGGGAGATGCAAGCTTCTCACTGATTTTCTGGGCTGAGCTAAAGTCAGTGATGTTCCTCTGGCCCAGAGCATGGTTCCAGGGGATGTTTCTTCTTGTGTGCAGCTCGGGCCACCATGCAGTCACCGTCAACTTGTCCTGTGGCCTGCGCCACCCGCATCATCCTGTGCAAACATTCTGCCTTGTAGCTCTATCTGGGCCTGGGGGTGGGACGGGAGGACTTTGGATCCTCAAAGCTCGAGGCCAGGGTGGAAGAAAATACAGCTGTAAGGGCAGCCTGCCGGTCCATGCAGAGTCTGACCCCAAGCTCAGGGCAGCAGGAGGGGTTAGGGTTAGGGTTAGGGTTTGGGTTAGGGTTAGGTTTAGGTTAAATGTTAGGGTTTGGGTGATGGTACAGGGAGTAGATTAATGATGGGTTTTTGTTTTGTCTTATTTTTGTGGTTGGTTTTCTCATTTTATAAAAGAACAACCCCTCACGGTTACTGTTGTGTGTCGAGTGGTAAATCTCACTCCATGTTCCAGGAGGATTCAACAAAGTGCTTGGCCCAGAGAGGGGGACGATGTGAGGACCCCATAAAACAAGCAGTGACTTATCCGTGTGCACATTTTTGAGGGCAAATCTTTGAATGAGAAATCCAGTGTCCAGCCTCGTGCCAGGCACGGAACAGAAGTTCTGGAAGAGTGTAATGAACTCCAGCTGCTTGGTCTCAAGATCCCTTGCTGTCCACAGGGCCCACCTCATGCCACCTCCTATCTGCAGGTGCCTAGTCCACAGGGCAAGGCTGTCACTTATGCCAACAGCCTGGTTCCCAGGACAGCCCTCAGAGCTCGCTGGCCCCAGGAAGCCTCGTCTCTGGCAGACAATGCTCCTGTCTCCTGAAGACAGAGGCAGTGACCCAGAGAGGGGCACAGTCACTCCCACTCTGAGCCACGCAGAGCCATCTCAGAGGCGGTCACCTCCTCCAGGCCCCTGCGGTGCTGCGTCCTCCTCCCCAAGCTGTCACTGGTGCAGAGGCGGGTCACGAGGACACAGGCTGCGCCCGGCATCCCCGCTTCAACAGACAGGACTTCGGCTGCAGATCGCAAGCTCAGGCCACAAGAAGGAGCATCAAGCTGTGTTCTAGAAAAAGCAGGTGAAGACGGGGCAAGAAGAGGAAGGACACTCACATTAGCCAACCCAAAATGCAATTTATACCATGAAAACCTGGTGGGACATTTGACGAAATCAACAATTTATGGATACTTCACAATGCTCATGCCATTAGGCAAATGCACTTTAAATTGATTTCAAATTAGTGGGCTAATGATTTCCCGCAGGACTGGGCTCTGCCAGCCCCCGTGCAGCGCTCCCAACAGAGGGAGGTGTGCAGTAACAGCCTCTTTATTCCATAATTGAAGCCATAATTGAACTCGAGGTCATGTCCAAGGGCCCTATCGATCTGCAGAGAGAGAGAAAGTGCTGACGGGGGCCATCCCCAGGCCAAGGGGCTGGGCGTGCCAGGGGAGACTCCCGCCGCTGTGGCGGGTTCTGAGGCCACTTCTTGCATGACCTGTAGGCAGCTTTGATGGCTGGCGGGGACTTAACCTGGAGACCAGCAGTCCTGATCCCAGTCCTGCAGGTTGTACCCGGAATCCTCTAAAGACACTTTGAGAATCTCTAATGTGCCCAGGGCCCCAGAATGAGCGCCACACCCTCGGGGTCCACCAGGCCGGCCTGGCCCCCAACTCTCCAGCCCAAGGGAACCCACCCGTGCCCCCTCCTTGTCCTAAGCTTTGAGTCTTTTAGCCCTTGACCCAGCCAAGAGCTCCCTTGACTCCAGCTCCTTCCACTCTGCAGGATGGCAGAGTGGAAGGCGGGTGATTCTGTGGACACAGCCTGGCCACTCTCATCCCGTGGGGCACAACGCACTGCCCATCTCCGCCTGCTGCTTCTAAAGAGAACTTTGGCTCCATCTCAAGAGAACCCAGGAGCCTCATTTTATCCTGCACCAGCCTTTTTGGATGTTCTGAATTCAGAGGTCTTTACTCCAAGGGCATGTCAGAGCAGAGGAGAAGAGAAGGGGCAGAGAGGGACGTCCAGAGATAGGACAAAGGGGATGCCGGAGACCCGGCGGGAGAACAGGAGAGTGCGAGACGGGGGAGGGGGACACGGCGGGGAGGGGGGGCAGAGAGAGGAGAAAGACATAGGACACACAGAGACACACAGAGATGAAGAAGCAGAGAAATAGACACACTCAGAGCTGGATCTCACAGAGGAGCAGCCATGTCATGGAAAATCTCAGCAGGTGGGAAGAGGAACTGGGCGCTGGATCCTGCAATGAATGGAACCTAATCCAGGGCATCTGTAGAGGGCATCTTGTGCAACCTTGAGCTCACTGCACCTGTCTATCTCAGCCGCGGCCTGAGCCTTGATCTTACCTGCACCCTGCACATAGCAGCTGGTGTCTCGCACCTGACTCACTTAAAATATGAAGGAAAAGTGAGAGGTGAGAACAGAGGGGAGGAGCTGGCTCTTTTCCCTGCCACTTATCCCCCTGTAGATTTTAAGCTGGCCGTGAGTGTGGGAGCCCCCAGGAGCCCCGCCACCCGTGCTCTGGGGGTGGAGAGCCCAGAGGTACCTGGCGCTCCTTGGCTGATGCTTTTCTCAGGCGCTTTCTAGCCTGGGGTGTGGAGGCAGAATTGGAGTCCGGTCATTCTGAACTCTACTTCACCTCCACCAGATCCTAGGGACAGATGTGGTCATAACCCAAGAGAAGGAAGGGTGTGAGAAGAGCATCCCTCGTGCCTGGTGTAGATGCCTAGGGAACAGTCATCTAATCAATGTTGATCAATAAAGTTCCCCAGAAAACTCTAAAACCACCATTATTTAAACAGCTTTCCCCAGAGCGTCTTCTCCATCCATCAAGAGAACACAGAAAAGGCAAAATCAGGAAGGAGGAATTAATTCTTTTAATGACTAAATTGAGACGACCATTTTGAACACTTGAGTGCACGCCAGGATCCAGGAACTCCACTCCTGGGCACATAGTCAACGTAAAGGAGAGCACTGTCCATTGGCAGTCACGCGCGAGAATGTCCACAGCTTTGCTCAAAACAGCCTCACACTGGACACCACCCCAACGACTATCAACAGTGAAGGGATAGATGAGCTGCTTGATTCACACCAAAGGTTATTAGCAGTAAAATAGAGCGGGACATCTTTGTACGACAGCACGGGCGGGTCTGAAGACACGGTGTTGAACAAAAGGAATCCAATTCAGAGGAACATGTACCAAATAATTCTATTCACATGGCAATCAAGAGGGAGAAAACCTGATCCATGGTGGCAAGCGCCAGGAAATTGGTCACCCTTCAGGGCAGGTACTGCCTGAGTGGGCAGAAGGGGGTGGGGCAAGCTGGGAATGTCATGCCTTTTTCTATGGGTGGTGTCACACACACACACACACACACACACACACACACACACACCCTTTAAGCTGTGTAGTTAAGGTGTGTGTGCTCTATATGTCATATCTCATAATATTAACAAATATTTTTAATGGTCACTCCAAAATTCTTGGAGGCCCCCAGATTCACAGAGCCTGCTCCTTACTTCCCTCCGTGTAGGAAATGGGAGCATTCCTGCCCACTGGGCACATGTGGATACTTAGGTATGGCTCCTCCAGACAGCTGCCACTGGAGACCTCGCAGCCTGCCGTCGGACAGTAATGGTCAGTGGAGTCCAGGAGTGAGATCTGCAGCAACCCTGCCTTCCTGGTGGCTTGGAAGGTGTGCTCTGTGACACCTGTGGCTGGACATACCACGTGCAGCTTCCAAAACCGTCCAGCATCCACAGCCCTTCCCCCTCCCCAGAGCAGAACAGGCGGGGGCAGCAGCTCCGAGGTGGACTTCCAGAGATGACTGAGGACAGAAGTGTGTTCCAACCTCGTGACCTCCAGCAGCTGTCACTGCAGGGTGACCAGGCCGTGGTGACTGCCCCGTGCAGGGCAGCTCTTCTGCAGGGGAAGGGAATGTTTCAGCACCTCGGACAGAGGCGCCCGCGCCCCGCGGTGTCCCCGACGGGAGCCTATTGTTTCAGGACCGTGGACAGCGGCCGGTGCATTAAGTGACTGCGACGGGAAAACAAATTTGCAGAGCGCAATCTTCCCACGGCCTGCTATTTACACACAACGCTCCTGCGACCAGCTTTATGTAACAAATTAAATTCCGACAGCATTAAACATGCATGTGGAAAACACCCTACGTTTACCTCCAGCCGCCACCCCCTCCCTCCCACCCAGGCATTTCCCCCGGGACCCACACATCAAGGAATGCCCGGGTGAGTGGGGTCTGCAGTTAGCACTGTCACAAAAGCACACGGGGAAAGGAACAGAACCCCTGGGGACAGCCTTATTTTCCAAAACCCAGACTCAAGAATACTCTCCAAGAGGGCAAGAAGAGAGAATACTTAACGCTTTTTTTTTTCCTTTAAAATATGTGCTGCCATCAATTAATTCATTCAACTTTTATTGAAGGCCTACTATGTGCCTGACACTGGGAATAGATGACCAGCCAAATAAACCCCCTGTTTTTGTGGGGTCTGTCTTCCAGTAGGAGACACTACACAAACCTGCCAATAACTGGGATCGCTCCAGTCTGTCCTTAGTGCAAGGGGGAAATAAGCAGGATCGTGGACTCTAGGGTGACCCAGTGAGGACTCCTGTAGCCACGATGGACAGGGGAGACTCTCCAAGGAGGCATGTCTGAGTTGACACTTGAACCAGGAGAAGAGCCTGACTTGGATGATCTGGGGGAAACGCAACTGCAGAGCTGTGAGCTAGAAAGAGCAGAACACACCCCAAGTGCGCTCAGTGTGTGTGCAGAGCACAGTGGACAGAGGACGACGTGGAGGAGGTGAGGTGTGGGATGAGGCCTGACCACCGCGGCCCTGCAGGGCATACAGGATTCATATGATCTGGTGTATTTTAACAAAACCTGCTTTTTTTTTTTTTTTTTTTAAAGAAAGAGTGAGAGAGAGAGGGAGACAGAGAGGGAGAGAGAGAGAGGAGAATTTTTTTTAATATTTATTTTTTTTTAGTACTTGGTGGACACAGCATCTTTGTTTGTACGTGGTGCTGAGGATCGAACCCGGGCCGCACGCATGCCAGGCGAGCGCGCTACCAATTGAGCCACATCCCAGCCCCACAAAATCTGCTTTTTAAACACTAGTGTGGTTGATTTTATATCAACACATAAAACTGGCCACTAGGTGCCCAAGCATTTGGCCAAACATTATTCTGGGTGTGTCCACGAAAGCGTCTCTGGGTGAGATCAGCATGTAAACTGGAGGTGAGCCAAGCAGATTGCCTTCCCGCGTGTGGGTGGTCTCCGGCTCATCCGCTGAAGGCCTGAACAGACCCAGAGGACTGATTTCTCACACTCTCCAGGGACATCAGTTCTTTCTTGCCAATCTGAATACTGCTTCCCCGGGTCTTCAGACTGGGATAGTGCCATTGGCCCTCCTGGCTCTAGAGGCTTCGGACTTGAACTGCACTATCATCTTTCTGAGGTCTTCTGCCTCCACAGATCTGGGGACTCTTGTGCCTCCATAGCCACAAGAGTGAGTTCCTTATAGAACTGAGTTCCTTCTAACACACAGACTCCGTTTCTCTGGGGAGCCCCCACTAATACACCTGCTGTGTGGAGAACGGACTTAGGGAAAGCTGGGAGACCTCGTATTTCTGTCACTAAGATCCACCGAGAATGTCCTTCTCTGGGTCCCCGTGCTCCCTTCCCCCGCCCCTCTGGTGACAGGGCCAAGCGTTCCCAGGCTGTTGTGAGAGCCCGGGTGCGGGGTCAGCCATTATGGCTCGGTTATTTCTTGTTGAAAGAATGAGTGGTGACATCAGAGCCACTTGGCTCATCTAGAAACCCAATCGATGGCCTCTCTTATGCGGTTCTTCTCAAGCGCTTTCCTTTTACGGCCACGAGGGGAGGCCGGCTGCAGAGCGCTGAGCTGGCTCCTCGGGCTCTTCATCTGATCAATGAGCCTCCTGCCGCCAGCGCGGCCGTGACGCAGAGGACAGGAGCACCCACCGGGAGGGAGCAACACACCTGGGCACCACTTCCACCCAGGGAGACCCGAGCCATGTGCCAGCCGGAGCTGGGCCCTAGCAGATGCCCAGCCACAGGGGCTTGGGGACGTGATGCCTGCCAGGCAGGAAGGAGGCTGAGCATCAAGGACCGGGACTCCAGGCAGGAAGGAGGCTGAGCATCAAGGACCGGGACTCCAGGCAGGAAGGAGGCTGAGCATCAAGGACCGGGACTCCAGGCAGGAAGGAGGCTGAGCATCAAGGACCGGGACTCGGGTCTGTCTCACTGATCCACTCTGGGAGGTCGGGAAATCCCTTCCTGGGCTTTATTCTTCTTGCCTGTACAACAAGGGGCCTTGTTTGAACTCCGTGGGGCTCCAGCTTCAGCAAGCTGCACGTCTGCAAAGGGCCCCGGAGCTGCATTCCTGCAAGACTTGCTTTTGTACCCAACTATCCCCTCTGGTCCTCCTAAAACTCCCCTCAGAACACAAAGCATGCATCCTTGTGCCCTTTTTCCAGATGGGAACACTGAGACCTCAAGGCTGCATGGGATTATTCACAAATTAACAAACCACCGGAGCTAGAAGGGGCCCAGAGCCATCACAACCCACCTGGGCACACCGAGACTCTCCCGCAGGGGACAACTGCACGTTCTCCAGGCCTCACACACCTCACCCCTACACATCCCCCTCCCCTCCTGCAGCCCCCCACCCCAGGGCTCACTGGGCCCTGGCTCTCCTGCAAGCTCCCTGGCACGCTGGGTCTGCTCCCTGCCATTCATAGGGCATCGCTCTCTCAGTTCAGGGCACTGCCAAAGCCCCTCACGCGGGCCCTCCCCTGTAACAGGGAACCGTCAGCTCCCGGCTTGGCAAGAGCCGAGGACCCGGGCTTCTCCAGGCTGTGCTGACGTGGGTGTCCCCTCACAGCCCTGGGGCCTGGAGGAACCTGCCCCGGCCTGTGTTGGTGTGGAGCTCTCCACTTGCCCCACGCGCTGATGGAAAGCCCCTCCGACTCTCCCTTGGACAAAGATGGAGGAAGTGTCTCCTCCGTGGAGTGAGTCTTGGGCTCAAATTTCAGTCCTTTCTCCTCTGTGGTGCAATCATCTCTCCATCCCTGGCTCCATTGTTAAGAATCATTCCAAGCTGGGGTGCCGCTCAGGGGTACAGCGCATGCCTAGCACCTGCAGTGTCCCGCGTCCACTCCCCGGCGCTCAGACAAATCGTTAGTGGTCCAGAAACATGAAAATCTTGGGCAGGACCAGGCTGGGGCGCGACGCTACCCTGAGGTTTGAGCCGTATTGTCGGATCCCAGTCTCTGCGTTCAGCTCTCAGCTCTGCTTGGAATCACCTCTCAGCAGGCTGGACCCCCGTGGATGACCCAGGAGGCCACCAGCAGGCCACACACTCGTCTCTCAAATCCATGAACCAACAGCAGGGAAAACCCTAACGACCTTGCTGGTCACACATCCGTTCCGAGACACGTCACTGTCGCCAGAGGAACGGCAATCTCACTGACCAGCGTGATGGCTCCTTGGCAACGGGCCGTGGGGGGCAGAGGGCACTAGAGCTGACAACCATGCAAGACTACAAGGGACCATATTCCCAAAGACGAGGGCTCTCGTGCACTGTGTTCGGACGAG
This sequence comes from Callospermophilus lateralis, assembly GCF_048772815.1. Lineage (NCBI taxonomy): Eukaryota > Metazoa > Chordata > Mammalia > Rodentia > Sciuridae > Callospermophilus > Callospermophilus lateralis. Next base: position 136,262,473 of record NC_135311.1, on the reverse strand, counting down.
GGAGCCCCCGGTGTCTCCCACCCCACACGGCTTTCTTAGGATGTGACATGATCCCCCTGCAGCCCAGTTCTCCACGTGGCCTGTCCTGACTCCCTTCACTCCCCTTTCTGACTTGCAGCTCCCAAGAATAACTATAGAATGTACCGGAAGCGCAGTATCCCGAGACAAGGAGGAAACGGCCCTCCTGGGCCTTGCTCCTGTCCCTTCCAGGGGATGGACCATCTGGAGGTAACGAGAAGCTGCGGGAACAGCCAGGGAGTGGTCCCTCTCTCCTCCGCAACAGGATGTCCTTCAGATCTTTAGTCCAGTGGCTCACGTGACTTCTGCCCTTCAGGGTCCCCCAGCTGTAGTGAAAGTGGGGCTCCTTCCAGTTGGGCAGCTTCCTCGAGCCTGGGGAGTCCTTCTCACGGTGGATCCGAGGCTTCTGCTGCCCCGTGCCGATCCGTGAGTGAAAAATGTGCTTCACGTCAGTCCTTGCACGTGAGCGTGTTCTGTCTCTCCAGACAGACAGCCCTGAGCCTGCTGGACACTTCTCCCGGCTCACAGTCAGGTTTATGTCCCCTGAAACGGGGTGGACCAATACAACATAGCAAAACTGCCACAGCTTTCATTTTGCGGCCTGGCCTTAGATACTGGTAGCTTCTACTTCCTTTCTCTTGAGACATTTACCTCTACCGCCCGGGGCTCCCATTTGAGAAGACGGAGGCCGCCATCTTGTGAGGAAGCCCAGGCTACACAGAGAGGCCGAGTGCAGGTGTCCTGACTGACAGACCCAATGAGGTCCAGACCCACAACCAGCAGTAACCACCGGGCTCAGGTGGTGTGGCCTCGGGATGATTCCTCCCGAGACGGAGTCCTCCCAGGTGACAGCGCAGCGAGCACCTGAGCAGAGACAAGCCAGTTCTGATTGGCTAATCTCTGACCCGCAGAATCTGTGACAGAATAAATGGTTGCTTCAAGCAGCTAAATTTTGGGTAACAGGTTAGCAGCAAAGTGTAACTGGAACTGTGTGGTGTATATGTGTGTCTGGTGGGGAGGATTAGTTTCCCTTAGGAATCAGAAGGAGAGTGGGTGTGCAGCCAAAGCAGTCAGCAACTATACCCACACCCTGACAACTGCCCGTGGTACCCACCATTTTTAATTCTTTGTAATTCTGGGAATGGAGCCAGGGCCTTACGCGTGCTGGACAACTGCTCTACTGTAAGCTACACCCCCAGCCAGGGCCTGCCCCGGCCTTTTTTTTTTTTTTTGAGTCTTGCTATGTTGCCCAGCTGGTCTTGAACCCCTACACTCAGGCACCCTCCCACTCCGCCTCCTGAGCAGCTGAGACTGCAGGCAGGTGCCATCAACTCAGTGGTGCCCACCAGTTTTAAAGGTACCAAGTCTCATTCCTGGCAAGTGACAGTGTGATACAGGCAACGGACTTGGCCCTCCATTCCCGTGCCCAGCCTCCCTGCCCAGCTGGCTCAGCAGTGGGCAGAGGCCTCATTGGTCTCTTCCTCCTACGCCTCTTCTTCTTTCCAGTGAGCTGCCTGCTCCTCTGCGCGAGGTCTCTCCAAGCAGCGTCTTCAAGTCCAGCTCAGGCCCCTAGCAGCGCCCCATCAGTGACATCGACCTTGAGTCCCCTTCACCCTCCAGACCCACGCGGGTTATTCTCCATCCCCTCCCGGGCTTTCTGCACTCTGCCAGGACCCAGGGGCACCTCAGCTCCACTCTGCTGGTGCCTCTGTTCCCCCTGGGCTCTCCAGGCTGCCTGTGCAGAGCTTCAGAGGGACACTGCATCCTGGACCCCACCGTCGTCACTCTGCAGGGAGGAGAGGGGGTCCCCTCCGCAGCAGCAGCCAGCAGGGCGGGGGAGGGGCAGAGTCAGGCTGGGCTCCCGGCCACCTGCCAGCTGCTGTCCACATCTGTCCTGTCTGCAGAGGAGAGAGAACAATGGTGCCCGTCTCGTGGGTGGTGGGGAGGGTCAGCCCTTGACTTGTGTAAATTTAAATGAGCAAGAGCTCCGGCCTCCTCCTGTAAATGAGTTCTCGTGTCACCCAGTGTCCAGCCCCCTCCTCTGGTTTTACGACAGCCCACAAGTGTCTGGACTTTTCAGAAAACAGGAATATCTACTTAAATATCGTCACGGATATTTAAGATATCACACTTAATATCACACAGATATCACACTTAATAAATTATTAAGCCAAGCAATCAATCAGAATTATTGGGGTTTTTGCTGGTTTTTTTTTTTTTTTTTTTTTTTTTTTTTTTTTTTTTAGGTGAGAAGAGTATTTCCCATGGAGTATGGCCATCTTTGAAGTCAGGGTAGCAACCGAAAACTCTTTTCTTAGAAATCACATTTGTAGGGATAGACTTTTTAGTGCTGACTAGAATTCACTTTCTCATAGCTTCGGGGAAAGTGGAGTTTTTTGGTTTTTTTCTTTTTACATTTTTGAAATTTCTTTCACCAGCAGTTATAAGGACTCGCGGAGTCAGGACCCAATGTTGGGATTCTGTCAGTCAGCGCTGAGGGGAGAGGCCAAGGTCTGGGAGGTCAAACCTCACACTCCACAGAGAAGCAGGCCCGGGAGCGGCACTAAGCCACACGCGGGGATTCGGGTTCTTCTTCTTCGTGCGGAGCTCCTGGGAACATGTCGCACCTGCTGGGTATTATTTTGTCTTTGTTCCCAGGACATGAAGCCCAACTAAAACCAGGGTCCAAATGTGGTCAGTGTCACCATGACTTAGGACACACCGTCCAGCCACCAAAAAAAGTTATTGAAATTCTTCAATGGCGAACCTCAAACCTTCTAAAGGGGACGCGTGATCAGAAGGACTTCTGTCCCCCCTCCCCTCCCGCCCCCGTCCTTTCATGCTGTATCTGACCCTCCTCCAACCTGCCCTGCCCTGGCCCCGTCCTGAGAAGGGGGAGTCCTTCCAGGCAAGTGGGGAGGGGCAGGCTGGGACCCCTGCAGAGGACCCCTCCTGGCCACCACACACCGTCCAGAGATGAGGACCCTCTCCCCTCTCACACCTCACCCCAACCCTGCCCACGGGGACGGACCACAGCCCGGCGGAGGCGGGAGAAGAAGGTCTGGCTTCTCTCGGCCCCGGCCGTTCCCAGCGCCAGGAGGACAGCCCCGACAGGCTTCGCCTCCACCCGTCCCCCACCCCGAGGCTGGCCCTGCCACCGCTCCCAGTGCACTCTGGGGGAGTCCTGGACCCCCTCTCCTCACCTGCCTGCTCCATCAGGCTCAGATCAATGAGGCCACCATGCAGACCTCTGTCCTTTCCCCCAAGCAGAGGTCCCCTCTGCCCCGCAGCCCCGTGTCCCCCCGGCCACCACCGGGCAGAGGTCCCCTCTGCCCCGCAGCCCCGTGTCCCCCCGGCCACCACCGGGCAGAGGTCCCTTCTGCCCCGCAGCCCCATGCTCTCCCCCGCCACCACCGGGCAGAGGTCCCCTCTGCCCCGCAGCCCCGTGTCCCCCCGGCCACCACCGGGCAGAGGTCCCTTCTGCCCTGCAGCCCCATGCTCTCCCCCGCCACCACCGGGCGTCCTGCTTTGAAATTGCCTCTGAAATGGTCCTGAGAGCAGCAGCCCCTTGGCCCTGGGTGTGAGCTCCTTGACCACAGGGACTTTGGCACAAATAGGGGCTCAATAAATCCTCGGTGCCCACCCATCCGAGCGCAGGCTGAGCCCACCCCACGTCCCCCACTAACACCTGCGGACAGCAGGCCGTGGGAGGGACTGGCTATGGGGTTCTCGTCCACCCAGTTAACCAAGCTGGTTAGCCTGAGGCACAGGTGGCCACCGCAGGAACTGTCCCTGTCCTTGCAGCGACCCCAGGGTCAACCCTGCCCCTCTCCAAGGGGAACCCAGCAGCCTCTTCCCAGGCCCACGCCACCCTGGCCCTTCCTCACACCCACCCCGGGGGGAGAGCCTCTCGCAGCCAGGGGACAGAGGCGAGGCAGAGCCCATGATGGCCATCAGCAGGCCAGGCAAAGCCAGGGCTCCGGCTCCCCGCCCACCTCCTCCGCGTGTCACTGTGTCCCCTCAGGCCTCAGCTCCCCCACTGCCATGGGGCCCATCTCATGGCTCCTGCCTCAGAGCAGCCCCCAGCCCCTCGGCCCCACCCACACATCCCTGATGTCAGGTGCCCCCGGGGGGCCTCCGGGCCCAGTCCCCACGGCGCCCTTCCTCCCCAGGACCAGAAGGAGAAGGGCCCTGTCCCTCCACGCTCCCCGCCTCAGCACAGGGTGGGGGAGCCCACCTGTGGGCAGATCGGGGGCAAGATCAGGGAATTTCAAGCGTGAAAGGGACTTCAGAGATAAGGAGACAGCTATTCATTTTCTCCTTCCAGCAGAGCACTGACGGGCACTCGCTCCCCCTCCCTGCGGAGCAGAGGCTGGGCAGGCCGATGGCCGTGGACGGCCGGCTGTGTTAGTCTGGCTGAGTGGGCAGGGAGGCAGGCAGGGCTGGGCGCACCCTGTTCCTGTCCCCAAACCCAGCCTGGCCCAGGCTGGAGAGGCAGAGTGGCAGTGGGGACCTGGATCCCCAGGACTTGGGGACATGTGGGAGCCACGCTCTAGTTTGGCTCTGCTCTGGGGGCCTCAGCCAGAGCCCTTGCTCTCCCTGGGCATCAGTTTACTCAACTCTAAAACACAGGAGTCGGTTGGATCAGTTCATTGTCAAACCTGTCATGTCACGGGACTCTCCCCAGAGACAGGCTTCCGTGGAAGACCCAGATATGACACGGTTGAAAGGTGGTGGATGGGTGGAATCACAGTCCTGCCCCAGCCCTGCAGAGACCCCCCCAGGAATGCAGCACACTGACCTCTGGCCTCTCAGGGCTCTGCTGTCCCAGGAAGAGAGCAGCAGGCAGGATGGGCAGGGGACACAGAGGAGTATCCCAGGCTGTAGGAGGTGCAAAGGCCCTGGGGCAGGACTGTGGAAGACATGGGTAGGGGCTGTAGGAGGGGACCCTGCTGGCACAGAGAAGCCCTCTTGGGGATTCAGGAGGCCTATTCAGGCAGTCATGGCAAGTAGTTGAGGGGGTGGCTTTGAGGGAGTGCTGCTGGCTCAGACTGCCCTGTTGTCCCCAACCAGTCACCTGGCAGGAAGCATCCCTAGTGGTCCTTCTGGACCCTGGGCATTGCAGGTCCCCTCAAGGTAGAGGGGCCCCCTGGGAGCAGCTCCCCAGAGAGCTGTTGAACCTCTGTGTGGTGCCCACCAAGCCCTCACCCGTCCTTCCCAGGGGAGGTCCGTGCCGGGCTGGGGGTGCCTGCCCTCGCTGGCAGCTCTGCATGGTCTCCATAGGCCTTTGAGGGAACAAAACACTGCTGGACCTGTCCCCCTCCTGTCCCTAAAAGTGAACCCCCAACAGGAAGAAGTGGCACTGGGGCAACTGGGCATTCACACGCGAAGGTTTGGAAAGGGACCCTCCCCACACCACGCGAGCGACGCGGACTCACGACGCACGGACCCAAACCCGGGAGCTCAGCAGGGACGTCCAGAGCAGAGGAGGCCAGACGAGGCAGGTGGGGGGTCGTCCGGCTGGGAATGGGGGGGAATGAAAAGGGACCGCTCACAGGAATGAGGCTGCTGTTGGAGACAGAGAATGTTCTGGAATCTGGTGGCGAAGGTGGCACAGCCCCGCGAAAACACTGTGCACCAGAGCAATTGGATTGCCCGATACGTGACCCGAATCTCGGTGACGCTTGTCCAAAGAAGGACAAGAAACAAGCCCTGTCAACCTCCAGGTCTGGGATTCGTTGCTGGCATGGAACGGAAGTCCAGGGAGAGGACTTGGGCCCTGAGCCGCCTCCTCCTGTAGGTCACGGACCCGTGGAAGTTACGTCACCTTGCTGGACCCCTCAGTGTGCCCGTCTGCAAAATGGGGTCCAGGTGACTCGGCGTGAGAGGGCGAGCGAGTGTGTCATGAGCTGCTCCGTTGGGGAGAGGTGCTGTCGGGTGCTCAGGAGCCTCCGCAGGCTGGGCCTCCAGGGCCCTCAGCCTCGCAGCCTCCACAGAGTGGAGCTGGCCTGGGCTCCGCAGAGCAGAGGAGGCACCCGGCCGCCACCCTCCAGGGGCGATTGCAGGAGGGCGCTGCTCAGATGAGGAGGCCGCTGAACAGGACTTTGGGATGTCCCCAGCCTCGACCAGCAGTTCCCAAAGAAGCCTGATAATCCAGTCCACTGTGGAGGGCCCCACTGACCCAGCCAGTCCCCACCTTCAGGGAACCCGGGAATCCACATGCTCCCACGGCACCCGAGAGTCCCTATCCCCTGGGCGTTGGCAGACAGCTGTGGAGGAGGCGGAGGAGGATGGTGGGGACAGGGACAGTGCGAGTGAGAAAGCCTGAGGCCATCTGGGGAGGGCCCGGCTGCCCTGGACCCTGTGTTCGGTCTGTCCTGGACAGCGGCTGCTGGACGTGCCCACCCGGGCCCCAGGGGGCTGGTGCGGGCTGCGTTCTGCATGTCCCAAGGCGTCCCTGCTGTGCGGAGGCAGCCCGAGAGCTCCTCCAGGGAGGGCCACTGCCGTGACTGTTTACAGTTCATTAGCTACTTGACAGAGAGGCTCCAGAGCCCGAGATGCAGAGAGGAAGTGTCAGGGCCGGCTGCGCAGATCCGTCAGAAATGAAGATAAAGCTACTTGCAGATAAGGAGGTCTGACAGCGGGGACAGCAGCCCCAGCCGCACGCGGCTCGCAGGTGGCCGGTGGACACGGCTCCGGCAGACTTCCAGAGGCACTGTCCCCTGGCCCTGCTTGGCCTCCGTAGCTCCCAGCCGCCCTATCTTCAGGCTTCTCTAAGTCCAGACCCAAGTCCAGGAACCAACCAAGATGCCCAGCAAGAGGGGACTAGCCAGGAAATGACCCCACTCGCACTCTGTGGAACATTATCTGGCCATTAAAAATGATCTTTGCAAGGACCTTTTCAGGCACCGGGAATATTTATACGCTGTGAAGAGTGCATGGGGGAAATTAGATGCAAAATTATACCAACGCAGTGGGGGGAGTTATATATAGAAACAAGAGCTGGGAGGAGAGTCTCTAAAGTAGGGGCTAATGGTTGCCACGGGGCGGCGGGGATGGGAGTGGTCTATTCCTCTGTCTCCTAAAATAGACTATATTGGCCACCTGAGCTTGTTCCCCTGCCACCCACAGGGAGGACAGGCCTGGGGGACAGCATGGGACCCATGAGGTCCCAGATTTCCCCGCCCAAGCGAGGCCTGGACTCCTTAAAACCCAAGGCCACATTTCCTGTGAGCTGGGGACAGGAGCTGGGGACAGGAGCCGTAGCCACACTGAGCCTTTCCAGGGGACGTCAAGGCAGGTGCCCCTCAGTTCCACACCTGCCTCTCCCGCGCGTCATGGGGGCAGGGGGCTTCCCGAGAGGCAGCCAGGGGCTCCCGGCCCACGGCCTCTCCCCGAGAAAGGCCACTGGCCCCTGCTCCCCGTGCAGGGAGGAAGGATGTCCCACTGGGGACAACAGAAGGTGGCAGGGTGTCTGTCCTTCAGCCCCTGAGACCCAGACAGAGGGCCACGCTGGGCCTGAGTTTTCAGGAAGGAAGGTGGTGGTGGGCAGGGCAGGGCCCTGAGGATGACCACAGGAGCCCAAGGAGCCCCGCCTGGGGTGGACAGAGGTCTCCAGAGGCGCGTCTGTGCGGGGCCCTGGAGGAGGGGTCATTTGGAAAAGGGTCTTTGCAGAGGTGGTTAAGGACCTGGCCATGAGCCTGTCCTGGCTGGCCTGGGCACCCAAGGGCACAGGACAGAGGTGGAGCAGCAGGACAGGCAGGTGGGAGGGACGTGGACACCAGTGGTGGGCAAGCATGCTGCCACAGCTGCCACCAGAGCTGGAGGGGCCTGGGACAGAGCCCCCTCAGAGCTCCCCAAGGGACCACCTGCCCACCCCTGGTCAGACTTCTGGGCTTCGGAACCACAGAACAAAGCCCACTGATCCGAGGGAGCCAGTGCGTGGTGACTGGTTGTGATGACCTGGGGAACGAGGAAGTGGCCGAGCCCTTGACACCATCTTGTGGTCCAATGAGAGAGGCTCTTTCCAAATCCTCATCTTCCAGATGGGGAGAGTGAGGTTCAGAGAGGGTAAGTTATCTTCCCAAGTTCACACAGCAGTGGTCAGGACGACTGGGCCTGGACTCTCAGCTTCCAGAGCACTAAGGTTGGACACTCATGGCCCCCAGCCCTGGGGCGCGCTCTAACTCCACCGTGAACAGCCTCTGTGACCCACAGCAGTTGCCTAACGTCTCTGGGCCTGTGTCTTGGTTCAGGAGCAGGAGAAAACACCTGAGGCCTGGTCCCAGGGCTGAGAGCCACTGCCACTTGGCCCCCACAAGGCTCCCAGGGTGGGGACTCTCCAGCTACCTGCTCCCTGGTACCCCAAGGGCAGACACGGCCCGCGTGCCACCCACGGGGGCATCCATCCCGCCACCCAGGGGGGACAGCCACCCCTGCAGACGCTGGGGGGACGCGGGGCCCTGCTGAGCGTGCTCCACGGGTCACGACGCCACCAGCCGGCACCCATCCCCGCGTCCCCTCCCTGTGCTGGATGGCGCCGCGTGACACGGGACCGCCAGCTTCTGCTCTCCATAGTCCTCCCTTGCACTTGCCCCAGCATAGCCACCTGCCGGCGAGCGGCACTGTGACAACGGGGCGGGGCTGCCCCTGGCCCCACCCCCGCCTCCAGGCCCCGCCTCCGCACCCGAGCGGGGGGGGGGGGGGGCGGGGCCGGCGGGGAGCGGCCAGGGAGGGACATGGCCGCCCACGACCACGCAGGGGAGCTCGGCTTCCACGACCCCACGACCCCACGACCCCACGACCCCACGACCCCACGACCCCACGCACTGGCGGCCCAGGTACTGAGTGGAAAATTCCAGAAACAAGCAGTTCCTAAGGCCTCCTCCCAGCACCTGGGGTGGCCTCCTGCTTTATTGTCCATCTCCCGCTGCCCTCGGGGACACGCCCCGGGGAGGGCGCACCGCCTGGTCACCGTCGCCTGCCCACCCGTCCTGCGCCGTAGGTACTGACCTCACCCCACTTTGCAGATGAGGAGACCGAGGCACAGAGGCCCGCGGTCAGGCGCAGCGGCCCTCGAATCCAAGCGCGGCTCCTGGCTGTCCCCCGGGGCCCACCGGCAGGTCTCCCTGGGCTGGGGCCATCATCCCGGGCGTGTGGACAGCGCAGCTGGCCCCCCGGGCCTTGTACCTAAATCACCGTGGGATGGGAGCCAGGGACTTGCCCACACACCACGCAAGACAGGCCTCATTGACCCGCGTCCACTGACTCCTGACAGATCCAGGCCCGAGCCTGACCATTAACTTCTAATTCCTGGTGGAAGAACCTGCGGACCTTGAGCAGGGACCTTGGGGGGTTTGTCTGTTCAAGGGCAGCAGCTGGAAAGCCGCCAGCTGAGGAGGTGTGGCCACCGGCGGCAGGCCCCTGTGGGCAGCCAGGACACAGGCTCCTCCCTCCACCCGCCCTGAGCCACCACTGCCCCCACGGTGCAGGCCCCTCAGGTCAGGGCCCCGGGGCCAGCCTTGCCCCAGAGCCTAGACAGAAGGTGAGGGAGCCTCGGCCATCAGGAAGCCAAGACCAGGCAACCCACTGGCCCCGCCCGCCCTGGCCCCAGCATGGAGCCCGTTTTACTTTAAAAATGGAAAACCCTTTGTAAAAAGGAATTTTCCCTTTTGACTCGATCCGCCAGTGAGTCAAGTCTCGGAGCTGGCAGCCGCACACTGAAGGAAAGTTGCTAAATAAACAGTCACTAATTTGCACAGGCTCCAGCCATGACCCACTTTTGGGTCTTGCTTTTCTAAACAGCCGCTTTATGCTGGTCTATTTATCACTGACCCAGTTTGAAGGTTGGACTCTCTTCAGCCCCAAGCAGAAACTCAGTTTGTTATTTAAATAATTTAGTTTACATATGTGAGCATTTGGATTACATTTTTTTCCAATTATTGTCAGCTCATAAATATCTGGTGCGCCGAGGCGTCATGTACAGCTGTGCAGGCTGTACACAGCCCAAATCCAGGGGATGCCGCGCACGTTCAGTGTTCATAGATTTGCACTTGAGTTAGGACAACTGTCTCTCAGAGAGGAGCAGGACCCACGGAGGAAGGGATCTGGGTTTGCACAAAAGACCGTGAGCAGGGTTCTGGGGAAAACAGCTGTGAACCCAAAACCTGGAGTCACTGTCTTCACGGAGTTGAGTCCAGTAAGAAAATCAGACACAGAGAGGTGACAACAGGGTGATGGTGAGGGACAGGGAGGCGGGTGCTCTGGGGCGGGATGAGCAGGAGCCAGAGGAGAGTACAGGGGGCAGGGAGGCCCAGGAAGCTCTGAGAGCTGGCACTGGCCTCTGGGGGTCCCGGCCGCCTCCTGCAGGGCGTAAGCTGCACTCACCCCAGGCGCCGGGCTCCCACTGATGGCTGCGCGTGGAACAGAGCCGCAGGTACGCTCATTGCTGGAGGTGCCATCCCAGGTGCCAGGTGCCCAGCACGTGGGCCTGGCGTTGCAGGCTGATGCCCTGGCAGGAGTCAGGGTAGGGGCCCAGGGGCTCAGCCACATCTTGTCCTGGGCCTTGAACTGGGTCTGTCACTCTGGGCTCTTCCCAGCTTACCATCCCGTGAGCTAGATAGTCCTTAAGAGCAGGGGATGCCTGCATTTCAGTCTCACCTCTGCCATCTCTGAGCTGTGTGATTCTGAGCAAGTCACTAAGCCTCTCTGAGCCTCTGTTTCCTCATCTACCAAATGCCGTAATAAGAAAACCCCCCTCGCAGGGTCGTTCATTCCTCCCGTGGTTTCTCTTGGAGCGCACCCTGCGTGTAGGCAGGGGACTGGCCCTCGGGGAACTCACACGGGGGACTGTGAGAATTTGCGTCCGGCGTGGCGCAGAGCCTGGCCCAGGAGCCCAGGCCAACTCGCTCGGCCGGCTCCTCTCCTGTCAGCGCTGTCAACAGTGTGGGCAGCAAAGCCGGTGGCCAGAGCGTGCCGAGGGGAGTCCAGGGAGTGTCCAATGCTGGGACCTGGGGCGTAGGGACCTTGTCCTGGTGGGGGTGTGCCTGGTCATCGAGGTGGCAGGATGGCTTGGGGGACGCTGCTCTGGGGACTGACACACGGGCACACCTGCTGCAGGGGGGTTTTCCTTGCCGGGTGGACGGTTGGCAAGGCCACCAGAGGAAGCCCCCAAGCCTCGGGGAGAAGCATCAGGCCTTTGTGGGGACCACAGAAGGAGCAGAAGGGGGCAAGTCCTCCCAGGCCCGGGGATTCTGAGGACCACCACCCTGAGCTCTGTGCTGCACCCTGGAGCCAGAGGGTTCATGCCTGACCCACACTGGCCTGCCGGTTCCTTCCATCTTCCTGGCTACCGTGGATTTGAATGGAAGCTACCGGATCCAGACCCAGGAAATGTGAGACTGAGCTCTGGCAGCCCTGTTGCCACCATGAGGGGAGATACTAAAGCCAACACAGAAGAAGCTGCCAGCCATGAGGAGTCAGGAAGCAGCGTGCCTTCCGCTCAAGCCAGACTGACCCTCATGTTCCCTCCTTGGTGGGGAGCAGCTGCTGGGGTCCAGTGTCAGGAAGGTGCTGAGGTGTGAGCGACATCGGGGAGGACAGCCCGACCCATTTTCTGGATGAGGCCCACATTCTGGAAGGAGAACGTGGGAGCTGCCCTGTCACCTATGGGCCACCCCTGGCCAGAAAGGCCAGGCAGAGGCTGCGGGCCATGGGGATGACGGGGACCGGGAGGCCTGGACGCGGACCGTGAGCCTCTGCAGGTGGTGGAGGGACGGCTCGGCCCCAGGCCCCGGGAGCAGCCCCTGCAGGTCCAGACCCCAGTGCTGCCGGCCAGCGGTGGGCCCCAGGCCATGGGCCGCCTTGGCCCGTGCCTCAGTTTACCCATCTGTAGGTGGGCGTGGAGAGGAGCACGCAGTCGCTGGGGCGCGGGAGGGACCCTCGGTGCTCGAGGCCGGGCCGGGGCTGGTGGGCTGCGGCTCCTCCGGGCAGACACAGGCTCCTGCACCCAGACTCAGCTCGGCCGCGTCCCTCCTCCTGGGACCTGGCGGACAGCCGACCCGAGGGGCGTGGCCGGGCCTTGGCAGACTGGGCCCGGCTCTGTGCTGCGGGGAGCCCTAATGGGGGCTGTGGGGCCCCCCAGGCCCTGACCCGCGGGCCCAGCAGAGGCCTTATCTGCCCAGGAGCGGAGCGAGGCACAGGGAGGGGAGGCCTTTGGAAAGAGCCTGCCACGGGGCTAATGGGCCTTGCTCCTGCAGAGCAAAGGGGATTACAAGCTTAGAAAGATCTGGGGCCCAGGGCGGGCTGGGCCGGGGCAGCGGACCTTCCAGAGCCCTGCAGCCCTGGCCCAGGCACAGCCGGCCCTGCTCCCCCCGGGCTCCTCCAATTTAGGGCCCTGGTGTCCAGGGACCAGGCTCTCTGAACCCACTCAGACTCGATCGTCTCTGAGGTTCACTGGGCAAATCTCACAATTAAAACCAAATCAATTGTTCTATTAGTCCAGGGTAATGGGGCTTGAATTTTTTCTCTTTTTCCAACATCTTTGTTTGTGTTACTTTTGAAAATAATCGTTGCTAACACTCAGGCCCCAGGTACTCTGCGAGTAATCACCCAGGAACCCCTCACCACAGATCTCTGTGAGCCCAGTACCCACGAGGGAGCTGAGGCTCAGAGAGGTGGATAATTGGCCCAGGTCACACAGCAGGAAGTGCTGGGGTTGGCTACAGAATTCACACCCCTGACCACTCCTCCACCTGCCTTGCCGATGTGTGCCCAGCTGTCCCTGGGCTTTCTGTGTGGTTGACAACTTGTGTTCATCTGCTCTCGGGAGGAACAGGACCACTGAGAGGAGACAGGACAGAGAGGCCACCAACCCAGGATGCGTCCTAAGACAGACGCTGGTGGTTAATTTTGTCAGTGTGGGAACATCACAGCGCGTACGTATTCATCCACCATGACAGGCCCGGGGCAGAGGCTGCAGTCAGTGGCTCCTGGGACACAGAGCAGGGGACCAGCATCCGGAGCTGCTCCCAAGATCCCCAGGCTGCCTACCGCTGCACCAGACAGGAAGTAGGGCTGGCATCCGCGTGAGTCCCTGGAGAGTGACACAGGGCAGCTGGGGCCAGAGGTGGCACGACCAGGAAGAGGGAGATGCCAGAGTGGGATTAGAGGGAAGCGGAGCTGGGAGCCCAATCTGCTCCTCCCCTTCCTGCCTGTGTGACCTCAGGCAAGTTACTTAACCTCCCTGAGCCTCAGTCTCAGCCCCTGCAAAATGAGGGGACACCTACCTAACAAAGTCGTTGTGAGGTCAAACACTTACTGTTTCCACCTGCATATTCACGTATTCAGACATGACAGCGTCTGTAAATCTAACAGCTAAACATGGCACATTCTGCCTATGCGCGAGCCCCTGTTCACTGCCATGACGACCGTTATCGCCATCGCTCTGTGACTGGAACAGCGCATGGAGAGGGGAAGGGACTTGACTCGGGTCCTGGGCCTGTGGACAGAGGAGGGCTCAGCCTGGATTCCAAGCCAAGAACTGGTTGTGGGGCTGGGGCGGGGGCTCAGGGGCAGAGGTCCATCCAGGTCCATCCACAGCTAAAGCAATATCTGAAAGAAAGAGAAAACAGGGCTGCAGAGTTAGGGGCCTGGGGTCCGGGTCCCTGCCTGGCCCCAGCTCAGCCTCTCTCCCTCTGGATGGGACCTTGGGCCATCCCTGGGCCTCTCCAGCCCGGGTTCCCCTCTGTAGGTGGGTACCTCAGCGTCTCTGCTCCCCGGGCTGCCGGTGGCACTGGGTCCCCAGGTACCTGCCGTGGGGGTGCCGTGGGGGAGGCCGCTGGCTCTCGGCCCTCTGCAAGGCCAGCGTCCTCCTGAAACAGGCCCTGGGCACTGCTCCCTGGGGGTGGCCAAATGCTCATCTGCTCCTCACCAGGGCAGCTTTGAGGTCTGCTCCCTGCGGCCTCCAGCCGTCCCCATGGTCACCTGTCCTGTCTCGGCCCTGCTGTGGGGAAACCCGCCCCAGGACAGGGCTAGTCACCCTCTGCGTCCAAGGCCCGACTATTGCATGGCGGCCGCCCAGGCTCAAGCTCAGGAGACAAGAGGGGATGGTCGGGTCACCTGCAGAGAAGGTGTTTGGTTTTCATGTTCCCAAGGCTTACAAAGCAGACCCTGGCCAGACCCTGGCTGGGTGGGAACAAAGCCTGTTGGAGGGAGCCAGCGAGTGTCCCTGAGCACGTTATGAAGGAATGTTGGGGACCAGAGGCTGCAGCTGCTGGATAGACAGCTGGGAGCACCGGCATTTGAAGGCAGGTGCACTGGGAGGCTGGAGGCTGAGAGTGTGGAACAGAGAACCTGTGCCAGGTCCCAGAGGAGCCAACAGAGGAGAGGGAGGGGAGGGGAGGGGGACAGGGGGAGGAGGAGGGGGGAGGGCGGGGGAGCGGGGTGGGAGGGAGGGGGAGGGGAGGGTGGAAAGCTCTCAGGACAGCGGGGGCACTGGCGCGGGTGCTGTGGAAGACGCGCTCTGACTCCACTCGTGGGAGTTTAATTGGAGATGATTCTCCTGGAGGGCGATTCAGTAATTTGAATCCATCCTTACTATATGGACGCCCCGTTGGAGCGATTTTTCTCAGTCCTATGTCATCTGGCCTCTGAAATGTGCTGCACAATTTTGTTTGGTTTAGTTTCTAACAGGGAAATGGGGAATAAATATGTTCTAAAAACAATTCCAACAGTAGTATTTGGTGAATCGATTCCGGTGTAACCCAGAGGGCGACGTCAGGGAGCTGTGAAGTGGGTGGGGGGGATGTTCCTCGACTCATGGGGAAAGAGGCACAAAATATCACAGAGGAAGACAGTCACAGGCCATCTGCTGAGTAAGGTCTCGGTGGCTGTGCGGGAGCTGACACCGTGCATTAAGCCTACAGGAGCCGGCCGGTGGTGTTCGCCTGTGAAACCAGCGACTGTGGAGGCTGAGGCAGGAGGATGGCAACTTCAAGGCCAGCCTCAGCAACTTCGTATGACGCTGTCTCAACATAAGAAGACCTGGGGATGCAGCCCAGCAAGCATGAGGCCTGGGTTCACCCCCAGTGTGCTGAAGCCACTAACCCCCCCACCACCCCCACCGTGTCCTGGGACCTGGAGATGAGGCCTGGGGGAACTAAGCCTAAGTGAGGAGGCACCCAAGACTCAGCGAGAAGCGGTGGCCCTCTGCAAGCCAGGCAGAGGCCCTCACCCAGCTGACGTGGCCGGGACCTTGACCTTGAACTTGCCGGTCTCAGAACTGTGAGAAACAGGAAATGAGTGACACCCCCGCTCACACCTGCTCTTTCTGTGGGCAGCAGGGTTCCGCTTATTAAAGGGACACTTCCCCCAATGTGTGGACCGCCTCCCTGCACAGGGGACCGGCTGCTTTCCCTGTCCCTAGCTGGTGGCTCCTGGCCCCAGTCACGGGAGGGCCCAGGGCCTGGCAGTAGAGACACGGCTTGGGCCAGCCCTGCTGGTGGGACAGCAGCTGCCCGTCTCCACCCAGCGGCTGCAGGGGGAGTTCAGGTCCAGAGGCGCCCAGCTGTGGAGCAGCAGCCCTCCCCCTGATTCTCCCAGGGTCCCCACAGTGGCTGTCCCTGCCTCTTTGCACCAGCCATAATCAATCCCATGTAAAGTGGCACCCTGCTGACCAGGACGGGGAGAGGGGTGGGGGGGCGGACTACAGGGTCTGAGAGGAGCAAGGGCCCATTTCCAAGTTCTAGACTGAGCCGTGGACATGGCTCAGTGGGAGAGCCACTAGCCCAGCGTCTGTGAGGCCCCGGGTTCCAACTCTGGGAAAAAAATCTACACTAGATCACAACAGCTGAGTGTTCTGACCTTGAAAGGTGGCGGTATGCCTGTGCTACGATACAAGGAGTTTGAGATGAAGACACGAGGTGTGAGGTGGGCTGAGAAGCAGCTGTGCTGGACCCGGGAACAGACTAGGAGTCCATTTGGGGGTTTGCCATTGGGTCCCCCGTGAGTCCCGGGGGCATCCACCTCCCTGCGTCCCTGGCACAGGGGCTACTGGGCAGCGGAAGCTGCGTGGTCCAGGTGGAGACGCGACAGGGCACAGGGCACACACCAGCTCCCACAGGCCTGGTCCCGAGAAAGAATCAGGCCCCACTGGTGACTTTTCTGTGGATTAAATGCCACATCGGTGGTGACCATCCGGATGTATTGGTCGGATCCGACACACCAGGAGGGTTCATTTCACCTGTTTCTTTTTACTTTAGGAACTTGGCTACTGGGAAATTTTGAATTCAATGTGGCTCCTGTGGGGCGGCCCTGGAGCATCCACGCAGGCGGGCGGGGGCGGGGCCAGTTTCTTGGATCAAGAAAGGAAGACAAGGGGGGGCAGTGCAGGGGGCCAGGACAGTAATCAAGAAGGAGCAGGGAAAGTAGCCTCATGGGGAGTGGGGGTCCGGGTGGGAGCTGAAGGGTCCCGCTGACCATGAGTCTGGCCAGGAGAGGAGCTCCTGAGCCCGGGGCAGGATCGGGCTGGGGACGGGGCGACGCCAAGTTCCTTCAGAGGAAGGACCTTGGAGCACCACCCACTGCCTGAAAAGCAACCTCGGCCAGGCCAGTGGGCAGCGGGCAGAGCCAGGGCCGCTGTGGAACACACCGAGAAAAGAGGCCCAGAGTGAGTCACCAGGACAGGAGCAGTCTCTGGGGACGCAGCTGCTGACCTGTGGATGGGTCTTTGTATGTGTTCCTTCCAAGGCTCCCGCACTGTGCAGGTATCGATCTGTAATTAGAAAAGTGAATCAATTCTTACTCCAAGAGGCCAGGGAGGGTTCCGGGTCAGGGAAGGGCACACGGAAGGCCGTAGCTCTAGGTCCCCTGGGCTCTCCCCAGGCCCCACCTAGGTATCTGGAGTTGGAGTCTTGGGCTAGGGGCTCCTTGGGGCTAGGGAGGGAGGCTGGCTGGGGAGGCTGGCTCAGAGCCCGTAAAGCTGCCCAGAGGCACAAGAGGCTTCGTAACACGGATATGGCTTCGATTCCAGGCCGGGATGCCACAGGCCTCTTGGATCAATGGCCCTTCCAGGGTTGCTGGCTCAGCAACTGGGTCTCAGGCAGCGGCCAAGACACCTGGGACGGCTGCTGCAGCTGAACTCAAAACTGGGAGCCTCCCAGTCAGCCCGGGGGCAGGCACCGGTCAGCCACCACCCCGCGGGGGCCCTGCACACAAGGGCCTGGAGGGCTCAGACCTTGCTCCTCTGGCAGAGCTCTTCTGGGTTGGGATGTCCTACTTTGAGTTCAGAGTAAAATGAGCCCCCAGCTAACTTCAGAAACGCTAACCGTGTGCCTGGTGCAGGACGGACAGAGGAAGGGCCTTGTGGTAGCAGGAGAGAGCAGCAGTCTGCATTTACCCATCAGGAAGGTGGAGAGGGCTGGGGCCGGCCTCCCAAAGAGAGGCTCAGGGAAGGTCCTTTGAGGGAGGGACCCGTGAGAGGAGACCTAGAAAGTTCTCTGCTCAACAGGCATCACACTCAACTTGTCGGAACTCGCCAAAGGAATTGCAAAATAAAACCCCGAATGACAGAATAATGAGCGATTCATTTGAAATGTAAAATAAATAGGTAAATCTCCGGTGAGAAGGCAGAATAAATGGTGTTTGGATGGCATTTGGTGATTAAATTAAACAGTGATGAACTTGTGAAGAATGTACCCAGGGGTGGCTCAGGAGAGCCAGCTTTTCCCCAAAGCCCAGGACTCAGCCCCAGCTGTTCTCAGATCTCATGAAAAGGAGCCTCCCAGGGGTCCTGAGTTCTGGGGTTGGGGGTGAGCAGCTAGCCACCTGGGGGAGCAGGGTCCAGGCTGGAGAGCAGGGCCAGCCCTGGGCTTCCAGAACCAGGCCTGGTCTGTCAGTGCTGGGGAACCTTCCAGAATCTAGTCCATTTCTTACTGAGGAGTTGAGCAGTCTTCTCCAGAGACGACCCTCCATGAACCACGCCTCCTCACAGCCTTGGACTCGTGTGGCCCCCTCCCCTTATCAGAGTGTGTGGGGTGCCTGGGGTTTGCTTTTGGCCTAGAGAATATGGTGGAAGTGCAGCTGCAGACTTTTGAGACCAGATCACAAGAAACCTGGAAATGCCACCTGGGAAGCTTGGAATTTTGTTCTAGGGAGAGCCCACGCCCACATAGTCCAAAGTCCTCCATGCTGTGAGGAAGCCCAAGCCTGCACGGGGAGAGCCCGCTGTCCCACCTGCCATCAATGAGGCGCCAGGTGGGATGCAGGCTCTCCTGGGCACCCAGACCTGCCGAGCTTACAGAGGACTCCATCCCAGGCCCTGCCTGCTGTAAGGACATGAGGGACCCCAAGAGACCTCCTCCTGGCTCAGTCTAGTCAACCCCCAGAAAGGTGAGGGTTGGTCACAGTTCATCAGGTAGGAGCTCTGGGCTGTTGGCTACGCAGCAACTAGTAACCAGAACATGACTTCCGCAAGGGGACGTCACGAAGCTCTGACAGCTGGAGGCCCGAGTCCTCAGGCCCCTCCATCCAAGCTGAACTCTGGGTCTTCCATGAGGGCCACCACTCCCAGGTGGGTTTGCCCTGGAGGGTGGAGCGTCCCCCCACCCCCCTCTCTCTCTGTCCCCTTCCTGGTGCTGTGTCCTGAGCGCTTTCCTCCTGCACAGTCCTCCGCCATGATGCTCTGCCTCACCTTGGGCCTGAGGAATGGAGCCGGCATCCAGGACTGAGACCCCTGAACCCTGAGAGTGGAATAGATTCCTCCTCCTCTAAACCTGCGCTTATCGGGCCTTTTGCTCACAGCTGCTCAAAGCTGACTGAGATGCCTGGTCACCTGGAAGGAGGAGACCCATGACGAGACACCTGGAGAGCCCCCAACCCCGGGTGCCTTCCCGTGGCCTCTGGGGTGTTAAAGAATCTCTCGCAGGAAGTGGAAGGTGCCTCAGGAGGGGGCAGCTTTTGCATTTACGTTTATTTGTCGCATTCTCATTAATCAACATGGAAATGCTTTAGAACCTTCCTTTGTTTCTAGATTTATGGAGAATCTGTTGGGTGTCTTCTCGCTGTCGATTGGTGACCTGTCTGCCATGGATCCTCCCCAGGCCCCTGAGGCCGAATGTCGCCCACTCCCTCCTTCCAGTGCTTCCCAGGGCCCCTGCCCCGGCTTCCCGGCTCCACCAGTAGCTGCAGGATCCGGGGCTCAGGGGGTGCCGAGCTTGGAGAAGGGACGTGGTGGGGAGTCCGTGGGGGAGAGGGCTGGGGGGCCGGCCACACCCCTCACTCATGGTCCCACATCTCCCAGGTGGAAGCCTGCGTCAGCCCAGCTCCGGCCACCTGAGTCCCCACTTGGAGTCGAGCATGATGTCCCCTCTCATTTCTCCAAAAGCAGAGACCAGAGGACGAAGGGGGCCTTGGTCTCTCTGTGCCATTTGGAGCTGAGGCAGCCGGTGACTTCTTTTGGAATCCAGCCTAGTGACTGCCACCATCCCTTCAGCATAGTGACTGCCCCACCCCTAGAGTCCCCTAGTCCTCCTTACCCCTCTGTGACCATCTCGTGTGACAGTGCCCACCCGTGTCCCCGGGCTCTCACCTCCACCCGCCCAGGTTGCTCACCCAGCCACCCGCCTGAGCTTCCGCGGGCCATCCCTGGGGGCCAGTGGAGGCCAGCCTCAACCTCCGTGAGGACAACGGCTGCCCACACCCAGTGGTGAGCTCCGCTGCCCCCTGTGCTCTCTGGAGCAAGGGCTCAGGAGCGGGTGGCAGGGCCAGCGAGGTCCCCCAGCCCTGTCCTCGTCCTGGGCACACAGGAAGCTGCCTCTCCCGCCTCCCCTTGCAGCTGGGGCGTGGGGGTGTCTGGCTGGGTTCTGGCCAGGAAGACGCGGGCAGAAAACGGGGGCCCCACATCCAGGGCTGTAAGGCTCTGGATTTCCAGCCACCTTTGTGCTGACCCTGAGGACACACGGTTAGGATGGACTGTGTCACGGAGCAGGAGGACCCAGGACCCCTGACCTCCTGCTGGGAGGGGGCAGCTGCCTGGGCCAGTGCACAGGGGGCCACACTAGAGGGGGAAGGGGACGGCTGGTGTTGAGCTCCTGGGACTTGGGCTGGTGACTGAGTATGGGAGGTGATTTCCCAAAGAGAAATCACAAAACAATGGCGTCCAGTCCCCAAATGACCCTTCTGTCCCCTATACTCTTTTTTTTTTTTTTACCTTGTGGTACTGGACAAGGGGTCCAGGGCCTGGTGAATGAGAGGTGGGTGCTCTACCACTGAGCTGCACCCCAGCACCTCCGGCCCCCAAGCTCTTATACTGTGTCCCTGACAGTCCTCCCACGGAGCAGTGGATTCTGCCACCCCTCCCTTGAATCCAGGGGACATCTGTCACCACCAAAGTGGTGTCATGTGACTTCTAACTCGGTGGCAATGAGCAAGATGGCCTCCACCTGGGTCTCTAGGGAAGCTCATGCTTAGACCAGCCGCCATGCTGGGAGGAAGCCCAGGCAGGCTGTGGAGACATGGACACGGAGAGCCAAGCCCTTGTTTGGTTCTCTCCTTGGTGAGGTCAGTTGGGCCACTTCCTTTGGCCACTGGAAGACCAGCTCCCTGTTGTCCTGGCTTGGCTCCCCACCCCCACCTCCACCCCTGCCCCCCTGCCCCCCAGACTCCCCCCAGGTGGGCTGTGGGTGTCACCCCTCCCCCTCCTGGCTGAGCCGCTGTACTCACCAGCCACCCAAGCTGCCCAACTGAGGCAAATGCTTCAGGTCCCTCCCCCTGGTGCTCCGGGAGCAGGGATAAGATGTCCCCACCCAGCCCAGGCCAAGCTGAGAAAATGAGCCGTGCTTTTATGATAAGTTTTAGGATGTTTTGTTATGCAGCAAAAGGTAATTGGAACACTGGGGACCATCTCTAGACACCCCCACCCCACCTGAATGCTCACAAAAAGTTGCAGATTTTTCTGATGCAGAAGATCCCTCATCCACATAGGACCCCGCCCCAGTGGATGTCTGAGCCTCAAACAGTACCAAGCCCTCTATACACCAATTTTTCCTATAGCTGTGTATCTATGATAAAGTTGAATTTGTAAACAAGGCATGCTAAGAGATTAACAATAATGACTACTATTAAAACAATTATGACAGTATACTGTGATTAAATTGCCAGTGTCACTACCAGACTTTAGAGCCATTATTAAGAAAAATACAGGTTCCTTGAACACAGGCACTGTGGCACCACAACCGTCAATCTGATAACTGGGAGGCTAAAAGACTAACGGGCAGGTAGTGTATACAGTGTGGATACACTGGACAAACGCAAGATGGAGTAGAACAGCATGAGATCTCATCATGCTACTCAGAACAGCATGCAGTTCAAAACTCACAAAGTGTTTGTTTCTAGAATATTCTACCTAGTGCTTTTGTATTGTAGATTGCAGCTGTGGCACTACTGTCATAAAAGCTGTCATTTGGATTTTTCCTGCATGTTGGGTAACTGTGCTGGGCATTTTATATGTATTTTCCTATATACTATCGTCTCCCCAAAGCCTCATGAGATGGGGATTACGATCATCTTCACTTAAAGAGGAGAAATCAGGCTCAGAGAGGTTTCATGATTTGTCCACAGCTGGCACGTGGGGACGCAGGACCTACACCCAGGACCACCTGAGGTGACCATGAAGTGGCCACACAGCTTCCCACTAGGAGTGAATGCACAGCTCCTGACTCCAGGCCCTCCTGATCTTCACAAGAAAGGCCATTTAAATTGTAAATCTGTTTAACTTTTACACTTAAGAGGCCTTTCCTTCCTCGGGATCAGACACCCTGGCACCAGGACCAGACCACATGGCTGCCAGACTCAGCCTCTCTGCGGGTGGGGGAGCCGCGCCTGAGGCAAGCCCTTAGAACTGGCGCATCAGCGATTACCCAAGAAATGCTGGTAATGGCCCTGTTGGTTTTCCCCAGGGGACAGTGGCCTCAGCCCAGCTAGGACAGGCTGCAGCTGGTGGAAGTGACAGGTGAGGTCAGTGTGGCCACTTCCTTTTTGCCACTGGAAGGCCAGCTCCCTGTTGTCCTGGCTTGGCTCGCCTCCCCCTGCCCCCCCACCTCTCCCATCTGAGCCACAGACCCCCTCCCCCTCCTGGGTGTGAAAACCTGCTGAGACCTGAAAACTGCAGAAGTCAGGCTCAGAAGGCTCCCGGCCTCCGGTCTCCCGGCCTCCCGGCCTCCCAGGTTGAAGCTCGGCAACCTAAAGATTCCGAGGAAGCCAGGGGAGGAGGCAGCATGGGAAGGGGTGGGCAGGGGACAGAGACCTGAGGGGCTCTTAGATGCCCACACCTACCTGAAGGCCCTTGGACCTCCCTCCGCCCTGCATGAGAAGCGATCTTGTGGCCGTGGCCTCCCTGCAGGGCTCTGCGGGAGGGAGCACCCTGCAGTTCCAGGTGTTTCCAGGAAGCAGCTGGGAGGGAGTCACTGCCCCTGCAGAAGTCAGCAGAGAGCCGCCCAGTGCTGCCCTCGGCCCTGGGGCCCCGCTTCCTCCCCCCACACAGCCAGCCCAGCTCCAGGGAGAGGCCAGGTGCTTGCCATGGGACACCTGTGCCAGGGTCCCTGTAAGACAGCCACAGCCAGGGGCTGCTTCCCAGGAGGCCGCAGCCAAGCCCCTGATGAGCCAGTGCGGGGCACACACTGTCGTCCCAGCAGCCCGGGAGGCTGAGGCAGGAGGATGGTGAGTTGGAAGTCAGCCTTGACAACTTAGAGAGGCCCTAAGCCACTTAGTAAGACCCTCTCTCTAAATCATATCTAAAACAGGGCTGGGGTGTGCCCAGCAGTCCAGCGCCCCTGGGTTCACTCCCACAACAAAAGGAAAACAAAGACCTTCGATGAGCAGCCGCCGCCGGACCGCTCCAACTGGGTCTACGGGCAGCGACGGTGCGGCTGCCTGTGGAAGGGCCGGAGCAGGGAACAGCCCCGTGGCTGCTGCTCTTGCGTCTTCAGCCCCCGAGGCTCCAGGAGGGTGCGCTCGGCCCTGGGGTGAACGCTGTCACCTGGGTCTCCAGGACCCCCACTCAGGGAAGGCAGGGCGGGCGGGCGGCCACACAGCCCACCAGGCAGAAAGCAGAACGTGAGTTTGGACGGCTTCTCCCAGGGCTCCCGGGTGACCACAGTGGGGCAGCCCTTGTCCCTTGTCCCTTTCCCCAAACGGCACACTTCTCCCCTGCCCTCATCCCTGCAGCCTGACATCTGATCCACCACAGCCACCCCAGCCCAGAGCCCTCAGGCCGCGGCACAAGGCGCTCTGACTGCAGGTGAGGGCTCTGCGAAGGCCCTGTCCCCAAACCTGACCCCGTCCCTCCCCACAGTGACAGGATGAGATTCCAGAATGGGCCCTGGGGGAGGCCGGTGTCCTGCGGTGGGGTGGCCTCCTCTCCTGCCCTGAAGAGGCCCTGGACCTCTCCTCACTGGCTCCTCCTTGAAGGTTAAAATTGGGAAAAGAAAAAGCGCTCCGGCCAGCAGGTTGCTGAGTTTCTGGCACTTCCATCAAGGGGACGTGTCTCGTGAAGGGGACTCACGTTTCTGCCCTGAGGTGCCACTGGCCCCCAGCACAGGGACAAGTGTCGGGCCCAGCCTCGGGGCCTTTGCACGGTGTCCCTTCTGCCCGATGCTTTCTCACTGCTGGGCCTAAGGGACCGAGCAGCACGACTGCAGAGGAGACAAGGCTTACTCAGGAGCTCACAGTTCCGGAGTCTTCGTCCTCGGAGCTCCAGGGGAGAGCGTGGCGGAGGGAAGCCGCTCACATCATGTGACCAGGAAGCAGAGACTCCAGGCTCCAGAGACAAGCCCCGCCCCATCCCACCTCCTCCAGCCACACCCCACCCCTGCAGGACCCTCAGGGGAGTCCAGGGAGGTCCCCTCAAGGCCAAGTCCTCGTCCTCCGGCTCCTTACAAACCAGCTCTGTCCCACCATCAGCTCTCAGAGGCGGCTCCCTGACTTCTAGACACACCCC
Organism: Callospermophilus lateralis; assembly: GCF_048772815.1. Classification (NCBI taxonomy): domain Eukaryota; kingdom Metazoa; phylum Chordata; class Mammalia; order Rodentia; family Sciuridae; genus Callospermophilus; species Callospermophilus lateralis. The sequence goes on along the minus strand of NC_135311.1, from coordinate 136,238,463 downwards.
GACTCAGCCCCGTCCACCCCGAACCCCGCTGCCTCCCTGCGTTAACTGAGTGCCGCCTGAGACCTCGGGGCCCGCCTACGACCCCTTCAGCACCGCCTTGTGGAGGGGGTGCACGGAAGAGGTCAGGGGGCCTGATCCGCCGTGGGAGCCTGAGGCCTGGGGGTGTCCAGTGGAGATGCCAGGCTGGACTGGGCCCAGGAGAGGGGAGCTGGCCGGGCTGCTGGGTGCTCCCCGGGAAACAGCCGCACCCACGGGCACCTTGGAACTCGCTCTGGCCTGAAGCAGAGACGGAGGCGGAGACATCAGGCCTCCCTGTGATGACCCCAGGTCCTTCCCTCAGCCACTCAGGGGACCCTGGGCTCAGCCCTGACCGGAACCTTCTGCAGAGGCAGCAGCCAACATGGAGACCCCCTGCGGCTCCCTCCACCGCCTGCCCAGGACAGGCCCCCAGGACAGCCTTGACCCTGAGGTCCTGTGACATCCAGCCAATCCCAGCACTGGGGAGGGGACAGAAGGGACCAGACCAGGGCCAGCTACCAAGGGCAGCAGGTGCCACCTGGAGCCTGGGCCCGCCTGGGTCCTGCTGGGGGCGTTTGTAGGTCCTGGCACGGGGCAGTGCCCCTTCCACAGCCCCGAGTAGGACAGGGCCTGGCGGGCTCTCTCCGGGTGGAGTGGTGCTTAGTGACAATCACGGGTCTCGTGACTCTCTCCTGGACAGGCAGGAGGGTGACTTCTCCCGAGGAGACCCAGGCCCTGGGTATGGCGGCCAGGGGACCGCTGCCTCTGCTCCGTGTTGCAGAATCAGAGCAGTTGAGCACCTGGCCAGTCACACCCTGCTCCTGGGCCGGGGGTCTCAGGCCCAGGCTCTGCTCCACGCCCAGCACTCACTCAGGGCAGGGGGAGGGTGCCCTGGAGGGAGGGGGGAGAAACAGAAATGGGAAGTGGGGTTGCATGGTGGGAATCGAGAGGGGCTCGGCCTCCCTCTCGTCCCCTCTCCCGGGGCAGATGCCTTCTCTCTGCACCTCATTCTTTTCAGCCATACAATGGGAGATGTCGCTTACAGACTTTTTCTTGCTCCCTCAATTCAAGGGGATGATCCATTCCTCTCAGTTGTCAAGAGAAAGAATTGAGGCTCAGAGAGGAAAAGTGCCTCACCCAAGGTCACACAGCGTCTCACGGCAGAACCAAAGACCTCACCTGAACTGGGGAGAGGCCAGGGGTCCAGTCAGGGCATTCTTTTATGGGGTGGTTTCAAGACACTTCTGTCCAGCCAGGGCCAGGCCAAATGCAGCAACCCAGTGGCCTTCTCCCAGGACCTTGCTGTCCCCCAGTCAAGCCTGTGGCTTTGATCCGACAGGCCCATGTCACCGGCTTGCAGTCCCAGTCTGACTCCAGAGACTTTCCTTGATGGCAGGTGGCAGCCGGCTGTGAAGCCTTGGCTGCGGAGGCAAGGGCAGGAGGCTGTGCGGGCACCTCCAGGCTCTCGCCAGCCTCCTCCTCACATGGTGAAGGTGCCAGGCTGGCCCTGGGTGAACCTCACCAGCGCCCAGGCGGGTGGACCCGCCAGGCCCGTGGTGCAGGACGGCCAGGGTCCCTGGGTCAGCACAGATGGGCCAACGGCCCCATTAAACAGAACACTTCTACATCCTGCTCTTGGAATTGTCCAGCTCCAGGTGCTGGTCAACGGGTAGCTGGCTGCGCCCTCGCCTGGGCTCTGCCTGCTCGGGAACACCGACCGCGTGACAGGTGCAGCTGAGGAGTTTCTGTCACGCGTGGTGACACACGTATACACCAAACACAGTGATCAGTGCAGCTGGCCTCGTGTTCCGTTTTGTAGACAGTCGACATTTATTAATCTAAACTTTGCAGTTTTCTTTTCCCATTTGTTGGCAATAAATATTTTAAGGTCTCAGATATTTTTTTGCAGAATCCTTAAAACTCACACCCCATCCCAGTGGCTCCAGAGGCTGAGGCAGGAGGATCGCCAGTTTGAAGCCAGCCTCAGCAACGGAGAGGCGCTAACCAACCCAGTGAGACCCTGACTCTTAGTGAAACACAAAACAGGGCTGGGGTGCGGCTCAGGGGCCGAGTGGCCCCGAGTTCAATCCCCAGAAACCCCACTATGACCTCTGATGAGGGACAGAAGCTCTCTGGGCCTCCGTTTCCCATCCTGCCCTCCAGCCTTAGTTGGACCCTGCAGAGCTGACCCACACCAGGGGGACTTTTCAGAACCACGCTGGGTCAGGCCAAGGCCAGCAGGGCCACCAGCAGGGCCACCAGCAGGGCCACCAGCAGGGCCACGGTGGAGGGACCCTGGGAGTCCCGTCCCACAGACACTAAGATCTCCCTCTCACCCATGAAGAGCAAAGCAATAAAGAATGTCCCTGTGCCAGTCGGCTGAGTTTCATCTGTGGGTTTGGACTGTATTTTCTAGTTAATGAACCTGCCACATCCGCGACCCCCCGTTTTCCATCCAGAGGAGAGAAGGGGGAGACAGGGACAGGCTGCCGGCTCCCCCTGGGGCCTTGGCTGCAGCTGCAGGTCTGGGCAGGGCAGGGCGGCCAGCGGTGGGCCTGGCAGCATCGTCAAGGACAACGCCACCAGGGAGGCCCTGGGCGGGGCCTAAGCCCTCTGCAAGGCGCCTAAGGCCTCAGGAGGGGACCCTCGCGCCCCACCCCCACATCCAGGGGCTCACACGGAGTGGAAGTGACTCTCCACCTTGAGTAGTGTTAGGAGAAAAGGCCAGCCTGCCTCCCTCCCCGGCCTCTCTCCCTGGCCTCCTTCCCCAGCCTCCCTCCCCGGCCTCCCTCCCCTGCCTCTCGCCAGCCCTAGCCCCCTGCTGCTCGAGGGACTCCTGGAGAGGCAGGCCCAGTGGCCCACCCCCAAGGCCCAGCAGGGGACATCCCCACCAATGACATGGTCATGGACCGCAAGGGACGCCAGCAGCAGGTGACCTTGCAAGGCCACTGTGCAGGTGGGCTCCGGCGAGCAAGCTCCTTCCGTCCTCGCTGTGTACCACCCATTGTCCCCCGTGGCCCTTGGGCAGCTCTGGGCAGCTCTGGGCGGCAGTGTGCAGCACGCGCTCTGCTGTGGGCACCAGGCCAGACCGGGGGTGGATGGGATGCGGGTGGCGCTGGAGAGGCCGAGCCCAGCCCCTGCGCCTTTGGAACTCGGGGCTTCTGGGGAAATGGAATTCAGCTGTCACAGGCTCCGTGCTCCAGGGACGGCTTGTGTGCATGTGAGGGGAAGGCTTCCCGGGATGGGGCAGCTCGGGGACATGAGGAGGGGCTCCTGGAGGAACCCCAGAGCCCAGGATGAGTTCTGCCCAGCTCTGCAGAGCCCCGGGCAGGGCAGGGTGACCAGGCACGGTCGGCCAGGGAGGGGCACCCAGGTCTGAGGCGGCTGCTGCAGTCCTCAGGGATCACTAGGGATGAGGGAATCGCTGGAGAGAGTCTAAGTCCCCAGTTTCAGGATTCAGGGACCTCAAATCCTCCCCATTCCACAGAAGAATGAGCCCCGGGCACAGCCAGGGCCAGCTCTCGGGGATTTGCATCTTAAGAGGAGTCAGTTGGACTGGCAGGGTGAGACGTCACCAAGCCCGAGCCCCAGGAGCCAGCACATGTGGACCTCCAGTTCAGGCAGCTAACCAGGGGACACACACACACACACACACACACACACACACACACACACGGCCTTCCACGTGTCCCTTCCGACCTGCACCTGACAGAGCCTCTGGTCCGACCTTCTGCAGCAGCGAGGGACAGGGGCACACGTTCAAAGACCTCGGGCAGGCTCCAGCCAGCAGGAAGCTGCAGAGCGCGCACCCTTGTGCCCTCCCCACGCCAGGGACCACCAGGGATGAGGGAATCGCTCGACAGAGTCTAAGTCCCCAATTTCAGGATTCAGGGACCTCAGATCTTCCCCACGTGTCCTCTGCAGGACAGAGCCGGGTGGGGACTGGTCGACCCACAGACTCAGTAAGACTTAAGAAACCAAGCAACCAACTGCCGTGTTCAAGTTACCCCAGAACCAAGCCAGCGACTGCCAGGTGCATAACCAGGGGGGCAAGAAGGCTCCTGCTGCTCGACTACACTGGGGTGCAGCCCATAATAACCTCACCATCAAGTGAAAGCATCTTCAGCTTCAGGAGGCCTGACCCCGGAGCAGTGCAGCGCAGCCAGGCCCACCACACTCAGCCCGCAGCTGGGCACATTCAGGACTCAGCCTCTCACAGTCAAACGCTGCAACTCACGGAAAGTACTGAACACCTGCACCCAGCGCCCGCCCGTGCTGCTGGCCTGTGACCTGGGGACTGCCTGGCTGGCTCACGTCACGGCACTGGCCACGCCAAGAGAGGGGATCTGACACCTATCCCCCGCCCAGGGAAGGGGCAAATTCAACGTTCAAAATTCAAAAGAGTTTCCACCCAATGTGTATCCCTTTTGCACCGTCGTAAAGTCGAAGGCTTGCGAGTCGAGCCTCGGCGCGTCGGGGATGGGGCAAACCACAGATCGGTCACTACGGACGCTCCGGAAGGTCCACCGTCCTGCAGAGAGAGGAGATCAGAAAAACAGCCATGAGAAGAAGGAAGGAGGACAGAGATGGTTAAGACCTTACCTAGATACCATGCTGGTTTTCAAAGAAAACAGACCCAACAGGGCAGAAGCCGTAATCAAGGGTAAAATAAAACAATACTCAACTACGTTCAGAAGCCACATGCCTCTGAAGACAGGCAGGAGCCCGTGGGGTTCCAAGTAAATACTCAATAAAAATAAATTGAAATATTGCCATTAAAAAACAATGTGGGGCAGGGGCTGGGCTCAGTGGTGGAGCGCTCACCCGGCACGTGTGAGGCGCTGGGTTCGATCCTCTGCACCACATACAATAAATAAATAAAATAAAGGTACGACGTGTCCATCTAGAACTCTCTCTATATATATAAAAGTGTGGTCGGATGGGGGAATCTGAGGACCCGCCGGGGGATGTTAAGAGAACAGAGCTGATTTCTTAGGGAGTTTTTATCTTCGGGAGATACTGCTGGAACAGCCGCAGATCAGAGGGCAAGGCGTCTGGCTCTGTTCACGGTCACGGGGAAGCAGGTCGGGCTGTGGACCGACGGCACTGACTACTGCGGGATCTGTGGACAGGCAGAGGGCGGGTCGAACTGTCTTTCCTGTTGAACCTGTTTGAAAGTTTTCCATAACTAAAAGGAAAACGCAAACTAGGATTGGGTTGAGAACTTGGTAGGCACAGGAAAGCACTCGAGGCTGGTTAGAGTTTGGCCAGTTCCAGGTCAGCAAGGAGCATGGCAGAGGATGGTAGAAAAGTCAGAGGAGGCCAGAGACCCAGGAAGGGGCTGAGCATGCCCTGGGCCATCGGAGAACAGAGTTCACTCCAGGGGACCCGGAGCCCTGAGAGAGCTGTGGGCCAGACAAGGTAGGATCATCCTGCCTTTAAAAGATCCCATTCATTTGTTTTCTGTTACCATAACAAAACACCCGAGGCAGACTACTCACCAAGAAAAAAGGGTTTTTTAACTCAGAGTTTTGAGGATGAAAGTCCAAATGGCATGGCAAAGGGCTGTGTGGCAGATGGCAATGGGGACACACACAGGGGAAAGGGAAGATGGGGAGACGGGACCCAGGATCCCAAGAGAGCCACCAGGGTCCACCAGGACAGACTCCAATCCCTCGCCAGGCTCTGGCTCTCCCCTCCTCTGCCCGTGGCTTCCTCCCCGTGGCAGGGCCTGGTGGCCGTGGCCGCAGCCAGCTCCTGTTCCCCTCTCCCCAGGGAGTGACTTCAGAGGAAAAGGAACACAGATCTCAAGGAAGTCTGGTCCGCCTGGCCTGGATCTCAGGGCCACTCATGGCCACAGGGGATGAGACGCAGGGACAAAGAGTCAAATGGAGTGGACAGGGGATGTCCTCCTGAGGAGGGGCTCTGGCGTGGCAGATGTAAACAGCATGGTGCGCCTGGAAGCCCAGGATGCAGGTGGTGGGCAGCTGGCCAGGGTGAGGGCAGGGAGGTGAGGTGGAGAGGAAGAGGGGACAGGGAGGGGGAACTGGGAGGGCCGGTGGCTCAGTGCTGCACAGGCCCCAGGCCCCAGCCACCCCAGCCTTCGGGGCTCACCCGCTCCATCCCCCGCGCCCCTTGCCATGTGACTGGTTGAGGGAAACCAGAATGAGCCAGGCACAGTGGCGAATGCCTGTCATCCCAGCAGCTGAGCGGGAGGATGGCAAGTTCAAGGCCAGCCTCAGCACCTTCCCAAGGCCTAAGCAACTAGTGGGAGACTCTGTCTCTAAATAAAAAAAATAAAAATAAAAAGGGCTGGGGGCCCCAGGGAACAGAGGAGAATGGAAGGAAAGTCTCACTCCTGAGCTCCTACCAGCCCCCAGACAGCGCTCGCTGGTGTAAATTTGCATATCATTTAAATACTGTTCTCAAAAGTTCCGAATACACAGGAATTCCCCAGTTCTGCCTTTCCCCCTGGAGCCTTTTAGGTTCCGCTGCATCGGTTTCCAAGGACCCCAGAGAGGACTGGTCCCTGGGGCTGGTCACCTGCCTGGCCCCCGCCCCCGTCCCTGAGACTGTGGGGCCACAAGGCCAGGAAGCCCTTCCTCCACCTCCTGGACCCCACACAGCAGCCAGGCAGCCCTGCCCGGGGGAGCGGCCGCAGGTGGCGCCTGAGTGGACAGTTTTATTTCAATAGTCACGTATTCATTTTCATGTTGCTTTGAACTTACAGGGGTCGCTGGCCCCCTCTCCTGGGCTCTGCTACAAAGTTTCCCTCTAACCAATTATTTAAAAGGAGTCAGTGGAACTACACAAACGCCAGTAAATAATAGGGTGGGAGAGCGTCCATGGCCGGAGCAGTCGAGGTGACCGCGATGTGGACGGACCTCAGGGAAATGTCCCCAGCACCCGGGCGACCCCTTTCCCCACAGCCTGTCACCTGGCGCTCTTTTCTTTGAGATATAGTAGTCGGGCACATCGGGGGGTACCTGGGCGGGCTGATGTGAGTCCCTCGTGTAATGACCCAGTCGCGGTGATGGGCGCATCCTCCCTGCTGAGAGCGCAGGCCGAGGCCCGTCTAGCCCTGCCCCTGGTCCTGGGGCAGCAGGAGAATCCCAGCACCGATTCTCGGGCCCCCACCTCCATCCACGGAGCCCCTCAGATGGGGACGCTTCCTCCCAAGCCTCCCGGGGGGGAGTCGCGTTTCCCACGGGGGCCACCCACCAGGACGAAAGCCCACAGTCACCAACATCCCTCTGCTGAACTGGGCTGCAGCAGGCGCCTGTTAACAAGCTCACCAAAGCTCCGCTCCAAATCAATAACCTGCAAATGACCCAAGAGCCCTGGTTCCTGTTTGTTTTTTTTTTTTTAAACAACAACAACAAAAAAAGAGAATTTAAATAGAAAAGCGATTTCATTTCCGAGGCTGTGTTGTTGTCACCCTGGAGGATGCAGACGGAGGCCAGCCTTCTCCACTTGAGTGTGAACACGCAAGGAGCAGGGGACCGCGCCTAGCACGGGGGCACAGAGACATGAAGCACGAGCCAACAGGAGCCTCCTCCCCTGTCACCAGGGCCCACACGTGGCCATGGAGAGGCACCCAGGGTCCAGCACCCACTGCAGTGACAGAGCAATGCTTGCAGGCGCTTGGGTGGAGGCTGGCAGGGGACACTGCAAAGACACCAGCGTGTCACTTCAGTGTCCTTAGGACGCAAGCGATAGGTCTGACCTTAAAGCCCATGGAGGCTGCGAGGAGGACCGCAGCAGGGAGTGGAGAGGCCGAGGCTCGGGAAGAGGGAGGATCTGAGGCAGGAAGGAGAGAGAGAACCAGGTGCCCTCCGGTGGCTCACCATCCAGCCACCTCACCCTCGGTGCTGGGTTCCGAGCCTCACAAGAACACCCTGCAAGCCCCAGAGAATAACTCATGATTTGGTACAGGTGAGGCGATGAGGCTCAGAGAAGTCGAGGAACCTGCCCAGGGCCACCCAGCAACTGAGCTCAGGAGCAAACTCGGGCCCCTCTGACTCGTGCCACCGGGGCTGCCATGGGTGCGGCTGGCTCTGCTGGGCTTCCTCCCCTCTCCGCCCTGGCTCCTGACACCCCGGCGCCCCGTGGGTAGACACGTCACCGCACTTTGCAGGTTTGGAGACGGAGGCTCAGGAGAGCCAGAGTCCTGGCTGGGACCTGGACACAGGCCTCCAGATCAAAGGCCAGCGCTTGCCCTCAGCAGGACTCGAGCCTCAGGGAAGTCGACGGCTGAACCAAGACACGGTTCAGCTGAGCCCCGGAGTGGCGCCTGGCCCTGGGCCCACAGGCCCTCTGTCCCCGAGTCCCCTGCCGGGTTTCAAGGGCCCTCAGGGTCCCCCTCACACCCCTCCCCACAGCTGCCCCAAGGGTCCGGTGCCCCTCCACCCATCCCTGGAGCTGGCAGGAAAATATGGCAGGTCACTGCTGCAGACTTGCCCAGGACAGATCTGGACGGGCCACCAACAGCTGCTGTGGCCGTGGGGACCTGCGGGGCGAGGTGGGCCGAGCCCTGTGCTGAGCCAGACCCAGGAGGCGCTCACTGGCCGGTGCTGTTCTCCCCGTTACAAGTGGGGCAGCCGAGCGGGGGGCAGGCAGCAAGCTCACGGGAACAGCCGGCCACTCAAGCCCCAAGCCCCTGCTAATAGCCCGCCTGTCCTGGGCTGTCACACTAATGCCAGCACCAGCTGCACCGCCAGAGCTGAGTGCCTGCTGAGCTCCTCCATGCGTCAGTCGGCGGTCCTCGTGAGGACCCTGAGGGAGGGGCTGTTACCATTCCCCATTTTACAGGTGAGGACTCGGGCACAGAGAGGTGGGTGGGCTTGCCCAAGGTCACACAGCGAGGCAGGCTGGGACTTGAACCCAGAAAGAACAGCTCCAGGGTCTGTGTGTTTGGCACCTCCACTCTCAGGGCTATGACAACAGGACCCCAGAGTCACCCGTGGCTTCTCACAGGCCGCCAGGGAAGCCCTTGGGCCCAGTGCTCCCCTCCCCCCACCTCTTGCTCCCCTGGATCCCACCAGGTGGGTGGGGACTCGGTGGCTCACTGGTCCCTTAGATGAGGAAGCCTCGCTTGAAGACCTGGCAGCCCTGGTCCACCCCCAGGCTCACTCTACAGAAGGGAGACCACAGCCCCAGGGGGGGACGCCCGGGCCACCTGCTGCCCTCACAGGCGTGGAGTGAGGGCGCTGCCAGCGCAGCCCAGGTCCCCACACGGGCCCCGCCAGAGGCTCCCAAGCAGAAGCCTGTCCCTTTCCAGGGACCACATTCGGGTTTCCCAGGTGTCAACCAGTGACGGCACAACAGCTTGGGGGCGGGGGGGGGGGGGGGGAGCGGCTCCCTGGCCCCTCCCAGCGGGGACCCACTTCCCAGCCAGCCCCCTGGGTCACGGGCAGCGGCTGGGCCATCTCCGCGCAGGACACTTGGCCCACAGAGGGTCAAACTTAAGGTCCTGCCGGCCCAGCGCCCCTCGCACAGACGGGAACCCTGCGGTTCACGGGGCTCCCTGGGCTGCAGGGTGTCTCCGTGACAGTGCTGTCCCCCAAACCCAGGGGTCGGACTGCCCGAGCGGACGCTTACCTTGCTGTTGAGCCCAGCGGGTGGCAAGAAGGTCCCCCTCCAGGCAGGAAGCTGTCCCCCGAGGAAGCTGTCGGTGGGAGAGCCCAGCTGCGGGCAGGGGCTCCCTCCCTGCCCCAGCCTCCGATGCCCCCAGGTCCCGGGTGCTCTGCACCCCCGCAGTGTGCCTGTGCCACCAGAGGCTGCCGGGCTGTCGCAGGGCCACCCCGGAAGGGAGGAGCTGGCCCTGTGGGTGACGGGCTGTAGTGGTGACACTCCGGGCCACCACAAGGAGAAAGCCCCACGGGAAGTGGAATGCAACTGCTGGACTGTCTGCAAAGTCCACGCGGGGAACGGAATCCCGGGGCAGCGAGTCGCGCAGTGGGGGCCGTAAGAGGCAGGTCCTGGGCATTCCACCTCCGCTGCCCTCACAGGAGAGGGAGAGCAATCTCCCCCGAGGGCATCCTTCTAAAGGGCGAGTTTGGCCCCCTCCCCAGTAAGGGTGTGTCCTCTCTTGCCCTTCCACCTTCCACCATGGCACAAAGGCAAGAAGGACCCCACCAGGTGCCGGCCCCTGACCTTGGGCTTCCGGGCCTCTGGAATATAAGAAATACATCTCTGTGCTTCACAAGCTCCTGTCTTAGCTGTGCTGTTCTATCAGCATAAAATGGACTAAGACACAGACCCAAGGTATGAGAACAGACGGTGTCCTGACGGTAGCATTTGGGCCCCTGGATCTAACCCTGCCTGAAGCTGGACAATCCTGAACACCCAGTTAAGAGCCAATAAATTCACTTTTTGGCTTAAACTACAGCTTTAGGTGTTGGTTCTGTACTTGTAACCAAGGGTGCTGACTGCTAAAGAGGTCCCAGGACAGACCCATTTCGAGGCAGAAAGTGGGAGGAAGAAACCGGGAACTTGGGGGAAGCCAGCGAAGACAAGTGTCCAGAGGGAGGTGAACTGGACAGAGTCGAGACTGGGCTCTTCCACTCCATGTCCTGCCTCCTGCGACTTGGCAGCTAGCCCTGTATTGACCACGTCTTGTTTTCTGTGTCCTGATACTTTGGCGTCGGGGGCTGGCTGGGCCTGCAGGTGCTGACCTTTGCTGACCAGGAGGATTGAGGACCCTCCCCAGGGAGCTCATTGGCCTTCAAAATGCAAATCCAGGAATCCAGAGCCGTTGCCCACCACTGGCTGCCCCAGGCTCTCCCACCGGGCCACCTGCCTGCCCTAGCCACCCCCGACCCAGGCACCAGACCCCCAGCGACAGGCCCTCTGCCCCCAGGAGAAAGTTCACACCACCCAAGGCCGAGTCTGCGAGGCCTCCCCGGCTGCCTCCACAGCAGGCCTGTGTCCACTCCTACCCTCCTGACGTCCCTCTGCCTCCCCGCTGGCCTCTGGTGCGTGGCCTGCCCCTTCTCTTGGGATCCATGAGCACCATGGTGCCTTTGTGGGAGGTGCCACCAGCTCTGGGGACCTCGCCTGAGAGGGATCAACCTCATGTTGAAACGCCCGGTGGACTCAGTGTCCCCTTCCAAGCAAAGGGCAGCAGTTGTCCACCTGCCTCGTGGCCTTGGCGAGAACTGGACACGATCACCTTTGAAGATCCCTGAACCCCCCAAGAGCCCAGCCGATGAGGCTGGGTTCCTTCACCCCAGGACAGTCCTCCAAGGACGTCACCCTCAGACTGCCTCGGGGCAGGAGGGGCAGCAGGATCACCCGCTGCCCCGTGGGAAACCCAGACAGAGCGAGGGCGATGCCCGCAGCTGGCTGTCCACAGACCCGGGACGGGAACTCGCCAATCAGGAGAGGCATGGTCCAGGCCCGCCGGGGCTCACCAGGACACGCCTCGGAGGGAGGGGCAGCAGGTGGACGGACCCCACGTGGACACGCCACGTCACACGCGCGATGTGCCTCTGTCCACCAGCCCTGGGCACTGAGCTGGCTGGCGGCCACTTCCCTGCCGCTCCTGCTCCCGATCCCCCTCCGCGTCCTTGGACACCGTGGGGAAGCTGTCAGGCCTCCGCTGGCTCCCTCTCCTAGTGCCACCGCCCGCCTCACGTGTGACCCCTGTCCCCAGCCCCCAGTCTCAGCCCAGCGAAGCCTGACAAATCCCTCCTCCAGACTGTGTGTCTGTGGCTCAGAACAGCCCCCCAGGTAAAGGGGGACCCCATGCAGTGAGGCCAAGGTTCCCCGTGGGCTCCCTTCACACCACACCTGGCCGCTGGTCCTCCCCAGATCAAAACCTGCCCATCCGCCTCGGCCGCCCTGGACAGGCGGGAAGCTCACTGCCCCAGGACCCCAAGTGCACCTCCCAGTGTGTGGAGGGCAGGGAAGGAAGACACCTGGTCTCTTGTACAGATGGACAATAGCAAGAGTCACAGTAGTGGTGACGCACCGACCGGAGCGCTTTGCCTATCCGTTTGTTTGGTCCTCACTCAAATCAGCGAGACTAGTTCCAATTCTGGTACTGACAGATGCGCACATTTGCAAAGGCTGAGCCCGTCTGACCAGGATCAGCACCCTCACACGGCAGTGATCCTTGTAGCAAAGAAGTGGCTGCTTCTTTAGGGGTTCCACTTTGCCTTAGTCCCCACCACTCCCTATTGTTCACCCCTCTGCCTCACTCACTTTCACCATGTTCTCTGCCCCGGGGGCACCTCCACTGGCCGCCTCCTCCCCTGCCCCTCCCCACTCTTGTCTGTTCTTAAGGAAGCAGGATTTGGGGTCTGCAGATCTGCAAGATGCTCCGCCTTCCCACTTCCTTCAGATCCAGGAAGCCTTCCTGCTTCATCAACTCTGTAAATGTCTGAGCTGCAAAGACCCTTGGAGGCCGTCTGGTTCAATCACGGATGAGGAGACTGAGGCCCAGAGCTAGGAAAGCTGCTCCCTGTGGCCCCACTCCTCACAGTCATGGATCCCTGGCTGCCAGCATGGCCTCTGTTCCCATTCCCAGCTGCGGGAGAAGTTGGGTGAAGAAACCGAGGCTAGACACTGGGTCTCTCTTTCCAAGCTTGAGGCTGTTCTCACTTCTAGGATCTCCCTGAGAACCAAGACAAGTTCTGGTTTGAGGCCAGCTCCAGGTCCTGGGCCTCCTCCATCCCCCCGGCCTGCGTTCTCCTCCCCCCTAGACAGGGCCGGTTCCGCCCTCACTCCCCCCGCCCTAGCCACCCCCGGCCCAGGCACCAGACCCCCAGCAGGTCTGGTGAGAAGGATCGGTCCAGGGACTAAGCACCACCCACGGTTCCCCGGGGACTCTGTGACCAGGGGTCTCTCCACTGCCCTTCTCTCTGCATTGCCCCCCAACCCTGGAAGCAAGAAGGGACGCTGCAGCACCATCTGACCGTCCCCTGCTTGGCGTGCCTCTGGGTGTCACCACCTGGGACCCATCTGTTTTTCTAAGGTGGGTGGTCGAGCCGGACCCACCCCAAGAGAACCGCTTTCTCAGAGCCTGTGACAGCCAGTGCCCTGGTTTCCCTGAGTTCCCTTCCCTCCTCCTGGCTCAGGGCCCTGCCGTCCCAGGACACCCCAGGGCCATTCAACAGCTGTGCAGGCTGCACACTGCTCGCCCAACACAGCCAGATGCTGCAGCCCTCACTATTACTCATAGGCCTCACTCTGCCTGTCACACAGTGCAGCTGCCTCAGGGGCCAGAGCTGCTCTTTCCCCTCCAACACGCCCGTCCAGGGCCAGTAAATCCCTCCAGCAACTGTGGAGGGGCCCCCAGGACAGCAGGCAAGGTCCTCTGGGTGGGAGGAATCTCAAACGGCCGTAATTAAACTCACCATGGTGCAGGCTGCAGACAAAAGGGAACCCCTAATGGGATTAGAGTTGTCATAAATTAAAGTCATAAATTCAGAGAGTGCTCCGTGGGCCCACAGCAGCTGCCTGGCAGGCGGCTCTGGGAGGCTGTGGGAAGTCCCCGGAGAATCAGACGGGCTGCAGGATCCCCGCCGCCCAAGCCCACGGGCCCAGGTCAGGAGCCCCCTACCCCTCAGACACTTCACCGGGGCAAGTCGCAGCCAAGAGTCCACCCTCCACGAGGGCAGGCCACGTCAGCCGGAGGTGGCTCTCTATCACCTCCCCCCCCCCCCCCCCCCCCCCCCCCCCCGAGCCAGCCTAGCTCTTCACCAACCTCCTGTCTCAGAATGTGCTGACACACACCCTGCCACCCACTACCTGGCGCCCATTCCATGGCCGTTGGCCTCAAACGCGTGGTGGGGGGGGCGGGGGGAGGGATATTGGCCAAGAGAAAGTTCTGGGTTTGAGCCCAGCTCCAGGTCCTGTTGGCAAGGCCACCTGGGACAGATTCTCATTCAGAAGCACTCTCCCCCTGCCACCAGCACTGTCCAGCCCCCTCCACTTGCCTTCTCTGTATTTACTGAGCGCCAACTGTGTGCCAGACTCTGTGCTAATCACCAACAGGAGCATCGAGTAAGCACGACAGGCGAGGTCACGGGGCTTCACTTCCACCGCGGGCTGGGAGCGAAACAGGTCATTTCATCAGCGATGGATGACCCAACAGGGGGCCACGGAGAAGTCCAGGAGGCCACTTGGGCCAGCAAACGACAGCAGGGAAGGCATTACCACGCGTGGGCAGGCGCAGAGCGCTGGGCCTGGGCAGGAGCCACGCGTCAGGATCCCAGGTTAGAGGGACCTGGAGTCCAGGGACCCTGTGGGCGGGGCTTGGGCATGGGCGGGGCATGGGCATGGGCGGGGCATGGGCATGGGCGGGGCATGGGCATGGGCGGGGCCTGATGGTGGGGCGGGCGGGGCCTGATGGGATGGTGTGGGCGGGGCCAGGGCCTGGTGGGGCGGGGCTTTTCAACCATGCAAAATTAGGCCTGAAAGTTGGTGTTTCTGAAGAATGAAAAAGTGTTAGAAATCACACATTTTAAGGAGTTGACGAATATCACAAAACACAGGGCGAAGATATTTTGATTACCTGCCTAACACGCTTCTGTAATAATTCCTTCTGGCCTGCCTGGATTGGGCTGCGCACTCTTGGACTCCTTTCTTTATGCGTCAAGATCTTGTAATTCGGTTTTCTAGAAAGAAAAGAGATAATTTCTGCAGAACCACCGAGTGAAATAAACACACACGTGCATTTGCACACCCATACATGTATGTCCACATACATGCATAAATGTATTCTGCCTTATGAGACACGGGAACGCATGTCCTCACACACAGACACACTGGTGGCCTATGGTGCGTGCCCTGTGTGGTCCGCAGAACACGCCCTGAAGACGTGTGCACGCTAATCTCCAGACTCATGAATACCTTAGGTTACGGCAAATGGGAATGAAGCTGCCAATCAACGGATTAAGATGGGAAGGGGAATGGCAATGAAATCATAGGGAAGGAAAAGAAGATGGGGAGCCAGACAGACTGCAGCACAGGGACTCATCCCTCACCCAGAGGCAGTGGCTCTAGAGGCTAGAGGAGGCAGAAAGAAGAATTCTCCCCTCCAAGCCTCCAGAAGGGGCACAGCCTGCTGTCACCCTGATGTTAGCCCAGAGAGATCCATTTTGGACTTGTGACCTCAGGGCTGCGAGTTAATAAATGTGTGTGTTTAAGCCACTCTATTAGTGAGATTTAGTTCAGCAGCAGTAGGAAACTAAGGCATGTCCAACACAGGAACTCGACCAACTCCTCTTCACATGATTACCTTGGGAAAGGGGTATATGCACACACACGCACATACAGAACACGTGGGCACGCACACGCACATACAGAACACGTGGGCACGCACACGAACACACACACACTTTTATGCAATGTCCCCTCAAGGATGCTGAACTCCTGTTTTGAGGACCCTCAGTGAGAACCAAATTCTGCACTCAGAGATGTCCCCAGCAGGCTGCTGGCTTCCTGCTCCGTGTGTCAAGCCTCCAGGCCAGCACCTTAGGGTGCACCTGCTCTGGGCCCTGGCCCTGGCCCCACTTCATGTCCTGACCCGGCCTAGTCCTGGCTGCCTGGCGGGAGTGCTCCTTCCTTAGGCCCAAGGACTGACCTGCCTCATATGTCCTGTTGAGGACTCGTGGAACCTCCCCTCTGCTTTGTGACACCCTCCTCTGGGGAGGAGGAGCACAGTCAGCACCATGCTCTTGAGTCCTCAGAACTGTGCACTGGAGAAACCTCTTCTCATAATAAAGACCTAGCATAAGGCTAGGTCGCCGTGGCTGCTCCAGCGTCCCCGATGATCTGGACGGGTTGTGGTTCATATCGCCTGCATTTGTGGATCTTACCAGCACATGTGACAATGGGAGCTCCTGAGAGGAACCCCCTAGGCACCTCAGGTGGGACCTGAGCCTGCAGCCATCAGCGTGGGACAAGTCTACACAGCCTCACCCCCAAAACTCCAAGAAGGTGTGGCACCCGGGCACTGAGAGCTGGAGGGCGGGGTGGGGCATGAGCTTAGGGTGCTGTGAGCCTGGGTGCTGTGAGCCTGGGGTGCTGTGAGCCTGGGTGCTGTGAGCCTGGGGTGCTGTGAGCCTGGGGTGCTGTGAGCCTGGGTGCTATGAGCCTGGGGTGCTGTGAGCCTGGGGTGCTGTGAGCCTGGGTGTTGTGAGCCTGGGGTGCTGTGAGCCTGGGGTGCTGTGAGCCTGGGTGTTGTGAGCCTGGGGTGCTGTGAGCCTGGGGTGCTGTGAGCCTGGGGTGCTGTGAGCCTGGGTGCTGTGAGCCTGGGGTGCTGTGAGCCTGGGGTGCTGTGAGCCTAGGGTGCTGTGAGCCTGGGGTGCTGTGAGCCTGAGGTGCTGTGAGCCTGGGGTGCTGTGAGCCTGGGGTGCTGTGAGCCTGGGTGCTATGAGTCTGGGGTGCTGTGAGCCTGGGGTGCTGTGAGCCTGGGGTGCTGTGAGCCTGGGTGCTATGAGTCTGGGTGCTGTGAGCCTGGGGTGCTGTGAGCCTGGGTGCTGTGAGCCTGGAGTACTGTGAGCCTGGGGTTCTGTGAGCCTGGGGTGCTGTGAGCCTGGGTGCTGTGAGCCTGGGGTGCTGTGAGCCTGGGGTGCTGTGAGCCTGGAGTACTGTGAGCCTGGGGTTCTGTGAGCCTGGGGTTCTGTGAGCCTGGGTGCTGTGAGCCTGGGTGCTGTGAGCCTGGGATGTTGTGAGCCTGGAGTACTGTGAGCCTGGGTGCTGTGAGCCTGGGGTGCTGTGAGCCTGGAGTACTGTGAGCCTGAGGTGCTGTGAGCCTGGGTGCTGTGAGCCTGGGGTGCTGTGAGCCTGGGGTTCTGTGAGCCTGGGGTGCTGTGAGCCTGGGTGCTGTGAGCCTGGGGTGCTGTGAGCCTGGGTGCTGTGAGTCTGGGATGTTGTGAGCCTGGAGTACTGTGAGCCTGGGTGCTGTGAGCCTGGGGTGCTGTGAGCCTGGAGTACTGTGAGCCTGAGGTGCTGTGAGCCTGGGTGCTGTGAGCCTGGGGTGCTGTGAGCCTGGAGTACTGTGAGCCTGAGGTGCTGTGAGCCTGGGTGCTATGAGCCTGGGGTGCTGTGAGCCTGGGGTGCTGTGAGCCTGGGATGTTGTGAGCCTGGAGTACTGTGAGCCTGGGTGCTGTGAGCCTGGAGTACTGTGAGCCTGGGGTGCTGTGAGCCTGGGTGCTGTGAGCCTGGGGTGCTGTGAGCCTGGGGTGCTGTGAGCCTGGGGTGCTGTGAGCCTGGGGTGCTGTGAGCCTGGGTGCTGTGAGCCTGGGGTGCTGTGAGCCTGGGTGCTGTGAGCCTGGGGTGCTGTGAGCCTGGGGTGCTGTGAGCCTGGGGTGCTGTGAGCCTGGGGTGCTGTGAGCCTGGGGTGCTGTGAGCCTGGGATGTTGTGAGCCTGGGTGCTATGAGCCTGGGTGCTGTGAGCCTGGGGTGCTGTGAGCCTGGGGTGCTGTGAGCCTGGGTGCTGTGAGCCTGGGGTGCTGTGAGCCTGGGTGCTATGAGCCTGGGTGCTGTGAGCCTGGGGTGCTATGAGCCTGGGGTGCTGTGAGCCTGGGATGCTGTGAGCCTGGGGTGCTGTGAGCCTGGGGTGCTGTGAGCCTGGGGTACTGTGAGCCTGGGTGCTGTGAGCCTGGGATGCTGTGAGCCTGGGTGCTGTGAGCCTGGGTGCTGTGAGCCTGGGGTGCTGTGAGCCTGGGTGCTGTGAGCTTGGGTGCTGTGAGCATGGGTGCTGTGAGCCTGGGATGTTGTGAGCCTGGAGTACTGTGAGCCTGGGTGCTGTGAGCCTGGGATGCTGTGAGCCGGGGTGCTGTGAGCCTGGGGTGCTGTGAGCCTGGGGTGCTGTGAGCCTGGGTGCTGTGAGCCTGGGGTGCTGTGAGCCTGGGTGCGGTGAGCCTGGGGTGCTGTGAGCCTGGGTGCTGTGAGCCTGGGTGCTATGAGCCTGGGTGCTGTGAGCCTGGGGTGCTGTGAGCCTGGGATGCTGTGAGCCTGGGGTGCTGTGAGCCTGGGTGCTGTGAGCCTGGGGTGCTGTGAGCCTGGGTGCTGTGAGCCTGGGGTGCTGTGAGCCTGGGGTGCTGTGAGCCTGGGTGCTGTGAGCCTGGGGTGCTGTGAGCCTGGGTGCTGTGAGCCTGGGGTGCTGTGAGCCTGGGGTGCTGTGAGCCTGGGTGCTGTGAGCCTGGGGTGCTGTGAGCCTGAGGTGCTGTGAGCCTGGGGTGCTGTGAGCCTGGGGTGCTGTGAGCCTGGGGTGCTGTGAGCCTGGGTGCTGTGAGCCTGGGGTGCTGTGAGCCTGGGTGCTGTGAGCCTGGGGTGCTGTGAGCCTGGGGTGCTGTGAGCCTGGGTGCTGTGAGCCTGGGGTGCTGTGAGCCTGGGTGCTGTGAGCCTGGGGTGCTGTGAGCCTGGGGTGCTGTGAGCCTGGGTGCTGTGAGCCTGGGGTGCTGTGAGCCTGGGGTGCTGTGAGCCTGGGGTCCTGTGAGCCTGGGGTTCTGTGAGCCTGGGTGCTGTGAGCCTGGGTGCTGTGAGCCTGGGGTGCTGTGAGCCTGGGTGCTGTAAGCCTGGGGTGCTGTGAGCCTGAGGTGCTGTGAGCCTGGAGTACTGTGAGCCTGGGGTGCTGTGAGCCTGGGGTGCTGTGAGCCTGGAGTGCTGTGAGCCTGGAGTACTGTGAGCCTGGAGTACTGTGAGCCTGGGGTGCTGTGAGCCTGGGTGCTGTGAGCCTGGGGTGCTGTGAGCCTGGGGTGCTGTGAGCCTGAGGTGTTGTGAGCCTGGGGTGCTGTGAGCCTGGGTGCTGTGAGCCTGGGTGCTGTGAGCCGGGGTGCTGTGAGCCTGGGGTGCTGTGAGCCTGGAGTGCTGTGAGCCTGGGTGCTGTGAGCCTGGAGTACTGTGAGCCTGGAGTGCTGTGAGCCTGGGGTGCTGTGAGCCTGGGGTGCTGTGAGCCTGGGTGCTGTGAGCCTGGGGTGCTGTGAGCCTGGGTGCTGTGAGTCTGGAGTACTGTGAGCCTGGGGTGCTGTGAGCCTGGGGTGCTGTGAGCCTGGGTGCTGTGAGCCTGGGTGCTATGAGCCTGGGTGCTGTGAGCCTGGGGTGCTGTGAGCCTGGGTGCTATGAGTCTGGGTGCTATGAGCCTGGGGTGCTGTGAGCCTGGGTGCTGTGAGCCTGGAGTACTGTGAGCCTGGGGTGCTGTGAGCCTGGGGTGCTGTGAGCCTGGGTGCTGTGAGCCTGGGGTGCTGTGAGCCTGGGTGCTGTGAGCCTGGGGTGCTGTGAGCCTGGGTGCTGTGAGCCTGGGTGCTGTGAGCCTGGGATTCTGTGAGCCTGGATGCTGTGAGCCTGGAGTACTGTGAGCCTGGAGTACTGTGAGCCTGGAGTACTGTGAGCCTGGGTGCTGTGAGCCTGGAGTACTGTGAGCCTGGGTGCTGTGAGCCTGGAGTACTGTGAGCCTGGGTGCTGTGAGCCTGGGTGCTGTGAGCCTGGGGTGCTGTGAGCCTGGGGTGCTGTGAGCCTGGAGTGCTGTGAGCCTGGGTGCTGTGAGCCTGGAGTACTGTGAGCCTGGGGTGCTGTGAGCCTGGGGTTCTGTGAGCCTGGGTGCTGTGAGCCTGGGGTGCTGTGAGCCTGGGTGCTGTGAGCCTGGAGTACTGTGAGCCTGGGGTGCTGTGAGCCTGGGTGCTGTGAGCCTGGGGTGCTGTGAGCCTGGGTGCTATGAGCCTGGGTGCTGTGAGCCTGGGGTGCTGTGAGCCTGGGTGCTATGAGTCTGGGTGCTGTGAGCCTGGGGTGCTGTGAGCCTGGGTGCTGTGAGCCTGGGGTGCTGTGAGCCTGGGTGCTGTGAGCCTGGGTGCTGTGAGCCTGGAGTACTGTGAGCCTGGGTGCTGTGAGCCTGGAGTACTGTGAGCCTGGAGTACTGTGAGCCTGGGTGCTGTGAGCCTGGAGTACTGTGAGCCTGGGTGCTGTGAGCCTGGAGTACTGTGAGCCTGGGTGCTGTGAGCCTGGGTGCTGTGAGCCTGGGGTGCTGTGAGCCTGGGTGCTGTGAGCCTGGGGTGCTGTGAGTCTGGGTGCTGTGAGCCTGGGTGCTGTGAGCCTGGAGTACTGTGAGCCTGGGTGCTGTGAGCCTGGGTGCTGTGAGCCTGGAGTACTGTGAGCCTGGGTGCTGTGAGCCTGGAGTACTGTGAGCCTGGAG
Organism: Callospermophilus lateralis; assembly: GCF_048772815.1. Taxonomy (NCBI): domain Eukaryota; kingdom Metazoa; phylum Chordata; class Mammalia; order Rodentia; family Sciuridae; genus Callospermophilus; species Callospermophilus lateralis. The sequence continues at coordinate 136,218,302 of NC_135311.1, read as the reverse complement.
TACTGTGAGCCTGGGTGCTGTGAGCCTGGAGTACTGTGAGCCTGGGTGCTGTGAGCCTGGAGTACTGTGAGCCTGGGTGCTGTGAGCCTGGGTGCTGTGAGCCTGGAGTACTGTGAGCCTGGGTGCTGTGAGCCTGGGTGCTGTGAGCCTGGGGTGCTGTGAGCCTGGGTGCTGTGAGCCTGGGGTGCTGGCCAGACCCACAAGGGTCTCTCAGCTTGGAGCAGGGGCTTGTCCTCATTCAGCTCCCCAGCCATGAGCAGGACGGTGAGGGTCAGGTCACAGGAAGTGAATGGCAGGAGGAGAAAGTGTGGGCAAGGGCAGGCTCCTGCAGAAGCCCAGGGAGGGCATGGTGGGAGGTGAGAGGGGGTGGTGTCGAGGGTAAGGAAGGGGGGGACCACCACCTCGAGGTGGTAGCCACCAGACCTGGCGCCAGGCTGGAGGTGGGGCTTGGGAAGGGACAACGTCAGGGATGACCTGGGCTTCCGGCTGGGGATCTGGAGGACTCCAGGGAGAGGAGGTCCCTGCGTGCCTGGCCCCTCCCCACCCAGCCCCAGGACAGAGAGAAGCCAGCCCTTCCCCATGTCCCTGCGGCTGCTGAGCCCCACCCTGGGCACCCTGAGACTGAGAACACACCCCACGTGCCACGGGTGGGCCAAGAGCCCAGCCCCGCAGGCCCCGCAGAAACCTCCCTGAAACAGACCTGGATCTCTCCTCTCGGCTACTCTCACCCTCTCGGGAGCCTGTGGGACACCACCCATTCCGAGCCCCCTATTCGCCCAGCCTCTGAAGCCCCCTCCCCTGGTCCTCTGGGGGTCCCCATCCCTCTTACCCCGAGGCCCAAGCTGGGCCCAGAGTCGTCACTAGTGCTTATTAAGCCACTAATTAATTGAATTTTTCCCCCTCATTGCATGCTGTTAATTAGTTTCTTGTAGTAACAGAGACTATTATTCTTGGGAGTAATAACTTGGTCCGGGAGGCACGTTTAATGTTAGTTATAATTACCGGAGGAGGCGGGGCCTAGGTGGGCAGGACTCCTTCTAGAAAGGCAAAGGGTGGAGAGCCGGGCTCTAGCGTCTGAGAGACGACTTTGGCTTTTGTCTTAACACTGTTCTGTATTTTCCCAAATTTCTCCAATAGAAAACATTGTTTATATAATATCAAAAATAATGTTTTCTTTCAAGGCAGGGAGATTTGGAGTGTTTAAGAAAATTGCCTCTGAGAGTAGGGAGCTGCCGAGTGCTGGGCGAGGGGCAGCGGGAGAGGGTCCCATTGTCCCGCCACTTCTGATCCACACTGTCCCTTTGTCCCACTACTGTGGGCCCTAGATAGTGAACTGCAAGTCAGGGTGCAAAGTCAGGGCTCGGCTGCATGACCAGGGACCTCACCCTCATTCTGACGGGCAGCTGAGCCAGGGGAAAGGAGCAGGGGCCAGATCTTCCCAAATCAGGGACGGCCTTAGACGGTTTTCCTTTGCCATAATAAAATGCCTTATGCTAGGTTCTTTATTAAGAAAAAAAAAAGAGGTTTCTCTAGCTTACAGTTCTATACTCAAGAGTATGGTGCTGGCTCTGCTCCTCCTCCCCGGAGGAGGGTGTCACAATTGTGGCAGCACATGCAGGAGAGACACATGGGGAGAAAGGAAACAGGTTCTCTTTATAACAAGCCATTATGTGGGCACAAGGTCTGTGTTAGGGGACAGTGGTGCCCCATGACCTTATTACCCTCCATCTCTTAGATGTCCCATCACCCTGCCACCACCACACCAGGGACCAATACCTTTCAGGAACCAGTACCTTTCAGGGACAAAGCACAGCTAAACCACAGCGGGGACCTGGAGTGCACGGAGAAGCATCAGGGGTCACAGACTGCTCCTCTGGCCTCAGCCCCCCACCCACGGAGCCTGTGTCTAGTGGAGGAAAGAGACATAATTAAGAGAAAACTGGGGGGACAGAGAGGCGTACTGAAGATAGGATGGCCAGGTCCCCAAGGAGATGACCCCTACACTGAGACCAAGGGTTGAAGGAAGAAGAAGAAAGCCCAGCAACACAGAGTGCACCCAGAAGACACCTCAGGTCCCTGCGGGGAACCCTGCGCCACCCAGGCCAGAGTCCTGCCTGGCGCTCAGAGCCCAGTGAGAAGCCGTTACCCTCGAGCGAGACCCCCACCCCCACCCCCACCCCTTAGCAGCAAGGTCTTATCGCTGTCATTAACCTGGGCGTCCGAGGGGAGGGCGTGGGAGGGGAGTGCAGGGGCCACAGCGGAGTTTAAACTCCCTGTGATGGTGAAAGTGCCAAATGGGCTGAGGCCGCCACTCCTGGGGAAAGTCATCTTGCTCTTCCGGGTTCTTGGCGGCTGCCCCAACCTGACCTGTCCTGCCCCAGAGCAAGGCCTCGGTCAGCGCAGCCAGGAGCTGGCATCCAAGGGCCACCTGACGTGGCCTCTGCCAACTTCCATGGCGTAAACATTCCCGCTGTGGCCACCACCCAGCGTCACTGAGGGCTGAGCTAGGGAGAGAGGAACCCTGGTGCCATTCTGCACCTGTGACCCACCAGTTCAGGGGTGCCCCGGGCACGTTCCCTCCTCCGTAAAGGAGGTGTTAAATGAGATGATATGAGTAACAGGGGAGGGCCGCCCAGGCTGGTGCTGAGCAGGGGAGGGCTTCCTGGGGTCCTGGGAGGAAGCGGGGAGACCAGAGCAGGTAAGGATTGGACGGCTCCTTTAATCATCTGGCCAGGGCCTGGCAGGCGTGGGGATAGCGGAGAGGGGAGCACAGAGACCTAGGAATTATTCCAGCCTGGCCAGTGCTCAGAGCTGCCACCACCTGAGGGGTAGAAAAGGGACATGGCTTGAGCTCCCAAGGACAGTGACCAGGCGGGGGGCTCAGCCCTCTGCAGCCCCAGCCTCGGGCACAGCAGGGGGGAGCAGAAGCCGGTGAGTGTTGCCAACCGAGTGAATGAATGAGCCCTGGAGGCCTCCCCAGACGCAGGTGGCTGCTCCTCCCCTCGCTCAGCATCCCCAGGACACAGACATGTCCCCCATGTCCCTGACAGGCAGCCTGAATCACCGCCAGGCCCTGGAACCAATCACCAGGAAAGCCACCCCCTGGGGCACAAGGACAGTGTCTTGGGGCCTGTACCTGGGCCTGCAGAGCTGTGTGAGAGCAGGTTAGAGACAGGCGCGTGATTCATGGCAGCAAATGCCCAGGAAATAAATATCACGCTGCCCTGTCCCCTCCCGTCCCAGCCTCTAATATCCTTCCTGCAGGAAGAGCCTTATTATTCAGGGTCGCGGTGACAGCCAACGAGTAAATCAGGCGCCTGGAGATTGTTCCCTGGGGAAATTGGAGGTGGCTTCTGGTGATGGCCACTCTTCTGGGCTGTGTGAGAGTGATAGGGTCACGTGGGGGTGGACGTGAGAGCAATCTTCCACCTCCCCGTTCCCAGGAAACTCACCCGTTCCACACAGCTCTCCTGATTAGGGGTGCTCCACCCCGCCCCCCACCCCGTGTGGTCATCGTGAACGGCAATGTCCCCCTCCCCCTTACCGTCAGTAGCCTTCCTGGGATGGGAGCAGCTCACAGGTGAAACACACAGAGGCACAGTTCAGAGTAGGCACCCTATGGTCTTCTGGGTCCCCGTCCTTCCCAGAGCCTGCACACGGTCCCCTCAGGTCCCAAATCCCAGGTCCAAATCCAGCCTCCGAGGCTGAAGTGGGCAGGAACCAAGTTCACCCATAACGATGACAGTAGACCACTCGGTTCCCAGCTTTAAAGCCAAAGTCTTTCCTATTTGCCTCAATAAATATTTGTGGAGTGACGAGGTGAATAATAAAGGTAGGGGAAGTGCCTGCGGGCAGGACAGGCCCACGCACACCGCTCACCTATTTCTCCTCATCTTCCCGAGGCCTCGCCACCACTCTTCATCACAGCAGGGACATGATTCACCGGGTCACCCTGATTTCTACTCTCTGAGCACTGCTCCGTGTCTTCTCTCTTTTCTCCTATTGTCAAGACGACGCCACCCTGAAGTCCTTTCCCTGCTCCATATGGTGGGCCTCGGGCACCGCAGGGTCTCGCGTCCACTGACCTCCAGGACAGCCTATGGTCCTTCATCCCAGCGGGTCCCCCGGGGCAGCTCGTGGTCAGCATTCCGGATGCAGGGCAGCGAGGAGATGCCTGGGGTGGGAGGGCTTCCTGTTGCCCGGAGACCTCGTGGGGGGATAAAGCTCCGTGGACCAGTGTCCGCAGGACTTGGTGGAGGACAGGGGCCGTGAACTTGGTGACCGCCAAAGTCCCAGTTCCAAACTCTCCGAGGTCAGTGGGAAAAGCTTAGCCGGCTCCACTACCTGCTGCTCCAGAAGACCTGTCTCCTCATTATATCTGAATTATGCAAATCAATACCAATGTCGATAGACGATTTCCTCTAACAAGTCGAGAGCATGCAGGAGGCCGAGTCCTGGGGAGATGGAAACCTCCTAATTAGGAGCGAGTTTCTGCGTTTTTCTCGGGGCTGAGGGAATAAAGGCAGCATGAAACCCCCAGAGAAGAGAGGGTCAGCGGACAGCGCAGGGCGGAGGGGTCCACAGAAGAACACGAGGATGGGCAGTGGGCCAAGGTCTGCGGGGCGACTTGGTGGCCCTCCCTCCACGAAGCAGTTTAAGCTGGAATTTGGGGGCCCAGAGATACAGAGAAGGCATGGCCTCTTACCCCTGGACAAGAGGGCAACCAGGTGCCAAGGAGTCCCTGGGGAGCCCATGGGAGGGAGGCCAGCCGTGGTAGCTCTCAGGGGGTGAGCAAGGGACCGCCGGAGACCAGGAAGCTGGCCTGGGTGCAGGAAGCACAGCCCCGGGCACTCCCAGAAGGCCCCCTGGAGATGGTGACCCTGGGCTGGGTCATCACTGGTAAGTGGTGGACCAGGAAAACGTGGCTGTCCCCGGGCAGCCCACACTGAGGCCTGGGGACACCGCTATCCTCAGCAGGCGGGTGGCAGGGGCCGAGGCCCGAGAGGCAGGCCGCCTTGCCTGGCAGAGGCCCAGAGGGTGGGATTTCACCTAGAAGAAGACCCTGGAGACACCAGACCTGCTGTGCCTCTGGAAGGGCTGCCCTGCGGCTGGTGAGGTCCAGAGGGGCCCAGAGAGGAGGCCAAGCCTGGAGCCCAAGCCAAGTCCCAGCTCCCAGCCGGAGTCCCCAGCGGGACCAGAGAAGTTATGAGTGGCCCCCGGACACAGCCAGCCACGGCCCATTTGCCGCCTTTCCTGGTCGGTTTTGAAACTGTGAAATGAGCCCAGCCTTCGAGGCGGCCATGATAACGTCCTGACTCTGACGTTAAATTACAGATGGCGTTTTCAATTAAACAGGCGCTCGCAGCGGGTCCAATTTAGCTATCAGTTCTGGTCTGTTCTTTAAGTGCTTTAAAAAAAAAAAAAAAAAAAAAAAAAGCCAGCCGCAAATTCTAGGTCTCGCTGGATGAGCCGGGAGCAGGGAGGGTCCCCAAGGTGGGGCACAACTCCCACCTTCCAACTCCCACGGGGACTCGGACGGCCTCTGGTCAGCGATCACAGCGCCCAGCCTTCCTGTGTGCGTGCCCAGCGGCTCACGAGCAGACCCCGTCCTGAATCCCGGCTTCAGACGCCAGCAGCCGCGTCGGGACTGGCACTGCCACGGGGTGCGCAGGCCATGCCTCTCCCTCTGATTAGAAAACACAGTCAGATGGGACCCTGGAGCCAGGCAGCTCCGAGGGCCGACATGTCCTCTGGCTGACTCGCCTTGCCAAGTCTGCATCTCTCAACTGCAAAATGAGAGGACAGACGAGGCCGAGGGCAGCGAGGTCTTCCTGCCCGGCCCTGCTCTGGCAGATAAGCTGTGGGCCTCCCTCTCGCCTTCCCTGGGGACAGGGACCGCCACACCTGTCACCGAGGAGCCTTCCCACGGGACCCTGCTCATCAGGTCCCCGAGGACCATGGGGTGCTGTCCGTGGTGCTGAAGCACATCTGTCCCCTGACCTTGGTTCCTGGTCACCTGGCTCTGAAATCCTCACCCCAAAGGTGGTCACTTGGGATAACCTAAGGAGCCCAAATCTCCCCCAAGGTTCTGCCTCCCCGTTTCTAAAAGTGTCCAAGGCCCAGGGTGGCGGACGGAAGCCCCCAAAGGAAAAGTGTCAGGTCCCTTTTCTGCCTCGGGTCACGTCGGCCCAGGAGAACCCTCACCCCCTGCAGCTAAGCCCAGGTGCAGCCCTGGGCTCTGGTGGGTGTCCTCCGGGGCTCTGCTTGTTGACCCCCGTTCCTCATGGGTACTGGACGGGTGGCAGAGGAGCTCTGCCCTGGCCAGTGTGTGCTGGCTCCCAGGGTCCAGGAGCTGGGGGAGCTGGCCCTGATGGTCCTGATGCACCCGGTGGTCCACTGAGGTGGTGTGGGTGTGTGTGGGGGGGGTGTGGATGTGTGCGGGTGTGGGGGGTGTGCGGGGGCATGGGTGTGTGTGGGTGTGTGGGGGGGTGTGCACCTCCACCCAGGTACACGTAGGGCTGAGGGAGGGGCGGGCAGGGCTAGTGGCCCCATCTTGTAGTCCCAGCAACAAAGGTCCAGAGAAAACCAGAAGCCCCCTGTGCCAGGTGAGGCCTGGAGCCCCCAGGTCTCACAGACGAGCAGGTGTCCAACCAAAGAGGCCAGCAACAGAGGGTGGGCAGCACGTGAGGCCCAGCCCACATCTGGTTACATCACCTCCAAGCCTAAATGTCCAGGGCACACCCAGAGCTCCAGGGGAGGGTGTCCTAGGCGGGAAGACTTTGGCCCCGGCCACTGTGCCTCCTGCCTGGACACGCCCAAAGTTCAGAGAGGTCTGAAGCCTCACCTGGAGCCACACAGCAGGAGGGATGGAGCAGGGCACTGGTTTCCAGGCCTGAGCTGGGGACTTGGGTGCCTGTCCACCTCGGGGAATCCCAACTCCTAGTCCCTCCAGGAAGGTTGTCCCCTGGTGGGCAGGGCCCCGCCGTCAGACAAGGCACCTGAGGACCCCGAGAGCCCATGTCCGGGTCATCCCTGGCTCTAGCGCCTTCCCTGACAGCCCTTCCTCTCCCTGTCTCCACCCAAGGGAAACAGGAAGAGACGCCTCTGCACCCCCAAACCCACGTCACCCAGACCCCAGGTGGGAAACCCAGGAGAAAGCTGGCTCTCAGGGGACACTGGGCTCGTCCCCGCCCAACTTGGCCAGCCCAGCCATCTGCACCTGGAGGCGCAGGGCGGGGTGTGTTTGTGAATTCCTCTCCCTCGCCGCCCCTCGGCCTCATCCTCTCCCCTTCCTCCTCCCGTCCCCCTCCTCCCCCTCCTCCTCCTCCCTGTCCCCTTCCTCTCCCTCCTCTTATCCTCCTCCTCCCTCTCGTCCTCCTCCCCGCTGGACACGCGTCCAGGCAGAGGTGGGGGTCCGAAGCTCTCTGGAGGGATCACACGCAGGCACCTGTGATGTCACAACAGGACTTTATATTGGGGAGCAATGAAGCGGACACCCAGGGCCCTGGAGATAACAGAGCTTGGCAAGGTCGCCTTGACCACCCGGAAAGCCCCCTGCTCAAGGGTCAGCGCGTGGCAGGTGCGAGGAGGCAGGGGTGACCTGAGCTGAGCAGTGCATCCCGGGGAGCAGCCCCCGCCCTCTCCCAGCCAGACCTCCAGCCCCGCAGGACCGCAGCCCGAGGACCAGCCTCGCCTCCCACAAGCCCCCCCCCAGGCCTGCTCACAGCCTGAGGCCCTGCTCCAACCTGGGGTGGGGGCTTCTGCTAAAGCTCCTTCCCAGGCTGCCCCCCCCCCCCGCGTGCTGGGGACATGGGGAGACGCAGCCCTCCCCAGCCAACGAGCATCTGCTCTGGGGACCACGAGGGAGGAGGGGTCTGCCAGGGAACCCCGTCCTGCCCGGAGGACGCTGCACCCCCCTCACAGGAAGATGGGAGTGGTCACTGCCAGCAGAGCCCTGCCCTCCACAGCCAGGACAGGGAGGCGGACGCTGTGTACCAGAACCAGTCCCTCTTTGGTGAGCCCCACGACATCTTCCTCCTAATCTCAGTCACGTGCTCCTCACTGGCCCTGTCCCCTGCTACCACCCCGTCACCACCGGAACCGGCTCAGAGGTGGAAGCGTGAACCACCGGATCAGCTGGAAGATGTGGCCTGGGACTCCTGAGTCCTGTCTGCAGTGACCCTGCCTGGGATGGAGCCACCGAGAAGTGAGGGACAGAGGGGACACCTGAGTTCTCAGCACACATGGCAGAGCCTCTGGATCCAGCTGAAGGGGAAACCTCGACTGGGATTCTGTGTTACATGAACCCCAACATTTGCTTGGCTAAGCCACTTGGACCTGCACTTCTGTGGTTTGTAGCCGACAGAGTGGCAACCAGGATGACAATTAGTCTTGCTTTTTGGATCAGGAAAATGAGGCCCAGAGAGGGTAAGCTACTTGCTGCAGGTCACCCAGCTATGAGTAGGCAGTACCAGTGCTCCAGAGCAGAAAACCCCCAACCCCTTGTTCAATGTGGGGTTCCCTGGGAAGGTGGAAGGATGTAGGGACATTTTCAGCAGGACCCAAAAGACAGGGACATGTGGGTGACAGATTGCCATGGTCACCAGCTCACAGTGTGGCTTCAGAGAAGCAACCTCACCTCTCTGAGTCTCCGGCTGGGACCAAACCATCCCCTCTCTGCAGAGCACGGGGACCCCTGGGGCGGGCAGCATGGGGACTCTTGCCCCCCACCCCTCCTCCCTGAGCCCCACTTCCCCAGCCAGACCAGCCGAAGCCCCCAGGCCGCCAGACACCCCCGACACACGCTCCACCTGGTCTTGAACGCCTCTCAAAGCCCAAATTCAATTTGGTAGCTCTGCGCCAGCTCCGCAGTGCAGAATCCGTCGGCGGAGCCTGCTTTTCAGGGAATAATTCATTTTTCTGGTGTCGGAGAGGAGAGTAATTGATCTGGGGGCTGAGGCTCCCCCCGCCGCCTCCCCCTCCCTGGGACAATCTCAAACGCAGCCCGACTGCGGGTCAGAGGCGCAGCGATAATCAGGAGGGGGCTCCTGCCTTAATATATTGGATTATCCCACTCAGTGGGGACGAAAGCGACGTTGAATTCCCCCAGAAACGCCGGCCAGGAATCGCGCTCCTCCCGGCCCCTTCTTCCTTTCCCTTCTTTCTTTATTTCAAAGACGTCTTTGTCTCCCTGCAGCTCTGAGGCCGCCGCCCGCCAAGGCCAGCGCCTGCTCTCCCGGGCAGGGTCCTCCCCTCCCACCCCCACCCAGGGTCCCTGCAGACGGAGGGAAAAGGCCAGGTGGGGCCACCCCTCCCGAGACGGCCCGGAGGCCTGAGCAGGCTGTGGTCAGCCTCAGGCCCAAGTCCACAGGCTGCCTCCTCCAGGAAGCCTTCCCTGACCAAGGCCCAGGTTAGGGTCCCTCCTGCCTGCCGCCCGCCAGCCTGGACTGTCTCGCAGGTGTCCCTCTTCCTTCCACTGACTGAGCAAACTCGGGTCTCCCATTGGATGTGCAGCCTGGCTCCTCATCCACGTGGCTCGAGCCTGGGAGGTGAGAACCAGGACCGTCCAGGTCTCTGGATGAGGGAACAAGGCACCAATGGCCAGGTGACTTGGCTCAGCTCAAAACGGGGAACCCAGCCTCCGCTTCACCCTGGAAGGGGGACCTCACGGTTCCCTGATGTACCCTCAGCCCACAACAAGGGGCCCGGCACACAGAAGGTGCTCAATACATGCTGGAATAAATGACTAAAGGTCCGTCCCGAGACCAAGACAGGATGATTGTGGGACACAGAAAACCCACAGCTCCAAGGCACCTCCTCCAAGCTCCCCCAGGGCTGCGGTCGGTCCACCCGGGAGTCTCACCCCGGGGCAGCCCCTGCTGGGGAGAGGCCCAGGATACAGCTGGGGGAGCCCTGCTGTGTGGTCCAGGTCAAGGTCGCACCTCTCTGAGCCTCAGTTCACCTCAGCCTCTGGGAGGGGAATCAGGTCCCGGTCCCGGGGTGTGCTCAGAGGGTTGGATAAAGCCACTCGGATCGGGGCTCTGAACACCGAGTCCACGCTGTGGCCCTCAGAGCCTGTCCAGCTGGACTTCGGGAATACCTCTGCTGCGCTCGGAGAAATAACGGGACGGTGAGGAGCCGGGGAAATGAGCGAGGGCTGCGCGGCTCCCCTCGGTCACCACCAGCGCCCAGCGCCCTCCAGGGCACGAAGCCATGGGCACGAAGGGCCAGAGCCCTGGTGAGGCCCCCAGCAAGAGCTGCCCCTCTGGGCCTCCGCCTCCCCCTCTGGGCTTCCTGAGGTAATGCAGCCGCGCGGGGTGGACACAGCCACTCCACCTGCCTCACCAGCCGCCGCGGTTCAGCCTCCCTGATTCCTGGGAGAGGAAGAGAAAAGGGAAAGCAGAGCAGCGAGGGGGCTGGTGACCACTGCATACAGTTTCATTGGTCAAAAGTGACCCCAGAAAGGCCAGAAAGGGTCCCAAGTGGCCTGCAATGACATGGCCAGGAATCCAGGGCCTCAGGAAGCAAATGTGGGGTTTATACATGCAGGACTCCAGCTCCGTGGAGGCTCCCTCCGTGACCCATGAGCATCCTCTGCGTGGATGACTCCACGCTCTTCACATCCCCTTCCTTGGCTCCAGCCCCCATCCCCAACCAGGCAGTTCTTCCTTATATCTAACTGAAATCTTTCCTGCTGCATCACCTCCTGACCCTAGCTGAAGCACAGTAAGCATCCCCAGCCCTACCCCACCCTGTCTGCAGAGCTGATAGCAGCTCTGGCTCAGGGCGGTAATCCTGCTGACAATTAATTGGCTTTTGTTGGAGGAGAATGAATACCGTCTCATCTTAATCTTCTTCATTATTCTCCTTGTTCAGCTTCAACACAAGATCAGGTTTAATTTACAGGAGAGAAAAAGTGGCCAAGTCATTACTCACCAGGAGATCAGGATGGGATCTGCCTGAGTGTGCTGTGCTCACTGGAGGCCAGGGGGGGCTCAGGGAAGTCCCAGGGTCCCCCGCTGAGGCAGAGAGGGATGGGGTCTAGTCCTGGATCCCAAAGGCCACCAGCCCTTCCTAGTCCTAGAGGACCCAGCCTCCTGAATGTTTTTTCTGCAGTCCCTGTATTACAAGAGCCTCTAAAACCAGCCCCTGAGGACCAGCCTCAGCCCCCAAGCAACTGAGAGAGACGTCTTTGGTTTCAAATCCCGACCAACCGGGCAGAGGCGCCCAGCCTAGGGACCGCCTTGACAATGCTGCCACCCAGTGGTGCTAGGAGGAACTGCCTCTGCCTCCCTCCCCTGACTTCCCACAAACATCCGGCCTAGACTTGCGCAGCCAGGAATCACAAAAGAGGAGCACAGAATGTCCCACAGTGCCACAGAAGGTCAACTGGAGGTGTCCACCAAGAAATCTAAGAGGAAATTCACTTAACCTCCTCTGATCCCTTAACCAAAGCGGCCCAGAGACCCCAGCACCCCTTCCCGCTGCCTGGGGGTAGTGCCACCCGCAGAAGTCCTGGGGCCTCTGTCCTGGTCACCTCCCACCCCTGGGAGCCCCTGGCTCCTCCCCTGCTCTGTCTGAAGCAGGCACCGTCTTTGATCCTGCCCATGGCAACCTGGTTCAGGCCGAGCCTGAAGCCCAGCCTTGCCCGCCTCCTGGACAACTGACCCAGGCAGCTCCCCACCTCTGAAGACCTGCTCTGTTCTCCATGAAGTGGGTACGTCACACCCACCAAAGAGGCCACTGCCCAGGCGAGAGGGGCCTGTGCTCTCAGCTCGGGAGCTGGCAGCCACGAGGCCCCAGCAAACGCCCATCATCATTGCCACCGTCACTGTCCACAGCACATGGTCACCACCCTGTTCATCCGGCCACTCTCAGGAAGTCTGGCTTCATAACCTCAGCTACTGGTGCCTGACTCCCACCCCATCCAGCTTTTGATGGAAAGAGCAAAGTTTCCTAAAGGAAACTGGCATCACATCTGCTCCCCAGCATCTACAGCGTATTGGGCAGAGCACACAGTAGGACCTCAGGAGACGCAGGGTTACCTGTCTGCCTCTCCCAGCTCATGTCAAGTCACTTCCCTACTGCTGCTCCAGCCATGCCGCTGCCTTTCAGATCTGTAAATAGGCTCATTCCCACCCCAGGGCCTTTGAACTTGACTCCTATAATGTTCTCCCCCAGGGAAATGTATTGATCCTCTTCACCCTTCAATTCCAAAGCCAGTTTTTCAGAAAGGTCCTTCCTGATTACCTTGGTCAGAGGAGCACTCTACTATGCTCACTGTTTGTTTGTTTACTTTAGAGGTCAAGTGCCTGGTGGCTAAGGAGATACCACTCATTAGCTGCATAGCCTCAGGCAAGTTGCTGAACTTCTCTGTTTAAATTTGTTTCATCTGTTAATAAAAATGGAAATAACAGTTTCCATTTCATAAGAATATGATAAATCTGTAAATAAAACTCGGAGTAGCGCCTGTTGTGTACCTGTGACAGCATGTTGGTGATTGTCTGATTCTTCACCTAGTTCCTCCACCTAGATCACATATTCCAGGAAAGCAGAGTCATTGCCCAATACATAGTAAGTGCTCAATAAATATGGAGGGAATATGCAGCCCCTGTCTGCCGTCTCTGGCTTCAACTGACCCCACTGGCCAGAGAGAGCCCTGGGATGTCCCCGCTGGACAACACAATGTTTTTCTCACAGCAGGCTGATCTGACTTCCTGTGACAGTCACATGGAGGGCCGGCTCTGCCCTCCAGGGTGGGGACAGAACAATTGAGCACTTGGAACCTGGTGCAGCTGGGTTGGGCTTGTGCTGGACTCGGGGGTCCGTTCTCTGGTGCTCAGTCTCCTCATGTATAGAAGGAGTGGTGACACCCTCGCCTGCCCCCATCTCTGACTGGACAGACGGAGGCGTGACAGGAAGTGCTCCATGCACCGTGAGCCGGGCAGGCCACCTTCCCCTGCAGCACCAACCTCTGGACAGCGCAGAGGCCACCTGAGACCTCTGGTCTCCCTGAACTAAATGCCACTGTCGAACCCAACTGTCCCTCCCCTAATGACCGCCACTCATGGGCAGGGGGTGGACGGCCCGACCTCCATGCCCCTCAGGCTCCTGTGGGCTTCTGACTCCTTCCTCTAAGACCAGGCAGTTGGCTGGAGGTGGCCTTGTGGGGCCTGCCCCTTCTGCCCACCCCCGCCCCCCTGGTCCCTCGGCCCCTCCTGCCCATCATCCATCCCAACCCCAGGCCTGTCCCGCCTCCTCCCACCCTTGCTCCAGGTGCACGTGGCTTGGGTTGCAGGCCACATGCCAACTCCCACCGCTGCATCCCCAGCCAGAGCCCCGGGGCCCCGAGGGCCTCTCTCCTGGATGCACAGGGGCCCCTCAGCTCAGGGGGCTCCCCCTGCAGCTCCTCCTACACTCCTCCCCTGACACCCTGTCCCCCCCCTCCCCTTACCTGCCCCTACCCCGGCCTCCCCACCACTCAGTTCTGCACAGCTTCCTCCAGGGCCCATGGGCTCCAGCCCGCTGCCCTTGCAGCCCACCCCGCGCCCCGGCCCAAAGCGCCTCTCGCCTGCTGCTGTGTATGTCACCACAGGAGTGTCTCCCTCCACCCGCCCGCATCACACTGGGCCCCAGGGAAGAACCTAGTCCCTTGTGACTGGCAACTTGGGAGAGTCACATGTGGGGAGGGTTAGGGTTAGGGTTAGGGTGAGGCTTTCCCTAACACCCTGGGGATCCTCCAGCGAGGATGGCAGGATGGCGGTTCCCTTGGCCCAGGGCTCCGCTTCCCCCTGGACCCTGAGGTCAAGGCCCTTCTCCCCTCTCAGCCTGAGGCTGACATCCCTGCCCAAGTGCCCGTCTTCCATGTTGCCAGGTTGCTGGTTCTTCCTGGAACAGAACGTCTGAACTTCAGGGCCTGGCCAGGCTGGGGCTCCAGGATTGGGACAGCGAGTTGAGCCCAAGGCCAATGGCTGCCAGCCAAGCGGAGCCCTGCCATGCCCCGACCAGCAGGTGGCTCTAGGCTCAGGGTTAAGGCAGAGCTGAACCACAGCCCCCCACCCAAGTAGGGAGCTGAAACTCCCATCCACCTTTGGGGTCTAGAAGGTGCTACTGGCTGCACTGGCCCCAGCCAGTCACCCACTGCCCTTGGATGTCACTGGGTTCAAGAGCTGCTGGGAGGCTGGATCCAGAGGCTGGGCCAGGATCCACAGCCTAGCACACCCTTCATACCGCTCCTCCCCCAATTGGGAGACAGGGGCCAGCCCCTGGACAGGGCTTGGAAAATGACCACAAGACCAGAGACTAATGACTCCTGTCCAATCCCACACTGGGCCAGAAAGGACAGCTTGAAGAGGCCATGAAGGGGCAGGGAGGCCAGGCCACCCTCCCCACCCTCCACCACTCTCCTCTGTCCCTGGGCAGGGGAGCCCACCCTGTCTTCCAAAAGGGCGTAGGGGCGGGTGCAGCAAGGCCAGGAATGATCCCTTTGCCCACAGAGGCCTGGAGGGCAGCCCCCGGCCCTGTTCTGGCCTCTGGGCAGCTCGGGTGTCAGTCAGGCGCCAGGCCCAGCTCGCCACCTCCTGAGCCTCACAATTCCGTCTTTGTCCGGCCACTCTGCCCAGGCTCCATAGCAGCCCAAGGGCCCCTGGAAACCGGAGCAGCTGGAGCCCCACCAAGTATTTTTCCAAGCTGGGCCGGGGCCTCAGGAGACCAAGAAGGACGGGCAGGGAGAGGTGCCCATTCATCCGCAGTTCATTCATTCCCTCCTTGGACAAACAATATTTATTCTGCACCCCCTTTTGTGGCAGGCACGGTGCTGGGTGCGGGTTCAGCAGCAGGCCCGCGCCCCTCGGATCTTACACCCTAGAAGCGGCCGGCGACGACTAGCCGCCGCCGACAGAAGCGAATGTGAGCCAGCGAAGGCGCCGCGTGGGGCTGGGAGGGCGGCGGGGCGCGCACGGCGGGGCGAGGTGGGCACGGCTGGGCGAGGTGCTGGCGACTAAGTTAAGGCTTGTCCACCCCGGCCTCCGCGCCGCGGGGCAGGGCGGCTGGGGAGCAGCAGGGGGTTCTCAGGGCTCCACCCACACGCTGCTGTTGGTCACTCGCGCCCCGAACCAGCCCTTCCAATAGACGGAGTCCTGTCCCCCGTGTTCGAAGCGGACGTAGCGGACGCCAGGTCCGTAGTCGGTGAAGGTGTGGGAGATCTAGGGAGGACGCAGGGCGTCAGCCTCGCGGGCTGGTCCCGCGCGGCGACCCGCCTGCAGCCGCAGCTCGGTTCTCTGCAGGAGCGCGCCCCTTCGCCCGCCCGCGCCCGCCCGCGCCCGCCCAGGCGCCCCCGCCAGGTTCACCTCCATCCAGCCGTCCTCACTGTCCGGGGGAACCGCCACCTGGCCGCTGTTGAACTCGGCCAGCACGTCCTCGTGCTCCGACAGCAGCCTCACCGTGAGCTCGTACAAGCAGCCCGCGTCCCTGCGGCCCGAGTACCTGCCAGACAGAGTGCCGGGCCTGCTGGGCGCGGCTGGGGACCCGCCTTCTCCCACAGGTCTCCTGTGCGCCCAGGGTCCCTACCCCGCCGGAGTGCGACCAGCGACCCACTTCACAGATGAGGAAACCGAGGCCAAACAGAGAAAGGAACTGGCCCAAGATCCAAAACAAGGACTAAACCCCAGTTCGGCCAAAGCCAGCTCACAGAGTCACTTTGTTCAGACGGTGACTATTGACCTCCCTGTGCCAACATTTGAAACTCAGGCCGAGACGGCTTTCCACCCTTTCCTAAGAACTTGGAAGCTGTCAACGCTTGCAGACTTGTGGCCCCCGTGATCACAACACTAGAGGTGGTGTCCCCTCGGCTTTCCCCTCCCCATCCCAATCCATCCGTCCCCACTGACTCTCACCAGTCCTTCACCACGATGGCCGGCTGGGTGGTGTCCAGCAGCTCCTCCCAGTAGCCCTCAGCTTGCAGGTCAATGACTTGTGCTTTGCGACACCACCTGGAAGAACTGGAGTTAGGACGCAGAGGAGCCCCCCACACCCGCCCTCCCCCACACCATCTTCTTACTCAAAGGAGGAGGCGAAGTACTTCTGGACGCTCTCATCGTGGCTGAATTCCACCCCACTGTCTCCAGGCAGCTCCTCCACCCGCCAGCCATCCCCACCATGCTCCACGTCGCACCAGCCCTCCAAGTCTTCTGTAGGAACACGATGGCCCCACCCTGGTCACCCAGTGCCTGCTGAAGCTGCAGCAGGGCTGGCTCTCGCCACGACAGTGGGGACACCGTGAACGTGGTACTTTCACGGAATCAGGAGTGTGCAGACGATGGGGGGTGGAATGGTGGGCACTTCCTGATTCTTCCCTGGGATGGCTGTCCACAGGGCCAGTCCCACCCCCCCTGGGAAAGAGGCCCCCCAGGAGCAGGTGGCTGGGGAGCTGTTGGTAATAGTGCTAACAGGGGCTGCTGGGTGCTAGGCCCTGAGCCAAAGTCTTCATCTCATGTGACGCTGCGCCAGCAGGAGGGGCTGGCACTGATTGCCCGCTCCCCAGGCGCGGGGCCAGGGACGTCACCCTCACCTTCCCCGCACGGGTTGCGCAGCAGGTTGCGCCGCCGCTTGCTCAGAAAGTAGAACTGCTGCCAGTGGTCTCGCTCGTCGTCGCCGCCACCTTCGGGCACCAGCCCCTCCTGCTGGCACTTGAGCAGCCACAGGGGGGCGCCGTCCACCAGCTCCTTCCAGCGCAGGCACACCAGGCGGCAGGCCTGCACCAGCTCGGCGGCCGGCAGAGCGGCCAGCACGCGCAGGAGCAGCGGCTCGGGCAGCTCCGCCAGGTACGCCGCCGCCTCCTCCTCGCCTGATGCCTCTTCCTCCCCGGGCTGCTCCTCCTCGGCCTCCGCACACGCCTCCTCCGGCTGCTCCTCCGGCTGGCCCACGCTCTCTGTGACCAGGGGAGAGGCGGCTGTAACCTCCAGTGGTCCTCCTCCGCGCCCCAGATAGGCCCTCCACCCACCCTGGGGCAACCACAGCTGGGGACAGAGTTTCTGGGACTCCAGACCGAGGCACAGGGAGGAAGCCCAAGGGTGCAGAACTAAGATGGGTCCCCTAGGTCTGAATAATTGCCACATTGGTCTTTTTCCCCTGCTTGGCGGGAAACTCCACCCTTGAACAAATGACAGCAGCCATCCTACCGTAATTGATGGCTGCCATGGACAGGATTGTCCCAGAGCAACCCCTTCAGTCCTCCTAAACACCCTCCAGGACCCCTGCTCCCCTCCCCTCCTTCTGGAAGCCTTCCGAACTTCCCCTTAGTACATTCTCTCACAGCCCAAGTTCAGAGGCCTCCCAGGGCTTCCTAGCTTTTGTTTGGGGTATGATGAACATTTTCTGTACTAGGCTGACTTCACCCAAGGGCCAGAATCAGGTCTGGGAGACACCATCCCGCCCGGTACTCTCCGGAGCTTGTGTTTATCAGGCACTTAGCCAACGTCAAGTGCTGTTTTTAGACATTTCAATTATTCTAGAATCAGCAGAATCTTGAGCCCATGGCTGCCCCTATTTCATTGATGAGGAAACTGAGGCACAGAGCAGTGATCCACAGCTAATGAGTAGCTGGACCTGTGTTGGAGCCCACTCTGGCTCTAGAGCCACCTTTGACCACACTGTCCCAACAAAATAATGTGTTGGGTTATTTTTTAGGCCCAGTTGTGGTTTTGATTTTCCAAGTGAAAACAGACAGGCTCAGAGATGCGAAGTGACTTGCTAAAGGTAATGCTAGGATAGGTAATATTAGACCTGAAGATTAGGGGCTGGAGACCCACTGTCCCCAACCAGCCACTGCTGAGTGACTTGGGGGTGGGAAGTAGTATATCAAACAAGAAAATGTTCTAGGGGCTTGGGAAAGGAAGTTTTTGTCACCCGTTCTTTTTCCATCCCTGACCCTCAGTTTTCTCATCTGGAAATGGTCATCCTGATGGTGCTGATGTTCACATCCCCCAAGGAGCAGGGGAGGACATTGTGAACTGGAAGGCAGAGGGCAGATGTCAGCAGTGGCCGGCTGGACCATCTCTTGGATCCTAGCCCACCTCTGCTGGGCCACGGAAGCCTTGAGTAAGCAGATGCAGTGCCCAGGAGCTCTGGAGGAGGGACAGCTAGTTGCGGGGAGGCCACCACTCTCAGAACTAAGATGAGGAGTTCCTGAAGGTTGGGCCCTGGAAAGCCAAGGTGGCGGTGGGGGAAGGGACAGGTAGCAGAGCCTACACCCAAGTCTGATGTCACCAGCACCTCCAGCTCGGGTTGACCTCCATCTCAGAGCTCAGTGCGCACAGTGAGGCCTCAGGAACTCAGTGAACCTTACTAAGTGCTGCCCTTTCTCTTCTTTGTGGTTAGCATTTTAGGGTCACATTTTAATGATATATGGGTTCACCCCTTCCCTTTGGCAAAGAGAAAACTGAGGCCCAGAGAGGCTGAGCAGCTTCTCCAGGTCACACTGCAGAAAGGAAAATGCCTGGCCATTCTGCTGCCCGCAGCTCTCTGGGGAGTTGGGCCCAGTGTCCTCACCTCTCCACACACACCTGCCCTGCCCCAGCCCCAGTGGACACCTGATGCTCCCCCGAAAGGTGCACCTTGCCCAGTCCTCTCTCCTGGCCCCCTGGTCTGGCACTGAGGCTCCGGATCTGATTACAGCCCCCTACCCCCACTCTCGCTCACACAACTCCTCACATTGTTGCTGGAGGAAAGTTACCTGGGCCTGGAAGCTGCTTCCAGGCTGATTCACTCACCTGGATGGGCCCCTGGAGTCCACAGGAATAACTGGGCCCTGGGAAAAACCAGGCCCAGGCCTGGTAAAGAGTGTGACATGGGGGGGTGGGGGCACAGATTGGGAGGGGAATGCAGGAGCTGGAATTTCAGAGCCAGGAGAGGGGGCCTGGCCTGCCAAAAGCCACCCACTAGGTGAAGAAATTGGGTGAGGGCAAACTGCAGGGAGGTCTTGTCCCCACCCTGACTCAGCAGGCGACCCCTACAGGCCCAACAGGAAGCTGGAGGAATGGGGGAGGGTCTTTGGTGCTAGGAAAGATGACTGGGCAATCTGGAGGACCTGAGGTGGGGAGCGGCCCCTCAGTTCCTCCTCAAGGCTCGTCTAGTCCCACTAGGCATCCTGCCACCCAGAGGCAGCCCCAGGGGAAGACTGAAATGGGTGGGGAGAGGCTAGTAACCCCAAGAAACCCGTAGGGTCCAGGCAGCTGACGGGCCACAGCGGACAAACGGAAGAAGCTGATGGAAGAAAAAAGCTTGGGGGCTCCTCCGCCCAGAAGCCCCCCAGCCCCACAAACCCTCAGGAAGCAGGTGGAACGGGGGAGTCCAATGCCAGTTTTGGAACCCAGCAGTCCTCCCTCCCTGCCTATCGCTCCTCAAGGCCTCCCGCCTCGAGGCGGTCCCAAGGGCTTTGCTTGCGTGAAACTTTGCGCGCCGGCTCTCGGGGACCCGCGCTCTCCGAGGACCCTCGGGGGCACTCGCCCGCCTGCCCTGTCTCCCCTCCCGGGCTGGAGCGAGCGGGTCCAGGCGGCGGCTACCTGGGTCACCGTCTCCGTCCATCGCTGCGGAGCGCGGTCGCGGGAGGAGGAGGAGCCGGAGCGCTGCGGGTGCCGAGTCTCGCGGCGGCGGCGAGGAGTCCAGCCGCGCTCGAGACCGGGGCGCCCGGGCGGCAGCGCCTCTTAAAGGTCCCCGCGCTCGCCCCGCCCCGCCTTTGGCCGGGCGCCCGGCCGCCCCGCAGTCCCCGCGTCGGGCCGGAGGCCTGAGGCTGCGGGTTCTTGGGTGGACCCGGGAGGCCGGCAAAGGTCAGAGTCGGTCTTTTGATTGGGGGATGGGGGTCCGAGGTGGGGTGTCGCGCAGCTCGCCCCTGCGGTGGCAGCGGGACGAGGCGGCGAGGGGGCAGGGAGAGCCTGGTCCTGCGGGGCGCGAGGCCTGGGCGGAGTAGGGGGTGGGAGGCTCCTTCCGCCCCGCGCAGGTAATTTTCCTACGCGGCGGCGGCGGGGCGCGTCCCCGGCTGGAGCGGCGCGGGGAGGGGAGAGGAGGGGAGCAGGGAGAGGAGCGGTGCAGGGAGAGAAGGGGAGCAGGGGCGTGGCGGGGCCTGGAGGGAGTGGGCGTGGTCTGGCGGGGACGGGGCGGGGCCTTGCGGAGGCGGGGCTTTGATGGGCGGGGCCTACTGGCGGGGCGGGGCCGCATCCTCGGCGACCGCAGGCCCAGGCTGCGCAGCCCGGGAGGCCGAGCAGGACCGCGTAGCGGCCAACGAGCGCAGGTGACCCGCGGGTGGGGACGCGGAGCGCCGTGGGGAGGGGGCGCGGCCGTGGGCGCTGGGCTGCGGGTTCCGTGGCTCTCGCCGTGCCGCAGTGCGCTCGGGGAGGCTCGGCGCCGACCAGGCCCAGGCCGCGGGGTTTGTCCCAGCGCCGCAGGGCGACCGCCCACCGCGACAGGGCCGGGAGCGCGAGCTGAGGTCGCCTTGGACGCGCTGAGGTCCGGTCCCGACTTTGGTGGGAATGGGGCGCCACAGTCGCGCTGGGGGGCTGGGGCTGAGCCTAGCCATGGGGTGGGGGCGGGGAGGTAGGCAGGGCCCTGGCCCTTGGCCCACCTCTCCAGTCCCAGCTAGGCAGGGCATTTCTCTGTGATCTTGGGAAAGTCGCCGAGCCCCTTGGACCTTGTGAGGACAGTGATTTGTATCCCCAGCGCCCTCCAGCGTTGCCCCCTCCTCTCCTCTGGAGAGGGAGAGCATGAAGAAGACCTGGACAGGCTCAGGTGCCCTGTGCTGGGCACTGTTATTCCTCCTCTAAAGACGGGCCTATTGAAAAAGGGCAGCCCTAGAATCAGAAAGGACCGGGCTCCTTCTCCCCTCTGCCCCTGTCTGCATGACCTTGGGCAGTTCCTTCAACCTCTCTGGACCTCCCTAGTCTCCCTAGAGGTGGTTCTGAGGTGTCAGTGAAAAAAAACAGAACCCACCTTGTGTTGAGCACCTGCTGTGTCCCATGCTTCTTAGACTGCCCATGACCCCTGGAAGGAAGGACTGTTCTTGGCCAAATTTAGAGGAGGAGACTGATGAAGTTCAGGCAGGCACAGTGACTTTCCTGACACAGTCAAAGACAGCTGGGATGGGAACCTCCACCACTATTGGGTGCTGCAAATAGCGGGTTCTGGGGAGAGGGCCAGGTCTGTAGTGCGGCTTTTCAATAACCACAGCGGGTGTCCAGAAGCTACCGCCATGGCCGTGGGCAACATCAACGAACTGCCCGAGAACATCCTGCTGGAGCTGTTCACACACGTGCCTGCCCGCCAGCTGCTGCTGCGCTGCCGCCTGGTCTGCAGCCTCTGGCGAGACCTCATCGACCTGGTGACCCTCTGGAAGCGCAAGTGCCTGCGCGAGGGCTTCATCACCGAGGACTGGGACCAGCCTGTGGCCGACTGGAAGATCTTCTACTTCCTCCGTAGCCTCCACAGGAACCTCCTGCACAACCCGTGTGCTGAAGGTGGGTGAGAGGGGTCTGTGTGCCCCAACACACACGGTAGCAGCTGACACATACAGACCACTTCCTGTAGCTAAGTCCTTTTATGCTCTCGCCATAACCCTTAGAGGTGGGCAGTGTCCATGCACCCATTTTTCAGGTGGACAGACTGGGGCCAAGGGTGGTGTTTCTTATTCGACTCTCACAATTATTTCTCCAGTGACCTTCCCTAGGAAAGGAACTGTTGTCCAGTGGGGACTGATTGTGCCCAAGACATAAGTTGGAGGCACATTTTTTGGGCCTCATTTTCAGACTCTAGCCTGGGACTCCTAGGACTGTCCTAGAGGACATGGGCTTCTGCTTATAGAAGAGGGGACACCCAGTCTTTCCAGCATGGTGCCCCCACAGGCAAAACAAGGCTTCCACAGCCACCCCCTTCTTCCTTCGTCACGTTGTAACTTGTCGTGCGGACCCGGGTGGGAGGGCAACCTTGTGCTCTGTTCCATGGTCAAATTCTAGTGTCAAGTGGTGACAAAACAGCTGCTGCCAGCTGTGCAGAGCTTCCAGGTGCCGCCTCCCTCGCCCCCACCCTCCCAGCATGTTCTTCTTGACCAGTGTTTGGCAAAACATGGCCTTCGAACCAGATGTGGCCAAGGAGTGAAGAGAAACCTCACATTTTACAAAGATTATTTAAAAAAAAAAAAAAAAAAAAAAGGAAGCAAGAAAAAAAAACCCTGTGTGACAGAAATGGCACAGGGCACCAAAAGCTAAATATGTGCCACTCTGCAGGAGATGCTTCCCGTCCCATCCTTTTTTCTTTTCTTTTTTCTTTTTTTTGGTACCTGAGTTGAACCCAGGGACACTCATCCACTGAGCAACATCCCAGCTCTTTTTTATATTTTATTTAGAGACAGGGTCTTGCTGAGTTGCTTAGGGCCTCACTAAATTGCTGAGGCTGGCTTTGAACTCATAATCCTCCTGCCTCAGCCTCCTGAACCACTGGGATTACAGGCTTGTGCCACTGCACCCAGTATCTTCCCATTCTTGACTACAGTTTACAGAGATGACTAAAGCTCAGAGAGTGAAAGTAACTTGTCTAAGATCACACAGCCTAGTATTGTTAGAGCTCATCTGAGACCAGGGTCTGTGTGGCCCTTGACACAGAAGGGGTCTGGTGGGTTTTGCCCCGGACTCTCAATGGAAATCACTTACCTAGGCTCAGACACAGGAAGCACCTGTGGAGGGCAGTATTGATCTGCAGTGACCCACAGCATGGGGCTGGAGGGGCTGCTGAGACCCAGGGAGAAGAGTGGGGAGGAAGGGCCTTGGGAGCAGGTGGCCACTGTCTTCCCTGCGTGGTGAATTCGGCTTTCCCACAGAGGGCTTTGAGTTCTGGAGCCTGGATGTGAACGGAGGCGATGAGTGGAAGGTGGAGGACCTTTCCAAAGACCAGCGGAAGGAGTTCCCCAATGACCAGGTCAAGAAATACTTCGTGACTTCTTATTAGTAAGATCGGGGGTCTGGGCGGGGGGAGCCCAAGTCACTTCACCCTGGGGTCTCTCCCGCCCCTGGGAGGGACAGTCCCAGCCCCGTCCCACCCTCCACCGCCCCCAGCACCTGCCTCAAGTCCCAGGTGGTGGACCTCAAGGCTGAAGGGTATTGGGAGGAGCTGATGGACACCACCCGACCGGACATCCAGGTCAAGGACTGGTGAGTGCCCGGGGCGAGGGTCTGGGTGGGGCCTGCCACTCCGGCGCCCCACCCCCACCCTGCCCCCGCTCTCCCAGGCCCTCATGGGCCTCCCTCTGCCCACAGGTTCGCAGCCAGGCCAGACTGCGGGTCCAAGTACCAGCTGTGCGTCCAGCTCCTGTCCTCTGCGCACGCCCCTCTGGGGACCTTCCAGCCAGACCCAGTGATGATCCAGCAGAAGAGCGACGCCCGATGGAGGGAGGTGCGTGGCCTGGTGGGCAGGGGCGGGCCCAGGGCTCCCACTGCAGGGCTCAGAGCCAGCCGCCTCCCGCCTGGGCCCATCTGCTGCCTGGACTAGTCTTCCCTCAGAAAAGGAGGAAGTCAGTGACCAGGGACGCCCTTAGACAGCAAGCTGGGCAGGGGCAGCTCCCAAGATCAAACTGTCCAGAAGGGCTGCCACAGATGACCGCTCTCAGCTGTGACCGCAGAGGGTCCCCGCTCACAGCAGCGTAACCCGGGCCTTCTTGATTCCTCGGGCTCTGACCCCGTTTTACGTCCAAAGCGCAGGTCTCCGCTCGGGGTCCTGAGGGTCCCCCGTCCTGCTCGGCTTGCGTGCGTTTACCTGGACACAGTCCCGTGGTGAGCTGAGCAGCACTTGGGTCGCCTAGACGGGCACCTGGGTCACCTAGACAAGCCCGGGCCCTGTGAAGCAGCCAGGTACAGAGTCCTTAGGCTTCACCAGCCTCTGTCACTGCCACTCAGCCTTCCACCTGCTGTCACCATGGGACCAGGCACAGCTATTCCAGTCACGTGATGGACAGAGACAGGCGGTGGTCCACAGGCGGTTGCTGGGTCCCCGGGAGCTTGCTGCAGTGTGGAAATGCTGTCCGCACCGCCCGTGCGCTAGCCAAGGGCCGCACAGGACGCTGACCCCTAGCCAAGGGCCGCACAGGACGCTGGCCCCTAGGAGCCGCTCCCGGGCGGCTGAGGGGCTGCAGTGTTAATCTTACTCTGTTTTTATCACTTTACTTTTTTATTTTACTGGTGCTAAGGATCCAACCCAGCGCCTCACACACGCTAGGCGAGCGCTCTGCCCTGAGCCCCCGCCCCAGCCCCCGTATCGTGTGCTTTTTAGCCTGGCCATGCACCGACACTGTCAGGTCCTTTGGGCCCAGTGGCCTGGGCGGGATTTCGCTGTTTGACAGATGAGGAAGGCAAGTCACAGAGCGAGACCATCTGCCCCAGGCACAGAGCGGGGTCTGGAGCTCCTGGTCCATCCTGGAGACTGGACCGCGGCTCCCCAGCCCCCACCCAGCAGTGCCACTGGGAGTGGCCCTGACCTCTGGCCTCCCTCTGCCTGCCCCACCCCAGGTCTCCCACACCTTCTCCAACTACCCTCCCGGCGTCCGCTACATCTGGTTTCAGCACGGCGGCGTGGACACCCACTACTGGGCCGGCTGGTACGGCCCGAGGGTCACCAACAGCAGCATCACCATCGGGCCCCCGCTGCCCTGACACCCCCTGGCCCCCCATCAACTGAACCCTGACTGGTAAACTGCTGTCAGAGGAGGGCTGAGTTTGGGAAGGGGAGGCGGAAGCCAGGTGTCCCCAGCCTTTCAGTGTGTCCCTGCCCCTACTCACCTCTTCTCTGTGGAGCCTCTGGATTTGGGCAGCTGCCCCATGCTGGGGACCCGCTCCCCGCTGAGGTCCCAACCTGAACAATTGCAGGGGCGGCCTAACTGGGTCCCTCCGAGAGACGGAGCCCTGAGGGCAGGGAGCAGGGCATCCCCAGGCTTCCTGGACAGGGGTCTCCAGCTAGAACGCTGGGCCACGTCTGCCTGTACCTCTCCCTGGCCCTTTCTCCCTGGGTCCTTTGGGGGTCTTTGGAGCAGGAGCAGGCAAGACACCTGTCATATTTGTGACAGCCGTTCACAATGACAGATCTGAAAGATGACAGGTCTGAGAAGCAGAGGCAGGCTCTGCCAGCCACTTCTGCCCTGTGGCCACCCCTGACCCTCACTCTGCCTGCTCACCAAAGGTGGCTCAGCCCCAGGCTCTGGCCTGGTCTGAGGTGACAAGCCAGGCCCCAGGTAGGGTGGCTGCAGGCGGGTGTGGGCTGCCCTTACCATCACCGAAGCCCCGCCGCCAGGTGGGTCCTAGGGGACAGGGTGACTCAGGCTAGGTGGGGGCAAGGTGGGGACACGTGAACCTTGGATGAGTAGGGTAGATGGTTTTCAGGGACCAGCTGTCCACCTCCAGCCCTGGCTAGGCTCCCTACAACTTGGAAATTATTCCAGCCCAGCACTACCCCCCCAAAGTAAAACCCACCCACAGCAGTGCCCCACCAAGGACAGCAGTGTCCTCCTGACCTTGCCTGCCGCATGCTGCCGAATAAAAGTGTTCCAGCCAGCCTGTGCCCTGTGGCTTCTGGAGGGAAAGACAAACTTCTTGGGTGCCCTTCCTGGACCTGCAGAGGCTCTAGTGTGGCTTCTGTCCAAAGTAGAGAGGGGCTGGTATTTCTGGAATCAGCTCCTCACAGGCCTGGTGGTGGGGCAGACCCCTCAACAGACTGCACTCCTGCAGCCTCGGGCACCACAGCGTCCACAGGGCTGGGCCCGTGGATGGGCTTCTCTGGGCAGCCCTTGGCACACCTGCTGCTGGGAGCAGTGCCACTGTTGACATTGGATGAGGCCACAGCATTTGAAGTTGTGCTTAGCATACAGGGAGGTGCTTAGTGAGTACTTGTTAAATTTATGACACTCAATTATGAGTTAATTAGGGCCCTGCTAGGTGGGACCAAAGGGGAAAAAGACACCTTCCATGGAGAAGGCGCAGCCCTGACTGGAGCGATGCTGCTGGGCCAGCCCTCGTGCAGCGCTCAGCCTGTGCAACCCTCTCAGCCGTCTGAAATGGGTGCTTGATAAATTGTTGTGAGTTAACAACGAAGGAAAAAAAAAAAAAAACACACACACAAGAGGTTTTTATCTTTGCATCAGCTGAGGCTTACAAAAAGCCCAGCCCAAACCCAAAATGTCAGCTCTGGCCCTCCGGGGAGGGGGCCACGAATCCAGGGAGAAGAACTGGCCCCACCTCCAACGTGTGCGGTAAACAGGTGAAAAGAAGTCTAAGGCGTGGCCAGCGCGGGACAGGACCGAGTCCCAGCCGACTGGGCTTCCCCAGCAGAAGGAGGAAGCGGGGAAGAGGTGGGTGCCGGCTGCCGAGCTGACCACCGCCTGGAGAGGGAGACTCAGGCTCGGGAAACGCCGGCAGCCGCGAGATCCCGGGAGGCGCGGCCCCCACCCCGGCCGCGAGACGCCAGGATGGTCTTCGCCGAGCGCCTCCGGGTGGCGCGGCGGGCCCGGGGGACCCCAGGCTCCTCTTCGGGCTGGCGGGCGGGGGTGGGGGCGCGGGCGGCGGCCCGAGCGCGGCGCGTGACGCCGGCGGACGGGGCGGGGCGAGAGCGGACGGCGCCGGCGAGGCGCAGGCCCCAGGCTGACCGGAGCTGCCGCCGCCGAGCGGCCCCGCGCCCAGGTCGCGGCCCAGGGGGACGGGGCGGGAAGGGGCGGCGCGCGCGGGAGGGCACCGGGCGGCCACCGGACCCGCGGACGCCGGCCGGGGAGGGGGCGCGGGCGGGGCGGGTCCCTCGGCGGCGCCCCGGCGCGCGGACCGCAACTGGACCCACCGCGTCCGGCCCTCCCCGCCCGGCGCCGCGGGAGAGGGGCGCTGCGGGCACCTAGGAGCCCGCCCCGGAGGCGGCGTCCTGGCCGGCGCGAGTGCGCACGGGAAACGTCGCGGCGACCTCGGAACCGCCCCGCGGGGCGGGTGGCCGGGGACTTGGAAGGGGACTCGGAGGCGGGGCAGAGCGCCACCGAAGCCCGAGACCGACCCGGCGCCGCGCGCTCCAGGGCGCCCCCGCCTGGCGCTCGTTTGGTGCTTTTGGAAGTTGGGGGCATTTTGAAGTTGACGTTGCGCAGTTTCAAGCCCGGGGTGGGAAGAGCTGGCCACCGTGCTGGCCTGGTGGCGATTTTCCGCCAGGGATTTTCGCACAAGGCACCGGCACCTTGTCTGCTGTAGTTTGTTCCCCGCCCACTGAAATGCTGCTCCCCCAGGAGCCAGGGTGCGCATCCCTCTGCAATCTGGGATGGGAGTTTCACAAGACTAGGCAGCTCTTTTGGCCACGTCTGTGCCAAATCAGAAGAAGCTAGCGAGTTTCTCTTCTGATCCATGGTTGGAGAACTCTGTCCCCAGATGTCAGCAGACCAGGCTCATCAGAGTGACAGTGCAGAGCCTACCCCCACCCACCGGAGCCCCCAGGCTACAGATTTCCCAGTGGCCTGGCCAGACACACCAAGGCAGCCCAGCCACCGCTGCAGGGTCGCTCCGGGTGTGTTTCCTCATCTGAATTCCAGGCCAAAGGGAGCGGTTTGGGAAAGGGAAGCTGTTTGCAGCAGCAGCCCCTCCCCAAGGAACATTAGTCAGTGGCTGGAAGCTGGATTTCTGTATTCTGAATTCACAGTAGTGCAGGACCATCACCAAACCTTCGCAGAACCTGCATACAACAGGTGGCCCCAGCAAACTCTTAGGACAGGTCACCCAGGCACCTGGCTTCAGAATTGAGCAGTTATTTTATAGTTGGGGGTGGGGTTTGAAAACAATATTTTTTTTTTTTTTTTTTTTTTTTTGAGCTACAAGTCACTACCTTGCCCAGGCTGATCTTGAACTCCTGGGGTTGTTGTCCTCCTGCCTCAGCCTTTGAAGCCAAGTAGCTGGGGCCATCAAGGTGGGCTGCCGTGCCCTGCTCTGTGCCTAAAACCTTACTTTTATTTACTCTTCCAAATGTGTGTAAACGGGACCACCCCTGTGCAATGGGAAGACCCTGGGAATGCTCCCTAACCCCTTGTTTTCACAAAAGAGGAAACAGGAGTGGAGAAGAGCCAGTCCTTTGGATCTCAGGGTCCACCTGGCTGCTCTGGGCTCATCACCACTGTCCCCTGCAGGCCCTTGTGTGCACACTACCCTCCACCACCATGGCCCTGGTCAGCATCAACGAGCTGCCCGAGAACATCCTGCTGGAGCTGTTCACGCATGTGCCTGCCCGCCAGCTGCTGCTGCACTGCCGGCCCGTCTGCAGCCTCTGGCGAGACCTCATCGACCTTGTGACCCTCTGGAAGCGCAAATGCCTGCGCGAGGGCTTTGTCACAGAGGACTGGGACCAGCCCGTGTCCGACTGGAAGATCTTCTACTTTCTGTGCAGCCTCCGCAGGAACCTCCTACGCAACCCGTGTGCTGAAGGTGGGCTGGGGCTACCACGGCGCTGGCTCCTTGGCTTTTCTGAACCTCAGGGCACTTGCACTTGCTATTCCAGTCCCCTAACACCTTGGCTCCTCTCCATTCTTCAGGTCTCAGTTCAGAGACCTGCCCTGACCTCCCATCTAAACACAGTGCCTCCCACCTATTGCCTACCGTTTACCGCCCCGTAGCAGCACTGTTCACACTACAGTTTTCTCCCCTCTGGTACAAACTTGAAGTTCCAGAGGCCCTAATGAGCCACTGTACAGTGCCCACAAAGATGCCGTCGCGTGGCAGGTGCCCAGAGGTGTTCGCTGGATGAACACGCTGCAGATCCGCCTGTCCCCTTAGCTCAGCACAAGCTGCCTTGCTCTCCAGGGCCTTCTCTGCACCCGGCACTTGTCTAAGGATATTCCAGATGTGGTAACCCTCCTCTGCAAAAAGTGAGGATCCAGAGGTGACTCCAGTCATAGTTTGAGACCCACGTGTCGCCTGTAGTACATTTGTGTTTTCCAGGGGGCTTCTTGTGTCTGTTTCCTCCTTCCTTCACTTAGCACCTACCATGCCCAGAGCACCAGGCTCCTTTCAGGACACAGTGGCGATTAAGAGGCCTCATCTGGGCACTTAGGTCATTTTCCACTGGTTTTCTCTTCGTCCTCATTGGCCTTGAAGGCAGCTCCATTTGCTAGGCGGGTGCTGTGGGCCCTGAGATGACTTGCCCTGAGATCTGGAAGTGGCAGTCTTGAGATCCCTTCCGGACTAACAAAGGCTCAGGCCCTCTCAGAGGCCCACTGCCAGTGCCCAGCCTTCTTCCTGCCTGCTCCAGATTCTGTCCATAAGCTGCCCACTCAGCCAATGGGGCCTCCCAGAGCCTGGGGCTGGGCCTGCATCTGGCAGCAGTCACCCCAGGCTTGCCTGGACCTTCCCTGGGCCTAAGCTCAGACCAGCATAGCCCCCGTGGTTCTGCATTACTCTCTTGGTTCTCTCTTGGGAAACCCCCAGGCCACATGGGGGCCAGGTGTGTGGGCTCCCGTTGGGTGAGCAGTATGGAAAAGCTGCGGTGGCGACGGCCTGGGCAGCCTCAGCCGAGGGGCACTGTCGCCTGCTCAGCTCCTCTGAGCTCAGTGTGAGGAGGAGGCGCCCGGCACCTGCTGAGCCCACCCGATGGAGGTCCTTGAACACAGGGTTCCTGCAGCCACTAGACCAGGGTGCCTGTCCCCACTGGCCACTTTTGCCACGGTAGAGTCATATTGGAATAACAAGTTCCCTGAAACCCTCCAGCCAGTCCTCCTGGATTGTGGATTGTGGTTATGCAGTTAATTGACATCCTCTTCCTCCTGGACGTCAGGGGAGGCCAGTGGTCAAGTGAGTGGCGTGCACTGATGGAACTCACATCAGTCCTGGGGACCAAGCACTCTCACAGGCTCTTTTGAGATTTAATTTTAAGAACTGAACTGCACCTTAGGAGCCAAGCCAGATCAGAACAGAGCGGGAGGGAATGAGTCCAGGTCAGAGCCCAGCACGGGGACCCAGGTGGGAATGTACTGGGGGCCCTGAGGCACAGGTGAGATGCTCTTCAGCTGGTGGGGGACTGACCCTGGCTGCAGTGTCACTGGCCTGAAAGCCGGACAGCTGGGGAAGGTGGGCCTCAGCTTTCCGCAGGGATCTCACCTCAGTTCCATTTCTCCTAGAGGATATGGGGTCTTGGCGAATCGACTCCAATGGGGGGGACCACTGGAAGGTGGAGAGCCTCCCTGGAGAGCATGGCACAGATTTTCCTGACCCCCAAGTCAAGAAGTACTTTGTCACCTCCTACGGGTAAGTCGGGCTGAAGCCAGCAGGCTTGGGTTGAGGGCTGAGGACCAGGACACCTTTGCAAACCTCAGGCCTACCTGAGGGCCTCAGGAAGCTTGGGGGAGGCAGTTCCCAGACACATTCAGAGCCCACAGCTTCCTGGAGCCAGTAAGCTTCATGTCCAGGCAGGGGGAGAGGAGTTTCAGGCCGCCAGGAGTTCACGGGGCAGTAGGGTAAGGCAGGGTGTCCACCGGCGGTCCTGATCTAGGAGTGGAGTCATAGAAGGCCCTCCACAGCCACCAGGAGACTGGGCCTTTCAACTGGGATCAGATGCTGCCCAGGCCCAAGCAGGTCACATCACCTACATGTTGTTTCCCATGGGTCTGCCCCCAAGTGGACGCTGGAGTCCTGCAGCGGTTGAGAGCAGCCCCTGGGTTCCTGGGCCACCTCACTGGGCCCACAGAGTCTTGCATAGCACGTCTGGGTGTGACAGCCTTGCCCTTTGTTCCTCAGCATGTGCCTCAAGTCCCAGCTGGTGGACCTCAAGGCCGAGGGCTACTGGGAGGAGCTGCTGGACACATTCCGGCCTGAAATCGTGGTGAAGGACTGGTGAGTGGGGCCCAAGGCCAGTGTCTCCACCATGCACCCTCTCCCTCCCCTCCTGCCATAGTCACTGGGTCAGAGAGCCTATGGTGAGCGCCCCCTGCTGTGCCAGCAGCATCCTGGGGGCTAGGGCTGCCTGTCTAGGGACCCAACACCCAGTCCCCTTCCCTTTCCACAATGTAGTCAGCAAGACACTTTGGCCCGTTTGCAGGCGGGAGACTGAGGCCTATGGATGAAAATAGTCACTAAAGCCTGGGAGTAGCAGGGGACGCTGCCCTCTGGATTCTGTGGGCACCTCCACACACTTTCTGAATTTACAGCTTTGGGGACAGGGCTCGGCCTCAGGCATGCTCTGCACCTGCTCTGCCACCGGCTGCACCCGCCCATCCCACGGCACTTGCCAGGGCTCCTGCCCACACAGAACTGTGAGGCACTGGCTTGGGCCATGCAGAAGCAGGGCACTAGGTCCAGCAGGTCCCAGGGCCACCTCTGAGAGAGAAGGGGTGATGTTTGAAGGGTGGCTGAACTGAGGAGAGGTGAGCTCTGCCAGCCCCCACCACACAGGTCCCCAACTTGAATGTTCTGGGCCACTGTGACACAGGTGACACAGCTTAGACAGATGGTGCCTTGGTCTCTGTAGATGACCTTTTTGTTTTGGGGTCAGATCTTTAGTAGAATGCTCAAAGGTTGCCCGTTTTCTCAAATGGGGTTAACTAAGGCTCCCCATGGATAGACTGCACCCCAGGGCACAGGGAGTGCCAAGGCCAGCTGGGCCTCCTGGGCAGAGCAGCTGGCAGAGGGAGCAAGCTCAGGTCCTGGGCTTGGCCTGCCCCCGCCCCCAGGGCAGCCTTCAGTGGCTCTTGATGGCAGCTGAACCCCCCCACCGCCCCCAGGTTCGCTGCCAGGGCCGACTGTGGCTGCTCCTACCACATCCGGGTGCAGCTGGCCTCCGCCGACTACATCGTCTTGGCCTCCTTCGAGCCCCCACCCGTGACTGTCCATCAGTGGAACGACGCGACATGGACAGAGGTGAGGCCTCACCTGCTGCCCACCCTTCTCCCAGCGCCAGGATGGCAGCAAACAGGGGCGGGACCTGGCTGGAGGAGGGTCACCCCTCTTCATCCCCGTCCCCAGTAACCGTGGCTACCTCCTCTCCCCAGGTCTCCCACACCTTCTCTGACTACCCTCCAGGCGTCCGCCACATCCTGTTCCAGCACGGGGGCAAGGACACCCAGTTCTGGGCAGGCTGGTATGGGCCCCGTGTCACTAACAGCAGCATCATCATCAGCCCCAAGACCAGCAGGAGCCTGGCTCCCTCCGGGACTCTGCCTGAGACACTGCAGGGACAGGGGGAGGCTTCCTAGTGTCCCTTCCCACTTCATCTCCATGGGCCAGAGGACAGCCTGTGGTCATCTGCAGCTATCCGTCCATCTTCTGTCCAGGACAAAGGGAGGGTCCCTCCAGGCAAGAGCTGAGCCTGTAGTGCGCAGTGAGGTCCCTGCCCCGGAGCTCCAGCCCCAGTTCCAGCCTTGGGCAGATGTTTTGTCAAAATAAATGTTTCCAGTAAAACCAGCCTGGGCTTGAGTTTACAGGTGGGGTGGGGTGCTGGCACCCCGACAGAGAAGCAGCCCAGGCTGGCTCGCTGCACTTGTCCCTGCTCTAGTTAGTGACAGCCCAGTCAGCCCTTGGGGCCCTTTTATTGAAGTAACTCACAGCACAGTATTTGAGACAGACAGTGTTGGCCAGCCGAAGCCAAGAGACCAAGATATCACAGTCCCAGTGTCCCGACTGCCCTTCTAGGGAGGCCTTGTCCATGGAGGCCACCAGCCTGAGCAGTCCTGGGCTGGAGGTGGCATCTGTACACAGAGGCAGTAAGAGCACTTGGAGTCTGGGTGGCCCTGCAGCGCTGCCCTGGGCTGGGGACCCCCTCATCAGGGTAGCAGGTGCACCTCAGCTACTTTTGTGAGCTCGTTCTTCCACGTAGAGCTGCATCTAATGAGAAGAAGCAGGCAGCCTCAGTGAGGGCCACTGCCACCCCCTGGCAAGCTCACAGGTGGCAGGTGGCCTCTGCCCAAGTGGAGGGAGGGGGAAGGGGATGGAACCTCCCTAGTCCTCTTCCAAGCCTGGGCTCTGGGCTGGACCTCCTCTGCCAGCTCACCTTTAAGATGTCTGATGTCATGGTCTTCAAGGGGATCAGCCGGGGGTCGTGCATGTGGACGTCCTGCTCATCTGCCAGGATCCAGGGGAAGTCCTAGGAAGGTGACCCACAAAGAGGGGTGGGACAGTGGGACCCTGGCCAGCCCTCCCTTTGCAAACCCTCCCCTCCAGAGCTGGGGTCCTCAGAATCCCTGGGGAGCTACTGGCAATGTAGATTCATGGGCTTCCCCACCAGGAAGGCTGGAACCTCTTGTGATTTCCAAGCCTCAAGCACTGAATCTGAAATGGGTGGGTAAGGACCCCTCCCTTGAGAACCCCACTTCAGAAGAGGCAAGATGAGCTGGCAGCCCCTGCATGTGGCTCCATCTGGGCTCCTCTCTGCTCTGGGTGCCCAGATGGAGCAGGACCAGGCACACAGCCACACAATTAACACTCATGGGAACCTGCCGGGTGCCAGGCACTGCTGCCAGCACCCGAGGACAAGAGCCACAACACACTCATGCCTGCAGCTGTGGCATCGTGCTTCAGAGCCCCCCAGTGGCCATTCTGTCCCTGCCAGACTGGTCTCATCTCACCTTAATGACCTGGATCTTCTCCATATTGCGGGTGGCAGCTTCTCTCGTGTGCACCAGAACTGTGAAGGTGCAGCCTGGAGAGGCGAGAGTCTGATCAAGGCTGAGCCACCAGGAGCTTGCCCTGGGCCCAGCCCTGTCCCACCTCCCCAGCTGGCTCAGAAACCCCATGGTGCAGAGTGTGCGCTGAGGGCTAAGAGGGGACACAGTCGCTAGAAGGCTGAAGCCAGGTGGAGTCAATCAGGGAAGCTCCCAGGAGGTGGGCACGAAGGTCAAGACCAGGGTTGGTATAGCCAAACAGGGAACAGAGCAACCCAAGGCAGCCAGGGACACACTAGGGGGAGGTCACCGACCTGGGGGGTTGTGGTCCAGGACAGCATCACACACGCTGATCTTCAGGATGAAGGCTCGGAGCAGCTGCTCCACGTGGGACAGCAGAGAGTCAGAGCTGAGAGCAAGAGGAGGTCTCCAGTTACACAGGCACCCTTCCTCCAGGCCCAGAGCCCCTGCAGTGTCCTTGAGGATGCCAGCCCAGCCCCCCACCCCCGACACAATGGAGGAAGAGCACAGGGACCTCCCAGGCGGTTCCAGTGGAGTCAGGCAGCAGAGCCAGGATGCAGCCAGGACTCTGCACACCAGGCCAGAAGGGGAAGGGCTTGTCTGGGGCCATGCGGCCAGTGGAAACAGGTTGGTGCCAGGTCCAGTGCCGACCTCCGATAGGAAGCATTTGAGTGCCCAAAGCCAACTTCTAGTTCACTACGGACTGATGCTAAGTTGGGAAACTGGGGCACTCTGGACCTTGGTGTCTCCACAGAATGAGGTCAGGACTAGCAGTCACCAATGCTAGGATTTTTAAGTGCAACCATGACAACTGTGTACTGTCCACAAAGATGTAGCCACCCATGTCTCAAGAAATGGCACATCTTGCCAATTTCTCCTCTCAGGTGGTCAGAGGCTGCCTTCAGTGGGGTAGAGGGGTCACTGCTCCAGGTCACAGCCAGCCAGCAGGTGGCAGGGACAGCAGCCCACCTGATGGACAGCAGCGGAGGCTGAGTGATCTCAAAGACGAACTTCTCCACCGGGCGGTGCTCCTTGTCCAAGATCACCACCACCACCTTCTCCACGTCATTCTGCAAGGACAGGCACCAGAGCTCCAGAGCTGGGCACTCTACCCTGCCCCCCTGCCCCTCCCTGCCCAAGGAAGGGTAGCAAAGGGTACTCCCTGGCCACCTCCACCATTAGCCCAAGGCTCCTGAAAGCCCAGAGAGTGGCACCCCAGGACACGAGAGGTGCAGCTGGGAGGAGAGGGTGGCGCCATGGAGGCCCAGGAAGCCTAAGACCAGGACAGGAAGGAAAGGCAAGCCTGGGGCCCCAGCCAGACAGAACTTATGGTGGGGGCAGACATGGCAGGAACTCAGACCCTCTGGGGCAGCCCCCATTCGGCCAGCCCAGCTAGCCCAGGCTCCAGCCCCCCGCAGAAGGCTCCCCAAATGTGGCCCACATGCCCTGGGGCCTGTCCATCGGTAGGGAGTGCAGGGAACAGGATTCTGGGTATTAGAGCCATGGAGGCCCACAGAGTCTCAGCATCACTCCACTCAAGAGGAACAGACTGGGGTGTCGGGGTGGAAGGGCCTGGTGTCCCCTCACCTTCTCCAGAAGTGGCTTGACACAGTGCAGTGTGTCCTGGATGTACTGGTTCAGCTCCGGGTGACAGGACATCTGCATACAACCCCACACGGCTGCTGAGGCCAGAAGCACGGGGGAAAACTGACACGCCACCCGACCGCTTGCCTTTGAACAGAAACCCAGCAGCTCCCCAGGGCTCCCTGCCCAAGAGATCTGGCTTCCCTTCATGGGGCTAAAAATTATGAGTTTATCCATGGTAAAGAAAAGTTCAAAGAATAATTCAGTCTCAACACTAGCATTTAATGGAACATTAGGAATGGGATTTTCAAAGAGTCCGAAAAGTCCCTAAAATTGTGCACCAAGTTATATTTGTGCCCATGGCCATTTTCTCAGAGAATCTCAACAAACTTAATCAGAGTTTGAAAATTAAGCACTAAGGAGCTGTGTGGCTTTGGGAAAATTAGTTAACTTTTCTGAGCTTCAATTATTTCATCTCTTAAGTCTTAAGTACACACCTAGGACATATTGGTTGTTATTTGGCTTTTCCTTTTCCCTGTATAACCTTTAAGTTTGTACCACTTCCAATATCCAGTGGTCATGTATTCTAATGTGCCTTCTATGGAACAGGCACTTTAGGGATTGGATATAGCACAGCATGTTTACTGCTTTATCTGCCTTTTAACCTTAAACACCCATTAAAGAGCCAATGAATGGGGAAGAAAGTGCTGGAAACTTCTGGGAATCCTCTCCCCAAACTAAGGCTCCCCTCTGGCTGGCTGGTTGGCTGAGGAGCTAGCTAGTTCCCTCACCCTGTGGAACCCAGGGCCTTGCACAAACTAGGCAAGCACTCTACCACTAAGCTGCAACCCAGCCCTTTTTTATTTTGAGACAGGGTCTCACTAAGCTGTCCAGGCTGGCCTTGAATGTGCAATCCTCCTGCCTCAGCGTTCTGAGGAGCTGTATGTCACCATGCTGGCTGCAGGAGCTCTTTTAGAATAGGCCCCCAGGACAACTCTAATTTGAGGTTCTGTAACTTCTGGCAAGGGGAAGGCCAGGGAAAGCTCTACAGTAACTGCAGGGCTACCAGAAAGAGGAGGCCTGATGGTGGCGGGATAAAATTCTTTTACCCACTCTGAGATTCTGGGGCCACCAGGGGCCCAACCCTGCGGTGTGCGCTCACCTGGACCGGAACGTTGTACTTCTTGCGTTTCTGGAAGATGCCCACGGGGTAGACCTCGCGCACGTAGAGGATTAGGTGCACGGCCACCTCCAGGAACTCGCAGAGCACGTCGGCCACCACTGTAAAAGGGGACACTCGCCGGTGCTCCGGGGAAGCCCGAAGCCCAGACCCCTCCCTCTGGGTCTGCCGGTCTGGCCTCCCTACCTTGGCCAAAGTTGAGGTCCTGTCGCGTGAGTGTGGTCATCTTCCGCGGCCTGGAGGGGCGGGGCGCAGGGGGTAAACCAAGGAACCAGGCCGCAGGGCGCGGGGCCCCCACGGCCCGGGACTCCCTCTGCGCCCCGATCGACCCTCGCCCGGCTGTCTCCGGGGACAGGGAAGCCCGAGCGGCGCCCGCAGGAGGACAGGGCCGCACACGCGGAGGGAACCTGCTCGCCGTGCAGGGTTGGGCGCACAGCGCAGCACGCGGAAGGCGGCACCGGGTCGGAACCAGTAGCGCCCGCGCCGAGGATCCCGCTCCCCGCCCCTCCCCGATACCGGCTGCGGCCTCGCTTCCCGCCGCGGCTAGGGTCCGGGCCCCAATGCGGGAGCCAACCGCCCGGCAGCTACCGCC
This sequence comes from Callospermophilus lateralis, assembly GCF_048772815.1. Classification (NCBI taxonomy): domain Eukaryota; kingdom Metazoa; phylum Chordata; class Mammalia; order Rodentia; family Sciuridae; genus Callospermophilus; species Callospermophilus lateralis. The sequence continues at coordinate 136,181,303 of NC_135311.1, read as the reverse complement.
TCCGGCTCAGCCCGCGGCCTCGGCGCCGCTCGGTGACGTACACGGCGCTCGGGAGCCTCCGGCCACGCCCACCCCCGGCGCTGGCCAACCCCGGCCTCGCTGGGCGGGTCCGACTGCAGGGGGCGGAGCCTTCCTGGGAGGGGCTCGAAAGGAAAGGGGCGGGACCCAACTTGGGTGGCCGCGCTGCTACCAGCCGGGAAGTTGAGACCCGCCTTCGACTTCAGATGGGTGCGACTAAAGATAACTGTGGTCCCCACTTCTGGTCGCTAGGTATTTTCCCTCCAGGGTGTGTCTTGCTTTGGGAAGCGCAGAAAGAAGGTAGGAGTTTCTGGTGAGAGCCAGGTACGGGACATAGGTGGAGACTGAGGACAGCGACATCTGCTGCTAAGCTCAGAGTCACCATCCCCAAGACCTTTAGGCACCCAACTGAGAATCGGCCAGGGAAGAGGGAGCACCGGAAGCCCTGCACCACCACTTACTACCCTCGACCTAAGTGCAGCCTGGCTTGACCGCCCAAGAGGAAAAACTTCCTACTTGTTAACAGTAGCTAGCCTCTATAAAGTCCCAGCCTAGTGCTAGGCACTGGATTCCTGGACTGTCTCAGAAAGTCCTCAGAATAACTCCACGTGGCCTGCTAGGATTGTCCCCTTTCTGCAGATGAGCCAAATGAGGTTGGGATTAGGGGTGAAAAAAGCTGTCCATCACACAGCTTGCAGGAGGAAGGCAGAGGTGCCTTCTGCCTTTACACTTTACTGCTCTGGAGTCCCCTAGAGGCATGGACAAAGTCTGGAAGAACTGAAAAGGCCCTCAGAGGTGATAACAATAAAATAATCACCATCATAGATTGAGCACCCCTGGTTTCTTTAATTCCCTCATTAGTCCTAGGAGCTAAGTATCCATTTTACAGTCCCACTTTGTGGATGGCAAAGAGGCCCAGAGATGTTCCTTCAATTCACCAAAATCACACAGGTGGGATACAAACACAGCTCTGATGCCTATTTGGACACGAGGGCTTCATCCAATTCATGTCTCCCCTCTTAGGATCTGGATATGACCTGTCCTCCAAAAGCTCCTTTGTGAATACAGGAATATTCCGGGGTGAAATGATTAGATTGTGGGCATTGTAACCTAATCAGTCTGTCCTAGTTTGGATGGACTGAGTGACTGGATGGTGATAGTAGGCAGGCGCGGCTTGCCCTGGAAGAGTTCATCTTCCCTTGTCCCCTGCTCTGCTTCTTGGCTGCCCAAGGCCTGAACAGCTTTCCTCCACCCTTCAGCCTCCTGCCCTCCAGCCAGGATGCTCTGCCTCCCCTTGGAAGAGCAGTGGACTCAGCCTACCACGGACTGACCCAAAATAAACTTTTCCTCCTCTAAGTTGTTCTTGTTGGGTATTTTGGTCCCAGGGATGCAAAAGTTGACTAATAATATACTCCTTTAATTTACAGATAGGAAATCTTAGAGAAGAGAAGCTGCTGTGGAGTCATGCGCAACAACAGGTCAGGACTAGAAGCCAAGAGGACTTTGTCTTGACCTCAGGGATGTAAGAGATTATTGGGAGTCCCATCTGTTGGCACACAGATCTAGCCAGGAGGTTTGACCCTGTGCAGCTCATTACTGGATGGCTCCGCCCAGGTGCCTTCAAACCTGCAACTACTTACTTCTAGTGGGAAGGGGATCAGTGACCTGGCTGATTAAGCCAGGGATGGCAGCAGAGCATTCTCAAAATGCAGACTTAGGAAATCTGCATCCAAATCCCCAGGGAGCCTATTAAACACAAGGCCATCCAGCCCCCCTGACCTACCTGATCAGGGCACACAGCAGGGCACTGGCCCTTTAACAAGCTCCCCAGGGGCCTGGATGCCCTAGGAAGTATGGAAATTGCTACTGTAGTTTGCATTTTGTAAAATATCAATGTTTAACCCAAAGGACAGATGATTTTGCTTCAGGAACTGATACACTTGGCAGCACATTTTGGGCACAGCAATGCTTGGGGACTCTGCCATATCACACCACGTAGGAGAGGGCCGTTTCCACACAGAACTGGCTGAGCCGCTCTGGGGCTTACAAACCTGGGCTCCTTCTGATTTCAGATGTTTGACTGTGGAAAGCGAGAGGGTCCTTCTTTACCCCTCTCTGGAGGCTGCTCCTGGCAGCTTTTCTATTGGTGACAGACCGTGACAGTCTTAGGGGAACAATTCCTTGGGGACGGGGCAGGAGGAAGGGCAGGGGTCCGATGCAGCATGGGACCATCAGGGGACCTGTGCATGGGTCTCTGGGCCATCTGGTCCTTCATATCTTAATTGTATCAGCGTGATGGATGGCCATGGGACCCAGATTACATTATGGGGTTAATTTATTACATTTTTGAAAACCCCTTTGCCGGGAGACTGTTTTTCAAAGTTATTTGCATGTTTTCCACCATAATGACAATACGGAGGAGGGCAGCTGGGAGGGAAGAGTGGGGTGAAGGGGGAGAAAGAGCTTATTTGCCTCCTGGAGCAGGCCCCTGAGGGCTCCGCAAGGGGAAGAAGGGGAAACACTCCCAAGAGACATCTACATGGAAACTGAGCAGGTGAGCACAAGACAGGCTGAGCAGCAGCCAGCCAGGACCAGGGCCCACCCAGGCAGCGCGGGTGCTGGGGTCGCTGAACAATCACAGGATAAGCCCACTGGTAAAACAAGACCAGTGCAGTCTCCAGACCCCAAGATGCTCTGAGCTCACTCCCATGCCCTGACGCTGGACGCTGGACCCAGGATGGATTCGCTATCCTATCCTGCCTGAGGTTCCCAGGACACCGGGAGAAGGGGACAGACATAGTGAGTGAGACACACAGCCTGGTGACAATCTCACTGATGCTCAAGGCCTAGGCAGTTGGAATATCTCCTGAACAGGGACCCAGCCTCACTCAGTCTTTCAGCACCTTACCCAGGACCTGGCCAGATTCAGGTGCCCAGGGAGTGTGTTAAATGCGTGGACCAAAGAATCATGGAGGAAGGATCCCAGCAGCTCAGGAGGCTGAGGCAGGAGGATGGCAAGTTCAAAGCCAGACTCAGCTGGCTCAATGAGGTCCTAAGCAATCAGTGAGACCCGGTCTCTAAGTAAAATACAGAATAGGGCGGGGGTGTGGCTCAGTGGTCGAGTGCCCCTGAGTTCAATCCCCAGTACCCCCACCAAAAAAAAAAAAAAAGAAAAGAAAGAAAAAGCCTGCTGGAGGAAGGGAATCCTGGTGGCGCAGCTCATCAGCACTTGCCTGACTCGGTCCCTGTGTGGTCTGGGTAAGGAGCAAACAGCTCTGATTTCAGAGCCTGGGCTGTAGGTGGCGATGTGGAGAGAAGAGCTGTTTTCAAAAACAAAGCAGGGTTTTGCCATGTTCCCCACAGCAACCCCTATGCCCACCAGGCCTGCTTCTCTCCCCAGCACTGCTCCGTAACCAACGGCAAGGCCCTTCTCTCTCTGAACCTCAGTTTGCTCGTCTGAAAAATGGGATAAGGGGTCAATTCCATAGGGATGAGTTAATGGGATACTCTTTGTTAAAACATAAAATGCATAGTGCCTGGTGTATCAATGCTCAATTGATGGCCATTATGACAGTGATATTAAGACCCACACTCACTACTGAAGTCCCCAGAACAACCACTTTGTACGAGCCAATGTCCTAACCATTCATAGCTACACCACCTCCCGGTTTCCACTTCCCAAGGCGGCAGCACCCGTGGTGACCTAGGGAAGCACACACATCCCTGTGGCATGAGAAGCCTAAAGATGAGGACGGGGACCCACAGACACTCCTCTCCTCCCTCACCTGGCCTGGAATGAGGCTGGGCCTGCACAGCTGTGCCTGATCTTGGGGTCCACTGATGACCAGAACCCTGATCTTGTACCAGGAACACTGGACAGCTTCCAACACCTCAGCCAGACCAAAGCCCACCACGCCGGGCCCTCTGGGGGGTTCTGCTGACTTCCCAGTGGTGTTGACCCCTCGTTGGTCAGGGGGACCTTAAGATCATCTCTTCTTAAACTTTGCTCTCTTCTCAAAAAAATGCACCAGGAAGCTAAATATCTTACACGATTTTCGGAGTTTTCGGATCCTCTGAAGCCATCCTGGGCCACAAGAATCACTGATTCAACTCAACTACCACTTTAAAAATAAAAAATACTATCTTTGTTGAGATATAATTCACAAACCAAAGTTCAGACTTTTCTGTGGGTGATTCAGCTGTTTTTAGTACAGGCAGAGTCGTGCATCCATCACCACCACCTACTACATCACCCGAAAACCAAATTCCCCTTCCCCACCAGCAGCTGGCCCTGTCTTCCCTTCCCTTGGCCCCTGGCCACCACCAATCCACCTGCTGCTTCTGTGGACTTTCCTGTTCTGAATAGTTCTTATAAGTGTAATCATAGAATTTGTGGCCTTTTAGGTCTTAGCACAAGGTCAAAGGTTCATCTAGGTTGTGTCATGTATTGATACTTTGTTCCTTTTTATGGCAGAATACTATTCCCTCATGAATACACCACATTTCCCTTACTCTCTCCTCAGTTGATGGATCTTTGGCCATTTGACTGCCCCAACTTATAGATGGGGAAACTGAGGGCCAAAGTCACCATAACCTGGCTGGGAAAGGAGTCTGGGTCTCTCTTAACATCCACCATTTCCCCACAGTATCGCTTTGGAAGAACCCAGAGAACAGAGTTCAAGTTTATCAAAAGATCACCAAACAGCTACAGCAGCCCTGGAGCCAGAGTCTCCAGGGTTTATCATCTGGTACATGAATGCCATACCACAGCTTTTTCTCCTTGAAGAGAAGAATCCTGCCGCCCTTGCCTTTACCCCACTGAAATCTAGTCTCAAGCTTAGAAATCAGTCAATCAGTTAAAACCCAAGTTGGAGCATGTCTCTGTTGTGCTCACAGCCCTCCAATTCAGACTAAAAAACCCAGAGCCTTTACCATGGCCTTCACAGACTCACCTGATCCGGTGCCAGCTCCCTGTCTGACTTTATTGCACAAGATCCCTTCCTTGAACAGAGGAAGCATTCTCCTGCCTCAGGACCTTAGCACTGGCTGTTCCTTTGAACTGCATTCTCCTTCTCACAGTCACACGTCTCATTTTCTTTACGAAATAAACAAACAAACCCAACTGCCAAAGATGGCTTTCCTGACAATTTTATGTAAAACCACACCTCTTGGAAACCTCTTATGCCTTCTTTCCTAAATGTGCTTTGTCTTCCTAGCACTAACCACCACCTGATTATCTGCTAACTTGTTTATGCTCTGCCTCCTTCACTAGAACTTAAGCTCCACAGAGCAAGGATCGATTCTTGTCCAGGTCATTTACCACTGCATTTTTGTGCTGGCCAGCACGTAGTAGGTGTTCAATAGATTCTTATGGAATGAATGATTCAAGCCTTGCAGTGAATAAACAGTATTCTCACCAAACCCTCTAGTGCCCATTTTGATATTAATCTTTCAATAACAATGGCCACTCATTTTTCTGGAAGTTTCCTATGGGTCAGGGCCTTAGGAATATTATCTTCTTATACAGGCCACTACCTCTAGTCCTGAACCCCCAGAGGGGCAAATTGATGAGCTCAGAGAAGTTGGGCAACTTGCCCAGGATGGCCGAGAAGAGGCACCCAGGCTCTAGCCCGACCGCAGAGCGGAGTTCTTAAACCTCTAAGCTGTGATTTGTCACGCTCTGGAGAAATGGAAGCCGCTCGGCGAGCTCTGGGCGCCCAGCGATGCCGCCGCTTTCCACGTGCCAGGGTCCCGCCCCACTGCTCTTTGATCTTTGCAGTGCCGGAGGCCCCCGCTGACCCCGTTGTGAGTTATGGGGGCCGTGGGACCCATAATCCGGCATTCCCGCACTCCCAGGGTCGTCAGGACTTGGCGCCCCGCGCGGTGACAGATGAGCCGGCTCCAAGCCCTGGCTTTGTCCCGATTGATTGGGCCGAACTGAGGCGCTTCGGGAAGGCTTTGGACGAGGCGTGGCGAGAGGCGGACCGCGTGTGTTTGTGCGTGTATGTGTGTGTGTGTTTGTGAGTGTGCGTGTGTGTGTGTGTGAGTGTGCGTGTGTGTGTGTTTGTGAGTGTGCGTGTGTTTGTGCGTGTGTGTGTGTGTGCCTGTGTGTGTGCCTGTGTGTGTGTTTGTGAGTGTGCGTGTGTGTGTTTGTGAGTGTGCGTGTGTGTGTGTTTGTGAGTGTGCGTGTGTGTGTGTTTGTGAGTGTGCGTGTGTTTGTGCGTGTGTGTGTGTGTGCGTGTGTGTGTGCCTGTGTGTGTGTTTGTGAGTGTGCGTGTGTGTGTGTGTGTGTGTGTGTATGCGTGTGTGTGTGTGTGTGGAGCGTATTTCTTCCTTCCCTGCTGGGGCGGGGAGCGGGTGCCGCAGGTGCGCCGTCGGCTCCCCAGGTGAGGTGGCAGCACTCGGAAGACCCTCCGCGCGCCCCAGAAGGAGACTTCTCCGAGAGCCACCCCCACTACGCGCACTTTCCAAGGCCACAAAGGCCCCGCCGCTCCGAGTCCCGCCTCCCCCGCCCGGGGCATTTCTTCCGTCCCATTTGACAGCCTAGGCGGAATAATCCTTTTGGGGACCCGCCGGCCCCTGCCTGGCCAGACGCGGCCGCAGCTGAGCGCGCAACCTCGATCCATTGTTGGGGTCCGCCAGGGACCCCCGCCGTGGCCCTTTGTCGCCCGCTCCCCGCAGAGCCGCTACAGAGGCGCCACCGCTGCCGGCGCCCCTCCCGTCCCACGCGCCCCGGGGCCCCGCCGAGGCGGCTCTTACGCACCGGAGGAGCGGGCCCGCCTCGCCCGGTGCCCGCACGACCGCCGGGCTGCGCCCGCCTTTGTCTGCCTCCTTTGTCTGCCCCGCGCCCTCGCGGCGGCGGCGGCTGGGCCTCTGGGGAGCAGGCCCCGAACGCCGAGCGCAGCTGGCGAGGGCGCGCCGGCCGGGAGCGCGCGGGGACGGGCCCGGCCAGGGCTGCCCCTCGGCTGGGGGCAGCGAGCCCGCGGCCCGCGCCCCTCCCCGGCCCCTCCCCCGGCCCCTCCCCGCGCTCCCGCCCCCGCCCCCTTCCTCCCAGCCCCGCTCCGCCTGGGCACAGCCTCCTGCCGCCCGCGCACCTCTCCGCGCCGTCCTGGCTCCGCCGCTCGGCCCTCGGCTGCGCTCGGCTCCCGCAGGCGCTCGGCCTCGCGCCCCTCGGCCCCCTCCCCGCTGGCCGGACAGGTAAGGCACGGCCTCGGCCCGCCCCTGGCCCCGCCCTCCCGTCTCACCTGGCTGCGCGCCCGGACAAAGGTGGGCTACCTGGCGCGCCCAGGGGCGGGGCGCAGGGCGCGGAGGCTGGAGGTGAGGGTGCCGCTTCCTCCCCGGCCCTCGGACCTGACCGTCGGTCCCACAGCCACTCTGGCTGCCGCCTCTGCTCCTCGCCTCGCGCGTCCCCTCGGTTCTTGGCTTTGCTCCTGACCCCTCGTCCGCCCACTTTGCTCTGGACGCTCACTTTTCCGCGCTCTGACACTGCCTTGCCGCCCTCTCGGGGTCCTGCCTGTCGCCCACCCGCCTCCGGGGCGCTAGCCTTCTCCCGCTGCGACCCAGTATCTCTTTGTCTCTCTGTCTCTCAATCTCTGGGTGGTCTCGCAGGCTGGGGACCCCACCGCTACCATGGGAAGAAGGCTCGAAGACTCCCCGAGTCGCGGCAGAGGTGGCGGCAGTGCCCTCCTGTCCCTTTCGAGGCCGCCCAGGGGACTGGGGTGTGTGGAGGGGGCGCTGAGGGAGCCGCGCTCTCCCAGTCCAGCCGGGGCCAGCGCTGCACCCCAGCCACCCCGACGGCGCTGGGCTCCCTCCTCTGGGGTGACTCTCTCCCTCTCCCTCCCCTCCGCCGCCTGGTCTCCGTCGGTGCCCCCGGCCTCAGCTGCCTTCGGAAGCTGGTTAGAGACGTGTGAGCGCGGGTTTCCCGCCAAGTCTCCCTTGCCCTGCTGGGTGCTCCCTCAGCCTTCACCTCCTCGGTGGTCGCCCTTGCCCACCGCACTCCTTCACGCTGCCCACCTCCCAGTCTGGCGACACAGGTGTCTCCGGAGCCCGTTCAGTATCATCCCTCCGGGGTCGGGCTGTCAGTGACTCTGGAAGTGATCTTGGACAAAGGAATGCATCTCTCTGAGCCTCAGTGTCCCTGTCATCAAAGAGGATAACAGGACCTACCTATAGGGATGGTGTGCAGAAACAGAGAAAAGCCTGTCACATGCTCACATGGTGCTGGTGGGGGAGGGGAGAGGGAGGCTGCAGCCCTTGGGTGGGGCAGGGGTATGGACTCCATAGAAACGGATCACAAATTCGAGGCTGAGACAGCTTCAGAGAAACCCTGACCTCAGCACCCTCCCCCTTACCCTGCCAGTCACACCACCTCCTGCCCAAATGGGCAATTACACTCTTACCATCTTTACCTCCTCCTCTCTGCTTTCCTAAAAATCAGAGTTTAAAACATTAAGGTGAAGGGGGGTCTCTGCTTTCCAAATGAGGTCACTGTGGCTGCATCGGTGTTGCTGGCAGCTGGCCGTCCATCAGGAGGCGTCCATGTGACTCAGTCCGGTTCCCAGCCTCTGTCTAGCGCCGATTTCTTTTTTAATGATGCAATTCACAAGCCATTTCTTTTCCCCTGGGGGGATTGTCTTGCTGGATCCTGGACCTGCTTTTTAATTGCTCAAACCCCCTGACAGTCATCTGTGTCATCAGAACAAGTGACACACCACCCTGAGTTCCCCAGTGACATGGGACAAGGAGTTCAAAGAGGGTGGCTTTGGAAGAGGGGGACGTCCCACCTGGCAGGTTTGCGGCTGCCCTGGCTGAGTTTTTGTTTCAACCTCAGCCAGGCTGCCACCTGGAGCTTTCCTTCTAGAGGGGCAAGAAGGGGCTGGGGACACCCACACACCTGCTCACACAGGCATCCACACGCCCCATCCAGGCTCCTGCTCCTGATCCAGCTTTAGCAATGTTGGTCCTTCAGGTCATCCCTGTCCCTGCATTCTCAGGCAAGCTGCTCCTGCAACCCCGAGGAAGCTCGTGGGGACCCTCCAGGACTCTCACTCACATGGAACCCATCCCTCTCCACCACCCAAACCCTTCAGTGGCCCCCTGTGGCCACTGGATTAACTAGACTCCCTCTCTATCCTGCCTGCCTCCTCCATGCCCCCATCTGCATCCTGGGTTCAGCACTTGGGACAGATCATCCCCCACACACACACTTCCTCTGGGATCCTGCAAGGGCTCTTCCCTCTGTCTGACCCATCTCTGTCCCTGTGTTCAGCCCAAGTCTGCCCAACCTTGCATGCCAAGGGCAGATGGCCCCTCCTGTGGAGAAGCCGTTACTCTCCCTGCCTCCCTGGCTCTGCATGGCCTGCTCCCGTTGATCTGATCTGGAAACTGTCTGCCCTTCCCTGGTTGGGGCAGGGTCTTCCCCACTGTGGCCCATGTGGGCCCACATTTGTTATCTTACATGGCATCCTCGGTCAAGGGGCAGGAAGGAATAGAACATTGCAAGCTGTACCTTCTTCTTGGGCTCTGGGTCCTGCTGGCCAGGTCGGGGGTACTACAGGGACTCTGGCTGAGCAGGCTGGCCGGGGAGCCAGCTACGGGATAATCTTTTGTGTTTCTGGACTCTGCTTCATTTTGGAAGACGAGGATGATCTGTATGCCTGGTGAGCAGGAGGCAAAGGGGACCAGGCAAGTGACTCACCATGCAGATTGTGTTTGCATCCCAGCTGGTCACTTAGCAGCTATGTGACCTCCAATGAGGTCTGTCACTTATCTCTGCCAGGGATGTGCTGGAGCAGGTATATGCACCCCAGCCTCCCTGACTCCGAAGCTTGGGAAGAGCAGGGGCTCCCTCCAGAGAGGACTCCTAGGCATGTTCTCCAGGGACCCGTGGTCGGAACATCTACTCTGCCCACTGGGTTGAGACCTGTCTCCCCCTTCCTGCTCCTGCCCTCCCTGCTCATCCCCCTCCAGCCCTTCCTCAGGGGGCGGAGCTCTGAGGCCAAGAGGGCAACAGGCTCTCCCTGGGGAGGTCATGGTCATGGCTGAATGCTTGCCTCCAGGGGTCCCCCACTCAGGTTGCAGTTTGGCAATCCCCACCAGTCTCCGAGAATCACAGCAGCTGCGCTGGGACTGGTTACTGCATGGTGGCATGAGGAGTGGTCGAAGTGGGAGGAGATGGTGCTGTGGGTTTGATCGAAGCTCTACCATGTGATCTCAGGCTAGTCCCTCAAAGTCTTCATCCTGCTATCACCAAGTCACCATTGTGGTGATATCTGAAGAATGCTGTCAACTTCAATAGACTAAATTAGGACATATATAAAGCTCTAGGCCCAGAATAGGATACCCGATAAATGCTACCCAGACAAACGTAGTCATTGTTCAGACGCGGAACTGAAGCCCAGAGAGGTTAATTGGCTTATTTGAGGTCCCACAGCTATTAGGTGTTGGAGCCAGGATTCACATCTGGAGCCAGGCTTGTTGGACCCCAGGTATTTTACCACTCTCTGCCAGAACCCAGACAGCAGGCGTTTTGTCACTTGAAGATTAAGTGATTAGTCTGACCAAATGGCAAATGATGTTAAATTGTCTGGGCACCGCAACAGTGAAGTTTGGGGACTTCCGGGAGCTGGGTTTCCCCGCCAACACACACACAAGCTGCTCAGTGGGGTGTTGAGTCCCCCAGTCCAGCAGGAGCTGAGACCCACTCTCAGGAGGTGGGGGGGACAGAGCATGAGGAGCACAAAGTGGGAAGCCCCGGAAGAGGGGTCCAAGGCCTCCGGGAAGCCCCCAAGTCCCACACAGGTTTCCTGAGGTGTGAGGCCTGGCCTGGTGGAGTCCCAGGGCTGCCTTGGGAACAATAAAAGCAGATGGAGCCTTCCCTCAGGGAAACCTCATTGGCCAAGACAATGGTCCCCCCAGGCTGGTCTAGGCCTTGGTGCCCTGCCATCCATCACCCTACTGAGGACAGAGGAGGGGCCACCTGCACCTGCCCCCTGCACCCTGGGCACAGTGCTCTCAGGCCCACCCCTGCCCCCAGCCCTGGCCACCTTCCTCCCTGGCCCTCCCATTCCCATAGGAACAGTATCCACTTTGTCCAGTCCTTGCCCTGGGTCCCTTTGGCTAAGACACCTTTACCTTCCCCAACCCACAGCGACGGGCATGTTTGAGAGAGGACACGGGGTCAGATGAGGAGACTCACTGGTCCCAGGGCTCCCTCCTCCGTGCCCAGCGGGGCTCCCCTTGACCCCGCTTGGTGGGTTCGGTGAGAGCTGTGTGTTCTAATCTGTGGTGGGGAAGAGCAGGCCGGGGCTCGGGCATGGCCATCTCCATCCTGTCCCCAGGCCTCCACCTTTCGCTGGCCCCAGCCCTTCCCTGGGACTGTCAGGGAAACCCTGGAGGCTGGGACTGCGTCTTTGCTGGAGGATTAGAGACTCTGTGTTCTGGAAATTTCCCAAGGTCAGAACCTCTCCCATCAGACTGGGGAGCTCCTGAGGGCAGCACAGGGTGGCCTCCCGGCCTGCAGGCTTTCTGAGGGAAGGGGCTCTCTTCCTGCTCACCCTGGGAGAACCCTGAGGCCCATGGGAGCTGTGCCTCTATCTGTCCCAGGCCCCTCCAGGGACCTCCCCTGTCATGGGGGCCTGGGCTCTGTGTGCCCCACCACACTGGCCATTTTCAGGACCAGGGACCAGGGCGGCTGCTTCAGGCTGGAGCAGATTCCCTGGCGTGGCATCGGGGCCTGCGCCCAGGGGGCTCCACGGCTTCCTGAGGAAGGTCTGAGGAGCAGTAGGTGGGGCTCTGGCTGCTCTGAGCCCCTTTTAGAAAGGCAGCTCTTTGAATGGTCACCCCCTCATCCACCCCATGCAGAATATAAATACTCTCATTAAAGAAGCAAAACCACTCATGGCCAGTCCTGGGGGAGTCAGCTGCCTCTAATGAACACATGAAGCCTAAGTCCAGAGCCCTAAGAGTCCCTAGAGGGCGCCCCAACTTTGCAGAGTGACCTCAAGGTGGCCACACTGCCCTGGAAGCAGGCAGGGGCTTGGGGGGTGGCATTTTTCATCCTGTCACCAGCTATTCCAGGAAGTGGCCACCTCCTGATGAGGAGGTGCAGGGCGGGCAGGAGAGGGTGGGGGAGGAGAGGGAGGGCGGGGAGGACAGGTGGGGAGGACAAGGGAGAGGAGCGGGCAGGGCAGCTCCAGGCAAAACACTCTTAGCATCTCCATGGAAGTAGGGAAATGAAGTGGGAGTTTCCCGGATGTGACAAGATTTGTCCTTAAGCACCAATGAGTCCTGGCTGGGGACACTAATGCTACTCCAGGGACCCCAGACTGGGGGTGTCATGAAGCAGAGAATACTCTAACAGAAGTCAAAGGCAAGGCACAGAGCAGTGCATTCACCGACCTGAGACACCACGGGGACAGCGGTGAGGGGCTGGGACCCCCCTGGTCTGCGGCTGCTGATCTGAGGACAAAATTCAGCCTTTAGTCCCAGGGTCCCTGTGGGAGAAGTGGCGGAATGCCCGCTGGGGTCTGCAGGCCCAGAGACCCCATTTCCCATGAGCCCCGAGAGCTCCTCACCCGGGCCCTGGCCTCCCAGAGGGCCCCAGGGGGAGGCCGTGTGTGAAGGTGAGCTCTGCATGTCCTCCCCTGGCTGGGGGACTTTTCTTGGCCTCTGAGGGGTCGAGGTCCCTCCCTGCTCAAGTTTCCCGTGAGCAGAGAGGGTTGAATGTTCCCATGGGGAGGGGCACTTCGGCCCTGGAGCTGCAGCCAGATTTGGTACCCCACCCATTTCAGCCCTCTGCGCCCCAACTTGTATTCCTTTCCAAAGAGCCCCCGAAAGATAGCAGCACCCACTAAAAAGAGGCCCCCCCGTGCTGGTCTCAGCGTGCCCAGCCCAGCAGCCAATCCGCTAAGGGTCTCTGCTGTGCCCAGGGTCAGCCACAGTGAGAGGGGGCGAGAGCAAGGTGCACTCCGAGGCTGGCCTGGGAGTGTCTCCTGATTCCCCTGTTGTGCTCTGTCTTTTAACGTTCACAAATGTGTCCTCCAGACACTTGCTGGCTCAATACATGTCCTTAGCCCCTGGAGGCTCACTGAGGTCCTGGGGCAAATGATCTGTCACCCCTCCCCACGGTGGGCTGGCAGTTGGACAGACAGATGGAGGAGAGTTGTCAGGACAGATGATAAATTCCCAGGCTCCCTTTCAGACAGGGCCATTGGGATCATCTAACCCCCCTCCCCTGCTCCCCACCAAAAACACATATTAAGCAATATAAATCTTTCCCAAGTTAAATCTAATCCACGATCCTAATACTATCCAGGAAACCAATAAAAGCAGTCTTTTATGAGCAGTGTAGCACCCACACCAGGAATTCCTCTCCCGAATTAAAATCTTCTCTAATTTATGCCCCCACTTTATAATATTTGCTTATTTAAAATAGATCCATAAAGGGGGGGAAGGGGAGTTTTCCTCAGGAATCTAAAACAAGGCCATCAATGTGGGTCCCACCCATTGCAAAGATGAACCTCCAACTCGCTTTGGTGGTTCACGTCCAGAAATCCTGGAACAAGCCCTGAAGCAGTTTAACACGGCAACAGTTTTTTCCTTTTTCTTGTTTTATTTTTTGGTACCGGGGACTGAACCCAGGGGCGCTTAACCACTGAGCCACATCCCAGCCCTATTTTGTATTTTATTTAGAGACAGGGTCTCACTGAGGTGCTTAGGGCTTCGCTTTGGCTGAGGCTGGCTTTGAACTTGAGATCCTCCTGCCTCAGCCTCCCGAGCCACTGGGATGACAGGCGTGGGCCACCGCGCTGCAGCAGGTTTTCCTCTTCAACAAGTCACCTTCCATCCCTGGATTCTCCTCAGGGAATAGAAGAAGTCCGGGTTATGATAGGGCTGGGCCTATGTAAAAGTTGGGTAAAGAAGCTGGGCATGGTGTGCACTCCTGTAATCCCGGGAGGTTAAGGCAGGGGATTGCAAGTTCAAGGCCAGGCTGAGCAACATAGCAAGACCCTGTTTTAAAAAAAAAAAAAAAATGGCTGGAGTAGACATTTTAGAGTGTTTGTTATCAGAGTGCTTATTTTTGCTAAGCTTCAAAATAGTTTTAAAATACATGTATTTTTAATTTTCTTTTTGTGTGTGTGGTTCTGGGATTAAATCCAGGACCTGACGCACGCCAGGCAAGCACTGAGTTACACCTCCCCAGCCCCTAAAATATATATATATTTTAAAATGAATTAGACTCATGCTTCAGAACCCCCGAAACATCTGTGCCAAATAAGGAGGCTCCAACGTACCGCTTTCCCCATGAGGAGGAGATTGGGCTCAGGGAGGAGGTGGGTGGGTGCAAGTTCTGGTCAGGGCCTGTCCTGCTGGGAGCGTGGACAGGCGCCATCCCTGGGATCCAGCGGAGCATCTCTGATGTCCCTGACCCAGCGTTCCCACAGGAACCCCTCTGCCCATGTCCCCACCGCAGCCCACCAGGCAACCAGTGGGCAGAGGAGCAAGGTGGGAATGCTGGCCACGCTCTCCGGGCGCCAGGCAGCAAGCTCCACAGTTGTCTTCCAGGCAGGTGGCGCAGGAGTCTCCCGGTCTGGTGGCCCCCAAAGGAAAAGCTGAGAGGAGGGAGGGGCTCAGGAATCAAACTGGGCTCAAAGCCTGATTAATCACCTTCATTTGCATATGACAGTCTCCCTGGAGCCTCTGGGATGGAGACCCCTCCCTCCCCACCCCGCAGCAGGGAGGGGGCAGGCTGGGCCGGGAGAGAAACCCCTCTCCCTCCCGCTAGTTTCCTTTTCCCAGCTGCCAAGGTCTTGCCAGCATTCAGCCACAAAGATGCTGTCACAGCAGTGACAGGATGACAGGCACCGAGAGGAAGAGGCACGTGGCCCTGGTGGAGCTCTGGGCACAGCCATGGGTGCGAGGACCAGGTTCCCTGTGCACCCCCCCAGGCCTCGGTGGTGTCATCTTGGATTTGTGATGTGCCCTCCTGGAGCCTCAGTTTCCCCCATTGTAAAACCGTGGAAAACTAGCCTGGTGCAGGGGCGCACACCCGTCATCCCAGCCGCTCGGGAGGCTGAGGCAGGAGGATGGCGAGTTCAAAGCCAGCCTCAGCAAATCAAGGCACTAAGTCAGTCAGTCAGACTCTGTTTCTAAATAGAATATTAAAAGGGCTGGGATGGGGCTCAGGGGTCGAGTGTCCCTGGGTTCAATTCCTGGTACAAAAAAAAAAAAAGTGGGAAATGACCTGAGACAGGGCAATTGGGAGGCCGGTGAAGCCCGTAGAGCCGGGGGCCTCCCCCAGTAACCGGGTGACTTGTTCCATTTTGTTTTTAATGATTCACTATTAGAGCCACCTCTGGGTTGGGGACGTCCCGACATCCTGAGTGGCTCAGGGCGTACCCTGGCTGTTGACTGTCCCCAGTCAGGGGAAGATCAGACCCAGGCCCATGGGACGCTTTGTGAGCCAGTAGCAGCAGAACCATGGGGGGTGCGGGGCGGGGATGGGGGAGCACCTGCCCCCCCTCCTCGCCTGGGTGCTTGGTGCTTGTGGCAGAGCCTCCAGCTGGCTTCCAGAGTGACAGAAATGGATTGGCGCCACTGTCACTGGGGATCCTTGGCACGGCTCCTGGGTGGCTCTCTGCCAGGCTGGCATCGCGGTGGCTGGGCGGTGCCAAGATCTTTGTACGAGTCCCGTGAGCTGAGGAGAGGGGCCACCAGGCTCCCCACACCCTCGGCCCCGGGCCTGCACACATCCTGGGGAATCCACTTCCATCCGGGTCCCAGCTCACAGGCGCCTGGCCCTGGAGGGTCCCCGTGCGCCACGGGAGCTGCCAGTCTAGTCAGGGGCTTCGAGAGGCGCCATAATCCCAGCCCAGAAGGCACAGGGGTCCTCGGGAGCTGGGCAGAGCCACAGGAGCACCGGGGGGCACGTTGAGGAGAGGCCTGGACAGGCTTCCTGGAGGAAGGGACATCTGGAATGGGTCCCAAAGGATGGGCAGGGCTGGGCAGAGACAGCTGGGAGTGGAGGCGACAGGTTGTCCTGGCAGAGGGTGCGAGACCCGAGAGACGGGAGCGGGGCGGTGCGTTTGGGGCCCAGGAAACGGTTGTTGTGAGCTGTGAAGGGGAGGAAGTGGAAACCAGGGCTGCAGACAGTTTAGGGCCACGTTCTACAAGGTCTTCAGTGACAGAGTCCTTGAGTGGGACAGCAATGGGGGGGAGAGCCAGCAGCAGCATGTGCTGAGGAGGTCTGGGAGAGGCCAGGCCCCGCCCTGAAACCCCGCTTGTGCCCAGACTCTGTGTGACTCGCGGGGTACAAAGGACAGTTGGGAACAAAGATGGCACTGAGGTGGGGACTTCTGGTACCACGAGGGAGCCCACAGCCAGACAGGGGCTGGGCAAGGGAATTGGGGGGGGAACAGGAAGGATGGCAAGTTTGGGGTGCTGACACTGGGGCAGGGATGGCTTTATCTCCTGGGAAGGAGCTGACCCCCAAGACCAACGCCCAGGCTGGTCACCATACCCAGAGATCCGTTGCCTGGCCTCATGTGTGTCCACAGGGACAGCAAACTGCTCTAAGCGCCCTGGGAATGCCCCCGCCTCTGCCAAGCCTCCTCTTGCCTCCTTCCTGCGGTTTCCTGCCCCCTTGGGAGGGGAGGGTGGTGAGTCCATTCATTGGAAAACACCCCTCAGGCTCCCTGTGGGGAGCCAGGCCTGGCTCTGTCAGGCTCAGTGGCTGTCTGGACCTAGCCCTGGATCCGCAGGGGCCCTGAGGCAGGGCTGAGAGTCCCCTGAGCCCAGCAGATCCTGACTGACAGCCCTTAGAGCAGCCACGTCCTGCCACCGGGTGCTGCCTGGGGCTTCAGGAGGCTGGCCTCGGCTCTCATTAGGGAAGGGTGGGAGGTGGGGCCAGGGCACTGGCTGCCTGCATGGTGGCCAGGTCAGCGGATGAGCTCTGTGGCATCTGACCTCAGGCACAGAGTGACATGTGATGAGAGACCTTGACACAGCCTGTCCCCGGGTGGAAGCCCCCCTCCCAGCCAGGGTAGAGGACAAGATGGAAATTGATGGGACCACTCTGTTCGGCTCATGGCTCTGGAACAGCAGACCCACGGGCAGTGGGGGCCGGGTTCCTGGTCTCCCTAGGGACCAGGACACGTTGGGCAGATGGCAGAGAGCACACAGCGTGAGTCTGGGAGGAGGTGCCAGCCCAGGAGTGGGCAGCCTGGTCAGGGCTTTGGGGGCGGTGGCAGCCCCGGGCGCTGCCCTCCCTCAGGTGGGCTGAAGGGGAGCTGGCTGGGGTGGGGTTGGGAGCCACAGGCGCTGAGCCGGCTGGAGGAGGGATTCTGGGGACAGGATCATTACAGGTCACCAGCCTTCCCTCAGCCCTGGGCCATTATGTGGCTACAAATCACAAGGAAGCCGCAGCGTCAGCGCCTGTGGGAGCCTGATGGGATACAGGGGTGGGGCGGGGGGCGGCCGGAAAAATCCCATCAGCTGCTGATCTGCAGAGCCCGGCCGGATGGGGGGAGGTGGGGCGTCTCCCGAGCCCACAGACACCCCACGGACCCCCAGCTGCAGGCCTCCTTGCCTTAGCCCGGATGTCCTGGGACCCACCGGGGGTCGGCTCCTCCTCAGCATGGAGGGAGAGTCCTGAGACCCCAGGCAGCTGTGCTTCTGGGGGGAGGGGGTGCACAGGAGGGGGTCAATCACTCCACACTGCAGGGGTCAGAGCCAAGTCTACATCTAGGAAGCCATCCCAAATCCCCCAGGGTCAGAACCCCCAGGGACCACAGAGCTCAAGGTGGAAGGCAAAGAACAGGGGCCAGGCCAGAGCTGAGCCACAGAGGCTCAGAAGCACAGGAGAAAGGCCACTTACGAAGGGTCCCCTACCCTCTCTGTGCCTTAATTGCTGCTTCAGAAAAATGGGGGAAATAACAGGAGCCATTTCAGAGAGCAGCTGGGAGGACGGGGCCACACTGGTCCACACAGAGCCCCAGGGCCACCCCGCGGGCCCCAGCGCTCTCTGTCCCTTTGGTAGTAGACTCAGAGTCAAGTCCCAGGGACCAGAGGTGTGCTTCTGAGCCCCGAGGGGCTGGCACTGCTCCAGGGGATTCGGCAAAGGGCCGAGAAAGGCATCTGGTCCAGTCTGGAACCTGGACACAGCTTCAGTGATCAAATCTGTGACCTTGGCACCGCTGTCTTTCTGGGACCCTCTAATGCCACCTCGTGCACTGGAGGCAGTTTAGAGCATCCCTGGCCCACCCCGGGCGCCATGAGCATCCCCAGCTTTGACAACTCAAAGCGTCTCCAGGCTTGGCCAAACGTCCCCCGGGAGCTGGCCTGAAAAGCCGGGTGCAGGTTGCAGGGACCTGGGATCCGCCCCAGGAGGAGCCACCCAGAGAGCGCTGCTTTCCTTGCAGGGAGGAGCCATGGAGGGGCCCGCCCTCCGCAGCACCCCCCTGCTGTTCCTGGTCCTCCTCGTGCTCCTGCAGCCCAGCCTGGCAGAGTCCCCTGCACCCGGAACGCCTGCCCGGAGCCTGCCCGAGAACCTCCTGGACCTCCCTGCCCAGTGGACACCGCAGGCCAGCCACCACCGCCGCCGGGGCCTGGGCAAGAAGGAGCGGGGCCCGGGCATGCCTGGCCGGGCCCAGGAGGGGGCGGGGGGCACCACCTCCAGGCAGGCCTCTAGGCTGCCAGGGGCTGGGGGGCTGCTTCTGGACAAGGACCTGGTCCCGGGGCTGGCAGTGCCCTCCTCGGTCAAGGAGCCCAGGTCCCCAGGGTGGGAGAGGGTGAAGAAACGCAGCAGGAAGCACAAGAGACGCAGGGACAGGCTGGAGCTGCACGGAGGTAGCCCCGAGACCTGCGCGGGGAGGGGGCCCGGGGACCCGCGGGAGGGGCAGGGCCAGGCCAGGCCAGGGGAGGGAGGCCAGAGGGGCGACACTGCAGGAGGTCCCTGGGAGATGAGGCAGAAGCCCCAAAGCGGGCAGGCAGTGGCACCCAGGAGAGAGGAGAGAGCCCCACTAAAGTCAGAGGGTCCAGTAAGAAGAGGAGGAAAGGAGAGGAGGGGGGGAGGGGGCGGACACGGGAGGCCGAGGGGGATAGGTAGCAATAGAAGCTCAGTCTCCCCCATAGATCATCTTCTTAAGTCAGGAAGTTCTACCTTTTATTTGACCTAAATCTATTACTCTTAAGTCCTGAGTAGAGATGGAATAGTTCGGCACCCTCCAAGCACACCTTTAATCCACTCTGGAATAGAGTGAAGACTGAGAGCGCAGTGAAGGCTCTGACCCCAGGTCTGTCCCAGATCAGGTCCTGGCTCCACCCTCACTAGTCTGTGGCCCTGGCCAAGTTCCTGGTCTGTGCCTCAGTTTCCTCTCTGCACAGTGAGGAGGGCGGCCCCTTCGCCCCCCCACCCCCTGGTAGATCCAGAGCTCTGCTCTAAGAGTGCCTAGAACCCAGGTGTTGGGAGCCACCAGCAGTCACTGCTAGTCAGCCTTCAGGTCCCTTAACCAGCGTCCTCCGACCTGGACACAGTGACCCAGATGTAGCTTCCTGGCACTGTGAAAAGATCAAGGCAGAAGGTTCAGCGGGCACCAAGGTGCGCCCCTGGGACCCCAGCTACTCAGGACGCTGACGCGGGGAGATGGCCCATCCCTCTCCCTCCTGCGTCTGTCCTGAGTGTGACAGCTCCTCCCCCCACCTTCCTTGACTTCCCCAGGTTCCCTACACACAGGAGCTTCAGCCCCGGGCCCTGGGCCCAGCCTCCCCGCTGGGTGCATGGGTCTCTGGACAAACCCAGGAGGCCCCCCTCTTCCCAGCCCTGGGCCCCCACAGGCAAGCTCAGCTTCCAGGTCTCTAAGTGACAGACTGTCTCTAGGGGACACTGCCTCTGAGTGCCACAGACGGGAAGGGGTGGGAGGTCTTAGGGAGGAAGGTGGGAGGCCAGGGTTCCGCTGCAGCCAGCGGGGCTCTCTGCCCTGCCAGGCCTCCTGAGCCCCCCAGGACACAGAACCAAACAAGGGCCCCAGCCTGACTTTCCGCCCCCTTCCCCAGCGGTCACCTGCGTGAGACTGCAAAAGTGAATGGTTCCCAAGACCCCGTCTACTCCCGGAGATTCATTTCTTCAGGGTGGGGGGACCCCAATGGACCCAGCTGAACTCACCGCCAGGTCTTGCCTCAGCAAAAGAGGCAAGGACAAAGCCCGGTCCTCCAGCCTCTCTCCAAGTCCTACCGTCGATGAGCCCCCTGTGGCCCTGCACTCTCACCCTCCCACTCAAACCACCCCCCATCCGTGGGGCTTGGCAGGTGATATCAGTGTTAAATGCATTGGCTTTGCACTCAGATGAGCCTGGGTTCAAGGCTACTAATGACCTGTGAGTCCTTAGGCAAGTTACCTAACATCTCTGTGCTTCAGTTTCCACCTCTATAAATAGGGCTGTAGGAGCGCCCACTTCCCAGAGCTGCTGCAATGGTTAGATGAACTATGAACTAGTACTTCTGAAGTGGCTCCTCTGGGACCCAGGAGAGTAGGTTCTCAATAAATAGGGTGGTGACTAATTTCAGCACATAGGAAGCACCAAAGTGTGTAGCAGGCTGCGGTGCTCACCTCCCAGCCTCCCCAAAGGCCTCCATGGTGCATCCCACCAGTCCCCCCGCCCCGCCCTCACCCCTATCCCACCGAGCTCCCCTGGGGGCATGCTGCCCGATGGTGGCTGAACCAGGGCTGTCCCTTGGTCCCTGCCGCCCCTGGTTTGCAGCAGAAGAGGTAGGTCCTACCGTCGGCTGACCCAGGTGGCGGCAGGTAAAGCCCTCTGCCTCTGCCCCGGGTCCCAGGCCGCGCCTTGGTCCAAGGCCCCAGCTCCCTGAGGAGGAGGGCGGAGCTCTCTGAAGACCCCTCCCTGGCTGCTGCCCCCGAGGAGTCCTCCACCAGCCTGGCGCCCACCATGCTCTTCCTGACCACCCTGGAGGCAGCACCTGCCACCGAAGAGTCCCTCATCCTGCCTGTCACCTCGCTGAGGCCCCAGGTAAGGTGCCCAAGACCCCGGAGCTGGAACTTCAGACCTTGTCACGGGAACCCCTCTCAGTACACGGAGGGGACCGAGGCCTGGCAGGAGGGTGCTGGGGGGCCCAGGCCCAGGTGGACACCTAGTCTCCAGATGCCAGTGCAGTCCAGCCCCCGCCCAGCCACCCCTCCCTCCTGGGGAAGGGCACCCCGGCCAGGGGAAGGGGGCTTGGGGCCACTCTGGGAACCGCCAAGGAAGCAGTGCAGCCTAGCACACTGACCTCTGTGCACAGAGTGGCCAGGCCCTTGGGAAAGAGCTTTAGAGTCCAGAAGAGGACAGAGAACAGTCACAATAGCTGTGAACACCGTGTCCTCTGACCGGGACCAACTAGCAAGGCAGCAGTTGCACCCACCTCTTCCCGACTCTTTGTGTTTTTTGTAGTTATTGTTGTTTGTTTGGCTGGGTGTTGGTTTGGTTTGGTTTGGTTTGAAACCAGGGATTAAACTCAGGGGCACTCGACCACAGAGCCCCATCCCCAGCCCTATTTTGTATTTTATTTAGAGTCGGGGTCTCACTGAGTTGCTTCGTGCCTCACTGTTGCTGAGGCTGGCTCTGAACTCGCAATCCTCCTACCTCAGCCTCCCAAGCTGCTGGGATGACAGGCGTGTGCCACTGCTCCCGGCTCTTTCTGATTCTTGAGAAAGACAGGAAACCAAACCAGAAAACAGTAAAAGTGCCACCCAGTGGCAGTACCAGGAGGGCATGTAGGAGTGAACCCAGCCACTCTTGTCCTCTATGGTGGCTTTGAGTTTTTTTTTTTTTTTTTAATAAAACTATTTGAAAGGATCCATAATATACATAATTTATTTTATATATTGTATAAGAAATAGTAAATAAAAGTAGATATTTTGTCAGTACAGTCGTTTCCCCCTTGTTGTAGTCTACTTTCTACAATTTCAATCCATCATAGTTCAAGAACATTAATAGAGAATTCCAGAAATAAATAATTCATAGGGTTCTTTTCGGGGGTGCCTAGGGATTGAACCCGGGGGTGCTTTACCACTGAATTACATCCCTAGCCTTATTTATTTATTTATTTTTAGATAGGGTCTCCCTAATTGCTAAGGATCTTGCTAAATTGCTAAGGCTGGCCTTGAACTTCTGATCCTCCTGCCTTACCCTCTGAGTCTCTGGGATTACAGGTGTGTACCACTGTGCCCAACTCAATTCATAGGTTTTGCTGTCTGGAGTAGCAAGATGAAATCCCACTTAGTCTCCTCCAAGACATGAATCATTCCCTTATCAGATACACCGTGTCCATGCTGCTACCTTCCAGTTAGTCTCTTTACAGCCGTCTACTAGTTAGCATCAGATTGATTGTCGTGGTACAGCAGTCCCTGTGTTCGAGTTACTCTTAGTTTACTTAATAATGGCCCCAAAGCACAAGAACAGGGCTGCTGGCAATTCAGAGATGATGAATACAAGCTGTAAGGCACTTCTCTCACGCATCCTCTCGCCTGTCACACAAAGGAAGAGCGTGCCGTGCAGTAAGATATTTCGAGAGAGAGAGAGAGAAAAGCCATATTCATGTAATTTCATTATAGTATATCGCTATGATTGTTTCATTACTGGTTGTCGTTAATGTCCACCTGTGCCCAGTCACAGTCCACCACTGGCGTGCAGGCACAGGAAGAGCTCTGTACAGGCTTCAGCATTACCAGGGTGGCCTTGGCATGGCTTTGCTATGAACAAAGAGGGACTTAGATTTTTCTTGTCCTCTTTTGGGTCCTGTACCCTTCTGATATTCTGAAGAAAGCTAGGGAGTCCATGGTTAGCTATGTCATTGGAGGTCCCTTGAAGGCCACCAGTTGAAAACCCAGCTCTGGAAATATAGCTACTGCCTGAGTCCTACTGTGTGCAGTGACCCTGTGCAGAGTCAGGCATAGTCTCGGGTCTTCAGTAGTTTTGAGGCCAGTAATAGGAGCTTTGAGTGGGACAGAGTCCTCACCCCTGGCCACCACAGTGCCTCAGAGAGCTGAGAGGAAAGGACAGAGAAGGGAGCGGCTGGACTTCTTCATGCCGGGCACAGGGGCACACGCCTGTAATCCCAGCGGCTCGGGAGGCAGGAGGATCGCAAGTTCAAAGCCAGCCTCAGCAAAAGCGAGGTGCTAAGCAACTCAGTGAGACCCTGTCTCTAAATAAAATACAAAACAGGGCTGGGGATGTGGCTCAGTGGCCGAGTGCCCTGAGTTCAATCCCTGGCACCCCCAAAAGAAAGGAAGAAAGATCCCCTGAGCCAGCAGGAGCTCCTTCAGCCCAGCCGGGGTCAGCGCCCTGCTTAAGGGCCCCATGGGCAGCTCACCCAGCTGCTGAGCAGGAGCCTCAGACAGCTGCCCTGGTGTCCTTGGCTGGGAGTCGAGCTGCCCAGCTGCCCAGCAGAAGTGGCCTCTGAGTAGCCTCTCCTTTGTCCTCTGGCCTCAAGACCCCACATTCCTGCCCTATCTGTGGGGAGCTTTAGGGTCCCCTCCATCCGTCTTCTATAGTCACAGCCCAGGTCTGACGGGGAGGTGATGCCCACGCTGGACATGGCCTTGTTCGACTGGACGGATTATGAAGACTTAAAACCCGAAGTCTGGCCCTCTACCAAGAAGAAAGGTACGGTCGCCTTCCACACCCTGCGCCAGGCCTGGGCTCCCCTCCACTGCCACCTGCTGGGACAGTGAGCCCCGTCTGATCTGCTGATGTGCAACCTGGGTGGTGGGTGGTGGGTGGTGGGTGGTGGGTGGATCCGCCTAAGCCAGAGCTGACCGAGATGGAGAATTCCGGTAAGTGTCCCTACATGCCAAACGCTGCCCAGGTGTCAGCGGGAGGGGAGGGTGACCCGTGGGGTCCGAACTACTGTTGGCCCAGTTTAGAGAAGAAACACCGAGGCACAGAGAGGATGGCGTCTTGTCCGAGCCACCCCGTGGGGGCAGCGGCACAGCACGGTGACTCCTGCCCTTTCTGCTCTTTGGGGCCTCGGCTTCTGACACCCTGCCTCTGTGTTCCCAGAGAAGCACTGGGGTCTGTCCAGAGACAGCAACGGAACATCGCCAGCCCAAGGGCAGCCGTGTGACCATCACCAGGACTGCCTGCCAGGTACCCCGGGGTCCAGGCTCTGGGCTGGGAGGAAACCAGGTGGTCCAGGGGTTCCTGGGCACATGAGCAAGGTCAGAGGCTCCATGTCCCTTTGCAGACAAAAAATAATGTCAACGGCAGCCACCAATGTCTGTCTGAAGAATCTCTATCGTATATCAATTCATCTAACACTTTACTCACTGCTACCCAGAGAGAGGGTCACTGTCCTCCTCAGATTTCCGCGAGGCAGCTGGGCCCAGAGAGGCTGTGTCTGGCCTAAGGTCACACAGCTGGAGGCCATCAGTCATTGCCACTGAACCCAATTGCCTGGGGAGAGCCCGGAGGGGTGCACCTCTGGACAGTTGCACCAGTGGCCAGGGTTTTCTGCAAAACAGCGACCAAGCCAGCCGCTGGGCATGGTGCCAGGCCACCGCCCTCACAGCCCGCTTCCTCCCCAAGCCACTATTTGCTCCTGGGCACAAAGACAGGCCCCAGCTTGTGCCTGTCCCCTAGACAGTCCTGGGAAGCCGGCTGCATGCCAGGTCTTGGCCTGTCTGGGGCGATCCTCCAGCCACCCGGGGCTTCGGTCTCCTGGTCTGGTTGTCACTGGTCCCCAAGGCCCCTCGCTGCTCAGAGCTGACTCCACACTGGCAGCCCCCAGCTGTCCCCCCCCCCCCCCCCGCTCTCCTGGGGAGGTGATCCCACACCACCTTCCCGCTTCCCATAATCAATCAGTCGCCCATGGGGGTAGCTGGGATCTCTGCCCTCCGCCCCCAGGGACCTCAGCCTTGACGTCCATCGGCGGTTCTGGCCGGGCAGCCCTGCGCACCAGATGGTCCACTCTGCCGGGGCTCGGTCTGCCACCGCGATGATGGATGTCCCGTCCCCGGGGGACCGTGAGCTGGGCGGCCGGGAGGGGCTGCTCTGCCCGGCTGACCGCGTGCTCTTGCTGTGTGGCAGGGACCTGCTGTGACCTGCGGGAGCATCTCTGCACCCCCCACAACCGCGGCCTCAACAACAAATGCTTCGACGACTGCATGTGTGTGGAAGGTGAGTCCTGTCCTCGCCACAGGCCTCCTTCCCAAGGCTGGTCTGCAGTGAGCCGGCAGGAGCGAGAGCAGACGTGAGCTGCGAGCTGCGGATGTGAGCAAGAGCTCCCTCAAGGAGCCGCCTGTCTGCGAACTTGCTGAGTCTGGGTTGGGGTGGGGTGGGGTTCCCAGGTCTGCTTCCTCACCTCCTGAAATGGCTGGCTGCTGTCCCACATCAGGGGCCAGAGGAGGAGGAGACCCGACAGTCCTCTCCCTGGGAGGCCTCCCCATAGATAACCCGTTGTGTGGGTTTCCTGGCACCTGTCCAGGGAAGGATGCCGGGTTCATCCCTCCAGGCTCCCACCTCTCCCGTGTGACTGACGTGCCCTGCTGGGCACACACACCCAGGAGTCCAGGTTCTGTGCTTTTCCTCCAGAGATCCTCACAACCAGCCCCAGAAGTTGAGCAGGTGTCACGTTCCCCACTTCACAAAAAAAAGCCCTTCTTCAAACTTACACATTTCAAAGAGTAGGGGCGGGTTGGGGAGGCGGCCCAGCTGAGCATTTGCCCAGCATGTGCAAAGCCCTGGCTTCCATCTCCAGCACAGCTGAAAGTAAAAAGAAGGAAAAAACAGTACTTCCAATTTGTTATTCTGAAATTTTTCAAATATATACTAAAGTAGCCAGAACCTTAGCATGAACCCCCATTTCCCTTCTCTGGGCTTCGATAATTACTAACTTACAGCGATCTGTGCTGTCTCTCCCCAACCTACTTCCCTGGTCCAATATGATTTTGAAGCAACTCATGAGAGTATACAGATATTTCAGAAATATTTTAGTACACATCCCGAAAGGATAAGAACCCTCATGCCCAGTGCTGTGTGCACACCTGTAATTCCTGCCATTTGGGAGGCTGAGGCAGGAGGATTAAAATTTTGAGGCGAGCCTCAGCAACTTAGTGAGGCTCTAAGCAACTTAGGGAGACCCTGTCTCAAAAGTAAGTAAGTAAGTAAATAAATAAATAAATAAATGGATGGGGATGTAACTCAGTGGTTCAATTCCCAGTACCAGAGGGCAGGGGCAGGAGATAAATACCCTCTTAAAACCAAAATACCACAATTGAACAATAATTTCCCACTACCATTTAATATCCAATCTGCATTGCCCCCTCTTATGTGGGAGAATCTGGACTCAGTCCCTCTATGAACCTGAGATACCGGAGCCCAATTTTGCTCACGTTATCTTAAAAAAAAATTATCTGCTGGGGAAGCGATAAAGCTATTGGGTTCTGACCATTCATGTGGTCAGGTGAGAAGTCGATTTGAGCGCCTCCTGGGTGTCGGACGCTGGACCCTGCAGATCTGGCAGGGAAAGAACCCGCAGAGTCTGTGCCCATGGATTAGCTCGCAGACAGAAAGCCAACCCACAGATAAGACATCTTTGGAAAGTCAGAGGGTGTGGAGAAAGGGCCCAGAGAAGGGCTTCCCAGAGCCCCGTGCGCTCAGTCCTGGAGCGGCGCCAGGTAGTGCAGCCAGCTGCCCAAAAGTGGGGGAGCAGGAGGTTGGTTCCAGGCAAGGGACAGAGCGTAAGGAAAGGAACGGCTTGGTGTGTCACATGGTGACCCTGGCGAAGGTGGCAAGGGGAGGGGAGAGAAGCTTCCAGAAGGATCACCCAGGACCTTGACCTTGTTTGGATCTTGTTTTGTTTGTAATTTGGAAGTTATGGGCAGGTTTTAGCCCGGGGTGTATGCTGGTCTGACCTCTGAGGTTGAGATCAATGTGAGCACTCAGGGCCCCTCACCAGGGCTGGGCTAGACCAATGACCAAGGTCAATGATGCCTTAGGGTCCAGCCAGGGCTCCAGCCTTGAGTGCTGGGTGGGCGGTGGGTTTGTTGTTGTTGTTGTTTTACTGGGGATTGAACCCAGGGGCACTTAACCACTGAGCCACATCCCCAGCCCTTGTTATTTTTTATTTAGAAATGGTCTCACTGAATTGTTTAGGGCCTTGCTAAATTATTGAGGCTGGCTTTGGACTTGCAATCCTCTGCTTCAGCC
Source organism: Callospermophilus lateralis (assembly GCF_048772815.1). Taxonomy (NCBI): domain Eukaryota; kingdom Metazoa; phylum Chordata; class Mammalia; order Rodentia; family Sciuridae; genus Callospermophilus; species Callospermophilus lateralis. The sequence goes on along the minus strand of NC_135311.1, from coordinate 136,154,085 downwards.
TTCTAAGCCACTGGGATTACAGGTGTAGGTCACCACACCTGGGCTGGGAGGGTGGGAGGTGAAGGCATCTGACAGGTGGGCAGGGTCCAGGTCCTGGAGGACCTTATAACCCAACAAATGAAGCCTAGATTTCATTTTAGGTACAGTGGAAGCCACAGGAGAATTTATAGGCAAGTACAGTGCAGACTTAGCACATAAGAGGCCCTGGGTTCAATCCCTAGACTCTGTGTGTGTGTGTGTGTGTGTGTGTGTGTGTGTATAGATTTTTTTAAGTATATATTTTTAAATAAAAATTTTCTCCCAATTTTTAAATTGTCACCTTTATTTTTAGAGCAGTTGTAGGTTTACAGAAAAATCGCAGGGTGTGTAAGAGTTCTCCTAAACCCTTTTCTCCCCTGCATGCAATTTTCCCTAACAGCATTTTGTGTGGCATGGTACATTTCTTTCAATGGATAAACCAGGAAGCGTAGGTTATTATTAGAGCCCACAGTTTACTTGAGGGCCATTGTATGGTACAATCTGTGGGCTTTGCCAAGGCATGACTTGTATCCACCATTATGGTGTGGTGGGAATATGTTCACGCCTTAATCATCCCCTGTGCTCCATGATCTGTTAATCCCCCACCCACACTCCCACCCCACTGAAGCTGGGTCTCCCTCTTTTGTTCCGTTCTGTTCTGTTTTCTGCCGTGCTGGGGAGGGAACCCAGGGGCGGCAGTGCTCTGTCACTGATCTACACCTCCAGCCTCAGGGGGGTGGGGGGGGGTGTACCAGGGACTGAACTCAGGGCATTTGACCACTGGGCCACATCTCCAGCCCTATTCTGTATTTTTTATTTAGAGACAGGGTCTCACTAAGTTGCTTTGCGCCTTGCATTTGCTGAGGCTGGCCTTGAACTCGCCATCCTCCTGCCTCAGCCTCCTGAGCTGCTGGGATTACAGGTGGTGAGCCACCTTGCCCTGCTCCCAAGTCTCTCTTTGAAGCTCGTGCAGACGCAATGCGGATGGGCTGCAGGGCCGAAGGAGAGATCAGGGGTGCAGGGCCAGGCAGGGGAGGGGACAGGTGGGTCCGAGGCCTGACCTTTGCCTCCCTCCGCCCAGGGCTGCGCTGCTACGCCAAATTCCACCGGAACCGCAAGGTCACACGGAGGAAGGGGCGCTGCGTGGAACCCGAGACCGCCAACGGCGACCAGGGATCCTTCATCAACGTCTAGCGGCCTGAGGGAGGTGCCTCCCCAGTGGGTAGGGGACGGAGTCCGGAGGTTTGGAGAAGCCGGGCAATTTGTAACTAGCAGTGCGACATCAAGTGGGGGACCAGATGGCGAAGGCTGCAGTTGCAGGCTCAGGACACTCAGCCCCAGAGGGGGTCGCTGGGCCCCCTAGCTGTCCCCTCCCAGGAGACAAACCGCGGGCCATCTGCACCTGCCCAGCCCACCCACGCGACCTGCACCTGCCCAGCCCACCCACGCGGCCCGCGCAGCCCGCGCGTCCGCCTCTCTGCCATGGCCACGTCGAGAGTGCCCTCTACTGTCCGTCAGCAGCACTGCAGGCGCCTCGAGTTCACACCGAGGTTTTGGAGAGTGAAACAGACCTAGAACTCCCCAGGCAGGAGATGAATCTGGAGCTCTCTTCCGCACCAGGCACGGGGCTAAGGGCTCCGTATGCGTTATCTCTTGGAATTATCACCATGACCTCGTGAAGCCTGCACGGTCAGCGTCTTGCAGGTGAGGACACCGAGGCTCGCTTGTCCAGGGTCTCAGATCAATGATCCTCAAGCCTTAACGTAGGTAAGAGCCGCGGGGTCTAGTTGAAATGCACATTCCAGTTCAGTAGATGGCGTTGGGAGGGAAGGCTCTGAACTGGGCCTGGGCTCTCCAGCTCCAAGGCCCCAGTTCTTGCCCCTTCACAACCTAGAACTTAGTCCAGGTTCTCCCCAGCACTCCCTGGAACAACTTGTCTGTTCTCCACCTTCCCCGGACAGTAAGCATCGGCCTGTGTGTGAGGACGGCTCTGGGCAAATGGGTCCCACATCTGGTGTTGATGTTCTGAGTCATGAAGTGTGCATGGGGACAATCACGCTGCTCTGATGTCCCTGTGGTCTTACTCCTCAGCATGGGGCACGCACTTCCAAGGTGTCCTGAGAGCCTCTACCCCAGCGGTTCTGAAGCAAGCATGGTGACACACAGGCACCGGTCATCTGTGTACACCCACCCTGCACACTGCTTAGCAATCCCCAGGTCCCCCTGGAGACCATCCCTGGGCCCCACGCCATACTTCTGCAGCAGACCCCATTGGAAGGTGAAGGTACCTCTGAGATTGGGGTGCTCCCCAGAGGACCTCAACAGGCGAGCCCGTGACGCCCACCAGCAGATCTACCTCTGGGGTGGAGACAACCATTTAAATCCCCCCACCTGGCATGTCACTCCTGGCCAACTGTCTGGCCCAGGGCAAATCAGGTTGCACATGACCACACTGTTGGCCATTCAAACCCCTCCCTGGCCTGGAACCATGGCCCTGGGGTGCCAGGGCTGTTTACCACTTTGGGAAAAATCAGTTGAGGTCAAGGGTTAGGCACCAAGGAGAGCAGGCAGATCTAGAAGAAATCAAATATGCCTGTTCTCCTCTCCCTCTTCAAGGTTGATTGGCCTGGGAATCCTGGGGGCAGAAGGGAGGGCGGGGAGCTGACAGGGATCAAAGCTGCTGGTAGAAAGTGAATCTGCCAACAGTTTTGTGTCCAAGACCCGACAAGCCCCACGCTGGGCGCCTCACCCAGCAAGGCTGATTCTGGATTGTGCTGGCTCTGTGGGGCAGGGTCCCAAGGGCCGGCTTCTGGCAGAGAATCCAGCATTGCTATGGCTGGAGCCAGGGTTAGGAAGGCCCAGGACATCAGCAGTGGAAAACACAGACGGTCAGGACAAAGCTGAAAGGCTGCAGACTCATCGTTGCCTCCTCCACAGTCCACAGCTGGAAATCCCAGGCCCTTGTCTTTGCCCTAGATACCTCCATTTTTCACTGGGTGGGGGGGAGGGTGGGAAGGTGGAATCCGTTTAACTCCCAAGTTGGGGACCCCAAAGCCCCTCAAGTGTTTCATCCACCTGTCTTCCAGGAAAGTTCTTCCTTGAGTCTACCTTTCTTTGGCTGGTACAGTAGCCAATTTCCTCTAAGCCAGAACTCAGCAAACTTTTACCGTGAAAGGCCGAATAAATATTTTAGACTTTGCAGACCATACAATCTCTGCCGAACTACACACGGCCATAGCTCAAAGCGGCTGTGGACAACATGAAGATGAAGCCGCTTGGCCGTGTGCCAGGGGATCCATTCACAGACAGATTTGAGAATCATGTAATTTTTTGTGTCACAAAATATTCTTCCTCTTTTAGATTTTCTAAAACCACTTAAAATGTAAAATATATATATATGCTTCCCTTGCAGACTACCCCAAAACAGGCCTCGGGTCAGACTTGTCCATCTTCTGTCAGTCCTTGCTCCAATCTGTCACTTCTTAGCAAACATTGGAATAATCTGGGGTCCAGATGACAAGACTGTTTTGATATGGATTTTTGTTTGTTTTGCTTTTTGCAGTGCTAGGGGTCGGACCCAGGGACATGCATACACTGGGTCACTACTCCACCCTACTTGGTCGGAGTCTTCGTCTGGGCTTCATATTTTTCTAAAGCTCCCCCGGTGCTCTGGGGAATCTCTTCTCTGGGCTCCCATCTCTTGCAGTCCATGTGATGAATATAGCCTATTCCACCTCTTACCACCCTGCTGACCTTTGGAAAGTTACTTAAGGTTTCTGTGCCTTGGTTTTTCATCTGTAAAATGGGGCCTGGGGCTACAGGTGTGGCTCCATGGTAGAACATTTGCCTAGGATATGTGAGGCCCTGGGTTCAATGCCTAGCACTACAAAAATAGAAATAAAACACAACAGGGATAATAACTTTCCCTTCATAGAGCTATTGTGAAGAATAAATGCATAATTCTTATGGGGGATTTGGAATCGTGCAGACACACGACAAACCCACAGGGCCACCTGGCATGTCACTCCTGGCCAACTGTCTGGCCCAGGGCAAATCAGGTTGCACATGACCACACTGTTGGCCATTCAAACCCTCCCTGGCCTGGAACCATGGCCCTAGGGTGCCAAGGGCTGTTTACCACTTTGGGAAAAATCAGTTGAGGTCAAGGGTTAGGCACCAAGGAGAGCAGGCAGATCTAGAAGAAATCAAATATGCCTGTTCTCCTCTCCCTCTTCAAGGTTGATAGGCATGGGAATCCTGGGGGCAGAAGGGAGGGCGGGGGAACATCGTTCCTAATCATAGTTCTGGGAGACTCTTGGTAGTCCTTCTGGTCTCAGTGACTCATCACATACTCAGAGGTGATTCCTGCCACCATGCAGACTTCAAAGTGTGTTCATAGAATGCTGAGCCGTGTGATGCTCTGTTAGAAAAAAAGGGGTAGGGTTCCAGGATCAAAGTGTGGAAGATTGTTCTAGACACAACCCTGAGCAGCAGGCACGATTCCAGGGGCTGCGGCAGAGCTGGAGGAGCAAGTGACTTTTCCCAAGTGTAAAATTGTGCCGTGGGGAGAGCTGAGCAGGGGCCAGGAGGAAGCCGATAGCTTCTGGGACCACCACCTGAGCCCACCTGCGGATCCTCCAGCTGAGACCGCGACGCCGTTCCCAGAGACCGAGACCCCCTCCACGGCCAGGGGCTGCCTTTCTGTGCTTGGTCTGGTGACTCCAAGGGTGGTTTCTGTGCCTGCCGGCAGTGAGCTGAGGGTCTGATGACATGAGAGACAATCCTCCTGGGAAAATGACAGCTTCGTTTGCTCCTCGAAAAGTGACTGAGTCACAAGTCAAATCCCAAAGCCACAACCCCTTCCACCACTGAGATGCCAGCAGGTGGATCCTTCCAAGAAGCCAGAACCCACCGACAGGGAGACAGTGGGGCCGTGGCCTCACGATGAGGTTCGACTTTGCAGCTGGACACACTAGACACTGAGGTCACCTGCAAGGAACACGTTTAGAAACAACTGGAGCAGCCCAGAAAGTGAGCCACCGAGGACTTCCCAGGGCCGGGCGGGGCACCATCCCTCCAAGATCAAGTCATGCTCTCAGTCATGCAGTAGCCAGTGTGTGCACGTGCCCCGGAGGCTGCGGGCAGGCGGGGGCCATTGCAGAACCAGGGGTCTCTATTTCAGGGAGTCTGTTTTCTGGATTCTAAGGCGATCTGATGCAGGATTCCTGGGGCCACTTCCGGCTGCGAGAGGCTGTCCAGTCCTCACGCCTCACCGTGTGGCCTAGGCCTGCGGTATCGCCCAGGAGCCTGGTGGAAGCACAGAACCTCAGGCCCCACCCCTTCTACCTACTGAACCCGAATCTTGGTATGTGTGTCCGGGAGGGGAGGGTGACCCAGCCCTTGGCGTTTCACAAGTTCTCCAGGTCATTCTTGTGCACCGTGAAGTTTGAGAGTCCCAGGTCTGCGATGCAGGATGGAAAACAGAGATGTGGGATGGCTGGGGACATTGGGATGACTCAGGGCGTTGGTATTCAAACATGTTCTAGCAAACTGAGATCCGGCTTGCTATGTGGCTCAGCCTTGCAGCTCTGAGGCCCCGCCTCCGGGGCTGGCACTGGTCCTGTGTTTAGAGGAAAATGGGTGGGGTACCTGGGCTTGGGACCCTCAGTCATAGGGTTTTCTGACTTAGGGAATGTCCCGGGGAGGGGTTGTGGCTCCTCTTGAAGGTGTGGGAGCAGTGTGGGGGCTGCACTCTTGCAGACCTAGGACGTCACGTTGCATGTGTGCTGCGAGCTGTAAATAAAAGAGATGGTGGCTGAGCTGCCTTGCCTCCTTCTGTTCCTCCAGCAGATGGTCTGTCTGGGATGATAGAGCATCGCCAGGGCCCTTGAAGGGACCCGAAGCCCAGTGTTTCCCCTGCCACTTCCTGTCCCTCACTCCACACCTTTGACCGAGCATGGGCTCTGAGCCAGGCAGCAAGCAAGGCAGACCCTTCCCCTGGGCCTCGGCATGGCCCCTTTTCTGGACCTCCTGGGCAGGTCTCCTGTTTTTATCTCCCTACCCATCGTAGGGTTGGGGCTGCTGAGGCCCCAAACAGTTTACAAGGCTGGTCACAGCGGCAAGGCCTCCAGAGGCTTCGTTCTGGGCCTGGGTGGCCAGTGCAGGGTCAGCAGGATGAGGAAGAAGAGCACAGCCCCAAGGCCAGGTCGGCGTGGGCTCAGGTGCATCTGGGGGAAGTGTGTGAACTGTCCAGCGGGAGCCCTGGCTTAGTACCAGGGAAGACACTGTGCAGACCAGGCTGTCAGAGGCCTAGCTCATCAGAGGAGGCTGTGTGACGGCTCCTGGTGGCACCGTGTCCCTGCCTCCCAAAGCCCCAGACACACCTATGGCTGGTTAACCCTGGACAGGGACCCTCCACCTAGGGACCTACAGAGATCTCCGCACCCAGCCTAGATGGGGAAAGCAGATCTCCTCGAATCAGCGTTCCCTGAAGATGGGGCCTCAGCCAGGCAGCAGGAGAGTCCTCTGGGGAGCAGACCCAGGCTTCTGAGCCCCTCCTGGACCTGAAGGGCTCAGGACTCTGCCTATCGAGTAACTCCAGGCTGAGGACTGCCCCCCAGACCTTCCTGAGAACTCACTGTCGCCAGGTGGCTGCTCAGGTCCAAGGTGGCCTAACAAGCTGCTGCCAAGGATGGTTCTGAAGAATCAAGGCCAGAATTTCTCCTTCCTGTGGGTCTTCCAAATCACACCCTCCCTGCCCTGACCCCCATCTCAGGGCAGAGTTAACACACAAATGCAGGACTACCAACGCGGGAGCGCAGCTCAGGAAACCTTATCTACACAGAGGGGCAGCAGGCCGGACTTGGCCCTTCGGTTGTAATTTGCTGACCCCTCACCTATACTGCTGACCTGGGTCAACAGCTGCAGAAAGGCACCCTGGGCTTTGAAAGCCCCTTCTGTCCTGGGCTGTCAACTTGAACCCATTTCTGCTAATACATGTTAGAGAGTGCTGAGATAAAGGGTCAAGTCCTGTCAAACGCAAGGCCACACAGATGTCAGCTCTGTGCTGGCAGCCTGCCCGCCGCCTTCCGGGGGTCAGATGGCTACACTGGGGTGGATCAGTCATGGTTCTTCAGAGGAAAAGGCCAATAGGAAATTTACATTTATGTATCTTAAATTAACTATGTATACATGCACATACATATAAATATGTTAATGTGTGATATATACGCATATATGGTGGATTCATTTTAAGAAACTGGCTCCATGATTGTAGGGGCTAGCAAGTCTGTAGTCTGTAGAACAAGCTGGTGGGCCAGAGACTCAGGCAGAGTTGATATTGCAGACTTGAGGCCAGATGTCATTTCCAAGTCCTCGTTTTTTTTTTTTTGTTGTTGTTGTTGTTGTTTTTTGGTACTGGGGATTGAACCCAGGGGTGTTTAGCCACTAAGCCACATCCCCAGCCCTTTGTTGTATTTTTATTTAGAGACAGGGTCTGCCTGAGTTGCTTGGGACCTCACAGAGTTGCTGAGGCTGGCTTTGACCTCGTGATCCTCCTGCCTCAGCCTCTCGAGCTGCTGGAATTACAGGCGCCATTTTTTTTTCTTAAGGCCTTCAACACAGAAAACTGGCCATCCGGAGGCTTCAGGGGCACAGTACCCTAAACCCTGGATCACAGAACCAAGGCACACAGCAGAATGGTCTTCGTGGGCAGAATCTCCATTGGTCATCTTGAACTTTAGGTGATAACATGACCAGCACCAACTACCTGTATCTTGGGTACAAATATCCAGCAAATGTCCAGCCAGTATCAATCTGGGTCAGGGTGGGATGGAAGGATGAGAGTGAGTGAGTAGGCAGATGGCTAAATAAAGGTTCCCCCTGCCCTTCTTCACAGCCCACCCCCAGGATATGCCAGGAGATGCCACACTCTGGCCTATCGAGAAACACCAGGTGTGTGTCCAGGAGACCAGAGGTAGGGGACCCAGCTCCTTCGTCCTGGTGACTGATCAGGGCAGCTCTGTACACTGTGGTCCTGAACCATCTCTGTGCCCTCCACCTTGACCTCGGGTCAGTGGCTGGCATGGAACAGCACATGTTCAGAGAGGGGAAACGTGAGGGCACATCCAGCTCTGGCCTCTGTTGACTGCGTGAGGCCCCCATCCTCTTATGAAATGGAAACGGTTAGGCTGACTTCTGCAGAGGAGGAAAAGGAAGGCACAGAGAAGTGAGGCCACCTGCCCAGTGGTGCTAAGCCAGTTGGTGGCAGAGCCAGAGGCCCTGCCAAAGTCTGTCTGACTCCCAAACCTGAAGATATGTCCATGACCCATGGTACAAGTTTACTGAGCACCTACCAGGTCTCTGATGCCCCTGCCCCACTCCCCAGCCCCCCAGAGTCAGGGGTACGGCCAGAACCTTCACCCTTCAGGCTGCCTCTCAGGGAGGAGGGGGTGGGGAGTCCTCCCAGGGCTTTCCGATTAGCAGAGCCAGTGGAGGCCCCTGCCACCCTGCCCTGTCCTCATTCTTCCCTTATCTCCTGGTGCACGGGCACAGTCTCAGGCTCCATGGGCACCTCCTGAAAGGACGGTGAGGCCTCCCAGAGCCTGCCCTAGGGGCGGACATGAAAGAAACACCACAGCAGATAAGCCACAGCAGGACAGGCATCAAGGGCCACAGGGCCAGCGGCCACTGTGGGCTTGTTTGTGCTTCTGAGCCTCTGCTCGGGCACAGTCACGGTCATCAGAGGCCTCCCATGAAACTCCAGCACCATCCAGTGGGAAGGCGGGAGAACTGACCAGGAAGGCAGCAGAACTCCCACCGGCCACGGGAGGCGGTGGGAGCAGCGTGCACTTGGGGAAGGCCAGCTCTAGGCTGCGCCAGGTCCCGGGGCTGCAGAGAAGCTCCAAACCAGATGCTCAGCGTCTGTGGGAGCACGTCCACACACGCGTGTGTTCAGATGCATAGACATTCACACGCGCTCATACATGCACACACATAGTGAAATAAAGAGGATCACTGCTCCGTGGATAAATGTTTGAAAGAAATGCCTGAGAGCAGAGAATTCCAGTGAGCAGAGCCGCGGACCGGACCAGCTTCCTCTGGGGCGATACTGTATCGCCGTCTGTGCAGCTGGCTTCCTGGGATCCAGCAGGGCGCAGGCAATTGCTTTTGCTGCCTTTTCTATGAGCACCAAGGGTTCCACGGGGCACTCTGATGGGCTCGCTGAGGCCCGACGGGAGCACACAGGTCTCTGGAGCGACAGGGTCGGCACTGACCCAGAGACAGCCCGGCCCACCCGGCCCTGCCAGACCCAGGCCAAGACACGGAGCGCGCCTGTGAACATCACGGGGAAGGGTTCCACACGGAACCCCAGAAAAAGCCCAGTCATAAGGGGCCAGGACTCCCTGCCAGGCCCTCCTCCCTGGGCGTCTCCTGATGGGCCCTGCTTGCTCACAGGGTAGTGAGACTGTCTGACAGGGTTTGGGTATCTCTGCTCTGTTTCTTCCGGTTTTATTTGCCCACTTTGGAAAGGAAGTGGCTGGAATCTGCATCAGAATTGGTGTCCACTACCTCGTGGATCAAAGGACAATTGGAAATCCATGCAAAGTCTTTTCTTATTCAATGCCTCACTGCCCCATATTCTAGAAATAGAAAAAAAAAAAAAAAAATCAGAGTCAGTGACTCATCCAAGGTCACAGGCACCCAGCAGGAGAGTGCTGGGAAGACACTAGGAAATCAGCAGGAATCTCCACAGTGTGGGAGGTCCTCTCCTGGGCTTCGCCAGCAGGAAAATGTCTGGGCCTCATCTCTCTGTCCAACAGGCCCTATCCATTCACGGTGTGCCCGCAGGCCAGGGAACGACAAGAGATGCTGAAGACACCGTGTTTTTAGTGCAGCAAGGGGCAGCCCCTGCTTCTCAGGTGCCACCCAGGAGCTGTGCCAGGCACCCTACATAAGTGACCCCACATCATCCCTGGAGGGGCTCTGAGGAGGTCCCAGAGAGGACTCCTCACAGGACAGTGGCATCCTTGACAAATGTCATAAAAAAGGGTTTCAAGAAATGTCGGATAGAGGCAGAAACGGAGATTTATCAGGAAATCCAGGAGCACACGTTGAAGGGAGAATGCGGGCCATCTCCAGTGGGAGACATACTTTTGGGGTCTGGGGCTCTTCTTTTAAAAGAAAACTTATGGGGGGTAAGCATGGGAAGGTGTGCGGGGGTGACATCAGCCTCACGATCCCAGATCGTGTGGTGGTCGGTGGCTCTGTATGCTCAGGTTGACGTCTTCTCCACTGTCTGGTCAGTAGACAATGTGGCCAAGTCCCCTGTGGGATAGGATTTGAACTGCTCTTTGCTCAGGCTGTTCTAAAACACACAGAGCTGTAGCCGCGGACTAATTAACAGTGCACAGGGCGGTTTCCATAGGCAGGTGAGTTTGTGAATGAAGATCTATAGATTTTCCAGAAAGTCGAGAGGGCCAGGGCTGGGGAAGAATGACGGCTCAGGCAGTGAAGGGCCAGGCAACCTCGGCACAAGCTTTGGGGTTAAAGTCACGGCCTCCTTTCCCTTCATCTCCTTTCTGCCTATCTTGCTTCTTATCTCCTCCCTCAATGTGATCCCCACCACATCGTGAGCTTCAAAGTGGCTAAATAACTCGCCCAAGATCACTCTGACAAGAGGAGGCCGGGCAGGAGTCCAAAACACACTTTATCTGAAAGACACAAGAAACCATGAGAAAGAAACGGCTGTGTTGGCCTTTATCAGCCGCGGGCTTCACCACCAGCTGATGGAGAGAGTTCTGGGCAGAGCTTGGACTCAGAAGCAACTTGAGGACAAGCAGCAAGTTTGGTGGCAGGTGCTTGTGATAGGAGGAAGTGGCCCACATGTGATTCAGTTCACTCCCTGAGCACCTACTGTGTGCCAGGCTCAGGACAGGCACTCAGGAGGCGAGACCTTCCCAGGGCTTATAGTCTAGGTGGTGGTGGGTACAAATAAATAGGTCAGGTAATCCTTTCAGATACTGAGAAGTGCTATGGAAACAATAAAATAGGATGGTACAAGTGTCTCAAGAACCATGTTGCAGTTTCTTAAAAAGTTAAACATATGCTGGGCACCGTGGCGCACACCTGTGATCCCAGCAGCTCAGGAGGCTGTGGCAGGAGGATTGTGAGTTCAAAGCCAGCCTCAGCAACAGCAAGGTGTTAAGCAACGCAGTGAGACCCTGTCTCAAAATAAAATACAAAATAGGACTGAGGATGTGGCCCCTGACTTCAATCCCCGGTACAACCCCCCCCAAAATAAGTTAAACATATACTGCCATATGATCAGCCATATTTCACTTCTAGGTATTTATCCAAGAAGTTGTGCAAGCCAGGCACAGTGACACACACCTATAATCCCAGAGACACAGAAGAGGATCTCAAGTTCAAGTTCAAGGTCAGCAGCAGCAACTTATCAAGACCCTTTCTCAAGATTTAAAAATTTTAAAAAAAGGACTGGGGATGGAGCTCAGTGGTGAAGCGCCCCTGGGTTCAATCCCAGCATTCCACAAGTCAATTTCTTTGTTTAGGGACTGGGGATGTGGCTCAGGCGGTAGCGCGCTCGCCTGGCATGCGTGCGGCCGGGGTTCGATCCTCAGCACCACATACAAAGATGTTGTGTCCGCCGAGAACTAAAAAAAATAAATATTAAAAAAAAAAAAAATTCTTTGTTGAAGAGACAGAAACATACAGGATGGGCGAGGGACATTAAACATTTACACCTGAATTCCAAAAGGGTACTCACTAAAGATGTGAGCGGAAGCCTTGTGGAATGTGGAGGTCATTTGTCCTTCCAGAGCCAACAATGAGTCATGGTAAGGAGGACTCGGGCTCCTTTGAGAACACAGTTTAGGGTTCCTTTGTTCCTCTGTGCTTTGGCTGCCTCCCCCAGGCCCACCCAGCAGCTGGAGTTCTCCCTGCACTCTCCCCCGCCTCCCTCCTATGCCAGCTGGCTGGGAGGAACACAGCATCAGTGTGTGAGTGGCAGGGACACTCCACAGACCTGCCTTGTGCTTCTGCAGGCCCTCCTCGCCCTGGCTCTGTCCTCTTCATCCCAGCCTGGCCGGTATTGCCTGCTCCGTAGGCTGTGGAGCTCAGTGGTTAGATGTCAGGGTCCTGGAGCCCGCACTCCTGGGCACCCAACTCAGCTTCAGTGCCAACGAGTACATGGGTCTTTGAGCCAAGCAGTGGAACTTCTCTTAACTTGTGAACAGGAGTAAGAACTGTGCCTACCCGAGCTAGGGTTGTTTGTGTCTGCCACGAAAGAAGTACTTAATGTCCCTTCTAACTAATCCTGAACGTTCTCCTTACAAAGTGACCACGGTTTTATTGGCACACGTGGGTGAGGGAAGGTGGGATTCTTTTCCTCCCCTTCCATAAAGGGCACAGCCAACACAAAAGATAGTTTAGCAAGAGAAAATCATAGCAGATTTATTTAATCAAGATTCCATGAGACATAGGAGCCTTTAGCAATAAAGACCCAAATCCTAAGGAAAACTGGCTGCTTTTATGCTTCAGTGTGATGAAGAACAGAGAACTGTGCAGAAATGGGATCTGAGGGTGGCAGACACGTGGGACCAGCAAGGCCTGTACATTTAAATTCTCTCTTTCTCTCTCTCTCTCTTTTTTTTTTTTTTTTTTTCTTTTTTGTGGTGATGGGGATTGAGCCCAGGGCCTTGTGCATGCAAGGCAAGCACTCTACCAACTGAGCTATGTCCCCAGCCCCATTCAAATTCTTTTTAGCCTTTGTGTCATTATTCCTCCTGGTCTGGGGCAGAGCTCCTTAGGTACTCTTAGGTACTCTTTTTTCCACCTTGTACTGGGGATGAAATCCATGGCCTCAGACATGGTAACCAAATGCTCTACCACTAAGCTACATCCTTAGCCCTTAAAAATAGGGTACATTTTAGGGCCTCCTCTGGAATGAATGTCCTCCAGGGAGAATGGAAAAGGGAGAACTTTCTGGGCTTTATGGCTTGCTTTGGGGGACAGGGATTCTAGTTTCCAGGATGCATCTGGGGGAAAGGAGTTTGGGTTTCAGTGAGGGTTTCTATGATGCACTTCAGGGAGAAAGGAAAGGGAAGGAGACAGGAGGGCAGGGGAAGGTCAGAGGGGCTTTGCCTCTGAGGCCGCAAAACTCTCTTCATCTAGGCAGGGAATCCTTTCTTTGTATGCGGGGAGATCTTGGGTCTGGATATTATCTGAGGACCTGTCCAGGCTGTTTTGTGGGTTCCCACCTGGTTTTTACCCTCCTGGAAACAGAGCAAGAACTCAGATATGCCCTGAGAGTGGCCACACCCAAGATGGCAGGGAGACAATCCCTTTCTCCTCATTTCCTCCCAGCACAATTGAGGGTTTACGTAGGGAAGAATTTCTGCTGGATTTCTGGATACAGCTTCCTAAAACTTTTGGTATGTTGACTTAAATGGGTTCCAACCAGTTGGCTCCTGTGTACTGAGGCAACAATGGCTTCTGTGTGTTGCCCATTTAATAAGTGCAAGGCACTCTCTTCTAGACTAAGCTTTAGCTGGGCTGTAGGGAGCCCTGGGTTTTGTTTTGTTTTTCTTTCTTAGCTACACGCCCACCTCTGTTTTTGTTTGTTTCTTTGAGACAAGGTCTCACTAGGCTGTCTAGGCTGGTTTGAATTCCAGGGTGCAAAGAATCCTCCTGCCTCAGCCTCCAAAATGGTAGGGGTCTCCATAGCTTTTGACTAGGAATGGACCTTGGCCTTCTATCTTCCTGTCCTGCCCTGTCTGCATGACCCAATTATAGCAAGAATGCTGCTCCCTGTAGCAAGAATCGCCCTGCTCTTGGTGTCTCATCAATTTTTCATTCATGGTTTTTAGTGATAATCTCCACTAACCCTTGTTTGCAGTTGAGTCCCTCCTCCCTCCCTATTGCAGTTCTATTTTTGAACAGCCTCCTTACTGCTTTAACGAGTGCTCTAATAATTTTTTTTTCTTTAACGACATAAATTAACTAATTTATCCTTTCAAGGAGGTAGGTACTGTAAATAACCCATTTACGTGGGTAAGGACAGAGGAGAGAGGGTGCCCTCGGGGAGACACCCACTGGTGCCATGTCAGCAGCTTGCACCCGGCCGCAGGTGGGCCCACCAGCCCAGCTTCTAGGCTACAAACCCGGTGGGGGCTGCAGCCTAGCGGGAGGCGAGAGCTGCAGAACGCCGTCTCCTGGCAACCCGGCAGCAGTCATATGCCCCGCCCCGCGTGCCTCACGTGACCAGGAGCCGAGCCGGGATTGGCTTGGGCGCAACGGGTGGGGCGGGACCGGGCAAGTTAGTTTTTCGAGTTCGGAGCCCAGGAGCCCCCGCGGCCGTCGCGTCGGTGCCCACCGCCTGGGCCGGGATGGAGCTGCCGGTCGTGAACTTGAAGGTGGCCGCTGCGGGGCGGAGCGGGCCTCCAGTGCGGGAGGGTGCTGGCACCTGGGTTTTGAAGGAGGGTGGGAGGACCGAGTCCGGGGAAGGAGGAGTAGCAGGGACCAGGGGACCAAACAGACCCCAGTGAGGAGGAGGTGCGCGCGGGCCGCGGCAGGCAGGGGCCGGCAGGGGCCGGCAGGGGCCGGCAAGAGCCCGCAGCCTAGACCCGGGGGGCGCAGGGCGGCCGGCGAGGGAGGGGGCTGTGCCCTGTCCCTCGGGCTGGCAGCGACGGGTCCCCAGGACTGCGCCGGCCTTCGCGCCCAGAATGCCCCTGGAGCAGGGGGAGGGGCCGCCGAGGGACACCGCCCCTCCAGGCCCGAGGGGGCCAGACGTTTCTCCCGAGCCCCGGTCCAGCCCTGGTGGCCGCCTTTGTGTGCAAAGTCAGATTAAGAAAATCCGACGTTCCCAAGCCTTGGGCTTTCCAGAGTTTACCAGGGCAGCGTCCTTATTGCATAATTAAGAAGCACAAGCTGCAGAAGTTACTTAAAAGCAGAAAACCCCAACCGGGGGCCCTGGGGCCAACGCTGCGGGCCTCCTGGGGTGTCTTCATTTCCTGAGCCTGGCGCTGTTCCTTTTCTCGCCGCCCACCCCCAGTGTCTGGTGCCTGAGCTTCGTTTGCAACAGAGGGACTGGCGACTTAGCTTTGTCAGGAAGGTGTGGACCTTGGACTAAACCGGCCATTTTGGGTCTTGGTGCAGTTTCCTCGGAGACTCTATCCGTCCCTTACTCTTGAGTGCTTGAGTGACAAAGCATTTAGCACCGTTGGTGTCTGGGACTAAAGGAATCTGAGAGATGGCCACACAGCTGCAGTGTAATCTGTATTTGGATCATTACACGTGGTCTGGGTGGGGACTCGCCCTGGGCAGATTTCCCTTCTTAATCGTGCAGTGCTGCTTGAGCCAGCTTTCCTGGAGCTTCCAGCCACAGCCTGGGGAGAGAGGGCTGGAACAAGGGAATGGAATGTTTCCCTGGGGAGAAACTGAGAGGGAAGGGCACTCCAGTTTGTGGGACCTTTCAGCAGGGCAGGTGGTAACCTTCATCACAGTCCACTTCAGTCGAGGCTGACTTTGGCCTTGACTGCTTATGTCAGTTTTATGGGCCTGACAGGCCAAGAGCATCCACAGGTGTGAGCTCTGCTGGCGGGGGCCTTCCCTTGACTGGGCAACAAGAACCTGTCTCCCGGGGTCTCAGCTGCTACCGAGACAAGCGAGTGCTGGGGGACCCTGAGGGCCCAGGTTACCAGGTAACGTACGGGACATCCAGTTGAATTTGGGTTTCAGAGCAACAGGTTTTTATTATGAGTACGTCTTAGGCAGTATTGGGGACAGATTAAATTATTCATGGTCTGAGATTCAGGATTAACCAGGTGTTCTGTGGTTTTGTTTGCCACATCTGGCCAGCCTATGGAGGGCAGCTCTTAGGCACTTAAGTAGGAAATCCCTCGGGAGCTGGGGACTGTACCCTGGGCCTGAGCCCCCTCAGTCCCTCCCTCTTTCATTCCTTGGGTGTAGGCTCAGCAGTTTGGGGTGGTCAGGTGACTTTCCAAGGCCATATTGCCTCTGAAGTCACCCCGCCAGGATCACAGCCACACATGGAACAACAGGAACCTAGCAGTTAGCCACTCCATGGCCTCACCTCCCTCAGGACAGCCCTGACGTGTCCCTTAGCCTCAGGGTAGGAACACATTCACTGTTCCCAGTGGCATGCTCATCTGAGGCCTCCCTGGGAAGTCCCACCTGCCTCCTCCCACGGGTCCGCTGGTGGTAGAGGTTTGAGTTGTGGACCACTTGGCTCCTTGGTTTCTTCTTGGCCTTCCCTTCTCTGGGTCAGACCTCCTCCTCGACCCACCCTGCCTTGCTCTTCCTGAGATTGCAGCACAGTGGCTGGGCACGGGCCTGTGGACAGACAGACAGACATTCATTCAAGCCCAGGCCTTGCCACTTATTAGCTGTATGAGTTGAGTGGGTTTCTTGACCCGAGTATCAATTTCCTCACATAAGAGGATAAAATAGCTCCTGCCTTCCAGGGTGAACAGGGAGGAGCCTGGGTCCAGGAGGGAACCTTAAGTTGACTCAGGCCAGATGCGCTGATCCCGAGATGTGCGTCTGGGCTCTGAGGTGGGTGAGCTTTACCTCTGGGGCAGTTTACCTATCTCTCACACCTCAGCTCTGCTCATAGGGTTAGTTCCTGGGATGACCTGGGACAGGTGTTTGGGCAGTAGGGACACAGATCACCTTAGCAGGCAGGTGCAGGTCAGTAGTAGGAATTCCTCCTGTCACTGCTGCACAGGACACTGGGCTGCACAGGGACCTGTGGGTATTAAGTGGGTAGAGCTGCTTCCTTGGCAGTTGGACAGATGGGTCCTACCAGACACAGGCTGCCTGCATCTCACACCCTGACTCCTGTCCCTCCAGCAGCCTGTGACCCCCAGTGCCTTGGTCTATTGGCCTCTGTCTGGGGACAGCCCCCTGGCTGAGCACTGCAGTGAGAGTCCAGGGCTCAGGCCCTGCCTTCCCCTGTCCTTCAGGGAAGGTCTTGCTGACCTCGGGGCCTGTCCTGGTTCCATGTAGCTCAGAACCCTCCCACGTTTCCTGCTTCTTTCTCAGAAGCCTCGGGATCACGTTGGTTACCAGAAACCTCCCTAGAGCCAGCCGGTGTCCACAGTGAGTCACAGACCTCTCCTGCTGCAGGGTGCCAGGAAGGGCAGGCCTGGTTTGGCTGGGTTCCCGGGAGCGGTCCTGGGTGTTAGGTCTCCGGGGTGGGGGGAGGTGGTGGTGACCTCCCAGCACAACAATAAGAAACGGAGGCAGCAGAGGCTCAGTCTCCATGGCTTGTCTTCTCGGGGGCTTAAGAGAAGTGACAGCTCTGAGTTCCTTCCATACTAGGGACACAACCGCGATGCCGTGCAGGGGGCCGTGTGTCCTCTGAGGGTCCGCAGGCTTTGGGGTTCTGTTTTCTTCCTCCACTGCAGAGGCTTGGCTAGCTGGCCGCTCCTGCCCACAGCCCTCAGCTGGAGGCAGAGTCTCCCACAGGTCATTCAGTGATCTGCCTGTGGCCCCTGCAGCTGCCCCTGCCTCGGCCTCTGGTCCCGTTGCCATGCTCCATGGTAAGCCAGGGCTGGCCAGCTGCAGGCGGAAGTCAGAGGCAGGGCGTGTGCTTAGCATGGGTGAGGCCATGTGCTGCGTCCCCTTCAGGACTTGCAGGGCCAAGAAACACCGTTTTTCCAGACCTCCCGGTGTGCAGTCTGGTGTGGGAGCCAGAGACGTGGACACGGAGGTCGATTCTCAGAAGTCAGGCTGAGAAGGGCCAGGTGGTCGTCTGGGAGGAGAGTGTGGAGTGAGCTGCCACTGGGGCCCCCTCCCTTGGTGTCTTCTCACAGTTCAAGTCCAACCATAAGGCCTGCTGAGTGGCCATGGGCAGGGTCCTTCCCTCTGGGTCAGTTTCCTATGGGACTGAAGGGACTATGGGTAGCTTTAAGATAAGGATCAGAATCCTCCCTGCCCCCAGCCTCCTGCCCTGCCCTCCTCTGGCTTCGGTAGCAGGGATTTACGTAGTTTTCAGAAAGCTTGATGCTCCCTCCGCCTCAGCCTTTGCAGGAGCTGCCCTGTCCACACATCCTTTGTCCTCTGCCCTGGTTAGCCATGCCTGTCACCCCCTTCATTTGGCTTAAAGGTCACTTCCACGGAGAAGCCTCCTGTGACTACCCCACTCCCTGTCACCCCGCACTATGGTCAACAGAGGTTTCTTCTCTCACAGAGCAGGGTCTCAGTGGACCCCACACACCGAGGGCCCACTGCTTGTTAGGGACTGTGCTCTGCTGGATGTCAGTCCTCGGCTGACATCCACGTCCACATTCCTTCCCACCCCAGGTAGACACAGAGCAGGTACCAGTGACGCCAAGTAAGATGGTAAATGTTGGGGAAACGCAGCACCATGTGGTCACTCTTCTTAAGCCCCTGGGAAGAGAAACCCATGGAGCTTGGCCTCCCCTGCCTCAGTTTCCCATTTAGTGCCAGGAGAGGCCTTGTGGCCCGGTGTGATGCTGGTTCTGCACTGGCCGCTGCGTGACTGAGCCTCAGCTTTCTCAGCTGTGAATCAGGGATGACAGTGCCTCAAGGATGGGCAGGCTCACGGGGCTCCCGTCCAGACAGTGCCTAGAAGGGAAGTGCTCAGTTATAAAGAAGGTGGAGGACGGGACAATTCCCCTGGAGTCTCCCCTCTGGGGTACGCCTCTGCTCTGGATGTCATCTGCGCCCCCTGCCCCCTGCGGGTAGAGGACGTCCACATTTCTCAAAGGCCCAGACAGCCCCTCTTGGCTGAAGGCCTGGGCCTCCAGTGTGGAGGTCAGCAGCACTGGTCAGTAGGAGCCAGATTTGACTTTCATTCTGGTTTGGCCTCTGGTTTGGCCTCAGTATCTGAGGAATCTTGATCAGCTTAATTTGCCTCTGGGCCTAGTTTTCCGCCTGTGAAATGGGAATGATAACTGTAGTGTTCCAGCTGAAGCATGTGAGGTATGCAGTAAGAGGGACCCCGCAGCGCCTCCCCTTGCTCCCTGCCCCCGGCGGTCAGCCTCCCCTCCAGCCTGACCTGTGTCCCCAGTGACGCTCCCAACCCGGGGCTTCTGTCCTCCTAAAGTCCTGTGCCATCCCACCCCATCTCAGCACGGCCACGCCCTCCCTGCAGTTGGGGCCTGGCCCATCCTGCTTGCTGTCCACTCGGCCCTCAGCCTGGGAGCCGCCCTCTGCGGACACTGTGGCCGCCGGCCCCCGCCCTCCCATCACACCCGCCCCTCCTTTCGTCACATACCATCCAGAAAGGCCTTTTGGATGATCAGGAATAGAGGAAAGGGTGGGATTTCTGGGTGCAGGGGTGCATGCCTGCAATCCCAGTGATTTGGGAGGCCAGGGCAGGAGGATCGAAAGTTCAAGGCCAGCCTGGACAACTTAGCAACCCCCTGTCTCAAAAAGAATAACTAGAAAGGGCCGGGCTGTACTTCAGTTGTAGAGCACCCTGGGTTTGATCCCTGGTGCTGTGCATCAAGCCAAAAAAAAACCAGAGGGATTTTGTTTTCTTTGTCACAAGTGATGCCAGGATGGCCCCCTTCACTGTCCTGGGCTTGAAATCCTTCCAGAGGCCCTCAGGCCTCCTCCCCACTTGCTCTTCCTCCCAATCACAGTGGTGACCTACCCCCCTCTGCTCTCCATGTCCCCGGAAATTCATCCCCCCATCCCCACCATTTCCACCGAAAGCTCTTCTGATTCCAGAGCCCGTTCCCTTAGAAGCAGGAGGGTGTGGGTGTCCACCATGCCCCTCCTCCACCCGGGCTGCTGCTGTTCCTTTGAGATGATGACCAGCCCTCGTAGGTACCAGGCAGGGGCTCCTGTTCTCCGGCTCCGGAAGCTTCCTTTCCCCTGTGGTGGTCACACCCCATTCACAGACCCGCTCCCTGCCCCTCTTGTGCCGCAGGTGATTCTCCTGGTCCACTGGCTGCTGACAACCTGGTGAGTGACTGTGGGATTCTGCCTGCATGCAGGGGCTCCCTGCTGTGCCGTGTCTGCGGGTGTGTGCCCTTGCATCTCCTAGGGGCTGTGTCCGCGTGTCCCCAGGTCCGTGTCAGCCTGGGAAGGTCTGTCTGCTGTCTTTTGGTCAGGCCACTTGGGGCAAGCCGCAGTTCCCCACGGAGCCTGCTTTCCATCTGTGCAGTGGGGTAAGGACAGGGCCCCGCAGGAGCGGGAGGGAGAACGCAGCTCCCTGGGCACCCCCAGGGCCTGCAGAGACACAAGGCTCCAATGGGGCCAACTTGGCACTCGCTGTCACCTCTTTTGTGTCTGTGGAGTTTCCTGGGGCGTCTCTGCCAAACCAAGACCGGAAACCCTAGAGCTCACGTGTGCATTTTGCAAACTTCCAAGTGCAGTGCACGTGCAGACAGCTGTGAGGGATATACACAGCGAGAACAGCTCAGGTGCAGGTTTCCCTGTCACTCTCCTGGAGCCTCTGAGCGGGCGAGCCCGGGCAGAAGCTGGGCACCTGCTTTCCTGACACCCTGGGACGAGATGATTTAGTCAACCGCTTATGGAGCCCAGCTGCCTGCGCCCCAGCTTCTCTGCACAGGTTTCCTGCATGTGACACTCTGTGAACATCATTTAAATTTATGAAGCGCCCACAGCTTGCTGGCCATGGAGACCCCGGGGAGACAGACTGAGGCCATCAACAGCCTGCCCTCCAGGGAGGCGGGACGAACAGGGCCTCTGCAGCCAGGCTGCTCACATCCCAGCCCCACCTCTTAGCCGCGGAGTGACCTCGGGCGGTCAGTCTCTGAGAGCCCAGGATAATAACCATGCCTCCCCCAGGAAGGAATGGAAGGTGCAGAACCGCGCAGGGTCCCACTGAGGACCCTGGATTAGCAGGTTTCCATTGGGTTAACAAGCAAACCAGTGAACACCCTGTCAGACAGCGGCTGTGCACTGTAGGGTAGAGCAGATGTGTTAGGGAACTCATACTTAACGCTGGGCAGTAAGGGACGGGGTCTCGGAGTTGACATCTGAGCTGAGACTAAATCACCGGGGCTGAGTGTCCGGGGAGCTGCACAGGGCTGGGCTAGGGAGGTGAAGGTGGCGGTACTGGCCAGATCCCCTGGGACACTCGCCCAACCCCGCAGGCCCTGGTGAAGGGTCTATTTTATTTCAATGGGAGAGAAAACGGTGTTTTTAGCAGAGGAGTGACCATCAGATTCACACGCCGACTGCATTTTCGAGAGTGGTCTGCGGGGCCAGGAGTGGCCACATGGAGACCCTTGGGGGAGGCCGTGCCCAGTCAGGAGGGGTGAGGTGACTTGCTGATGTTTGAAGTGCAGCCAGCTGGCCTTGCAGCCTGGGGCCTGTTCTCTGAGGAGGCCTGGGACGCTGGAGCAAGAGGGAGGTGACCTGTGGAAGGGTGGGCAGCCACAGGGTGGTGGCCACCTGACGGACAGAGATCTCTCCCACAGGGGCTGCATCGGGTTCTCGGGCTCCTATGCCTGGGCCAACTTCACCATCCTGGCCCTGGGCGTGTGGGCCGTGGCTCAGCGGGACTCCGTGGACGCCATAAGCATGGTGAGCAGGGAGGGGCGTGGGATGGGCTTCAGGCTCTGCCGCCTCTCACCTGCCCCAGTTCTCTCTCTTCCTTGGTCCCCCATTTTCAGCCTCCAGGCTGCCTGTCCACCTGCCTGCCAGCTGGCCTGCTTCCTGCTGGGTGCCCTGGGGAGCCCATGTCTGTATTGCTTTTCCCAAGACAGACCCAGGGAGGGGCCCAGCAGTGCCCCAGATGGGCCACTGCCCCAGGTGGGCTGACCTCTGACAGCTTTTTCATCACTGTGATTGAAAGACCTATAAGAACAATTAGAGGAGAAGTATTGGGGGCTCCCGGTTTCAGAGGCCTCAGTCATAGACAGCAGCTCCATCTCTGGGGCTGGAGGTGAGGCAAGACATGGAGAAGGGTGTGGTGGAGGGAAGCAGAGGGACTCCACTCACCAGGGACAAAATAAATACCCAGAGCTATGCCCCCAATGCCCACCCCCTCCTGCCACACTGTATGGCCTCCAGTTACCACTCTAGGGGTTAGCGCCATAGCACTTCTAAGCCTTCTTGCGTTGCCTCACGCAGGAGCCTTGGGGGGACATCTCACATGTAAACCGTGACACCCTCCTTGCGGGGAGAGGGAAGTTGGCTGGGAGACCTGGCCTGGAGGGAGCTCCACTTCTGTACTGAAGTTAGAATTGACCCAGCCCAGGGTGCTTCCCAGCCCCCACCAGCCCCACCCCAGCTCTTCCCGCCGGGCCGCAGCCTCTCAGTGGTGAGAGAAGGGTTCCTTTGTGGCGGCCATTTGTCCACAAGCTCCAAGGAATCTTCCAACTTGGAGGTTTAGACCAAGTCTTTGACCCCGTCGCGACCTGGGGAGGTGGGGTGGTGCTACTGGTGCCTCCCCAGTGTCCTCTCCAAAGCCCTGCAGGCTGCAGGCTGCAGGCGGGCGGCTCTGCTCCCCTCCAGGTCCTGCCTGCTGACCTGACATCTCTGCCAGCAAAGCCCGAGGGGCAGAGGGCAGGAGCCAGGCTTCTGGGCTGGTGTATGCAGAGGAGGAGCTGCATGTCTGAGGGGGCCGGGCAGTGCCCCCAAACCTGTGGCTGTGTGTCTTGCAGTTCCTGGGGGGCTTGCTGGTCACCATCTTACTGGACATCATCCACATCAGTGTCTTCTACCCACTGGTCACCACCTCAGACAGAGGCCGCTTCAGCGCCGGCATGGCCATCCTCAGCCTGCTGCTCAAGCCCTTCTCCTGCTTCCTGGTCTACCACATGTACCGGGAGCGCGGGGGCAACCTCCTGTCCCACGGTGAGCCTGCCTCCGGCTGCCCCAACTCCCCCTGCCATGGCCCCTGCCCATGGGCCTGGGGCTCCAGCGCAGGCAGGCGTGTGGTGTGGCTCCCCACCAGGCTGGGTGTGCACTCCCCTGGTCGCTGCTCCTGGGCCACAGCCATCACAGTCTGGGGTGGTCTCCTCGCTGTCGGGCTGTCACAGGGTCAGGGGCAGCAGCCTCAGGCTGGCCTTCCCTTGGTGCAGAGCACGGGCAAGGCAGGGGGCAGGGTGTGAGCCAGTTTCCAGAGCCCCTCCCCTGCGTCCACCAGCCCTGCTGACCTGCCACGCGGGTCTCTTTGATGGACAGTGCGAGATGTCCGGGGAGAGCTAGGGTTGCTGGGGCCTGGGGGCCTCGGGGAAGCCAGCGCCAAATGGCAGTCACTTCCTTGTGGGCAGCCATCTCGCCTCCTGCCCAGCCCCACCCCCAGAAACCCTGTACCCCTGTCTTCCATGGGGGCTGAGCCATTTTCTTGTCCCCTCTGACACCTCCTTTGCACTCTAGTGGAGGCGGGGCGGGGGCTTCCATCTTTGCTTTGGGAAGAGGTGCAGGTGGCCCAGGGAGCGCTGGGCAAGTGTAGGAATGGTCCTCACTGACCTCAGCACCGCCCAACCCTGCCCCAGGGGACAGACAAGGAGACCGAGGCCCCCAGCCTTTAGGACGGGCTTGAACGCCCAGGACAGACGTACAGAGAGGGTGGGAGTGAGGTGTGCAGGGCTCTGCCTGGCGCCTCCAGCTCTGGTTTTCTGGGTGCGGCAATAGCGCCAGTTCCAGACCGCTGGGGTACAGGGATGTGGTCTCCCTGTTCCTGGGAGGGGAACTGGAAAGAAGTCCACGGGCCCAGGCTGGGTGTCCCTCAGATTCCTGAGCATGTGCTGCTCTGGGAAGCATGTGGCCTAGAGACCGAGCTCTGGCCCCAGGGCCCAGCGTCGGGGATGTGGAGCTGAATGACTTCAGGCAAGTCGGTCACCTCTTTGACTCTGCTTCCTCGGCAAAGTGAGGCCGTGAACACACCTGCTCTGGGGCATTCTAGAGGCTCATAGGTGCTGCCACTGTCCACTCTCCCTGGCATCAGGATGCCCAGCCCTGGCCTTGGATGGGAGATGGATCTTGGTTTGGGCTCAACAGAACATCCCAATTTCTCACTCTTGTTTTTTTTCTTTTCCTGCCACCGCCCCCCGCCCCCAGATTTCCTTGGACATTCTCAGGAACATAGTGCCTACCAGACAATTGACTCCCCAGAGCCGCCTGCGGACCCCTTTGCAGTCCCAGAGGGCAGAGGTCAAGCTACCCGAGGGTACTGAAGCAGCCCCCGTGCCAGCCCTGCTGCATCACCTTCCTGGTGCCCGGGACATCCTGGTCCCTGACCTCCCTTCCTTGGACTCCCTTCCTTGAGCCTCACCTGGAATGTGTCTCCTGGTCCCTGTCCCAGGGGCTGCTGGAATCAAGTGCCCTGAGAGGCCAGGAGCCCCGTGGCTTCCCAGCCCATGAACACACCTGTCCTAACCTCCAAGGCCTCCCTCCCCTCAAGTCTCCCTTGTCCCTAGGCTGGAACCCTGGCTTTCTTTGCCTCCCACTGTGCCACGCAGACCCTGGGGCACGTCACTCCTGGGTGTGGCCAGGTCAGGCCTCTCAGGACCGGTGATGGCCACCTCCCCAGGCCTCCCCAAGTCTGTGTCATCCTTCTGCAGAATGCTGAGCACTTCAGGTCGCTCCCAGCTCCGGACCTCATCCAGCGTGGCATTGAGGTCCTGTGCTCAGGTCACTTGATGCAGGGGCCCCGGGCCTAGAGGCAGGAGGTGTCTGCAGCGCCCAGCAGCCACCACAGCCTGCAGAGCGAGGCATGGAAATCTGAGGACGTCCGTGGCCAGGCTGCATCTTGTGCCATGCTTAATCTCCTGGCTGTGCTGGGTGGTTTCTCCTTGGATACCCGGTAGAGCCTGGCTTGGCCCGGCCAAGGCCACAGCTGAGAAGGCGCTGGGCAGTGCACGGGACCTGGATCAGAGGACCTGGCATTGGCTTGAACCCTCCTCTGCCACTTAGTACCTTCAATGTCTCCCAGGAAGGGCTGATCATGCCTGTCCAGAGCCAAATGTGATGTTCAGGTAAAGTGAGCGGCCCAGGCAGGACGCCTGCATGACAGCACGCTGTCCACAGTGAGCTGCTCCCTGAGCCAGTGGTACTGTTGGGTCTGGAGGCAAGGGGTGGCTTTGTCCTGCAGCCCCTGTGTCCTGGCCACAGCGCTGACTCATGTCCAAGAGCTCCTTGGATCCCAGGGCCAGGGCTCACCTCACTTGACTAACAGGCCATTAAGAGCTTGCTTTTCTGTCCCCTGGGCCCAGGTTCCTGGGCTTCTGCAGGGGCACAGCCCTACCCGGCAAGGGCTTGGGCCCACAGTGGGGCCCTGGTGCCTGCTCTCCAGGGAGGACATGCTTGGAGTCATCAGGAGGATCCAGGCTGAAGCAAGAGGCCTGAAAGGAGGAGCCCTCTGGGCAGATGGGGGAGGCTGCTCTGGGGCCCAGGGACAATGGGTGGCCACGGCTATGAAAGCCTGGAAAGAGTGCGTCAGGAGACAGCGGATCGGCCACGGTCCACTCACCGCCTGGGCTGCCACCTGGCAGTTACAGTGAACGAACCTGACCACGTGCCAACGCTGCTCCCAGGTGTGAACCGACTGCAGAAGGCGGGTGCAACAGGAGAGCGCTGGTGTACCCTGAAGCACCACGCCACGCCCGTTTCGCTCTTGGGTGTGCACGCAGAAAGGGGTAAAAAGATGAGCTAGGAGACACCTGTCAACTTCAGACTGCAGTGGCCTGGGGGAGTGTGCTATGGCCGAGAGGAATGGGGCTCAGACCAGTCCCTTCCTCTTCTCTCGTGGTCCCTGGGCCAGGAAGGCTTGCAGAGTCCATGCTCTCTGACAGGAGTGGGTCAGGCTTTCATGGGAATGAGAGGGAGGCACGGCCTGGCTGGGCAGCGGAGCAGCCCAGGCAGAGCCTGTGCGCAGCAGAGGGGACAGTACATGACAGACCACAGTTCCTTGTCCCCATCCCCCAAGTTTGACCCATTCTCTGGGAGAAGGGCCCGAGGAGGCCTGCTGTCTCAGGAGGGTTCCCCAGAAGCCAACCGAGGTAAGGGCCAGGAGCTGGGCACTCTCAGTCATGCCAAGGGCAGCCCTGGGGGCGGGGGCAACTCTGGAATTTTTGTTTGTTCAGGTGCTGGGGTGGAACCCAGGCTTTCTGCCTACGAGGCGGGGCTGTCTCATGAACCACAACCCCAGCCCAGTGTCCGGCATTCTAGCAGCAGCCACTGGAAGGAAACTCCTCGAGCCTCTGGTCACCTCTCGCCTCTGGCTGGCCTCCTGCAAGCGCTTGCACTGCAGGCATGGTCAGGGCGAGATGGTTAGGTTATGAGAGCTGTAGCTTGACCCCTGCGATGGAGGAATGTTTAGGATGCACACTGCGAGGTACCTGCAGGCCGGTCACTGGGACATGCCTTGGGGATATAGCTTGCCCGGGCTCCTCCCCCACTCCCTCTGCTTCCCAGCTGCGGTGAGCTGAGCGGCTTCCCTCTGCCATCCCTTCCCGCCACCCGGATGTGCTGCCTCACCTTGGGCCCAGAGCAGTGGAGTCAGCCAACCAAGGACCTAGACCCTGGGCACAAAACAGACTTCCTCCTCTGGGTTGCTCCTATCAAGCACTTTGGTCACAGCAACGCAGAGGTGACATGTACTCCTGGAGAGCTGAAGTCACTTGTCCGGTTTGGACATCATCTTGTTTTCATAAAGTGGAGCCGACCACAGGATGAAGCCAGAGAAACTGCTTCAGAGCAGGTCCCTGCCTGTCCCCGTTGGACAGGCCTCACCACGGGCCTGTCTCCAGAGTCTCCAGAATGGATCAGAAGTCCCAGCTCTCGCAGCCTGTCTCCAAACTGGCTCTAGAGCTTGTAGCCTTGATTTAAATCCCAAATGAACCCTGGGACCAGCTACATAAGAGATGACAGTCTCTGAACCTCACTGTGCCTTAGTTTCCTGATAGAAAAAAATGCATAACTCAGGGATTAGGGAGGCTTGAAAGTGGTGTATAAATGTTTAATAAATGTCCATCTCATTGCCTGTATGACCATGTAATTATTCAGAGTGAGGAAGGGGGTGACCAGTCTGCTTATCCAAACATCTATTCATTTATTATGAGTTTACAAACATTTATTGAGTGTTTTCTACAAGCTTTCAGAAGAGAGGGATATTTTCAGGAAGCAAAACAGAGGTTATCCTCACTGGCCAGTGCAGAGCTCTGAGGTCCAGGTCTCCAGGTGCTTGGTGGTGTGGGCACAGCCATAGTCCAGAGACTCTGCGGAATCTATGGGTTGTCATAAAACATCCAAATCAAAACTCAGAATCACAGGTTTGAGCTTGAGGAGAGCTTAGAGCTCTGAGATCAGTGGCTTAAAAAATATTTTATAGGTCTGGGCTGTGGCTCAGTGGTGGAGCATTTGCCTAGCATGTGTGAGGCACTGGGTTTGATTCTCGACACCACGTACAAAGTTTATCAACAACTAAAAAATAATTTAAATTTCTTTTAAATCTGTTTTATTTCAAACTTTCTTCAGAAGAATACCTATTTTCCAGAATGTAAAAGAGCCAATATGACAGCTCCCTCCTTGCTACCAGGGAACCTGTGGCTCCCTGGCACACAACATGAAAACTCATCTCCGAGGTCTTTGCTGGGGACAGGCCCAGAAAGAGGAGCCTTGCTCCTAGAGCTGGACGGTGGTGATATGGAGCTTGGGAAGCCGGTGGAATTTTAAAAGAAGGGAACAGAACTTTAAAAGTGGAAAATGATCGAAATCAGAAACTCAATGGCTAGGTTCCTTCATAGAATAGACGACACCTGAGGAGAGAATCGGGGGCCTGAAAGATGTGAGGACTCCACACAGAGACGGAATGAATGAAAGAGAGGTCAAGAAACAGGCTGGAGGGAGAGACGCCAGAGACGCGGTGCTGGTTCCTGAGGAGTTGAGGGAGGGGAGCAGCGTTCAGAGAGAACGACAGAACGTTTTCAAAGGGGAGAGGGCAAAGCTCAAGATTCAGGGAGCCAAAAAACCTCCAAAGAGAATGAAAAGAAAAACCCCCATTTACAGCCATCGGCATGGGACGCTGTTCATGAGGACACGGTTCCTCCCCGCTGGAACGCAACACAGTGATGAAGGGGCCTGAGGAAGGCTTTGTAGGAGCTGTGGGGTGCAGGGTTGGGGGAGGTGCAGTTGTTGCCAAACCAGGCTCACTTCGCCCGCCACGGAGGATGCCAATCCCTGAAGCCAGGAGTTTTGTGGAAAAGCAGACTCAGGAGGCAGCCAAGCATGTGGAGACAGGGACGGCTCTCACTCTGGCTGCCCAAGGCTGGGGCGTGGGATCTTCATGGGCTGAAGCATGGGGAAAGTGACTTGAGGTTAATCAAGAGCAGGTAAAGCAGCTAGAGGGGATCAGCTGTCACCATCCTGACCCACACATCTGTAGTCAGCTCAAAGCAAGTAACTTAGAGCAGGTGACATCTAGAGAGTTTATTCAGGTTTTCTCTCAACTCACAGTTTCCTAGCCCAGTAGTGGTGGGGCGGGGTGGGGGGGAACAGAAGAAAAAAGAAAACCTTGATCACTTCTTAAAAATGCAAAAAAAAAGAAATTTGACCACTGGCAAGCACAATAAAATAAAAGAGTCAAATCAGCCCTGGGTGGTGCGTGCCTGTGATCCCAGTGACTCAGGAGGCTGAGGTAGGCGGTTGCAAGTTCAAGGTCAACCTCAGCAACTTAGGCCCTGGCTTAAAATAATAAAAAGGGCTGGAGATGTGACTCAGTGGTAAAGCATCCCTTAGGTTCAACCCCAGCACCAAATAAATTAATAAGTCCTAATCATACATTTGTATGTGAGTTAAACTTTCTGCTTAAAACACAGTAATGTCAGCTCAGATTTTTAAAACAATTCAGATATATTGTATTTACAACTGACACATCTACAATATATGAACCCGGATGGCCACAAGTATGAAAAGTTATACCAAGCAAATAAAGATCAAAATAGAGCTGGTGTAGCTAAAGTAAAATCAGACAAACTTGACTTTAAGGCAAAAAGCACTGGTGGAAGTTAAAGAGGGAAAAAAATCTAAGGAACAAAAGGTCCCACCCACCAGGTTTAGGAAGAGAGATCTGACACAAAGCTTGTGCAATCCCCTGGTTTCAATCCCCAGTGCTGAAAAAAAAAAAAAAAAAAAAAGAAAAGAAAAATAAGTTTAAAAGAAGAAAGCAGTAATTATCCTTCCTTCAAAACTTGTCTTAGAGTATAAAGGTTCTTTGCCACTTATTTGTTGTTCACTGACTCCCAGATGATACCAAGAAGGCTGGTGAGGTAGGCATTACCACCACCCTTTCACAGATGAGGAGCCTTCAGTTCAGAGAGGTTAAGGACTTGCCTAAAGTCACCCAGCAGCCCAATACTCTGGAGCACAAGTCTTAAGACTTGGGTCCCAGTGTTCTTTCCTCTCCCTGCGGGTGTTTTAAAGGAGAGAGCATCCAATCTGCAAGTAGGGAAGAAAGGCATGGCAGGGCGCAGTGGGCAACAGCGTGGGCAAAGGCTTGGCAGGTGGAAAATGCAGGAGGAAGGTTTGGAAGTTGGAGGGAAGTGACTGCGCCACACTCACCGCAGAGGAGGTGGGACAGGGTGGATTCCAGTCCGTTTTGGAGGGAACTCACGCAGGAAGCAAGAAGGTTGTTCCGGGTCAGGTGCCTAGCAAACGGTATGCACAGGACCTGGGCCGGTACCCTGGTGCAGACACTGCGCAGAAGCCGTGCCCCAGTGAACCCCGGGCCCACGCGAGCGCAGACCTGCGGCGGGGCCTGGGGCGGGTACCTTTTATAAAATGTAAAAAAGGGCTGGAGGTGTGGCTCCCGAGGTGCGTATGGGCGGGGCCTTGTGGGCGGGGCCTGGAGCGGTACCTTTATTAAAATGTAAAAAAAAGGGCTGGGGGTGTGGCTCCCGAGGTGCTGTGGGCGGGGCCTTGTGGGTGGGGCCTGGGGCGGGTACCTTTTATAAAAAAGGCCTTCGGTGAGGGTGTGGCTCTGTGGGGTGTGGCTCGGTGGGGGTGTGGCTCGGCGGGGTGTGGCTCGGTGGGGTGGCTTGGTGGGCTTGGCTCCGTGGGGTGTGGCACTGTGGGGTGTGGCACTGTGGGGTGTGGCACCGTGGGGTGTGGCTCGGTGGGGGTGTGGCTCGGTGGGGATGGCTAAGTTGGGGTGTGTCTCGGTGGGGGTGTCTTGGTGGGGGTGTGTTTCGGTGGGGGTGGCTCTGTGGGGGTGTGTCTCGGTGTGGGTGTGTCTTGGTGGGGATGGCTAAGTGGGGGTGTGGCTCGGTGGGGGTGTGGCTCGGTGGGGGTGTGGCTCGGTGGGTGGGGATGGCTAAGTGGGGGTGTGTTTCGGTGGGGGTGGCTCTGTGGGGGTGTGTCTCGGTGGGGGTGTGGCTCAGTGGGGGTGTGTCTCGGTGGGGGTGTGGCTCGGTGGGTGGGGATGGCTAAGTGGGGGTGTGTCTCGGTGGGTGTGGCTCTGTTGGGGGAGGCTAAGCGGGGATGTGTCTTGGTGGGGATGGCTAGGTGGGGGGTATGGCTCGGTGGGGGTGGCTCGGTGGGGGAGGCTCGGTGGGGTGTGGTGGGCGGGGCCCGCGGGCTTGCTCGGAGTTCGCACACCACCTGTCTTGGTCGTTAGCGGCCAGCTGCTGGGGTCCCCTTCAGGTTCAAACCGTACTGAGCGAGGAAGGAAGATTGCTGCACGTGAGGGCAGGAAACCGCCTGCTGTCTCTTGGTGGGAAGAGGAGGTTCTGAGTGTCCTGGAGTGGAGAGGGATGGGGCAACGCGGTGAGGGGAGCAGAGATGGTAGATGGACCCAGGCCGGGCGGGTAGGAGGGGATCCTGTGGACTGAGCTGTCTCCAGTCAACTTTGGCAGGCGGCGGAGGAGGGGCGAACCTGGTTAGAAGTCAGCCCTGGTTTGGCCCCTCTGCAGCGGCTGACCAGCTAGCTGTAGCCAGTACAGCAGGGGGACAAGACAGTGGTCCATTCTCATGTGGCTCCGTGCTCTAAAGGAAGAAATGGTGATTCCTTCAGTACTATAGGTGTGGCACCTGCCATGGAGGAAGATAATGCCAAAGAGAGTAGGAGCTGATAGGGTGCTGCAGTTGTGGAGAGAGCCGTGGAGATAAGGCTTGCTGGACATTTGAGAAGGACTTGAAAGCATGAGGGAAAGAGAGTTCCAGAAAGAGGGAACCGCCAGTGCAAAGGCCCTGTGCTGGGAGCATGCGTGGCATGTTGGCAAAACAGCCAAGCCGCTGAGTTTGGAGCAGAGTGAGACAGGCGGAGAGGAGCAGGGCTGGGGTCAGGAAGGTAACAGAGTCAGCCAGCAGAGGCCAGCACACCTCCTAAATGTCAGTCAGTAAATATTTTGTTTGGGGTTTTTTGGTTCCAGGGATTGAACCCAAGGGCCCTTAACCACTGAGCCACAGCCCCTGCCCTTTTCTATATTTTATTTTGAGACAAGGTCTCCCTGAGTTGCTTAAGGCCTCACTAAGTTGCTGAGGCTGGTTTGAACTTGGAATCCTCCTGCCTCGGCCTCCTAGCTGCTGGGATTACAGGTGTGCACTGCTGCAGCCAGCTAAGAGAGTAAGGCTTTGTTGGCCTGAAGGTGTCTGTGGTGACTGTTCAACTCCACCATTACAGCCTCAAAGCTGACCTTCCATAAGCAGATGGATATGGCTTTGTTATGTGTAATACAAGTCATGCCCTGGTCACAGTGTGCCAGCTCCTGCCACAGGGCCTGGAAGGCCTTGGCAGTGCATGGAGAGGGCTAGGAGCCATGGGATGTCTGAGTTGAGGCAGGGTAGATCTGATCTGAGTGTTCCAGGATCACTCAGGCTGCTGTGTGGGGAGTTAGATGTCAAGGGAGGGCTCTGTGCCCTCTGTAGAGGCAGGAGGCCCAGTTGGGAGGCAGAAGGTGGTGGAGGCTTACCCAGGGAGGTGCAGGTGGAGGCCATGCCCAGGCTCATGTTTTGGATACTTGTGGAAGGTGGACTGAATTGGATGACTGAGGGCGTGAGAGAGGGGGGGAGCCAGGTGGCTCTGGGAGAGAGCTTGTTTGGAGGTATGCAGGAATTGGGATTTGAACCTCCTGATGAGGAGATGGCCATTAAACATCTGGCAGAGGTGTGGAGGAGGTGTGGGTCTCACTGGTTGGTCTGCTGGCCAGTGGACAGGTCTGGGGCTAGGCGAGGCCATGCATACCCTGAGGCTGAGACCACAGGGTAGGGCTCAGCCCTGGCCTTGCCACCAAGGAGGCATCAGCAGAGGAGCCTGGGAAGAGCCTGCAGGGAGGGGCATCCTGGGGTCAGCTCAGGGAGGCCTTCAGAAAGGACCACCTGCCCTGTGCCCCCGAGGCCTCAAAACCCCAAGTGCTGAGAGCTGAGGTCTTGGTGTTCACCTGGAGGAGCGCAGCTTGGCCAGGAGCTGGGGCAGGCCAGATGGAAGTGAGGTCAACGTGGTGGGTGGGGTGGACTGGGGTTTGGGTGTGATGGCCCAGGACCTGGAGGCTCTAGAGGAGTATTTGTGTGTGTGTGTGTGTGTGTGTGTATTTTATTTATTTATTTGGACTTGTTTCTTTGGTGCTGAGGATTGAACCCAGGAACTTGCACTATTTTAGTGTTTTTTTTTTTTGTTTGTTTTTTAATGTAGAAGTTAACCACCTACATTTGAAATGATTTGTAAGGCAGGGGGCAGTGCTAGAGGGCGGGGAGGGGACTTCTGAGCAGTAGGGGCTGACATTGCAGCCTTCACAGTTAGTGATCAAGCATATAATTCCTGTGCCCTGGTGCTGGGCTGAGTCTGCCAGGGGCCCATGGTTGCCCCTGGGTGCTTTTCCCGACTCACAGCGAGGCCCCTGGAGGTGGTGGGAAGACACCACGTGTGCAAGGTGTGGCGGTCGGGCTGGTCCTTGCAGGAGAGCCAGGCTGCAGCCATGTGCTGAAGGGGGTCCAGGGGACAAGGAGGAGTGAGGAGCAGGTCCTGGAGGGAGAGGACTGGAGTCTGATCCTCTGGCAGGGTCTGGAGGCTGGAGGCCAGAGGACAGGACTCTGAGCAAGGCCATCAGGGCTTTGTCCACTTTCACCTGCTCAGGTGCAGCCCAGGGCACAGGTGGCCGCCTTTACCCAGCCTCTTAATTTTGCCAAAAGCCTGGGACAGTAGGAGGGAGGGGCTGGGGGGATTACATGCTTGATCACTAGCTGTGAAGGAGGGAAAGACCTCAAAGGGATGAGGGAATGTCTGAGGGCCAGGGCGGTTGGGTCAGAGGATTGGGTCTCGTGACAGGAAGGACTGTTGGGCTTGGGACGCTGGAGAGAGTGAGCTGGAAAGACAGGGAAAGGACGGGGGACCTGGGGGCAGGTGGCTGAGATCAGGTGAAGGACAGGATGTTGGGAGAGGAGGTGAGGGACTCTGGGTGGATGATGACTCACCAAGAATTCAGACAGGCGTGTGCGGGGAAGGTGACGATCAACCAAGCAAGAGCTGAACTCTAAAGCCTCAGGGTGAGACCTGACATCTCGGAGCCAGGGGGTTTCAGAGGAGGGAGGGGAGTGGTTTGGAGGAGGCACCAGGAAGCTGAGGGGGCTGTCCCTCCTCCAGGTCACACTGAGGGGCTGCCTGGAGTGAGAGTCCCTAGGGGATGTGTGATCAGTGTGAGGAGCGCTGGGCCAGAGGACACCTGGCAACTATGGGGAGGGGGAGGACTGAAGGGCAGGAGAGGAGACCCGGGGCTCAAGCAGTGAGCGGCCATGGCCAGGCAGGGGGAGCTGCTGCGGGGTTGAGGTGGGGACCAGAGCACTCACGGCCATGCTACCTTGTCCTGTCCCTGCAGAACCCATGGGATTTTTCTGTGCTGGTTGGGGTGCTGGGGAACCCAGGGCCTTGTGTGCGCCAGGCATGTGCTCCACCATGAAGCCCCCCACGAAGCCCATCTGATTGAACAGGCCAGACCGTCCATTGTGGTGTGAACTGAGGACACAGCTGTCCCCACAGTCCATGGAGCCAAGACTTGTCACCAGCTATAAGGAGAATGTGCCCCCAGGGCCTGCAACCCCCTGGAGGCCAGGCAAGAGGCTTCAGTGGGCCTGGGCAGAGTCCCTACTAGGGACAGACTCAGCCCCTTCCCCAGGCAGGCCTGAGGGTGGGTTTCCCAGGGTTGGCTGGGCCTCTGACAAAGTCTCCCCAGCCTGGGGCCTGGGAGGCATTTCAGGCAGGACCAGGAGTGGACCTGGCTGGTGCCCCTGGCTGAGATGCCAGGGTTGGTGGGCAGGGGCCATCCCTGCTCTGGCTCAGGGACTGTGAGACAGTGGGAACACTCTGCACGCTGAAGAGGGGCCTTGGGGACTGGGGAAGGGCTCCGAACCCCACTGCACATCCCCCAGAGTTGGCCTCCAGCCGCCTTCCCCCAGCCTGTGACCCCTGACTGTGGCCCCAGCCGGTGGCCCCTGCCTGTGGCACCCATTGTCTCCACTTGAGCCCAACATTGAGGGGGGCACCCTCCATTATTTTCTTCCCTTTGCCCCCTCTTCTAAGCTACCCTCCCAGTGTATCTGAGTCTTCCCGGTACCCACCTCCCTCCGTCCCCGCCGCTGTTACCTCTCAACAGCCTCCTCATTGTGTGTCTGTCCTTCTGTCCCCTCCCCTGTCCATGCTCCATGCAGTCAGGTTTCATGTCAGACCACGTCACTTCTTGGCTCTAAGATCCCACTGTCCACCCAGGAGACAGAGCTGGGACCCTGCCCTGTCCCAGCCGAGGCCTGGCCCACCGGACCACTGACCACCTGAGTTCTCCCATGACTGTCTCTCCTCTCTGCAGAGCAACGAAGATTTCTGAGGGGCCTGGAAATTGGCCTGGGCCATGGAAATGGCCAGTCGGTGCCCATATGCCAGGTCACAAGGGGAGGGCCGCCTACCACACCCTCTCCAGGGACGGCACTGCCCCAGGAGCCCTGCCGAGTACAGAGCAACCTGGCCAGTCCTCTTCCCCGCCTGGGCCTGCCCCTGAAGGACACGACTTGCTGGCTGGACACTTCAGGTTTCCAGCAACAAAGCAACTTGTGGTCACTGGCTGGGAGGCCCCAGGGAAAGGTGCGAGAGTCCCCTGTTCAGCAGAAGAACTTGCGTGTGGGAGGGATGGGCAGCAGCTCCCTCCCGGAAAGCCACAGGCCGCGGGCTCACCTGCCCCTCTGCATGAGGCAGGTCCCCGGAGCCACACTGGCCCCCTGCCCCAACTTCAGGCCTGCCACAGGCTTCGGTCCACTGGATGGATGCCCACGGCCAGGTCCCAGAGCCTGGCGTGACCTGGAGAGCTGGACTGGCAGGCTGGTGGGGGAGCCCCTCACCCTGGAGGACTTAGCTGTCCCTGCCCAGAGCCAGGCTCGGGCCCCGCCCCCCAGCGCCACCTGCCTGCTGCTGGCCTCTGTGAAGCGCTTGGAGCAAGAGGCCGCTGGCCTCAGGTGCAGGGTGTCCCGGAAGCCCCCTGGCCATGCACCGTGGGGGCCCCGCACCCGCTGTGACCAGGCATTCCCTGCCCGCCCCCAGCCCAGCCAGCCTGTTCACGCTTCCCAGGATGAGAAGAGACGCCCCCACGGCCTCCTAGAGACTTGGGGGGTCCAGACCCCCACAGACCCTGGAGCGCTCAGCGAGCCGGAGTCGTTCACCACCGCTCTGGGGACGTTCACAGGGAACTTCTGTGACTCTGAGCAGGAGGTCCTTCCCGCCCAGCCCCCAGGAGACAAGTGCCCCTCAGAGCCTCCATGTGGCTGGGAGGCCATGGGGATCCCCAGTCTCGCTGGAGGGACAGGCAGCTCGGAGGCCAGACTCGCTTCTTCAGCTGGGGACACCCCCCTCGGGCAGGAAGGAGGAGAGCAGCCCCTGCGGGAGCAGACCGACAGGGAGGCAGAGAGGAGGGCTTCCTGTCCCTCAGATGCCACCTCTGCGAGGAGGAGAGGCCGGCAGGTGGAGGCTGGAGGAGGCTGGGCCAGGTGGGGCTCCCAGCAGGCAGGGCCTCCCGCTCCCGGCCTGAGCGCGGTGTTGTGTCCTCTTGCTTCCCCCAGAGCGAGGCCCTTAACGGTGTGACCCTGGAGCCCCAGGCAGCCCGGTGAGGCCATGGCTGTGGTGGGTGGGAGAGGCAGGCCGGGCGATGGCAAGAGCCACAGGAGAGGAAATGTCTTCCAGGAAGCCAAAGGGTTGTTATTGGTCCCTGGTCCCCAGAGCTCTCCTGCTGGGACTTCTTGTCCAGCTGTCAGCCAGCCAGAGGGAGGTTGTCCTGCATGGCCAGGGCCAGCCCCTTGCGACTGCTGGAAAGGCCACACAGGAAGGGCCCAGATGCCGCTGCCCCTGGGGGTGGGAGGGCCAGGTCCTTCCCCAATCAGCCTGGTCTGTCCTCAGCTGGCAGCGGCTGTCCAGATGTTTCAGAGCCTGGAGGCACTTGGCCTGGAGGCGGTGGGCAGTGACCTCGGCAGTGGCTCTGAGTCGCAGGCGCCTGCTGCGAAGGGGCCTTCAGGCCTTGCGATGGGCCCTGTGGCTCCGGGAGGCACAGCTGGAGGCAGCCTGGGGGCGACACACCAAGGCCCTGCTAGCCCGGAGCTTCCGAGAGGTCAGGGGTCTCCAAGTTGGGCAGGGGGAGGTGCTGAGGTCCTGGTGTCTCCTGGGGAGGTTCGTTCAAGGCCATGACCGACACCCCCTGTCCCTTCTCTCTTGGTCCAGTGGAGATGCCTGGCTCTGCGGCAGGAGCAAGGGCACCCCAATGTCCAGTCTGTGTCCAGACCCCCTTGTCACAGCCCTTCCTTGGGAAGAGTGGCAGTGGTGGACCCTGCCCAGAGGTGCAGGTCGGCTGGAACCCCCAGGTTGGTCCGTGTGGCCCAGGCGGCTGGCACCCCCACCCTGCCCCTGCCTTGCTGTCCCCTGTTCCTCCTCCCAACAAGAGGAGGATGGAGGAGCAGGTGTGGACAGAGACCTGGGCACAAGCTGTCTTGGAGCATCACTCTGGCCCTGCAGCCTGGGAAGCAGGACCCCGGGATGCTAGGTCGGGCGACCCCCGGGTGCTGTTCATGAGGACTTTAGAAACGTCTCCCCTCTTTCTCCCTGTTTCCTCCTTTCCGTCCCTTTACTGGTGCCATTTCCGATGGTGACAGCAAGCATGCTTGATCTAAAAAGAACCCAGGGCTGGGTCTGTAGCGCCGCGGTGGAGCGCCAGCCTGGCCCTGGCTCCCAGCCCAGCGCAGGGGGAAGTTCTCCATAAAGAAAGAATAAAGCAAGGGCTGGGCTGGGCTGGGCTGGGCTGAGGGGTGGGGCGCTTGCAGAGCACGAGCGAGGCCCTGGGTTCGATTCTCGGCACTGCATATAAATAAATAAAATAAAGGTCCATCAACTACTAAAAAAAAATTTAAAAAGAAGAAGAAGAAAGCAAAAGCAGAACCCGCCGCTCCCAGACAGCTTCTGTAATCAGGAATAAATGCCTTGTCTGGGGTGGGGTGCTCGGCTCCCCCAGCTCCCAGCCCCTGCTGCCAGCTGGAGCGGACAGTGGGGACCCATGCCCTCCCTCCCCTGGGTGGTCTGTTTCTCAGTCCAGGGAGGCAGAGGCAGGAGGAGGGAGCCCGGCCTCGTCCACTGCGGCCTGGGCAGAGAGCGGATGACGGAGACGGGCGAGTCCAGGTCCTGCAGGCCTTGCAGCAACTGGCAGGTGAGGTGGGGGTCGCTGGAAAGGGAGTGTTGGGGACAGAGTGCCCCGGGGCAGGCCTGCAGGCTGTGGGTCCTGGGTGAATGAGTTGACTGAGTATTTGTTTTGGCAACTTCTCTGAAGATCTCATTTGGTCCTCACTGTGAGCTCCCTTGGGGAATTCATTGGGCCCATTTTATTCTTGGAGAACTGAGGCCCAGAGACGTGAAGTAATGAGTCTGAGGGCACACAGCAGGTGAGGCACAAACTGTCTTTTTGTGTTTCTGATGCTGATGGAGGCCAAGGCTGCAGGCCTGAAGGAAGGACTGTTCCTCACTTACTCATGGCCCCAGGGCTGGGAAGGCCCGGACATCGGCAGTCTAGATGTCAGCGGCCCCTCCTGGCCAGATCCTCCCTCGCTCACTCTCTTCCTCCTCTTCCCAGTCTCCCTCCTGCAGTACCACCTGAAGGACAGGACCAGGCAGGAGCGGGCGGTCCTGGAGGAGGCACCTGGGGCCCCACAGAGGACTCGGAGGATGGCCAGCCCCCCACAGGCCTGGCACCCAAGTGCTGCAGGTGCCTCAGTGACCTCCCAGCCGCAGAGAGCTTGGCTGCCCAGGTAGGGGACGTGGAGGAGGGTGGGGGTGGGGCACTTGCCTCTAAAGTCAACTCCTGACACTGAGAGACGGGAAGCGCTTCCAAAATGAAAACAGCCGCCACTGACCAGCAGGCCTGAGAGGAGCCAGCCCAGCCAGGGCGCTCCTGGCCCCACTGCACCCACACCCCAGCAGGACCACGGCTGCTGGGGGCAGATGGGGACTGAGCCGTCACAGGGTGTATGTGAGCACCACCAGGTTGAGGACGTTTCTTTTTGGTGGGGAGCATCTGCTCTGTTGCCCAGGCTGGTCTTGAACTCCTGGGCTCAAGCAATCCTCCTGCCTCAGCCTCCTGAATAGCTGGGACTGCAGGCGCCATCACCCCCCCAGCCTGCGGGGCATCTCGCAATACCATCCCCCACGTAAAAACAGGAGCAATGACCCCATCACTAACAAACCCTGGTGGGTGCCGGGCTCCCACGCTCAGTTTGAAGTCGACACACGTTGTGTGCCTCTGATCTGGGGAACGGCTGCGCTGTTGCAGTCGTTTGAATCTGTGATTCCACCGTGGGGACTTCCCTGAGAACTTTTAACACAGGAAGTGACCTAAACCGGGGTCCAGCAGGGCTGTGAAGGTGGAAAGGAGAGAGCAGGGCCTTGGCCAGGCAAAGGGAAGCGAGTGCGCAGAGCCTCCCAGGCGCGGAGGCTCCGGAGGCTCCAGAACAGCGCCTCCTCTCGCCCGGCCTTGGCGGGTGGGACCTGGGGGTGTGGAGAAGAGGTTGGAAAGGCCTGTGGGGCAGGTCACAGGAAGAAATTGACATTTTACCCTAAGGGCAAGGTGGTGGCCACTGGAGGGAGAGTCAGGTGGTGCCGTGGAGGCTGGAGAACTGACTGGAGCGGCCGGAAGCAGCCACTTGGGCTCCCAGAGGTGACAGTGCAGTGGCTGAGCAGGGCAGGCTCCGGTCCTCACAGCAGTTGTGCAGGGACAGTGGGCAGGTGGCCAGAGAGCCAAAGAAAGGGCTGGAGATAGCGGGAGCTGCGAGTTCCTGGGAGAGCTCACAGGAGGTGTGCGGCTGCCCCGCCTCCAGCCCCACCTTGCTTGCCTGAGCAGCGCCTCCTCTCCCTGGGCCACCTCCTGTCCAGTGGTGGCTGAGTGAATGACACCTTTCTGTTCCAGTCTGTCCCAGGAGGTGTTTGTACCTCAGGCCACAGCGGCAGTGACGTGGCCACCCTGAGCGTGCTTGCTGGCTGGCCTGACCAGCACCCAGGGAGCTGTCCCTGTGCACGAGCAAGGAAGCGGCTTCCGCAGATGACCCAACTCACCTGGCTCCCAGGGTGCCTCAGAGGAGCCAGCGTCCTTCAAGATGGCCTGGTCCCTGGGTCTGGACTTCCCCGCCCAGGCCTGCCCTGGCCGTCCCCTCAGTGTGGCTGGGTGTTTGGGGAACAGAAAGGGGCATTCAGGGACACGGTGTTTAATTGCCCCCCTTTTCTTTTGGG
Source organism: Callospermophilus lateralis (assembly GCF_048772815.1). Taxonomy (NCBI): domain Eukaryota; kingdom Metazoa; phylum Chordata; class Mammalia; order Rodentia; family Sciuridae; genus Callospermophilus; species Callospermophilus lateralis. Next base: position 136,114,349 of record NC_135311.1, on the reverse strand, counting down.
ATAACTCAAGTCCTGTTTTATAGATGAGAAAGTGGAAGCTCGGGGGGGCCAAAGTGCTGGCCCTCCACCCCCCACACTCAGGGGCGTGTCTCTGTGGGGCAGGGGCTGACCACTGTTTTGGCTCTTCTAGGTGCTCGGGGGCCTGGCAACAGCTGGCACCAAGAGGAGCCCAGGTCCAGAACCACCCGGCTGACCACAGGCTGGAGACCCTGAGAGTGTGCCTGGGACGGTGGGTGCAGATGAAGCAACTCCGAGCCTCAGAGGGCACCAAGGTGACCCGGCTGTCCCTCTGCCTGAAGAAGGCCGGTGAGCGAGTGACGGACAAGAGCAAGGGTCCCCTGGCCACTCTGTCACTCCATCTCCCTCTCTGTGGGCCCCAGTGGGATGTGTGAACTCTTACGACGGGAGGTGGTAGAAGTGGGGGCTTCTGGGGGCGCAACCTGCTGGCCTGGGGGTGCTCTGGGTGGGAGTGTCCCCAGCGTGGGCCACATTCCTGGTCCCCTACATGAGCTGAGCTGGTGTGAGAGGGACTTTCTCCCACTTCCTCCCACAACTCACTCAGTGCTGGGCTGTCCCAAGTCCTGCCTGGAAGGGACTGTGCCTGGTGTCAGGAAGCTCCTGGCCTTGGAGGTGCCCTGGAAGGGAGGACAGGGAGGCAGTGGGAGGGCCATGCCCCTGAGGGAGAGGCCCTGGGCCCTGAGGCAGAGGGGGAGGGACTCACCCAGCTCCCTGCCTCTCAGGTAGCTCAGGCCTTGGAGCCACCACAGCCAGCAGCCTTCAGATAATGGCCCAGGCCCAGGGGCCACCCCAGGGGCCAGGCCAGGGCTCCCTCCAGGAGGCCTGCCGGAGACTGACCCTGACCCAGGCACTGCGGCTGTGGAGGACACGGCTCTGTCAGCACCAGCAGGCTACGTAGGTGCCCAGGAGCGTGGCCTAAGGTTGGCCTGGGTACAGGGTGGGCACAGGAGCACAGGGTGGGCACAGGAGCGCAGTGTCCCACAGGCCACATGGCTCCTCCCTGTGGCCCCATCAAGGGGTGGGCACAGGGGGTCCTAGGCCCTGGGAGGTGGCCAGGTGACCCTGAGCAGGGAGCTGCCAGGGTGGTGGAGATGCCTTCCCAAGTCAGCAGGTGCCAGGGTTCAGGTCCCAGACTGACATTTGAGAGTGAGGGGAAGGTGATCAGGCGGGACCGTGCTGCCCGCAGGGATGTCGGAGAAGATAAACCCGGAACTGCAGGATCAAGAATTCCCTCCTGGGCCTGGGGGTGCAGCTCAGCTGGAGAGCTCTCTCCTAGCCTATGCAAGGCCCTGGGCTATATGCCCAGTTTAACTGGGCACAGTGGCACCTGCCCATGATCCCAACTATTCAGGAAGTTGAGGCAAGAGAATCATGAACTGGGCAATTTTAGAGACCCCATCTCAAAAAAAAAAAAAAATCTTTTCTTGAAAGCCACACCTGGTATCAATCATCCCCCCATACACTTGGCCCATTTGGACCCTCAGTCTTCTTTTTTTTTTTTTTTTTTTGGTGCTAGGGATGAAATGGAAATGGGGAAAATCATGCTAGTGAAACAAGTCAGAGTCAAAATCAAGGTGGAATGTTTTCTCTCCTGCAAAAACTAGAGCAAAACAAAGGGAAGAGGTGGGGGAGGGATGAGGTTTCATAAAGCTCCAGAAAAGATCAGAGGAGAGGAACTGGAGTGGGGGAGGGAGGGAGGGAGGGAGGAGATAAATGGAATGAATTTGACAAAATCATGTTATATTCATATAAAAAGGTACCACGGGGAATTCCATCTTTATGTGTGTACAGAAGATAGAGAGGGAGTCTAGCCTAGTGGAGAAGGGGGTAGGGGGAGGTGGGAGGAAAAGGGGAGATGGAGATTGAAATCAAATGATTTGGTCAAAATAAGCCCAAACGTATAATTATAGTGCCCCAATTGAAAAATCCACTTTTGGTGTGTGTGGTGCTGGAGACGGAGCTGGGCAGGGCATGCTGGGCCGTGCTCTCCTCCTGGGCTGCACCTGCCTCCCTGAGTCTGTCTCAGTGCCTCCCTGGGACTCAGTCTTCATGACTCTCAGAATGTCACCTCCCTCCCCACGGCTGGCCATCGGGCCATCTTCTGGCCTTCGGCATCCGGTGCTGCCCTGCTGCCTGCAGTGTGTCTCAGGCCTGCTGTTCTCGCAGCTGGGAAATGACCCCCGGCCTTGGTTTTCCTGTCTCTGGGGCCAGGCGCGGGCAGACATCCTGTGGCCGTGGGCGGCTCTGGAGTCGGGTCACTGGGCCTGGGGCCTAGCTCACCCCTGACCAGTGCCACGATCCCCACCCTCCCCTGGGAGTCTTTGATGCAAGCAGAGTGCCAGAGGAGATGTGGAAAGGTCTGGAAACCTGGCCATTAGGTGGATGTCGGGGTGGGACCCACTGGGCACTGCTGTTTCTTGAAGCCCCTAAAGACCCCAGCGTGCGGCCAGGTTGGAGGCTGGGGCAGGGCCTAGCCCTGTGTCTGCCCACGCTGAGTCCCCTTCCTGCCAGCCTCTCTGCAGCCGGGACGTCACCCTGCTCTGGCCAGAGAGGAGGCCGGGCCACTGACCCTGCCACCTCTTCTGCAGCTCCTTCTCTCAGGGCCTGCGGGAGAGGACCCGGTGGCACATCCTGAGCTGGTGGCGCTTAAGGGCATGGGCTCAAGGCACCCTGTCAGGCAGCATTGAGACCACTTTGGCCCTGGGGCCATGGGGCAGTGGCCCGAGAGCAGAGGCCTGGCTGGGCTGTAGTGCCCCCCCAGGTTCCCTGGAGCAGGTGAGGGCAGGGTGGGGGATGGGCAAGGGGAGGAGTGGGGGGAGGGGCACCCAGGACTCAGTGCCTGGGTCCCTCCCCAGGCTCCCAGGACCCCTGTCCTCCTGGAGCCTCTCCGGGTGAGCTTCCTGTGGGCAGCTGGGCGGCGACGGCAGAGGCAAAGCCTTCTGCTCTGGTGGGCACGGGCCCAGCAGTCCCGGGGCGCAGCGAGGTGGTGCCAGCGCAGCCTGCAGAGGCGGTAGGGCCCCTCCCCCCATCAGGGCTGTGCTGCCCACCATGCGGGAGACTCGCTGTTCCCTGGCCCTTCTCCCCACAGTCCTGGGCCTCACGGCAGCCTTCCCTTGGGGCCTCTCTCATGTCCCGTCAGCTTGGCCCCTGATTCAGGTCCTCCCATGCCCGCCCTCCTGCCCTGCCTCCCGAGAGGGTGGGCACTCTGCAGGGTCCTCGTGTCTCTCAGAAGTCACAGCTGAGGCGCATTCATCCATCCATTCATAGCACAGTGCCCAGGAGTGTCTGCCTGGGGCATAGCCCAGACTTGCACCTCATGGGCTGCGTGACCTGAGAGAGTGGCTGAAACGCTCCGTAAGATGGGGCGGTGGTAGTGCCCACTCCAGTGGGCGCGTCCATCCCGGGCACAGGAGGGCGCTCGGGCCACAGCTGTGTTTGATTCTGCCTGAGCTTGGGACTTGGGACTGAGGGTGGGGCCCTTCCTATCGCTATCCCCTGCCACATGACCCCCTCCAGTCCCCAGCAGCTCACCCACCCCTTGATGGAAGCAGGGAGAGTCACCCAAGCCCTCCCTGATGCTGAAGGGAGGAGAGAGGGGACTCCTGGCCCAGGGTGGCAGTAACAGTGACTGTCCCTGGGGTGGACATGCCCCTTCCCAGTATCCTCCTCAGTTGGAGCCACTGGACCACAGCCCAAGGTGCCCGGAGGGAGTTGGCTGCCCACCGGGCCTGGGAGCGGAGCTGCAGGACTGCACTGGGGCTGTGGCGGCAGCGGCTGGCGCAGTGGCAGAAGGCCGAGCAGCGGAACCAGGAGCGGGGCCGGGGATTGGCACAGGAGGCGCTGCGCTGCTGGCACTCCTGCCGGCAGAGTGAGTCGGGCGTGGGCCTGGGTCATCAGTGAGGCCCAGGGTTCCACACCTGCGGCAGGGCACACCCAGGACAGACCAGGTGGTGGAGCAGGATGGGGGTTGGGACTCTAGTCATGGCGGGGGCCCTGCCTTCCCTCCCCTGGCTGGAGGGACCTTGACAGAGCCATTCGGCCTCTGAGCCTCAGCTTACTCATCTGTAAAGGGGTATGATGCAGCACTCAGCTCATGGGGTGATCGTGGTGACCTAGGGACCCCCCCCACAGCTCAGCCCACAGCCCAGTTCCTACCCGGTTCCACTGTGATCACCTTCATCTTCCTCCCTGTCACCCCAGCCTGGCCTCCCAGAGTCACTGGTGGGAGCTCCCAGGCGGCGGTTCCCCAATGGGGTGGGTGGGTGGCTCAGCAGTGGAGGCAGGGGGGTTGTCTGCACATGCCAGGGGAGGGGGTGGGACGGGGGTGTGGCCAGGGAAGGAAGGGCGTGGTCCCAAGACAGACTGGCTCCTTGGAGGGAGGGGCTTTTTCCTCTGCCCTGTCTGAGCCCAGCCATCTTCAGGGCTGCTAGAGCCTCTGTGATCCCCGCTGTGTAACAAATGACCCCAGAACTAGTTTTTAGTAAGTGTTTAGTGGCAGGGACGGAGCACAGGGCCTCAGGCGTGCCAGGCAAGTGCTGTACCCCGGCTGCGCCCCGCCCTATTGACCAGTCATGAGCCACAGACACTTAGTATCTCAGTGTCCATGTGCTGGGTCCAGGGTGGCTTGGCCAGGCACCGAGGCTGCAGTGCCATCTGAAGGTGGGCCTCTCAGCAGGGTCCCTGCATGAGTGGCAGCTGCCCCCACCCTGCAGGTGAGTGATCTAAGAGGCAGTGAGGGTGCCCGCCAGAAGCTGGTCATTTATGACCTGGTCAGCACCCCTGTACCTCTGCTGAATGCTATTGGTTGGAAGCAGGTCAGTTAGTCCAGCCTGCACTTCAGGTGTGGGAGGGGGCATTGCACAGGACATGGACAGCAGGAGGGATCTTGGGGCTGACTTATATGAATAGGCTGATGGGCAGAGAAGCGCCTGATCTGTCTCTCTGGAGACAGCTGCTTCTCCAGCCCAATTCCTGCCCATCCGGAATGCTGACCAACGTTTGATGCAGGACCTCCTTGGTTTTAAAGAAAACTAGAAATCTGGATTTAAAATCTGAATTCTAACAATGCCTGAACATTGTCAAAAACTTTTTTGGAAAGGCAGGGGCTGGGGGCGCAGCTCAGTGGCCGAGTGTGTGCTTAGTGAGGTGCCGCTCCGGGTTCCATTCCCAGTACTGGAATTAAGACCAGAACCACCCAACGGCTCCCTGAGTCGGGTTGGCCTAGTGACCAGAGAATGGTCAGCTACCGCAGAAGCGCTCTAACCCAGTCAGTCTGGGTGGCCGCCTCGGCTCCCATGTGGGTGGAGGGCAGAGGGCTGGGCCGGGGAGGGGCCGGATGAGCTCAGTGGCACTGCAGCCTCTCTCTGTCCCAGGGCAGCAGGTCCTGCATGAGAAGTACCAGAGGTGGGTGCAGGGCCACCTCCGGGGCCTGCGGAGGGCCATGTTCCAGGGCTGGTGGCAGGCAGCGGCTCGAAGGAGGCACAAGCAGAGGTGGGTGGGCCTGGGGCGGGGACGCTGCTCATCCTACCCCAGGGGAAGCAGGGATCGAGCTGGGGGCTGGGAAGCTCAGGTGGCCCAGGCTGGAGAATGAAGAGGGCACCCCGGACACGAGGCTGCGACCACCAACCTCTTGTTTTGTGTTTGGGGGGGTGGCAAGCCCCTGCACTCCTCACGGCCCAACACACCCAGCAGTCCACTGGGCCAGGTTGGTGCTGAGGTTTCAGAGGTGCCATTGAATGGAAGATGAATGCCTTGGACGTCCACCATAAGGGGGGCAGGGTGGGCAGCCGCAGCCCTGATCAAACCCACGATTGCCAGAGAGGGAGACCATGATTTTTTTCTTTTCGGTGCTGGGCATGGAACAAAAGACCTCACAAAAATTGTAAAAAGAAACGTTTTGGGGGACTCGATACCCTGAAATTAAGCCACGAGGACAATGTCTCCTCCCCTGTTCAGCCCTGATTTGCAGTCGTCTCCAGGGTCCCAGTGGGCGACTGCTGTCTCTGCTCTCACCTCTGAGCAGCCTGGGCTGGCTCTTGGACCCTTGGAGTCGGGGATCATCTTTCCCCTTCCTCTTGCCAGCTGCCGGGGCAGGCGAGGGCAAGCTGACAGTGGCCACGAACCCACACTGCTGGGTCAGCCCCCTCCCAGGGTGGCATCTGCCCCCCAAGGCCAAGATTCAAAGATGGGGTCCATGTGCATCGAGGTCCTTGAAGGAAAGCAGTGCTTTCTCTGCTGTTTGTTAGCCAAGACGTTTTTAAGGCACAGGGCTATGTACGCCAAGTCGTGTGAACCTATGTGACATTGTGGGTGACGAGCAGGTGTCATTTTAAGTAAATGTGACTTGACGCTGGGCCCCTCTCCACTCCTGTTCTGCAGTTGCCTCTAGGCCTGGCACTGGGGTGAGCCTGTGAGAGGCAAGGGTGGCCTGGGCTTAGAGTCCAGCTAGACAAGAAGGGCAGTGGGGCCTCATTTGCCACCTGGCAGGAGGCCCGGAGTGGCCGCCTGGGCACAGGAGCAGCAAGTTGCCTAGGCCTGCACCGTTGCTGGAGAGGCCATATGGAGCAAGGCTGGCACAGGCAGCCGAGGGCCCAGGCCCAGCAAGCCTCGGTGGCATGGCAAGTGACCTTGGATGGTGCTGTGAGGCCCAGCAGCAGATAGAAGTGAGAGCACAGGCCCAGGGGGCTCTGGGCAGGACCCTGTGGGTACACAGGTCCACACAGCCTGGGCCTGGAAGCTGAGTGCCTGACGAGTGCCTGGGTGTGGTGCAGCCCGAGGGCAGCCCCCAGCAGCAAGCTCCGGCTCAGGCCGGGAGCTTGTTTTTCCCAGCAGCAAGGCATATTGGGCAGGAGTGGGGTGCAGGAGAATGATGGGGAGAGGCCATCTTGGCCACCACAGGGCCAAGCCCAGGGGCAAAAGCACAGGTCTGCCACTCTAGCAGGGGGACCTTCCTTGGGGAAGTGCCTGACAGTTCCTGCAGCCTGGCCAGAGTGCAGGCGCTCAGCATGGGCCAGATGCAGCAGAGGAGAGCTGACAGGACCGTCCTCTCTGCCACATAAACAGGAAGCTAGTCCCTCTTCAGGGCCCTCTCCACACTCATTTTAACCCAATTCGTCACAAAAGGCGTGGGGGGGACACGGGCCCAGGCCCTTCCCAGAGGACACTGGGGAGGGCTCCTGCCCCACCTGCCTTAGAATGCTGGCCCTGGGGCCTCTGGTATAGCCCCCCTCTTTCTCCTCCAGGGTCCTAAAGGCCTGGGCTCAGTCAGCGGCCCAGGGCCACGTCCAGCAAGCTGCCGTCACCCAGCTTCAACAGGCTGGGCTCAGGCACCTCCTTTGGACCCACTGGGCCCAGTGGCAGACAGCGTTGCTCAGAGTGCGGCTGAAACCATGGACCCGGGCCCAGAGAATGGACCTTGAGCACTGGCCCAGGCTGGCCAGCAGAGGGTGCCTCATGCTGATGGACACTCCGGCCCCTTGGAAGCAGGTCGGGTGGGGTGCAGGCAGGGTGGGAGGTGTAGAAGTGACCCTCTGACCACTGATTTTAGAATCACCAGTCCATGGTGACAGCTGGCTAGATGCTCCTCTAAAGGCCCAACACCCTCATGGACAGCTCTCCTACCTGGTCCCTAGGTGCCCTCCAGGCTCAGGGTGGCAGGCAACTCAGGGTCCCCCTGCAGACATTCACTGAGCACCTCTGGATCTGCTCAGTGCAGACCTGGTTATAGAGTCGAACCTGCTGGGGTCTCCGTCTGTCAGGGAGGCGGACACTTAAATTATGTATCATGTGCAGCTTAGGATCAAGGAGGTACATGGGGACAATAGTAATTAAGTTTTTTTATTGGAAAAAATAAATATGCCCGTTACAGAAAAACTGGAAAACACAGTAAAAAAAAATTCTGTCCTAATTTTTACCACCCGAAGGTAACTGTCAGTTTTCTCCAGACCAGAAGCCGTTAGTTCTGACACAGCAAATGGTGATAAAAGGCTGATGGCCTAGCAGGAGGGCAGGGGCCACTACAAAACACAAAATGTGACACTGCATAGCAGTCTGGGGACATGTCCTTGAGGGACATAGCCCAGATATACTGGTAGGTCAACTGGTGTTTCTGAAGATCTCTGGCCATCACCAGGAGTCAAAATTCCAGGAAGAACATGACCAATTTTAGAGATTCTAAGAAAAACATTAAAGTGTTTTTTGCTTTTTTTAAATATTTATTTTTTAGTTGTAGTTGGACACAGTAACTTATTTATTTTTATGTGGTGCTGAGGATCGAACCCAGGGCCTTGCATGTGCTAGGTGAGTGCTCTACCACTGAGCCACAACCCCAACCCTAACCCGGTGTTTTTTGCTTTTTAAAATGTAATTGAGGGGACTGGGGTTGTGGCTCAGTGGCAGAGCGCTTGCCTAGCATGTGTGAGGCCCTGGGTTCGATCCTCAGCACCACGTAAAAATAAATAAAACAAAGGCATTCTATCCATCTACAACTACAAAATATATATTTTTAAATGTAATTGCGACTGGCTTTGGTAGTTTGCACACGAGACTACAGCAATAGCAGATCTGGCGTCTCAGGGTATTTCTGGATGTGTTACAGGACAAATTTTTATTCAGAGTATTTATACCTTCACTGCTTTTCTGTCAGCAAGGTAAGACCTCCCATCACTGACGGAGAAACTTGGGCTTAGAGAACAAAGTAGAAGCTAGGTGCAGTGGCGCATGCCTGTGATCCCATTATTTCAGGAGGCTGAGGCAGGAGGAACACAAGTAGGCCAGAGTTAGCAACTAAGAGAGGCCCTAAATAACTTAGTGAGAACCTGTCTCAGATAAAGAATATAAAGGACTGGAATGTGGTTCAGTGATTAAGCACCCCTGGGTTCAATCCCTGATAGCAAAAAAAAAAAAAAAGAAAGAAAAATGAAGAACAAAGTCAATGCTGGCAGACTCGGCACCAGGCGCTCCATCCCAGTCCCTCCCTTCCCCCTCCCCCTTGGGAGCACACACAGGCGCAGCCCTTGCCCCATGACACACGCAGCGGTGAGCCACCTTGTGTGGTGCAGTCCTGTGGAGCCCCTGGTCTGTCTGCTGTATCACCTGGGGCTCGGGGCTGGACCACTGCAGACAAGTGGCTCCCCTTGGCACCTTCGGGGCTGGGCCTGGCACGGGGACTCACCAAGAGGTAGCTATTACTGGCCCACCCTCTGCTAGGATGTGTTTGGCCAAGTGGGAGGCTGGGCAGAGGGAGAGGCAGCAGCCTGTCCCGACAGCCACTCTGCTCTTGGGAAACTTATCTCCTCCAGGGGCCTCGGGGCTTATGGGAGAATGTGAGGTGAGTGATCCATTTGTAAACATGCGAGAGGCCCTGGCCCTAATGCTGAGGGCAGGGACTCCCACCTGGTCAGCTGCCCCAAGAGCTCAAAGCCCCCAGGATTCAGGTTTTCCTCTCTGGCTGCTCCTGTAGACCCACAGCTGCTGGACATGGGCCACAGGGCCTGTGCTGCCCTGGCCAACATGGGAGCACAGCCACGGTGCAGAGAGGACACAGAAAGAAACCACCTGGGCTCAGAGTAAGAAGATCCTGCCCCTGGGTGGTCACCAGTCCTCAGGGACCTGGAAATGACCTCCTTGGCCAATCCCTCTTGTGTTTTCCCACTCACTTCCTCTTCCCAAATGTCTCGGCCAGTTTGAGAAAACAATCCCCTTGTCCTGCCTCACCCCTGTTCTTTCCCTGACCCTGGAGACATGGGGTAGGAGGGCCGTGCTCACTCAGCGCCTGCTGGCCCTCTGCAGTACTCTCCACTTGCAGGTGGCACAGAGGGAGCACCTACCAGTCTGAGCCAGTGTCTTCTCTGCCCAACTTCCTTTTCCAGGTGACAGAGTGCATCCCCTCTGCCCCACCTCCCGGTTCTGGTTGCAGTGGCCTGGACAAAGCAGCTGGGCCTCTAGATGGCTGCCTTTGGGACTGAGAGGTGGGGGGCTCAGAGCCCTCCAAAGCCAAGGGAAGGCCCCTCCCAGGAGGCTGGGGTATGAACAGCTGTGCACGTGGGCAAGGGTGGGAGAAGGGGCCAGCCTGCACCCCGGCTCAGCTAGGCACTCTGGCCAGTGCTCATTCCTGTAGGATTCCGGAAGAGCAGCCCCAGTCCCATGGCTCTGCACTCTTCCATGGTCATGGAGAGGTCCGGATGCTCCTGGTCATAAGGAGGAAGTACCTGCAGTGCTGGCGCCTAAAGGCTCGGCTTCACAAGTTCCAGGCTTCCCGGAATGCCAGGAGCTTGGCAGTGATTTGGAGGAGCTGGGCAGATGCTCGAAGGGGGCAGCAGCTGTCTCAGGCCCTGGTGAGTGGTTGGCCCCCCTCCCCCGGCCCCACCTCACACTGTAGGCTCCTCCTGGGCCCTGGGGCACACCTCTCTGCCCACCCCGCCCTTAGCTAAGCCTAGAAGCAATGCCCCCCAGGGCTGGGCTCTGGACCCTCAGAGTTTGAAAGCATGGGACTTGGGACAAGGAAGCTGCAGTTACTAACGGGCCTAAGATGACAGCCCTTGGCACATGCCTTTCACTGGGGTGTGGGAGTTGGAGGGAGGTAGAGGGCGGGGCTTCCCGGTTACCTCTCCCCACAGCTCAGGCAGTGGCACCTGGGACAGGCCTGGAGGATATGGCGGCGGAGGGTCCTGCAGCTGCAGGTAGCTGTGAGGCTACAGCAGCAAGAAGGTGGCTGGGTCCTCTCCCAGGTACCAGCCAGGGCCACTTCACTTCACCCAGCCAGCCCTCCCCAAACCAGTACCAGTTCTGGTCATGGCTGGGCTGAGGGTCTTCCCTACTTGCCATGCCTGGGGGCCCCTTCATTTGCAGGAGAGAGGGGTGGGGTTGAGTGTAGAACATACAGCCCAGAGGCTAGAGCCCGAGATTTGACTAGTGGCCACAAGCTCAGCTGTGTTGAGGTCATTCACTTGGGAACAGTGAGGCTTGGCCTGTGGCACTCTGGCCGCTCCTATCAGCCCCTCGGGTCTGGGTTTGGGGCACCCGCCTCCTCACTTGCTGCTGTCTGAGGGCTTCCAGGTCATTGTCCAGTCTATTCTGAGCCTGTGCATTTGGCCTGGGGCAGGATGGGCTGGCTGCCTGAGGTAGATGCAGGGGACATTGATGGGGACAGAAAGAGCCAGTACAGGTGTCACTCTGGCAGGCATAGCACAGGCCCCAGAGGGAGTCTGAGACAAATAGTCCTTCCTCTACTCTGATTACAGGCCTTTGAGAAGTGGCATCAGTGCTTGGTGGTCAGACGCCAAAGGAGGGGCGCCACCAGCAGCCTGAGTCCCCTGACAGGCCAGGCACCAGGGCCTTGAGAGCATGCTGGAAGCTGCCCAGTCCCTGGTGTGGCGGGCTTGGACCAGAACAGGGGTCCAACCTGCTGCGAGGCATTCCCACAGAATAAAAAGCAGAGGAGAGCCCGGCCTTCCCAGGGAGGGGCAGTGCCCCCCACACCCGGAATGTCGACAGCTCAGGGAGCTCTGAAGTACAATAAAGGCCTCCGCGGTCTCCCATGCTTCTCTTGCTCAGTCTTTCTAAAAGGCTGTCCCCCCTCATTCCCGTCAGCTGGGCTGAGCAGGAAGGGGAAGCCCCTCCTCTGCCCTTAGCTGCTCTGCAGACACCACCACCTAGGTGCAGGGATCCCCCTACTGAGCCTGGAAGCCCAGGATGGTGGGGGGCAGTCCATCTGCGCCTGCCAGTCACTGCCCCAGGGAATGTGGCCTCAGGGCTGGCTGCTGGGCAGGAGTGCCAGAGTGGCTTCTGGGCCAGGGTGAGCAGAGGGCGGGCAGCTGGCAGGAGAAACACTTGCCTAAAAATAAGCCAGGGAGACTGTGGCCTGCTTGGGCGTCTCATCTTTGCCTCTGACAGTGGGACAGGAGAGAAGGCAACGGGCCCAGAAAGCACAAGGGTTAGGACAGACTTGAACCCTTCAAGGGCACTGTTTCTCCTCAAGCCCTCAGAACACAGACGAGGGTTTCAGACAGTAGGAGGTCAAGAGCAGCAGTGCCTGGTCGTCAGGGGTCGGCCAAGGCTGTCCAGGGCCTGGCGTGGCCTGCCATGTTCGAGGTCTTCCCCTATAATCACAGGTGGGGCTGCTGCCAGCATCTAGAGGTGCAAGGGTTCAGCCCCTTCACTTAGCCAAGTGTCCTCAATGCCACAGTGCCTGTCACCCGTGGTCTCTCTGCCCATCTTACACAGGCCCAAGTACAAGTTCACTGGCATCCCAGCCGGATCCACAGGCTCCCCTAGTGTGAGGGCTCAGATGCAACCACCAGTCTCCCCCTTCCTCAGGGAGGTGGTGTGCACCCACCGTGCTCCCCTGCAGGGTGGCAGTGTTCTCACCAGAGAGACTGACCCCAACCCTGGCTAGACCAGGGAGCACCAGGCTCCCCTGTGCCACAGCCTCAGGTCCAGCCAGAGCCTGGAAGCCTCACATCAGCCTAGTCACCATCATCAGCGGGGTGAAGAGGCCCAGGCTTTGGATAAAGGAGAGCCAGGATGCGGCGGGGGGATGGCTGGATACCAGTGGCCAAGCCATGGCTGTCAGGACGCAAGGTCATAGACCTTCTGACTCCCTCTCACTCTGCGCAGGCCTGTTGAGCAGCTCGAATGTGTCTTCTACCACCTGCCACAGGCAGTTGTCCAGCGGGAACTCATTGTCCACCAGGTTGACCAGGAAGTAGTTGTCGTGGATGTACTGGATGATCATGCGGGATGGGGACTCCTCGTCATATAGCTTGCCCCACCTCTCGATCCATAGGGCGAAGGCCTCATCCTACACACACACATGTGGGTTCACACACACACGTACACGCACACACAGGCAAGGTCAACAGGGCTGCCCTCGGGTCAGGGACCCCTGAGCAGCACTCCAAGGGAGGGCTTCTGCCCTTCCGAACATATCCAGGAGCAGAATAAGGCCCCTCCCAACATCCTTCCCGCCTGGCTCAGAAGTAAACACATGTGAGCATGTGGCCTTAAAGGCCAAGTCTGCTGGCCTTGGGGGTGTGGCCTTCAGCCTCTCATCTGGGATAGGGCATACACCTGCCCAGGGTCCTCAAGAAGGGCAAGGCAGGCCCGCCCCCGCCCCTCACTCCTTTACCTTCCAGAACATGAAGCTGACAGGATCCACCACCGTAGGCTGGATGATCTCCCGCCCAGGGAAGATGCCCCATGTGACGGCGTTGGGCCGAAGTTCAGGGGCGTTGGTGACATTCTCACCCTGAAGGGGCACTGAGTCAGGGAGGCAGGTCTGGGCATCTGCTGCCCTTTACTGCGCGAGGCTTTCGAGCTCCTGGGACTGCTCTGGGCTTAGCACCCCACTGCGCCTCCACCTGCTCCTCCTGCCTGCAGCTGACTGGCACTGATGTCCCTGCCAACCCGAAACCCAGAGTTTCCTGGGCAGTTTCCTCTCCTCGCTGCTTCAGGCAGCCTCTGTGCCCAGCTGCCTGACCGCTCGCGCTGTCTGCTGCCTCTGAATGCCACACGGTCTGTTTCCCACCTGGGACCACCACAGAGGCCTTGGTAAGCACCCCTGGCTCTGGCCTCATGCCTGTTAGCAACACAGCTGTCCACTGTGACCTGTCTGAAGTGGTAGCCAAGCCACTCCACCACTGGAGGAAGACCCCCACCTGCCTCTAGGGAACCCCAGATTCCAGGCAGGACCCCTGGGATTACTTGACTCTGCTGCACCTCCTTGCCCTGTGCCCAGCGTCTCCCAAGATGGTGCAGCTTGACCTCTGACATTCTCTGCGCTTTCCCTGGACACTTACTCCCTGTTGGCCAAGTCCTCTGTCTTGAAAGACCTGGGCCACAGACCTCTCCCGGACTCCTTCCCTGGCCTCCTAGCTCTGACGTCCTCCTCTGCCCTCAGCCTCCTACAGAGCTTCACTCTCTCCCTTGCACTGAGTTGTCATCACCATGTGTCTGTCTCCCTCCCAGGATGGGCGCCCTGCGCCAAGGTCTGCCTGTGTCTTGTCCTGTGCAGGGTGCCTGGCCACGCTAGTGATGCGCACTGCTCCAGGCGGGTAGATGGGCAGGCCTACCTTCACGTCCACGATATGGTAGTGGACCCGGAGCTCGTACTTCTTCAGCACCTGCAGAAGGGCCTCCACGGTCTCTCGGGAAGTGAAGAACTCCAGGTAGGCCTGTGGGAGGTGGGCGCCCATCATGCAAACCCTCTCTCGCCAGGCACCCTTGGCCGGTGCTGGTAGGCATGCTCCGTGTCTCCAGCCTGCCCTGCCCATCTGAAGAGGGGCCCTACAACATGTGCACAAGACACTGAGGGCATCAGGGCTGGAGGTGGCCCCGTAACTGTGAAATGCAGAGCTGGTAAAGCCGGAGGTGGAGGGGATTAGCACACGAGGCTTCAGTTGGGGCAGATCCAGGGTCATCTGCCACCTGTCCAGCCACTGGGGAGAAGCATATCTGGAGATGAACAGAGGTTTACCCACTACCAAGCTAAGGGGTGGCAGAGGCCTGATCCATCCCGCCCTTCCCAGTCACTGAGGTAAAAAGTTCGTAACACTGTCAGGTGGGCACTTCACCCCAAGGAGCTAGTTAGTGTGGGGGAAGTTGGCTGCCTACACTGACAGCGAACAGCAGAGCTGGTGCCCAGGGCCAGGGCCAGGGCCCATGAGCTGCAGCTCAGAATGCAGTTTAATTCCAACGGCTGCCCACCCGGCCTCGGGGCAGCAGCTCCCTGTGAGTGGCCACTCCCATGCTTCTTCCAGGGGCGGAGCCTTTCAGTGCTTATCGTGTTCTGACCCAAAACATGAAATACATCCCATTACAGAAGACAGAAGTGAAGACTGAGAGGCCAGGGGTCCGGCTGCCCAGGGATGGCTGATTGGAAGTGTCAGCACCTGGCCACTCTGTCCACTGTCTTTCAAAAGGAAAGGCCCAGGAGAGAAAGACCAGAGCTGTGCCCAACCTCCGGAGAACCTGGGGGTGCTGGCCAGAGTGGGGCAGCCTGGGCATCTCCACCATACCTTTTGGAAGACATAGCCCCCGCTGGGGCCCCAGCCCACGACGGGGTCAGAGGATGGCCTCCCGTTGATGTTGGGCTGGGAGTTGATGGTGAGGACGCCCCGCTGGTTCACGCGCAGCAGCTCCTCCCTCATCAGGCTGGTCTCAGCGGCCAGGGGCTCGTCGTTCCAGGGCAGGCAGGTCACCTGGCAGGGAGGGTGAGCTGGGCTGGCAGCCCCCTCCCCAACTTGCCCTCCTCCACCTGCTGAGGCTCCTGGTCCACCATGTGGACAGGGGCTGGCGTAGGTCAGAGCACTCCAAGTCCATGATCTGGCCTACGGCCGGGGACAGGGCCCCCCCACCTCTGTTAACCTTGTGGCCGTGCCGGTTTGGCTCCCCCGAGAGGTAGTGTGCGAAGACCTCGAAGACGCTTTCCTCGCTGCACAGCTCCTCCCCCCACATCTTCAGCAGCTCCTCCCGGGGGGACTTGCTTTTCAGGTAGAAGAGGTAGTAGTCCCTCAGCTCCCCGAAGGCTGGCGAGGAGGAGTTGCCCCTGGCAGGGAGGTGCCCCAAGGTCAAGGGAGGTGCCCCTCTGCCCTGGGCTCCTGGCAGGGAAGGTGCCACACGTGCCCAGGAGGACACTCCTGTGAGTCCTGCCCGGCTCCTCCCGGGCACAGGATCTCCCGCAGGAGCGTCTGCAGGGGCTCACCAGCGGCCATTGGGAAACTCATCCCAGTCCTGGGTGCGGTAGATGTAGCTCTTTGGTCTGGAAGCCCAAAAGATGGGACGCACATCTTCTTCCCGGCGCTTGGGGTGGGCGCTGATAGCCCAGGGCAGGGGACGCCTGGTGAGGACAGAGACAGACAGGACAAGGAACTGGTGTAAGGAGCAGGAGGATGTTGCGCAGCAATGAACCTGGCTTCTCAGACCTGGCTCTAGACCTCCAACCAGGGCAGCTCCAGGCGTCCCAGCACTTGGAGGCTGAGGCAGGAGGCTTATTTGAGCCCAGGAGTTCTGAGGCCAGTCTGGGCAACAGCAATAGTGAGACCTGGTCTCAAATCAAAAAAACTATTTGTACCAGGCATGGAGTGTCAAATAACCCCTTTGAGGAGTGTAGTTGAATTTATGCAACCAATGTATCAGAGTTACCAGATTGGTGTGGTGTTATCACCCTGTATTCAAAAATTCTTGAAGATTTGAAGAGCCTGTGGTTATGTGGCTCTTTTCTATCTATCCATATTTACTGTATTAGAAACTAAAAGTGAGGCCAGGCATGGTGGTACACACCTGTAATCCCAGCTACTCGGGAGGCTGACTCAGGAGGATCACAAGTTCCAGGCCAGCCTGGGCAACTTAGTGAGACCCTGTCTCAAAACAAAAATAAAAAGGGCTGGGGGTCTAATTCAGCGGTAGAGCACCCCTGGTTCAGTCCCCAGTACCACAAAAATATAAGAAAATGAACCTTGAGCTACACAGGGTGCTCTCTGAGGAGTGTGAGCCAGGGCAGCCGTGGTGCAGGAAGGCTTCTGTGCCACCAAGGGCCGCACTGCCTTGATACCGCTCTGACTCTCCCTGGGTCTCCCCAAGCCTCCACCCTCACCTGGGGTCCTCAGTCCACAGGCCCAGGCGCTTTAGCACCTCTGTGGTGGCCACCTCGCGGTTGAGAGTGTAGAAGTGGAGGCCAGGCACCAGGCCACTGGCCAGAAGCTCCCGGCACAGGCTCACAGCCAGCTCGATACCATAGTTGCGGATGGCAGCATCGTTGTCTTTGATGGGCTCGATCACATCCTTGATCTCCTGCGGCACCTCCAGCTTGGACAGCTTCATGAGCTGGCGGAGGGAGGAGTAGCCCTGTCCAAGACACGGGGCTGTGGGGTCAGTTCCCAGCCCACCCCTCCGACACCCCTCTCCCCTTTCCCAGCCCCCACCAGGCCTCCTACAACTGCAGCGTCATGCTGAGGGACGGCAGGGTGTGCCCGGGCCTGTCCCGCTTCCTCCATTCTCTGCAGAGTTCAGCAGCTGCCCACAGCATTCCTGCCACCAGCCTGGCCAGCCCTCGAGCCCAAGACGTGATAACACAGTGGCCATCGAACCCAGCCACTCCCAAGAAGTAAAGGGCAGATTCCCAGGCCCACACCAGGTTTGTGACATCAGAACTCCTGAGCGGGCCTAGGGCCTGGCTGTGGGAAAAGCTTATCCGATGGACCTGATGACAGCTGACTCTGGGGAACACCGACTTCAGCAAAATCTATGAGTTATAATCCCTTTTGTCAGTAGGTCACAACACAGCAGGACCCTTGACAGGCACTGCTGCAGGGGGCGTGGGGTCAGAGGCAACCAAGACCAGGCAGCCAGACACCCCTGGGCAAGGCAGACAGGCTGTCTGACGGGAAGCCCAGGAGCAGCAAGGAGAAACCAGAGCATGAAGCCAGCGCCCTCCCCAGAGCCCTGGCCTGTGCTGGGACGGTGGGTGCCGGGGGAGTGTGACAGCTCCCTGGACCCTCACCTGAATGGGGAAGATCCCGGGGAGGATGGGGCAGGTGATGCCCGTTGCAGCGCAGGCCTTGACAAAGTGGAAGAAGGTGTTGGCCTCGAAGAAGAGCTGGGTGATGATGAAGTCGGCGCCTGCCGAGACCTTCTCCTTCAAGTGCTTCAGGTCGTCCTCAAAGCTCTCTGCGTCTGGGTGGCCTTTGGGGTAACCTGCCAGAAGAGACAAGTGTAGGAAGGGACTGGCCTGTACCTGCTCAAGGAGCATTGTGGAAACACCAGAGCCCCTGGGAGCAGAGTCCCTGGCCTCGTTCTGCACTGGCACCTTCCAACAGCACAGTGTGGACAGGTGATGTGGGCAGCTGGGTCACGACTGATGTGCCCCGACCTGGAGATGACTCTCATGGGAGGCGGCCTGCAGTCACTGTGTCCAAGGCGTGGGGTGGATTGCTCTGGATGGCTCAACCAGCCAAGCAAATCAGCCTGCGCTGTGGCCATGGGCACAGATATCACATTCAGCACTGGATGAGCAGCTTCTGGGGTTCTGGGCTTGACTTTTGAAAAAATATTGTTTTTGCCAGGCAGGGTGGCATACGCCTAAAATCCCAGCAGCTTGGGAGGCTGAGGCAGGAGGATCGAAAGTTCAATGCCAGCCTCAGCAAAAAGAGGCACTAAGCAACTCAGTGAGACCTTGTCTCTAAATAATGTTCTGCCATGACCTTGAGCCAGAGCAACCTCTAAAACCATGAGCCCAAGTAAACTGTTCCTTCTCCAAACTCTTATTGTCAGCTATTTTGGTCTCAGCAACGAAAACCTAACATTACATGAAGGAGAATTTTTAAAAAGTAGAGCAGTTTCACTTTAGGAAGTGAAGAGAGAACACAGTAGTGACTTTCACATGTCTAAAGTCCATTGTGGGGAAAAGGATTCACCTGAGTGGAGCTCTGTATCATCCTGATTGCTTCTGATGGCAGAACCAGTACCCATGTCAGCCCTGCAACTAGCTCCTGAGTCTGAACATATTGGGACAGCAGGAAGGCCACATGCTGAGTGTGCAAAAGGTGGGATTCTGAATTGCCTGTGAGGTGGAACCAGATGCCCTCTGGGATCCCTACTAGTTCTGTGAACTGACCCCTTCCCCACATGACTGCACTGGCTAGCAGCCTACAACCAGAAGGCAGGACTCTGAGCCAAGCCAGGAGCAGATCGGGGACCTGGGCTGTTGGGAAGCCACACTGCTCTGCTGTGATAAGCAGTCCTGTTTCTTAAGCAACCCAGAGTCATCAAAAATGGACATAAAACCCGGGCACGGTGGTGCACATTTGTAATCCCAGCTACTTGGAAGGCTGAGGCAGGAGGATCACAAGTTTGAAGCCAGCCCCTACAACCTAGTAAGGCCCTGCCTCAAAATAAAAAATAGGAAGCGCTGGGGATGTGGCCCAGGGGCAGAGCATGCATGTTCAAACCTCAGGACTGAAAAACACAAAACCAAAGGAAAAAGCCAGATAAAAATTGTTGTCTTAAGGAGTAAAGGGGCAACGGGATACTTTCAATAGCAAAGCTACTTTTCCAGTAGGAAATTTAAAAACCACACGGCTATAAAGCAGTGTATCACCAACCAAACCCAGCACTTGGGGACACTGGGATTTTGCTCACTTTACCACATTCTCTCTCTACTGTGAGCAGCTTGGGGCTGTTTGACCCTGTGATCTTCCTGTCACCCGCTTGATGATCAGCAAAGCACAAAGCCATTCGGCGGCTGTACACTTGCAGCTTTGCAGTTCCACCGTGATCAGCCAGCACCCACGACAGAGTGACAGTGCGCAAGCGCGGGCCCAGTCACTGTCAGCATTAGAGCTAGGGAGCGGTGACACCAGGAACAGCCGGAGATGCCTCTTCTCTTCTTAACTCCTTATCAGGGCTTCCCAGTCATGCCTGCCTAGGGACCCCCTAGGGACTCATGTGGGCGACCAGAGAAAAGCCCAAGTCACCTGCAACAAATAATTTTCTTAAAGCCACATAGCCTATTTTTAAAAAATTCAGATTATTTGAGATGTTACTCCATAGCACAGTCATGCTTAAATTAATATAAGTACGGTTTGATTTAGCCAGGTGTGGTGGCTCACGCCTGTAAACCTAGCAATTTGGAAGGTTGAGACAGGACGATTAAAAATCTGAGGCCACCCTCAGAAACTTG
This sequence comes from Callospermophilus lateralis, assembly GCF_048772815.1. NCBI lineage: Eukaryota > Metazoa > Chordata > Mammalia > Rodentia > Sciuridae > Callospermophilus > Callospermophilus lateralis. Next base: position 136,094,656 of record NC_135311.1, on the reverse strand, counting down.
GGAAGATCCTGTCTCCAAAAATAAAAAGGGCTGGGGATGGAGCTCAGTGGTAGAGCACCCCGTGTTCAATCCTCAGTACACCCCCCACACACACACAAAAAAAGCATTATTTTCCAAAAAAAATTTGAGACATCCCAAATCAATCCAGGAACCTCTTGTGTCCCTGGCCAAAATGGCCTCACCATACCTGATCCCTGTTTGAGAAGCTGAAGGCCCAATTCCAGCAAGTAGGGGTGGAGGGGAGGCCATGGTATTTGTCCTCCTGGCCGGAGACAACGGAGCTAGTGTTGAACCAATCCCACTCCCTCTCCTGAGTTTTTGGAATCGACCCTGAGACCTGCGAATCAGTCTGGGACACTGATTGGAAATGACACCTCATACATTCAGAATCAGGTCATATGCATAACCCCCAGATCTACAGGAGGAAGTAGAGATGGGAACCCTGCAGCTTCCCCCGGAGAGCTGGTTCCTGACCAGGTTCCAGTGCCTTGTGAATTCTGGCGCCACTTCCTCAACTTGGGTTCTAGGAGTCTTTGTCCCCCTGGAGTCTTCATAATAAATCTCTTTCACTGTAGAGTAGAGGGCTGGGGAGCAGGCTGGGAGCATGCAAAGTAGAGGGACAAAAGCTCAGGGGTAGTGGCAGGCCTGGGAGGGCAGCAGGTAACAGGATAAGCTAAGTACGGCATGGAATTCACCTCTGCACGTCCTTCAACCAGTGCCGTCTTGAACCCGGGCTCTCTAGCCTCCCTCTCTTTCCCCACCCACCTGGATGCTCCAGCCACTCACCTGCCACACAGATGTCAAAGTAGTCCCCAAACTCACTTCGGATATGCTTCACGAGGTCTGCAGCATAGCTGAAGCCCCCCTCCTCAGTTTCCCACTGGTCACCTATGGGGTCTGCAGGGTTGGTAGAGGTCATGGTCAGCGGCTCTTGCCTGACTTCCAAAGAGCCTTTTGCTCCCTCTAACTATCCTGACACCCAGGGCTGTGAGCTCCCAAAGGCAGAGGCTGCGCAGTGCCTGGCTCTGGGTCTCCTCTTCCTAGCCTAGCTCCTGGCGCGCGGTGGAGGAGGAAAGCAGCCAGCTGTCAATGTCTGCCAAGTGCCGACTTCCTGTGAGTTTTGCATGCTGCTCTCCACTGAGCACAGAGGACAGTGGTCCCTTGCCTGGCCCCGCTGCCCAGTGTGCATGAGCATCCTCTCCTGTGCCTCTTGCTCTCTTGAAGCTCTGTTTCCTGTCTATCTCAAGTGAGAAGTGGTCCTGTGATGGGGAGCATGAGGCCACAAGATTCCTCCCAACCATCAGGGTCCCTCCTCCTGTTCTTGGGTGACCTGATGACAGTAGGTGCTCCTGGCCAAATGCCAGGACTGTATTCTGTGACTGGACCAGGTGCAGCCAGCAATTGACAGAAATGTGCAGCAGGACAGAGGGTTATCAGACACTAGCGGCTCTCCCGCCTGGATTCCTATAAACAGCTGGGAGATGCAAGAGGCAGCCATGTCTGTGCAGTGCCCATGTGAACTCATTGCCCACAATGCCCAGAGGCTGTGGGCAAGGAGGAGCCCTGAGATGCTCAGGATGGGCCCCAGGGAAAATAAAGGATTGCTCCAGGGACAGGTGAGGCCTTTGGGAAAGCAAGAACCCAGAGAGGAGGGGAGTGCTGGCTCCACACCTCCCCTCAGCGCCAAGATGTTCTTCAGGCCCAGCTGCTTGGCTTTGTGCAGATGGCCCGTGATCTCCTCCCGGCGCTGCCGGCAGCAGGTCATGTGCAAAATGGTTTCCAGGCCACAGTAGTTCAGAGCGGTACTAGCAATCATCATGGAGGAGGTCTCCTTGTCTGATCCAGGATCCCCTGCTGGGTGCCAGGTCACATCAATGAAGAGGGGACCACCTGCTGCCATCTGGTCAAACCTGTAGGGGATTTAATTCTAAAAAGGTGTTCCTGGGGGAGCACACCCTTTACCACCTCCCCATGGGGCATGGGAGCTGAGGAGGCACAGCAGGCAAGTTGGGAGTCAGAGCAGCCTGCATTCACCTCCCCCATAGTCACTTATAGCCATATGATCCTGGGCAAATGACATGATCTCTCTGAGCCTCAGTTTCCTCTCTTATTAGATGTTGCAGGTGACATTACCTACTCATAACAGCCCCCTAAGAAACATGGCAAACAGCTCCATAGCTCTCAGTGGAAGCCTGGGGCACACAGCAAGCCCTCAGCAAATGTCAGCGCTGTGTGCCACGCAGCCACCCTAGCCATCTCAGGGACTCTAGACATTTGGATGGACAGGAGTAAGGAGGCTCTCAGTGGCAGGCAAAGCCTCATTCTAGGAACAGGAAAAAGAGGGTCAGCAGGCACAAGATGCTTTTGTGCTGCCTCTCTGGCCACAGGACAGCAGCCAGCAGTCCTGGAGAGCAAGGCCGAGTGCCCGAAGCAGACTAGAAGCCTGCACGGGCACCCGTGTCACAACCTATGACAGTGTAATTAAACATCTTTGTATCTCTAAACCTCATAACCTTGGAGTGACACATGTGAAGTGCAAACAGTAAAAGCCACACATTTACAAAAGGAACTGAATTCATAAAGTGCTAGCATAATTAAGTTGGCATTGCTAGCTTGAGAAGCATAATCCCAATTTCCAATTTGCTGAAAACATTCTCTAAATTGCTGCTTTGTGACTTCCTAAAGCACTCATGATCCAGCCCCAAGATCTGCCAAAACATGTAGTCTGAGAGAATCAACTTTTTTAACCCATTGGGGAGTGTGTCTAAAATTATCTGAGGCTGGGGAGGGACATTCAGACAACTGAGAAGTCACAGATCAGCCTCTCTGGCCGCTGCTCTCTTCTGCCCCCTCTGGCTGCCTTTTCCTGCCGGGTTAAAGTGCAGCCCAGACAGCGGGGCTGACAGCTCCCGCTCAGCCCAGCCTCCCAGCAGCTCACCTGGCGATGAGGTTGGCAGCTCCCTCAGCTGTTCGAGGAGGGAAGAATTCCAGGGAGAACCACTTGTCACCAGATTCCATCCTCCGCCTCATCTTCTCCCGGAGTCTCTCATGCCGCTCGGGATCCAGGCCGGGGGTGGAGCACCTCGAACCATCTCTGGAGCTCTCGCTGCCACTGCTGCTGCCCTCTGAGTGGGGGGTGGGGCCGCCAAGTCCTCGGGTCTCCATGGCCCGTCTCCTGCTGCACAGGGTGGGGCAGGGGGCCTCAGAAGGCGGGCAGCCAAGCGCCAGGCACATCTAGGCACTTGAGTGCAGGTTCAAGCGAGGGAGGAGGGAAGGCGGGTAAGGCTGCTGCTGCCACTGCCCCTGCCCCTGCCCTGTGGCTCCAGGCTCCACAGCCACTGCCTGCGCTGCCCCACTCAGAGCTCTGCTCTCTGCTGCTGCCTGGCTCCCGGCATGACAACCCTCAACCCACACTGAAACCCTTGGTGACAGCTACCTGATGGAGGGTGGCACAGACCACCTCATGCTGCCAGCCTCTGATGCCCACATTTCTAGCGAGCGGCAGCGGAACCGAGCTGGGAGGACTCTGGCTTTTCAATGTTTCATTTCTGCCAGCTTAGACCCAGAGTGAGGAGGGACAGGAACACAGACCTTCCCTTAGCGGGTATGCTCAACTGGGCGGAGCTGTGACAAAGGAAGAGCCCTGCGCTAAGCTGGGGCCTTCAAGGGGCGGGGGCAAGGTTTCCAGGCTCCAGGGAGAGCTGAGGCGCCAGTGAGAAGGCGGATGGAGGAGGGGGACCTAGGAAGGAGAGTGCACAGGCTGAAGAAGGCTGGGGGTGGCGGCGTTGAGGCCCCAGACCTTCAGGGTCACGGGATCACCCTCCAAAGAAGGAACAGCTTGGCTGGCTGGGCTGGCCCTGCCTGGAACATCTCCTGTTACAGTTTCAGTTTGTGGGCAAGATGGAAGGAGCCGGGGCTGAGGCAGCTGGATTTCCTGAGTTCATGCTACTTCAAAACTGTGTTGTGGGTTAGAACCTGACATTGGTTTTATTCTAAAAGGAGCCTGACCCAGGTTCAATAAGGACACGAATTTATTTCCAACTCAGAACAAAGGCTGTATGCCTGCCTACACACTACTGAAGTCCAAGCAATCAGTGACTCCAGAGGCACCACATTCAAAGCCACAGCCAGGGCAACCACAGGCAGGCCAACAGGGCACCGTGCCATATGGCAGGTGAATGGGGGAAATGAGACAAATATTTTAAAATGAAACAAAACGTTACTCTTGCATAGCAATGGATAAACACCCAATGGTGACACTGGTATGTTGTGACATGGAGCGACACGAATGACCAGGTTACAGGAATGCCCACCCCTAAGCCGGTGTACTCAATCATTTTAGATCCTGGACTGGAGAACCTGGTGAAATCACTGATCCTCTCCTGAGACACATGAGTATGGGACACACACACACACACAGGTCACACTAGGGAACGTTGTCCCGTCCCCCCCACCGACATGCTCATTCTGATGACATGCTCATTCTGATTCCGACCTGAATCTCCAGATTCTCAGTGAGGAGTGAGGAAGGGGGGATGGCAGAGCAGCCAGCTGGCAGTCACGGGAGAGCCTTATCTACTGCTGCTGGAACCCAACCTGGAGAGGAGGGAGGAAGCTAGAGTATTTGCAAATCATCTGCTCTTTAAACTAACTGCATTCCTAGTATATGCCAGGCACATGCCATGGAATGCTCTCCTTCAGCCAACACCCACCGTAGCACCTAGGTAACAGGTTTGTCTCTGTCCTTCACCCTTGTTATGCTTGAGTACTAGGTGTCCCCCAAGAGCTCATGTGTGAGACAAGCAAGTAGGCTTAGAGGCGAAACGATGGGGTCATGAGAACCTTAACCCAATCCGAGCTTTAAGCCCCTGACAGGGATAACTGTGGGGTAAAGAAGGCAGGTCAGGAGTGTGGCGGGAAGAGGTGGGTCACTGGGGGCCTGCATTTATGGTATGTATTTTATATACAGTGAGTGGAGTCTCTGCTTCCTGATCACGTCCTGGGTGGCTTTTCGTCACCACACCCTTCTGTTCTGTTCTGTTCCACTACATTGTTCTGCCTCACCTGGAGCCCGGAGGAATGAAGCCAGCTGACTTTGGACTGAGACCTCTGAAACTGTGAGGCCAAAATTCCTCTAATTGTTCTTGTCCGGTCTTTGGGTCACAACAGTGAAAAAGCTGACTGAAGAAGCCAGAATTAGACAGGCAGTCAGTGTAGATAGGTAAATCGAGTCAGGCCAGATCTAGGAGGCCAATTTTGAGTGAGTCTGGGAAGTTGGAGACTGTCCCCTGAGGGATCTTATCAAGAACCTGCCCCTGCTCCAACAAGTTGCCAAGTAACCTGTCCCAAGAATTTCCCCTCCCTACAGGGAGCTACAAGGCTGTTGTCTACTCCATCCTGCCCTTCCCCCTTCATCCCTCCTATTTCCCACCTTTTGGCCTTCCCACGGAACAGTTCCTGGGCCTAGTCACACAGTCAGGAAGAAGAAAGATAAGGGGGGAAAAGGCAGGAGAACAAAGGAATCCTAGGACATATAAAAAGGGCTGAACACTTCACTTCTTGGGATACCAGCTTTGGCTTCCTTCTCCCTCCCGGGAGAAGCCTATGTTACCCCTTTTTAAGTAAACCCTGCTTCTGTGCTTGCCTCGGCCTTCTTCTCTGATGTTCAAACTTCAACATGTGGGGGAAGCAGGACTCCTCACCAGTAACGGGCGGTATCACTGACACACCCCTAGCTCCCTGAGATCAGGACCAGGTATCTTGCCTATGGCATCCCCAGGGACTGGCGCACAGTAGTCACAAGCCACACCAACGGACCAGGTCCTCACTCCATTCTCAAAACACCCCTCTGCCACTTACTGAGCATTCAGAATGTGCCCAGCAGCAGGATACGAAATCCACTACTCCAGAGGGTGGCGGTGGACGTCCCTGCGCAGCAGGACACAGTGGGCCCCAGACTGCGGCGCTAGTCCCTCGCTTCTGCAGGTGTTCGCAGGACTGGAAGCCGCCTAGGTGCCGAGTGGCCTGAGTGACGGGAATAGAGTCACCGGGTCACTGGCGGGGGTGCGGGGCCAGGCCGGTCCCAGGAACCTGGATCTCTCCTGGCTCCGGGTCCCTCCATCCCAGGGTTCCCCCTGAAAGCAAGTCTTCGCCTCAGAGCTGGGGTCGCTGTGCTGGGAGCCACCGGGGATCCCACGAGTCCCGCAGAGGGGGCGCGCGGAAGGGACGGGCGGCCTCCAGCGCTCCTTGCCTCCACGCAGGTCCCGGGGGTGTCTCGGGCCCCGGGGCCTCCCCTCCCGGGCGACCCCGGCCGCGCCGTCACTCACCCGCCGGTCTCTGGTGTCTTGGAACGTCGACCCGCAGCAGCTTGGCGGCCGCGGCGCTGCTCGTGGAGGGGGCGGGGCGCGGGCGTCGGTTGCCAAGGAGGAGGGACGCGAGGGCGGAACCGCTGGCGCCGGGACCGGAAGCTCCGCCTCCAAGATGGCCGCGCCTAGAGGTCTTGCTGGAAGCCGTCCCTTTACCGTCATGTGACGCGAGCTCTCGCCCCACCCGTCTGCAGCCACTCCCAGTCTCCGTCCCCAAGCTCGAGAAGGCCACGTGACCCTCCCGGGGCCAGTCACGTGAGGCGTGGATCCTGGGTGGGAGGGGGGTTGGCAGAGTGGTCCGGAGTGGCAGCGAAGGAGGAAGATGGCGGGGTGCAGGGGGTCCCTGTGCTGCTGCTGCAGGTGGTGCTGCTGCTGCGGAGAGCGTGAGACCCGCACTCCCGAGGAGCTGGTGAGAAGCGGGCGGGGCCGGGCTGGGGAGGGGGCGGTTGCTAAGGGATGGCGAGAGGCGTTGCCGGGGGTGGGGCCGAGCCCAAATGGGCCCGCAGGTGGCAGCGGGTGGGGCCTAGGGACCGCAGCCTGGGCTCGGGAAGCATCTGCCCTGCTTAATGTGCAGAGCTTTTCTCATAACCCCTCTTTGGAATCTGAAGAAGAATCCAGGCCAACTCCAATTATCTCATGTGTATTTTCTTTTATTGTCATCTGAAAGTATTTTTTAATGAAACAGGCCTGTTCAGAATGAGCCCCTCCACAGGACTTTGTGCGCATCATACAGCCGGTTTAGTTTCTCCAGCCCTTTTTTATTCTCTCTCACCCTTTCTGGGTCACTGTAGATCCAGATTCCCCCAGCAAAGCAACCAGGTGAAACTTGAGTTGTTGTGTCCCCAGAGTTGACAGGTTACTTCTTTAGTCTAACATTTTCCCAATTGTAGTATCCTGGCTACTTGGAGAGGTCCTTCTGATTTCAGGTTCAGCGCATTGTCAGATGGATCCTGAATCCCTCCGCCCCCACCTCTAAGCTGGCAGTGGACATCTTTGAGGTGTCCTAAAAATGCCAGTGGTTATTTGGAGAATGTATCAATAGAAATGAAGAACTCAGCTGGATGACTAGATCTCTACCCACATGACTCCTCATCCCAAAAGGTTTTTTTTGAGGTCTTGTTCCACTTTAATGGTGGCTCCAGCTGATTTAGAACTAGCAACTGATCAGATTTCAGTAAATATTTCTGCCTCCTTCTTCTCTCTCTCTCTCTCTTTTTTTTTTTTTTTTTTTTTGTACCAGAGATTGAACTCAGGGGCACTCCCCCACTGAGCCACATCCCCAGCCCTTTTTTTGTATTTTATTTAGAGACAGGGTCTCGCTGAGTTGCTTAGCTCCTTGCTGTTACTGAGGCTGGCGTTGAACTCCCGATCCTCCTGTCTCAGCCTCCCAAACCTCTGGGATTACAGGTGCGCCATGGTGCCCAGCTTGCTTCCTTCCACTCTTAACCACTAAAAAGGTCTCCCTAATGTGGATCTGTTTTTCTAGACCATCCTTGGAGAGACACAGGAAGAGGAGGATGAGATCCTTCCAAGGAAAGACTATGAGGTGAGCTTCTTAGATTCTGTGTTGGGTAACTAAAGTAGTGAGTGGGCTGCTTACTTCAGACCAAAGTGATGATTCTAACCTGAGATGCTTTTTGACCTTCTGTCCTAGGGAGTGAGTGGGTAAGAAATGATGTCCTTCTGGGAAAGGGGCTATTTAACAATCCCTTTTTTCACCTTAACCCCTAATATCTTGTGTCTGTGCTTTTATGGACCTATAGTACCTTTACCCAAAGTATGCATTTGCCTTTAAACTGCCTTTACAACCTACAGAGACCCATAGCCAAAGCTACTTGCAATGTACACTCATAACAGGCTTGTGTTCATACCCTGTTAAGGAATCCTTGCTTCTCTTCTGAGAGAACTTAGTTTTCAAATGATAGTTTCTTGCCCAAGCAGCTTCTCTCTGAAATGTTTTTGATTATAGTTTCCAGTTTCATGTATGGGATTCTTATGAGTATGTGTTTTTTGTAAGATCATGCTGCTAGAGTGAAATTAAGTTTTTATCATTTAATCAGTTCATGATGAGTTTTCATATGAATTTTGAAATGACAAAAGCAAACTCTGAGTGTGTAGAAAATCTGTAAACAATTTACAAAAAGAAGATAAAATCCTAATTCTAATAATATGCTATCTTAGCCTGTTCTCCCCAGCCCAACTTGATAATAGTTTTTGTACTGCTGCTTTTCTATAATATCTTTTTAAATAGGGAAACAATTTTTTATTACCTTGATTTATTTAATCCATCTTTGGTTTTCCTACCTTCTCTATAATGAACTGCATGGTGGGGAACGTCTGTCTTTTCTTGCCCATCCTTAGCTGCTCCCTAGGGATCACTTCTGAGAAATGGAATTAATCATGTGTGGGTTCAGCACTTTTTTAAATGTCATGTAGACTAAAGATCCCATATGTTTGGATAATAACATACTTGACTACTTTAAATACTGCACATTTGCCATAGAGTGTAAACATTAGGATTTGTAGTATGGCACAGAATTTTGTAAACATTTGTTATAGAGAATTTCAAACATGCACAAAAATGGCCAGGACTGTGTATTGAAGACCCTGTCCTCGCACACAGCTTCAACAGCCGTCAGCTCAAGCTTAACCTTGTTTGATCTCTGTTTTCTCCACTTCTCCCTTCCCATATTATTTTGAAGGAAATTCTATACATCATATCACATCACCTGAAAATAATTTGTGCATCTCCAGAGGATAAGGACTTTTTTAAAAAAGCATAATGCAATTATTCCATCTAAAAGATGGTATCAAATATCCAGTAAATGAATTTCCCAGTTTTCATATGATAGTTATATGTATTTTTCTGTTTGAAACAGGTTCCAAATAAGGTCTTCACGTTACATTTGTTTGAAATCTTTTAAATCCCTTTCTTTCTTCTTCTTCTTTTTTTTTTTTCTCTTTTTTTTTGTGTGAGATGCTCTTTGACCTTATGTCCTAGGGAGTGAGTGGGTAAGAAATGATGTCCTTCTGGGAAAGGGGCACACGTGCAGGAGATCAAGGCCAGGGCCTTGTGCATCCTAGGCAAGCCCTCTACCTCTGAGCTATATCCCCAGCCCTCTTAAGTCTCTTTTCATTTATGCTTTCTTCCTTTACATTGTTTCCCCCTTGTAATTTGTTTTACAATATCATTAGGACTCTGGAATTTTCTGCCCTCTTGCCTGTTGTGCCACCATGGTACAGTTTAATACTCAACTCTAATGGGACAATTTTTAATGAATCCAAAAGCACTGTATCCACTGGTATATTTCCTCATACTTCTTAAGTATTTAGTTCCTTGTATGTAGTTGAGATTTTTGAGAAATCACCAGAAGACACTCCATGTTGTGCTGTCACCTTGCCTTCTTGCTGAGCCCCTCAAGCATCGAAGATGTCTTACTGCCTTCTCCCACATCTGGGAGCTGGGCCAGCCTCCTCCACCCACCCTGCCTTTTCTGAGGCTCTATCTCTCTTTCCACTAGACTGCACTTGTGTTTGTGATGCGCTCGCCCTGAGTAGAGGTGCCAGCATGCGAATGTCATGGGTAGATGTTCTTTCGTGTGGATTATTAGTGTTTCCCAGTTAGCTGTCTCTGCATATGAGCTTCCTGAGAGCATTTGCTTTGTGTAAGAGCAAATTCACTTAGGCACTTACTTAATCAGGAAAGTGCTCAGATTTTACTTCAAGGTCAACTAGAAACCTTGTGTTCAAGGTCTTTCTAGAGTGTACTCTTTTCCCTTCTGCTTTGGGGGAGCTTGTAATGTGTACTTGACTCTCTTGTTTGTAAATTGGGTGTCTTACAAGATGTTAAGAATCCTATTTTGACATCCATTCTCATGGGTGGTTTGATAATAATTTCCTGTCATGAATGGTGCTATTTTCTGTTTTCATGCAGGTCATTGAGTCTGTCTTGCTCTTCTGAGTTAGAAAAAGGCTCTTTTCAGAGCAGGTTTGGATGTCAATGCCTCCTCCTCTCAGACATGGCCATGGCCCTAGCTCAGGCCTGCTGAAGGTGCTTTTGTGTGAGACGAAAGTAGCCCTTCCTGATTAGATTTGGGCTGCATCTCAGCCCCACTTGTTCTTGTGGTTGAGTATTGTTTTGCTCATAGCCATAAGCAGTAGCCCTACAGGACACCTACAAAAATTTTATTAATAAAAGTTGTTAGTTTCTCAAACCAATAAACAACATATATAGCAGAAATGAAAGGATGTTAATTGTAGCAAAGGAGAAGGAAGATCTGGTTTTTCTAGATCATATATTCCACTGATACATATTTACAGTGTCACACACAACTAATTTATTTATTTATTTATTTATTTATTTATTTAAATTTATTTTTCAGTTTTCGGCGGACACAACATCTTTGTTTGTATGTGGTGCTGAGGATCGATCCCTGGCCGCTCGCATGCCAGGCGAGCGTGCTACCTCTTGAGCCACATCCCCAGCCCAACTAATTTATTTTTAAAAGAGAAAAGATACTGGTGTTCTGCGCTGCAGTTGCTTCTAAATGCTCTTTTCGGCAGCACCATTGGGCTATAATGCACTATGTACAATACATCCATTTAAAATGTGTAATTCAATTGGTTTTTCTCAGTATTTTCGGAGTTGGGCAGCTATCCCCACAGTCTATTTTAGAGTGTTTTCATCACTCCAGAAAGAAACCCTGTATCCATTTATTGGTTGGGGCCCATTCTCCTTGCTTCCAACTCTCCAATCACTAATCCACTTTCTGTCGTAAAAGATTGGCCTGTTCTGGACAAAGAAAGCCCTTGTAAATGCTCATGGAGTCTTAGTGTGGGAGCGGAAGACCCTGCTCTTTTCCTGCTGGAGGTTTGATATCCTGAGTCTGAGAAATATACTGGTGGTAGACAGTGAGTGGGAGACCAGGTGTACAGATTTATTAAGTGTCCGGGCATCGCAGGAGAGTGCGTGTCAATCACCCTGTGAGTCCGGGAGAGGAGAAGGGGTGTAGATGTTTCAGAGAAAAAGTCAGTGGTTTTTAGGGGAGGTGTATGAGCCCAAAGATGAGGCAGTAGCCTGGGACAGAGTTTGTCTGGGCTCTGTGCAGTGTCCACTCTGGTCTTCTTCCTGTTGTGTGAGTGAGACTTCAGCAGTCTACCCCACTGGTGAGATATCTGGAAGGAATTGACAGCGTTTGACTGTCACCCAGAGAATCTAGCCTTTAGGTAGCTAAGGGAGAGTTCAGAGGAGGTGCTTTTCAGCACTGCTGCTCATTCCACTCTACAAGTGCTCTCCGGTCGGTCAAAGTCCAAAGTGGCCCCAGCACATTCTTAGATAAACCTATTAAGCAAATAATTAATTGACCAATAAATTCTAAATTTGGGTATAAAGATGAGATTTAAAAAAAATAGTGCTCTTCCTTTTACTCAGACCCAACTCAACACATACATTTGTTTGTTTGTTTATTGTGCTGGGGATTGAAGCCAGCTGTTGAGGCATGTTAGGCAAGTGCTCCATCACTGGGCATCACCCCAGCGGTTTTCATTTTATTTGAGACAGGGCCTTGCTAAGTTGCCCAGGCTGGCCTTGAATTTGTGATCCTCGTGTCTCAGACTCCTGCCTGGCTGGGATGTAAGAACTAGACTTCAGCACACATTTCTGACACCATATGCATGTGGCTTGTTTCCCCACACACCAAGCAAATAAAAATTGTCCAGCAGACACCTGCTCCAGGGTGTCCTCTAATTCTGTTCTGGCACTGTCTCCCTGGATAGAGACGGCACCAGACACAGGCTGGAGGCGCCCAAAGACTGTACCTCCTTCCGATGCTGGTGTTAAGTAGTAAGTCTCGCCACTCCTTCCTTGAGTTTGATTAATTTGCCAGAACTGCTCACAAAAGTCAGGGAAACACTGTTTATTTACTGCTCACCAGCTTATTAATAAAGGATATAACAAAGGGTCCAGATGAACAGCAGATGGAGAAGATGTGCAGCGTAAGGCCGGGGGGAAGGGCGGTGGGGCTCCCGTGCTCTGGGTGAGTCGCAGCAGTCAGGAAGCTCCCTGGGCCCAGTGGAGGCTGCATCATGCAGGCGGACTGACCACATCAGTGGCCGCTGGTGACCAGCATAACCTCCAGTCCCTCAGCTCCCTGGAGACTGGTGTGGGGAGTCGCAGTTCCAACCTTCTAATCACAGCTCACCCTTTCCAGTGCTCAGCCTCGTCCTAAAGCCACCTAGGGCCGCAGCCACCCTTTCATCAGCATGCAAAAGACGCTTTGCACTCGGAGATGTCAGGGGTTTTAGGTCCTGGATGCTAGTAACAGGACGAAGACCACATATTTACTTGACAGTGTCACGAGGATGTTCCCATTATAAGTTTTCTGTTTGTTCCTAAAATATGATGTCACGTGGTTGATTTGTAGAAAGAAGAAGAAAAAGTTGTGTTTTTTTTAATATAAAAGCACACCATATGAGATGTGAGAATTTCAAATGATACCAAAATGTGAATATTTAAAATGTCACCTTACAGATGTTTTCCAAGATGTTTTGCATTATTAATGCTGACATATAAATCCTAATTTTGTCTATCAAAATGGATTATATTATACATTTTCTTCTACCTCTTGCTTTATTTTTATTTTTTATTGCTGCTTGCTTCATTTGCTTAATAAGTTTTGGATATTTCCCATATCTGTCTTATGGAGTTACTATAAGTATTTAATTGCTATATAGTTTTCTATATTTAGATGTATGATAATTAATTAACCAATCACCTGTTGCTACTCCAGAGCGCTTATAAAAAAGGAATTTGGACTTACTCCAGATAGTCATATACATGGAATAAATCATCACACATCATACCTGCGTTTGGCTGACTCAAGAGTATTGCCTGGGGGCTGTGGCTGGGGCTCAGCAGTAGTGCCCTTGCCTAGAACATGTGAGGCACTGATTCTCAGCATCACATATAAATAAAATAAAAGCCTATCAGCAACTAAAAAAATAAAAATAAAGAATTAAGGGCTGGGGTTGTGGCTCAGTGGCAGAGCGCTTGCCTTGCACATGTGAGGCACTGGGTTTGATCATCAGCACCACATAAAAATGAATAACAAAGATATTGCATCCATCTAAAAAAAAAGAAGAAGAATTAAAAAAAAAAAAGTATTGCCTGGTACTGTGGCCACTAGGCCAATGTCCAGCTTGTTCATTTGCTGATGTGACTGCAGGAATAGGTGATGGGCAGAAGAGAGCACATGGAAGACTGTTTTTCTTTGTTGACAAACTGCTGCCACTTTTATAAGACATAAAAACAAAATAATTTCTTCTGAATTGTTTCTTGGAATGTCTGAGGCTCACCTGCAAATTGTGTCTGTAGAGCATGGCTTCAGGAACACTGTCTTGGATGTAGAAGCTGTAGCTGGCCAGAATCTGTGCCTCTTCTGAACATAAACTGGAATTTCCTTCTAAAAATAGTCTCCCTGTCAATTTGTCATGTGACCAACCTCATTTTCATAGAAACTACTTGTAAAATATGATTAAAATGGATTGACTTTTTGGAGTAACTTGATTCTGGTTAATTGAAGCTTTTGTTCACATCACATGGAGACAATGGGGCAAGGCTGGTGAGTGCTGAGGTCCTTATTTCATAGAAACTGAAAGATTAGAAGTACGTGACTCCAGGGCCGGGATTGTGGCTCAGTGGCAGAGCGCTTGCCTCACATGTGTGAGGCACTGGGTTTGATCCTCAGCACCACATAAAAATAAGTAAAATAAAGGTACTATGTTCACCAAAACTAAAAAAAAAAATGTTAAAAAAAAAAAAAGAAGAACGTGCCTCCAGATTCCTACAGAGCGTGAAGCGTTAACCTGGAGCAGCGCTGCCCAATCCTCCTGTGCCTGCAGAGCTCCTGAAAGCACAGGTTGAGCACAATTCTGGGGTCTAAGGTCCTGCGTTGCCACGGGACAGCCCTCCTGCCCACCCTTGGGTCACATAGTGGGAACCTGAAGTTTTATCCCTCTTTAGGTCTTGGCAATTCTTCCTACTTGGATGTGACTTTCTTGTTCACATGTTCTTCTTCCAGAGTTTGGACTATGACCGTTGCATCAATGACCCTTACCTGGAGGTTTTGGAGACGATGGATAATAAGGTGAGTCCCACGGTTCTTGGTCTCTTGGGACCAAGTGGGTCTTTGGACAATTTGCCTTTTCTTCCAAATGCTCCAGGAAACGTCTTTACCCCTAGTCTTTTGACTTTTTCAAGAGATATTGGCATTTGATTCTCTAACCTTCCTGGTGCCAGCTAGCGCACTCACAGCCAGGGCACCTGGCCCAGCCCCTGGGGGTCGTCATTCTTGCATCGTGAAGCAGCTGAGACACCAGGCCTCCCCTCACATGCTCGCTGTACCCCTGGAGTTGAGTCTGGAACTGGTTGGTCAAGGTGTGTTCCTTTCCTGCTGGCAGTGTGATCCCATAACAGGGAATCATTCTTTTTCCACGTAAACAGAAAGGCCGAAGGTACGAAGCGGTGAAATGGATGATGGTGTTCGCCATTGGAGTCTGCACTGGGCTGGTAAGCAGCAGACCGGGGGCAGGTGATGGGCAGAGGGGTGGGCGGGTCACAGGAAAGGCCTGGCCTGGCTACTGATTTCTTTCATTTGTTACTGTAGCGGTTGTCATGATAACCAAGCCTGCTTTTTTTTTTTTTAATAATAATGTTGCCCAGGTTTTCCTGCTTTGCTTGCTATTGCATTGTGAAATGAAAGTGAAACTTGCACAACTCAGGGCTCTTTAAGCACTCAAAGGTTTGGCCAAAACATCCCTTTTATGATATGATTACAGGGCCTAGCCCCTAGTCTACTTGATAAGCTGGACGGCATACCCGTGGTGGGTAGTAGGTGACCTAGCAGGTGGAGCCAGCATGCTGTGGGTGCTGAGGTCATGCTGCCCTGCGCTTCTCCCTGCACATTGATGATCTGGTCTGGAGGGTAGAGCTGGCAGTTGTGGGTGGAGGTACGCCTCAGTGAACTTGGTTCCTGGCTCCGCATATTCACAGGCAGACCAGACAAGGACAGTGGGAAGCCTTGCCAAAGACTGCAGACCCGCCAAAGGTCTGGGACCGGAACTGCTGACTTAACGTTGGCAAATCTGGAAAAGAGAAGTCGGAAATGTCTGCAGCCAGCCAAAAAGACACACGTCAGATCTTGGTTTTTCATGAGTGCAGTGTGAGCAGGGGTGTGCCTGTGCCTGAGCAGCAGCCTGTTTATCTCCTTTCTCTAGAATTGGCCACAAGTCTCGTGCCTAACTCTCCATGATAGACCTGTGAAGCGTAAACCTGTATTGAATAGAATACAGCTCCAAGGACTACCACAGTTTCTATTTTCATGACACTCATCAGATTTTTACTGTAGTAAATTCGCAGGGAACATCTAGGTAAGACTAATGGTATTCAGAACCCTCTTTGCTAACATTCTGCTGGACACCATCATGGGGGAAACTCGGGTTGATTGGTCTTATTGAGGTCCAAGTGTCTGTTTTGCTGTATGCATTTCTGGGTCTAGATCTCCCAGTAATAAGCTCAGTCATTAGCCATAAAGGCACTCTTCTTTCTTTTCCTTTAATACAAACTCTTTGAACTTTCAGTTGTCACTACTGGCAGCTTCTCCTCACACTCTTTGATGCTGGGAAGGCAGACCTTATAAAGTAGCACCCAGCAGCTGTGGCTCTGGCTCTTCTCCTTTGATCTGTCACCGCTTCCTACTCCAGTATTCATAAGCTTCCAGGCATTGACTTTAGGGAAGGCCAGAGTTGGAGGCGCGGAGCCTTTGATTCTGTCTCCACACCATCAGGCTTTCTGAGTCTCCTTTAAGCAATGCGAGTGGAATAGTGGAGCCGAGGTTGTTTCCTCTACTCAGGTAACCAGGGGCTGTAGGATAGTTCTCAGTCAAAAGAATGGCCAACGAAAAAGAAAATGCTGATAACAAACTTGGAGAAACTTTATATGCCCAAGAAAATGTTTTCTTTTAAAGTAAAATCCTCAGCCGCCTGCCTACCCAGCCAAGCAGCCCCAGACATTTTGGCCATTCCTCTTTTGAAACTGCCTTTGGAAAGAGCTGCGGGGTCCCCACACAGCTCAGTGTTACTACTCATTAACCTTGGGTGTCTTCCTGGCTCTCCCATCTTTTTCTGTGTCCTTTCTCCACTTTGTTTTGCTCTGCTTCTCTCCACTTAGCTGCACCCCTTCTCTATTCTCTGCTGGGGCAGTGGGGCCAGGCTGGGGCAGAGCTGTCCTCAGAGCCAGAGTGACTGACTAAGTTCAGTTGTACCTTGCTGGTGCTGACTTGATCAGTCACATCCATGCAGCGAGGGAAGGCGCTACCCCAGGAAGAGTCTGACCGGGTCTCTGCTCTCTGCAGGTGGGTCTCCTTGTGGACTTTTTTGTCCGACTCTTCACCCAGCTCAAGTTTGGAGTGGTTCAGACGTGTATCCTTTACGTGGTTCCTGATTCTTCCAGACTTCAGTGGTCCCCGAGCTGCTTCCTTACCTAGAAATGGGCCAAACAGTAAACACAACATTTGAAGGGCCCTTACCAGCCATTCGGCTCTAAGGTTGTAAGTGTCATCAAGGGACACAAAGAGGAAAAAGACTTCAGTAGATATACAACATATTTGTGGTTAGTTAAACACCAGTGTCACAAATATGGCTGTTCTCCCTAGTCTGTAAATTCAGTGTTTCCATCAAAATTCCAGTGGTAGAGTGCTTGCCTAGCATGTGTGAGGCACTGGGTTTGATCCTCGGCACCACATAAAAAATCAGTGAATAAAAGTATTGTGTTCACCAACAACTAAAAAGATACTTTAAAAAATTCCAACAGAATCTATCATGGAACTCAAAAACTCTCTTTCTAAAGTTGTATAGAAGAGTAATAGGCCAAAAGTAATTGAGATGGTTTTGAACAACAGACTGGTGGGTTTGTCAAGACTTAGAAAATTTAAGATGTAGTAATTGAAACAGTGTCATATTGACGCAGTAATACCCAGTTAGACCAATGGGGAAAATAATAGAGGAGCGGGAACTGGCCCATTCATTGAGAAATCTGATGAATGATGGTTAATTTAGCAATCAGTGAGAGAGTGAGGGATTATTTAATAAAAGATGCTGGGACTTTAGCTGTCCCTATGGAAAAGTATAAAATTAGATTCCTCCTCATACCGTAAATAAAGCTCAATTCCAGATGGATTGAAGATGTAAATAAGCAAAACAAAACTGTGTAAGAGACAAGATGATGTCAAGAGGGAATAATTTCTTTAAACTCTAGAAGGCACAGGCTGTTAGGGTCAAGTTTACTGATCTTTTCCTATCAGAGTAAAATTCCTAGGTGGGGGCTGTGGCTCAGCGGTAGATCACTCACCTAGCACGTGTGAGGCCCTGGGTTTGATAAAAAGATAGACATAAAACCCAGAAACAGCAATGAAACCCTATAAATACAGTAAGAAAGTCCAAGCCTGGAAGACATTTTCTAGTCATTGAAGGGGCAGATAGTCTCTAGACAGACCGCCAGCCACTTACTAAGGAAAAACCCCAAGGTGCAGTAGAAACTGGGCAGAGAATGAGGAACGACAGTTCTCAGAGGAGGAAAACTGGATGGCTGGTGAGTCCAAGGGGTAGACAGGAAGGTGCCCAGTCTCCTGCCTCAGAAGTTCCTCTCCTAGACCAGCACCTGGACATGTCCAGGGTGGTCTGCTGCTGTGTGACAATAGGAAGGGGGTCACCAGGTGTGAGCATGGAAGATAGCAGTGTGTTCACAGGATGTCACCTCATGCAGAAGTTAACACAATGACCCAGGCGGTGTTCCCAAATGTCACCCCTGGAGGACAGGAAGGTGTGTGCCAGAACGCGTGCTCCTTGACCGGCCCCTGCAGCGGTGGAGGAATACAGCCAGAAGGGCTACCTCGCCCTGTCCCTCCTGGAGCTCCTGGGCTTTAACCTGACCTTTGTCTTCTTGGCGAGCCTCCTTGTCCTCATCGAGGTGAGCTGCTTTGGGAATGGCCCCTTTGTCCTCGACGTTTTCAGTTCTGAGCCTATTTGCTTCATCTCCGTTCCCAGCACATCGGGACACCGCACAGCGTAGCTGATAGGTCCTTGCACAAGGGTCCTCTTGATCACTTATGCAGGAAGTTAGGGCTTAAGTCTCTGGTGAGAAAAGAGGAAAAATCTAAATAAGATGACAGTTCCAACCTTGGCGGCACATTGGCATCAAAGGGAGAGCTTTTTAAAAACGCATAGATCAGAACCTCTGGAAGTGGGCTCTGCTTTGGTTGTTGAAAGACTCCCAGGTGCTGCAGACTCATGGGACTTAAGGGAACTTGTCAGAAACGCAGATGCTCAGTTGGGTGCCTGTGATCCCAGTGACTAGGGAGGCTTAGGCAGGAGGATCTCAAGTTCAAAGCCAGCCTCGGCAACTTAGCAAGGCTCTGAGCAACATAGCAAGACCCCGTCTCAAAATAAAAAATAAAAAGGGCTGGGGATGTGGCTTAGTTGTTAAGAATCCCTGGGTTTAATCCCCGGAAACAACAACAACAAAAAAAGCAAATGCTCCTGTTCTCCATAAGACCTATGGAGTTGGGAATCTAGGTGAGATGATTAAGAAGCCTGTTGCTACTGGTTAGCTGAAGAAGCAGTAGATTTTAAATTTATGGGTGTGTGGGCTGGGCATGTGGCTCAAGCTGTAGCTTGCTCGCCTGGCATGCGTGCGGCCCGGGTTCGATCCTCAGCACCACATACAAACGGAGATGTTGTGTCCACCGGAAACTAAAAAATAATAAATAAATAAATTCTCTCTCTCTCTCTCTCTCTCTCTCCCTCTCCCCCTCCCCCTCCCTCCCTCCCTCCCTCCCTCTCACACTCTCTCTTTTAAAAAAAAAATATGGATGTGCCTCTTGTCCCCCATTAGCCAGTGGCAGCAGGTTCTGGGATACCTGAGATCAAATGCTACTTGAATGGCGTGAAGGTGCCAGGAATCGTCCGGCTCCGAACCCTGCTCTGTAAAGTCTTTGGAGTGCTGTTCAGTGTGGCTGGAGGTGAGGAGGGCATTTCTGCTTTCCTCTTCAAGTGTAATTGGCAAAGATGACTAGACTTGTAAATTCATTTGGTTTGGACTGAAGGGCCTGCTCCTAATCAAGATGTCTGCACTTTCTGTGGATGGCTAAGTGTGGACACTGTTAGGTCTGTGAGCTTTCAGCCTTATCTGACAGACGCACCATTCTGTTTTGAACTAGAATGACCATCTAGTTGTATGTGGAGTTGTTTTTATAAAAATCAGCAAGCTTTTTGTGTAAATGTACAGATAGGTTTTGTGAGCTGTGAGGCAAAATTGAGGATATAGTGTAAGTACTTGTGTAACTGATGAGAATGTCTCCATTTAAGAATATAAAGGGGCTGGGGCTGGGGCTCAGTGACAGAGCGCTCGCCGGCATGCTGGGTTCCATCCTCAGCACCATAGAAAAATAAAATAAAGGTTATTGTGTCCACCCACAACTAAAACAAATATTTTTTTAAAAAGAATATAAAAGCCATTCTCCGCTTTCAAATTGTGCAGGGAGGCAAAGAGCAGGTCTGGGCCCACAGGCCACGGTTTGCTGAACCCATATTTAGAGCAAGACTTTGAACAGAGCTTGGGCCCGGGGAGTGGCTCTGGTGGTGCTGGCCTAGTATGTGCAAGGCCCTGGGTGTGATCCCCGTGGGAATGCTCATTTCCACTTTCTAGTCAGAGAGAGAAAGGGCTGTGTAGCAGAGGTCTCCTCTGTGCTAATGATCTTCTTTGTCACTGTTCCCAGGGCTCTTTGTGGGGAAGGAAGGCCCTATGATCCACAGCGGGGCTGTGGTGGGAGCTGGCCTCCCTCAGGTAAGGGTCCATGGGCTTCCTGGATAGGCTCAGCGCCGTGCCTCTGGTTGGCTTTGGAAAAAGCCATTGGAATCACCCTAATGTGACCTGGAACCTGGTGCCATTTGGGGTTAAGAAAAACGAGGTGGCCCGTCTCTCAGCAGAGCATGTAACTTAGACGTCAGAGTTTTTACGATGCCCTGCCGCCTCCTAGGAGAGAGCCGGGACCTGGAGGGAAACTAGGAGAGGCAACTGCAAGTCACCTGGCCCCTCCAGGCCAATGCCAAGCGCCTCCTCGAGGGCAGCCCCGGCAGCTTGCCTCTGTGTCCCCGCAAGAGGGGCTGGGCGTGTCGGCCGTGGTGGCCTTGGGCCCAGCTCTGAGAAGTCCGCTAGTGCAGCACAGGGGTGGCTGCCAGCGACGTGTGGCATGTGCTGGACCCCTGTGCACCAGCCCCCTGTGCCTCCAGCCACTGCGTGTTTCCTTGTTATTCCCACCCTCAGAGGAAACCCGGGCTCAGGCCGAGGGGCCAGCTCAGGACTCAGACTTGCCATTCTCAAGGGCCGCTCCACATTCCTGGGCTGCAGCTGAGAAGTCTCGATTCCTGGGGGCTGCGCCTCCGGGACCTCGCCCTCCCTGCTCTGAGAGCTCTGAGAGCTCAGGGCGCTGTGTGTGAATCTTTGAGGCAAAAGAGGGAAGATTCTCCCTCAGGCTCATCTTTTCATCTCTCTCCCTCCTGCCTCGAGAGCCAGGTCCCCAGAAATGAGCTGAGGAGGAAGCCAGGGGGCGCGGGTGCTGGTGTGAGGATTGTGGAGCGATTAGGGATGGGCCCTCGGTCTTCCCTTGCTGGTGTCCTGCGCAGGCTCGGGGCACTTTCGGTTCCTCCCAGTCTTTTTGCTCAGCTTTCTGACTCTGCACAAGGGGCTTTCTGAAGGGCCTAGAAACTTTGAGGCAGGAAAACTAAGCTGCTCCCAAGTGAGGTAACTTCCTTCTTTGGACACTCCTTCTTGCAACACACCTGCCCAGGTGTGCTCAGGCCAAGGGCCTCCTGGATCCCTGCAGCATCGGTGCGGTGCCGGTGGGTCCCTCTCTGACTCATCTTCTCTTGTTTTAGTTTCAGAGCATCTCCTTACGGAAGATCCAGTTTAACTTCCCCTATTTCCGAAGCGACAGGTATGGAGATGGCAGGAATTCATTTGTTTTGTTTGGTTGTTCGCCACCCTGGGGTTGAGCCAGGGCACTGTGCATGCTAGATGAGCTCCAGCCCTAGCCCCAGGAATCCTTTTTATGAAAAAACAAAATTGTTGGGGGCAGGGGGTGGAACTTGGGCTTGGTACACGGAGGCCTACGTGGGAGTTCATGTTAATGACCTGCCTGTCAGACCCAACACCTGCTGTAGCCTGGCTCAGTTACTTGTGCCAGGCAGGCTGCACGTGAAACCCAACTGTCAGAATAGACCAGGGGGCTTTGCATTTTTTTCTGAAAATAAGAAACAAAAGGACTGAACTAGCATCCTGGGTTTGGTCTGCCATCCCACCCGGCCTAGAGGCATCTCAGCCAATGAAGATGGTTCACGATTGAAAACCCAACCAAGGAAGGGCACAGGCGGGCATGTATTCAAGATGTCACGTATTCCCAGTGACTTACTGGCCAGGCGTGATGGCACATGCCTATAATCCCAGCTTGTCAGGGGGCTGAGGCAGGAGGATTGCTTGAGCCCAGGATTTCAAGGCCTGCATAGGCAACACAGGAAAGAAGAGGTGAAGTTAAGCTTCTGCCACCTTTCTGAGTTGTAAACTGTCCTTCTGGGGAGACTGTCCTGCTATGGATCGTGCCACCCACCTGCACACCTTGGAGGGCCTTGGAATCAGAAGCCCCCGCTCCATACATGGACCACCTTCTCCTCGTGGTACATCCAGTTTTGTCCACCTGCTCCGCCACACATGGCCCGCGAGGCTGGGCTGTTCTGTGGTGCTGTGGTTTTCTGGAATGAAGCTCTGGGGGGAAGGTGGCTCAGTGCTGGCAGCCTTTGCTCCCTGAGCTGGGCTGCAATGCGAGTTTGTGGAACACACAGATGTTGGCAGCTCCTGTTCCCAGGTGAGGGGCGCTGCCGTGAGGGAAGTCTGACGCAGGGAGTGCTCGTCTCACAGGTGAACTGCAGCCAGAGACCTCCCTTCCCACAGTCCTGGCTGGTGGTGGCCAAGGAAGGTGGACATGAGGGAAACAAGAGGAAGCATTTACAGATGGGCAGGAAGAATGCTTTGGGCCTGTGGGCTCTTTCTTGAATAAAACATCTCTCTCTCTCTCCTCTCCTCAGAGACAAGCGAGACTTTGTGTCAGCAGGGGCAGCTGCTGGGGTCGCTGCAGCTTTCGGGGCCCCGATTGGGGGCACCTTGTTCAGCCTGGAGGAGGGCTCGTCCTTCTGGAACCAGGGGCTCACATGGAAAGTGGTGAGGAGGTTGTCCCTGAAATCCCCACCCAGGCCCAAGCACGCCCCATCACGCTGGGCCTCAGTACCGTGCTTTGGATGGGCTGAGCGTCCTCTGTTGCAGCAGCCATGACCTCCAAACTGGGCTCTTGCACCTCCCTTGTCAGTACTTCCCACCCCCGAACAGCCCACGTCAGATGCTGCTAACCCTCCTCACGAGCCCTCTGACCCTGCAGGGGAAATGGTGGTTGCATGAAGCGGGAGGTCTCGGGCGTCACTTGAGCCCATCTCCTGCTGCAGGTGGAGTGTTCATCCCTCGCGTCTACCTTCCCTGTTGGCCCAGGACCTGCTCCCAGGAGGCTCTAAACACATGGTCTCCCACAATAGGCTGGCCGAGTGACAAGGTCTTAGAACCCAATTTTGATTGTTCCACCTTGAGGTGGACAGTGGTTTGCAGCTCCCTGGGTGCAGCCCAGGTTTTGAGGTCCTTGTTAGCGCCCTGGGTTTCAGGAGGAACCATCGGGGAGAGAGCAGGACCTGGCGCCATTGAGTTCCTGGTTTTTGTCCCTGTTCCTAGCTCTTCTGTTCCATGTCTGCCACCTTCACCCTCAACTTCTTTCGTTCTGGGATTCAGTTTGGAAGTTGGGGTTCCTTCCAGCTCCCTGGATTGCTGAACTTTGGCGAGTTTAAGGTAGGTCTTGTCCTTGCTCCCAGGGTTTCTTACTGGACCCATGAAACATGCTCTTAAGTAGAGGACCAGAGAGAAGGACGGCTTTAGCGGGGCCACCTCGCCCCTGAGCCTCTGGGCACACTTGTGCCCGCCCGCACAGGCTTCAGCTGGCTCTGCTCTGTTAGGAGGCCGGCGGCCGGCTCTGCTCTGTCTCCTCCTCTCCCCTCCTGTTCTCATGGCTGCTCTGGTTTCTCTCTCCCTCCCTCTCCCCTTCTCTCAGTGCTCTGACTCTGATAAAAAATGTCATCTCTGGACAGCTATGGACCTGGGTTTCTTCGTCGTGATGGGGGTCATCGGGGGCCTCCTGGGGGCCACGTTCAACTGCCTGAACAAGAGGCTTGCCAAGTACCGCATGCGAAACGTGCACCCGAAACCCAAGCTGGTCAGGTATCTGCAGTTGCCTCCCCGTCACAGCTCCCTGAGCTCTTGTGGGCCGGGCACTGTCCTAGGGGAACGTCACATGCCCACACCCTGCTCCCACAAGACCGAGAATGTGAACAAGGTCCTGAACCTACCCTCTCCTCAGGCCAAACGGCTGTGTCTGGGCTTAGTTATTTCCAGGGTGCTCACTGACTCCACCCTCTCCTGACCCATCACTAGCACACAGGACACAAGTCAGCAGGGTTGGTGTGGCCCTGCTGAGGGGCTGGTTGTCACGAGATGCTCTTGCCCCAGGACTTAGCATGGAAAACTGTTTAGTTCTTCAAAGAGAGGGGATAGTCGACAACCCACTGTCTCGAACACCCACTTTTTATGTACAATTTGCTCGCGTGTCTGGAATAAACTTGGCATGCGCGTGTGTGTGTGCGCTCGCACGCATGTGTGGATGGACCAGGGGCTGCTGTGCATTTCCTCTGGGAATAGCGGGGAGGGTGGGCGGGCATAGGGTGGGCTCTGCAGGCCAGGCTGTTTACTGTATTGTGACAGCAGTGCTCTGCCTCCTAGGGTCTTGGAGGGCCTCTTGGTGTCCCTGGTGACCACCGTGGTGGTGTTTGTGGCCTCGATGGTGTTAGGAGAATGCCGACAGATGTCCTCCTCGAGTCAAGTGGGTAATGGCTCATTCCAGCTCCAGGTAACCAGTGTTCCTGCTGCCTTTGTCCTGTGTACACAAAGGAGAACCGAGAAACGTGCCTGTTTAGAGCTCACGGTGTGGAGGCTGGCCGCTCGACACCTGTGGCAGGTCTCTGGGAGACATGGGAATGTCATCTTACCTGAGAGAGGTTGTGCGCCAGACGCCTCTGTCCTCACCTGCGCCAGTGACCCTGGAGGCCACAGAGGGAGCTGCTGTCTAGGACACAAGGGCAGGAGGCTGGCTATGCAGCCTCCAGAGCCCCCCACACACTGCTCCTCTCCATGCCTGCAGGGACCCCGTCCAGGGCCTCCTCCCCACTGCCTCACCCTCATGGTTATGAGTCCTGGCATAGGGACAGAGGGGTGTCTGCTAGAGTGAACCGTGATCCTAACTCTCTTTTTGAGGGGTGGTACTAGGGATTGAACTCAGGGGCACTCAATCACTGAGCTCCATCCCAAGCCCTATTTTGTGTTTTATTTAGAGACAGGGTCTCACTGAGTTGCTTAGCACTTCACTTTTGCAGAGGCTGGCTTTGAACTTGCAACCCTCCTGCCTCAGCCTCTGGAGCCTCTCAAGCCTCTGGAGACTTGTGCGATCCCAGCTCTTCTAGCTCCTCGGGTCCTGCTGGGTTGTGTTCACTCACTGGCATGTCCCTTCCTGTGTTTCTCTTTTCCCTCCTTGAGGGATGGTGTTTTCCAGAACCCTTCCCTGAGGAGTTGGGTGGGGACTTTACTTTTCCCCTGCTTTTGGTCCACTCTAGTGGGTCTGGGAGCAGCCACGTGTCTGGCCTCTCTGCTGGACCCTGGTGAGCCTGCTCTTCACTCCACCTACTCGTTGCTCCCGAGCAGCCACTCTGATCTCTCAGAGCCCCTCAGGTCCCTGGTTTCAGATGGGGGTGCCTGGGAGTTTCCCCTGGAACAGTCACGAAGGCCAACAAACCAAGGCCCCTGGGCCACAACTGACCCTTGGAACTGCTTGTCTCTGCAGCCCCAGGTTAAGGGTAAGGAAAGAAGAAGGTGCCACAGAGACTGCATGTGACCTGCAGAGTGTAAAACGCTGGTTATGGAGACACTGGCTGGCTCCTGTCACTAGTTAACCCCAGGGCTGCCTCATTTCCCGACAGTGGTTTCCAAAATGTGGTTCTGTAACATTGATATATGATTCAAAAATAAGACAGCATAGAAATCAAATGGGCTAACCAGAATTAAATAAGTTTCTTTAAGCCATTATGTCCCATCATCCTATATATAGGGCACCTATAAAAACTTAAATTGAGCAATTGTATAGGTGTCTTATTAAAATCTATAGGTTTTCATAGGTCATATGTGTAAGATGATGGAACATCATAGGACATATAGGACTTCTTAGGGCCTGTGGCATTCTAACAAGTGTTGTGGAAGCTCAGCACTGTAACTGTGTGCCAGATATTCTACACCATTTTCCAAGCCTGATCACGTCCTTACCACTACCATGCTGATAATATCCTCCCCATTTCACAGACGGGAAAACTGAGGCCATATGAGGTTTTGACTTTGGCTAGTAACTTGTAACATGAGAGTAGTAAATATTCCCTTGCTATGGATGAGGAAGGTGAAGTTTCACAAAATGAAATGCCTTCCTAAGGTCACTGGAGTGGCAGAGTTACTCAGAGGCGTCTGGTTTGGAGTCTGCCCTGCTTAGCAGACACGCTGGTTTCTAAGAAGTGCTGTGGTGCTTCTTAGTGCAGTTGATCACAGAACTTTCTCCGGAAAGCCTTCAGGACCCATGTTCCTCCAGACACAACTTGGGAAGCCCTGCATGTGTCACTTGTAAGCGTCGGCTTGTCCACTGTGTGCTGTGCTCTGCTGCCATGGTGGGCTCTGCAGGCTTTCTCCTATGCCAGGATCTGCCAGTAAGAGGCACTGTGCTCTTCCTCCTGCAGCCTGCCTCCAGCTGTGCTTGCACCTGGTGGGATGGTACAGACTGTCCCTAGCATTGTGTTAACTTCTGCACAAGGGCCTCTGAGTAGCCTCATTGATAGAACTGAATCCAGGAAAACCCGTATTCTTATCAATCCTTGTGACAGGGCCCTGTCAGGTGGACAGCGATGGGGTGAGGCACATCCCCTGTAGTCATCAGTTAAAAACCCAGAAACATTGTTCTACAGATGCCCCCCCCACCCAGTAAATCAGGTGGTGCCAGAATTTCATCTTCCCACCCAGAATGAAGGTGAGCACAAGAGGCTTGCATGCGGAGAAACAACCCCTTTCCCATTGGGTTCTGTTCTCCAGGTGGGGTCGGGGGAGAGGCAGCCAGGAGCACGGTTTCTGCTGTCCGCCCTGGTGTCAAGCTGGGTTTCTTTTGCAGAAAATCCAGCACAAAGGCTTTTTTCATTTAGAACCAAGGTTGGGACTTTTGGTCTGGTGACTCCCCTGACCTGTCAGCTCCCAGCCACTTGCTTCTCACCAGCCTCATCTTCCTACAGTCCTTGAGGCTCTCAGCCTGGCTTCTAGCACTGTCACTTACAAGATCAGCTCCAGGGAGGAAGCAGGGCTGAGCCGAGCCCACAGTGAGCCATGGTTGCTGGTTTGGAGCATGGTTGGATGAAGGCCCTCATCCTAACCCTTGCAGAACCCAGAGGATTCAACGTGGCAGTCAGTGGCTTTTGGATGTCTGTCAGGTTTTGCTGCTATTTTACCTGCAGGCAAAGCTGTTCCCAGACTGACCTATTAGGGGTGCCCTATGGTGCCCTGGTGGTGACTCTTGGGTTCCTTCTTTGTAGGTCACATCAGAAGATGTGAATTCAAGTATCAAGACATTTTTTTGTCCCAATGATACCTACAATGACATGGCTACCCTCTTCTTCAATCCCCAAGAGTCTGCCATCCTCCAGCTCTTCCACCAGGACGGTGAGTGTCCGCTGCCCCTTCCCTGCGATGCAGCCTTGCCCTTCATTCGGAGCAAGGACAGGGCTTTTCCTTTGTACAAAATGGCAACCAGGTAAGAGTTCTGCCTCCAGCGCTGGCAGGTGCATGGGGTGGGGGCTGAGGGGTTGGCAGAAGCCGAGGCTGTTGCTAGGCCTCAGCAGGCGCCTGGCTGCGGGACTCAGATGGTTCCTGCATCATAGGGACTTTCAGCCCCATCACCCTGGGCTTGTTCTTCGTCCTCTACTTCCTGCTTGCGTGTTGGACTTACGGCATTTCTGTGCCAAGTGGCCTGTTTGTGCCTTCTCTGCTGTGTGGAGCTGCTTTTGGACGTTTAGTCGCCAATGTCTTGAAAAGGTACAGTGTGAGTGTGCACATGCACGGAGGTCCTCGTGCAGGGTGTGGAGGCGGCCCCGCACTGCCCTCCCACACTGGCGGCATTCTAAGCCATGTTCTCGGTTTCCTTCTTCACCAGCTACATCGGATTGGGCCACATATATTCAGGGACCTTTGCCCTGATTGGTGCCTCGGCTTTCTTGGGTGGGGTCGTCCGGATGACCATCAGTCTTACGGTCATCCTGATAGAGTCCACCAACGAGATCACTTACGGACTTCCCATTATGATCACTCTGATGGTGAGCACGTCCCTTCCAGGCCCCTTTCAGGTCAGGGCCAAGTTCACCCTGAAGGGCCCATTTTCAGGTCTCTACTTTGTGTTTCAGGTGGCCAAATGGACAGGAGACTTTTTCAATAAGGGCATTTATGACATCCACGTGGGCCTGCGAGGTGTGCCACTTCTGGAGTGGGAGACAGAGGTGGAGATGGACAAGTAAGGCCGTGGTTCCTCTCCCAGCCTTGCAGCAGAACTTCCACCTCCCAGGCCTAGGGAAGGCTGGTCTGTGGGTGGGAAATAGTAACAGGTTTCTTGGGTTGGAAGAATGAGCACATTTGTTCTCCCAGCCTGTTTGGGAATGTTGAACAGCTTGGGTCGGCAGAGCCCAGGGGACAGGGCAGGGGCCAGGAACAGTGGAGTCGTGGAGGCAGGGCCGTTCCTGCTCGTTTGACTCCTGCAGCACCTGGTTACATTTGAAGTGGGGTCTCTGGATGGAGTGTGCAGTGTGGTTGGACGTTCACATTAAGGTAGAGCTCGCTCCAGCAGGGCTCCGCGTGCATCCAGCAGAATGTATGGTCAGGAGACATTGTCTTGGGCGTAGTCAGCCCAAAGCCCACCTGATGATCCACAAATACTTTGGGCCTCCTGTCTGAATAGCAGGCAAGGACCTGATGGGCTAATGCAGGGGTCTGCAGGCCATTTCTGTAACAAGCCATGTAGTAGATGCTTTCAGCTCTATGCATCTCTGTCACAACCCCCAGCTCTTCTGTTACAGCAGGAAACAGCAGCAGATACCATGTAAATGAGTGAGCAAGACTGGATTGAGCTGTGGGCTGATCTGACCTTTAGACCATCCCTGATCTAAAGGCTCTCAGGGTAGCTCCTCCCTCACCCCATCCCCGAGGATTGAATCTAGGGAGACCAGGGGTGTTCTACCGCTGAGCCTCCCAAGTAGCTGGGATCATAGGCATGAATCATTGTGCCTGGCCCAAAGATGGCTTTTCAAGTTCCAGTATTAGCAGTTAGCAACTCACTGGCAACATGTGGAATATGCCGTGGAGTGCCGGGCAGGGGTGGCCAGTCCCTGGGTGAGCTAGCAGGTTTGTGTTAAGGGGACATTAGTGTTGAAGCAAGGGTTGAACAAAGGCTCACCCGTATGACAAAACCAGAGTTCATTCCAGGCATGGGGACACGTGGGGAACAGCGTGTATAACGGGCAGAATGGGTTGGGTTCAAGGAGCTTCTGGGGATGGCTCAGGAGGGGCTCCGAGTGACACAGGCAGCCATGGAGAACAGTGCAGCCCGTCACTGCGTGCTCCAGGGGCCCATGGGCTCTCATCAGGCTGGACTGCTCCTCCCCCCCCAGGTTGCGAGCCAGTGACATCATGGAGCCCAACCTGACCTACGTCTACCCGCACACCCGCATCCAGTCTCTGGTTAGCATCCTGCGTACCACGGTCCACCACGCCTTCCCCGTGGTCACAGAGAACAGGGGCAATGAGAAGGAGTTCATGAAGGGCAACCAGCTCATCAGCAACAACATCAAGTTCAAGGTAAGGGAAAGGGCCAAGAGGAGAAGGGTCCTTGGTGTCCACACTGTGGTGCTGCCACCTCCCAGCTGGGATGGACTTGAGGGACAACCTGACGGTCTTCACTCTGCGGCAGAGAGGAGGCTGGGCCGCACAGGTGCACCCACCAGACCACAGGTGTGTGTCCATTCTTCCTTTTTTTTTTTTGGTGCTGGGGATTAAGCTCAGGGGCACTTTACCACGGAGCCACATCCCCAGCCCTTTTTTATTTTTTACATTGAGACAGGGTCTCACTGAGTTACTTAGGGTCTTGCTAGGTTGCTGAGACTAGCCTTGAACTTGTGGTCCACCTGCCTCAGTCTCTTGTATATATATATATATATTTTTTAATTTTTTAACATTTATTTTTTTTAGTACTTGGCGGACACAACATCTTTGTTTGTACGTGGTGCTGAGGATCGAACCTGGGGCCGCACGCATGCCAGGCGAGCGTGCTACTGCTTGAGCCACATCCCCAGCCCCATGCCTCAGCCTCTTGAATCACTGAGATTACAGGCTTGTGCCACCGTGCCCAGCCAGAAGGGACTTTGACCTACCCAAAGCAGAGAAGGGAATCTCATGGAAGCATCAGGACTGACAGGAGGGCTGAACAGCCATGTGCTCTGGGGACAAAAGCACTGAGCCTCACGATGCCCTTCGCGGCCCCAGGAGGAATGGGTGCTGCTGCTCTCCCTGTGGGTTCTTCCCGACTCAGACTCCAAGAAGAGGGCAAGTCCCACTGCCTCACTTGGTCTGTGTGCCCCTCCTTGGCTTTGGTGGTTTCAGGAGCGTAGCACAGATATTAACAGTCCCACCAAGACAGGACGTGGGAGGGGGTTGGTCCCCTCTGGAAAACCGAGGTGTTCTTCCTGACTCAAAGGGTAGGTATGCCGGGGCAGCAGAAATCACGGGTCAGGGACTGAGATGTGGCTCAGTGGTAGAGCACTCGCCAGCACGCCTAGCCCAGTGCCCAGGTGCTGCGCCCAGCACCACAAAGGAAAACCAAAAGCCTCCTGGACAGCTGCGGGGTCCACGGCCCAGTCCTGGGACTCTGGCCTGAGAATCAAGCCCACAAGTCAGCAAGTCCCCTGTGGTCCATCGGGGCCCCTGCGGTCCCACGTTAGGATGTGTCTTGACCCTCATTTGTTCTCAGGTGCTTGGCCTCTGAGTGCTGCTATGTGGTGGCCTCCCTGTGTGAGCCTGTCATTGTCCCTGCTCCCCATCCACAGAAATCCAGCATCCTCACCCGGGCCGGCGAACAGCGCAAGCGTAGCCAGTCCATGAAGTCCTACCCGTCCAGTGAGCTGCGCAACATGTGTGACGAGCACGTGGCCTCCGAGGAGCCCAGCGAGAAGGAGGACCTCCTGCAGCAGATGCTGGAGCGGAGGTGAGGCTCGCCGTGCCCGCCGTGGCGCTCGGGAGGAGCGGCCTTGCTGAGGGTGTGCTAGGCAGCGTCTGGTTTTTGTGTAACAGATACACCCCCTACCCCAACCTATACCCTGACCAGTCCCCGAGCGAAGACTGGACCATGGAGGAGCGCTTCCGCCCACTCACCTTCCACGGCCTCATCCTGCGCTCTCAGCTCGTCACCTTGCTCGTCCGAGGAGTGTGTTACTCTGAGAGTCAGTCGGTAGGTGTCGGCTTAGCCCCAGGATTTGGAGGCAGGCGGGGAGGAGCACGGGCCTGAGCTGGGGAGAGCAAGGCTGAGTCCCGCCTTCACACCCCTGAGCAGCTGAGCCCAGGCCCCCACAGCTGCCTCCTGGGTCAGGACACCCACCCTCCACTGCCTTCCACCCTCCACTGCCCACCGCCCTCCACTGCCCTCCGCCTTCCACTGCCCTCCGGCCAAATGCTCATGCAGCGCCTTCCTCTCAGCGCAGAGGCTGCTAATGCTGAACCCAGGGTGCTCTACCACTGGGCCACGTCCCCAGCCCTTTTTATTTTTTATTTTGAGATGAGGTTTCCTTTAGTTTCTGAGGGCCTCACGAAGTTGCTAAGCCTGGCCTCAAAATTGTGATCCTCCTGCCTCAGGCTCCTGAGTTGCTGGGGTTGCAGGTGTGCGCCACACGCCCAGCCGGGAGGGAACTCTCTTATGTATCATCAGAAGAAACACCATTCTCACCGCTCGTCTGCTGTTTTCTTTTTCATTTTTTGGGGGGAGCTGTATTGTTTGATGTGGCCCCTGTGCCACCTGAGGCCACCCCATCGCACACTTTCTTTGTGGAAAAGACCGAGAAAGTCACCGAGAGACCTGGTTTCCAGGGTGACTCTCCTGGGTGGGCTTTGGCCACGAGGGGCCAGACTGTGGCTCGCTTTCCTATGGGGCAGAGCAGCAAGGGCCCTGGTGGAGTGGAGGACCAGCCTGGCGAGGAAGATGGCAGGGGCGGCACGCACTGCATCCCGCGAGGCTTTGTCTGGCCCAGCTGGAGAAAGTGCAGGATCAGAGGTGCCCAGAGGGCAGCCGACCGCTCTTTGGGGACAGCTGTGCAAGGTGCAGTTGCTCAGAGAGGGTTCAGGGGAGCAGGATCACAGCTGGGGAGAGCAGTGACCAAGGCTTGTGGCCCCTGTGCAGTGACTGAGAATTAAGGGAAGGCCGGAGGGAACAGATGGCCTGTGTCACTATCTTGTGGCTGTTGTGTCATACTGCCGTAAACCCAGTTCCTGAAAACAGCAGGTTTATTCTTTCAGAGGACGAGGCCAGAAGTACAAAATCCAGGTCTAGTCAGCCCGTGCTACCTCTGAAGGCCAGGAGAGGACCTGTCCTTGCCCTTCCCAGCTCCTGATGGCTGCCAGCCATCCTTGGTGTGGCTTGGCTGTGGACATACTGCTCTGGTCCTACCTCTAAAGTCACATGGCATCCTTTGTCTGTCCTCTCCCCAGTTTGTGAGGACACCTTTTGGATTTAGGGCTCACCCTAATCCAGAATGACAAAATGACGTCTATTTTTTTTTTGTACCAGTGATTGAACCAGGGGTGCTTAACCACTGAGCCATGTTTATTTTGAGACAGGGTCTCGCTAAATTGCAGAGGCTGGATTTGAACTTAGAATCTCCTGCCTCAGCCTTCTGAGTCGCTGGGATTGCAGGTGTGCACTACCATGCCTGGCCAAAATGACCTCACCTTAACTTGATTACATCTGCAGAGACCCTGTTTCCAGTAAGGTTACTTCATAGACCTAAGGCTTAGAACTTGGCCACATCTTTTGAGGGGCCATAGTTTAATCCACAACTGCTATTTATTAGCACCTTTTTCAATTAAACTTCAAAATAACCCATTTATATCTTGTAGCTAAAGAAAAGGATATCCAGAGAGGTTAGGGGCCTTGCCCAGGGTGACTCAGTCAGGGCCAGCAAGAACTGACTCTGGATCAGACTGTGTCCCTCCAGAGTGCCCGCTGCTGCCTGGTCTCTGCACCCCTCCCCTGGGCAGGGGGCCTGGCTGTCGATGGGGATGTGAAGGGGGAGGGGCTGTAATGTGACCTGCCAACCCTGGTGCAAGGATACTGTCCTGGTTGGAATTGCAGAGTGCCAGCCAGCCGCGCCTCTCCTACGCCGAGATGGCCGAGGACTACCCGCGGTACCCCGACATCCATGACCTGGACCTGACACTGCTGAACCCCCGGATGATCGTGGTGAGGGGACTGTCCCTTTGGGCCTGCCCTGTATAGGTGACTCTTTGTCCAGGCTGTGGGTGACTTTTGCGTTCTCTTCTGCAGGATGTCACTCCATACATGAATCCTTCGCCCTTCACCGTGTCCCCCAACACCCACGTCTCCCAAGTCTTCAACCTGTTCAGGACAATGGGGCTGCGCCACTTACCAGTGGTGAATGCCGTGGGAGAGGTGAGTCCTGGTG
The DNA here is from genome assembly GCF_048772815.1 of Callospermophilus lateralis. Lineage (NCBI taxonomy): Eukaryota > Metazoa > Chordata > Mammalia > Rodentia > Sciuridae > Callospermophilus > Callospermophilus lateralis. Next base: position 136,061,249 of record NC_135311.1, on the reverse strand, counting down.
AGGGGACCCGGGGGCCCTGCCTCTGTGGCCCTGCAGGCTGGTGGCTGATCACAGGGAGGTTTCTCAAACCTCAGCAGCTGTCCCGGGGACCCCAAAGAACCCAAAAGGAAAGCCATAGGTTTTTGTTCAATCCATAGGAAGATAAACGTTCCCCTGTGTGTGGTACTTTTTTTTTTTTTTTAAACTGAGGATTGAACCTAGAGCCTCACATGTGCTAGGCAAGTGCTCTACTGCTCAGCCCCATTTCCAGCCCTCTTTATTTTATTTTTGAGACATGGGCTCCCTAGGCTGTCCAGGCTGGCCTTGAACTTGCCACAGCCTCCTGCCTCAGCCTCCAGTGGAGGGAAAGGCTGGCAGAGGGGAGGGCTGGCGGAAGGCTGTGGCCTGGGAACCCTTTCCCCTCCCTCTAGTGCAGATGAGCCTCGGCCCCACATGGCCAGCAGGTGGCGCCAACATGCTGTAGCCTGTCTCTGCTGGCCAGACCCCTGGGAGGGGGTGCTTCTTCATTCCAGTTTCTCTTCAATCCTGACCCCATTTGTGCTCCTCAAGTCCCCACCCGGGATGGCACTGTGTAGCATTAAATGAGAGACTTTCAAGCAGAATATTTGGAGCGTTTTAAAGCTACCACACCTAGTAATTATTGCCACAAGTTTTTCCGTTATTTCTTTATAGAAGTTCTTTTATTATTATTATTGTTACACAATTATTGTTATTTCCTTTTAAAAGAATAAGAAAAACAGGTGATCAAACAAAACCAAGCCCTCATCCCTGCTGCAGCATCACCATGGTAACATCCTGCCCTTCAGTCTTTTTGCAAGACCAGAGATTGACCATATGTTAAGTTTTGGTGAAAGAGAATTGCTATTCATTCTGTACAGTAGCCTGATTTTTCACCTAGTATCCACCTGTGTATGGTGTTACTTTGTTTGGCAGAACTGAGGATCAAACCCAGGGCCCTACACATGCTAGGCAAGCACTCCATCACTGGGCCACATCCCCAGCCTTCTTTATTTTGCTTGAGACAGGGTCTCACTAAATTGTCCAGGCTGGCCTTGAACTTGGGATTCTCCCATCTCAGCCTCCTGGGTCACTTCGAGTACAGCTTCCATGGTGTCTTGATGGCACTGTAGCATGGCTGTCCCATTCCATGTCCTCTCTGCTGGATATTCAGTTTTTTGTTTTTTTTTTTTTTAAGAGAGAGAGAATTTTTAATATTTATTTTTTCGTTTGCGGCGGACACATCTTTATATGTGGTGCTAAGGATCGAACCCGGGCCGCACGCATGCCAGGCGAGCACGCTACCGCTTGAGCCACATCCCCAGCCCCTGGATATTCAGTTAAGGCACCCTACAGCAGACCTCCCTTTTGGAGGCTTTCAGTACATGTGGCCAGCTGCCCTCTGGAGAATGATGCTAGAGGAAGCGTCCTGTGAGCAGTCCGGAGGCACATTCTTATGTGAGTTTATTTACAGAGGATGAGCTGTGTTTCTTGAAAGGTAACTGCTAACTCCATTAACCAGTTCAAACACAGTTTGTAGTGTGACTTTGGGGCACCCACCATCAGTGACATCGGGAACCACTCTAAGGAATTATGAACAAATGGCTCTTGTCGGTGGCTCTGCAAGGTGGTGGTTACAGGTGGATGTAGCAGGGGCCTTGGGCTCAGGAGCCTCTAGGTCCCTGGCTCTTGCACACACCAGTGAAGTAGACAGGCATGGCGGGAAGGGACAGCGCTACAGCACAGGCCCTGTTTAGGACATGCCAGGGCTGGGGCTGTCGCTGGATTGTAAAGATGGCAGAGGCCCTGGGTTTAAACCCCAGCCCCAAAAGAAACAAATACAGGAAATGAAGACAGACCGATTCAGGTGTCAGCTGCCCAGCTGAGACCCTTTTTAAAAAGAGCCACTTTTGCCCCCTGAGTCTGTGAGCCCTAGTTACCTGCTGTAGTTCTCTTACGTAGGAAGCCTGTGAAATGGCTGTTCCGTTCCACTCATGCCTGGCCCTTCACTGATCAGGCCCCGATTCTGTCTCCTTCCACATCTGGTGACAGACACACTGGGCCAGCTGTCCTTGCCATGGGTTTTCTTCTGCAGGTGACCTGGGTCTTTTCCCCTTGTCCTAGATCGTTGGCATCATCACACGGCACAACCTGACGTCCGAGTTCCTGCAGGCCCGCCTGCGGCAGCACTACCAGACCCTCTGACAGCCTGCCTCGCTGCCACCGCCAGCCCCCCCCACTCACACTCCGGCTGCTGTAGCCGGCTGGGGCTGTTCTAGGGCACGGGGTTCCCGGCCACCCACCTGCTCAGAACTGGGTCTCGTGGAACGCTTTGCTGGTCAGAGGTCCTGGGGATGACATTGAACCATCAAAGTGTGGACTTTCCCGACTTCCTCAGCAAGTACCTTCCTCTTTCCTGCTCCCCGTGTTCCTGCCCGTGTTGGCACAGGCCTGCCTCAGCCCCAAGAGATCCAGGACTGGAGGGGGAAGTCAGGTTGGATCCCCAGGGGATGCGTGGAGCAGTTTCTTGCCCCACATTGCTTTCCTGGACAGCCCAGCTGCTGCCTTAGTCCTCTGGGAGGAGCGTGCGTCGAGGCGCACCCGGGGGATGCCATTTGCAAAATCAGGTTCATTGCTAAGTTTAGGAATCAGGCACCCGGAAGATTCCCCGTGTTCAGGGGCCACTTTGTTGGACTCTTCACTCGATCCTCCTCCCTTGGGACTGCTCACTTGATGTCTTCTGGTTCATCTAAGGGAACCTGTGTGCTCCTCGGGAATGCGCAGGTGCTCTGCTCTCTCCTTAGAACCTGCCCTCTGGGAACAGAGCATTAAACCCCACAGCAGCTGGAGATGAAGAAGAGTCCAGTCACAGGGTCAGATTGACCCCACCCTGTCCCTCCATTTGCAGATTGCTCCAGGTCTTCCAGGCCACATTTGTCCCCTAACAGTCTCCTATCCTTTCATCTCCACCATTTATTAGATTTTCTAAGTTTTTATCTCCATCTCCCTGATGAGAGGGCCCCATCTCAGTCTTGACTCACCTTCAAAGTTAATCAAAACCAGAGCCCCCTAGACTAACCCTCTTCCTGGAGCCCCGGGGAGTAGGTTGTTCCTGGAGCTGGCAAGAAGTCCAGCCTGAGTGGGCAGTCCCTCAGAGGCTCCTGTAGGAGGAAGCAGGGGCTGCTTGCAGGAGGAGGTGTCTCCCCTTCATGGTCATCTCACTCTCCTGCTGCCAACCTCTCCATCCTCCTGAGGGGCTCAGGGACAGGGGCTCAGCAGGGTCTGCTGCGCTGCAGGGGTGGGGCGGGGGAGGTGCTTCCCGCCTGCAGGTGCCTGAAGGCTTTAGTGTTGACCAGAGGAAGCACCCTGCCTGCTCTTCCAGGACCCAGAGTGAAGATCTGGGTGGGACGTTGGCACGCATCTTCCTCCAACTTCTACATGTCTTTTGGCATCTTGGTCCCATCAGGTGTCCCTCTAGCAGCTGTTCTTTGGGACTCGAGATGGCATTCATTTGCATTTAGTGTTTTTTAAACCATGAAATTGCCCCATGGCATCGGTGCCCTGGGCCTGGCTTCTTGCAGCCTGGGCATGGTGTCACTCCCGGCTTGGCCGGCCTCATGCCCCACCCATTCTAGAGAATCATTCTATGTGTGCAGGTGGGCTTCAGGGCCTTTTCCAACTGACCAAGGCCTGTGGCCCTCCAGTCGCCCATTTGTTTATCCTTTTGACTGAAATGATGTTGACTTCTCCGTTTGCAGCATCTCTGGATGCAGACTTGTGCATTGGAGTGACACTCCCAGTGACTAGTTCAGGAGCTCAGAGCGCTTTTCAGGGGGTACGTTCATCTGGTTGCAGCTTTGTACTGTGCTGCTCAGAGCTTGACCCTGTTTTTTCCTTTTACTGAGAACTGGTTTTATTAAGCCAGTTGTCCAAGGCAGGAGAACCCAGTCACCGCCTGTCAGAGGACCCTCACCCCCTCGCCTCGCCCAGTGTGGGGACCTAGGCCTCAAGGGCTGGGCCGCCAGCCACCTGCCTCACTGAGGCTGTCTGGATGCCACTGTTGGACTTCATCCCTTGAGCACATAGAGTTGTTCTGTTGATCAGTTTAACCCAGAAATAGATAGTAGAGTGCAGACGCCTCCCTCGCCCTGAGCCAGTCACTGGCCACCGAGGAGGCCCCCAGCCCAGGCCCCCTAAAGGCGTGTGGATTCTTGGACTCCTCCTGTCTGCACCTGCCCCTCTCAGAAAAGATGACAACTTTTCCATTTGTGACCAGAAATCGTAAGCCTTGCTCCTCGGATTTCTGTGCAGTAGAAACCAGCGCCCGCAGAGTCTCACTTGTTAACAGCCCTGCAGCCGCCTCGCCCGGAGCTGGCACCTGGATAAGGCATCTGCAGGGGGGAATCAGGTCACCAGAGGGGCTCTTCTTTGCTCCACTTCTGGCCTGGTGTTAGGGGCTCCCTAGCTGAGGCAGTGGGGTGACAGGTCTCCAGTCCTGGAGGAATTTTGCCCTTTGGGGGATCTCTGTTCACGCACGACCTTGTTTGCCCTGGTGGGAATGGAATCTTGCTTGGCCCAGACAACCACATGACAGTTTTGATACAGGATTGTGTGCTGACTGGGCCCCTGGTAACAAGGAGGCTTCAGGAAAGGCCACTTGGCCCTCAGTATTGACATGCAGTGCCGCCCTCAGCCATGCTGACCTTGGGCGTCCCTCCTCCGCAGCCACCTCCTTTCTGTTTGCACTGTTTGTTTACAAGGTAACGTGAGCTAATTCCACTGTGTATATAAATCGTATTTTTTTTAATTTGTAAAATTCTATTTTTATTTGAATTTTTGGAACTTGGAAGTTCTCATGGTAACTGTAACATGTCAGAGTAAAACGTCTGCCTGTCTCCGGTAGCCTGACTCCCGCTCTCTTTCTTTCGAGGGTGCTGGCTTTTAGCTTGTTCCCTCTCTTTCTAAAAGGCCAGTGTTCGGGTGCTGGGAGGTGTCTCGGCCTCAGCTCCTGTGGCTGCCCAGCCGCCTCTTCACCCCCACGGTGGGCTCAGCTGTATCAGGCCACCCACTGCCTCAGTAAGCACCTAGGTCCTGCATACATCACCAGGTCACCACTGGTCCTTCTCTCACAGGAACACCAGTCCACCCCAGGTGCTCATCTTTTCCTGCCAGTGTTGTGTTTAGGGACTTGCCGCAGAAGGACTCCTCAGAACTCTGCCCAGAAGAACCAAGCCAGCTCAGCATCTGTGGATGTCACCACCCCGGGCAGCATCTGGCAGTGCCATCCGTCACTACTCTTGGTTCACTTGCTTTTTGTTTTGCAAGAACTGTCTCCGCGTCCTGCCCCAAGTCGCCCTGCCACCAGTGACAGCCCAGTCTGGCTCCTGCACCCACCCCTCACCCCTGCCTTCTCCAAGTTCAGGGACTTTCTGCTTGTGTGTTTGCCATTTTGGGTCAGTTCCAGTCAGCCAGCACTCCCCACCTCTGGAGGGTGCCTGACTACCTCCCTTTCCCTCCTAGCAACCCGACTCCTGGTGCCCGGCCTCAGAGCCAGGCGTAGAGCGATACTGTGCCGCTCTATGTTTGTCCTCCTGAGTCACTCTGTGCTGCTTGGTTCTCTGCCCTCCTGTAGTTGAAGGCCAAATAAGGAGCATGTGGGACCTGACTCGAGCTCTTCCCTCACCCCCGCCTCTTACCACCATTCACTCTGGGCCTCCCCTTCCCTCTGGCAGGGGCACATTTACTTGGTTTCCTCTTCCCAGTTTGTACCAGACCAAGACAACATGGCCAGCAGTCACGAGCGTCCAAGAAGCGAGGACTGCAGTGTTCCCCCTCCTGGCACTCACAGTCACACGCCAAACCCCGGCCTAATAGTCACAAAAGGTTTCTGTAAAAAGACTTGGGGCTACTGGGCACGTAGTGTCAGGGAAGAAATGGCATCTCAACAAGCCTCGGGGTGAGGAGCATGTCTTTGGGGGGTCCAGGTAGCAGGCCTTGGCTGGAGGGAGCAGCAGAAATAAGGCCCCAAGGGGCGGGTGTGTGGGTAAGGGGCTCGCTGGAGTACCAGAACCTGCAGAGGAGGGCTGGTGGCTGGGGCGACAGGTAGGGGGCCGGTGGAATACCGTGCCCTGGTTAAGGTGGAGTTTCCTGCTTAGGATAAGATCCTTTCCAGATGTAGACACAAAAACACTGCCTCCTCCCCAGCAGCTTGCACCTGGTGCCATCCACAAGTCCAGGCACCTTGGGCCTGAAGAGAAAAAAACTATGCTCTGGTAGGTAGTTCACAAATGGCACTGGAACTCACGGCCCCTGGTGGCCCCTCATGGCCCCTGGTGGCCCCTCGCGGCCCCTCGGCACAGCAAACCTTTCTTCACTTTGCTCAGCCGTTGAACCCAGCGCACAGCCAGCTCTGAACCAAGCTAGAAGTGTGATTGGCTTGGCTGCCGCAGTGAACTCTCTTAAATGAATCAGATAAAAAGTAGCTAATAGCCTCATTTTCTAAATGTGCCCTAAACAAAACAAATACTGTAACCCATAAGCAGTAGGGATGCAAGTGTTGTCTGTTGAGTGCAGCTGCAGTAGCTGTAACCAGGAGATGAAATGGAGAGGTTTGTGAGTTTTATTTTCAATCAACAATGCCCTGAATGTGAGCAAGTCTGGAGAAAAGTAAAGGAAGTGCCCTTTCAGGCTCAGGGCCTTTCTGGGTTCTGGGGCTGAGGCTGTTGAGGAGGTGGAGCAGGTTGGAAGCTGCAATTTGAGGTCCCCACCTCCCACCAAAAATAAAGGGGGGGGGTGAAAGAGGAAGAAAGAAACAGTATTTTCATCTCAGACAACGGCCTACGGGGCTCCATTGTTCTCCCTTGGAAACTGGGGGAAAAAAAAAAAACTACACCGGGGCTCGGCTTCTGTCCGTGGTGCTGAAGTTTATTGGTTTTGCAAGGCTTTCAGTAGTAGGTGGGGTTGACAGTGACGCGTGGGGTGGGAACGGCAGAGGAGCCACAGCTAAGCCACTTGATCTACATTTAGCATCAGATGTGAGAAATGTTGACAGGAAGTTGAAGCTCCAACAGTGTGCTCATCCCGACTCAGTGGCAATGCCATGAGACCACACTTGGTGAGACCCTGGGTCAAGGGTCTCCTGCAGTCTGCCCGGCCAGGCTGTTATCTTCCGTACTACAAAGAGAAAGACATTCGGCTTGGCGATCTGGCTCTACTGGAGGGTCAGCATCATAGGACAGTGTCAAACCTTTTACTGGACCTTCCGGCAGCTACTCCCTGGCCCCCATGCCCCCTCCAGCTTAGTGATCTCTGAGTTCCATTGAGCTCAGAGGAGCAATCCTTGTCAATGTCACCTAGCTCCCGCAGAATCTTGCAGTTCTGGGAAGAACACAATCTCTAATCAGCAGAGCAAAGGGGACTTGACCCTGTATTTTAATTGTTCAATGCTGTGGTGACTTTTTTTTTTTTAAGCATTTTTCCAGCAGGCTACAGCTGAGTGTGATGACATTGTTCTGAGACTTGTGGGGCACCCCCCAAGTCGGGGTAGAAACTCAGAAGGAGTTATCTTCTACACGGGTCCCCTTCCTGTAGGAGTCCCCTGCTGGTACTGCTATGGTAATGCGACCCCATTTTCTTCCCATCCTGTTCCCAACTCCAGATCCTCTTACCCGGAAGCTGTTACAGCCCAGGCCACTGTGGGCTCCAATCCTGTCCATCCTTCCTCCGAAACAGCTGGATCTCGGCAGGCTCCGAGGGGCCGTCGGCTTGTTTCTCAAGAGGGCAGAGCCATCAGCAGAGTCCCAGGGGTCCCGCCCTGGGCCAGCCCCATCTCCCTGGTCTGGGCTGACCTCCCTGGTCCAGGAAGTCTCGTCAGGGACAGCTGGCCCTGCTTCGTCATTCTGCTCGCCTAGGACTCGTGAGGGAACCTCATTTTCTAAAGGCATCTTGTCCTCCAAACGGTCTAGCAAATTCTTCACAAAAGGAAAATACAGGGGGGAGGGAGGGTTCTGGTTCGTTGCCTTGGAGAGAATCCAAATGAGCCAGCCCAGCACTGGAAAGCCCCCTGGTGCCGGGATGAACCTCCTTTCTGGCCCTACCTTGAAATCCGCCAGCTCTGCGCTGGACACGGCGCTGTACACGGGCTTGGCTCCCGCTTGGCCTGGAAGCTGGAACAGCAGGAAGAGGAGGAGGCTCACGCCGACGGCGGAGAAGGAGCCCATGCTGGCGGCGGTCGAGGGGCGGTGGGGTGCTGGCTGTCTCTTCTCCCTCCTCTCTGGCTCCCCTTCCTTGGCCTGCATCCGTCACTGTCTCCGCTGCCCAGCGCCTCCCGTTTTTATAGCCCCTGCCGTCTGAGCATGCAGCAGGGCCAGAACCTCCCCATTCTGTCACTTGCAGCGATAAAGCGGCAGAGTGAGGAGCCCGCCGAAGATGCCCTTTTAAAGTTATCAGCCAGCAGCGCTGTCACGGCCCCTGCACCTCGAGCCGCTCCCGCAGCCCCCCAGATCCTCCGCTGCACGAGCCACATTCTTGCTGATTTGCCTCAAGAGGCCCCCACTTCAAAGGTGTGAGAAGAGCAAAAAAGAGTCCTTGGTTATCTCCCCGCCGCGCCCCGGGATTCTTTCTCCTCAGCAACGGGGACCCACGCGGGAAGCAGAGGGTGGCCGCTGGCCGGGGCCCAACTGCCCCTGTCTGCTTGCGGCTCAGTGTCAGGGGCTCCAAATAAGGGTGGGAGAGGAGGGGATGGCCGGCGGCCAGGGGCTCGGGCCCAGGAAGTGCAGGCGGGCGCTCGGCGGCCTTCACACCTGCTTCATCCGCTGGGGGCGGACCTCTGGCCGCAGACGGGTGCCCTCACCCCTGGGCGTCCTTCTCCGCGGTCAGGTGAAAGGGAGTCACTTTTTAGAGTATTGAGTCAGCTGGGAACAAATGCGATGAAGGTTCCAAGAATTCCGCTGGCAGAGGAGTGGGGGACGCGCTGGTCCTCTCCAGAGCTGCTGCTCCTTCACGGCCCCCGGGCGCCCCCGCCCCAGGTGTGCAGGGGACCGGCCTGGAGAGCGCCTCTTCACCTCCCCACCTTCTGCTTGTGGACTGCTGGGGGCTTGCGGCGGCCCCATCCTCTCCAGTGCCGGGTCCTGCCCTAGCGGGGTCCAGGGAGTCCTGAAGGATGAGTGGCCTCGGCGAAAAGATGGGACAGGATCGTTCCGTTGGAGCCATCTCCAGAGAGAGAGGCTCTAATGCAGCTTTCTCTGGGTCATCTTTTATTGCAATTTTTCTCATCATTATCGATTCAGAATACATCATTGATTATATAATTTAAAACTTTGCCAAGATGTGACATTTCCTTAACCATGTTTGGGGGTACAAAAAAATGTAACATTAATTTACATTTTTCCAGGATATGACCTTTAGTTATTTAATTATTAAAAGGACAGAATCGGGGGCTGGGGATGTGGCTCAGTGGTAGAGCACTTGCCTAGCACGTGTGAGACCCTGGGTTGGATCATCACCACCACATAAAAATAAATAAAATAAAAGTATTGTGTCCAACTACAACTAAAAAATAAAATATTTAAAAAAAATAAAAAATGAAAAATAAAAGTACAGAATCATTAATAAAATACGTCACTAATTTACATTTTTCAGATTTTCCCAAGATTTACTATTTTCCCCAAGATATGCTATTTTCTTATTAACTAATGCCAAACTACGTAACCAGACTCTAAGTCTCCTAACCAATCATTAACCTTTAAGTTTAAAGTACACTTGTACTTATTTCTAATCTAAAATTCCCATCTAAAAAAGTCCCCTTAAATCTTATACTTAAAACATCCTAAAGTTTATGAATCATTCTTAAAACATATCAGAAACCCATACAACTAAAAACTTAAGAATTTCTAAACTTAAGAATCTAAATAAAATAATATTTCTAACATTATTCTAAAACTGTGTCTTATAAAGCTATTTTAATTAATTCCTAAATTTATTCTCATAAAACTGGTTGAGCTGCTTTCTCAAAGAGTTTCTTTGTTTCTCAGTCAAGGTGCACTAGTTCTCATATCTTTATAATCTTTCTCAATAGGAAATAAGTTCTAAACATCAGTCCACTTTCCACCAATATTAACTATGCTCATCATATATCCCTATGTAAAGTAAAAAAGGGTTTATAAAAAGAGAAGAATATATCTTTATATGTTTTAACTTTCCTAAGTGTATAATATAACTTTCCTCAATCAAAAATGAAACTACATATGGTGGGCTTTGTAAAATAAGCATAATGATTAGGTTTTCTAAGAGGCCGGAAATATGAGCTTGGGTTCTAGTTGATATAATCAATGTGGTGCCTAAAATTCTCATGACCTTTCAGAGGATGATTGTTGTCCATTATCAGATTTGTCCTTAGTGTACTGAGATAGAAGAACAGCCTTCTACTTTGTCCTTGATATGCTGAGGGGTAGTAGAACAGCCTCCAAGGCATGAACTACCTGTTGTGTTCTAGCCATCTGAAATTTAATTTGTTTGGCATTTAACATGCTCATGCCTCCTGTCAGGAACATAAGCATGAAAATTAAAAGTCCCAATTACATAAAGAAGGGTCTCATGGTTTTGGTTTCCCACCAACCAGCGTGGCTTTGCCAGCATTCATCCTCACTGTGACCCTGTCAAGACAGTGGGAGAGCGGCTTGGCCAGCACTTTTTCTCACTGTGACCCTGTCAAGACAGTGAGTGGGGGGTCGCCTTCACCACTCCAGGAGAGCAGCCAGGGCGAGTTGGCAAGTGGCCCACGCCGTTCCCCTTCAAGCCGTTCCTCTCGGAGGCCAGGCAAGTGACTACGCCACAGAGGCCTCAATTCCCTGAACCCCACAGGAAAAGGACTGGCAGTGAGGCGCCCACCTTAAGAGAGTGGCCTCCAGTTGCTGAACACCACACTGGGCCCGCTCAACAGGGCGTGCACGGCAGAGGGAGGTGAATTTGAAGGGTTGAGAGACCTGTATCTTGGCCTCCAACAAACCAGTTCCCTACATCTTTGGGGCCTTATTTTTTTTTCATCTGTGAAATAGAAAAAAAATGTAAAAGCCACCCCCACCCACCTCTCAGAGCAGTGTTGGAGCTCAGAGGAGCTGCTCTGGAACAGTGGGGTGATCATGATGGTCACCCTTATTGGTCATTCAGGTTGTGCTAGGCCCTGTTTTGACAGCCATATGTGACCATCTCATTTCAACCCCTAGGAGGTGGGTACTAGTGTCTCATTTTCAGAGGGACAAATTCCAGGGTGGAAGCCCAGGGGTGACAGTGCTCACATTCTCAAGCCATTTCGGCACACTGCTGCCTCTCTGCCCTATGGGTGAATTCCCCAACGAGACACCTCTCGGGTGCCATGAGCAGCTCCCACTTTCCCCTGCCCTGCGGCTGTAGCTGTGCACTTGGTGGCTCTCTCCTCTCTGACCATCACAGGGAAAGGGCCACTTCTGATCTCCATGACCTGTGTCTACTTCCACTGTGATTTAGACCGCTGGGAGGCTCAGAATATCCTGGCCAGGTCCATCCCCGCTGTGCTGACCCCTTGGTTGTCCAGATGGAGAAGCTGTTAGATATCCACAAGACAGCAAATCAGGGCAGCAAATGGCCAAAGGTCACAAGAGAAGCCTGAGGTGATTGTATTCTAAGATGGAAGGAAATGGGGACCCTCTTCAGCCATCTTGAGGGTTTGAGCATCTTGAAATTTGAAATTGGTGCAACTCTAAGTAGAAGATCTGAGCCAAAAATCCATCCTGATGAGTCTCTGGAATGTACTCACAGCTTAATTACTCGGCTGCAGGGTTATTAATAGCAAAAGGGATTCAGCATACAGCCACACTGGGGACCGGCTCCTTGCTGTGCGCACCACAAGGCGCATTTCCTGGAGATGCTCTTTGAGACAGGCCTTTGATGCAGGCAGAGTCTTCCAGAAAGGCATTATGGCAGTAGCTTGACCTCAGAGGGACAAGGCTGCCCCTCTCCTGGGCCAGCTCTGAGGTTCACAGGTGGCCCCAGGAGAGCAGAAGTTCCCCTCCAAGCTTCTGGAAAGAGAATTTCAGAATTTGCCCGTCTCCTTTCATCAAAATCCATTTTCTTCTTCCAGAGTGAAACTGGAGTGGGATGTGAGTGCCATTTGTCGAGTTTCTTTTATGATCTTATTTTACTGGGGAGGGGAAGGCTTTGTGTAGAACCAGAGTCACCTCCTACATCAACAGAGCCAGGTCAGACCCAGATAGCCTTCAACAGCATCCCCCCAAATTCTAATAAAGCCCTGATTTGAATCCGAAATGGCTTAATGTTAAGTTCCTCGTCATATCCCTGCTCAACTTCGGGGAGCCTTGTGCAGACACAATACTTAGTGGACTGTGGAGAAGCCACCTGTAGGAGTGAGAAGAAGAAGAGCCACAGGCACAGGAAGCCGGGCCCACTGCCACCCCACCACCCCTCCAGCTGGACAATCAGCCGGGCCTTCCTTTTCCTCTGGAAAGAGCTCATCTTGGTCATAGGGTGGAAGGAATGTGGCCAATAGGTGCAGAATCTATAATTTGGGTCTCTCTAGTTTCTGGTCTGGAGTTTGGTTTCACGACTCTCCCTGGGGGTGCTGTGGGCTGCTGCAGGGATCCTTGAAGTCCCAGCAACGCCACACATGTACAGACCTGGCAGAAGAACCCATCATACTGATAGCATGATTCTATCAGACCCCAGTGGTCTAAGGGAGAAACCTCACTTGGGAGAAGCCGGTTGGAATCTACAGGATCTAGGAATGGCTGTTTCTGACTTTGAAATCAACATACTGTTTCTTTGGTACAATATGGAGGACCCCGGAGGCTGAAAGATAGGGACCTGATTCCCTGGAAAACAAAGCCCAAGGCAAATTTCACTTGCTAAGGCTTTGTGGGGGTGCCAACCCCACGGAAATGAGAGTGAAGGAGACAGGGAAGTGAGGGATTGTGTTAGTTAACCATTGTTGCAGTAACAAGCAGCCCCCAACCCTGGCAGCCTTCAGCAACACACCTACTAGCTGACCATTGATGGCTATGGATCAGGGTGAGAACCAGCTGGGCTGGTGTCTCCAGCTCAGGGCTCTCATGGGCCGCAGTGAAGATGTTGCTGGGTCTATGGCAAGGCCTGCCTGGGGAGGATCTGCTGTCAGAGAAGCAATGGACTTCCGTCAGGTGGGAGAGGAGGGAGGAGAGAAGGGGAGCTCTGGAAGCCTCACCACGGAGGTGAGTTGCTAGGCTCTGCTCATAGGCCAAGGGGGAGGGTTAACAAGGGCCGGAGAACCGGGGGGGGGGGGGGGGGGGGGTGGGGGCGTCCTTGGGGACCATCTGAGGCTGCCCACACAGGTAGGGAAGGAGAGGAAATGAAAGGGTACATGTGACCCAGCCGGCCACAGTGGGTGGTCACACTGGGCCCAGGCAGAGTTCACAGAGAACTGCTCTCAGAGTCCTCCCTGAGAGGAGCACAGTAGGGCTTAAGTGACAGAAATGCGTTGCTCCCAGTCCTGGAGGCTGGACATCGGAGAGCGAGTGCCACCAGGGCCCTGCTCCTTTGGAATCTGTAAGGGAGTCCTCTCCTCCTCTTCTCAGTTCTGGTGGCCGTCCCTGGCAGTCCTAGGCTCGTGGCTGCCACACTCTAGTCTCTGGCCCTGACAGTGCGAGGCTTCCTTCCCTCCAGGTGTCTCTGCTGCTCTGTTGAGGACACCAGCTGGGCTGTCCCGGGAGTCCCCGGCACCAGCATGTCTACTCACCAACTCATTACACCTCTAATGACCCTATTTTCAAATAAGGTCACATTCTGAGGTCCCAGGGGCTAGGAATTCTATATTTGGGGGGCACAAGTCACCCCCTAACACACACTGTATCTGCAGCGTCTTTCCCAGCTGTCTCTCACCCCTCTGCTTGGTTCCTCCCTGGGTCCCCTCTGAGCCTCCCATGACTGATGGACAATCTTGCTGCCTGTGAGGACATTTTGGTATGGGGGGGGGGGGCGCAGGTGGCAACCGTGAGCACCGCGTCGGCCCTGGCTATGGCCGCATTTGCTGGGCAGCAAGAGGTACGGGCAGGCCCTGCAGGTGTGAGGCAGCTTCAGGACACTGTCCCAGCACCCAGCACCCAGAGGGGGCATACCAATTATTTAGATGATATTTTCTAAATGACTAAATCAATAAGTTTGCCTTCGGTGCCCAGCTGCTCTGGAGACTGAGACAAGAGGACCTACAAGTTCAAAGCCAGTCTCAGCAATAAGTTTGCCTTCGGTGCCTCCTCTCTACCCAGGGCCCCCCAATACACCTGAGTGCCCACCATTGTACCTTGTCCTCCCAGGGGATGCCATGGAGAGAGGGAGTCACCCTCTGACTGAAACACAAAGGTTCTGCTCCCTCCACTGATGCAGAGAGAGATGAACGGAAGCTGGGGCAGCGGTCAATGTGGGCCTAAACCAGGACGAGGTGCAAGGTCATGAGCAGATGTTAGGAGGGAGGAACTGGGACGTGGTGCCTGCCCGGCGTCCAGCCAGGGAAGAGAGTCAAGGAAGATTCCAAGGGCTGGCATCATGTCATCCGGGAGGGCCCTGAAGAAGGGTTAATCACTCGGGGGTGTCTTAGCTTAGGTCTCCTGAACTTGAGACCAGGATTCAAACACAAATGGCTTATTTTGGAGGCAATCCCTGGAAATGCCAGCAGGAGAGCAGAGAAGTGGCAACTTCGGTGACCACGTAAGCCGCCCCTCCCTGCGGACAGCACTGAGCCTGGGGAAGATAAGAGTCACCTGTGAGCTACGGGAGCTGGGCCTTCAAATGCCAAGTCTAACCAGAGGTGGGTGGAGGCCGCTCCAGCTCAGGTCAGCTCCCCAGCACTTCCTGTCTGCTCCAGGGAAGCCGGGTGTGCCCCGTGCCAGAGACGGCCCTCAGGCAGAAGAGAGCAGGACTGCTGTTGGAAGCCGGGCCGGTGGCACAGAAGTGGCCAGGTCAGGCCATGGGCTGGGCCATGTCAGGGGCAGGAGAGCAGGAGCCAGTGTCCAGGGCAGACAGAGACAGAGCGTGTTTTAGGTCACCCAGCTGTGTGGGGTGACTCCTGACCCCGTGGGGGAAACGGGTCACGTAGTGGAATAGGACTGATTCTTCCAGATAGGCAGTGGGTGACAGGTCCCAGAGAGGACAGAAGACAGTCACAGCAGGAGCCAGACAACGGCCAAGTTCATGATCTGGGTTAGACCTGGGTCTGCATTTTTCGCCTTACCACGAGTCATTCTCAGAAGGGTTAAAGCCACCGCAAGGAGCAGAGGGAAGAGCATCACAGGTGCTGGCCGCCGTGGTTCACACCTGTAACCCCAGCTGCTCTGGAGACTGAGGAAGGAGGACCACAAGTTCAAAGCCAGCCTCAGCAATGGGCGAGACCCTAAGCAATTTAGTGAGACCCTGTCTCAAAATAAAATATAAGAGTTGGGCCTCTCCTCAGCATATGCTAAAAAGATTTAAAAGCAGCATACTATAGTGACCAGCCATATCAATGTTCATAGCAGCTCAACTCACAATAGCCAAGCCGTGGAATCAACCTAGGTGCCCTTCAATAGACGACTGGAGAAAGACAGTGTGGTGTAAGAATGGTGTGTTTCTACATTGTGTACAACCAGAGAATTGAAATGTTGAGCTCCATTTGTGTGCGATGAATTGAAATGCATTCTTCTGTCATGTACAACAAAGGAGATCTAATAAAAATAATAAATTTTAAAAAGAATGTGTTATATACACACAAAAGAATATTACTCAGCTATAAAGAAGAATGGGATTACGGCATTTGCTGGTAAATGGATGGAACTGAAGACTATCATGCTAAGTGAAATAAACCAATCCCCCAAAACCAAAAACTGAATATCCTCTCTGATAAGCAGATGCTAACTCACAATAAGGGGGGAATAAGTTTACTGAATTAGACAAAGGGGGATGAAGGGAAGGGAGGGAGGGTGGGAATAGGAAAGACAGTAGGATGCGCTGGACATAACTTTCCTATGTTCATATATGAATACACACCAGAGAAACTCCACATCATGTACAACCACAAGAATGGGAAGTTATGCTCCATGTATGCATGACATGTCAAAATGCTCTCTACTGCCATGCGTATCTAAACAGAAAAAATGAAATATCTTTTAAAGGGGGGCTGGGGACATGGCCCAATGGTTAAGTGCCCCTGGGTTCAATCCCTGGCACAGAAGAAAGAAAGAGAGAGAGAGAGAGAGAGAGAGAGAGAGAGAGAGAGAGAGAGAGAGAGAAGAAAGAAAGAAAGAGAGAAAGAAAGAAAGAAAGAAAGAGAGAAAGAAAGAAAGAAAGAGAGAAAGAAAGAAAGAAAGAAAGAAAGAAAGAAAGAAAGAAAGAAAGAAAGAAAGAAAGAAAGAAAGAAGCAATTGTCCCAGCGCTGTCCTGACTTCCGTAACCTCGTCACTCAAGGCCTGGCAAAGCTGGTCACCCTCCCCTGAAAACTTTCCTGGAACAGTGGACTGAATCTCCCTGGGTCTGTTTTCACCAACACTTCTTTCTAGAAAGAATAAAGTGATTTGTGTCTGAAAGATCATTTTGGGCTGGGGTTGTGGCTCAGCAGAAGAACACTCGCATAGCATGGATGAGGCCCTGGGTTCGATCCTCAGCACCACATAAAACAAATAAATAAAATAAAGGTATTGTGTCCAACTACAATTAAAAAAAAAAAAAAAAGAAAGACATTTGGTAGATTGAAGACTGGCTAGCCAGGGAGGTTAGAGCCATGGTACTACAAGGGAATACATCAGGGAGGGCGGAGTTTATTTTATTTTATTTTAGGTACTGGAGATTGAACCCAGGTGTGCTTTACTCCAATCTTTTAAAAAAAATTTTTTTGTATACCATTCCACTAAGTTGCTCAGGGCCTCACTAAGTTGCTGAGGTTGGCCTTTTACTTGCAATCCTTCTGCCTCAGCCTCCAGAGTCGCTAGGATTACAGGTGTGCACTGTGGAGGGCTGGTTTTGAAGGGCATCCAGGAACAGTGCATGCACAGTGGTGCTGTCCACCACACCATCTGCAGGGGAACTGGGTGAGACAGACGTCCCTCTTCTGGGTACACCAGGCTGCCCACTACCTAGTCCCCAGCAGTCACACTTGACTCTTGCACAAGTAACCTGGGGTCCTCTTTCCTGGACCTTTACTTGGGGAAAAGACCCAGTAACAGGATCTAGTACGTGTGCGGGTTCCACCGACCGAGCCCTCCTTATGGATGAGCTGGTCTCCCCTTGAAGATTCTGAAGCTCCGGCTGTTTGGGGAGTGAGTGTTCTGGGAGGGGTGTGTCTTCATCACTGAGCAGAGGGACAGGCTGCCAGCAGGCCCTGTCCCCAAGTGCTGAAGTAGCAATGCCAGTAGGAGGAAACTCCCTCCACCAGCAAGCCCAGTCCACTGGCTCGGGAAAGGCTGGGCAGGCCAGTGGTTAGGAGCCAGGCTGAGTCCTGGCAGAGCCATTTACTAACTGCAGAGTCCTAAGCAGGGTACACGACTTCTCTGTGGCCTGGTTGCCCGTCTGTAGAACAAGGGGTGGTAGGAGTTCTTTGTGGAGTTGTAAGGACAGTCACAGCAGATAGGACTCTGCCTGCTCCACTGATAAGACCTTCATACATGTTCTAACCACTCATTGCCCTCCTAGGTCAGAAGTATAAACAAAGACGACTCAACAGTCTCTTGGAAAATAAGCTGCTCCTAAAACTTCATTAAAAAAAAAAATCTTAATAAATCCAGGTGTGGTGACGCACACCTGCAATCCCAGTGACTCTGGAGGCTGAAGCAGGAGGATCGCAAGCTTGAGGCCAGCCTCAGCAACTTAGTAAGGCCCTAAGCAACTTAGCAAGATCCTGTGTCCAAAAAAAAAAAAAAAAAAAAAAAAAAGTAGAAAGGGCTGGGGATGTGGCTGAGTGGCAAAGCACCCCCGTGTTCAAGCCCCAGTTTAAAACATAAAAATATTAATTGACCTCATCAGACACCCATAAGCTCTGGTGCATTCTGGGTTAAAATGAGAAATAACATGAAGAGCCAGCCTCCTGGTTCCCTCTCACTCAAAAAAACCCAGATGAGCACGTTGGAAGGACCTGTGGGAGCGCAGGCAGGGCCTGGAGTGAGGGAGTCGGAGCACACGGACCTGGCCTCCGGCTGGTTCCCACCAGCACCCCAGCACCAGCCCTTGGTGGCTGCAGGCTCTCAGGTAGGGTGCTTTGGTTTTTTTCTGAGTCTCAGTTTTCTCACCCAGGAAATGGGCCTCATCCTGCAGCTGAGCTCAGACCATAAATGAGGACAGGGTTTGGCCGTGTGGCCTGGGACCCCGGCAATGCAGGGTGTGGGAGGGGACCCTGTGAAAGACACACAACGGGATTCTGCAGGCTGTCTCCTTGTCTCTCTCTGGGGTCAGAGGAAGTGAGATGGCAGCCCCAGGGGAAGGGCACCCAAAGAGCTCGGCTTCTGGTCAGAACCTTGTTGACTTGTGATTTGGGGTTTTGTTTATTTGTTCGTACTGGGGATTGAACCCAAGGGTGCTTTACCACGGAGCCACATCCCCAGCCCCTTTTTATGTTTTCTTTTGAGACAGTGTGGCTTGGTTGCCAAGGCTGGCCTCAAACTTGAGATCCCCCCTTCTCAGCCTCCTGAGTCTCCAGGATGACAGGCGGGCTCTATGGTGCCCAACTGGTTAGGGTTTTTGAAGGCTCCTTTCCTGGGTGACATCAGGAAGCTGAGGTCTGAGGCAGGATGGAGCCTCACCCCACTGGGTGCACGTGAGCAGCCTTCACCCCCCGACACACACTCTGCCTCCAGTCCCTGACACTTTGGTTAGAGCTTCTGAAAGGAGCCATCAGCAGGGAGACAGCTTTACTGGTTGGTGGAATTCCAGGCACACAAGACCAGGGAGACAAAGGCGGTGACTCACGCCCTGCGGTCACCCCGCTCCCAGGAAGGGAGTATCCACTCTGAACAGCAGCTTCTGCAAAGTGTCTTGCATGTATGACGTGTGCACAGACATTTTAGAGCATTAACGACCCTGGAGGGAAAGCAAGCCCCACCGCCCACTGGACCAGCCCTCAGGCTGCGCCTCCAACCCACCATTAGGACCTCTCTGGGACCTGCAGAAAACACTGGGTGTTGTGATTTTTTTTCCCCCAAACAAGGGATTGCTGTGAACACATGGAGACAAATCCATTTCAAAAGAGGTACAATGTTGACTTTATTTCACTGAGGAAATTTGTGCTCAGAGGTAAGAAACATCTTATAGAAAACAGCTAAATAAATAAATAAATAAATAAGTCGAATAAATAGCAGTCACTTCAAAGGGAGCCGTGGGGCTGGGGAAAGGGCCCCCTGTGGAATCGGAAGCTGATGTCCGCAGCAGGACTTCCTCCTAATGCCGCCTCAGTACTGTGGGGAGAAGACAGGGTGACCGTGACCTTGAGGGGAAATGGAGGCAGGAGCTGAGCTTCCCCCCCGCTGTGCGCCACCCCCACCCTCCGGTCCCTCCACTGATCTTGATGTTTGAGGCTTTGGAACAATCCTCCTCTCTGGGTCTCAGTTTCCTCCTCCGGAAAGTGGGGTGACCCTGGAGATCCTGTCCTCTGCCTTCAAGGCTCCATGCAATTCCAGAGAAGCCAGGGGGCTCCTGGCTTAGGACCCTGTCTACTCCCAGGAGGGGCTGCGGGGCAGTGAACAAACTCCACCCTCTGGAGATTCCGCTCCCGTTTGATCAGAGGCAGGGAGTGGCCAGGAGGAGGGTGAGGATTCATTGAGCACCTAATGAATGATGTCCCCATTTCACATTTCCAGAAAGGCACCCCTTGGCCCTGGAGACTGTCAGAGGAGATGTCCGGGTGTCCTAGACAACAAGCCCACGGTGCCTCTAATGGTGGCCTGCACAGGGATGTGGGTGAGAGTGCAGCTGGCCAGTGGGGTGGCAAGGTGGGGGCTCACCATTGCAGCCCAGGCGGCTGTATGAGCCGATCCGGTCCAACTTCCGTCCGAAGCAACCCGAGTCTCGCATTATCTTGGCCGTGCGAAGTCCCCGCAGGGCCTGGAGGACACTGTCTCTGGGCCCAGGGACACCCTTGGGGGCAGCCTTCGCGGCCTCCGAGGCTTCTGTGGGGCCTTGGTCCTGCTGGAGCGGCTCCAGGGCTGTCTGCTTTGTTGGTGGCTCTGACCCCTCGTCCTGCAGGCGATCCAGCAGCTCCTGTAGGTGGGGAGCCTGAGCTCAGGATCGTGCACCTTACCTGTCACTCATTCCCCAATGAAGGGCAGACCCCTGGGCTGACAGGTGGGAGCCCCTTAAGTGCTGCTGCCAAGCCCTTCCGACAGCCCAGCCTCCAGCCTCAGCCTCACCTGTATCCCGGGGAGCTCCGCAGCCTGGCCAGGGCTGCCCAGAGGGTGGGGGCGACCTCCTGGCAGCAACAGGCTCAGGAAAAGCACAAGCAGACTTCCCCGGGACAGCACCATCTGGGGGTCCATGTCGCTTGGGTGGTGGGCTGGGGCTGCTGCTGCTTCCGTCCAAGTTCACGGCCACCTCCTCCAGGCCCACGGAGGCTCTCCTGGCTCCTCCGGCAACCGTGGCCTTTTATCCTGGCGATGAGTGTCCGGCCAGCCCTTCCCCCCTGTGTGGGGGTTATCTCTGATTTATCAGCCACATTCCGGCCCTCTGAGCTCAGGACCTGGGAATGCTCTGCGCCTGTGAGGAATACTCACTGGGGGTGGAGGTGGGGAAGCAGGCCTTGTATAGAAATGGGCCGGGCCAGGGCGGGAGCGTGCGGGGGACAGCTTCTTCCTTCGCAAAAATCTGGGGCCTTGAACATGGCTCTTTCCCCTTCCCTCCCCACCCAGCCACTGCTGGAAGCGGCAGGGAGAACCCCAGCGTTCCAAGGCCCGCGCGAGCGTGGGGCGCACGGTGACTCAGAGAGGAGCCCCAGCCGACGCCCACCGCCGCCAGCAGCGTCTTCCTCCCGCAGTTCCCGCGCCTGCAGCCGTAACCCAGCACCCGCCCGGGCTCCTCACACCCGGCCGTCGCCCGGGCCGCTGTCCGTGGTGCTGACCACCCCAAGGGAACTCTGTGCAGACTCAAGATTCGCTCTCCAGCCAGATTTCCAGACCAGACAGACCTGTGCGGGGCAGGGTGCAGGACAGCTCTGACCCCTCTCCCGACTCTCACACCCCAACCCCGGGAACCTTTCAGCACTGGGATGCGAATTCTCCAATGTCAACTGATTAAAAGCCTGAGTATGCCAAGGAACTTCTGGAATGCCGACCCTTCTCCCACCCCTTAAAGGGTAGAGTTGATTCGGTTGGAATTTTGAGAGCACAGCCCAGAGATGAAGTCATGCAGGAATGCTTTCTATGACATCTCCTCCAGGTGCAAACGTCACCTCTGCCCCACCAAGACGATGCGTGATGGGAAAAGGCCGAGTGGAAAGATGGCTATCTATGTGGTGGGACATCCGAGGTGTGTCCCTTCCAGAGAACCTGTGTTCATAGGCAGCGGGGGGTGGGGTGGGGTGGGGGGTGTCTAGAATAGGAGACAGGATATGGCAGAGATGGGGGAAGGGACAGCAAGAAGCTGGGAACTGCTAGGCGTGGTGGTGCATGCCTGTAATCCCAGCAATGAAGGAGGCTGAGACGGGAGGATCACAAGTTCAAGGCCAGCCTCTGCAACTTAACAAGACCCTCAGCAGCTTAGTGAGACCGAGTCTGAAAATAAAAAAGGGGACTAGGGGTATAACTCAGTGGTAAAGTCCTTCTGGGTTAAATCTCCAGTACCCAAAACAACAACAACAAAACAACCCTGGGACCACTTAGCAAATTCCAGCATAATCACTTCTTTCTGAGTGTGGTGGTGCATGCCTGTAATTCCAACGATTTAGGAGGCTGAGACAGGAGGATTGCAAGTTCAAGGCCAGCCTCAGCAAGACCCTGTCTCAAAGTAAAAAACAAAAAGGGCTGGGGATGTGGTTCAGTGGTAAAGTGCCCTTGGGTCCAATCCCTGGTACCAAAACAAAAACAAACCAAAACAGCATCTTTTCAGATATTGAGTGAGAAAAGTGTTCTTATTAGTCCTGATTTTTCAGATGAGAAAACTGAGCTCAGCTGAATTAATCTACTTCCCAAAGGTCACACAATCTGCACACCAGGCAGTCTGATTCCAGACCTGAAACTCTTACTTGCTGCTGGGATGCTTGCAAGATGTTTTTGCTCAAGGAAAATTTAGATAAATCTATTGTCATCTATGAAGACTTGGGGACCTGTGCTGTGGGGAGCAAGAATCAGAAATACACCCAGAGAGTTGGTCCTTGCTCTGAAGGGGACTGTGAACTTGCCAAGGAGACAGAGAAGTTGAGTACCAAACAAAAGTCCAGAGTGTCTCGGCCCACAGAGGAGGGGGCAGGGATGACAGGACTGAGTGCATCCTCCAGGCTTCTCTCCAGGAAGAACAACGGGACACCAACCGGCTCGCACACTGGATCATGAACACACATTGAGCGCCTACTGTACACCATGCACTCTCCACATCTCTTCAACATGGCTGTTGGGAGTCGCCCCAGCTCCAAAGACTAACTTCCCCATCCTCCCAGAGAGGAGCCATCCAATGGTGAGCCCGGCTGGCTCACATGATCCTTACCCACCAATCAGACTAGCCCTGCTGACTCACATGACCCTTATCCACCAATCAGAAAGCACCCCGTGCCAACTGTCAAACCGTTAAATGGTTAAACTGTCATAACCGTTAAACCACCCCCGGCTCTATAAATAAGCAGAGCTGTTCCTCAATAAACAGGCATTTTCTCCACAAGGAGCCTTGTTCGTTCCTTCAATGGCTAATCCTGCAGTCTCCGTCGCAGCCTTCTGCACAGGGACTTTGTTAGATGGTGCCCGTGGTAGGTGGAATGATATCCCCTCAGAATGTCCTTATCCTGGAACCTGAGAACATGCTATTTTACATGGTGAAAAGGCCTCCACAGGTGTGGCTAGGTTAAGGACCTGGAGGTGAATTCTCACGGATTATCCAGGAGGACTCAAGGCGGCCACAAGGGCGCTCAGAAGACAGAGGCAGGAGGAGGAGGGTCAGAGAGAGAGAATGCACGGAGAGACGAGGGGATGGAGGAGGGGCCGCAGCCAAGGGGCAGAGTTGAGCCCTACTATTTGCCCACCTTGATTTGGCCCAGTGAAGCAGATTTCAGACTCCGATCTCCAAAAAGAAAACAAAGTCACCTAAGCCAGCACACCTGTGGCATCTGTTTCAGCAGCCATGAGAGTAACGCAGGACGTGTGACCCTGAGCCTGGCGCTGGCCCCAGGGGAGCCCCAGGAAAATCTGCAGTGGCAAAATTGGTTCTCACCAGGGCCAAACCCTACGTGCAAGGTGCTGGCCACAGAGACAGAAAGAAGACCCTTAACCCACCCAACAAACCCTCATCGCGAACCTGGGGCACAGGAGTCCAGAGCCTGACTCTGGAGCCGATTTCCTAGGTTCCTCCCGCCTCATCGTCCTCTTGCTCTCTGTGTGGTCTTGCCAGGTGGCTGGCCCTCTGTCCTCTCACACCTGCTCACGGTGCTGTGGAGACAATGAGGCTTTGTTCCTGCAGGCACCTAGGACCAGACGGTCCCCGCCTCTGAGGAGCTCCTGGGGAAAGGCAGGGGAAAGGCAGGCGAAGGGTGAGGTGAGTGACAGGGGTGAGGTGAGGGACAGCGGCTGGCGCAGTCCTGGGTGCTCTGCAAGCACCGCAGGGTGGAGGTGGAGGAGGGAGCTTCCTGGAAAGGCTGGACGGAGGCTTTGAGGGACCAGGAGTGGCCGTGAGAGCGAGGGTGGGAGAGCTCTGGGCCCAGCAGTCAGCGAAAGCGAAAGCCAAGGGCTGGTTCATGGGTCCCCTGCCTCCAAGGCTTTGGACAGGAGGAGGGGGGTGCAGGGAAGGAGAGGCCCCATGGCCGGGGAGCGTGGTCCCCTCTGCAAGGATTTTCTGTAGCTTCCCAACCTCCAGCCCAGTCGTGAGTAGCCATAGCCGGTGACATGAGAGCCCCGGGCACCTGGGGACAGGCCAGGGAAAACGAGAGGACCACTGAGCAGGCAGGGCAGAGGCGGGCACGTTTCTGGCCACTGAACATAGCTCTCTGCAAGGTGCGGCTCTGCCTGGGCCTCTGTCTCCCCTGGTGAAAGGAAGGAGTTAGGCTGGGACTTCCCTCAGGCACAAAACCCCAACTGTGTACGTCAGTGTCCCTAGTTCATGGTCACATCTGCTTGCCAGCTCCCACCCCACCCCACAGAGGTACGTCCATCTTCCAGGACCCTCAGGCCTTCCCCAAGGCCAGAAACCACCTGCAGAGGGGCTTCCAGATCCTTCAGAGGTGTGGCAGAATGCAGAGGGGTGTGTGTGTGTGTGTGTGAGAGAGAGAGAGAGAGAGAGAGAGAGAGAGAGAGAGACCGAGAGACCGAGACAGACAGTGACAGAGACAAAGAGAGAGTGTTGGGGGCGGTTTGGAAACCAGCTGGTGTAGAGTCCTTCCCTGCCCTTGAAGGATTCTCTAGACTGTGGCTGTAAGGGAAGAGCCAGCGTGGCCACATGGGAAAGCAGCTATTAACTGCCACCGCCCCTCCCCTGCCGTGCCCAGCCTCACCAGCAGAGTCAGGGCATCTGAGGGTCCTAGTGTAGTGGAGGGAATGCTCCTTTCTCTCTCTACCCATATTGTCCCTGTAGCTAACGTTCTGGTGACATTCTGGAGGCCCTAGATCCAGCAGTGCCTGAACTCAATCCACCTTGGACTTTTCAGTATGTGAGCCAAGAAATCTGCCTTTCCCTGTTTGCCTAAACCAGCTCAGATTAGATTTTTGTCACTTCCATCTCCAAATTCTTTTTTTTTTAATGATTATTTTTTTAGTTTTCAGTGGACACATCTTTATTTTGTTTTTATGTGGTGCCGAGGATCAAACCCAGTGCCTTGCGCATGCCAGGTGAGCACGCTACCGCTTGAGCCACATCCCCAGCCCCCATCTCCAGATTCTTAACTGACATAGTCACCAAAAGAAACTGCCTGCCTTCGTTCTTTGAGAGCAAGACACTGCACCCTTGGAAAAGCTCAAGGTCTCAGAGCTTTGCAGACAAATGTTCTGATCATCGTCTGATGAATTCTCTCCTCTCGCCATGTGAGTCAATCCCCTGTGGTCAGACAAAAGGTGGAAAATCGAGGCAGGACCTGCACTCTCAGAGGAAATCGGAAGCCTGTTTAGTTTTCCAGCTTTATTTTTGTTGGGTTTTGTTTTGTCTTGGCTTTTTGAGTTTGGGGTTTCCCCCCAATCTAAATAGTGGGCATGAATCAGCAGATGGGAGGAATCAGGGGGCAGAGTGACACACACACCTGGGCTCTGTCCTGGCATGGTGGGGACAGCTGCAGGAACTAGAGAGCCTGCCTTCAAGTGGTATCGGACACACAGACATGCGCCCATCAGGCTGAAGAGGGCTCCTTAAGAGGCAGGGCAAAGGACAGCACCGGAGGCTCCACCCACCAGGAGAAAGGGGTCCTTCCACTGTTATAGTTAAAGCTTTGTCCCAGGGTTTCATAAACTGACTTCCAGACCACTCACGTATAATCGAATCAAGCCTTTATTGAAGCACACCGGTGGCGGCTGACCAGAACATAAAGCCGTTCCCCTGATCAGCCCCGAACAATTGCAAAGGCACTCCTTATAAGCCTGAAAACCGCAAAAGGGATGTTCGGGCGGGGGGCGGGGTGGGGGGTCTAGCCAATGCAAGAGAGCCAGGTTACAGAAGCAGGACAGTGCAGTCAAGCGGAGGGAAGCCTAACCAATCACAGTTAGCCCAGTCACCCCAGTTACAGAAACAGAGCCCTGTTACCCTAGTTACAAAAACAATACCCCATGAGGTAGATCCGTGTTCTTAAAGGTTTCTATAGCAAAAGGAAAAGAACATCTTGCTCCAGTCATGACTCTTCTACTTGGCATGGTTGTTTTACAGGATGAAGTCATAAAACAAAATGGAGTCACATTTGCTCCTATTATCATACCACCTTTGGAGGCAGATTCCTCCCAAGACCCTCATTGTCCAGGAACCTCGTCCCCTTCCTACAGAAGGAGAGGGCAAGACATGTCTCAGCTCCCAGTCACCAGTCTGTGACATTTCTTCCCTGACCCTGCTAGTCTGGGAGAGAGGTGGGGTCTGCACCAGTGCCCAGGTGGGATGAGACCCCAGCACATCAAACTTCACCTCCACGGGCCTCGAGTCCAGCACTGGCTTGACTGGCAAGTCCGGTGTGGCTAGCTTGGGCTCCCGGAGAAAGAGCCAGGTAGGGGAGCCCTGAAGGGTGCTCACTGCCCAGGCCAGTGTCAGCTGGAGGAGCTGACCCCGTGACTCCCCCAGGTCCTTAGCTCACAGGGCCTGTTTTCAGGCTGCAGCTGCCCAGTTGAAGGCCTCTCCCACCTAGGTCGGGGGAGCATTACCCAGCCCCACCGGGGTCGGGCCACAGTCTCTGCCCAGGGCACCGGCAGTTCCCAGGTGGGAGAGCTGGAGCTTATTATATTAAAAATTAGTCTTGCCTGTCTGAAATCCATACTTACCTGGACGTCCGGTCTTGTGCGCTAGATCGAGCAGGAGGTAACAGTGGGCACTGCCTGTGCTCAATGCCCCTGGTGCATCCTTTCCCCCTGGGGAGCCATTTTCCAGCTTTCGTTGGTGCCTCCCCCATTACCTGCCACCTGCCTTGGTCACACCAGGCCAGGCCACTGCCTGCCATTGTGGGTGCTGACCCTGCGTGTCTGAAGACCTCAGCAGGTCATGCAAGTGGAGTGTCGCCCAGCATGGGAGGCTGGTTAAGGAACAGCCGCATCTGTAGCCAGGCCAGCCGCCCCCCCAGCAGCCTGAGCTCCCTGCATCCGTTTCCCACCCCTCCCCAGTCCCCCCACCCACATCAGGACGAAGAGCACAGGCTCCTGCCCACCTTCAGGCCCCAGCCCTGCCTCGGTTACGAGCCTCTGCTCTGTGGAAGTTGCCCCCCACGGGCCTCAATCTGCCACCCAGCCCAAGCTGGGACCAAGGGGTGAGGTTTCCAGCTCCAAGCCTCCCTCATGGCTACCAGCTACCAGCTGTGCCACCTCGGACGAGTCATGCAACCTCTCTGTGCCACTGTTCCCCATATCAAAAATGGGAACAATGGGATCTTTTGGAGACAAAGAAATTAACCCACACAGCATCTGGGACAGGGCCTGGCAGGTACGAAATGTTCAGAAATCCTGGCTGTTCTTCCTGATGTCCCTCTTGCTTATCTCTTTGGGCCAAGTTTCTGGCAGTGAATTCTTGGACGAGTGACTTGGAACTTCATCTTGTTCTTGGGGCACGAGGCCTGTGCAGTCTCTGGAGTTCTTTCCCACTGGACTCCCCTCTCCACTCAGACAGGAAAGAGCAGCGTGCTGTGGCTGGCCTGGTCCTCCGTGGCTTCCCGAGGTGTGACCGCCAAGCGCCTTCATCTCCTCTGTGCCCGTGGCCACCCCTTCTGCTCTGACCTCAGGTCAGGGTGGTGCCCATGTCCTGCAGGTGCTCAGCTCCTGGAAGGTGTTGTACTGTCCCATGAAGTCACCTTCTTGCTGAGGACCCAGTTCCACTCCTTCCAGGAGGAGGAAGGAGGTGGTGAGCTCTGTGTGAAGATCGGGATAGAGTCTAAGCCCATCCCTCCTGAGCGTCCACCTGGCCAGCTCGGGCCCTAAGCACCAGGGTTTTGGGGACAGATGGAAGAGCTCTTAGAGGCTAGTTCACACTGGTTTTGCTTGGTTTGTTTTAGCAGCAGAATCTGTTACATAACAAAGGCTAAGGCAGAAGCCTCTGTGTTTGAGCAGCTGCTCTGGAGGATGGCCACTGGCCCCTGAGTTCTGTTCCCCGCCTTCTCCCCAGGGCTTCTTGGCCTCACCCTGGAAAATGCACCCCTTGGTCCCTCTCTGTTACAGCTGGGAAAACAGGCCAGGAGAGACCAGGGTCTCTGTCCAGGATCACCCATGAAGGCTGTGTCTCAAGTGGTCCATCTGTGACATGGGGGAAGGCCGGCCCCGCCACCCAGGCAGCTGTGCCATCTACACGGTCCAGGCCACGCAAAGCACACACGACCCGACATGACAGGCACGCTCCCCGGGCCGAAGGCTTTCCAGAGGCCAGTCATGGTTTATTTTGAAACACTTTTTGATTTGTAGAAACCTTGCAAGGATAATCCAGAGGACTCCCATGTGCTCCTTACCCAGATAAACGTTTTAAAATATTTTGCCACCTTTATTTTTCTCTCTTGGATTAGGCAAGATATGGCACCTAAAACACAAGCAACTTCAGGGGTAAAAAAAAAAAAAACAGATAAATCAGACTACAGCAAAATTAAAAAATTTTTTTGCATCAAAGGACACCATCAAAAAATGAGAAGAGGGAGCCGGGATTGTGGCTCAGTGTTACCACTTGCCCACCATGTGTGAGACACTGGGTCTGATTCTCAGCACCACATATAAATAAATAAATAAAATAAAGGTACGTTTAAAAAAATGAAAACAGGGCTGGGGTTGCAGCTCAGTGGCAGAGCACTCGTCGAGCCTGTATGAGGCATGGGGTTTGTTTCTCAGCACCATGTATAAATAAATAAAATAAAGGTCCACTGACAACTAAAAGTATATATATATTTTAAAAAATAAAAAGGCATCCCACATTTGAAAACATGTGCAAGCTTTGTCTTTTATAAGGCTCCAGAATAGACAAGAACTCTTAGTACCAGGAGCAGCCATGGGTGCAGACTTGTAATCCCAGCTACTGGGGAGTCTGAGGCAGAAGGATGGCAAATTCGAGGCCAGCCTCCAAAACATAACAAGGCCCTGTCCCAAAATAAAAAAAATAAACAGGACTGAGGATATAGCTCAAGGACAAAGTGCCCCTGGCTTCAATCCCCAGGACCAAGAAAAAAGAAAAAAATATATAAAGTGTTGACTATTGAATTTTTCCCTATGTTTTCCCAATCCTGCTTGCTTAAGCTCACCTAGTGGTCCAGGTTGAATTCAGAATGTTCCCCAAAGTCTCATGTCGGCGGCTGGAACGTGGTGAGGACCTGAAGAGGTGGGGCCTAGCGGGAGGTGGTAGGTCACTGGGGTGTGCCCTGTAAGGGAATTATGAGAAGCCCATCTTTTTCTCTGTCTCTCTTTTGCTTCCCAGTCACCATGAGGTGAGGAGCTTGCTCCACCAGGGGCTCCCTGCCTTGCTATAGGCCCCAAAGCAACAGAGCCAACTGACTAGGGCTGGAAACTCCAGTAAACTAAAGTTAATCTTTCCTCTTTTTAAGATTACGCTCTCTGGAATTTTGTTATAGTAACAGAAAGCTGACTAACAAACCTACTAGATTTCTCAAAATAGGCACCTGTAGGCCAGGTGTGGTGACACACACCTGTAATCCCAGAGGCTCTGGAGGCAGAGGCAGGAGGATCACAAGTTCAAAGCCAGCCTCAGCAATTTAGCAAAGCCCTAAGCAACTTAGCAAGACTTTCTCAAAATAAAATACAAAAAAGGGCTGGGGATGTAGAGATTGGCTCCACTTGTCTCTCCAGCTGTTGAAGTTTGTCTCAGGGCTACAGGTTTTTTTTTCCTCCCAAGCAACAGTGGGAGCAACTTTTTTGAGGGTTCTGCTTACCTCCCAATGGACCCATTGCAAAAATTTAACCCAACCTTGACTCAGGAGTCTTTTCCGATGTCTGAAAATGAAGAAAATTCAGTGGACTCTCATCCGGTCAATTCAGAAATGCTAGTAAAGCAACTTCATGACTGGACTCTGAATCCTTGTACTAAATGCCCGTCTCCTCTGCCAGAAGGTCCACCCCAACCACTGGACAGGAGTGAGAGGGCCTTACAGGAGGTCAGAAGAGGTTTTCCCAACAGGCGGCAAGGAGTCCGGACTTTGTTATCTGCACGGAAATTCCGTGTGGCAAGATAGAGATATCTCCTAAGTTCTTCCAGAAGAACAGGAAAGAGACAACAATCTCAAGGAAGTTCAGGGTAAATCACAAAGTGTACCATTCAAATGTACCTGCAGTTTTGCGTATATCATGGATGGAATCCTTCTGAGAATGCTAGAATAGGGTATGATTATGACCCAGAGTCAATATAGGCGTAAATTGTACTTGTTCTTCATGATGGTAATTTTAGGCACACTTTTCTATGCTTAGACTGCATATCAATGATTTTGAATAGCTTATGTATGAGTTCTGTGATGTCTTTATTCTTTGGCGTCCTTTTTTTTTTTTTTTTTTTTTTTTTGGTGTTAGAGATCCCTTCATGCCTTAATGCCAGTAATTTATAAGGAATGTGAGCAGTTAAAATGTGCACAAGTGATTTCAATATACTTTAGTTTTACTTTTCTGTTTGACTCAAAGAAGTACCAATAGGTCTCAAATCTTCCTGTGGATTTTAAAAGCCTGAAATCTGAAATAAAACTCAGGAACTGGAAGAGATGTAAAGAGAATATTGGATAGTTTGATTAGAGTGTAATAATTAGAATAGATAATTAGATTTTCTGGTTTTCAAAAATTTGAGTTGCAATAAAAGGAAATTTTGATGTACTGTTTTAATTTTCAGTTGCAAATAAATGTGTATATAGAGGGAAAAAAGGGGGGCGCTGGGGATGTGGTTCTGAGGTTAAATGCCCCTGAGTTCAATCCCCAGTACCAAAAAAAAAAAGAAAGAAAGAAAGAAAAGGCAGCTGTACACAGTATTTACTCTGCTCAAGCCTGTTCTTCCACACCCTCCATACTGGAAGAACAATTAAGTAGACATAAATTTCTTTTTCTTTTTTTCTTTTTTTTTTTTTTTTAAAGAGAGAGAGATTAAGATAGGAGAGAGAGAATTTTTAATATTTTTTTTTTTAGTTTTTGGTGGACACAACATCTTTGTTTGTATGTGGTGCTGAGGATCGAACCCGGGCTGCACGCATGCCAGGCGAGCGCGCTACCACTTGAGCCAAATCCCCAGCCAGAGACATAAATTTCTTGACTCACGTTTTATTTCTTGAATCTTTTGGAAATATTACTCCACTGTGGTCTTGCTTTGTATGTTGCTCTTGAGATGCCTGATCCGAGACTCATTTCATTGATCTTATAAATAATTTGATTTAGTATTTATCCTGGATACCATGATAATTTTTACTGACACATAATAATTGCATATACTCACAAGGTACAGTGTACAATTCAACACACATATACATTAGGTAATAAACAAATTGGGTAATAAATTAGGATAGTTTTTTCCCAATAATTTTATCAGCATGTCTTGGAGTTGATAATTCATGGTCAACCTCACAGTTTTCTGAGAATACATTTTCTTTTATTTTGGAAAGGTTTTCTTGGATATTTTACAATATTAATCATGTTACATTTTTTTAAAATATTTATTTATTGTTTTAGTTTTTGGCAGACACAACATCTTTGTATGTGGTGCTGAGGATCGAACCCAGGCCGCACGCATGCCAGGCGAGCGCGCTACCGCTTGAGCCACATCCCCAGCCCCGATGTTACATTGTTTATTCTTTTTGCATGTCAAAGTCTTCAATACTAAATATTCACACTAGTGACATAAGAAAGCATAGTATATATATTTCCACTGTCATGCAATGGTATCTAAAGCAACAGTTCTAGCTTTGAGTTGGGCCATCTGCAGCTTCAGTCACTGAGACTGACATGTTCAGGGACCAGGCCTTGTTCACTTTCCTAAGAAGTCTCTCCCAGAACTAAGTGAAAATCAAAATGGTATAAAAAGTTCCATGATAACATCTCAAATAGCATTTTCATACATTAGCTTATTTATGCTTATTGATCATTGGGAAAGAAGAGAATTTTTATTCTCATTTAAAGAAGCATAAGTTATAATTACTTTTTTTTTTTTTTTTGTCCTGGGGATTGAACCCAGGGTTGCTAAACTACTGGGCCACATCCCAAGAACTTTCTTTTTTTAATTTTTTTCATACCCCTCACCCCCAAAATTCCATCTTATAGAATTGTACATCCAGAAAATAATTAGATATGTTTATAAAGATTTATATGTGCTTGTCACAGCATAGTTTTCCATAGGATTTTTTTTTTTTTTTGGAGTGGACATAGTGTCTTTATTTATTCTATTTATTTTTATGTGGTGCTGAGGGTCGAAGCCCCAGTCCACACAGCGTAGTTCTGAAAGTTGAATCCCCTCACTCCTGCCTCCTCCTCTCTTTCTTTCAGGTGCTTTTAGAACACAGCTCTCGTCTGTTCGGCTCAGCCTCCGCCCCTTTCTTTCCTCCATCTCAGCAGCTCTCCCTGCGCCTCTTCCTATCCTGTGCATTTTTTCCTTTAGGATTTGAGTTTCGGATTCTAGGACTTTTGAAAAAATGTCACGCAATTGAAACAGACTTGATTTCACCTGTTCTGGAGCATTCTGTGGGTCTGACTCTTGGTCCCAAACAGCCCTTCCTGTTGCGACAGTTCCTTGTTTACTTGGATAAGGTTGCAGGGGGTGGGGGGAGGTCCATCTGGTTTCTCTTTAAACTTTCCTGCAGAAACTGGATCCGTGTAACTTGGGATTAATTTTCGAGGACCGCCCAGCCCAGCTCCGTGGACTGGTGTCCCACCAACAGATTTACCTCTCTGGGTCCTGCAGGCTGGAGGTCGGAGCTGAGGGGCCAGCAGGGCGGGTTTCACCCCGAAGCCTCTCTCCATGGCCTCTTCTCCCCATGTCTCCAGAGGTGGTCCCGCTGTTCCTGTCTGGGCCCCAGTCTCCTGAGAAGGACATCAGTCCTATTGGGTCAGTGACCTCATCTTAACTTACTGTCCTCTAGAAAGACCCTGTCTCCAAACGCCATCCCTCTCTGAGTCCTGGGATGAGGACCTCAGTGTGTGAATTTCAGGGAGACACAATTTCAACCCCAAAGGTTCCCTCACCTCCTCCCCTTCCGGCCACCTCTCCCCGGGCCACCAACAGGCATTTTGTCATTTTGGTGATGTGCTATAAAACAAACCACCTGAAACCTAGTGACTTCAGGTGACAACCATTGCATTCTAGTTCACTATATCTCATAATCTTAGAGATCATTGGCCTCAGCTGCTTGGCCCCCTGGGTTCCCCTTAGGGGTGTCATCAGCTGGTGGCTGACGGGAGTCACTTGGAGACGTCCTCATTCACTGCCTAATATCTGGTCTGGGGCAGCCGAACAGGCCCAGCCTGGTTGATAAAGGGCCTAGGTGTCCACGCGGCCTCTGCGGGTGGCCAGCGTGAGCTGTCAGGGGAAGCTGCCAGTCCTCCTAGGGGAGTCTCCTCATCATCGTCCACTGGTTAAAGCAGCCCCCGCCCCACCCCAGCAAGTCCACGGACAGAGGGGATCCCACAGTTGTCCGAGGGTTCCCCAGATTCCCTCCCAGGCGCAGTGCCTAATGAGACAGTCCCCGTGACCCACTCGCTTCAAGCCCCTTCCCGAGGCTCCACTGACCCGCCACATCCCACGCCTGCGTTCCACGTCGGCCACTCGGATTGGGCTTTCTCCTCCGAGGGTGGTTTCCTCTCCTCCTTGTCTATGACCTGAGCTCCCTTCTCCTCCCTCTCCTCACTGAGCTTTTCTGTTTTTAATTCCTTTTCAGCGCCGGGGATCGAGCCCCCAGCCTGGCACACGCCAGGCTAGCGCACTGCCCCGCCACCTCCTCAGTCTTTCCACTGAGCTTCCGAGCCCGGGATGGAGCCCTGGGGTGCTCACCCCCTGAGCCACATCTTCAGCTCTGTTTTGTATTTTATTTAGACACAGGGCCTCGCCGAGGCTGGATTTGAACTCATGATCCTCCTGCCTCAGCCTCCTGAGCCCCTGGGGCTGTGGGCGTGCACCACTGCGCCCAGCTTGGACTGGAAACCTTGGACTCCACCCTTCCCCACCCCTCAGCACCCGTGAGGCTGACTTGTATGGCTTCTGAGGACCCACTGATGTGCCCTCTGGCTCCATGTTAGATTCGCTGATGGCAGAGGCTGCAAATTTTCAGAGGGAGGAAGAGAAGTAAGGGATGGGACTGTTCTGCCAGCCCTGCCTTCCCCCTACTGGCCTCTACTCTTCCCCAGCCCTGCCTGCCTCCGACTCAGGGGTGGCGATAGGGCTGCCGCTGCCCTCCCTGGGTACAGGGTCTGCCGGGTTCTCCCCATGCCCGCCCTCGTGCCTGCCTGCCCTGCCTTCCGCTGCTGGGACAGACCGCCACAGGCTGACCTAGTGACGGACCGCCACAGGCTGACCTAGTGACGGACTGACCGCCACAGGCTGACCTAGTGACGGACCGCCACAGGCTGACCTAGTGACTGACCGCCACAGGCTGACCTAGTGAAGGACCGCCACAGGCTGACTTTGTAACCAATATGGGTTTCTTGAGCTCATGTTCTGGAGGCTGGAGAGGGTCAGAGCATGACACCAACACGTGACAAAGGTCTTGCTGTTTCACGACAGGGCAGAGAGCAAGACAAGCAAGCGAGCTGGAGAGAGCCTGCTGGATCCGCAGCCACTCCGTGATGACACACTCGTCCACTCATGGGTGGATGGTCACTCCACTCCTGGGGGCTCTGCCTCCGCCTCCCGCGGCCACCTGCAGCTGCCCTGATGGATTGGGGAGCAGAGGACGCCGTAGACACTCCCCGCCTCACCTTGTCCCCAGTCCCGCTTGTTAGATTTCCTTGAATGACCACAGGGAGGGCTGTCTGCTTTCCCGAAGGACCTCCCCGACCTGCTCCGTCACCTCAGCACCTGCCTTGAACTTGGGTGCTCGTTGTCCTTGTCACTGCCCCTGCTCTGGTTCTCGGGCAGTTCTGGTGTGTCCAGGGTGGGATGGCTGACCTGGGCCCTCCAGACTCAAAAATGGGACAGGACAGAGCCAGGATGTCACATGGTCTACTGGGGACTTATTTTAAGGCCGCCCTTTGGCCTGTCACACATTCTTAGCCACTATCTCCCACAAGGATCCCAGGACATGCTGGAGAGGGCCAGGGGTGACTCACACGTGCCTCTCTCCCTCCCTGTCCCTCCTGGCCTGGCGGCTCAGCTGCGGTGCTGGGCTGGCCCTCCGGGGCACACCTCGTCTTGCTGGTGGCATGACCTTCCCTGTGTGGACCCACCACACTTTATCTCCACTCACCCCTGAAGAGCCTTTGGGTGGTTCCCATCTTTAGGCTAAAATGAATCAAGTGGCGGGGAACATTCACGGCCTGGTCTGCATGTGACACAGGATCTCCTCTTTCCTTAGGGGTGGAATTGGTGGGTCATTGGAAACCGTGTTTCATCACCCGAGGAACCCACAGATGTTCAAGTGCAACTTTAACGTACTTCCTGCTACGAAAGAGCCGCCACTTTCGTTCTTCCAAGTGGCTGCTTAACAGTCCACTGAGTTCAATATTCTTAGTATAATCAGCTCTTTTTAAACTGGGGCTTAAATAGTGTCTAGATTTTTTGCTTAATTAAGTGCTTCTATAAGTGCCTTTAAATGTCTCCAGGTGAGGAGGGGCTCCCTGGACCCAGCTCCAGGTCATCCTGTGCTTGGGGTGGAGGTGGGGCTCTCCTGGGTGCTGCCGGGGGGCTCAGCTCCTCACCTAAACTGTGACCGCTAAAACTGCCTCCAGACACTGCTAAATGTCCCCTGGGGGACAAAACTGTACCTCACTGAAAAGGACCCTGTTAAATAGTTGGCCCAGGACAAGGCCCAGGAATGAGGCTTACTCACTGCAAAGCCTTAGGTGCTCATGGGTCTCAGTGCTGAGGACTGGGGTCCGTGGGGTCTTGGTCACCAGGGTCAGAGGAGTAGAACCAGGGATCCTTTGGACCCACGGGGGTCGCCGCTGCCACTGTCCCCAGGAGAGCCCGCGGGCACCCCCAGCCGGGCACTGTTCCTTTAGACCCTGACGTAGGTGCCATGGCTCTTCCCTCGTGGGGTGACCGTGAAGAGGCACGTGGGTGTGTCCTGCAGTCACTTTGAGAATGGGCAGAGGGAGGGAGCCAGCGAGGTGGGGGGGTCACACCCACAGATGGCCTGAGGTGGAGGGCGCACGTGGGGACAGAGCATGAATGGCAGCCCGGAAGGTAAGGAGGGTTATTAATAGAGCTGTTGGAGGGAGGACACACTGTGCCGGGAGGGACAACACAGGAACAGGGCCCCAGCCAGAAGGAGCCCTGTGACCGCCCCACAGTGGGGGTCGGGGAGGGGCCCCGTGCCTCTGGCTGGCCTTCCGCCCAGGACTTTCTCCCCGGGGAAGGTGGCCCGCACCACAGGCTCCAAGGCTGCCGGCGTCTTCCTACCCCTGGTTTGTGACCTGAAGTCACCTCCTGCCCCCACTCAAAGGATCATACAGAACAATGCAAGGGACTGGGAGAATAGGCAGGGCATGTCGAGAAAATCAGACAGGGACATTGCGCCAATTCAAGAGCGCCCCTCAAATTCATGGGCACCCAGAAACTTAGGATGTGGCTTTGTTGGGAAATAGGATCTTTGCAGATGTCATTTGTTAAAATGAGATCCTATTGTTGGTGCACACCTGTAATCCCAGCAACTCGGGAGGCTGAAGCAGGAGGATCACAAGTTTGAGGCCAGCCTGGGAAACTTGGTAAGACCCCATCTCAAAATAAAAAATGAAAAGGGCTGGGGAGGCAGCTGTGTAAAAAAGCCCCTGGATTCAATCCCCAGCAGCCCCAGAAGCTAGAGGAGGTGAGGACGCTCCCCTAAGACGCCCACACTGCGCCCTCAGACTTCCAACCTCCACAGGTTAAGAGGGTGGATCTCTGTTGTTTCCAGTCCCTCAGTTTGTGAAGCTTGGCTATTGGGGAAGAGCACAGGCCTCTCGGGTTGGGGGGCTCCTTGGTCTGGGCCTCACTGCACCCTCAGGTGTACATTGCAGGGACCGTGACACCGTGCAGTGACAGGGGCCTGGAGTCCACCTCTTGCTCGCTATGGCAGAGTGAATCCCACTCTGTGAAGTGAAGCGCCCCATAGGCGCTTCCTTCCCAAGCTCTTGGGACCTTGACCATGAGATTTTGAAATTCCTTCCATCAAAAAGTGCTGCTTGTGTTCCATATTCTCTCTCTCTCTCCCCGCCCCCCCATATTTTCCCCTTCTCCTGAATCTAAATGGGCTTGGGACAGAAAGGATGACACTCGGTGGCGTGTCAGGCCAGAACGTACAAGTGGAAGCAGCTCCTGCCTTCCTCACCAGAACACCTGCGCAGGAGCCCGAGGCTGGATCCTCCCGGAGACCAAACTAGTGCACTGGGAGGTGTCCTGAGACCTCAGGAAGCAAGAGAAATGCCTGGGCAGCTCCTGCTGGCCCGACCCTGGCCAGCATCTGGCTGCAACGCCCTGAAGGACCCTGAGTCAGAACCGCATGAGCCCTTCCCCAAGTCCTGACCCATAGAAACCACAGGCAGGAATAAAATTGACTGCTATAGGGCTGGGGATGTGGCTCAAGCGGTAGCGTGCTCGCCTGGCATGCGTGCAGCCCGGGTTCGATCCTCAGCACCACATACAAACAAAGATGTTGTGTCCGCCGAGAACTGAAAAATAAATATTAAAAAAATTTTCTCTCTGTCTCTCTCTTAAAAAAAATTGACTGCTATAGTTTTAAGCCACCGAGTGTTGGGCTAACTTGTTACGCAGCATGGATGACTAACGCAGGTAGGTACCACTACTCTCTGTTGCACGCGAGGAAGGTAGGCATTCCTTCATCCATCCAACAACCATTTATTGGGCGCTTGCAATATGCCAAGCACCATCTAAACAAGGGACCACAACAGGAAACAAGGACTACAAGACCCTTCATGCGTGGACCTAGAGACCCAGAGGCACTACATAATGGTTGAACGTCAGTCTGTCCATGTCCAACTCTTTGATTCCAAGACGCAGGGTTCTCATCTCGTGGAGTAATTGTTCTGAGGCTGAAGGAGCTCATCATTCACCTCCTCCTCTTCCCCTCAGTGAGGTCAGGAGAGAGAGAGACCTTACCCCTCATTGCTGAGGATGAGACAGGTACCTGGGCTCCCAGAGGAATTGTAGGGTGGGAAAAGAGTGGCAGGTCGGGCGAGGAATTGAACGCCTATAATCCCAGCAACTCAGGAGGCTGAGGCAGGAGGATCACAAGTTTGAGGTCAGCCTCAGAAACAGTGAGGCCCTAAGCAATTTAGCAAGATCTTAACATAAAAAATAAAAAGGTCTAGGGAGGAGCTGGAGTTGTGGTTCAGTGGTAGAGCGCTCGCCTAGCACGTTCGAGGCCCTGGATTTGATCTTCAGCACCACATAAAAGTAAATAAATAAAAAGGTATTGTGTCCAATTACAACTGAAAAATAAATATTTTTTTTATAAAAGACTGGGGATGTGGCTCAATGGCTAAGCTCCCCAGGTTCAATCCTCAGTACATTAAAAAAAAAAAAGAATTAAGCGAGTGGCAGAATGTCCCCGGGTGGGACCACTTATGAGAATAAAGCTGACCCAAAGCTTGGTTGTCCCCCGTTGGTGAGTCTGAAGTCCCTTGTGGTATGATTTTTTTTTTTTTTTTTTTTGCTTGATATGAAGTGGCTTTGGACAGAATTCCAGGCTTTTGAAGGATAATTTAAAATACTGGGGGACGCCAAACATCTATTTGCTCTCTCAAAGCCATTTCTGAACCAACCATGGCCACCTTCGTGGAGCTCAGCACCAAAGCCAAGATGCCCATTTTGGGTTTGGGCACCTGGAAGTCTCCCCCAAACAAAGTCAAAGAAGCCGTGAAGGTGGCCATTGATGCAGGATATCGCCACATAGACTGTGCCTACCTACGCCTATCAGAATGAGAATGAGGTGGGAGAAGCCATCCAAGAGAAGATCCAAGAGAAGGTGGTGAAGCGGGAGGACCTCTTTATTGTGAGCAAGTTGTGGTGCACCTTCTTTGAGAGGAAGCTTTTGAAGGAAGCCTGTCGGAAGACCCTCGAGGATCTGAAACGGGACTATCTGGATGTCCAGGGATTTCAGGCTGGGAAGGACTTATTCCCCAAAGATGATAAAGGCAACAACCTCATCAGTAAAGAAACATCCCTGGATGCCTGGGGGGTCATGGAGGAGCCGGTGGATGAGGGGTTGGTGAAAGCTCTTGGTGACTCCAACTTCAACCACTTCCAGATTGAAAAGATCTTGAATGAGCCTGGACTCAAATATGAACCAGTGACTAACCAGGTGGAGTGTCACCCATACCTCACCCAGGAGAAACTGATCCAGTATTGCCATTCTAAGGGCGTCACGGTCACAGCCTACAGCCCCCTGGGCTCCCCAGGTAGACCTCGGGCCAAACCAGAAGACCCTTCACGACTGGAGGACCCTAAGATAGAGGAGATTGCTGCAAGGCACAAAAAATCCCCAGCCCAGGTTCTGACCCGGTTCCATATCCAGAGGAATGCGGTGGTGATCCCCAAGTCTGTGACCCCAGAACGTCTTCTCGAGAACTTTCAGGTCTTTGACTTCAGATTGAGTGATGAGGAGATGGCGACCTTACTCAGCTTCAACAGAAACTGGAGGATTGGTGTCCTGGCTGACCAGGCTCATTTGCCGGACTACCCCTACAATGCCGATTACTGAAGCCGAATCTCCTGATGAGACACCTGGTGGATTCTTTCTCCTCATGAAGTGGAATTTGCTCTCCCTGAGGCCCATTTTAACTAAATTTATATGGAATTATATTGTGCTCGATCTTGTCAGAATCTAGGCAAAATTTAAAGAAAGTTTATTAGTGCATTATAATTGTACATAACGGGATTTTTTTTAATGCTCTAATTGTCCATGCACGCATCATGAGTTGCTCGATCTCCTTCCCAGAACCTTCTTTCCTTCTCCTCCTCCCTCCCCCTAAGCAAGGTTTTATTTAGATCCATATGTTGAACCAGGGAAAGACTTATACAGGGAAGTATGACTCAGATGAGCAAATGACTATTTCTTCCACTTATTTGATCTGAACAAATGTTTGTTAAACTACAGGGTCTCTGCTACCATTGAGGATGCAAAAATAAAAATAATAAAAAAATAATGAAAGTAAAAAAAAATAAAATAAAATACTGTCATTCACCAGCAGTGACAGATGACAGCTGCTCTTGGGACCCCCTCAGTCTCTTTGGCTCTTCTGACCCTGGGGTAAGGCTCACGCTCACTGTCCCCACCCAGCCACATGGTCCCCTGGCTGACTTCATCCAGTTCCGAGCGCCGGCTCCCAGGGCCCTGCAGCTCCGTTGGTTTCTGCCTGGGCGAGTTCTCAGTTTTATGTCCCCTGGGGTGACCCCTGTCACCCAGCACCTCAGCTGTTCTTGGTCTCGAAAGCAAACAACCAACCATGAAGGGGACTTTAAGATTCATTCAGAAAAGGAACCCGAGGTCCAGGAACCCTCCTCCCTTCCTGTGTCCCGCGGACACCCAGAGCGCCCCCTCCCCAGGCCCAGGAAACACTCCACGGTGACTGCAGGGAGCTCGCGGGGTTGGCCATCCTGCTTCCTGTGACCTCGGGAGCAGAGCGTGGGCCCATCAGTGCCCTGACAGAGGCTCTTGTTTAATCACACTGGGAGGTAGAAAGGCCGGTGCCCCCCAACACCCCCAGGAGGTAGTGGTGGCCAGTTAGGCCAATGCCAGTCTCTGCTGTCACCCACCACTCTGTCCCCAAGGGGTTCCCGAATGTGTCAGGAAGGTGGCCTTCTGCTGGCGGCTGCTGCCAGACAGGGCCCTTCGGTGATCTCTCCTGTCCCTGGCCTGCAGTGGACATAAGTGCAGCCGCCCACACCCCTGTCCAGGCTTTGGGGAAAGGCCTAGGGGCCAGCGCAGACATACCACAGGCTCTGTCCAGCCTGGAGAGTCCTTGTCCGCATCTCAGGGCCCCGGGGCTGACTCTGTCCAGATGCAGAGAACAAAGGCAGGGAAGGGCTCAGGAATGTTTCAGGTGTGGGAATCCCAGCGTCCCCTCCGTCCCCTCTGGCCATCGGCGTTCAGCCGGGACTTCTAGTCCTCTTTCACCAAGGCGGGGTGTTGTGCAACTGCTGCCGGCCAGGCCCAGGCGGGAACAGGAAAGGCCACCTCGGTTGGAATGGGCCAGAAGCTCTTTCCACAGAGGTGACATTTTAATTGAGTCCCAAGGAGGGAGAAGGAGCCAAAGCAAAGGGCAGGCTGAGGAGCCTTGGAAGGACAGGGCGCCGAGGCGGGGTGCAGAGTGGGCGGATTAAAGGCCCCAGAAGATGCCTCACCTGAATCCCTGCAGCCTGCGAATGTCACCGTACCTGAGGAACAAAAGGTCTTTGCCAGATAAGGTGGCAGAATTAAGATGCTTCACCAAGATCCTTCATGAAGGATTCAAGATGGGGCGATTGTCCTGGATCATCCAGGGGAACCCCTCATGCAAAAGCGTCCCCACGAGAGGAGGCAGAGGAGCTAGCCCTACACAGGGCAGCCAAAGGGCAGTGGGAAGCAACCGAGGCAGGAATGGACGTGACACAGCCACCAGCCAAGGCCACCTGCAGCCCCAAACGCTGGAAGAGACAGAAAGGACACTCCCCTGGAGCCCCGGGAGGGAGCAAGGCCCTTCCTTCTGATTGATTCCAGTGGTGCTGACCTACACTTCTGGTCTGGAACTATAAGATAATTTTGTATTGTTTTTAAGCCACAAAATGCTTGAAAATGTGTTAGCCACAAGGGGCAGGAGGATGTTACCCAGACAGGTCAGGCAGTAGGAAAAATCCTCACCCCTTTTAAGGTGATTCGAGGCTGGGGATGTAGCTCAGTGGTAGAGCGCTGGTCCTCACGTGCCAGCCTGCGTCCAATCTCTAGTGCTGCAGAGACAGAAGGAAAGAAAGAAAGGCGGAGGGTGGGGGGCAGATAGAGGAAGGAAGAAATAAATTTGACTGTTATAAGCAGGATGTGGTGGCTCATGCCTGTAACCGCTGCAGCTTGGGAGGCTGAGACAGGAGGTTGCAAGTTCAAGGCCAGCCTCAGCAAATTGAGTGAAGTCCTAAGCAAATCAGCAAGACCCTGTCTCAAAATAAAAAATAAAAAGGGCTGGGGAGGTGGCTCAGTGATGGTGTCCCTGGGTGGAGAGAAAGCAAGCCCTCCGCTCCTCTCTTTCTCTCTCGTCCCCACATGGTGACTTCCTTTAAACCCCTCCTGCCTCGCCTTGTGCCTGGGCTCGGGAGGCCATGGGAAGCTGCTTCTGCCACCCAGCTCCTGGCTGTCAGCACCCGCAGTGGCAGCAGGATTGCTGCAAGCTCTGTCACTCTAACAGCTGATAAACCCCACAAGCTGCGGATCTGGAGCCTGGGCCTTCAGCCCTGATAAGTTGGGGCTGTCAGCGCCGGGTCTGCACCTGCTGCAAGCCAGGAGCCCGGGGCCTCCGCCCCACACACTCGGAGCTTCCTGCTGCCTGTTTACAGCCAAGCCCAGGCCACCTTGAGGTGACCCTAGGGAGCCGGGCTTGCAGCAGCAGGAGAAGGGCGGAGGGTTGGCCGCACGTGGGGCAAGTCCATGGGGCAAGCCCACCGTGGTGATGTTCTCCTGCCTCAAATGCCGTCCAGGGCCCTCATTTCCAGACAGTTTCTTCTGTTCTCCGAGGGATCGGTGTGTAGGCGGCCAGAGAGAAGCCAGCAAGGAGCAGATAGAATTCAGCCGTGATTGTTGGGAAGACTCAGCATCCTGGGGACCCTTCCCAAGGCACCCTGCAACCCCAGAGGGTGGTTTTGTCCCTCCAGACACATTTGGTGATGCCCAATATGTTAAAATCTCTGTCACCACCAGGGAGGGGGGGCTACCTACATCCCATGGGCAGCTCAACACCCCCATCAAGCTCAGGAGCACCCACTGCAAAACACGACCCAGCCCAGGCGTCGTTAGTGCCGGAGTTGAGAAGCCCCGAGCCGAACACGGGAGCAAGCCTGGAAGGGGGCTCCAAGTGCCTGGCCCAGGGGGGCTAAGGCCAGTCCACGGCCTGTCAAATGCCTCCCAGAAGACCAGACGAGCCCACAT
This sequence comes from Callospermophilus lateralis, assembly GCF_048772815.1. NCBI lineage: Eukaryota > Metazoa > Chordata > Mammalia > Rodentia > Sciuridae > Callospermophilus > Callospermophilus lateralis. The sequence goes on along the minus strand of NC_135311.1, from coordinate 136,018,201 downwards.
GGCCCTAGGGCTGGCACTTCCCCGCTCTTCAGGTGTCCATGCAGGTACTCCATGCCTCAGGCCAGGTTCATTCTAGGAACAACGTGGGAGATACAGCCGTTGTTTCCAGGGTGCCAACAACGAGCTGGGTGCTACGGTTCCTGCAGGCGGTGCTCCCACACAGCAGCTCTGGGTGAGGAGGAGGAATGATTACTAACCCCATTTTACAGGTAAGTAAAGTGAGGCTCAGAGCATTTGCCCAACTTACCTGAAGTCCTCTTTATGGGTTAAATTATGTCCCCTAGAAAAGGTATGTTGAACCCCAAAGCCCCAGTACCACAGAAGGTGACCTTATTTGAAGAAAGGGTCTTTTCAGAGGTAATCAAGGTAAAATGAGCCCGCTGGGCATGGGCACATGCCTGTCATTACAACTATTCTGGAGGCTGAGGCAGGAGGATGGCAAGTTTGAGGTCAGCCTGGGCAACTTAGCAAGAATGTTTCTCAAAATAAAAAATAAAACGGGCTGGGGATGTAGCTCAGTGGTAGAGAGCTTGCCTAGCGGTTGCAGGACCTGGGTTCGATTCCTGACACTGCAAAAAAGAAAAAGTACATAAATGAGCTCATTAGATTGTGCCCTAATCCAATATAGCTGGCATATCATTATAAAAGAGGACATAGAGGACATACCACACAGGGGACCCCCATGTGGGGGCGAAGGCTGAGATCAGAGACCCAGGAGGCCAGGAACACAAAGACCAGCAGCTGAGGGGGAGGGGACAGGTCCCAGGCCTTGGTCTCTGACTTCAGCCACTAGAACTGGGAGACAAGGAATTCCTGGTGTTGAAATCACCTCATCTGTGGGGCTTTGTCGTGACGGCCACCAAGGGGGCTCCGCTCTGCAGAACCTGACCCGCCTGGAGCCCTGCTCCCACTGGCGTCCTCCCCTCTTCCTGTAGCAGAAGCCCCGGCATTCAGTAAGGCTTTGGCTCCCTGCCAAGGCTGCCACTCACAGGTGGGGACCTTCCTTCAGCACCTCAGACTGCAACCGGATGACACAGGTAACCTGTGGGCGCCAGTGCCCTGAGCTCGTGTGGCTGGGAGTTTCCTGTTCTGATGGAGATGCCTTGGGGCCCCGTGGCCAGGGGAGCTGGTAGGTGAGTTCCCAGGAATGGAATCCGGCTCTGGGGGTCTGAGTGATACGCCAAGATCAACTCCCGCCTGCACCGCCGCCGGCTGGTCTCTGGGGCTTCAGCCTCGGGGTTCCTGGGGGTGACAGGTATGGGGAGGGTGTTTGTTTTTAAGACGGTCTTGCTATGTTGCCTGGGATGGTCTTGCATTCAGAGCCCTCCTAATTCGTGGGGTTTTTGTGATGGCTGAATGGGTAACACCTGCCCTGTGCTCAGCTTGTCACACTGTACCCCCCAGTTGCAATCTGTCACCATGACTGTTACAATTATTCTGCCTTTGTCTTATGGTCCCTGGAAGACCAAGGAGGTGACTATTGACGATCGGCTTTGACCACTGACTATTGACGATCGGCTTTGACCACTGAATTTGGTCTCTGGGTGTTGCCTGCCCAGCTTCTCAGGCCCAGAGTTTTGGAGACAGGATCTGGGTGCCCCCACCCCCGCCACCCCTGAATACTTTTTTTCTTTAGACCTGGAGGAGTCACATGGAAGTCACTTGGCCACCACAGCTGGTGTGAAGTGCTGTCGGCTGCTCTCACATGGCTCAGATTCTTCAGCCCTCTCCCCACACGGGACTCAGGGAAGCCTGCAGGTGTGCAGTGTGGCCAGAGAGCGTCTCCGGCCCCGGGCTCAGTGACCCACACCTGGCTCACAGCAGCCTGGAGCATGTGGAGTTCAGAGGACCCTCCTGCCCCGTCCACAGAATGGGTGACAAGATCCGTGAGCTCCTCGGCCATCCCTGGTAGAAGAGCGAGAAAAGCCGGGAGAGAAGCCGAGGTCGGCTCAAGACAGTGACCATGGAGGTACAGGGGCCTCCTGCTTCTGAGACTGACCCGTCCTGCCCTGCCCCACTCTCTGGGTGATAGGGGCCCAGCCAACACCCACCACGCACTCTGCAAATACCCCAAATGCCCCTCCCTGTCCTCCAGAAATGTGTGAGTCAAGAAACAGAGAAAGACCAACTGTAGTTGTTGTTATTTTGCTATTTCATTAATTACAAAGGCCAGATCTCACCGGGACCCACCCAAACTCAGAAGTCAGTGGTAGAAAAATAATGGAAAGCCCCCAAGCATGGTATGGAAACCTGGAAGTTCAGATTAAGGGTCTGGGGTGGGCCGTGGGCCTCAGAGAACTTTTTTTAAAAATATGTTCACAATAACAAAAAATAAAATTAACTTTTTAAAAAGTCCACCATTAAAGGTGACTCTCCCTCCCGTCCATGCCTTGGTTCCACTCCAGCTTTGCTTGCATATTTCTTTTTTCCTTTATTTTTTTTGCTTGCATATTTCTTTTTTTTCCTTTTTTTTTTTTTTTTTGCTTAAATTATTAAACTATTCAATTCCTGAATCAGCTTAGAGACAATCCCACATGAACATATTGAATCCTAATAACAGGCTTGTGCATAAAATCCAAACCCAGATGCTTTCAAGAATGACAAGGGAGCCAGGCTGGTGGCTCACCTCTGTAATCCCAGCAACTGGGGAAGCTGAGGCAGGAGGAACGTGAGTTCAAAGCCAGTCTCAGCAAAGCGAGGTGCTAAGCAGCCCAGTGAGACCCTGTCTCTAAATAAAATACATATAGTACTGGGGATGGGGCTCAGTGGCTGAGTGTCCCTGAGTTTAATCCTTGGTTCCCCCCCCAAAGTAAAAAGAATGACATGGTATACATTAAGCCAGGTGGAGGATGTCAACCAAGGTGGCCCTGGACAAATATGTCGAAGGAGGAGCTGAGAGAAAGAGAGCTGGAGCCAAGCGGAACCTCGTGCACTCACCTGAACACCCTAAGACTTAACAGACCTAACAGCTCAGGGGCCTGGGTGAGTGGCACCTCTGGGAGGCTCTGCGCCAACTCTGTTCACATCCGGGAGGCTCCTGGGGAGACTGTCTGGGGACTCAGGGAGAACGAGGGGCCAGGCTGGGGAAGATGTGCCTGTCATCTTCCTCGGTGCCCCCCCACTTCTGTATGCTCTGGGGGCTTCCCAGCCTTGACTCCACGCCCACCTGCTTGTCCACTTCTGCCTGAGTCTCATGGAACCAGGCTGCCAGGGACAGGAAGCCAGCGAGCCACCCGTCACCCGTGTGGTGAGCATGCAGACTGTCCCCAGGCCTGGTTCAGCTGAGCCCCCACCGTATCATCTGGCTGCCTCCTTGGTGAATGTGAGGTACGGTTCCTTTGCCTGGGGGGGCGCATCTCCAATGGGGCCCAGCCACTTCCCTGGACTCTGGGCCTCTCTTTCCAAGTGTGACGGAGGCACTGCCCTCTTGGGCTCTGTCTCAATTTGTGTTTTCAAGCAGCTACTGAGCCCCGAGTCCTGGAGTCACAATGGGGAGCCCCCAGCGCTCTCCATGATGTATGATGTATCACCAAAGGAGAAAGGGTCCTGCGGAAACGGAAAGAGAATGAGCCTCTCCGGAGGGCTGAGCACCAGGCTGCCAGACGCATCTCCCCGACCACCGGCACCCCCAGAGTAGAGCAGAAAGCAAAAAGGACGGTCAAAAAAGGAAAGTCACTGCTGGAAGGTCAATCAGCGCCAGGAACGGGCGGCTCTGCCCCTCACCTTGGCGCTGGCCTGGCGCAGCCGGGAAGCAGCTGAAGCAGCTCCAGGGTGTGCGGGCGGGGCTGGCCAGGGGAGAGGTGCCCGGGACCACCAGCCATTGGGCGGTGCCATTGGCCTTGCAGGCTGACCTCATTGCCCAGGCCCGCGGGAGTGCTTCCTGGGGTCACATTCCGTGCTGAAGAGCCCCTCTCCAAGGCCTTGGTTGGCGCCAATGTCTTTTTAGGAACCGAGGCTCTAATTTTAGTGTTCCGGCCTTCGACACCTCTCGAAATAGCTCCCTGTTTTCCCCTGTGTTCCTGCCCCCTCCTTGGAGAAGGTGAACCCCCTGCGTCCCCGTGATCCAAGTCGGTCCGCTCAAGCCCAAGGCCTTGTATGGGTCTCCGTGGGGGAGCCAAGTCCCTGGTGTGTTTGTGACGCTGGACCCAGAGGACCCACCTCTGGCCAGTGCAGCTCACAGCCCCCACGTTGGCAGCGACACTGGCAGGGCGCGGTCAGTGCTCACCCCTCTTCCTCGTCCATCTGCCTTCCTCAGGGACATCACGGATTCATGTGACCCAATCCAGGTTCCACCCCCTGAGAACCAAGGTGCCAACTCACCCAGCCCCACCTGTGGGACCCAGGGTGAGCGGGTAGCTGGACCCAGGGGAGCCTCCGTTCCCTTCTCGGGTTCTGTACCCTCTTGTCCCAACAATGACCATTGCTAAGTGTTTTCTGAGGACTTGCTGTGGGCGCCAGGTGCTTCTCGTGGATGGTGTCATTTGACTCCCTCAACTACCTTGTGAGGTGGATACTATAATTGTCCCCAAGTGCCAAAAGGTGGAACCGGAATTTGAACTCAGGAAACGCGGCTCCCAGCCCTTGCCTCTTGGAGCCCGTGGTTCTCCTACCTGAATGCTCTTTGATCCCTGCCGTGGCCTCTCCCTTTGCCTTTGTCTCGGCCCTCCACTCAGTTCTTCTACCAAGCAGACCAGAGGTTCTGTCTAGGTTGCCCGAGGTCACACAGCAAACTAGTGGTGGATGAAAACACTGCTCCGAAGGTCCAAGCCCCAGGTGGGATTCCAGGGAGGAACTGGAGCCCAGCTCAGAGGTGAGGGCTCTGCGAGAAGGTCATGTTGCAGGCCACACCTGGCAAAGAAGGTGCTTTCAGGAAACAGCCAGAGAGGGGCATCACGTCCTGGGAAGGCTCAGCCAGCAGCCCTGTCCCCAACAGCCCTGTCTGTCCCATGTGCTCTGTCCATGCACAAGGCCAGAGAGAGCCTGGGAAGGCAGGGGCTGCCCAGCCTGGAGATGACCAGAGGGAGTGACCGCCACCCAGTGCCTCCCCTTTAAATAATGCAAAGGCTGCAGACTCAGACGAGGGCCGGGTGGGTGGTGCAATGGGTGACACACAGCGCCTGACCCTCAGCCTGGCTGGGGACATGACAGGACATGGAGGGTGCTCTGGGGACTGAAGCAGCTTGAAGAGCCTGAGGGCTACCTTGTGGGAATATTTCTGTACAGTCAGACAAGGAAGTAAATTCTTTAAAATCCTATGGAAGAATCTGATATTTTTAATGTCAGCAAAATTTTTTTTAATTAAAAAGATTTTACTGCTGAGTTTTTCAAACAAAACATGTCTGCAGACAGCATCGAGCTGGGGAGAGGCATGGAGAGGCAGCAGTGGCTGACGTGCTGTTTCCCTTGTTTACAAGGCACACTGTGTGGTCCCACTGTCACCCCAGCCCTGGAGGCAGACTGGGCAGGTCAGCTGTACCCATCTGATGGATAAGGAAACCTAAGGCCCAGACCAGAGAAGTGCTTTGCTGGTGTCCAGCAGCAACTGGGGTCTCTGGTTCCACGCTGCTGTGTCAAGGTTGGGGGACGAGGGAGTGGGTGGGACAGTCAGGGCTGGGAGCCACGGATCCCAGAGGGTGGACCCACCCCGTCACCTGGACTCCAGCTCCCTGCTCTAGACCCTGAGGAAAGCTGAGGCGGAGAGGAGGCTGCGGAGGTGCTGATGGGGCAGGTGACAGAGATTTGTGCAGCTCCAAAGACAGCTCTGTCCCTCCATGGGGCACTCTCGGAATGCAGCAAAGAAGGGTCAGCCAGGCGTTGGTGACGGACAGATTCCAGTGTCAACCCTGGGAGTCTCCATCTGAGACCTGCCCCACCCCACGAGGCCACCCTGCCCACCCTGCATCTCCCCTGCCCTAACTCATAATCTCCAAAGTGCCCTCATACCACTGTGGCTTGCCCACCTCTGGGGACCCTGAGAACTGAGACCCCCATCAGGGAAGGGAACCTAAGGCCTCCCATTGGGGTCCTTCCAACCAGGTAGCAACAAACCGGTTTGCTGTCAACTTGTAGACCACCTGGTCCTACGTGGCACCAAAGACAGGCCCCTCCACCGGCTCTGCCCACCTGTCCCAAGGCCTGGCTGCGCACGAGGCCTGCACTCTGCCCCTGAGCTGTGCCTCCAGCCCAGACTTGATGTCTTCTTTCCCAGGCCACAGACACGTTTTGGAAGCACCTGGACTCCTGGCTCTGCTCCTGCCCATTTCTCTGACTTGGTCACTCCCTGTACCTTGGACTTGGGTCCACCTGTGGGTAGCCTGTGATATTCTGCTGCCCATTTCAGAACCAGGTGTCCCAGGCACAGCTTTGCCAGGGGAGCCACACCTAGCCTTTCCCAGGGACCCCAAGACTGGGTTTTGCTATTCTTTAAAATGGTCACCAAGGGGCTGGGGATATAGCTCAGTGGTTAGAGCGCTTGCCTCATGAGCATGAGACCCTGGGTTCAATCCCCAGCACCACAAAAAGGAAGTCACTGACCTCACATTAACGTTATGGTGCTTATCTTGTCCAGCTTTTTCTAAAAGAAGTGATTGTTCTTGAAGTAACGTGGAATTTCCCCTCATCCCCACTGTGAGTCACTAGAACCGGCAGTGGTGTCCCTAAAGGAGCTGTTAGTGCAGCTGTCAGGGCAGGATCTCTTGGGAGCGCTCCTCTGCCTTGCCTACTAACCTGGGGCTGGGTGGGGAAGGACTCAGGTGGCCTCAGGCTAGGCCGCTGACCTATCTTTCCGGTTCTGGCCAGCAGCAAGGAGGTAGTGGGCGGGTCACCCTGGTGAGGAGAGGGCCTTTAGCGCCACCTGCTGGAGATCTGTAACAGCCTCCTCAGACCAAGGGCAGGGAGGGGAGCCAGGGGCCTCTCAGGTTAGCGCTTACCCTTGACCCTGTAAACCAGAGTGATCGTTCCTCTCTCTGGAACCTCAGAGAGCATCAGCTGGAAGGCTCAAAGCAGGAGCCTGACCGTGTAGGGGTGGTGGGTGGGTAGCCAGGTGGCTGCATGCAGGGAGGCCTGGATGGAGGCCCCGCTGAGGGCAGGCCAGGAGGAAGGCTGGCTGACCACCATAGGATTGACACGAGTCCAGAGAAGACCAGAGGGGCCCGCTGGGGCCGTGTCATCCCTATTTCTGATGAGACCCCAATTTTCCTAACGCCCTATTTGTGAGCCAGGGCCACTGTGACTTCCAGTCTCCCCCATCTTTGCTGTTCCAGGGCTGGCTGGCTCCCCACCGCAGCTCCTATTAATGTGGGGACTGGGATGACTCGGACTCAGGAACCTGGGAAAAGCAGGCAGCTCAGTCCCGGGGAGGAAAAGGGGGACCCAAGGCAGTCCCCATCTCTAACACCTATCACGTGTGTCCTCTGTGGTCCTATGTGGCCCAGGCCACGACACACAAGTTCTCCCTGTGACCTTGAGGGAGCAAGGAGGGAGGTTCAGACCCAGAGAAAAGCATCAATGTCCCTGGTCCCCAGGATCCAGTCCTGTGGATCACCTCCCGCTGCCTAAGACAAAGTGGCATCCCAGGCTGGTTGTGGAAGCCATCTCTAGAGCCAGAGGGCCTGTCCTGATGGGTGTTGGTCACCTTTCCATCACTGTGACAGAATGCCTGAGGGAACCAACTTAAAAGGAGAAAAGGTCTATTTGGGCCCACGGCTTCAGTCCACGGTGGGCTGTTGGCATGACTCAGGTCTGTGGAGAGGCAGCACAACATGGCAGGAGTGTGTGTGGAGCAGAGCTGCTCTCCTCATGGCAGCCAGGAAGAGAGAGAGAGAGAAAGGAGGAGCTGGGTCTCAATTCCTCCTTCAAGAGCACACCCCCAACGGCCTAACTTCCCCCCATCGCCCCAGTAGCCCAGGGGTCAGGGCCAAGCCTCTGACACACGAGACTTCAGGGGAGATACAAACTACAGCACCTGGTGCTCACAGATCAGCACTGTGATCCTGAACAAGTTCCTTTTTTTGGTACCAGGGATTGAACCAGGGGCACTTCATCACGGAGCCACATTCCCAGCCCTTTTTTATTTTGAGACAGTGTTTCACAAAGTTACCTAGGGCCTCGATAAGTTTCTGAGGCTGAATTTGAACTTGTGATCCTCCCGCCTCAGCCTCAGTCACTGGGATTATAGGCGTGCCACCCCGCCCAGCCTTGAAGAAGTTCCTTAGCCCCCTCTGAGCCCCAGTTTCCCCACCTCTCGTGTGAGAACTGGAACAGCACTGATCCACGCCTCACGGCTCTCCAGTTGGTACAGGCAGAGGGACAGCCAGTGTCACTGCTGACTGGTATCTAGGCCACATGTTTTTTGCAGCAAACATTGTTTTTTAATACTTATTTTCTAATTGTAGTTGGACACAATACCTTTGTTTTGTTTATTTATTTTTATGTGGTGCTGAGGATTGAACCCAGGGCATTGCACACACTAGGCAAGCACTCTACCGCTAAGCCACAACCCCAGCCCCAGCAAACATATTTTTGCTATAAAAAGTATTAAATATGAGCTGGGCATGGTGGCACATGCCTGCAATCCCAGCAGCTCGGGAGACTGAAGCCAGGAGGATTGCAAGTTCAAGCCCAGCCTCAGCAACTTAGTGAGGCCCTAAGCAACTTAGCAAGATCCTATTTTAAAATAAAAGGACTGGAGGTGTAGCTCAGTGATAAAAGCCCCTGGGTTCGATCCCCAGGACCAAAAATAATCAATAGGTAAATAAATAAATAAATGCTTTTGGAGACAAACATAAGTGAGAATTTGACAGATCTTCAGAAGGGTCACTGCCGAGAAGAACACACTTCAATTCAGCAGATGTTCATTGAATCCTTTGTCCAATCAGCTAAAATGACCCAGGTCTTTCTTGGACCCTTTCTGTCAAGATCACAGGGCTCTCTGAAGGGTCCCCCAGCTACTGTCCAGGACACAGGTGAGTCCACCCTGGGAGAAAATTTTGACCCCATGGGTGAAGAAGTTAGTCTCTGTGTGTAAGTCAGAAAGAATCACCCGTGCACCGTTGACAAGGCTCGCTGGCAGGAGGGGAGATAGCAAGCTCCCGTGGACATGTCAGCAGGTAAGGTGGAGTAGCTGGGGTGCAGGATGATTCAGAACCACAGCCCCCCGAGAGCCTTTGAGATATTTTTCTGGGAAACACGTTATTCTATGTGCCGTCAATGATCTACCCCGACTGCCCCTCTCTTCTGTTATGAGTCAAACCTGGCTCTCTCAGAGACCCTCGCTGGGTTTTGTAGGGACAGAACCTTTGCCAATCTGAGTTGATTGTATAAAAAAAAATCATATAGAAAATAATTGTGACTGAGGCTGGGGGTACACACAGCCCAGAGGTACAGCACTTGCTTAACACGTTCCAGGCCCTGGGTTTCATCCCCAGCACTGTGAAAGAAAGTGAGAGAGAGGGAGAAAGGAAAAGAGAGGAAAAATGGAAGGAAGGAAGGGAGGGAGGGAGGGAGGGAGGGAGGGGAAAGAATAAAGAAAAGAAAATCATTGTAGCTGCAGCCCAGGATGTCTGGGGGCTATCCCATCTGGTCGTGTTGTCTGGAAGGACCAGTTCTGCTAAGAGCTGGCTGGCACTCACAGCTGAACCCTGGTGCTAAGGAACAATCACACAGAGCATCAACAGCGCACAAGGCCACTCTGTGACTGTGATGGATGAAGACAAAAACAGGACCTCTCCAAAGTCATGCCTGAATACAGACAAAACACCCCCACAGTCCAAGCCACAGGACCCCAGACACCACCTCTCTGGGCTAATAAGTGACGGCTATTATCGCCCTAGCCTTGGTTTGGTTTTCCGGCCTATGGGTAAAATCTCTCGAGATGCCCAAGGGCTGCATCGGCCTGCTTCCCCACCGCACCCAGCAGGTACTCTCTCCCTCTCTGCCACAGAAGTGAGCCACGCTTGTTCTGTCCTGCTGTGTCCCTGGTGGTTTCTGGATCCAGGGCTTGGACGGAAGTGGAGGTTCCTCGGAATCCCACCGAGTGTCCCACCACTACCCAAGGCCGGACAGCGCCACCTGGGGGTGGCTACTATAATCTCATGGGGCCTGGCTTTTGCCCCTGCTGAGGCACGTTCTGAGCGGTACAGACTGATTGTTCACCACTGAGCCAGAAGCAGGTCTATTGCAGAGCCCCTCTGCACTCCCAAGCCAAGGGGAAAGGACTCCAACCCCTGAGGCTTCTTGTTTCACCCACTTATCCACATGGATGATGGAGGGTAACTGGGTTAGCCGTGGGAACCAGCCTGCAGACGGGCAATAGGTCATCTGCCCTGGAGGACTAAGCTGCACTCTCCAGGACACCAGGTCGCCTTAGCCTGGGCAGGGCTGGTGAAGGGGGAGTGCTAGGAGGAACCTCAGAAGGAGTGCTGGTAGGAGCACCCTGCCCACCCGCTCTGGGCATCCCTCCTGCAACCCCCAGAACAGCCTCATAGGACCCAAGATTTGAATTCTGACGTGATTTAGGAGCTGCATCTAATTATCTGCATCCGCTGGGCGGGGTGGCAGACACCTGGCATCCCAGCAGCTAGGAGGTTGAGGCCGGAGGATCACAAGTTCGAGACCAGCTTCAGCAATTTAGTGAGGCCCTCAGCAACTAAGTGAGACCCTGTCCCAAATAAAAAATAAAAAAGGGCTGGAATGTGGCTCAGTGATAAAGCACCTCTGGGTTCATGCCCCAATACGACTACTAATAAACATTATTGTGTGTTTATTCTATATAATTATAATTGTGATTATCATCATCTGCGTGGGAAGGCCCACCGCAGGGTCTGGCCTCCCTGGTCCAGATTCTGGCTCAGAATGCTGTGGGGCAACAGAAGCTTCAAGGTGCGTGGAAGGTGATCCAGGCTGCACTTGGGACAGGGGACACCTCCTGGAAGGACAGTGCACTCTGGGCTGAGGGACACCGTCCTCCCCTGCTCTGGTGTGACTTCCCAGGAGGTGCCCTGCGCCCTCCTCTCCCCTCAGCCTTTCCTCCTCGCGCCCCCTCGGGATGAGCCCAGCAGCGCCGGGAGACGACTTTTCCTCTCCAGCCCTGGACAGCGGGGCCCCTCTTGGCTGCTGGTCCCCACCAGGCACCGGGCCTGGGCTCTACTCTGCCTGGACCGCGCCGTCGGGCGGAGCCGGCCTTTCTGGAACCCTTCTCACCTCGCAGGGTCACAGGCACGGGCCTGCTGGTGGCCAAGGGTCCCGCAGGGACAAGGAAGGATGCCCCCGGAGATCCTCATGAGCCCTACCAGGCAGGGAGGGCAACAGGGCAGGAAGCGGGCGCACCCGACCCAGGCAGGCCACCAAGGGAGCCGGGGCTGGGAATGGTCGGGGGACTCGCAGAGTCCTGGACATGAGGCCGGCCCTGTCCGCGGTGCTGAAACGGGGCGCGCCCTGGGTGCCGGGCTGGCCTTGGCTGGCTCCGGGGGAAGCCCTGTGCAGGTTCAAGGGCTCAGACAGGCGCAGGGCGCCCACCCCTTCTTTCCTTCAGTCCCTGGCTGGGTGAGCAGCCCTCCCTTCTGTCCCATAATATTGTCCCACAGTCCACCCCGTTGTCATCAGGATCACCCCTGTTGATGGACGAGCTCTGCCCTCCTCTCAGCACCCCACTTCTAGGAGACTGACCCTCAGCGGGGCTCCAGAACTCCCGCCTCCCACCCCCTGTATCCACGAGGGCTCTGCCCCTTCCCTCCCTCCTGCCCCTGCCTTCAAACTAGTCACCAACAACCGGGCTGGCAATGAGGTGCTGGGGATGGAACCCTGGGCCAGGCACAGGCCAGGCAACTGCTGTACCACTGAGCCGTACCCACAGCCCTTTAACAATCTGTAATTGTACAATTCACAGGACTAGGGCTGAGCTCAGTGGCAGAGTGCTTGCCTGGCACAGGAGACCCTGGGTTTGATCCCCAGAGCTGCAAGAAGAAAAAAACTGCACTGTGTTGTACAACCAAGGCCACTGCCTCTTCCCAAAGTCCCGTTCTCCCCATCAGAAATGGCTGCCCATCAGCCGGTAAGCCCTCCTCACCCGGCCCTGACGACCTCCCACTGACTGTCTATGAATGTGCACATCCTGGACAGCCCGTGTAAGTGGAACCAGGCAACAGACGTCTTTGTGGCTGGACTCTCCCTGGACCCGGTCCTCCAAGTCCACCACGAAGTACCAGAGCCAGAGCCAGAATGTCCCTCCTCTTTAAGGCTGAATGTGCTCCTTTGCAGGGACAGACCCCATCGCTTTGGTCCAGCAGGCAGTGGGCACGGGAGTCTGTGCCTTTTGGCACGAGTGATGCTGCTATGGACTTCACATCCCAGCGTCTGTGTGTCCCTGTGTCCCATTTTCAGATATACCCTTAGGCATGGGGGGCCTAGTGACCCTAGTAACCCCAGTGACCCGTTGAGCTCACTTCCTAAGAGCTACCAATTGGTTTCCGCAGCGGCTGCGCCCTTTCCCCTTCCCACTTCTCCACACCCTCCCAACGCTGGAGATTTTGGGTTTGGTTTGTGGTAGCCATCCCAGGGGGAATGGAGTGGCCTGCGTTTCTTTTTATTTATTTATTTATTTATTTATTTATTTATTTATTTATTATTTGTTTTGTTTTGTTTTGTTTTTTGATACTGGGGATTGAACCCAGCAGAGCTTTATCACTGAGCTATATCCCCAGTCCTATTTATATTTTATTTATTTATTTTGGTACCGGGAATTGAACTCAGGGGCATTCAACAACTGAAGCACATCCCCAGCCCAATTTTGTACTTTTTTATTAGAGACAGGATCTCACTGAGTTGCTTAGCATTTCACCTTTGCTGAGGCTGGCTTCAAACTCTTGTTCCTCCTGTCTCAGCCTCCCGAGCCTCTGGGATCACAGGCGTACACCACCAGTTTATTTTGAGGCAGGGCTTGGGGCCTCATTAAGTTGCTGAGACTAGCCTCCAACTTGCCATCCTCCTGCCTCAACCTCCAAGCAGCTAAGACTGCAGGTATAGGCCACTGCACCCAGCTCTGTCAACTTTTTTTCCAAAACAGAAATGCAAAGTAAAAATTGCTTCCTGTGTTGAAGCTGATTTTTATAGTCTATAAGGAAAGTCCCCTGACCCCACTCAGTTTGGGAAATTAGTCTACTTGTCCAGCCAGGCGGGAGGAGACAACAGGGAGGGTCTCAGTCCTTTCCTGATGCTATAACAAAATTCTCTAGACTGGGTAATTTGTAGACGCCAGAAACTGACTGCCCACGGCTCTGGAGGCTGGAGGCCCAGGGTAAGGCAGTGCGGACTCAGCGTCCAGTGAGGCCCATTCCATGGTGCCTCTCTGTGTCCTCACCTGCAGGCGGGAGGAAGGGGACAAACTCACCTGCTCAAGCCCACCCAAGGCTCCACCTCTTCCTACGTCTCCTTGGGAGGCTTGTGGAGTTGGGGTGGGAGAGTCTGCTGTCCCCGTGAAATCCCCTGGAGTCAGGGCTGGTGAGCTGGGAGTGCAGGGGAGGGGAAAGGGTTTGAAAGCAGCGTCTTGGGGTGGGAAATGGAGCCACCCGGAGCCACATCAGGAGTGTGGAGGTGTGTGCCCAGGGCCAGCCGGGTCCTCAGGGCAGGAGCTGGTCGGGAAGACGGGGGCTCCAGAGATGATGACCACAGAGTGGAAGGACCTGTCCCCTTCCCTCTGTCACCCTGGAGTTAAGGTCCTCACTCTGACACCAGCGACCACCACCTCTGCTGCCATCAGCCCATCTTCTCCCTCCTGGACCTTCTCCCTGGCCTCTGCACCACCTCCTCCCGTCCAAAGGCCCACACACCAGGAGAAAGAGTGGCTGCAATCTGCCACCCACCAGGTGGCAGACAGTCTCACCTTCTGCCACCCTCTTTAGCTCCCTGCAGCTCCACCTTCCAAGGAGATGTCACTGGTCCAGGTGACTGCCCTGCTGTGACTCCCAAAGGACCTGAGAGTCACCCTGCTTTATGCCACCCCTGGCCGCTTCCCCAGGTCTCCCTCCCTCCTTGCCAGGCCGGGCCTGGGGCTTAACTGCTCAGCTTCCTAATTTCTCTCCCAAGCTTCCTGACCAACACCCTGCAGCCATGGGTAGCAGCCCTGGTTGTCAGTGTCCCAGTCACCTGGAGGTCAGTGAACCCAGAGATGATGGGTCCCACCTGCTGGGCTCCCAACAGGTGCCCAGGTGACTCTGAAGGTCCATGGACCACCTACAGAGAACCACTGCTTTCAACTGATCCAGTTGAGTGGTGGCAGCATGAGGTCAGGGAATAATTCTATAAACTGGGGCCACCTGTGCAGGACCCTCCAACTCTTTCACTTTTTTTTTTTTTTTTTGTAGATAGATATGATATCTTTATTTTATTTATTTTTATGTGGTGCTGAGAATTGAACCCAGTGCCTCATACGTACAAGGTGAACGCTCTACCACTGAACCACAACCCCCGGCCCAACACTTTCACTTTTATAAAGCAATTTACCACTGGGGGTGGTGGCATACACCTGTAATCCCAGTGGCTCAGGAGGCTGAGGCAGGAGGATTTCGAGTTCAAAGCAAGTCTCAGCAAAAGTAAGGTGCTAAGCAACTCAGCAAGATCTGGTCTCTAAATAAAATACAAAATGGGGCAATTTACCTGTAGCCCTTTCTGGTTCAAGTCCTCAGGTAGGTTACATTCCACAGCAAACTGCTATTTGCAGGAGAAATGAACCATACATGTTATCCCGCAGCAGGGGACTTCTGTGACCCTTACACAGACCGGATCCCAGAACTCAGAGAGACAAAGATAATTCCCCCAACCATAAAATCAGTAAGGAAGGGTTCCAATTAGAACTGGTCAGCATGGGCCATAGTGACCCAGCCTGGTCACAGCAGTGGGGACTTGAAAGTCTGCTGTTGTTCTGCAGTGAGTCAAAAGTCAAGAGGTGGACCTAGGCGAGACTCTCTGGAAACTTCCTTGGGACCCCAATAGAACTGGGGGCAGGAGAGGCATACTGTCCCTCTCTATGCCTGGAGAGGGTCTTCCTAAGTTACTGAGACTGGCCTCCAACTCGGGATCCTCCTCCCTCAGTCTCCCCAGTCGCTGGGATTACAGGCGTGTGTCACTGCCGGGCTCAAAAATTTTTTTTTTTTTTTAATTATTTTTTAGTTTTCGGCAGACACAACATCTTTGTTTGTATGTGGTGCTGAGGATCGAACCCCGGGTGCATGCATGCCAGGCGAGCGCGCTACCGCTTGAGCCACATCCCCAGCCCCTGGTGTTTTGTTTTGTTTTGTTTTGTTTTAAGCTCAAAATAAATTATTTATTTAGAGCGCAGAGTGCCAGTTATAAAACAAAGTCCAAAGCCTCCGTAATATTGCGAGGCCTAAGCAACTTAACGAGACCCTGACTCAAAATAAAGAATAAAAAGTTGGCTCAGTGGTCGAGCGCCCCTGGGTTCAGCCCCAGTCCACTCTCCTCCACCGCAAAAACAAAAACAAAAACAAAAACACAAAACCCACAAATATAGTCAGGCTTTCCCGGTTGCGCGAGGTGCTTGCAGTCCACAGATGGTCCGCGGGACTCCCTTTGCCTGCCCCCTAGTGGTGTCCCGGCGCAAAAACGCCCCAACCATTTAAGGGATTTCCGGAAACCACAGCCGGACCATCATTTCCATACCCACAATGCATTGCGCACCGGGTAATTTTTCTCTATTTTAAATTCGTTAGATTTTTCCTTTTGCCATGAACAGATTTTCTCTAAAGGTACATTTATGTTTCATCATTTGTCTGAGAAAAAGATTATGTTACTAGCGCCTTTGATTATATAATCACCCTTAGGAAACTAGGCATAACAGTTACCCGAGCACTGTTTGCAGAAGGGAGTAGGCATACTCTGGTTTCTCTTCAGATCGTATAAATCTTTCGCCTTTTACTAAAGATTTCCGTGGAGAGGAACAACTCTGAGTCTTAAACCAATTTTTTGAGGCCTTGCTTTTGCAGGGCTACTGTATGTGTCCTAAAGTTAGACTTGTGGTAACCTGTGTTTTTCCGTGTTTTTGCATGTTTTGTTTGTTTTTCTTTCACCTTTGCTCGCTTTTTCTTTTACTTGTTTTCTCTGGGGAGTACTGGATTCATTCTGTGGTCCGTTACTTGTCTAATTTTTGTGGGCGGGGGATTAATAAACACGCGTTTGTTCTGCCTCGGCGATACAGGGCTTGCCTCTCACTAGGTCAGGCCCTGGGTTTGGTCCTCAGAGCGCAAAAAAATAAGGCTATTGTCTCCACCTACAACTAGAGAAGAGAATGTAAGGAGAGGAAAAAAAAAAAAAAGGAGGGGCAACTGTAGTTGGCTTTTTTTTCTATAAGTATTTTTTGGGGACTTTAAATTAGAACTAGATCTTTTGTTGCATGTAGGAAACTTGAGAAAGGCATTTGGTGATGGTTACAATAGATTTAATTAACTCAAGAGCATGTGAACTTTTCAATTTCTTTTTTTTTTTTTTAGTGGTGGATGGACACAATGCCTTTATTTTCATATGGTACTGAGGATCACACCTAGTTCCTCGCAGGTGCTAGTCAAGCCTCTACCACTGAGTTACAGCCAAGCCCCTTTCTGGCCAATTTCTTTGGCCAGAACATAGTCCCACCATCTCACCTGGCTGGGAGAGGTGCTGAGGAGTATAGTGTAGTCTTTTCTCTAGGCAGCCAGAGACCCAGCTAATGATACTAGCTTCTAGGGGACCAAGATTGGATACTGGGAGTAGGGGAACCTAGGTCTGTCCCAGTAAAGGCCAGAGGGAATTATCCTGAAGTTCCCTGTGTGGGTTCCAGGAGTTCCCTGGGTCGGGCCCAGGAGGACAAATGGAAGGTCTGCTCTCCCTTTCCTAAGTAGAGAGGCCAGTTTGAGGGTAATAGGGCTGTAACTCCTCTGAGACCCTTGGATCACTGGTGCAATAAACTCACCCCAGGCTGGAGGGTCCAGAGGCACTTGCCATAGTCCAATTGAGCTGTGGTGGTTCCAAACCGTACTCAACCAGAGAAAGGTTGTTCTCCCCCAGGCCAGCTGCTGGAAGATTGGAGATTACCAATTGATTTAGTCCAATCAGGACTAAATGCTGATGGCCACTGCTTTCTTTGGGTTCTCGAGAACTTTAATAGCCTCAATAGTGGCCACAAGCAGGAGTATTAAACTTGTTTGTGCTAGGGACTCTCATGGCACATGAACCTTTGCTTAGGAAAAGATTTTATTTTATTATTTTTTTGGTTGTCAATGGACCTTAATTTATTTGCTTATATGTGGTGCTGAGAATCAAACCCAGTACCTCACATATGCTAGGCAAGGGCTCTACCACTGAGCCACAACCTCAGCCCCAGGGAAAGGTTTTAAATTAACAAAATACATCGGATTACAAAATGACCAATTATATTGAAATAGTTATGAAAACATTTTTTTAAGAACAACCCAGGGCTGAGGCTGTGGCTCAGTGGTAGCACATTGGCCTGGCGTGTGTGAGGCACTGGGTTTGATTCTCAGCACCACGTATAAATAAATAAAATAAAGGTCTATCAACAGCTAAAAAATTTTTTTTAAAAAAAGAACAACCCAGTGTAAGGGCAGGGGCATAGTTTAGTGGTCGAGCCCCTGCCCAGCATGTGCAAGGCCTGGGTTCAACCCTAGCACTGCAAACAAACAAAATAAAAACAACCTGGTATAATAATTGAGGCCTCAATTACCTGAGTCGCTGGGATTGCAGATATTCACCACCATGCCTGGCTTAAATAGATTCTAAAAACAAACTCGTGATACGGTAACATATGTGCTTCTTTATTAATAGTTATGATGACTACCATAATATCAAAGTTGTGATAAGCATAAGCAATATTTAAAGATATTTGTAACATCTATAATGTGTCAAGAACATATCTGTGATTTCTGTTTGTGTCAATGGCCGATGCAGAGGAGCACGCCTGTAATCCCAGCAACTCGGGAGGTTAAGGCAGGAGGATGGCAAATTCAAAGCTAGCCTGGGCAACTTAGCAAGACCTTGTATCAAATTTTAAAAAACTAACTCTGGGGGCTGGGGATATAGCTCAGTTGGTAGAGTGCTTGCCTCACAAGCACAAAGCCCTGGATTCAATCCCCAGCACCACAAAAATAAATAAATAAATGAAAGCTGGGGGCTGGGGATGTGGCTCAGTGGTAGAGCGCTTGTCTGGCATGTGTGAGACCCTGGGTTCAATCCTCAGCACTGCATATGAATAAATAAGCAAAAGTTCCATTGACAACTAAGAAATATTAAAAAAATAAAGATAAAACCTGGGGATTTAGTTCAATGGTAAAGCCCCTGGGCTTGATCCCTGTATCAGAAATGTCTGAGTTAAGGCTGGGGGAAGTCCCTCAGTGGTAAGGGGCTTGCCTAGCATACTGGAGGCCCTGGGTTCCATCCCCAGAAAAAAAGACAAATAAAATAAGGAAGGAAAGGAAAGTTCGAAGGTGATACAAACAAAGATGGTTTTATGATCCGAGTTCACAGGCCCCTTATTTCTGCCCCTGGAGCCCAGGTTTGGAGGTGCCAATCTGTTCCCCAGGTGCATGTGGTGATCCCCCTTGTGTTGGGAGAGATTTTGAATCTGCTGAAACATACCCATTCACCAGTGGTGTCAAGGCCAGATCCCAGCCAGTCTGTGGAGTTGGAAGGTGTCGTCAGACCCTTCTCACAGGTGGGAATGTGGGGCTCACAGGCTTAGCTCACTTATTATTAGATCACCTGAAGGACCCCTTTCTCCGCCCAGCGCCCTCACAGCCACCTCCCTGGAGTGCCGCTTAGGGACCTGCAGAGTCCTTCTCTGAGAGAAGCCACAGCTGTCCCAGCCCCCACTGAGCAGACCCAGAGGCTCCAGGAGCCAGGATTCAGGAGCCTCCTTCCCAGGTAGCAGTCGACCTGCCAAGGAAGGCCCCACCCAGGCTTCCTTAGCAACCTGCATCTGCAAGCTCCCTATTCTCATTGGTTTTCATTTGTAAATGGGAGGTAAACCTTTCTCTCTGTTTTTGTTTTTGTTTTGGGGGGAGGGGTGGGATTGTTTACTTTGTTTTTTTTTTTTTTTTTTAATATTTATTTTTTAGTATTTGGCGGACACAACATCTTTGTCTGTATGTGGTGCTGAGGATCGAACCCAGGCCGCACGCATGCCAGGCGAGCACGCTACGGCTTGAGCCACATCCCCAGCCCCTGTTTTTGTTTTTGTTTGGAACTGGGGATTGACCCCAGGGAGTTCTACTACTGAGCCAGTCTCACTGGGAGCCGTGCTAAGTCCTGGGCTGGCTTCTAACTGGCCATCCTCCTGCCTCAGCCTCCTGAGTCACTGGGATTACAGGCGTGCACCACCGTACCTGCTCACATCGTCCTCTGGTTTTGGAGGAGGCTGTAAAACTTGGCTGTGACTATGACAGCCATCAGAGGAAAAGGGAACGTCCCCTCGAGCTGTCACTCCTCGATGGCCCTGCCCTGGGAGGTCAGAGGTGTGGGCAGGCCCCAGCTTCCAGGAGAGGCAGGAGCTGCCGTCCCGCTCCTGGGCACAGTCCTGACAGTCGACCCCCACGGCCCTCGGGTCCCCACATCTGTCTTCCTCACCACATCCAGCCAAATAAGTGGCCACATCCCGGCCACTTAGGGGCTGGGATCCCCCATCAGGCTCATGAGCTGGAGTGTCCACCACATCCTGCCGTCCGTCTCTCAGAGGCTCTGGGGCCTGCCCTACCCAGAGACCTTCCTGGGTGAAAGGGGTATTGTCCCTGCCTGGTGGAACTGGTGCTGCTTCAGGACAAATAGGCAAGTGACTCTTTTCAAAATGTGTCCCCGTGATTGGGGCCAGCAGAGGGGATACCTGGCTTGGAGCTGGACAGATCTGGGAGTGTATCCCAACTCCTCGGACTGTGGGACTTGGCCAAGAGACGTCACCTTAGAGCCTCACTGCCCTCATCTGGAAGGGACCAAAGCTCACCTTGCATGGCATGTGGGAGACGGCACTCTGCCCTGAGCCTTCATCTGCTCCTTCCTCATTAGACTGTCCAGACTTTCCTTTGGGAAACCACCTTTCTCCTATGACTATCTGTCCAGTAGTTTGAGATTGACCCCATCCCAGCGCTGGGATGTCCTATTGGTCTAACCTAATTTACATATGTAAATAATGACAGTGATTGGCTCCAGGTTGGGCTGTCCAATCAGAGGTGAGCCTCAGCACTTTGGGTGGGAATGCTGGGATTGGACTCCTTTGGAGTTGAGGCTTGGGCACCATCAGGCCTGATAACTGTGGACATTTTTTTTTTTTTTTTTTAACCACAAGGGACAAGGGTAGCCAGTCAGAAGATGAGCCCAATCTACCAGAAAGCAGGGCTAAGAATTGCATCCTCCTGAAGTCACTTGAGTCCTGGATCAAGCCACTCCTAATGCTCCCACTGGGCTCTACTGACCTGCGAGCCAACGCTTCCCTCCTGGGTAAGCCAGTTGTCATGAATTTCTCTGTCACCTGCAACACCCCAAGTCCTAATAGAAACAGGAGGGTTACATGGTATAATATGTAGGAATGTCACTCAGTGAGTCCTTTCCTGGCTACCCTGGGTGAAAATCACAGAGAGAGCCACCGCCTCCATGGAACGTAAGCTGGCAAAATGCCAAGCACTCGGCAGCTGCTCCTCAAGTGCCACCATGACGCTTCCATTGGCCAAAGTCCCAGGAGCACTCAGCGGAGGGAGAGAGGCTGTTTGCTCAGCCATCGCCCACAGCTGTGGGGCCTTCTCAGCCCGGGCTTCCCTGCTCTAGGGAGGGCAGGTGGGGTGGCTGCCCATTGCCAGCCCCCTGACCAGACCTGCAAAGCTCAGGCCCCTGCTGCCTAGGAGCGAGGTTCCCAAAGACAAGGGCCCAGGGGCTGGGGCTGGGGCTCAGTGGCACAAATGAGGCACTGGGTCTGATCCTCAGCACAATAAAAATAAATAAATAAATAAAGATATTGTGTCCATCTACAATTTAAAAAAAAAAAAAAAAAGAAAGAAAGAAAGAAAAAGAAAGACAAGGGCCAGCATGCAGAAGCTCCAGTTGTTAATTTTAAAGTGAGGAAAATCTAAGACAAGCCATAGACCCCCACCTCGGGAGGGAGAGAGGGCCTGCGTTTGTTGTGATCTAGGTCTTGAAAGTCCCCTAAAGGCTGGAGACTCGGTCACCAGCTCATGGCTCTGTTGGAAGGTGGTGGAAACGTCAGGAGTCAGGAGTGAGGTCACAGAGGATATGCCTACTGGGACCCCAGCAGGCCCCTCCTGTTTTCCCAGCCACAGGAGGTGAGCTCCTGCACCACCAGGCACTCCTGTCATGATGTGCCACCTTGCCCCGTCTGCAATAGCACCATCTGACTGGGATGCAAACCTCCAAAACCAGGAACCAAAACAAGCCTTTCTCTTTCTGATTTTTTTTTTTTTTTGGTACCAGAGATTGAACTCAGTGACACTCGACCACTGAGCCACATCCCCAGCCCTATTTTGTATTTTGTTTAGAGTCAGGGTCTCACTGAGTTACTTAGCACCTCCCCATTGTTGAGACTGGCTTTGAACTCATGATCCGCCTGCCTCAGCCTCCCGAGCTGCTGGGATTACAGGTGTGGGCCACGGTCCCTGGTCTAAATTGATGTTCTCAGGTATTTTGAAACAGTGACGGAAATCTCACCAACATTCCCAAGGGTCCCTTGAAGCTGCTGACTCTTGAGCAAGAAAAACCAAGGCCTCTTCTTCCCTGGAGACCCTGTGTGCCTCTGTTCTTGGCTTGTCACCTCCACCGAGGGAAGCACTTTGTCCTTTCTGGCTTCTAGAATAGGCTGGGCACCTTATGAGCGGAAGAAATGTGTCCCTCACAGTTCTGGAGGTTGGGGGTCTGGTCAGGTGCCGGTATGGTGGGGTCTGGGAGGGCCTTGCTCCGGCCCACCAGGCTGGGGACATCTCCTGCACCCAGCAGCCTAGGCAGGGCAGGCCCACTCAGGTTAGCAGCTGGCTGCCCCCACCCAGACTGGCAGTCTCTCCTCTCTGCCAGGTGGTGCACTGGAGGCCCTGCCAGGTGCCCGGCATGGAGCCACCTGCAGAAGCCATTGGAGGAAGGCAGTGGGCAGGGGGAAGCTGGTGGAGATGAGCACCTCCAGCCAGGGTGCACTTGCCCGTGCTTGACAGGTCATCCTGCATGCAAGGCCTGGACTCCAGCAGCCTCCTCCCGGTGGGGACATGTGGGTATAAAACACCTAACGCCACGGGCAGCTCTTAACTGAGAGCTGTCACTTAATGCTAGACGTTCAGCAGACCTTCCTCAGCCACCAGGGACGTGGGAACCTTCCACAGGCCTGGTTCCAAGTAAAACAGTGAGAGTCACCAAGTGTGGCCGTTGTCTAGCAGCTTCCAGCTTAATGGGACAACTGGCAGGCATGTGACACCATCAATGACACCAGCCCTGCCCTGACACTCCCGCTCCAGTCAGGCAAGCCATGTGCAGCCTCATCTGGAAGATGGCCTGTCTGCGCTCTGCACCAGCCAGATGGGTGGGAGGGCCGTGGACTGAGCAGCTGGAGAACCAGGGCCACCGCAGCAGAGATTCCGGCTTCCTCTCCTGCACCATCTGCCGGGGGCACAGCTTCCAGCCTGCAGCCCAGCTTCCTGTGGAGTCATGCTGCACACAGCTGTTGGGGACCCAGGGCGATGGCCCAACCCTGGGGACACGCAGTGAGGTACTGCCAGGTCTGAATCAATCCTTTCCCAGTCCCTGGGATGGACAGCTTCCTCTTCGCAGAGGCGAGGGCCCTGATCTTGGCTTCCTCAGAGGCCAGCAGCGGCCCAGTCAGGGCTCGCTCCTGCTCTTGTCCTGTGGCTGGAATGCAGGCCGGAGTGGCCAGGCTCCACAGGACAGGCAGGAGCAGAAGACATTCTGAGACGTCAGCCCACTGTGGCCACCAGGCAGCCCCCAGCTGAGAAGGTGGCCAGCAACACAGCTTGAGGTGACTCCTTGGCCTGCAGAGCTGGGTGAGGCGAGTGTCCTGCTTCAGGCCACCCAGCAATGCAGTAAGGGAGAGGACAGGACAGGGCTCTTGACACACAAACCAGTCGTGGAAGTTTCAAAGAGATTTATTTAAAAACAACAAAAAAAGCTTTGGTATTTCAAAACCAAACAATCATCAACTGCTAGAAAGTACAACACCTCCCCCAAAGCCCCAAAGTACAAAACCACAGGTCCCCACAGGCTCATGATAGGGAGACGGTGTGCAAACCGGAGGACACGGTGGCACTGTGCTCTCTAGCGGGCGGGGCAGCCGCCAGGGGCCCAGCCCCAGCCCCGGGACTATGGGGCCTCCCAGGGAAGGGACACCACTCACCATCTCCCACGGAGGCAAAGCCACCCAGCAGATCTCAACAAAAATAAATTAGAATTCATTCAAGAAAGAACACATTAAATTAGGAAAGAACACAATTTTTCCTAAACAAGAGTCTTTTCAAAAGAGGGTCTATTTCCTGGGACAGAAAAGGGTGTGTGGAAGGAGTGAGTTCAAGTTCAAGTACGCTCCGCACAGGTTCACTTTATTAAGTGGAAGGCTTACAGGTCCACCGGCCCCTCCCTCCCCACGGGACACTCGTTCCTTCCAATGCAAGCTGGCATCTACAAGCACTTCTGCGTCACTGTCCCCCACAAGGCACAAAGGGTAGGTGCTTCCAAAGGATCCCTTGTCTGTAGCAGCAGATGGTGTCTTGTGCAACGGTGGCAGAAAGCAGGACTCGCGGTTCCTCAGACACTGGGGTCTTCCTGTTCAATCAACAAAACAAGGGATTACTGCCCACCACCACGGGGCTGCCACAGAACACCAGGGTGGCAGCCATGGAGGTGGCCCTGGCGACCCCACCCAGGCTCAGACCCGCCTGTAGGCAGATCCTGGCCAGCAGCAGGCTAGTCACCACGGCTCAGCGGCCTGTGACTGCTGCCTGGTGTTCCTTTGCTCTGGCGTAGCCCAGCTGGAGCACTAGGGAGGGACACAGGTCAGGTCCCCACGAAAGCAGTTTGGTTCATGTCTGGGAAGCCAAGGAACAGAGAAGCCACTGGTCAGCAGGCTAAGTGGCAGCCCACTGGCAGAGGCTGCGGACCCCACAGTGCCAGTGTGGCTCTATCCCAAGCGGTGAAGAGGCGGCTCTGGGGTGGCTCTGATCTATCTCTTCTTCAGGCACGAGAACCCGGCCTGCTCCCACCTCCCCTGCAGTCAAGCACTGCTTCCTGGGCAGTCCAGCCTTGGGGGCACCAGGAAGGAGCCACAAAGCTCCTCCTTCACCTGTGTGGGTCTGGGCTGGGCAGAGAGCCCTGGAGGAGGGAGGGGCTGGGGGGGACAGGGGAGGGGAGAGGAAAGGAGGGGCAGAGGGGGGAGGGGAAGGGAAAGGGGGGAGGACTAGGGGGAAGGGAGGAGGAGGAGGGGAGGACTAGGGGGGAGTTGGAGGAGGGGAGAGGAGAGAGGAGGGAAGCTCAGCTCCCCTGGACACTTTCTTCCCTGCTGCTGCAGACCAGGGTCCCTCTGGCTGTTCTCCAGAGGCCCTGACGGGGAAAGCATGGAGGGTGGCATCAGGCAGAGGAGGCTGCCTGACCCCGAGACACCAAGATTATCCCAGATGACAGTCCCACTGGGTGAAAATCACAGCTTTCTGGGGGCAAAGGTGTTTCGGGAGACAAGAGGGGAGTGCCCTGTCCTGTGCTGACCAGAGGGCCCTGTGGATAGAGGCCCACGCAGAGGCACTGTCCTCTAGGGTAATGGACAGGCCTAGGGGTGGGGACGGGGTTCAGAGCAGTTCAGAGGGCTCCATGTCAATCTGGGTCTGTTGTTTCCTTAAAGGTCTGTTTTTAGTGCCTAGACTGGTGGGGGGCAGCAGCTGCCACAGAAGCCGTGGGCTCATCTGCTCCCCCTGGGATCCCACAGCCTCCCCCAGGCCTCCTCGTGAAGTTTCTCTGACGGCCTCTCAAGACATGATCTCCTCTCTGTGGTGACGGCTGGAGGCACCAGCTGAGGACAGCCTCCTGCCGCGGCCAGCCCCTCCTGTGTGCAAGGCCTGGGCTCTAGGACCGGCGGCGCCCTACCTTGCTCCTGAAGAGGGGCTTGGCCCCTGGCCCGCAGTACTCGTTGTAGATGAGCTTGAAGAGGAAGAGGTGGAAGAGGGTGATGAGGGAGGCCACGCTGAACCAGAAGAGGAAGGGCAACCCTGGGTCCTGCTGGGCCATGTGCTCGTCGTGGGCCAGGATGGCCTTGAGGTGCAGCGTGTGCCGCAGGTCCTGCAGGTGTGTGAGGTCGGTGGAGATGTAAAGCAGTGGCGTGATGGGCTGCGTCACCATGACCGAGAAGGTGTGGCCCCCGCGGGCCGAGGTCAGCTCCACGGGGTCATCTAGGCAGCCCGCCTCGCAGGCGTAGATCTTGACGGGCTGCCCGCGGGACTCCACGGACACGTGCAGGTAGGGCTTGCCCTCGGCATCGGCCAGCACGGCCAAGTCGATGTGGTCGGTCTTGTAGCGGATGCCATGCAGCGCGTAGCTGTTGTGCAGCACGTCGGGGTCGGCCTGGAACTGCAGGTGGTTCTCCGTGAACTGCAGCCCCCCGAAGCTGAGCACCATGCCCTGCAGGATGCCCGGAGCGCCCACCTTCACCAGCCCCTTGCAGCCACGCTTCTGGAGGGTCAGCCTCCACAGGTCAGAGAGCTGCAGGATCTGCTGCACCGAGGACAGCCGGGCCGGCCACAGGTTCTCGGCGTGCATGGTGGCATGGCCGCTGAAGCAGTGGTCTTCATAGTTGAGTGTGGCCTCCATCTGGTCTCGCTCCCGGTGGCTCAGGGAGGGGCTGAGCAGAGGGGCTGGCGAGCAGGAGAGCATGTAGTAGAGTGTCAGGTTCACGGTCAGGCCTGATGGCGTGTGGGCGTCAGTGATCTTCTTCATTTCCACCCCTGTAACACCAGGAAGGCTGTGTGTTAAGGAGGAGAGTGTGGCCGGGCACAGAGAAGCCGACAGGTCAGGGGCAATAGAGGGAAGCTCTGGGCCCCAGTGATGAAGACGAGAGATCTGGTTCCCCTTGAGTGTAGGAGAAATCTACCCGCCTGCCCAACATGGCCACCAGAGAGCCAGGGCCTGAAACCTAAAGTCCCGTCCAAAGGCAATAGGGCCTCCCAGCTTAGCTGAGGACTGTGCATCCTTGCAGCATGGGGCACCAACCCCAGGACCCCTTCCATGAGAGGCAGTCACCAGAGCCTGGCCAGTCCTGCCGCCTCTCCCACCCCTCTCCAGGCCAGCAGCTTTACTTGCTCAGTTTCTGGGCGTGACTTTGGGGATGGAGGGCCTGGCGCCTGCTAGGCAAGTGCTCCACCACTGCACTACATCCCCAGCTCTTTCTTATTTGCTAAAATGCCCTGGCTGGCCTGGAACTTGCAATCCTCTTGCCTCAGCCTGGGATTATAGATGTATATCACCACACCTGGCTTAGTCCTGTAGCTTTAAATGATGTCTCCCAAATTTGTATGGACTTGGGTTTCATACATACATGCTGGGTATCACACAGTTACCTCCCGCATGTGAACAAATTCTAGACTCAGCCACTCTCCTGTTGTTTCCACCCAGATATCTGACAGGCATTTTGAACCTGACATGGTAGGTGGCCCCAAACCAAGCCTTCCCCAAGCTGTCACCAAGCAGATGCTCAAACCCCCAAATTTAGGAGTCATAGTCCAGGTCTCACTCCCCACAGCCAATCCATGTCCCTGCTGCCTCCCACTTCTGTCCCCATGATCACAATCCTGGTCCCAGCTCCCTGCCCCTTGTCAAGGCTCCTAAAGAACCTGGGACCTGCTCTCCCTCATCCACAGGTGCCCCACCCCCAGCTACACTCTGCACATAGCAGCCAAGGGCCTTTTCAAATGTCTCAGATCTGCCCTCTTCCCATCCCTCTAAGAATAAAATGCACCACCTCTACTAACAGCTTCAAGGCCACTGACCTCGTCAGCACCTGCCAGCCACACTACTGGACCCAACCTGCTCCTGCCACAGGGCAGTCTCCAGTCTGAACACCCTCCTCCCCGTCACATGACTGGCTGAGTCTCACCACTCAGAGGTCAGCTGTGTCCCCTCCTCAGAGAGGCTCTGGGGATGACAGGGTAAGCTGTAGCCCCCACTCCACACTCCCACCCATCACATTTTTAATCCTTCTCCACAGTGGTCTTTATTCAAGAAGGTGTCTTATTTAAATTTCACTTTTTTAATGTCTGTCTTCCACCCAACCAGATTTAAGTCCCATGAAAACAGGAACTCTGTTCTGCTCACCTGTTTCCCCCACCAAAGAACACCTCCCGGCAGAAGCATTCAATAAATGTTTGTTCAATGAACTAAACTCTCTCTGAGCAATTGAACATACAAGTTCAGACAACTGGAGCCCTGGAGACCAAAATCCCCCTCTCATCCCAACAGGATTTTCTAAACAGTGAATGGGGGAGAGAGCTTTCATTTGGCATGATGAATGTTCCAATCTGCTGAAAGAAAAGACTCCAACCTCCTTGCAAACAGATACAGCCACGGTGCCAGGAACACCTCAGCCTCTCAGGAGCCAGGCCAAGCCCAGGCCTGTTCCAGGCAGACCCTGATGAGCTGTGGAAAGGGTCTGGGATTCTGCTGGTTTACCTTTATGAACTGACCCTATAAATTCCAACTACTCCAGTAAGGCCTCACTTTACAACAATACCCGACCTTTACACTCATTTTTTAACTGAAATCTCATCCTCTGAGGTAGATGAGGCCATTAATCCAGTGTTGAGGCCATTAATCTCTGTTAAGAGATTATAAGTACTGAGATCCCCCATCAAATGCCAGGCCCAAATTTTAACCTTCAGGATCACCTCTGCAGATCTCAGAGACACACATCCAGGGTGGACTGTGGGCACCCTGGTGCACAGTGTGGTCTGTGCACCACGACCTTGCCAGGCCTCACCTGGGCTGAACAGCTGCGCCCAGAGGCGCTGGTGATCCTGAAGCAGCTCAACCGCGGGCATCTCCAAGAGCTCCAGCATCTCCTTCCGGGCCAAGTCCTGGAGTGCCTTCAGCTCCTTAGCCGCTTTGCTTTTGAGCACCTGAGGGTTAATGGGGCCTGAGACGTACACCACCCAGAGGACTGTCTCATCCAATTGCGTCTTGGGAGCCACCTGGAGCCGGTTTACTAGCTTTTTGGCAGCCACCACCACCAGGTGCACCCGCCCAGAGGGCACTGGAGTGGATCTGCCCGAGTAGAGGAGGAACTGATGATCTCCGACCTTCTCCAGGGTGCTGGTGAAGGCTTTCGGGACCGGGCCCGCAGTGGGCCCCACAGTCTGCAGCGCGGCCACGCGCTCCGTTGGGTTGTTGAGCTGAATGCGCTGCAGATAGACGTGGGGTCGGCCCCGGTGCGCCAGAAAGTCCTCCTGCAGCAGCACACAGTCACGGCCGGATCCCGCGGCAAGACCGGAGGCCGAGGCGGGCCCGGGGCCGGCGGCTGCAGGGCCAGAGCCTGGGCTTCCGAGCTGCAGGCAGCGCACCCGGCGCAGCAGCCCCTCGCGCAGCAGCAGCACAGCCTCTCCAGCTTCGGCCAGCACGTTCAGCGGGCGCAGCTGCACGAAGGGCACGAAGTCCGGCGCCACGGCAGGCTCCCGCTCTCCAGGAGTCACCCACAGCCGGTTGGCGGTCACGTCCAGGGCTAGGAAGCCGTTGGCCACCAGGGCCGGCACTCCGGGGCCCAGCGGCACGGCCTCGCCGCGCTCCCGCAGGCCGCGCCAGGCGCGGGTGGCCGCCTCCAGGCAGGCAGAGGGCTCGGCGGCGCCCGGTTCGCCGCGGGCCCAGGGCGGCAGGCGCAGGCCGCCCGCCGCCCGCCGCGCCCCGGAGCCCGCGAACCACAGGAGCAGCAGCAGGAGGCCGAGCAGGCAGAGGAGGCGGCGGGCCCAGCTGCTCGACAGCAGTCCCGGCAGCCCCTTGAGCCGCTGCTGCAGCCACATCGGGCCGCCAGGCGCAGGCGACGGCGCGGGGCGGCCGCCGGGCCCGCCGCCCAGCCCACCGGCCCGGCCGGCCCCGCCTCACTCCCCGGCCCGGACCGCGGCGCCCACCCCGACGCCCGCCGCAGCCGCCCGGGGAGCCACCGCCGCTGCTTCCTCCTCCTTCTCGGTTACCTCTCGCCGTCAAACGACGCCGGCCGTAAAGCGCTGCCGAGTCTTTTGCGACAGATGGAAAAGGGGTGGGGCGGGAAGGAGGAGGCGTGGTCACCGCGGGCCTGGAAGCGTCCAATTCACGTGTTAAAAAAAATCCCAGAGATGGCCAAGCTGTATGCGTGTTGAGCCTCGTTTGTTACTAATGGATTCAGCAGCCCCAAGATTTAAAAAAGTACATTGTTCCTGTAAAACTGATGATCCTTATTGCAATAAATAAATAAATACGTAGATAATCATATGGAAAAGTACAAAAAAAAAAGAAAGAAAAAGTAACCATTGGAAAGGATTTCCAGGGAAATATTTTGTTGACAACTCTGCTGGCCTGTCTAGCTGTCTGTATACCAGATGGGGACACAAATCTGGCCCAAGACTGTCAATGTCTCTAACACCAAGTGTTTTTCTTGATGTCAACTTTGAGTTTTAACTCATTAAATGACACAAAATACTAAAATCTCGTATTTCTAAAAATGCCTTTAAATTGTGAATTATCAATGCAAAAAAAAAAGAAATTTCACATTGCAGCTTGAGCAGAAAGTTCAGCATGAACACAGGCTGGACAATGGGCTATTGTTTCCACTTGGTTTGTGGGCATTCCAAAGCCAGACAGAGCTCTCACAGTTGGAAATGGAACTGTTGCTTGAGGTGGCTTCCTGTGGGCTGTGAGTAGACACAGAAATGTTTGTCTAGATAAAGAGCCAGTGCCTGGCTGGAAGTTGTCTGTCTGTGTGATCCTACGTATGCTTACCCTTGAAGAAATTAAAGATTATTAGGGGGGAGTGGTGGTATGCTCCTGTAGTCCCAGCTACTGGGGAGGCTAAGATAGGAACACAATTTGAGCCCAGGAAATGAAGGCCAGCCCAGGGAACACACTCAGACCCCATCTCAAAAGGGAAATGAAATTCCAAAATCTTTTTGGGAGTTCACACATCCCACAGAATATCCTCATGGATGCATGGGAATCCATGACGTCCTGTTACAGAAAGTAATTAATCCACCTGCTCGCCCTCCTCCCTTTGTGAAAGTCCAGAGATGGGGACTACCAGTGCTTCTAGCCTCTAGTGACTCTGAGGATGAACGAGCTCAAGCAGGAAAAGCAAGCATAGTGCAAGACACATGGGAAGTATTTGGGTGTGTAAACCTGTTCAAGTATTTTTGCTACACATACTGGTGTAACAGACGTATATATCTGGCTCACTTCTGTGAATGTTTCGGGGGAAGCAATTCCTGAAAAACAATCCCAGGGTCAAAGAAAAAGCTCATGTCTGGTCTCTCAACTCCTTCGCCAAACTCTCCAATGTCCTAAGGCAGGTAGGAATGGCAGTGCAGCTACGGGTGAGTCACAGAGCCACAGAAAGCCAGGGGAGCAAGAAGGAGGACTGGGCATCAGGCTTGGGTTTTGAATTTTTGCCCTGCGCATTGCTAGCAAGTTGACTAACCTTCCTGGGCCTCTGTGTTTCCATCCATAAAATGGGGATCATAAGGCAAAGTAGGATTGCTCTGAGACTTCAACTGGATAAGTCCTGGAACATTTAACACACTGCCTGGTTTAAATACTGCCTGGTTTAAATGGACTTTTTTTTTTTTTTTTTTTTTTTTAAAGAGAGAGTGAGAGAGGGAGAGACAGAGAGAGAGAATTTTCAATATTTATTTTTTAGTTTTCGGCGGACACAACATCTTTGTATGTGGTGCTGAGGTTTGAACCCGGGCCACATGCATGCCAGGCGAGCGCTCTACCGCTTGAGCCACATCCCCAGCCCTAAATGGACTGTTATTGTTTAAACTATTTTTTTTTTTTTTTGGTACTGGGGATTGAACCCACAGTTGCTTAACCACTGAGCCACATCCCAAGCCATTTTTTTATATATATATATATATATATATGTAGATTTTATTTAGAGACAGGGTCTCGCTGAGTTGCCGAACTCATGATCCTCCTGCCTCAGCCTCCGGGGCTGCTGGGATTACAGGCACACGCCACTACACCCATTAACTTATTTTGACTAGGAAACACCTAACACCTGTCCATGATGCAAAATTCAAGCACAAAATTGTGAAGGGTGACCATGTACTTTTCTCCCTCCTGGGGCCCCAGTTATTCTGTTCTTTCTTCTGTGAGGCCACTATTACCCATTCCTTGAATATTCTTCCAGATTCCTTGGAGACTCTTCTATTTTTTCCTTACACAGAAATTGTAGCATATGACATACACTTTCTTTAAAAAAAAAAAACAACAAAAAAAAAAAACTTAAGGGAGGGCTGGGGATATAGCTCAGTTGGTAGAGTGCTTGCCTTGCATGCACAAGGCCATAGGTTCAATCCCCAGCACCATACACACACACACACACACACAAAAAAAAAAAAAAAAAAAAATACTTTTCAGTTTGGAAATTATTATTATCATTGTTGTTTGGATTAAATACCAATGGGAAGCTGGGCACGGTGGCGCACACCTGTAATCCCAGCGGTTTGGGAGGCTGAGAGACAGGAAGATTGCGAGTTCAAAGCCAGCCTCAGCAACTGCAAGGTGCTAAGCAACTCAGTGAGACCCTGTCTCTAAATAAACTACAAAATAGGGCTAGGGATGTGGCTCAGTGATCCAGTGCCCGAGTTCAATCCCTGGTACTAAAAAAAAAAATGCCAATGGGAGGTGACAGCCCATGTGTATCTATCTCTCTGAGCTGAGGCTCTTCCTCAGGCCAACAAAGAAAATGAATAATAGAAGAGGTTAAAACCCAGCAAAGCCCTCCTGGCACTAGGAGCTGTCCTCCAGCCTGGCTGCCCCTGCACCTTCCCTGTAAAGCTGAGTCCTGCGCCTTTAACTATCCACAGCACGTGTTGCACGTACAGGGAGTAGCATCTGGGTGGCAGCCACCACTGGTTAAAGAGACAGGCCTCCTGGATGAAGCTTGGACCAGGTGCAAGTTTTAGCAATTCGGAGAAGGGGACAGGAAACAGATACTAAAATAGTGGAGGGCAGGTTTTTGCCAGAGTGAATCCTTTCTTCTAAAGAGGCCAGCAGCCTCCAAGAATAATTCCCCCTCCTGATTTATGATGTTTCTGGGGATTTGGGCCAGGTACCACTGGCAAAGAATTTTTTTCTATCCACGGCACATCGTTGAACTCTAGCAAATGGGAAGTTAGAGCTGGGTTCCAGCGCTACTTCTGTGGCCCCACAGCAGCCGAGTGCTTCAATTTTCCGAGCCCCAGTTGTCTTATTTTGCAAATGGGAATGATACTGCCTAACTTGAGGGCTCTTGGGAGCGGGAAATGTCTGAGAGCTTTGACATGGAACCAGTGGGCACAGGCTTGCTACTTTTGCCTCTGCTCTTGCTTGCATTTCCTGCTGTGAGGGTTTGGAATCTGTCTGCAACCTCCTGAATTCAAAACATCCGGTGGATTCTGGCACCAAGTCCTGTCCCCAGCTGCAGAAAGTCCCAGCCCTGGGTCCCACAGAGGCCCTAGATTCTGCTCACTTTGCTTCCCTTTACTTGCCTTGTGATCTTGAGCTTGCTGCTGGGTCCCTCTGGGTTTCACTTTTCCCATCTGTACAAATGAGCAAGTCTCTGTACAGTGACAGTACCTGCAAGATTCCCAGCGATGTACCCATCTTCTAAAAATCCTATGTGTTCCTTTTGTTTGAATTTACACCAAATACTGCATATTCATTGTAAAAATTTTAAAAATAGAAATAAGAAAACAAAAATTACCTAGAAATGATAAGTGCTTTATACATGCACACACACACACACACACACACACACACAGAGGCGCACACACATGCTTGTTTGTTTTAAAGAATCCCATGACCTAGAAATAATCACTGCAACATTTACTGTAGTTTTACCCCAGCACTGTCTCTATGAGTGGCTCCATGTATAAGAATGTATCTTTATTGGGGATGGCACCAGAAGATCTTAGAAATGACTGTCTCCCAAATGAGCAAGTGAATTACAACTCCAGACAGAGAACATGTGGAATGTAGCCTTTACATCACTCTTTAAAAGCCCCCTGTTCCTGCTGAGGGCAGGATCACAGCCTTTGGGACAGAGTCCCCTGTGTTTCTCGTTTCTCCTGTGCTATCAAGGCAGTAAAGCTTCTTTTTCCTTTTTCTAAAAAAAAAAAAAAAGAAAGAAAGAAAGAAAGAAGTATCTTTACTGAGTGGGACCATACTTCAATGTCCTAGGGTAGAGCATCTCTTCGCAGGCTCAGTGGCACCTAGGCATGGCCTGCTCTATGTTGTCATGGACCTCCACCACATTCTCCCCCCCTCCCACTCCCACCTATTGTTACACACACCATCTGTTCCTCTAGAGTCTAATCTGTCAGAAGGAACCTCCTGGGTCCCTTCTGAGGTCTCTTCCAAGGAGAGGAGGACTTTGCCCAGAGGTGGATGCCTCTAGCTGATTCGGGGATCAGGAGCCCTTGCACTAGAGACCCTCCAATTGTTTGTTGGGCCTTTGGTGTTTCCATTCATTCATTCGTTGGAGCGCTTATCCTCCAAAGCTCGGTTTCCCTAGGCTCAGAAGTTTGCCTCCCAGGGACATAAAGCCAGGTTTGGATTCCCTTTGGGGTGGGAGTGGGATTTCTGCATTTCCAGCACCCTGCAGGGCCAGAGCAGGGTCAGGCCTTCCTCCACATCCCTGAGCCCCCCCAGGCTCACATCCTCTCCCCTTGGGTTTGGGGAAGAACTAATGAAATCCCAAGAGTTGACTTTCTCAGGGCTTGTCCCCAGGGTCACTCTAGTGCGCTCCAGGTCACCCCACCCCACCCGTGCGCCAAACTGTGGCCGGGCCCTCCTTCCTCCAGGAGGAGGTGGTGAGACCCCGGAGAAGGGGGCCGGCGGAAGGACCCGGGCGCCATCGGACCGCGCGGAGCCGCCCCAGCCCGGGGAGCCCGGCGCGGCCCCTCGGCGGCGGCACAGCCCTGCGGGGCGGGAGGAGCCGCGGCGCCGCCCCCGGGGCGGGCCCAGTGCGTGGCAGCCGCCGCCGGCCCCGTCGCGAAGTTTCCAGTCCTGTGAGAGCCGCCGGCCCCGCACACCGTCCCCGGACCCCGCCATGCGGCCCCTGCTGCTCCTGGCCCCGCTGGGCTGGCTGCTCCTGGCCCCCGCGAAGACCGACACGAAGCCGGAGGGTGAGGGTGCGGCAGGGGCGGGGCGGGCGCGGTGGGAGGGCGCGGGCCGGGGTGTCCCCGCTGTCCCGAAAGGACCGGTGTGGACCTGGGGCCAGGAGCGAGGGCTGGGCTCCAATGGCTTGTCCACTTGCCCGCTGGTGACTTGGACAAATCACTTCCCCTCTTGGGGCCGAGGTTCCCACTTTCGTGCAGCGGTCTGGACAGGGTGACAGCTGAAGTCCCATTCAGCGCGGAGACAGGACAATGATAATACCGTTGGTAATGATAACCCACACTGGCTACTATTTATGGGCTACTAGGGCCAGACACCGGCGTCGCACTGGGGCCTGTTTCCTTCTATTGTCTCCATTTCCTAGCTTGGCACACTGAGGCCACAGAGTTGATCACTTGGCTAAGGTCGCAGAGCTGTGGGCCTCGGATCAGGAGTTACCCCAGGTATGTCTTGTTTCTAGGGCCCCGCCCAGAACCACTAGGCCTTGGCTAGTGATGGGGAGGTGAAGGTGTGGTACACGTTTGTGGAGCACTTTAAGCCACTCCCCTCCTCTGTGCTCTGCCCAGCCTCCTGCTAGGCTGGTCTTCCTCTCTCTGGTTGGCATGTGAAGAAACTGAGGCACAGACAGGTGAGATGCTTGCCCAGCCCTAGAGCAGCTCTGAGTCTGTGTGGATCCTCAGTCTCCTGCCTCTTTACTTCTCCCAGGCAGATTGGGTTTCCAGATGCACTCCACTATCCCAAGTGGGACTTCTGTCCTCCTCAGCCCTCCCTGGTGTGGCCCATTTCCAGGGCTGCTCACTGAGCACCAGCGAGCCCTGAGGAGCCCATCTGATCAAAGCCAAGTCACACTGGCCATAGCCTCCCCTGGTAACCCATTCCCCTTGGCCCTCCATGGCACCCTGTTCACCCTTCTGGAGGACCTGGAGCATCCTCTGTGTGAGGGGTGCTGGGATAGCAGAAGGAACTGGGTTCTGTGACCCTTGGACCAGGGGGGATGGGAACCACATTTCTTGGACACCTTCTTTGTGCTAGGTTGTACCCAGAACCACGTACCTCTCAGTGGTAAAGCCCTCGGCATCTCCATGAGGCTCAGTGCCCTAGGTGCAGAACAGGGTGATAACGTCTCATTTCTAGAGCTCTTGAAGGATTCCAGAGGACGAGGCCAGTGTGTGAGAATTCAGCTCAATGCTCACCCCAGTAAAGGTCCTCGGAAAATGGTCTTTCCTGTCCTGGACCAGGTCTGCCACCTTTCCTGGAGAAGCCCATCAGGGCATAAGATGGGTCAAAGAAGTACCCCTAGAGAGATGCTGAGCACAGGCCTGTGCTGGTGGTGTGTGCAGGGGCCTGTACCAGCCTGGGGCCACTCACTGGTCAGGAGCCACGAGCCCTATGATAGCCTCTTTTTCCTGAGCCTCACTTCTCCCTGCTTCTGCTGATGTGGGCCTCCTCCACCTCAGACCATCCCAGGAGGGAAAAATCGGCTGCCCACACTAAAGCCCAGAGAGGTGAGTCAGAGATGGACCAAGCTGATGGCAGGGCTTCTGGCACCCCCACTCCAGCGGGTGACAGGAGGAGGGCAAAGGAGATACAGGGCGACCAGCATAGAGGGTGCTCCTGCTGGGGTTGGGGGATGTTGCTGAGCTCATCAGGGTAAAGTGCCTAGCAGGTAGCAGGCCCCATTGATGTGCAGGAGTGAGGGCTCTCTGTCCCTTGCTTCATCTGGAACCCAGGACCTCGCTCACTCGTGATGCATGATGCACTCCCTCTGAGCTGCACCACCAGCCCCGTTAGACTCTTGATAGGTGAGGAATCACTAGGCCCAGTTGTAGGTGGGAAGATGGAGGCCCTGAGAGGTTGAACGCCTGGTCTCAGGTGGGGTCTCTCGTGTCTGGGACTCAGATCCACAGCTCCTTCCTGCTGGTCCCCATCTCTGATTGCAAGGCTTCTACCTGGAAATGCTGCTTGTGGGGAACCTGCCTGCTCCCCCTAGCTGAATGGCAGAACAGAATGGGATGGTTGTTTTCCCTTCAGGCCTTGCCTGAGCCCCCCACTGACCAGAGTCAGGGAAGGCACAGTCATCAGCTCCCAGGGAGGCCAGCTCCTGCCTTACCTTGTCAGGTGGCTGGGATAGGAAGTGTTGATTAGGGCAGGGACTGTGCCACGTGCCCTTCTGGTACTCAGCCGGGCCTGAGATGGGACCTGGGGAGCGTGGTGGGTGGGGTGTTCTTGGCTCGTGTCTAACCTCTCATCTGAACATCCATGAATTTGACACAGGGAGAGAAACATGGGCAGTTGTCACTTTGAAGGGTCGTCCAATCAGAGGGGATACAGAGCTCCTCACCTCAGTAGAGCCTTGTCTGATGGGGGAGACGCGACTCTCTGCTCCCGGGGAGCCCTGTGTCTGAGGAGGAGACCTTGCCCTGTCCTTGGGGAGCCTGTGGACCAATGTGGCAGATGGAAGAGGCCCTCAACAGAGCAGTAGTGCACAGGCAGACGCTGGTGCCCCAAGGGAGTGAGTCCAGGTGCCCCCAGGCCTGGATCCTGTGCCTGGGGCCCATCTCCTGCCCTCCTTAGGCCCATGCCTGTCCCTGCAGGCCTTGGATTTCCACGGGGAGGGGAGGACACCTGGCAAGGTCAGAGCCCCTGGGGAGGTGAGCTGGGCTTGGGTGGGGTTTGCCGTCTTGCTGTTCCACGGAAGGGGTTGGAAGAGTGCCAGGAGCCAGGCAGCTGGGCTGGATGGGTTGGGTCCTGAGGTGCCTGAAGGCTGCCAGAACCAGGGAGGCCCCAGGCACAGGGATCCCCACTTCTGTCTGCCCTTCTGCTGGACCTTGTTTATACTCGTCCTAGTCAAGGGCTGGGGTGGGCCTGGGGTAGGGCTGGGGAGGAGCCTTGTTCATTCCTGCTCCCCAGAGAGCAGCCTGGGTGTGTCCTGACCATGCCTGAAGAGGACACACTGACCACCCTTTCCCTTGCCTGGGCTGGAGCTGCTGGGGAGGACAGGGCCAGCTCAGTCAGGCTGGGGTCTCAGCCTTCCCCGTGGGACCCCAGAGGCCCTGTTCTTTCAGGACCTCCTCAGCTCTCTTGCCCGCCTCCCGGAGCCCCCTTGCCCAGCCTCGGTCTGCCACTCTCGTTCTCAGGAGGGTGGCTGTTGTCCACCCTGACCCCAGGCCAGTGCCCGCCCCTGCATGGCCCCTTTTCTCAGGGGAGACTCCTTCCTCAGACAAGAACCCAGGTGCTCCCATTGCCCAGCACTGGACAGCCTGGCCCAAGGCTCCTCGTGGAGTCTCTGCAGGAAGTGCTGTCTTCCACGTTATTCCCATACTGCGACTGGGGAAAGCCGGCCCAGAGAGCCTGTCTGTCTCCCCTCTGCATCTCATTTATCCCTGCTGGATCGCAGGTTCATCCATCTGGGGAAATCATTGCTGGACTCTGGCCAGCAGTTGGGGGCAGGGTGCTGAGTTCTCTGGTGCCAGGCCCAACGTGGCCCGTGGCCTGAGATCAAGGCCAGTGGCTGAGCAGACAGAAAGCAGGTGGGCGGACCTTGGTATCTCCAAGCCCAAGCTGAGTCTCCACGTTGACACCCTGAGGGCTGTCCAGAGCTCTGGCCAGCTTGACCAGGGATTGGGAACAGGCCTGGACCATGTGTCCACCCTGGGGAGGCCAGAGAGAAGCCTTGGAAATGCTGGATTCAGTCTGTAGCGGGGAGTCTCTGGAGTCCTGGGTGAGGTTAAGAGCATGCCGTTTGGGGTGCTAGCCAACTGGTTCCCATCTTGTGCCAAGGTCTGTGGCCTTGGGCAGGCATTTAGCCTCTCTGTGCCTCATCTCTGCTGCAGGCGGAGGGTGCTGAGGTGATGGGGACTACAGCAGCAGGTGGCCTCTCGTGGGGATTCGGCCCCTGGAGCTCTTTAAACTCACCTGCCGAGGGTGCTCCTCTGGGCCTGACAGGAGCACATCTTGCCTTGGCAACTGTCCAGCTAGGGCGAGGCGAGGGAGGCCAAGGAAGGAAAGGCGTGACCCTGGCCCCACAAAGGGAAGAGCAGCAGGTCTGTCCCAGTC
The DNA here is from genome assembly GCF_048772815.1 of Callospermophilus lateralis. NCBI lineage: Eukaryota > Metazoa > Chordata > Mammalia > Rodentia > Sciuridae > Callospermophilus > Callospermophilus lateralis. Next base: position 135,979,771 of record NC_135311.1, on the reverse strand, counting down.
CTTCGGCAGCCCTGTGGCTAGGTAAGGGGAGAGACTGAAGAGGGCCTCCCGGAGGCCTGGGGCTCGGGGTCTCCCTAGGAGAGCTGCGGCTGCCGCAGACAGGACAAGGGAATGGAGTGCCACCTGGGTCACTGAGGCATTTGTTTTCCTGGGGGTGTTGGGGTTGATGCCAGGGTCCCTTAGGAGAGGCCTTACTTGCGATCTCTTGCTGAGAGCCACTCCCCACCCCACATTGGAGCCCAGAGGACTGGAGATGGCTTGGCCTGCTGGTCCCCAGATGTGGCTGACACCGAAATCACTTGGGAAAGTAAGGAAGACTCCAGGCTCCTGGGCCCACTGCAGACCTCAGGCCATCGGGTGTCACAGCCTCCCATGCTGGTGTGCAGAAACCGCTGAGCCACGTGACCTCGTGGCACCCTTGACTGGGGAAGCAGGCACTGCCACAGCCCAGGGAGCCCAGGACTTTAGGGCCTCAGGGTGGGCACTGGCAGCAGGCGAGAGTGAGAGAGGGACAGGCACGTGAGGAGGGTCTGGCATGGCGGGGACCTCACTGTGACCCAGCTAGACAGTTTCCTTAGAGGGAGAGATGGGGCCCTCAGAGCAGGTGGCCTGGTCACTGTGCCAGGCCTGGGCAGTGCATGCAGTTAGGTTGAGAGGGCACAGCCCTGGTGCCACCATATCCTGGCTCCCCGGGGCACGCTAGACGCCACCCAGCCCGTTTCCTAACTTCAGAGTGTAAAGTGCTTAGGGTGGCAGGTGGCACGTGGCATGTGGAAAGTGAACAGTGAGCCAGTAAGTCACTGTCCTTTGGAAGCAGAGCTGGAGAAGGGAGCCTGAGACCCTCCCGGTTCCCCTTCCCGCCCCTGCAGCCGGGTTTCTTCCCAGAGTCCAGAATCACACAAGCTGGCTTTTTCCATTGGTGCAATGTGACACTCTTCCTGTCCCCCTTTTGGCAGGAGGGCCTCAGAGCTGGTGGCTATGGTTCTCCTCACCTGGGGGAGACAGTCATCCTGGCAGGAGTTGAGGGGAGCCCTTCCCAAGTGTGAGAAGCCCCCCCTTTTCCTGGCCCCTGGGGTCAAGTGGGAAGCACCCACTCCTCCTACCCACCCCGGCCGGCTCCTGCCCATCCCTGGCTGGGTTGCCTGGCACCCGCCACCCCTGCTCTGGGGCCAGAGCCTGCAGGCTGCTCAGCTTCCACCGCTCTGGCCCATGGCCCCCTTTGTTCTCTGAGCCCAGGCCCCTCCTGACTGGGGTGGAGCCTTACCTGCCTGCTGCTGGCCTGGCTGCTGGTTAATCTTGGTTAATCTTTACCAGAACAGCAGGGTGCTGAGGAGCTAAGCCCCCACAGAAACAATGAGCAGCCAGAGAGGGCGGTGTCCCGGGTCTTCAGAGAGGTGGTGGAGGGAAAGGGGTGTCATTGTTACTAGCCCTGGATCTGCAGAAAGGGGACACAGGGGGAGGCAGGGGGAGGCAGTTGGAAGGGGCGGAGCCCAGTGGCCAGAGCCCTGGCAGGAGGAGAGCCTGCGAAGAGCCTGGATGAGCGCAGCGCCCCAGCCTGGCGAGGGCGCTGAGAGCCGTTTGCCTCTCTGGCCAGTGCTGGCCGTGCTCTTAGTGTGTGCTGAGCGTCCCCTAGAGGATCTCACGTGCCTGGTCTTACTGGACTAGTGCCTGGGAGGCAGGTAGTGTCATTGTTTTTACTTTATAAGGGGAAAGCCGAGTCTCAGCGGGGGACAGGGACTTGCCCAAGGTCTCACAGCTGGCAGGGGCACAGCCAGGGGTCTGAGCAGGCAGGCCAGCTCCAGATCCCACTTCTCAGAGAACAGGGTCTCCCAGCAAGTCTGGGAGGGCTTCCCTGGGGCTCCCAGACGTGCTGTCTGGGGAGCTGTTTCCAGCAAGTTCTGTTGGAGAAGTGAAGCCTCACTGCAGAGCCTGGGTGAGGTCCCTTGTCCAAAGGTAGCAGCTGCTGTGGCCCTGTGTCAGCAGTGGACTGACAGGGAGTTCAAGTCCGTTCCCACTCTGGGCCAGCTGGGTGAGGCCTGTTGGAGTAGCAGTGTCTGTGCTGGGCGTGGGCGTGAGAGCAGTGGCCGCTGGACCTCATGTTTGCCATCCTGGGCTAACGTCCAATATCAGCTGGAGAGACCTTCTGGTGGTCAGAACAAATCCTTCTCTCCGCCCCGTGAGGGCCCGAGCCCCCTAAAGCCAGAGGCTCAGCTCCTCACGGCAGGGTGCTGACACCTCACCTATGGACACTGCTTGACCCATTGGCAGTTACCAGCTAGGAGTCCTGGGAGGGGACAGAGAGGCCTGGGTTTGTCCCAGCTCTGTCACTTACCCGTGGAGTAAACTTGGGTGCACCCCCTCCGACGTGGGTCTTGGGTTGACATGAGGGCATGTGCTGCCAGGTTGGACAGGTCACTGTGACCCCCTGCTCCTGGTCATCTCCCCACAGCTTCTATTCCCATTCAACACGCCCTTCTCTGCCCACAGACAACCTCCTAGTCCTCACGGTGGCCACAAGAGAGACCGAGGGGTTCCGCCGCTTCAAGCGCTCAGCTCAGTTCTTCAACTACAAGATCCAGGTGAGGGGTCCTGGGCAAGGTAGAGCCAGCAAGGGGTGGTGGCAGAATCCCACACTGCCAGGGCCCCGGAGACAGACTTGGGGCCACAGGGAGGCTTCCAGAAGGCGGAAGGATGAAAACCAGCTAGGACAAGGACAGAGCGTAAGCATTTCCTAGGGGGTGAGCAAGAGGTGAGGCGAGACTGGAAAAGTCCACAGGAGAGTCACCCAGGGGGGCCTGGGTAATGGGCAGGCCCTGGGAATCGGCATTCCCACAGATGACCCTGGGACGTTTTGGGACAGTGATCTGGGGACCTTCCCTGTGAGCACTGTTCTGAGCCCCCGTCATGGGCTTGGTGTTCTCTGCCCGTGGTCTATGGGGCTGAGTCCTGCAGGTGCTTCTCTGTGTCCCCCGAGTGGGGAACTGGGGATGGAGTGGTGGACAAGACCCAGGAGGTCACTGCCTCCCCAGAGCTTGGCCTGAAGCCAGAAAGGAAATGCATTAGCTCACAAGGATGAGGTTGAAGAAGAGGTTTGCTTCAGGCCTAGGTGGCTCCGGGGTTTCAGCAGAGCTAGGGCCCTGTCCTTCTGGGTCCAGGTTCTGCTTGTCTTCACCTGCAAACGTGCTTCCTCTGCATGGTGGCCAGGTGACACCGCCGCAGACTCAACGCATTAGAGCAAGAAGCCTTTTCTAAATTTCAACAGAATAAACCCGGGAAGGCTGGTGGACTATGCTTGGCTCACATGCTCAAACCTGGCCCTGGAAAGGCGGGAGGAATCAGACCCTCTGATTGACCAGGGGTGGTCATGGGACCCCTGGGGGCCAGGCCAGCCTCACACACGGGTAGAACAGTTTTTCCACAGGGGAGACCCAGAGGGGCTGAGCAAACAGGAGTCAGGATGTTCACTGCTCTGCTGCGGGTGGGAATTTGACTGGGAAAATATTTCTTTGCCAAAAGCTAATGTTAAGGGCTCTCTCCGCAGGCACTGGGCCTGGGGGAGGACTGGAGTGTGGAGCAGGGTGCCTCGGCAGGGGGCGGGCAGAAGGTTCGGCTGCTGAAGAGAGCTCTGGAGAAGCATGCAGACAAGGAGGACCTGGTCATTCTCTTCACAGACAGGTAGGTGGCCGGGAGCTTCCTGACGGCACCCTCACCAGAGTGGGAGGGAGGAATATTCTAAACCGAGACCCTCCCTGCACATCAGGAGCCAAGTTTGTGGCTTTAAAGGATCCATGAGCCCCAGGATAAGACCATCTGATGTAGGCCACTCCCACTCCTGGTCAGAAGATGGAAGTGGGTGACCTGCTCAGTGTGGGTTTTTTTGGGGGGCACCAGGGATTGAACTCAGGGGCACTCAGCCACTGAGCTGCTTCCACGGCCCTATTTTTATATTTTATTTAGGGGACAGGATCTCACTGGGCTGCTTAGCACCTTGTTTTTGCTGAGGCTGGCTTTGAACTCACAATCCTCCTGCCTCAGCCTCCCCAGCCACTGGGATTACAGGCTTGTGCTACCACATCCAGAGCTGGTGTGTTTTGAATGTGACAAGGACATGGGTTATGGGGATCGTCTCTGTGCAGCGCTGGGGCGGAGAAGTAGCAGGCTGGGCTGGAGCCCATGGGCAGATCAGATACGTCTCCCAGATGGTGAGCCAGGGCTGGCAGGGAGAAGGGATTTGTGGGGCACCTTGGTCCCTGTCCCCTCCTGCCAGTGCCCTCCCTGGACCCCTGCCCACCTCTTTTCCCTGCTCTGGCCACAGCTACGATGTGGTGTTTGCCTCGGGGCCCCGGGAGCTCCTCAAAAAGTTCCGGCAGGCCAAGAGCCAGGTGGTCTTCTCCGCGGAGGAGCTCATCTACCCAGACCGCAGGCTGGAAGCCAAGTATCCGGTGGTCTCTGATGGCAAGAGGTTCCTGGGTTCTGGAGGTGAGAGGCCTGGGTGAGCATGGGACCCTGCAGAGGGGTCCCCCCGCCGACCCTGCCCTCCTGAGGGGCCCCTTGGGTGAGATCCAAGTGCATCACAGGCCGCAGATGCAGAGCATCGTGAAGAGTCGTAACCTCAGCCTGCTCCCCCTGCAAAGGGTGGCCTCATTGAACAGCCTCTCAGCTGCGAGGTCGAAACCTGCAGTCGCTGTGGCTTTCTCCCCTGACGTCCCCACCTCTCGTCCCTCTCACGTTGTATCACTCGTGTGTCTGAAAGGCCGCTCGACTCTCCAGGATGCCTGAACCTGCCCTCGTGGGGTCACACTCCCCACCTTGCAGGCCCCGTGCCCGCCCCACCCCACCTCTGGCCCTCTGTAGTCAGCTTCTAACTGCTCTGCCGGCCTCGGCCTCATCCCCTTCCAGTACATTCTCCACCCGGCAGCGCCAGAGGTCTTTAAGAGGATACGAATCCGCGCTGTCACTCGGTGACTTCGTGCTGCAAAGGATAAAACCCACAGGCCTGTGTCAGCAGCAGGTCTGCCCCTGACAGCCACTGTGTCGTTAGTTCAGAGAGTTAGCCCCGCAGATGACCTGGCTGGCCAGGGGCCAAGGTGTGCGGTTTCTCTTTGCCTCTCGAAGGCTGCACCCTAACCAGGGAGCGCGCGTGGGCTTTGCCCGCTTGCCAGGACTCAGCCACCAGAGCGCTGTGTGGCGTTGGCCCAGCCCCTGCCCTCCTCTGGGCTAACTTTACCAGATCAGTAAATAAAAGGGGGTCCAAACCTGGATCCCCCCCAACTCCACTCTCCAAAGGCTGGTGCAGTCCATCTATTCAGCACCTGTAGGTGCTCAGCACTGAGTAGGTGCAGGTTGGTGGGAACCATTGATCTTGGGAACAAATAGCTGCCCTCCTCCAGTCCAGGAGGACTGCTGGGAGGAGGCAGAGCATGTAGGTAAAAGCCTGGGAGGTGGGTGAGTTAGGGGATAGGGGAGGCCCTTGGCTTAGAGGCCAGAAGCTAAGTGTCTGTCTCTGTGTCCCCCACACTGCCCAGGCTTCATTGGCTATGCTCCCAGCCTCAGCAAACTGGTGGCCGAGTGGGAGGGCCAGGACAGCGACAGCGAGCAGCTGTTTTACACTAAGATCTTCTTGGACCCAGAGAAGAGGGTAAGAGCTGGCGGTGACCAGAGAGAGGAGGCTGGAGTCCTGGCTCTGGGTCCCACTGGCCAGGCTGCACTGTCCCCTTGGGTCCGGGCCGCTGGGTCAGTGTCCTAACCCTGTGGGCAGCTGTACAGATAGACGAGGGGCGTCTAAGCAGTGCTCACAGTTCTGGAGGCTGGAGTCCGAGATCAGCATGGCTAGGTTCTTGGCTGTACAGTGAAGCGAGAGTCCTTTCCCCAGGGGTGTGGTGAGGATGAGATGAATGTGTGTATGCAGGGCACTAAGACTGGTGATTGGCATTGGTCATTACAGTGGCCATCAGCCTTGTGGTAGGACCAGCCCCTTCCTCCATTCCTTCTAGTTCTGAGATCCCCTGATTCTCTGTGAATGGACCCCCAAGACCAGAGACCCCAGGGCATGGCTGCTGGCTGGCCTCCTCAGGGCTGCCGTCACGTGCCAAGGCAGAGAAGTGGGGGACAGGCTCTCCCACTGTGTGCTCAGGCCCCGGCCTCAGCCAGGGCCTGTGTCTGCTGCACCTGGTACCCTCCTTCCCCCAGGAGCAGATCAACATCACCCTGGACCACCGCTGCCGCATCTTCCAGAACCTGGACGGAGCCTTGGGTGAGCGGCCCCTGGGCTCAGTGGGAGCCCTCTTCTGGGTGGGTCCCCTTCTTCCCTGCTCTCCCACCTTCCAGGTGAAGGTGGGCTGGGGTCCAGGACTGCGCTGGAAGGGACAGGATGGATAGCACTTGAAGGGGCAGACACCTCTGGCCTGGGCTCATGTCCGTGGCTGGTGATGATGTTGCTTTGCTTTATCACGGGTCTTGCTGGGTGATTTCCGGCGTGACTCTCTCTCCCTGTACACACACACACACACACACACACACACACACACACACACCGAGTTCCCGTTTCCTATCTTTAAAAATGGGAAACGGCTGGGTACAGTGGTGCTCGCCTGTAATCCCAGCGGCTCCGGAGGCTGAGGCAGGAGGAACGAAACTTCAAGGTCATCCTGGGCAACTTAGACCCTGTCTCAAAACAAAAAAATAAAAAGGGCTGGGTTGTGTGGCTCGGTGGAAGAGCACCCCTGGGTTCAATCCCAGTTTAAAAAAAAAAAAAAAAAGAAGAGGAAAAAGCGAAATGCAGAACCATCGTCCTCCTGCCTGTAGCTTCTCAGGCTCTGGGACCCAGGTCAAGAAGCTGGGCCAGGCCACTCCCTTGGCCTTCAGGAGCTTACACAGAGGGGCTGTCCTCATGGTTACCCCCATGGAAGGCCTCCCTCCCTGCATCCTCTCAGGCCACTGAGAAGAAAAGACCTCTGTGCCTTTTATACCGACTGCAGCGCTCCCCCATTTCCCTCCGTGCAGAGTACCAGGGTCACAGCACGGGTCTGGAGACCCCACGGGGATCTCCCTGCCCAGCGCTCCTGGTTTGCCTGGTATAGTCTCAGTGCTCCTCTTGTGACTGGAGCTGGGGTATCCTGGGGCTTTGTTCTCCTGTCCCCACTTCTAGTTCCATTAGGACGTCATAAGTATGGGCTTGTGGATTCTGTGCTCACGCCACATGCCCCTGTGGTGCCAAGTGCTGGCTGGACACAGGATCCTCCCACTCACCTATGAGGAAGGGATTTGCCCTGCATTACAGATGAGGAAACTGAGGCTCAGAGAGGTGACAAGATATCACCTGCTGGCCCCTGGGCTTGGCCTCTGGGTCTGACCCTGGATGGCACTTTGCCTTCTGACCCCTAGATGAGGTGGTGCTCAAGTTTGAAATGGGCCACGTGAGAGCGCGGAACCTGGCCTATGACACACTCCCGGTCCTGATCCACGGCAACGGGCCCACCAAGGTAGGGAGGAGCCCAGCATCTTGGAGAAGGGCCACCTGCTTCCACCTCTCATCTGAGTCCATTCCTCCTGTGCTCAGTTGGGAGTCCACTGTCCCCATGTGGGCCTCGGCAGAGCTGCCAGCGCTGTCACAGTGTTAGCCGGGGGCAGAGTCCTTTACTCTCTCCGTGGGCATTTATTGACTTTTTACACCGGAGGCCAAGTCATGGTCAGTTGCAAAGAGGACAGATGGTCCCCGTGTTCGTGGTGCCATGCAAGGGCCTGGGGCATGCTATGTCTGGGGACAGGATGGACCTAAGTCGCTCCTGGGGAACTGGCCCTTGACTCCTAACATTTTTCTCTGTCTGTCCTCGGCCACCTGCATCAGAATTGCAGGACAGGGAGGAAGGGAGTGTGTAAAAGATTGAGGTTTCCTGACTGCACCTGGAGTCTGCTCCCCTGGAACCTCTGAGGGATGGGGACCGTGACCACCAAGTTCTCCCTCTGCACCGCCCTGCAGCTGCTGTGCACTCTGGGGGATGGGACATTGTCACCACTCAGGGCAGGAGAGGGCTCACCAGGGACCCAGGGAGGGCCCTTCATGATGTTGGTCGGGGAGGCCGGTGGGCCGGCTCCTCTTCATTCCCATGTCCCCTCCACAGCTGCAGCTGAACTACCTGGGCAACTACATCCCTCGGTTCTGGACCTTTGAGACGGGCTGCACCGTGTGTGACGAGGGCCTTCGCAGCCTCAAGGGCATTGGGGTGAGGCTGTGGCCATCCCTGAGCTTAGGGACATACAGGGCTCAGTGCCCCGAGGTGGGGCAGGAGGATGGGTGGTTCTGGAACAGATGTCGGCTCTGGTGGGAAGTGAAGGGGTCACCCTGTGTCTGGCTGCGTCCACACTGGGCACTTGGTGGCCACATAGTGTCTGGAAGCTCCTGGACCCTTAGCCAGCCCTCCCCCACACAGGATGAAGCTCTGCCCACGGTCCTGGTCGGGGTGTTCATAGAGCAGCCCACGCCGTTCCTGTCCCTGTTCTTCCAGCGGCTTCTGCGGCTCCACTACCCGCGGAAACGGATGCGGCTTTTCATTCACAACCATGTGAGTAGCAGACACCCTGAGGGTCTTCATGTGGCTTGGGGTAAGGGGACAGCGTCATGAGCTGGCCTGAGCCCTCTGAGGATCTGACCGAGCCATGCTTATCTGAGACAAATGGAAGTAGATGTGGCAGTGTCCCCAAATCACTAGTTGACTTTGGAGTCAGAGGGCTGGGCGTGATTCCCAGTAAGACTGCTTTTATTGACTGTGTGACCTTGGGCACATCCCTCAACCTCTCTGGGCTTCTGTTTTCTCAACTATAAAGAAGAGATAATAATAGCACCAATCACATAGAATTGCTGCAGGGTTTAAGAAGGTTACCTCCAAAAATGAACCTAGCGCGTGTAAGAGGCACGACATAGTAGGTGTTCTTAGCTGTTGTCATTTTCGTTTTATCCCCTCCGATGCTGTCCCAGCTAATGCTTTCTAATTTGATCTTATGATGTCAAGTTGGATTTTGCTCTTTAGGTTCCTCCCGGGGAACCCCGGAGGGCCTGAGGCTGCTCTTTGGGGAGTAGGCCTGGTTCCACTCCAGCTCCTTCCTTTCTGCCTCTCCTCCTGCCTCTCAGCCTCTGCTCTGACCATCTCCCGGCTGTGAAGCCAGTTCCCGCCCAGTCCCGAGTGTTCTGCCGGACTCTGTCTTCCAGAGTCTTCTCAGCCAGCTGCAGCCTCCCACTTCCCAGTGCTCTCAACCCCTCCAGTGTGCACCCTGCCCCCAGGGACGCAGCTCAGCTCCTTGCCTAGGTCACCAACATGCATGTCACCTGTTTCCTGCACCCCAAGAAGCAGAAGGGATGTGGGCCCTGCCTGGCGAGGCTCTCAGCCTCCCTGGAGGGCCCACCCATGAGCTATAGCTGTATAGAAAAGGAGAACTGTCACAGGTGGTCTTCAGACCTACCGTGTGCTGTGCCTGACTCACGGTGACCTAGGGAGGGATGTACTGCCCTTCTGTAGAGGAGCAAGCTGAAGTGGAGAAGGCAAAGGGACTTGTCCGGGGTCACACACTCAGCATGACAGGGCCACGGTTGGTCTGAACCTTGAATTCGAGCCTGAAGACTCTGCTGTTTCCGCACACCTTATGACAGGGCTCCTGGTCTGGGCTGTCATTGGCCAGGTTGTGGCCAAGGCAATTTGTAACAGCATTTTCCTGAGCCGCACCCAGGCCCGCGTGGACGGTGTCTCTGTGCGTGGGCCTGGCGCTGGGTGGGATGCTGTTCTGGCGTCAAGGCCCTGAAGAGGGGAGGCCTGGCCTGGTCAGGGAGGATGCTCCAAGATGGCAGAGAAGGGCAGTCCAGGCAGAGGGCCTGGCCTGGGCAGAGGTCTGGAGATGGGAACACAGGTAACGAGCCATGTGCCGAGGTGACGGGGAACAGCCCGGCAGTGACCGTGGGGCTGTGGTCCCTGGGGTGGAACCTGAGTCCTCTCCTCCCCCTGCCACCTGCCCCAGGAGCAACACCACAAGGCCCAGGTGGAGCAGTTCCTGGCAGCCCATGGCGGCGAGTACCAGTCCGTGAAGCTGGTGGGCCCCGAGGTGCGGCTGTCCAACGCAGATGCCAGGAACATGGGCGCGTGAGTCACAGGCCGTGGTTGTCTGCGCTGACCGTGACGGGCAGATGGGCCGTGGTGTCAGGAGCAGCAGGCCGGGCATCAGGAGCCCAGAAGCTCTGGGTGACCAGTTGTTTCGGCTTTTTCCCGGGCCTCAGAGTTCCCATCTGTCACATAGGGAAATGGTCTCTTTCCTGTCAACCTCCGGGCTCTCGGGCAGGCGGAACACTGTCATTTGGGTGCAGAAAGCAAAACGAGGAAAAGAGGAAGAGCTGGAGGGTCAGAAAATGACAAAAGCCGACATTAAGGAAAACAACTTCTGATTTTTTTTTCTTTACTATGAAAAAGGCAAAAACACACAAAAAAAGACGCAAGTAGTTTGTGTTGATTGTAGAAGAATTGGACATTCCAGATCAGGGTTGGCCAACTTCCTCCATAGCGCTAGAGTGTAAACGGATTTGCCAATCGGCTTTGTGGGGTCATCGGTTGCAACTGCTGGGCTCAGTCCTTACAGCACAGTGCCAGTCACAGATGTCATATAATGAATGACTGGGACCGTGTTTTATTTAGGGACACTGAAATTTGACTTCCACGTAATCTTCTGATGTTCTTTTTTCTGCCCCAGTCACTGAAACACAGAACATCATTTTTTTCACTCATAAGCAGTTCAAAGCCAGGCAGTGGGAAGATTTGGACCAGGGACCGTAGATTGCTGAGCCCTGATCAGATGAAAGAAAGGGACACGCTTTTTAGTTGATTTATTCACTTGCAGCGCTGGGGACGGAAACCAGGGCCTCCCTCATGCTAACCAAGTGCTCTACCACTGACCAACACCTCCAGCCCCCGTTAACAAAATGCCCTCCAACATCAGCCTCTCCCCTGCCCTGAGCGCGGTGGGGACCTGTCTAGTGGCCTGTGCTGTCCCTTGTACCAGGTTTTCAGGGCACTCGATGCTGGTTGCCAGGCTCTACGCCTCTGTCTTGTAAGCGCGGAAGCCGAGAGTGGGAGTCTGGGAGTCGGACTGTTGTGGTAGCTGGTCATGCCTCAGGGCTGGCTGACCTCTCTGTGGCCCTTCAGCTGGTACACTGTAAAGCCAAATCATGGTCACAGTTGTGGGCAGCTGCTGGGCGGCTCTAGGAGCAGCCTGGCCGACCCGAAGTCCTCCTTTTCCTTGCAGAGACCTGTGCCGGCAGGACAGGGCCTGCACCTACTACTTCAGCTTGGACGCAGACGTGGCCTTGACCGAGCCCAACAGCCTGAGGCTGCTAATCGAGCAGAACAAGTGAGGCTGGGGTGGGCCCTCCTCGATCAGGAGAAGCCTGTGCAGGGTGGGGGCCCCTTGGCTTCTCCCCCTCCTCCTGGGCCTTGCCTGTGACCTGGGCTTTGGGACCCCAGCCTGGGGACTCCTTGGGTTGTAGAGAATGGCTGTCCTGTGGTGGGGAGGGACCTGATGAGCCACACGACCCTCCAGGCAGACCCCCACCCCATTAGGTACCCCTGTGAGCAGGTGTCAGCCCCCCACCCCATCCCTGTCAGGTCTATTTCCTGTCCCACTAAGACGCCCATTTCCTCAGGAACGTCATTGCCCCTCTCATGACCCGCCACGGGAGGCTGTGGTCCAACTTCTGGGGGGCAATGAGCGCAGATGGCTACTATGCCCGCTCTGAGGACTACGTGGACATCGTGCAGGGGCGGCGCGTGTGAGTGCCTGCAGGGTGGGCCACCTTCTTCCATCTTCCCTCTGAGCTGGCCGAGGCTCCTTCCCCGCGACTCCTGTCCTGGCTGCCCTCAGATTTTTCTTGACCCTCGAGCAATGAAAACTGCAGCCAGACACAAAGAAAGACTTCCTTACAGTTGCTCTGGGCCCACGTGCCCAAAGTAGGGGATTCAGGTCCACAGTATGATGCCCTCCCAGCCTGTGACCTCCCTTTCCTCCTGGCCCCAGCCCCTAGCCTGTAAGTCCTCCCACCAGCCGGTGACCCCTGCCATCTTACTCTCTTGCCCTCAGTGGTGTGTGGAACGTACCCTACATCTCCAGCATCTACTTGATCAAGGGCAGCGCCCTGCGGTCCGAGCTGCAGCATACAGACCTGTTCCACCACAGCAAGCTGGATCCAGACATGGCCTTCTGTGCCAACGTCCGGCAGCAGGTCTGTGAGGCTGGGTGGCCATGGGGATCTGTGGGCAGGGGGAGCTGGCCTCCAGCCCTGACCTGCTCAGTGGGCTACCTTGCACTGTAGGTCAGGAAGCACCTGAGGGTCCAGCAGGGTCACTCAGAGGCCACCAGGGCCACTGCGCCTGAGGGTGGTCCTCAAGGATCTACAGGGTCCATTTTGGTGGACTCAGTTTTCACGCTGTTTGTATTATCTATATTTCTGTCAAAGCCTAAAGGAAATTAAACTTCCCCCTAAATGTCGTCTAAGTAAGGTATCCAGGGGGCCCCACACTCCATCTCTGCTTCCCAGCACCCCCTCCCCATATTTCTTGGTGATTTTTTTAGTGGGGTCTGGGGATGGACCCAGGTCTCCTGTGTTGGGCAAGTGCTCCTCCACTGAGCTGCATTCCCAGCCCCGGGGATGATTTTTTCTGATACTGGGGTTTGAACCCAGGGGCACTTTACCACTGAACTCTATGTCCAGTCCTTTTTAAAAAATTTTAAAGCCTTCCTTGATTGCCTCCTGGATGCTGGTCCTAGGCCAAGTGCTGGGGGCCCAGGGGCAACCTGCACTTATCTATCCCTAGTCTTGTGAACTGGAAACTGGCAGCATTGCTGCCCCTCCTGGGGACATGCAGGGTAGGGGTGGGCCAGGGCTTCTTCAGTCATGCCTGTTGTCCCCAGGAGGTGTTCATGTTCCTGACCAACCGGCACACCTTTGGCCACCTGCTTTCCCTGGACAGCTACCAGACTACCCACCTCCACAATGATCTCTGGGAGGTGTTCAGCAACCCCGAGGTGAGTCCTGGGGTGGGTGGAAAGGGCTGGGAACAGAAGGGACTCCCCTGATCCTGTGGCCTGTAGGCTACCTGCGTCACCCCCTCCCTCTGCCCTGGGGGCTGGTAAGGGCAGAATTCAGGTAAGGAGGGTCCCTCAGAGACAGCGCCACCTAGTGGAGGAGGGACCAGGCCTCAGAGGCCTTCTTTTGAGGCCCAGATCTGTCAACTGTGACTTGGTCAAGACCCCCTCACCTTTTGGGGCCTTGATTGTCTTGGTTTGTCTTGGCTGTGGAATGGGTATGCTAACTCAGCCTGTCTTGTCCCTGAGGGCGTCATAATGATCAAAGGAGACAGTTGTGACAATGTTCCTAGATGGTGGGAGCTTATAGTTGACATGGGCATTTTGCACATACACATATACACAGACAGGCATGTTCATACATGTGCAAAAACCATCTCCTGTGGGCACACTTGGGTGCCTAGACGGCACACCCTCACATGTGGGCACAGTGAGCACCTACCTACCCCAAGCGTGTATATAGCCACTTACGTGTTGAAGAGCCCATCAGAAGCTCCCTTCTTGGAGCGTCCTGTGGATTGAACAAGTGGTGAGGCCCTGGCTCAGGCCAGACCTGAGGGCCCAGCCTGGTTCCCGCCCTACAGGACTGGAAGGAGAAGTACATCCATGAGAATTACACCAAGGCCCTGGCGGGGAAGCTGGTGGAGACGGTAAGCTCCAGATTCACACTCTGGCCTGCTGCCAGGCCCTCCCCTTCTGCTGGGCCTTCGCCTGCTGCTGGTGAGGGGTGACAAGAGGAGTTGGTGGCGGGATGGGCCCTCCCTGCTGACATTTCCTCCGTGAGCCTGCAGGGGCCTCAGGGCCCGTAGGCCTCTTCCCTGGCCGAGGCATGCAGAGGGAAACACGTCTGAATGGGTCTCTGCTGTGGCCCCTGTGCCAGTTGAGGAGTGGCTGTCTGTCCTGTCTTCCATGTCCGTTCCCCTGGGGCCCTCGGTGTGCACGTTGCTTTGTGATCCTGTGCTGGTAGCTCTGTGAGCTGGCTGGGCAAGCCCATCTCTGAGCTCTGCCTCCCGCTCTCAGTAGCTCACCTGGTCTGAGGGTCACTGCTGCTCGGGGTCACTCGGGTCCCAGAGGGCACTGAGGTGTAGTGGACGTGAGCTCCCTAGGGATCCTGCAGCAGGCTCAGCATCACAGGGAAGATGCAGTGGTCACTCTGCAGCCCCCTGAGACTGGGCCCTCGCTCTCTCCAGCCCTGCCCCGATGTCTACTGGTTCCCCATCTTCACTGAGGCAGCCTGTGACGAGCTGGTGGAGGAGATGGAGCACTTTGGCCAGTGGTCGATGGGCGATAACAAGGTAGGGCTCCAGACGTTGGGGCCGGCCGGCAGGGGCTGTCCCTCTGCCCACACTTCTTTCTGGGCTCTTCTCCTGGCTACATAGCCAGTGTCTCTGGGACTCTTCACATAGGAGCGCTGGCTGGGGTGCCTGCAAGGCAGTCAGGAATAGAGGGAATGGGAGACTGGAGATGGAGGGTCGGTCCCCAAGCAACCATTACCACTGGGTGACTTTGAGCTGCCTTAACTGTGAGTTGCTGGGTTTTCAGGTCCTGGCTTATTATTAGAATGGTCTAGCTTCCTGCCTGACTTGTGCATGGAAGAGGAGAGGAATAGGCAAGTGTGGGGTGAGGGGCCTCAGGACGTGGTGGTCAGGGCCAGGTTCATCAGCCATCCTCTGCAGGGCCTGGTGGACTTGTGTTCTCTGAAGCAGGAATCCCATCCCCGCACTTGCCTGGGACATTCAGGCTCTGCTCGTAAAGGCACAGGAGATCCTGAGCCAGTGTGCCTCAAAGGTTGGGCTGCCTTTGATCTGGCAGCTGGACTGTCCTGTGGTTCTGGTTGCCTGCCCAATCCTTGTGCTTTGGTGGCTGGGCAAGTCTCCAGAACCCAGGAACTGGAATAGCTCATGCATTCTGGGGTTCCTTGTGCTCCAGTGACAGGGCCAGTCCTTGGACCCCCCCCACCTGAGCTAACTAGCCCATGGAACTAATTATCTGTGTCACGTGGCTAATAACCACAAGCTTAGTGGCTTTGAAAACACCCATTTATCATCTTCTGGTTTCTGTGGGCCAGAATCTAGCTTAGCCGGGTCCTCTGCTCAGAGTCTCACAAAGCTACAATTGAGGGTCAGATGGGGTTGGTGTCTCCTCCAAGGCTTAGGGTCCTATTTCAAGCCTGTGTGGTGGTTGGCAGGTTCCTGTGCCAGCAGCTGGAGGACTTAAGGCATCTGACTTTTTTGAGGCCAATGGGAGATACAGTCTCTCTCCAAGACCCTCCCCCTCAGGTCTGGTCCACCCAGACTCCCTTTTGATTGACCCCAAGTCAATTGATTTGGGGTCCTACATCAGCAAAACCCTCTGCTTTTGCCATATAATGTAGTGAAGCTCCATCCTATGCCCAGGCCAGGGGAGGGGCTCAGAGCCTACATGCCAGGACCTGGGGACCTGGGGGACTGTCCTAGAATTCTGCTGCCACATTCTCTCTGGTCACTTCCAGGACAACCGCATCCAGGGCGGCTATGAAAACGTGCCGACCATCGACATCCACATGAACCAGATCAACTTTGAGCGAGAGTGGCACAAGTTCCTGGTGGAGTACATCGCCCCCATGACGGAGAAGCTCTACCCGGGCTACTACACCAGGGTGCGTGGTCCATGCAGCCAGATGTGGGCGGGCAGAGTGTCTGGGAGGGGTGGGGCCAGGTGGTGGGCGGAGTACCTGCGAGGGCGGGGCCAAGTGAGTGGGTGGGGTTCTGGGGAGGGTGGGGCCAGATGGAGTGGGCGTGGTTCTGGGGCAAGATCCATTGAGGGTGGGCAGACAGCAGCCCCAACTTCCTGCAGAGGCCTGGATATGTGGTTACCAGGAGGTGCAGGGTCTCCCCATCATAGGAGTGTGGGGGTGGGGATGCAGGGCCAGGAGATGGGGCCTTGGGGTGACCAGGTCCCAGGAGGACACTGCCCTAGCTTCTCACCTTGCCCCTTTTGAATCTCTCCTCTGTCCTTACTCTGTCCTTACTCCTGGACTCTGGCTCCTACACCTGCCCACCAAGTGAACCCCCCCAGTTGGCCTGCGGGTACACCCAGTCCGCCCCTGGGTTTCTCTCTAGTGCCATCGCCCCTCTCTGTCCACCCCATCTCTGGCTCGCGCTCTCTCTTGCTCACTTAGCTGTTTCCTCCTCCCCATGGTTCTGTCCACCTGGCCTGTCTGCATGGTGGCCGAGAGGGTGCTGAGGGTTAGGTTCCTTCCTCCTCCTCCCTCCCCTTCTTCCCTCCTTTTACATTCTTGCTTTCGCTTTCCTCCCCCTCCTTCCCCTCTTTCCCTATATTTTTCTTGAGGCTCTTCTGTGCCAGTGCTGTTCCTGGCAGAGGAGGAGGTGACTCTGGGAGCTGCCATGCCAACAGATTGGACTGGGCTCTGCTGGGTACCCTGCCCCTCCGGGTCCTCGGCAGCTTCTCTTGACTGGCGCCTACCCTTGACTGCCCCTCTGCTCTGGCACAGGCCCAGTTCGACCTGGCTTTTGTGGTCCGCTACAAGCCCGACGAGCAGCCCTCGCTGATGCCACACCATGACGCCTCCACCTTCACCGTCAACATTGCCCTGAACCGGGTGGGGGAGGATTACGAGGTGAGCAGGGGCCAGGCCACAGGGCAGAGCGAGGGTTGGCTGGAGAGCATCGCTCAGGTGCTGAGGCAGAGGAGCCTGCCAGTCAAAGGGCCAGAGGGAAGGGCTGCCCAGTGTGTGGAGAGGGCTTCCTGGAAGAGGTGGGTTTGAGGCATTACTTGGCAGGAGGGAGGGGACTTTCAAGGGGACAGCCTGAACTCTAGGCGATCTGGAGCTAGATTGCTCTGTGGCCTTGCCTCATTTCTTGGCCTCTCTGTTTCCTGTGTCTTGAGTGCACTCCCTGGAGTTGTGAGAACAATTAAGGTCCTGCGAGGAGCCATGATAAGCTCTCAAGGAAGGGCCTCACAGGGGATAGGGAGCTTGGGTTCTCCTGTGGGAAGGGAGGGGGCTGCCTTGGGAGTGGCAGGGGATGGCATCGTCTAGGTGTGGGGCACAGGCTTGCAGCTGGAGGGAGAGTTGAGGACGGTGGGAAGCTGTGGGGCCTCTGCATGTGGTCAGTTAGGGAGCTAGCCAGGCTTGCCTCCATTCTCTCCTTAAGCTACTATTTTTGAGGGTTTTCTTTTTCTTTTTTTCTTTTGGCCCAGGGGTGGGCCAAAAAAATTTGTAAAAACTGTTCAAAAACAATTCAATTTTTTGGGACTCCGTCAGGAGAGGTTTTTGCCCCCCACCGGAGCCATTAGCAGTGCCTAGAGACATTTTGTGTCGTCACAACTGTGAGGGTGCAATGGCATCCACTGGGTAATGGCCAGGGGCGCCCAGGACAGCCAGCCCCTGTCTGTAGTGACCAGGTTGGAACCTCGGCCCGACACTCTTCTGCCTCCTCTGTGACCTCTCACAGCCAGGGCAGCTTCCTTCCCACTTTACAGGAGGGATTCCCACTGACCCCAGAGTGAGTGAAGGGTGGAGCGACAGTTGCCCAGGGCTGCCTGACTCTGAGGCCAGAGCCCTCCACCTGTGTCTTCCTTAGGCAGCTAGTGTCTGTCTGTCACTCCACAGGGCATCCCCAGGCTGGCTGTGCTCAGGGCCCCTTGGCTGTGGCAGACAGTGGGACAGAAGAGAATAGGGAAACGGTTGGGTTGGGGGTGTGGGAGGCCCAGCTCTGCCCTGGGCACTGACACTTCTCTCTCCCAGGGAGGGGGCTGTCGCTTCCTGCGCTACAACTGCTCCATCCGAGCCCCCAGGAAGGGCTGGACCCTGATGCACCCCGGGCGGCTCACGCACTACCATGAGGGGCTCCCCACCACCAAGGGCACCCGGTATATCGCCGTCTCCTTCGTGGACCCCTAACTGGCCAATCCTGGCTCCCTCCAACAGTTCCTCCTTGCTGACAACCACTGCCCAGCAGCCCCTGGGGCCTTGGGGTCCCCAGGAACCCGGTTCAGCCTCCAGGCTCTTGACCTCTGTTGCTCTTGGAATGGCCAGTCGCCAGGCCAGTCTCCAGCCCGAGAGATCTAGAGCGCCAGCCAGAGACACAGCACCCCTGGGGCGGGGCTTTCTGAGGCCTGCAGTCCAGCCCCAGGAGACATGGATCGCTTCCTGTTTTGTGACTCATCCTCCCTGATGAGCCCAGCCCCTCCTCCTCCAGGCTTTCCCAGGGCAGGACTTGAGCGGAGCAGGGCCACCCGCTGCTCACAGAGACTCCCGCTGGAGAAGCCGCCCCCCAGAGCCTCTCAGGTGGACTGCAGCTCTGCGGATTCTACTTAAAGCTTTGCGGCGACACAGAGACCAGAACAGACCCAGGTTCCTACCCTGGGCCTGGGTCCTCTGAAGTCCCTTCCTCCTGGCTCTTGCCTTGAGAGCACAGCTTTGTCCCCTGGAGAGAGCAACTCAGAAAACCTCTCAGGGAACAGAAGAGGCATCAATGCCACAGCAGCCACATCCTCTACTTGATCCTGCTGGGGGGAGGGGAGTGACATGTCCACACTGCACTGGGCCACCCTGTCCCAGTGCCTCTGGAGAGAGGGACAATCAGAAACAGGACAGTTCTATTAAAGGTTGTTCAGACCACCGAATGGGAGGCACTTGGTGTGGGGGAGTGTGCAGATGTGGAGGAGAGCCTGGGGGTGGGGGGTCCGGAGCCCCTGGTTGATTCCCAAACCCAGTGCCCTGTGGCCTTGGCATTTGTAAGCTTCATAATCCCTTCCCGTGAGCTGGGCGCTGGCTGCCGGGAGCGCACTTCTTCCTCTGTCGGGACCTGCATCAGGTGTCACCGCCCCTCTGGAGCCTTTGCTGACCCTCCTTCCTTGAAGCATGAAGGTGGGAGAAGTGGTGCTTCCAGTGGCCCCTGCACCCCGGGGCGTTCTCTTCTGATCATACTTGAGGGAATGTATCAACCCTAGGAGCTGCGCCTGCTCACCTCTTGCTGTGGCTGGGCTGTGTACAGGTCTGGTGCTCAGCACACAGCCCCCACCCCAGCACACAGCCCCCCCCCCCCTTACTGAAAGGGAAAGAGGCTCAGAGAAGCCAGGTAATTGGCCCAAGGTCACGCATAAAGTAAGCGGTTGGGACAGGAGAGGATTTGAATGATTTTACTACTCAAAACACTTGCCCCCAAGGTATTGGTACTCAGCCCTGGTGGGCAGCAGGGGCAGAAAGAACCAAATACAGTTTGGTGATAAATGTCCCAGTGGCTGTAAGAACAAAGTGGTGCAGGAGCCAGAGACCAGTCAGCGAGTATAACCTGATGCTCTCAAATGAGGCTTATTTTGCCTCTTAGGGGACATCTTTTTTGTTTGTCACAACTGCAGAGGGGGTGCCACTAGCATCTAGCTGACAGAGCCTAGGGTGCTTCTGCAGTGCACAGGGCGGCCCTACCACCACCACCAAAAAAAGAATCATCCATCCCAAAATGTCAGTAACGTGAGGCTGAGGAACCCTGATGCATCTTAGGCTGGACCTTAAAGGGGGAGGAGGGATCCACCAGGCAGAGAGCCCCTCCCTCGAGGCCTGGAGAACACTGGTTGGTTGGAGTGGGTGGGGTGGCAGTCAGAGGCCTACTCTCCCAGGTGTCTTAGTCTGTTTTCTGTGACTATAATGAGATGCCACAGACCAGGCAGTTATAGAGAACAGAGGTTTCCTGAGCTCACAGTTCAGGAAGCTGGGAAGTCTAAGATCCTGACCATGTGGTGAGAGCCTTCTTGCTACATCATAACCTGTGAGAGGTCATCATAGGGTGAGGGCCAGATGCACCCGGGGAACCCCATCATGGGGACCCCACCCTCATGACCTCATCTAATTCTAATTACCTTCCAAAGGCCCCAATCCAAATACCATTAACATGACTTTTAGGATTGAACTTGCAACCCTTGAATATTTGGGGGCACATTCAAACCAAAGCACCAGGCTGTGGAGAGCCTGGGCACCCGGAAGGCAGCTGGAGTCATTTGAGGGTTGTGTGTATGCCTTTTAAAGATATTTAAATTTTTAGTTTTTAAAATTGGCTCATGATAAATTTTTTATTTTTTATTTTTTGAGACATGGTCTTCCTAATTTGCTGAGGATAGCCTCAAACTTGTGATCCTCCCACCTCAGCCTCCTGAGTTGCCAGGATTACAGGTGTGCATGACCACTCCTAGCTCCTTTTTTATTTCCTGAGACAGGGTCTCAGTTGCTGAGGCTGGCCTGGAACTTGGAATTCTGGAATTAAGGTGTGTTCCACCACACCTGGCCAAAGAGCACAAATCTCAGTCTCCCTCACTCCACCCCACTTCCCAGCTGCCCAGTTCTCTCAAGAACTCACCAGGCTAGTCTGTTTCTTGAATTTTTTTTTTTTTTTTTTCCTAGCACGGGGATTAAATCCAGAACCTTGCACATGCTAGGCTCTCCCACTTTTTATTTTATGCTGAGACAGGTACTCACTAAATTGTCCAAGTTGGTCTCAAACTTGGTGATTTTCCTGCCTCATCCATCTGAGTAGCTGGGATTATAGGTATGCACTACTATGCGCAGCTTTTGGATGTTCTTGAGCTCATCTGTACACACACAATTGTGTGTGACTGTGTGTGTGACTGTGTGTATTAAAGTTGTTTTTTTTCCTGTTTTTTTTCTTTTTTCTTTTTTTTGCGGGGGGGGGGGTGGTGCCAGCAACTAAACCCATGGCCTTGCACACGTTAGTCGCATGCTCTGCCACTGAACTACATTCCCAGGCCAGGGTTGGTTTTTTTGTTTGTTGTTGGAACCAGGGATTGAACCCCAGGATACTTAACCTATGAACCATATCTCCAGCCCTTTTTATTTTTTTTATTTAGAGACAGGGCCTCGCAAAGTTACTGCAGCTGGCTTTGGATTCATAATCCTCCTGCCTCAGCCTCTGGAGCTGCTGGGTTTACAGGTGTGTGCCACGCCGCACCTGGCCAGGGTTGTTTTTAACTCTAATTTACTTTTTTTCTGATTATACATGCAATTCATGTCGACTGAAAAAGTCAACCAGAACAGAGGTAGGGAATGCAGGAAAGAGGCCACCTGTAGCCCCACCAGCCTGCCCTGTGCTTCCCAGTGCCACCGTCAGCAGTACCAGGGAGCCTTGTCAGAACGGGTTGAAGCAAGGGCTCCACACTTAGGGGTTGTTTCATAGAACCCCCAGGGTCTGAGCAGGGCGGACTCAGAGGTTCCTGGGCCAACCCTTGCAGAGAGGTTTAGAGAGAAGGAGAAAATGACAGGAGAGATCCTCAAGACTTCCACCTGAAGGGGAGGGAAATGGAAGTTCCTATCCCCTGGGAGTCCTTCAGGGAGGCCAGAGGTTATGGAAGAGGACAGTAGAAGTAGAAGAGTGACAGTAGAAGCAGCTGGTAATTGAGGCTCCTTGCAAGCCATATCTAAGGACCTGGCTACACCCCAAGTCAGGGCTGGGTGTGGCCTCACAGAGTCAGAGGCCCAGGCAAGAGGCTGCCCCTAGGGCAGTGAGGGGGGACAGCTGCCTCTGACCTACCTCTCAGGAGGCTGATGAGCAGGTTAGTCACCAGAGCCCTGATTTACCTCTTGAGGCTATTTGTGGCAAGATTCTACCCTGGTTAGGGCACAGAAATACAAGGGGAGCCCCAAAGGGAAGGCACTCATCTACTTTTAAATTTTATAGTAGCCACAGTTTATTTAACTTTGTTTTCTTTTTTCCAGTACTGGAGATCAAACCCAGGCCCTCACAAACACTGTACCACTTAGGTACATCCCCAGCCCTTCCAGAAGCCATATATTATTTTAAATCTTTATTTTGCTAAGCTGGGGATAAAAACCCAGGGACTTGCACTTGTTAGGCAAGTGTTCAACCACTGCACCACACTTCCAGCCCATAGCCATGTTTTCTTTTTTTTTTTTCTTTTTCTTTTTCTGTACTAGGGGTTGAATCCAGGGTGCTTTACCACTGAGCTACATGCTGTTCCTTAATTTTTTTTTTTTTTTTTAGTTTGAGACAAGGTCTAAGCTGAGGTTCTTGCTAAATTGCTGAAGCTGGCTTTGAACTTGTGATTCTCCTGTCAGCCTCCTGAGTTGATGGGATTATAGGTGTGTCCCGCTGAGTCCAGCCCTAGTCCCATTTTTAACAGTAAAAGAAACAGGTGCATTTAACTCAATTTACACAAAATATTTCAACAGGTCATCACTACAAAAATATTGATATCGTTTCCATTCTTTTTCATATCATGTCTTGGGGCAAATCTCGTTTTTCACCAGCATTTCAAGGGTTCAATAGCCACATGTGTCTGGGGCAGGTATCACATAACTTAGGCTTGGAGCCCAGTGCTGAGGCTGTTTCCTGCTGTACCCTAGTGCCTGGCACACAATGAGGGGCCTAGTGACTGACATTGGGCTTGGGTAAGCACCCTCTGAGGCTCCTGGGTCTGTCGTGAGGATTAAATAAAAGGATGCTTGTTGGGTATCCAGTTCGGTGATTGGTGCTCAGTTCGAGCCTGATACGTCGAGGCTGCTGTTGTTCTGACTTCCCCAAAGGCAACTGAAGGGCAGCAGGCCCCAGTGTGCTTCTGTCTCCCTGGATGAGTCACCTCACCCTAACGGACTGGTCTTCTTGAGAGCCCTTCTGTACAATTACAAAATGCGAGTCAGGTTTCCAGCGCTGGCAGAAGCTGTGGGGTCAGGATCTGGGGCAAAGAACGAAAGAGCGGGAACATCTAATCCGCGCCTTTGTGTTTTTGGCTCTTGACAGCTCGAGGCCCCGCCCCACCCGCCCCGCCCTCCCGGCCCTGGCAGGGACCAGCCGGAACTACAACTCCCGTGATGCCTCGGGAACCCCGAGGCTCTGCGTCATCGGCCGGGGACTCCCGGGCGGTAAAACAGCGCGCCGAGACGCCTCTCGATGCGCACAGCCGTGGGTTCCCTGAACCTTAGGAGTAATAGAATACAACTGGCTGATCTCGAAGTCCACCGGTTCATCCGGGCCGAGCGGCAAACCC
This sequence comes from Callospermophilus lateralis, assembly GCF_048772815.1. Lineage (NCBI taxonomy): Eukaryota > Metazoa > Chordata > Mammalia > Rodentia > Sciuridae > Callospermophilus > Callospermophilus lateralis. Next base: position 135,956,638 of record NC_135311.1, on the reverse strand, counting down.
GCGACGGCTGGTGACGCGCGCACTCCCTCCGCCTCTCCCTGGGTGGCGCCTGCTGGTGACGTTGTAGGTATGATGGCCGCCGCGAGGCCGGGAAGGTGAAGGTGAGAGGGCGAGCGCGCCGGGGTGGTGGGAGCGGCCGGACCCGGCCCGGAGAGTCCAGAACAGCCTGGCCTGGGCCGGTGGGACGCTGGGGCCCCCAGGGGTCAGGATCCGGCCGGACGGTCGTCCCCACGCTGCGGCCTCGCCTCCGGCCCGCACGGCCCTACGAGGAGCCGGTGGGGCGCGGGACCCGGGGCAGGGCCGTGGGGTCCCCTGGCGCTCCCGTCGCCCCGCCTCCCCAGACCCCTGCCCTTTCGGTTTTCATCTGGCCCTCTTTTGCTCAGCGCCTGACAGGTGCCCCGAGTCAGTGCCGGGCAGTCTGCCCTGCCCTCCCGCAGCCGCCTCGTACAGCAGCCAGGACCCACTGATTTCCAGTCAGTTCCACTGCTCTTCCCCACCACCCTGCCCCGCGACTCTCGTTGGCAGTTTGTCCTCAAGCCCAATCCTCGTCCTGGTTGTGCTCCCTCCCCTCCCCCTCTGGATGTGCCTTACGGGCCGCAGGGCACCTCCCTGGTGCACATGGTTGAACACATGTGTGGTCAACCTGCACCTGTGTTGTATTTTCCCCGGGCCATTTGCTCACATGACAGCCCCGCTCCCCAGTACCTCAATGAGTAAGCTTCCTTCAGGGATGAGTCTGTTTGGCTTTCAAACCTGATTAGACATGTTTTGCACATCAGTTGTTTTCCTCTTTTGGTGACCTGTTGACATCTCCCTTTTCCTTTCCAATAAGTCGGGACAGGTGGAGTCAACACAATCAATAGCCAACCTTGACCTGAGACAGCACAGAGGAGAACCCAAATTATTTTCGTTTTTTTGACTCCAGCCATGTCCATGATGCCCACCCTGTGAAAAGTCTCTGACCATCCAAAAAGTAAGTGGTGCCTGTGACTTCTGGTGCCCTGGATCAGGGTTCAGTGGGAAGGGGCATGCTGTGCCTGCCCTGGCCCTGCAGTGGCAAATTTCTGGGATGGGGTCCTGCTTGTTCAGATCTATATGGTGTTTTGCTAACTGTGTTGAACAAAAATATTATATCTCCTTTTTACTTCGTGGAGGATTTTGCTGGGCCTGTTTAAAGGTTGGCAGTTCAGGAACTGGCTGGGATCTCCTGGGCTCCCTGAGGGTAGTCTCTCTCTCCCTTGTTTGTTCTTCTCTACTGTGCTGATTCTTCTCCCCGTCTCTGCCCAGCAGAGGTTGGCTCCTTATCACAGCTCTTCTAAGAGTCTGCTCTGCTCCCTTTACCCTGTATACTCTTTTGTTTCAATTTCTCAGCTTCTCCTCTGTTCCAGTTGTGCCAGCAGACGATCCGTGGATCCATTTTATTTCCCCTGCTAGGAGTTGCTGTACATAAAACTGGGTAAGGAGGTGGTGTGGATTCAGGGACTGTGCTTGGGATCCAAACACACCTTGCAGTGAATTTTGCTACTGCCTTGCTTCCACCCCAGATATCTAATACTCCTCAACTAATAGCCTAGGGCCTAGGTAGAGGCAAAGCTTTTGATCACCTTGAAGTGCTAATAGCAGTTTCCATTCAGAGTTGGGTTTGTTTCCAGTCTTAGATAAATATCTGTTGTGCCTCTAGCACTTCTAGGGGGGTGGAATTAGACTACCAGGATAAATGAACCTTTCCCTAAAGTGTGATCCTCAGAATTTTGAAGGCTGTTAACAAAGAAGAGTTTCTTGACTGAAAAAGAAATTTGTGCAATGCTGATCAATATACTTAAATTGCATTTAAACTGGTCTTCCTTGCTAAGGCCTTTACTGTGTTCATGTGTGCCAGTGGAGAGGGGTGGTGGCGTGTGGTGTGGTACAAACTGATTCTAGCATGGAACCCTTTTTACATGGAACATTAGGTACAAGTAGAGTTCTGTGGACCATACTTTAAGAAGTAGTGCTGTAAACTGTCTGAAACCATAAACTCAAGATCACTTTGAGGCTGTCACAAAAACCTGGAGTGTGTAATTGACACTGGAATTGGGCCCTCTGGCTCAGCTATGCTTAGGTGACAAGGTTCTGAAATGAAGTGAGTTGCTTTTATGGCCCGAGAGGGAACCAGCAGGGTTTGCACCCAGCTGTTACCTGATTTCAGAGTCATCTGCATTGCCTGCAGCAAGCCCTGTGGTGAAATAGGACTATCAGGGCTTTCCAGAGGCAGAACAGGAAACCAGCTGCTCTCTCTGCTCTGGGAGGATAGAGCCAGCAGACAAACCCCTGAGGCAGTGGGATCTCTATCTTGGCTTTTGTGCACATATTTTGCAACTTTATTTATGTTCAGTTTGCTTTTTGGAAGGATTCAATTTCAGAATCTGAAAGGTTTGTTCAACTCTTTTGACTCATGGAACTCCAAATAGATAGCTAAAAACTGCTTTTTAGGAAAAAAAGTGCATTTGTATCTAGAAATGGCAAGTTTAAGGGGGGGTCCCTGGGAGGTTGTTCACTCACTCATCCTGTATCTGACAGTGGTGCAGGAGGAAGATAGCAATGGAAAGAGGTCACTCGCTGCTCTGTGAAAGACGGGCTCTCTAGGAGCTTAGGGGACACAGGGTGATTAAAAACTAAAAGTCAGATAAGGGTGTGTGTCCTCTATGGAGGACAGCAGGAGTATGTCAGGATGGTGAGAAAAAGAGTCCAGACAGAGAGGAGGACTAAGTGCGGAATCTTGGCTCGGGAATTAGGAGGGCTGGAGAAATCAGACGGCATGAAGGAGTCAGCAGTTTTAGGAGGGTTTGGGGCATGCCGCTGCAGGTGGGCAAGGGCAGCAGCCTCTAGGCCAGCTGAACTCCAGCAGACCTATAACCTTTAACCACTAAGCTTTGACTGGTGTGCGTTCCCTTCAATCTTTCACTTACTGAGCACTAATGCTTTTGGTTCATACCCTTTGGGCTTACAGACCGTGACCAGGACTTAAAAGCACCTGCTTCTAAAAGCTCAGCTGTGATCAGGGAACTGGCTTCCTGCAAGCCAGTCACTTCTGGGGCCTGAAGAACCGACCTCTCCAGCTGATCTGTTTGCTTGATAGCCATGGTAGGGAGAGGGGTTGTCTTCCCTGACACCTGGGTGTTCGTGGGGAGAGCCTTATATCTTGCTGGTAGAGTTTATTACTTTTGCTTTAAACAAAAAGAGCTTCCTTTGAGCTCTCACTGTGTGCCACCAATTTCTCATGTCATCGTCTTTAGTCTTCTCAGGGTTGATGTGGTGTCTTACTTGTACACACAAAGAGTCCAAGGTTCTGAAATGAAGTGAGTTGCTTTTATGGCCCGAGAGGGAACCAGCAGGGTTTGCACCCAGCTGTTACCTGATTTCAGAGTCATCTGCATCGCTACATCATGCCCCATCCCAGACCCTGTTCTCTTCTCTGTGGCTGGCTTTGCTCCTTACCTGCCTGCCCATGCCCCCTGATTACAGTGTGCTCTCCTTTTCTATTTGAAGGAGCTGGAGAGTCACTTTGTTTTTAGTTCTCTTTCTCAGGACTCCACTGTCTTTTATTTGGGGGGGGGACGGTTACCAGGGATTGAACTCAGGGGCTCTCAAGCACTGAGCCACATCCCCAGCCCTGTTTTGTACTTTATTTAGAGACAGGGTCTCAATGAGTTGCTTAGGGCCTCGCTAAGTTGCTGAGATGGCTTTGAACTCATGAGCCTCCTGCCTCAGTCTCCCAAGCTGGGATTACAGGTGGGCACCACCTCACCGGACTCCACTGTCTTTTTTAATAAAGAAAAAAACCAGGCCAGGTACAGTGGCGCACACCTGTAGTCCCAGCAGTTTGAGGGGCTGAGGCAAGAGGATCACAAATTCAAAGCCAGCCTCAGCAACATAGTGAGGCCATAAGCAACTTAGCAAGACCCTGTCTCAAAATGAAAAATATAAAAGGGCTGGAGTGTGGCTCGGTGGTTGAGCACCCCTGCGCTCAATCCCTGGTTCCCCCCCTCCAAAAAAAAAAAGAAGAAGAAGAAAGCTGTGTCTGTAGTGTCATGGAGGAGGAAGGGAAACAGTAGTTTCCTCCCAAGGAATCTGTGACGCTGCAAAGAAATTGTATATTTGAGCAACACACGTGGATTCCTGTCTCCCTGTGGTGTCTGTGTGTCCTGCCTAACCTTTGGGATGGTTAGTACTTTTGCGGGGAGGGGCGTGATACTGGGAATTGAACTGAACCACATCCCCAGTCCCTTTATTTTTTATTTTGAGATAGGGACTCACTAAGTTGCTTCTGGCCTCACTAAGTTGCTGAGGCTGGCCTTAAACTTGCAATCCTTCAGTTTCAGCCTCCCAAGCTGCTGGGATTACAGGTGTGTGCCTGGCTGGGATCATTAGTTCTTGGGAGCCAGCTTTAGCATTCATCTTTGGGTGCTTTTTTCTGGATGTTTCTTCTGCTTCTCTGCTCGGCACCCTTTGGCACTACTTGGGAGTTTCTTGTATGTGCTCTTCCCTGAGTACCTGTCTCATATTCCAACTAGAAACTCAAATCCGGCTGGGCTGCCAGGAGGGTGGCTGGGAATAGAGTGCTACAGTCGGGCACACACAGTTCACACACTGCCTCTTCCAGGGAGGGGCCTTTACCTTTGACCTCAGGATGGGAGGGCTCTGTGGGGCAGTGGCTCTGTGTGAGGACCCTCAGGAAGACCTGGCAGGCTCCACTTTTGGGGGCAGGGTTCCCAGCCATGCCTGGGAGCTACCTTCTCTGGAATATTCACCTCTTGACCTTAGCCAAGACCTCTAGGTCTTTGGAGTCAAGTCACATATTATTGCTGTGAAGGGAAGAAAAAAAGTCTACAAAGATGCGTGTGATTGAGGGAAGCAGGAGAGCGCCACCCAGAAACAGGCTGTTAACGCACCTGTGTTAACAGCGCCAATCACAAAATGGTAGTTATATGGTTTTTTCTTTGGTTTCCAAATGTTCTGTAGCATACATGTGTTAGACTAGGAGACCAATAGATGTTTTCTAAAATAAGTTTTAGAAGTAGGTATTTCTTACTTGAGGATCACTCCTCTTTGTTTCCATCCCTCCAGCAAACAGACAAATCCTGTTAGGAATTAGGGCCACCAGGCTCCTGGACAGCAGAGTGGCAGGGGGTGGGGTGGGAGTGGACATCACTGACTTTGAGCAGCACTTTGCTGACGCTTTTTCTTAGGTGTTAGAGTATAGGAGATGAATCAGATTTCTGTTGCACTTTTCTTCCTTAGACTTGGAGGAGGGCTTCTAATGTCACTCAGAGTTTCACCCCATCGCTCTCTGAGGTACTTGTCAGCTGCTCAGCAGGCGAAGAATGGCCAGCAGTGGGCTTGAACTCAGGGCTAAGGCTCCAGGTGTCTGAGTGCCCATGCAGCGGGTCAGGAGACTGGCCTGTGTCTTGGGGGCCCTCTTCCTACTCTGATGTGCTGGTTCTCGTCTTGCCATCTCTTGAATGTATGCTGGTTGCCCCGAATTCCATTTTGGGAGGGGTACCAGGTATTGAACTCAGGGGCCCTTGACCACTGAGCCACATCCCCAGCCCTATTTTGTATTTTATTTAGAGACAGGGTCTCAGTGAGTTGCTTAGGGCCTCACTTTTTGCTGAAGCTGGCTTTGAACTCATGATCCTCCTGCCCCAGCCTCCCGAGCCACTGGGATTACAGGCTTGTGCCACCACACCCTGCTGGTTGCCCTGTATTCTTCATAGAACTCAGAACTGGTCCTGGCTCTCCTCTTACCCCATGCTGTGCCCACAGCTGACTGTCCCAGGTGGCTGTTCCTGGGCTCACTCACACGGTCTTGTCTTACAGCGCAATGTCCCTGCTTTTCTCTCGATGCAACTCCATCGTCGCAGTCAAGAAGGATAAGAGACACATGGCTGAGGTGAATGCTTCCCCGCTCAAGCACTTTGTCACTGCCAAGAAGAAGATCAATGGCATCTTTGAACAGCTGGGGGCCTATATCCAGGAGAGTGCCACCTTCCTTGAAGGTAAAACTGTCACCTGCTCATCAGGCTCCCTTTGGTCCATTGAGATGGTTAGCAGGATTTGGGAGTGAGGAAGTGCAGCCCTGCTTTTGAGGAACTCATGCCAGGGGGATCGTCACCCTCCTCCATGCTCTGCTCTTGGAATCCTGTGGAATAGGGCTCCAGGAAGATGTGTGAACTGTCATTTAAGAATTGATTTAAGAATTCTGCATGTTTTGTTTCATTTATCTAAAATGCAAGTCGGTTGAGGCTTGAGAATTATCCCTGCCTTGGGAGTCACTGAGCAGCTTGTGGTCAACTCGTGTGTTCTTCCTGGCCAGTACTGGCTGCTGTAGTGCCAAGCACTGCCAGGTGTTGGTTATCCCAGACAGTGTGCCCTCTCGTATTTTTAGTCTGGTGACAGGACTGTGAATAGGGAGCTCCTATTACCTCTGCCTTTTCTACTAGTTACTAATTTGGCCCTGCTTCTAGTTCCTGCTCTACCGGCAGAGAAGGACTGGTTCCTGGAGCCCCATTTGGTCTGATGCCCACTCTGGCCACTAATGTCTCAGACTCTGTGTCTAGAAGGGCACCATGGCTGCAGGTCCAGGGATCGTCTGAAAACCTAGTAGCTGAGTCTTAGCTGCCCTTGGTTTTCTCATTTGAGAATGACAGACTCAGGTGAGACCAGGCATTTTTGGAACCCAAGGAATCTAGTGGAGATCCACAGGGCTCACCCCTGGCTCAGGTGGGCCGCCTTTTCCCCATCTTGCCTTTCTTCAACTGAGTCACTTGGCTTCTCTTGTTTTCCACACCAAGCTCCTATGTGAGGCTTCCACAAAAAAAACGGGACTGTGTCCATTTTCATCAGCTTGTCTGTGCCCTGCCCTTTGAGTAAGACTGATGCAAGAGAAGGTGCTCCCTAAATATTCAAACTCTAGCGGGGCTGGGCTGGGGCTCGGTGGTGGAGCGCTCACCTGGCATGCATGAGGCACTGAGTTCAATCCTCAGCACCACATAAAAACTAAATAAAGGCATTGTGTCCAACTATAGCTAAAAAACAAAAAGAAAACTCTAGGACTGGGGATGTAGCATGGAGTAGAGTACTTGCCAAACAGCCGTATGGCCCTGTGGCCCTGGGTTTGATCCCTATCACCACAAAAAAGTATAGTAATAATAACTTAAAAACCTGAATTTTAAAAGTTTTTTTTTTTTTTTTTGGTACTGGGGATTGAATCCAGGGACACTTAACTGCTGAGGCTGGCTTTGAACTTATGATCGTCCTGCCTCAGTCCCTGGGATCACAGGCGTGCTCCACCGTGCCTGGCTTAAAGGTGTGTAATTGGAGGGTGGAGTGAGTCCAGCTCACCACCTTTCCATTTGGCAGCAACTCTACTATGCCTGACCTGCGCTGTCAAAGCTGCTATTCTTCTGGAGCACTCAGTCGATTCTGGGGGCACATATGTGCTTCAGGGGGGTGTTTATGTGACAAGTGCTTTATTTCCCTTTTTGTGAAAGTAGACGGCCTGGAGCGATCCCGGTTGCCATTGCTCTGGGTGGGGAGGGCACCCAGGGCACTGACAACGGCCTGGCAGCCTCCTGGCTATTGCTTTTGTGTAGCCATGTGCTCGAGGGGCATTGTGAAGGCCATTTCACATGCCCATATAAGGGAGGAACTTGAGGGGTGGTGACTGGTGAATGGGGTGGGGTTGTTGACTTGGTCACTTTCTTTGGTGGCATTAACTGTAAGGCAGACTCACTGTACAGGCTCTAACATGTCACTTGTCATGCTCTGGATGTTTTGAGAGTGGTCAGGGCAGGGGCCTGTCAGCTTGGTGGTTTGTGGGATTTGCCAAGGGGCCAAACGCCATGTCCTCTCCAGCCATGAAGTGCCTCCTTGTGCAGGTGCTGGATGGGATGGGCCAGGATCTTGCTCAGTTGTTTGATTCTGGGATGATCTGCTAGCCTCTGCCTGTGGAGGCCACTAGGAAAAGCAGTCCTGTGATCTAGGTACCCGCTCGCTCAGCCAGCATGTAAGCACCTGCAGGACACAGACTCAGACAGGTCAGCCTCCTGTAGTAGATGGACAGACAGGTCATCCCCCAGCTGCACTGTAGAGAAGTTAAGCGTGAGAGGAGAGAATCCAGGGTGCTGCGGGTATGGAAAAGGGGACCCACTCAGGCTGGAGTGTGTGCCCAGGGGAAGTTTCCTGGGGGCTATGCCATCTAAGCTGCACGCAAGACCCAGTAGGAACAGGCCAGGGAGTTCCAAGTTCATCAGTTCATCAGAGTGTGGCAGGGGGTTGGGCAGTGCCCGCAGAGCCCAGAGGGGTTAAGAGGCTGGTGTTTGGGAGATAGTGAGGTGGAGTGAGAGGCAGTGGGGCGGCAAGAGACCAGGCTGGAGGGGCCAGCAGGACCACTCAGAAGAACCTTGCACAGTGACGGAGTGGGTAAGAGCCCAGACACCAGGGTCAAGTTTAGATCCCCACTCTGCCATGTAAGTAAGGAGGACCGAATGAGGCCACATGCACTCGGTGCCTGATACAGGTGCCTCAGCCTGGTGCCAGGGGAGAGATTTGGGGGCCCAGGCGCAGCAGTATTCAGGTGCCCACCAGTGCCCTCTCGGCTCTTTGATTCACTTGATCCTCACAGTAGTCTCATGAAGCAGGTTTGGCTGTTGGCTTGTGTGCCTATGGTACAGAGCTAGGAGGCAGGCAGGACTGGTGTGGGCACCTGGGCGGTCTTGCTCCCACCTATATTCTTAGCTGCCACCCGGCAGAGCCACAGTAGGGTGCCATCAAGGTGGGCTGGAAGTCCTGGTGAGCACAGCTGCTCGCTGGCCTTTCCCGCCTGTGCCGTGAGCTCCTGCCCATGCTGTGGCCCATTTTCATCCCCGCTCCAGACACCTACAGGAATGCAGAACTGGACCCCGTTACGACAGAAGAGCAGGTTCTGGATGTCAAAGGCTATCTATCCAAAGTGAGGGGCATCAGCGAGGTGCTGGCCCGGCGGCATATGAAAGTGGCTTTTTTTGGCAGGTGAGTCTTTGAAGCCTTCACAGCTTCCTGGATGGGAAGAGGAGGTGATGGGGACTGAGGGAGGGAGGAAGGCCCTCCGTGTGCCCAGGCAGGGAGTGGAGGGCAGTCCTGAGTTCATTACTCTCTCTCTCTCTCTCTCTCCCCCCAGTGCTGGGGATGGAACCTAGGCCTCCTGTGTGCTGGGTGAGCACTCTACCCCTGGGCTACATCCCTACCCGCATCACTCTTCTGATTTTTACTTTTTTATTTTTGGTTCTAGGGATTGAACCCAGGGGCGTTTACCCATTGAGCCACATCCCCAACTCTTATCTTTTATTTAGAGACAGAGCCTAGCCAAATTGCTGATGTTGGTCTTGAGCTCACCACCCTCCTGCCTCAGCCTCCCAAGCCACTGGGATTATAGGCATGCACCACTGCTCCTGGCTATAGTTTTTGAGACATAGTTTTGCTAAGTTGCTGAGGCTTACCTCTAACTTGTGATCCCCGTGCTCTGGCCTCCTGAGTTGCTGAGATTACAGGTGTGTGCCACCATGCCTAGCTTTCCTTATTTTATTTGTAAAATATTTATAAAGTAAAATGCACCTTTTTGTGCGGGGTGGTACAGGAGAGTGAATCCAGGGCCTCTTGCACACTAGGCATGAGCTCTCTCACTGAGCTATGTCCCTAACCCCTAAATTAACCATTTCTAAGTGTATATTCAGGAGTGAGTGTGTTCATATTATCGTACAACCAGTATTCAGAATGTTTTCATCTTACAGAACTGAAATTTTCCCCACTAAACAGTAAGTTCTCATTCTCCCTCTCTCCCAGCAGCCTCCATTCTATTTTCTATCTTTAAGAATTGAACTATTTGGGGCTGGGGATGTGGCTTAAGCGGTAGCGCGCTCGCCTGGCATGCGTGCAGCCTGGGTTCGATCCTCAGCACCACACACAAACAAAGATGTTGTGTCTGCCGAAAACTAAAAAAAATAAATAAATAAATATTAGAATTCTCTCTCTCTCTCTTTCTAAAAAAAAAAAAAAAAAGAATTATTCTGTCTGTGCCCTGCCTTTGTATGAGATTGATGCAAGAGAAGGTGTACCCTAAATATTGAAACTCTAGTGGGGCTGGGCTGGGGCTCAGTGGTAGAGCGCTCGCCTGGCATGCAAGAGGCACTGAGTTCAATGATGGTGCACAACTGTAGTCACTGGCCTCAGCAACTTATCAATGCCCTAAGCAACCTAGAGAGACCCTGTCTCAAAATGAAATATATCAGCCAGGCAAGATGATGTACACCTGTAATCCTAGTGACTTGGGAGGCTGAGGCAGGAGGACCAAAAGTTCAAGGCCAGCCTCAGGAACTGAGTGAGACTGTCTCAAAATAAAAAATAAATAAAAAGGGCCAGGGATGTAGCTCAGTATTAGGCACCCATGGGTTAAATCCCCCATACCAAAAAAATAAGAATTTGACTATTCTAGGTACCTCATGTAAATGGTATAGCACAGTACTTGTCTTTTGGTGATTCCTTCATCTAACTTAGCATAGTGTCCTCAGAATTTTCCACGTTGTAGTTGTGTCAGAATTTCCTTCCTGTCCGAGGTTGCTGCTCTCCCTCCCTGTGTGCAGACCGAGCTTTGTTTATGCGCTTGTCTGTCCGTGCACTCCTGGGCTGCTTCCACCTTTTGGCCGTGATGAGTGACGCCGCCTTGAACATGGGTGTTATCTAGTCCCTGTTCTCAGTTCTTTTAGGTATACATAGAAAGGGAATTGCTGGGCCATATGGCAATTGTATTTTTAAAAAAATTTTCTTTAGTTGTAGTTGGACACATACCTTTATTTTACTTATTTATTGTTATGTGGTGCTGAGGATTAAAGCCAGTGCCTCACACGTGCTAGGCAAGCGCTCTGCCACTGAGCTACCACCCCAGCCCTAGTTATTGTATTTTTCCTGTTCTGGAGAACCACTGTACTGCAGGAGCGACTGTGCCATGGCACATTTACACCCGTAGAGCAGAGCTCAAGGACCAGGTTTCTCTAATTTTTGCCAACACTATCCCGCCCACAGCTGAGGGTAGAACCCCGGGTGCTCTACCACTGAACTACATCATTAGCTCTTTTTATTTTTTATTTTGAAACATGATTTCACTTGATTGGCCTTGAACTTTGTGATCCTCCTCCTTAGGCTCCAGTGTAGCTGGGATGCTCATGAGCTCACACACATAGACACCCACCCCTGCCCTGTTCTGGTTTTCGATCACCACGTGTGAAGTAATATTGCATTGTGGGTTTTGCTGTGTTTGAGATGGGGCCTGCTGTATTGCTTAGGCTAGTCTTGAACTCGGGGACCTTAGTAATCCTCCTTCCTTGGTGCTGGGACTGCAGGCCTGCCAGTGTGCCTTCCTCCCATTGTGAGTTTGGAGTTTTTTGGGTTTTGGTGCTGAGGATTGAACCCAGGGCTCATGCATGCTGCGCAAACACTCTCCCCAGCCCCTCCCTAGTCCCTCCATTGTGGGTGTGATAAGCATTTCTCTAATGAGGGATGGTGTTGAGCGTCTTCATGCACTTACTGGCCATTTGTGTATCTTCTTTGGAGAAATTCCATTCAAGCTCTTCACTTGTTATTGAGCTGAAGGACCTTTGAGGAACACTCTGTATTGGTAAAATATTTTTTTCCATTCCACACCTACTCTGTTGATTGTATCCTTTGGTGCAAATAAACTACTATTTCATTGTAGTTTAATTTATCTATTTATATTTTTTTGTCTGTATTTTTGATGTTATATCTAAGCAATAATTGTCAAATTCAGTGCCATGAAGCTTTTCTTCTATTACAAGAGTTTTATTTTCAGCTTCTTATTACACTGTGGAATCTAGGAGACACTTTTAAAAAAAATCAAAATCCAATACTGTGGAAAGACCCCAAGGCATATTGGATACCAGGCACACGGTGGTAGCTGAGGGAATAGGCCCAGTGGCCTTGGTGCAGCCCCCAGCTCTCCTGGCCTCCCAGTCCTTCATCCTCACCTCCCTTTGACCAGGAGCAGTGCTGGTCTTGCTGCATGCAGGAAGGCCCATGTGGCTCTGAGGTATGTGATGTGGCTGGGAAGCCTCTGCTCTGCTCTGAATGAGCGTGAGTGTGTGTAGCATTTGGGGAGCTGTGATACCCAGAGTGGAAAAGACACTGAGGAGAGCCACCTTAAGCAGAATTTGGAAGTGGGTGGGAAAGGTGGAAAGATGAAGGAGTCTCCCCTGCAGCCGGGCACTCACAGCTGGGATGGAGAGGTGGAGCCTCGTGGGAGGAGGAGCATGGTGGGAAAACAGCCAAACAGGCCCACGTGGAAAACAAGTCTGTGATGTCTCTGGTGATGGGGATCTTTGGTCAAGCTCATTTAGACCAAGGAAGACGGCCCTGAGACAGAGGCTATGGTGTCAAGTGGGAGTGCCTTGTGTTTAGAGAAGGGCGTCTCCATCAGGGCTGCTGAGCTACTTCTTTTTTTTTTTTTTTTTTTTTTTTTTGAGAATTTTAATATTTATTTTTTAGTTTTCGATGGACACAACATCTTTGTTTGTATGTGGTGCTGAGGATCGAACCCCGGGCCGCTCGCATGCCAGGCGAGCGGGCTACCACTTGAGCCACATCCCCAGCCCCAGGGCTGCAGAGCTACTTCCTGATCGGAGCTGGGTTATTATCCAAGGGCAGGTTGCCTGGGGGGAGGCAGCATGTGGCACAAGCCCCTTGCACATCTCAAGTGATGAACTGGGGCACGGCACAGGCTCTAGCCAAGGGGCCTTGCCTATTTCAACAAACCCTAGGATCCTCTCTGCCTCTCTTGGTGCTACCTGGGCGTCGGTGGCATTGCAGAGAACAAGTCCCCAGACCTCCTGCTCAATAACTGCATGTGAAAACCAAACCTGTGGCTTCTCTGGGCTTCACTGATAGCCTTTATTGCCTCCTAGGACGAGTAATGGGAAGAGCACCGTGATCAATGCCATGCTCTGGGACAAGGTTCTGCCCTCTGGGATTGGCCATACCACCAATTGCTTCCTGCGGGTGGAGGGCACAGATGGCCACGAGGCCTTCCTGCTCACGGAGGGCTCAGAGGAGAAGAGGAGCGTCAAGGTGGGTGCACTGCTGAGGCAAGGCTGGCCCAACCAGCCCATCCATGTGACAGGCTGGCGCCACTTCCCAGAAGAGAACCACGCCTCCCAGTGGTGAAGATGGGAAACCCTGTTTCAGAGGAGAGAGCAGGCACTGGAGAGGGTGGGAAGACGGGAAGGTGGAGAGAGCGCCAAGCAGCCACCCTGCACGCCCGGCCCTCACCAGGGCTCACTGCACTGGGCAGGAGGGGAGTGAGGCCGCCCCTCCTGGGGTACCCCAGTGAGAGCTTCCTGGGTGGCTGTGGGATTTCCACACCCATATGGAGTTGTCGCACTTTGATTCTTCTGAGTGGCAGCTGCATTCTCACTCGGGGCCAGGTGCTCACTGTGATTCATAAAGCATTAATCCATGCGCAGCGCATGCAGCTAGGCAGCTGTCAGGAAAAAGGCTTAGAGAGAGGAGAGGAGGCGGTTCTCACAGGTGGCTCCCAGCTTTCAACTTTATGTGTGAAATGAGGAAAAGGAGCAGCCCATGGGCGGCCCTCCCAGGCTCTGGCACCGAAAGTGGGCCTGGACTCTTCCTTGGCCTCATCTTTCTTTCCTCTTCCACCGTCAGACTGTGAACCAGCTGGCTCACGCCCTCCATCAGGATGAGCAGCTGAACGCTGGCAGCCTGGTGAGTGTGATGTGGCCCAACTCCAAGTGCCCACTTCTGAAGGATGACCTTGTGCTCATGGACAGGTAAGAGGGGAGGAGCTGGAGGTCCTGGTTTCCTTTTTTGCATGACCCAGGCCCAAGGCCCTAGTAGTCTTTGCTCTGCTCAAGCACTGCTGCCTTTCAGAGGCTCAGCTAGTCCTGCCTCTTGGCTCTCCTCCAGAGCTGGACTGTCATATCCACTGGTATCAGTGCCCTGCACATGTCCTGTTCAGCAGATGGGTGGAGAGCTCAAAAGTGGGGAAGGCCCTCAATCCAGCCCAGTACTGGGGTGTGTGTGGGCGAGTGTGTGTGGTGGAGTTGGGGTGCTTCATTCTTCTTGACACCTTTGCCCTAGCTATGGACAGGTTCCAAAACTGTACCAGGAAATATAGCATTGCTGCACTTACCTGGACTCTCATAGATATAAAAATTCACTTTAATATCTATCCCTAGAGTAAAATCATAAGTCATTACTTTTTTTTTGGCACTTGACCACTGAGCCACATCCCAGCCTTAGTTTGTATTTATTTAGAGAGAAGGTTTCCCTGCGTTGCTTACTGCCTCACTGAGGCTGACTTTGAACTTGTGATCCTCCTGTCTCAGCCTCCTGAGCCACTGGGATTACAGGTGTGTGCCATTGTGCCCCCCATAGCCATTACATTTTTATAAGTGTGACAGATGTGTGTGCTAAAAAGACATTTCCAGGCAATCTGGAACGACATGAAGTGGGAAGTGAAAGTTCCCCCAAGAAGGCCAGACCTTCTTCCTCCCGTCCCTGGCTTTCTCTTCTCTGGAGGCTGCCTCACAAGTCCCAGATTTGTTCACAGCAGGAAGAACAGGGCTTGTGCTCTGTGGCCGACCATGTTGGTTTACCCTTGTCACCTTTAGCCCTGGGATTGATGTCACCACAGAGCTGGACAGCTGGATTGACAAATTTTGTCTGGATGCTGACGTGTTTGTGTTGGTGGCCAACTCAGAGTCCACCCTGATGCAGACGGTAACCCTCCTTTGCCTTCTCCACGGTCCTGGCTGGGCAGGTGGCTGGTGGGGCCTTGGTTTGGCACAGCTCCTCCCTCTGAGGCTCACCCCCTTGTCTAGGAGAAGCAGTTCTTCCACAAGGTCAGCGAGCGTCTCTCCCGCCCCAATATCTTCATCCTGAACAACCGATGGGATGCGTCTGCCTCAGAGCCGGAGTACATGGAGGAGGTTGGTACCTCTTGGCTCTCAGGGGGTAGAACTCTGTGGGAGCTTTGTCTACCCTGGCCACCTCATGCACCAGATATAATGGCTTCCCTGAATTAATTTCTCACCAATGATTGCCCGGTGTTCCCTTGGTATCTTCTGATGGCATTGAAAGCTCCTTTCCCCTCTCCTGTTCACTTTCTTAGATGACCCTTGTTGAGTGGCTCTCCCCCAGGTCTGAAGACACCCCCCAACTCTGCGTCCTTGGGGCCGTGTTTGCTCATTTGGGTTCATTAAAACACACGGGCTGGGTTAGCTCAGTGGTAGAGATCTCACCTTGTGTGTGGAAGGCACTGGGTTCAGTCCTTAGCACCACATAAAAATAAAGGTATTGTGTCCATCTACAACTAAAATAAAATCTTTAAAACACACACACACACACACACACACACACACACATAGTAAATGTGGAACAGGCACAGCCTTAGGAAGATATCCGACATCCAGGAGAGGAGCTTTAATAAAGGAGAGAGTGATGGGTTCTGCTGACAGCTCACAACTCTTAACTTTATGTGTGAAATGAAAGAAAGGGCAATAGATTGGTGGTTTTGGATTTCCTTTGTGGAGCCTGCAGTCAGCAGATGGGAGTCCAGATTTTGGCTGATGCAGGGCAGTAATCCAACCTCCCCCTGTGGGACAGGTATAGTAAGTATTGCGGGGAGGATACCTGTTAGGAGTGCCCTACACGTGTCTACGAGAGGCTGTTATTTATTTTGTGGTGCTGGGGATGGAAACGGGCCCTGTGCACCGTAGGCAAGTGTCCTACCGCTGAGCCACTTCCCCAGCCCTACTTATCCCTGGAGCCCTAGGACATCAGCGCTGGGAGGGCTTTTCTAGTGGTCCACTCACTGTATGAACGAGGCCCTGGGAAGTCTCAGCTGGTCAGGGCGGAGAACCGGGTTTAGGTTCTTGACCTCCTAGTTCCTTTCTTCTGGGGTACCAAAGTGTGACACTAGATAGAGTCTGACAAGAGGCAATTTGGGGCCTTTCTAAGTGTTTCTGCTTGTACACATGAAGTGTCCTTGTGAGGCCATACCCCAAGACACTCCCACGATGACTTTTGGTTCTGGAAAGTGTGGTGGCTGGAGAGCAGAGATGGGGTGATTTTCACTGTTTGTGTTTGTACCTTTTGAGAGTTTGTACCTTTTGAGAGTCATGTGAACATATTGCCTATTTTAAAAAAAGGCAGTGGGGACTGTGGGCACCATCCGGAGGGGCTCACCTGCAGCCCACCATGGTCACATATGCCCCTCTGCTTGGGGTCCAGGTGCGGCGGCAGCACATGGAGCGCTGCACCAGCTTCCTGGTGGATGAGCTGGGCGTGGTGGATCGAGCCCAGGCTGGGGACCGCATCTTCTTTGTGTCTGCCAAGGAGGTGCTCAACGCCCGGATCCAGAAGGCCCAGGGCATGCCAGAAGGAGGTAATGCAGCTGTGTTCAAGGTGGCGGGTCTTGCAGCAAGTCAGTAGGTGGCAGTCACTCTGGGGTTGGGTTGGTGAGAAGAGCCTGTGGGAGAAGACCTTGCTGTCCAGCCAGTGTCCTGTGTGGTCGTAGTTGTGGCCCCTGGGTTCCCCCTTTCTCCTGCTCTAAAAGCGTTTCCTCACTAATGCAGTGCAATTCTCCTAGGGGGCGCTCTTGCAGAAGGCTTTCAAGTGAGGATGTTTGAGTTTCAGAATTTTGAGAGAAGATTTGAGGTAAGTCCTCTGATCCTGGTTTCTGGTGATTCTCCTGAGCTCTCCTGGGATGTTCCCTGGTGTTGTAGACCCTAGGTGGCCCCCACCTCCCTTGGGCTTCTTTTGTTCCAGGAGTGCATCTCCCAGTCTGCAGTGAAGACGAAATTTGAGCAGCACACAGTCCGGGCTAAGCAGATTGCGGAGGCAGTTCGCTTCATCATGGACTCCCTGCACATCGCGGCTCAGGAGCAGCGGTGAGAGCCCAGGAGCACAGGCAGGCAGAGAGGGCACTGAGGAAGGAGCGGTGGCGCTCCGTCCCACCCGGGTCCCTGATGGCAGGCTGGCTCTGGGTTCCTGCCAGATCCCTTCAAGCCTGGTGAGGCGGGCCTCTGAGTGTCTGATTGCGCCTCCTGGCTTGTGCAGGGCCGTCCCCTGTGGTGGGGGTCTCGGCTGTTGTCCTGCCTGGTACTGTAACCAGTCTCAGTGCCTGAACTTTTTTTTTCTTTTTGGAACCAGGGATTGGTTCCAAAACCAAAGGAACTAGGAACTAGTTGGTTCCAAAACCAACTAGGAACTAGGGGGCTCAACCACTGAGCCACACCCCAGCCCTTTTCATTTTTTATTTTAAGTCAGGGTCTCACTAGGTTGTGTACAGCCTCATAAGTTGCATCCAGCCTGAACTCATTTTTAAAAAACTTTTAAATTACTTTAAAAAAAAAAAAAGCACAGAGAATAATATAAAAACACCTTGCTCCTGCCACAGAGTTAACATTGTTGATTTATGGTAAAATGGAAAAGGGTGTTAAGTACCCTTTGATCTTTGACCCTTTCCACTCCTCAGGGGCTCCACAGTTATGAATCTGTAGTGCCCTCACTTGTTTACAAACTACTTTTTAGCTGGGTGTGGTGGCTCATGCCTATGAGCCTAGCAACTCACAAGACTGAGGCAGGAGGACCACAAGGTCCAGGCCAGCCTCAGCAACTCAGCCAGGCCCTGTCTCAAAAACTAAACAGGCTGGGTGTAGCTCAGTGGTAGAGGCTCTGGGGCCTACCAGACAGGGCTCTCTGCATCAGTCTCACAGGACAGATGGGTGGCTGCCCATGTGCTGGTGTGCCTGTGCCTCTGCTGCGCCTTGCTCCTTCCAGGCAGCGTTGTGTCCCCTCATCCTTGTCGGAGCTTGTGCGAGTTCCTGAGTGCTGATCGCCATAGGGAGTTCCACTGTGGATATACCTCATTTTCCTGGGTTGATTTTTTTAGGCTTCACTTTCCTTATGCCCTTGCAATTTCTGCCGCAGGGCCGCGTGCCTGTGCGTGCTTGCTCGCTTTCCTAAGTCTTTCTAGGACCGATTCCTAGAGGTGCAGCTGCTCTGCCACAGGGTGGGTGTGTTTTCGTTTTTACTCAGCTTGGCTTTGTTGCTCTCCTGAGTGAGCGGCTATTTCCCCAGTGTCCCCCCACCACTGCCTGTGGCAACTCCCACTTCCGCAGCTCTCCCCGCAGCTCCATGCTGTTTTTCCTAGGCATCTGGTGGAGTGTAGTACCTCTTTTTAATTTCATTTCCCTGCTTACCAGTGAGCTCAGCACTTTTTCCACATTACTCGGCAACACCTTTTCTAAACCCCCTTTAGTCTTCCCCTCTTTGTCAACATCTCTCTAATAAATGGAAGATGGGGAGCACGTGGTTGACTCCCTCTTGCCTGGGGGGAAGTTCGTGCCTCTGTGTGTGCGTGAAACCTGCCCGGGCAGGATGGCGGGTAGCCCATGCTGCCTCCCAGGGGCCCTCATACCCCCGCCTTGCAGCACATGGCCTTCTGACTGGTGCTCTTTGCTTGTAGTGTTTACTGCCTGGAAATGCGGGAGGAGCGGCAAGACCGGCTGAGATTCATCGACAAGCAGCTGGAGCTCCTGGCCCAGGACTATAAACTTCGAATTAAGCAGATTACCGAGGAGGTTGAAAGGCAGGTGAGACTTGAGGAGGAGGCACTTGGGGGAGATTTCAGTGGAATCCAGGGTATAAGTCTTTCTAGGACTGATTCCTAGAGGTGCAGCTGCTCTGCCTTAAGGTGCCTTGTCAATTCATCTTGTCATCTCAGGGGCTTCTCAGCTTTCCAGGAGGAAGTTAAGGGTATGGAGCTTCCCTGGGGTTCCGTTGTCCACTGTGTGACTCCTCCTCTAGGTGTCTTCCATGCCTGATGGGCGATTGATTGATCTGCTTCTCAGATTGTAGATGAGCCAAGATGCTGCTGGGAGGGGAAACTGTTTGCGAGACTCTGAGGCTAAGGGACCGCAATGCTCCCTGGTGCTCAGCAGTGCGCTTCCTCTGCTGTAGGTGTCGACTGCGATGGCCGAGGAGATCAGGCGCCTCTCTGTGCTGGTGGACGAGTACCAGATGGATTTCCACCCCTCTCCAGTGGTCCTCAAGGTCTATAAGAATGTGAGTCATGAAGCAGCGGTACTCTGGCCGGGGCCCCCTGGATTCTCTTTGGTGGGGGGTGAGTGCCACGCTGACGGCAGTTCAGCTCTAGCTGGTCTGCAGCAAAATGGAAGGAAGCAGGGTCACAGGAGCTGGGCTGCCTCACCTCCTTGGCTTTCATGGTGAGCCTGGGTGACCAGACTCAGGGTCTCCTTGTTCTTTGGCCTCCCAGAAGGAACTCTGACTGGGATGCCTCTTCTCTTAACCTCCCTCTCCTGCTGCAGGAGCTGCACCGCCACATAGAGGAAGGGCTGGGCCGCAACATGTCCGACCGCTGCTCCACGGCCATCACCAGCTCCCTGCAGACCATGCAGCAGGACATGATAGGTTAGTGCCCCAGAGGAGCTTGGGGCTGGGGTTCTGGGGCTGCCTAGGAATCAGGCCAACGTGGAGAAATAATGGCCTTTCCTTCTCTGCCACCTTTGATGATGATTCACTTGGTACCTGTACACTCCTGGTGTGCGCTGTGAGTTAACTCACTCTGCTCCTAGACCTAGGAACTGCCCTGAGTTACCAGATAGGATTGCCATATGCAACAATTTGGCCTGCTCCCATAACCCACATGAGGCATGGGGGTAACAGGTTTGGAGCCTTCAGTTACACAGTGAGAGATGGCCCATTTGTCATGGTGAGGTATTCCCCCAGGCTGACTCATCCTGGGTGTGGACGAGTCCTGGGAGGGACTGCTGAGCAGCCTTCACTGGTGTGGCCTTGGTCCCTGGGGCTTGGCACTGGGTGGCACAGTCCCAGCTGATGTGCTTTCTCCCTGTGTGTTTGTGTTCCTGACAGATGGCTTGAAGCCCCTCCTTCCTGTGTCTGTGCGGAGTCAGATAGACATGTTGGTCCCTCGCCAGTGCTTCTCCCTCAGCTACGACTTGAACTGTGACAAGCTGTGTGCTGACTTTCAGGAGGACATTGAGTTCCACTTTTCTCTTGGGTGGACCATGCTGGTGAACAGGTTCCTGGGCCCCAAGAATAGCCGGCGGGCCTTGGTGGGCTACAGTGACCAGGCAAGCAAATTCCCTACCCCAGGTGTCCCCCAGGCTGTCAGCTATGGCAGTGTGTCCCACCCCTGGGACACCGCAGTTAACACTACTGCCACAGACCAACCCGGCCTTGTCCTAATTTCAAATGCTAAGATGATTTTTTTAAAATTCACATTAAAACAAGTAGGTAACTACCAAGAGGAGGTGACTTTTCACATAGTCATCTATACTGCCATCGTAAAATGTAGCCTTTAATCCCCACCCAGAGCCTGTGCATCCTGGCTTTCCATTCACGCCCCACACTTTGGAAACGGCTGCTGCGGGCCGGCATAGCTGCTGCTCCCGTCCGGCGGCCTCTGGTGCTGAACTCGCCAGGGCCATCAGGAGGCGTAAAGCCTCCTCTGTGAGGTGCAGAGCTCATTTCCCCTCTTTTTGCCTCTTGGAAGTTGAAGAACTGTTCTCTGTGTCCCTGTCCCAGCTCCTCTAGCCTTGAGGGTCACTGAGGCTTTTGAATGTGAGGCCTGTCACATTCTTCTCACTCTTTGCCATCTCTTTCCTCAGGTTCAGCGTCCCGTCCCTCTGACGCCTGCCAACCCCAGCATGCCCCCCCTGCCACAGGGCTCGCTCACCCAAGAGGAGCTCATGGTCTCCATGGTCACGGGTTTGGCCTCGCTGACGTCCAGGACTTCCATGGGCATTCTCGTTGTTGGAGGAGTGGTCAGTGATGAGTCTTCTTGGAGTGGGATGAGGGGCCTGAGGGCAGGGCCTGAGGAGCTTTGTGCTGGAAGTGGCCTCTGTACTGGTCCTCGCTTCACAGTGAGCTGAGTGCTTTCTATGGGAGCTGGGGCCTGAGCCCTTCAACATATGTTACTGGCCTCTTTAAGCCTCACTCAGTAATCAGGTGTTTAGCTGGCACCATTCCCACTTCCCAGATGAGGAAAATCCGCAGTGGCTTAATACAGCTGGGATTTGAGCCATGCCCCATCTGACTGCAAGGCCTGGGTCACACAGTGAGTAGGGGAGTGACCCGAGGCATTGAAAACCTGGGCTCTAGAGAACTAGGCTTGAAAAAAAGGGTTCCTCATTAGCAGGTGGGAACTTGGAAGGGCTTGAGATGGAAAGAAGCCATGTTGGACCTGGTGCTGATTCTCTCCTCCTCCTGGTTTTGTGGCCCCTTCCTTTCCACTCCAAAGTAGCTGGGCTTCTCCACATCTTGAATGTAGACACACTGCTGCTGGAATCATTTACACCTGAGATTTTCTTGATGCTCTGGCAGGTTCCTTCCTGGACATTTGACAGTGGTGGCAGAGGGTGCCTGTCATGAACACTGTCAGAAATTGCTTTCCTCAAATGTAGGACAGGCGGGACACAGCAGAGCCCCTTCCCTGGGACTGCAGGCGGCAGGTGCTCTGGTTCCTTTCTCAAGATGGTGATGAGTGTGGCAGGAGGGTCACAAGCTGAAACGTTGATACCTGGCAGTCTTGTCCATCCAAATAACCTGCTAAGTGGACACAGACCATAGGCCTCTTTGGTGAAAGAGGAAACTGTATAAGGGGAATGGCCTGGGTCCGCCCAGCAGGGACGGCGGGCCACAGGAGCCTCACTGTCCGGCTGCCCCCAGCTCCTTGATGCAGCCTCATGGCCTTCAGCCGCACCGTTGCACATCAGTCCCAATGAAGCCATCTGCCCAGGTGCTGCACACAGCCCTGCTTATCAGTGTCACCACAGTGAGCTGTTACGCAAGCCAGCTGCAGTGGGGCAGCAGCTTGGGAGCTGAGGCAGAGGGATTGCAAGTTCAAAGCCAGCCTCAGCAACTTAGCAAGATCCTAACGCAACTCAGCAAGACCCTGTCTCTACATAAAATATACAAAAAGGATGGGGGATATGGCTCAGTGGTTAAGCACCCTGGGTTCAATCCCTGCTACCAAAAAAGGAAAAAAAAAAAACAAAACACATCAGTATTTATCCTTAAGGCTTCTGCTCAATAGTGGTAGAGTGCTTGCCTAGCTTGTAGGGGGCCACAGGTTCAATCCCTAGCACTGGGGGGAAAATAATCTGCCTGCTTAGATCTGGGCTCTGGTCCACCCTATGTGAGTCTTGTTGTGGCCAACACTGTTTCCCTCTCAACTGGAGAGAGTCCTTGCCCTCTTGGCCTCAGTGGGGTCAAAGGAGCCATTAAAAGAAGGCTTCCAGGGGCTGTGATTCTGGCTCTGTGGTGGAGTGCTTGCCTAGCATGTGTGAGGCACTGGGTTCAATTCTCAGCACCACATATAATATAAATAATAAAATAAAGGTTCATCAACATGTAAAAAAAATAAAGCTTCCATTGGGCACAGTGGCACACGCCTGTAATCCCAGCAGCTCATGAGGCTGAGGCAGGAGGATCGTGAGTTCAAAGCCAGCCTCAGCAATTTAGCGAGGTGCTAAGCAACTCAGTGAGACCCTGTCTCTAAGTAGAAATAGGGCTGGGGATGTGGCTCAGTGGCTGAGTGCCCCTGAGGTCAATCCCTGATAAAAAAAGAAAAAAAAGGGGGGGAGCTTCCTTGTGTGACACTAGGCTCCTTGACTGGGGCTCTTTGGGCATTCCTGGGAGTCTGGGCCCAAAAGGACAGGGGCTGGGGTCAAAGGGGCTCTGCCCTGGGTGACCATGTGCCCCTGCAGGTGTGGAAGGCAGTGGGCTGGAGACTGATTGCCCTCTCTTTCGGGCTGTATGGCCTCCTCTACGTCTATGAGCGCCTGACGTGGACCACCAAGGCCAAGGAGCGCGCCTTCAAGCGCCAGTTTGTTGAGTACGCCAGTGAGAAGCTGCAGCTCATCATCAGCTACACGGGCTCCAACTGCAGCCACCAAGTTCAGCAGTAAGCCGTCCCAGGGGCCTGGGGAGGACTCTGCTCCGGGTGGGTCAGCCCAGTCTTCCTTCTGGTGGGTTGAGTGTCATGGACCCTGGGTCTTTAGCCGGGCAGTGCCAGCTCAGGCCAGGGTAGGGACAGAGGTCTAGGGCATAGGTCTCTGGTCTCCCAAGGAAGGAAGAAGAGGGAAGAGGGAGGACACGTCTCTTGTCAAGGTTGTCCTGGGGAGGTGACTGGGGTGTAGCTTTGAAATCCTAGATGGCAGCCTATTCGCGGCAACTTGGGGTTGGGACCTGCTGCCTGCCCTGGGCTGGTAGGGGATGGGCGTGCCTGCGTCCTCCTCTCTTGCTGTGTGGCAAACCTTTTGCTGGTCATTTTGCACCTAACTTTTTGTTTACTTTTCTAATCTTTGAGGTAGATAACATTATCGATGTCTCCTTTTTCAAAATAAGGAAACATTTGAAGAATAGTCCCTTGTTCTAGGCCACTTGGCTGATTAGCGGCAGAGCCAGGCTCTGAATCCCAGCGCTCTTGCCCAAACCATGACCTCTGCTCTGTGCTGCCACTTCTCCTGGCCATGGCGATAACAAGGGGCTTGGTGTTAGGGTCGGTCACATTTCAACAGAAGCTAGGAAAGACTCCACTGAACTGAGACGGCAGGGTAGGGGCAGGCCCAGTGGCAGCCCACCTGGAGTGGCCTGGCCACCAGTGGCGTCCTGCCTGACAGCTGCATGCCCAGTGACCTCACCTTTCTCCCTCAGGGAGCTGTCTGGGACCTTTGCTCATTTGTGCCAGCAAGTTGATGTCACCCGGGAGAACCTGGAGCAGGAAATTGCTGCCATGAACAAGAAAATTGAAGTTCTCGATTCACTTCAGAGCAAAGCCAAATTGCTCAGGTAAGGTGGGACCCTGGGGCTCTGCTGCTGTCTCTCAGGGACACAGACCTCTCTGGAGGGACCTTAGCCACACATGTTAGATGTCTGTCAGGCGCTGCTGAGTGCCAGGCTCAAGACAGCATCACTGCCTTTGAGGCACCTGCAGTTGGGGCAGGACATGGTGACCACCTAGGAAGGAAGTTGAAGGGGACCATGTGATGGCCATTTCTGGGCACCTGTGGGCACTGCGGCACCTCAGCACTTCATGGCTGCTGTTTCATGAAGCCGCCACTGTGCCCTCGGGCATGTGTTGGTAGCTCTATTTCTAAGCAGGACACTGCCTGTAGAGGTTAGTCCTGGTCTGGGCTCCCACAGGAAATGGTGGGGCGAAGCAGGGCCCAGGTGTGCATGGTGGTAGCAGCCTCCATGCTGGGTGCTGATTTTCCATGCACACGCTAGACCGCCACCCGTGTGTGGTCAGGGTTTCTGAGCCCAGGAAAGGGGTGTGCTACCACGTTCACCCACAGGGGCAGGATTGGAACCCAGATTTCCAGGTGCTTCACTGAAAGGCAGAGCTCCCATTAGCAGTTTTCCGGAAGGAGCATCAGTCAGAGGAACCAGGGGTCCTAGCTTCTGGCCCAGCACTCAGCTTCCCTGTGTCTCACTGTTTTCATCTGTGAAGTAGGAGTAGGAGCTCACAGAAGCCACAGCTGAGGAGGAACGTGCCCTGCGTCAGTCCTTGGCTGGTGCGGCCCATGATAACATCAGCACACAGGGACCCTGTACTTCCTGCCCTCGCCCTTGACATCAGAGGCCTGCGGGGCGGCAGAGCCAAAGGGGTGGCACTTCAAAGGGTTTCAGCTCAGGCCCCCTCACTGATGGCGGACTTTCCCTTGCTGTGTAGACATGTGCCTCTCCATCTACCACCCCGGGACGTCATTTCCCAGGGACATGCTCCTCTCTGGAGTGCAGGAGGGGGGCGCACTCTGCTGCTTTTCAAAGCCAAGGACAGGGTCGCTGCAAAGGGCCACAGATAGTGCCCCATCTTCTTGCTCATTAGCAGACACGCTGACTCTAGCAGCTCAGGGACTTGCCCTGGGCCGCACAGCAAACATGGGGCCTGAGAGGCAGAAAAGCCTGACTCCGCTCCGTCACTGGGGATCTTGGCAAGTCATATCCCTCTCTGGGCCCCCTTTCCTCCTCTGTACTGGGGGGTTGATAAGGGATTGGAGGATTAAATGAGGCTGCCAGTCACTTGTCATTGCATGTGGCTAGTGTCACTGTTACCTGTCCACAATTGCCATTGTTAAAAATGACTATGTCTTTGCAGGAATAAAGCTGGTTGGTTGGACAGCGAGCTCAACATGTTCACGCACCAGTACCTGCAGCCCAGCAGATAGTGGGCGGTTGGAGCAGGGTCCTCGTGGGGAAGGCGCTGTCACCACCCTTGGCATGGTGGCTCCCTAGGCACGTCAGCTCCGGTCCCTGGCCACCCGAGAGAGTGAACGTATCCACTGTCTCGTACCGTTTTGAGCCCTTCAGCACTAGTTATGTCCCCTCCCCTGACCTGCTGCTGCAGGAAGGTCCCCTGGCTCTGACCCCTACAGGAGATTTTAATGATGACCAGACTGCATGGCATCTGGAGTCACAGCCCGGCCCTTCTCTGCTCCATCAGGTTCACTTAACGAAAATCATTTGCTTGATAAGTTCTCGGGTGTCAGTCTTGCAGGATGACTGAAGCCTTTGGGGGCATCAGGCAAGCACCCACCTCCTCCAGCTCGTGCCACCTGCCCTCCTTGCATCCCAGCTATCCTGCAGAGAGAGGCCACATTGAGAGTGACTGGAATTCCTTCCCAGAAGCATTGGAAATGCTCCTGGAAGCCCGAGTGTCCCAGAAGGACTTGGGGCTTATGTCATTTGGTCATTTGGCTTCAGTGCTTTGTCCACTTGCAAGCCTTTCAGATGTGTTGGTGGCCACTCTTGGCAGCCCTGGGCTATAGACTGAGGCTGAAGGCAGGGCAGCACTACAGAGCCAGTGGGGGATGGGGGGAACTCAGAGAGGGAGTGTGGAGGGGTCTGACGCTGGTGACGGTGACGCTGTCAGAGCAGGTGGCCATCACCACAAGGAGGAGGGACTTGCCTCTCTTCTTGGGATGGCGTTCCTCACTTTGGATTTGGTCCTTGGCCTGCATAGTTTATTTATTATTGATGGGAGCTGGTTTGGTCCAGGTGGTTACAGGATGGTGGGAGGTGGGGCCTTGGTGGCAACTGACAAGAAAAGGCCCTGCCCAGGAGGCTGGGGAATGTAGCTGGTACAGAACAGGGGCCTCCGCTGACCTTGTTCTGAGAAGCTCCTGAGCCTGAGAGCCCTACCCCATTAGCTTGGTTGCATCCCCTGCCTTGCCCCAAGCCACCCACCTACCCTCTGGCCTGTTTCCTGTGCCTGTGACTCTGCAGTTGGCCACAAGATAGCGCGGGAGACCCAGCATCCTTCCTCCACTCTCCCTGTCCCTCAGAGCTTTCCTGACACACAGGTTTCACCTTGATTTTGAGAAATGTTCCCTGCCCTTGAGTTTTGAGGTTATTACTGGTTAAAGTGGGGAAGGGTCCTGTCACCAAGGTGTTAATGCAAGAGCAGTTCAGAGACATCCCAACAAACCTGCACGGTGAAGCCCAGGGCAAGGCTTGGCAAGGGAAGCCTTGTCCTGCTGGTCCATCCAGCCATTGCCCATGTAGTTGGTGCAATGAGGAAAAGGAGTTGGTGGGTGACCACACGGCTGATGTCTTTTCCATGTCCTTGCTTGTCCTTCAGCCCCTCAGTCACTTTGAGGGACAAAATGATGGACTTGGGTCAATGTCGGCATGTGGTGAGGTTGTTCTGAGTGTTTTGCCAGGCCTGGGCCCACAGGGTCACTCCCAGGGAGTCGGGAAGAATCAGTGTCACACAAACCTATGAATCTTGTGTTCTTTTTTGAAGGAAAAAAAAAAAATCAAAAACTTTTTTTCAGTGTAGCCCCTGGGGGATAAATGAAATTTTGAGCTTCTTACACAATAAGTAAAATTAAATTCACACCACCAAGGGGAGATGATTTCTGAAGGAAGTGTGGCAGAGGCACTTTAACTAGATGCTGCTAACCTTGTTCTATTTCATGTTCGTTTCTGGAGCGCAAGGCGAGCTCGACCCAGCGAGTTCTCTCGAATGTATTTAAGGTGTTGTATTTGCCTGAATTCCTCCTGTATCATTGCTGATAATATTGGAAACTAAAATAAAACCTAGTTGGAACCCTGCGTGAGGCCCCTGCCTGGAGCTGGCGGTTGCTGAAGGTTCCTGGCACTGCAGGGCCTTCTGAAGGGACATTAGTTTGAGGGGAAGTTCCCTTTCACTCTTGGAAGGAAACCGATTGGCTCAGGAGAACAAGTGGCAAAACTGGCCTCTAAGCCAGGAAGTGTAGAATGATTTCTTCACAGATTTCTCTATAACTCCAAACCATTCATCTTTCACTTAAAAAGCAGATGACTCAGAATGGCCCACCATCCTTTGACTTCTGAGAATTTCGGTATGACCTTTCCTTCCTCCCTCCCTTCCTAGGCCCTCAGGAGTGGATAAGGGTGTGAATGGTGGGCTTCCCTGCCCTTCCACCCGCATCCCCTTGACCCAAACACCCGTCTCCCAGGCCACGAACTTGGGGTATCATGCTTGAGTTCACCATCATACATGCTGTATCTGTCATTGTCTAAATCTGTGGAGGCCCTGACCTTTGTTCACCTCCATCTCCGCCTTCAGTGACTCCCCCAGGCAGCCCCCAGAGTGACTTTTGTATCTAGAGCTCAGCTCCTGCTTTCTGCTCACAGCGCTGTGGTGGCTCTGGGTTCCACCTGGGTCGAGGCCGACATCCTTACCCTGGCCCTCCAGATCCAGCCCTCCACTCCCTTGCCCCTCTGTTTGGCCACACATTTTTTGTTGTCCTTGCAATTGCTAAGTATATTCCCTTCTGAAGGCCTTCGTCCTTTGCCTTGGCTGACCCTCAGCCTGTCCTTCCCCAAGTAGCCCCCGCTAGACTCACTCCTCTACCCCCAAGTGTGCCACATTGTTGCCATGGTGAGGTCAACCCAGAAGCCCCTGTGGGAGATCTGCCCTCCTTCCCCTCAGCCTCAGCCTGTAGGTGTCACACAACAGTTGTCACCTATCAGGAAACAGTGTTTGCTTTATTGCCTCCGCCTTCAGAACACATACTGCAAAGAGCTGAGATTTGGGTCTGCTTTGGTTATTCATATCTATCGAGCACCCAGGCTTGTGCCTGGCACAGAACTGAGCTCCAGAAAAGACTTGAGTGACCCTGACATTGTGGTGCACGTTCATCAGCCCTCCGGCACTAGGGGAGAGAACTAGCAACTACTACTGAAACTGGGGGACTCCAGGGGTACTGGGAAAGCAAAAAATGGCCAAAACGGGGACAGACCTTTTTTTTATTATTTATTTTTTAGTTTTTGGTAGACCCAACATCTTTATTTTATTTTTTATGTGGTGCTGAGGATCGAACCCAGCGCCCCCGCACATGCCAGGCGAGTGCGCTACTGCTTGAGCCACATCCCCAGCCCCAGACCTTTTACTAAGCAGCAGAATCAAGCAGTCAAGCATTGGAGGGGCACATCTTGGGGGGACATGGTGGAAGGCCCCATGGGGGTCTGGGTTTTATGGGGCCTTAGCAGAGCCAGGTCATGGGAGGAGTTAACTTTTGCAGGGCTCACTGGGGGTGGGGCAGGTGAGGGAGTTCCTGGGGTCAGCTGATTGGGGGAGGTCAGGTTTTGTGTCCTCCCCTTCCTTCCCTCTGGCTGAGGCCTGGGCTTCTAAATGACAAAAGCTCCAATTTACCACTAACATCTTCCTACACACAGGGAGGCAGGTGGGGAAGTAGCTGCAGATAGGGGAGATGCACATTCTCTGTGTCCCTCATGTTATGTACTCAGTGTTTCGCACTCTCGGCTCCATTGTGGAACCAGGCTCAGGGCAGTAGGACCAGCTTAAACCCCAGCTTCTTTGGGCATGGAGCCTGTATTTGAACTAAAATTTTCCCAAAGCCCAGGGGCCTTCGAACTTACTTTTTACTCTGATCCACAATTTTAAATATATTGTGATCCAGTATATACTCGTGTGTAAGTGAAAGGAAATACTTGGGATTAATCATCATCCTTGTCCTGCATGCAAGAGTAGCTTCTGTCATTAGCAGGATGCTGTTTACAACTCAATTACTCTCAGCAATTCCTAGATGATGGTCAGTTTAAAAAAGGCTCTTCTGGCTGGGGTGTAACTCAGTGGTAGTGCTTGCCTAGCATATGTGAGTCCTAGGTTTGATACTTAGCACTGCAAGATAGATGGATAGATAAAAGCTGTTCTCAGATGCATGGAGGAAGGATTGCAAATTGAAGGCCAACCTTAGGGACTTAGTGAGACCCTGTCTCAAAAAAAAAAAATGTCTGGTGTCTGGGGATATAACTCAGTAGCTCAGTGATAGAGTGGGCCTGGGCTCAATCCCCAGTACCAAATAAGTAAATAGATAAATAAAGTCTCTTCCTCCTTGTTGGGTCCCCAGTCAAGACCGGGAAAGACTCATCCCTGTAGTTTCTCAGCTACCTCACCTGTACAGTAGAAGTTCTGGGGAATCTGAGAGGCTGGGAATTTTAGCCCCCTGGTGACAGCATCCTCATTTAATCCCAAGTACTATGTGACCATGAATGCAGGACTTCATTCCAAGTGCTGAGGCGATGGCCTCTTTGGGTCAAGGCTTCCTGCCTCTGCTGAGTTGGACTCAGTCTTAATTAAGAACAGCCAGCGCCTCTTGACAGCTTACCTTGTGTCCTGTCTGCAGATCACTCCCCACTGTTGTGGGAAACAGACGGTTGGTAGAGAAGAGAACTCCAAACTTTATTGTGAATGGGCAGACACAGAGGAGAAAAATTTCAAATTCTGAGCCCTCATCCACAGTTTCTTACCAAATGACTTATAGGTCATTTGGTGTCATTTTAGACCTGTCATTCTCACCAAATGACTTATAGGTCATTTGGTGTCATTTTAGACCTGTCCTATAATTTTTTTTTTTTAAACCTCTTTTTAAAAATCTCCTAGGCCTGGTTTGGTGGCACATGCCTATAATCCCAGAGGCTCAGGAGGCTGAGGCAGGAGGATCCGGAGTTCAAAGCCAACCTCAGCAATTTAGTAAGGTGCTAAGCAACTCAGTGAGATCCTGTCCATAAACACAAAAACGGGCTGGGGATGTGGCTCAGTGGTTAAGTGCCCTGAGTTCAACCCCCAGTACCTAAATAAATAAATACATATGTGGCTAAAGGCCTTGTGCAGGGTCTCTAATAGAAAGCTTGCTTACAGAAACAGATAAGAAGGAATAGCTCTTTTCACAGGCAATTGTGAATCTCTGGCCTTGAAAGCCTTTCAAAGGGATGTTTATATTTCAAAAGAGAGTAGACAGACTCCTAGAAACAGTTATTTATAATCCAAAAGGTAGGAAAGAGGTGGCTAATTAGGTTTCCTAAGGGGAACTAACCCTTGCCCCAGGTACTCCTTTCTAATCATAACATTTTTATAATTTCATTTTACAACCAGATCTGGTTTTTGCCATCACACCACAAATGCCAATGATCTCTCTTCCCATTCAAATGAGGGGGTTGTCCATTTGGCAGAGTGAGTGTCTGCTGCTGCTCAGCAGGGCTCTGGGCCCTGGGGATACAGTGGGGAATGAGGTCCTGTATCTGGGCAGGGCCTTCCAGCACAGGCAACACAGAGCAGGCAGAGACCCTGGGGTGGGCACAGGAGCAGCATCTGCCAAGAGCAAAATGAGGGCACTGCAGCCAGAGTGGAGTGAGACCGGAGAGGGGGTGCAAAAGGGAGCTTGGGGCAGACTTGGGTCTTGTTTTCTTCTGAGCGAGGCAGGTGACACTGGAGAGTTGGAGCAGAATATGAGCCAACTTGGGTGTTTCTGTTTCTGTTTTTTGTGGTACTTGGGTTCAAACCCAGGGCCTTGAGCCTGGGAGGCCAATGCTCTATCACTGAGCTACACCCCAGCCCTCTTCAGTATTTGAGACACGGTCTTGCCATGTTGCTGAGGCTGGCCAGGAATTTGTGATCCTCCTGCCTCTTTCTCCCAAGGCCCAGGGGTTACAGGCATGCACCACTGTGCCCAGCTCTGACTCACATTTTCGTGGGGTCCTGGATTGCTGGGTGGAGATGGACAATGAGAGGACAGATACAAAACAGCCAGCCAGGCAGGACGTGATGGTGTCCTGGACCAGGGCAATTGGGATGGAGGTAGAGGAAAGGAGGTTCCAGATACCTTTTGAGACACCACAGTGTATTTTATTGCTACTTCTTGATGGATGTTGGGATTCACAACGAAGCTGCCGCTGAAACAGACTCCCTCTGAAATTAAGGGCAACTTCCTGATAACTTGTTTTTCTGTGGGATATGAAACAGAGCCCCTGTTGAGCAGGTTTGGTGGCACATGCCTGTAATCCCAATTGAAGAACAGCCTCAGCAGTTTAGCAAGGCCCTAGGTAACTTAGGGAGACCCTGTCTCAAAATAAAATATAAAAAGGGCTTGGGATGTGGCTCAGTGGTTAAGCACCCCTGGATTCAATCCCTGGGTACCAAATAAATAAATAAACAGAGCCCCCTTTGAAATTAAGCTCAAAATTGTTTCAACTTTAGAACTTCCTTAGCATGAGAATAAAACCTTTCTCCTTCTGAGGACAAACCCATCGGAAGTTGGAAGTTGAGACCCACAGGTTCTCTGGCTAACTAAATCTGCCTGTGTATACTTTCTGAGTCTTGTCCCACAGTCTCTCTATTAAAGCTTTTCTTTCTCTGAAGATAGAGGGATGAGAAAAGTTGTCTGTCTTCTTCAAAGTTGGTTTTAAGGGGCTGGGGGTATGGCTCAGTTTGGAGAGTGCTTACCTCACATGCACAGGCCCTGGGCTCAATCCCCTGCACCACCAAAAGAAGAGTTGGCTTTGAATAAACATCCCAGCCAAGTTGCCTCTTATTATTATTTTTTTTAATGAAATAGTGGAAAAGCCCTTTCGTCTAGGAGTGCTTTTTTTTTTTTTTTTTTTTTTTTTTTGTGGGAGCAGGGGTACCAGGGATTGAACTCAGGAGCACTTGGCCACTGAGCCACACCGCCAAGACTATTTTGTATTTTATTTAGAGATAGGGTCTCACTGAGTTGCTTAGCACCTCACCCTTGCTGTGGCTGGCTTTGAACTTGCAATTCTCCTGCCTCAGGCTCCTGAGCTGCTGGGATTACAGGCATGTGCCACTGTGCCTGCACTCTTATACAAGACATGGTATGGACAATCTTTCCCCCTTGGATAAATGCCGGGAATAGAATGACTGCATAATTCAGTGGGTCTGTTTTAACTTTGAAAATAAAAACAAAAGAACAGTACCAGACAGGTAGCTCACACCTGTAACCCCAGCAACTTGTAAGATTGAGGCAGGAGGACTGCAAGTTCAAGGTGAGCCTCGGCAATTTAGTGAGACCTTGTCTCAAAATAAAAAGCAAAAAAGGATGGCAGATGTAGCTCACTGGTAAAGTGTCCCTGGGTTCAATCCCTAGTAACAAAACAACAAAAACTCAGCTTTACTGAGGTGTAATTTTCATACCATAAAAATGGTGGAGCTGTACATTTAACAATTTTAATAAGTATACAGAGTTGTGCAGCCATTGCTGCACTCCAATTTTAGAACATGCCTGTCACCCCAGAAAGATCATTTATGCCCTTCTGCAGAATGATGGTTACTTCCTGTTTACATGTTGGACCCAGGGAACCACTATCTCTTTTATCTATAGATTTGCCTTTTCTGGATATTTCCAATAACAGGAATCATACATCCTGTGATTTTTGATATCCAGTTTTCTTTCTTTCTTTTTTGGTACTGGGGTTTGAACCCAGGGTTGCTTAAACACTTTAGTCACATTTCCAGCCCTTTTTATTTTTTATTTTGATACAGTGTTTTGCTGAATTGTTTAGGACCTCATGAAGTTGCTAAGGCTGGCTTGAACTTATTTTTATTTTTTATTTTTAATATTTTATTTACATTTTAGTTTTCAGCAGACACAACATCTTTGTTTGTATGTGGTGCTGAGGATCAAACCCGGGCCACACCCATGCCAGGGGAGCGCGCTACCGCTTGAGCCACATCCCCAGCCCCCAGTTTAATGATTTTTTTTTTTTTTTTTTTTTTTTTTTAAAGAGAGAGTGAGAGAGGAGAGAGAGAGAGAGAAATTTTTGATATTTATTTTTTAGTTATCGGCGGACACAACATCTTTTGTTTGTACGTGGTGCTGAGAATCGAACCCGGGGAGAATCGAACCCGGGCCGCACGCATGCCAGGCGAGCGCGCTACCACTTGAGCCACATCCCCAGCCCCAGTTTAATGATTTTTAATGTGTAGGTCTCGTGAAATTTTTGTCAAGAGTTTCCCCTAAATATTTCATTATTGTATTTCTCAATACTATGCAAATGGTATTTTGTTTCAGTACTGGGGATTAAACAGGGCATTTGTAGTACTGAGCTATGTCTCCAGGCTTTTTAAATTTTTTATTTTTAGATATGGTCTCACTAAGTAGTCCAGGCTGGCCTTGAGCTTCTGATCTTCCTGCCTCAACTGCCCCAGTTGCTGGGGATTACAGGTGTGTGCCACTGTGCCTGGTATAAATGGTGTTTTAGGGCTGGGGATTTGGCTCAAGCGGTAGCGTGCTCGCCTGGCATGTGTGCGGCCCGGGTTCGATCCTCAGCACCACATACAAACAAAGATGTTGTGTCCGCCGAAAACTAAAAAACAAATATTAAAATTCTCTCTCTCTCTCTCTCTCTCTTTAAAAAAAAAAATGGTGTTTTAAAAATTTCAACTTCTAATAATATACAGAAATTCAATTTATTTCTGTATATCAATCTTATATCCTGCAACCTTCTAGAACTCATTAACAAGTCTAGTGACATATTTGTAGATTCTTTGGGATTATCAATTAGGTTGTATGTGGATAAAAATAGTTTTGTTTTTTCTTTCCAATCTAAATGCCTTTTTTCTCTTCCCCTCCCCCCTTCTCCTTCTTTTTCTCCTCCTCCTCTTCCTCCTCCTTCTCCTCCTCCTGAGCCCAGGAGCACTTTACCATTGAGATACAGCCCCAGCCCTTTTATTTTTTCAGACAAGGTCTCTCTAAGTTGCTTAGAGCCTTGCTAAATTACTGAGGCTAGCCTTGAACTTCAATCCTTCTGCCTAGATGTCTTTTTTTTTTTTCTTCTTTCTTTCTTTCCTTATTGCTCTGGCTAAGACTCTAGTATAATGTTGAATGTTGAAACATCTGATCTTGGGAATGCACACAATCTTTTATTATGAAGTATGCTGTTAACTGTAGGTATTTCCTACATAGCTTTTACCAGAAAGTTCCCATATGTTTCGAGTTAATTGGAATGTTATTTCTGAAAATTAAAAATGGGGGTTGGGAGTATAGCTTAGTGAGAGACTGCTTGCTTAGCATGTGAAGATCCTGGGTTTGATCCCAGTACTGCAAAATTTCAAAAAGTTGGAAGTGAATGTTGGATTTGGTCAAATATGTCTGGGTAAAAGATTGTGGCACGTCCTATTTCCAACTATTAAGAAAAAGGGACAGTGCTGAATGGGTGTTTTTTTCCTGAATCTACTGAGACTGTTTTCCTTTCCTACACCCTCCCTGCCCAATATGGTGAATTATATTGATTTAAACATGTTCTGGCAAGTCACTTCATCTCAGCCTCAAGAGGCTTTTTGGAAAACGGGAAAATAGCTCCACGCATATTTATGGCACATGGAAAAGACCTAGCCCAAATGCCTGGCACATAGTAGGTACTCAATATAAATTGACTTACAAAAATTATATAAATTTACACCGGATTCTAGGTGTCTGTGTTCTTATCTTACCCACGGCCTCCTTCCCCTCTTAATTCTTCCCTGCCTCGCGGTCTAGCATAGTGCCTGCTGGCACACAGTAGGCGTCTGTCAATAAAAATACGAAAGAACGGTTGCGGCGGCCGCCCGCCCCGCCCACCTCGCTGCTTCCCACCTGCGCTGTTACCCCGAGCTCCGGATGCTCAAACTTCAGGCCGCAGCCGATGGGCGTAGCCCGGCCCCTGCCGACCAATCAGAGCCCGTTCTCTGGGGCTCCGCTTTATTCCTAAAGTTGAGCCCGGCAGCTGACCAATCGGCTGTGGTCCCCTGTTACCAGCGTCCCAAAATTGAAACTGCCGCTATGGACGCGCAGTAAACGCTCGGAAGCATCCCGGCCTCGCCCCGCCCCGCCCCTGGCCAATCAGGACGGCCATATGAGTCCCCGCCCCCGGAACGCGCGGGGCGTGGCGAGGCGGGACTCGGGCACTGCGGGTCGGGGGCTTCCGGCGGTGAGTTCGGCGGATGCATACGGGCTCGGGCAGCAGGGTCTCGGATGCGTCCGCACGTGCACACCCAGCAGCGGGCCAGGGGCCCGCGATGCTAGAGGACGGGGCTGGCTCCCGTTCCCCGGGGTTCCGCGTGGGCGTCCCCCGCTCTGCCACCGACGCTTTCCGTCCCTGTGTCTGACTTGAACGTTGCCTTCCCTCTCGTCTGCGCCGCCCTCTACTTTCCAGAGGGGCGGCGGGGCGGCCGGAGGGCCGTGCTGGTTGTGCCTTCAGCCCTGTGCGAAAACAGACCCTCGGCCTGCAGGGGAGCGGCCCGGCGTCGCTGGCCAGGTAAAGGCGGGGCCCGAGTTTGAGAGCCGGGGGCTCTGAGGGAAGTGGGAAACTTGGGGTAGCCTGCAGAAGTCCCTGACGGAGGCAGGTGTGTGTCCCGGAGCCGGGGCCCTGGGGTTGGGGCGTGAGGAGGAGGTGGTCTCTCAGGCCCCTTCCTGCGCTGCCGGGGAAGGGCTTTCTAGACTAGGCCTGGATCCAGATTTGGTTCTGGTCATGGTTTTACACCTTCCTGTTTGTGAGTTGAGGCAGGTTGCTAAACCTCTTTGGACTTTGGTTTCTTTCTTCTTCTTTTTTAAAATATTTTTTTTTTAATTGTAGCTGAACACAATAGCTTTATTTTATGTATTTATTTTTATGTGGTATTGAGGATCGAACCAGGGCCTCACGTGTGCTAGGCAAGCGCTCTACCACTGAGCTGTGACCCCAGCCCTGGACTTTGGTTTCTTTACAAGTCAAAAGAAACAGAATGAAGCCAGGCACAGTATGAGGCTAGGCAGGAGGATCCTGAGTTCAAAGCCATCCTCAGCAAGGGCGAGGTGCTAAGCAACTCAGTGAGACCATCTCGATAAAATACAAAATAGGGTTGGGGATGTGTGGCTCAGTCCCCAGAGTGCAATCCCTGATTATCCACCCCTCTCCTCCCCCCAAAAAAAGAATGGATTGTGGTGTAGCTTTGTGGCAGAGCACATGCTTGGTGAACTCTAGGCCCTGGGTTCAATACTGAATATATCCACAAAAAAAAGAAGAAGAAGAAAGAAAGAAAAGAAGGAGAGTAGGTGGGAGGCTGGAAAGAAGAAAGTATCCTTTTTAGAAGCTTGATTTTTAAAATTTTGTTAGATTCACAGGTTACAAAGCTTTAGATTTTCAGACTTGGCATTAGTTGCTTTTTGCAGATTAAACTAGTCTAATTTCCTAGTAAGGGCTCTTCAAGGGGAATTTGTCTTTCTTGGCTTTGTTTAGTCCTAACAACAACCTTGTGGGGTAGATGCTGTTACCATATTTGGAGGATGTGAAAAGAAGACAACAGAAAGGTTAAATTACTTGCCTGTGGCTGCATAGTTCAAGAGCATCCCAGTGGGGTTTGAACCCAGGCTTCTGGCACCAAGGCACCTTCCTCATCCCTGTGACTTGCCATCTTGACTTCAGGCAGAAGAAAGGACCTCCTGTGACCCTGATATCTGGAGTGATGGAGGATATGCCCAGGATGATGGAGACTGAGGACCTCCTGCAGCTTCGGCTGCTCAGCCTGAAGCTCCTGAGGCAGCTGCAGGTTGGGCAAGATGCCGTGCAGCGGTCAGTGGCCAAGGCAGCCCCAAAGGTGGGTATATTCCTTAGGAACTCCCAGGGGACAAGGAAGGGGTTATATGACTCTTAAGAACAGTACCCAGGTTGGGGATGTGGCTCAAGAGGTAGCGCGCTCGCCTGTCATGCGTGCGGCCCGGGTTCGATCCTCAGCACCACATACAAAGAAAGATGTTGTGTCCACCAATAGCTAAATAAATAAATAAATACTTAAAAAAAAAAAAAAAAAAAAAAGAACAGTACCCAGGCCTCCAGTGTCTTCTTGATCATTGTGCCTATTTTATGGATGATGCAAAACTGAGGCCTTGGGAGGTAAGGTACTGGGCTGGGACACTGCCGAGGGTGGAGCAGTGACGGCCTAGGCCATGGTGTCTAGTGCAGGCAGGGTGGATGGGCTCTGGCTGTGCTACCCCTTGGGTGACGTGGCTTGCCTTCTTTAGTCAGGCCTGAACTCCTGCAACATCTACGACTCAGAGACGCCATTGTCCCCAGAAACTTCCTCAATCTCCTGGCAAGCCTCCTGTTCACAGGACAGATGCCATAAGTGGGACCCGCTGGATACCCATGGAGATGACCTCTGTGATGTGGCCTGGCTTGACAGGGTCAGCCCAAGGGTGGCATCTCAACCACCTGTCAAGGGCCAACACCTAGAGCCCTTGGGCCAACCCAGATTCCACTCACTGACCACCATAGACTCAAAGGAGCCAGCGCCTTTATCAGGGTTGTGTGATCGGGTCCCAAGATCCATCCTGGCTGAACAAAGCGAGCAGTCCAAGGTAACAGAGAGAGTTGGGCATCCACCAGTGAGGCTTCCTTGAGCCTCAGTTTCCCTATCTGACAGATGTGCTGTGGGCAGTATCCCTTGGGGCAGAAGGCTTCCAGGAGGTACCTTGAATTTTATCTGTGCAGCCTAAGTTGTTGATAAGTGTTTCTGCTAGTTTTTCAGTTGGGAAGAATGTGATGAGCCCCATTATACACGTGGGGAGACGAGGCTCGGAGCCTAGACTTCTTCAGAGCCATGCATAAAGTGGGGGCATAAAGCCTAAACTTATTTTCAGCCTTTTGAGCTCTCACTTGAGCCCCAGGGCCCAAGCAGGGTGAAGTCAAGACACATTCCCTGTATCCCCCCATTGTGGGCCTCGCCTGCCAGCCCAACCCTTGCTCCCTTGGCCTCCCTCCTTAGTCCAGAGTGACCTGCCAGGAGCCTGCCACACCTGAGAGCAGCTGGAGCCTCCAGCCGTACCTGGGCTGTGACTGGATTGTAGGTAAGGCCTGCCCTCTGCTCACACCTTGCCTGGGAAGGGTGGTTGGGTCCTGCTTTGTCTGTTCTCTTAGTCTCTGCACAGAGGTGCTGCATCTGTTGAGTGAACAGAGCCAGAGCTGCTGTGTTTTTGAGCATTTATTACATGCTGGGCCCTGCACAGCTCGGCCTAGGTCATCTTTCTGTGTTTCACCCCCAGCCCTCCCCATGGTGGCCTCTGCCTGCTCTCCCCTGGCCTTCTCAGCCTCTTTCTTGAATGTTTCGGTATATATGACATCAAATTTGCCATCTTACCCACCATCCACGTCCAGAACTTTTTCATCTTGTATACTGAAACCCTCTGCCAAGGAAACAGACTCTCTGTCCCAGCCTCCCTCCAGCCCCTGGCCAGTACCTTCTCCTGTCCCTGCAAATTCTGTATCCCCTCAGGAGGTGGGCTTGTTCATGCAGGACCATGTATCAACGCATCCATGAATATTCTGTGCATCCTATTCTTATTGTTTATTTAAAATATTTATTTTTGTGTGGTGCTGAGGATCGAACCCAGTGCCTCAGTGCTCTGCTGCTGAGCCACAACCCCAGCCCCTATTCTTATTTTTTAAATAGGGCCTTGCTAAGCGGCCAAGGCCTGCCTTGCTCCTCCCACCTCAGCCTCCCAAGTCATCTGCCTGTCTTCTCCATTACTTTTTCTCACACTGAGCTTTATGTCCTGACGTTCCACCAACACTGCTTCCTTCTCACACGCTCTCCTGTCCCACCCACCCCCATCTTCCTGGCTGCTCCTTCCCAGCTCCCTCTGCTGGGTTCTCTTACCTGTTCCTGTCTCTACACCCCAGCATCTGAGGACTCAGTCTTCCAACCCTGCCCTCTCTGTCTTCCCTCCTCCCCTCTGTGATCCCATCTCATCCAAGTACCACGCCTTTTAAAGTTCTCCCTACACCCTCATTTTATCTCTAGCCCATGTCTGTCCTCTGAATCCTAGACTTGTGCTCCAGTCAGCTTTCAATTGCTGTGCTTGTCTATTTTCTGTGCTATCACAGAATACTTGAGGCTGGGTACTTTGTAATACTCTAATAATTAAGTACTTAGCTGGTCTTGGTGGTAATCCCAGCAGGCTGAGATAGGGGAATTGCAGGTTTGCAGCAAGCTTCAGCAACTTAGAGAAGCTGTAAGCGACCTAGTGACCCTGACCAAAATAAAAAAATAGGCTGGGGATGTGGCTTAGTGATTAAGAGCCCCTGGGTTCAATCCCTGGTGCCAATAATAATAATACTAATTGTTATTATATACTTTATAATAAGATTTTTATTTAGTCCACAGTTGCAGAGGTTCAAGAGCATGATACCAACATCTGGTTGGCCTTGGAGAGGGCCTCAGAGCTGCATTGTAGCATGGTACACAGCATCATGGTAGATAGCATCATGGGGGCATGGGTAGGAGGAGCAAGCAATCACCTGGCTAGATAGGAAGCAGGAGTAAACAAGGGGCCAGCCTTGCTCTTCAGTTAACAGCTTGCTCTCAGGAGTCACCAGGGTCCTGTGAGAAACACATCAGTCCCCTCCCGGGGGGAACCCCCTGTCTCCCACTAGGCCACACCTCAGCACTGCTGCCCCGGGGGCCAACCTTCCAGCATGTGGACCTTAGGGACACCCAGGTCATACCCACCCATAGCAACCAGGTGTCTCGTACTGACCTCACATTTAAGTCCAAGGTCCCGATTCCTCCCCGCCTGCCCCTCCTGCAGCCATCCTGCCTCTATGGATGGCAGCTACAGGTCCCATAGGCCAGGCCACAGCTTCTGGGTTCACCTCCTGCTGTTTCCCATGGTGCTCATCCAGCTGTCAGCATGTTCTCTTGTGCTTCCTTCAACACATTTCTAGAATCCAGCTCGCCCTCTCCACCTGGACTGCTGCTGTGGCCTCCCACCTGGTCCCCTGCGTCCCCTCCCCTTGCAGCAGCCAGGGCAGGGATCCTGTAGAAATGCGTGGTCTCTCTGATTGTGTCCTTCCTTGTCCCCAAACCCTCCGCAGGCTTCCTGTCCTCTTCCCTTCCAAACTCGCTCCTTACTCCCTTTTTAACCACTTGTCCCTCCTAGCTGTTTCTCATACTGCAGGCACACCCCTGCCCCAGGGCCTTTGCATCTGCATTTTCTTTTTTGGGGCGTGCAAGGGATTGAACTCGAGGGCACTTAACCACTGATAGGGCTGGGATGAGCCACATCCCAACTCTATTTTGTGTTTTATTTAGAGACAGGGTCTCACTATGTTGCTTGGCCCCTCTCTGTTGCTGAGGATGGCCTCAGCCTTAGCCGCTGGGATGACAGGCCTGCGCCACCGCACCCAGCTTGCACCTGCGTTTTCATCTGCCTTCAGTGTCCTTCCTGGGATGCCCATGAGGCTTCCTAAGTGCTGTCTCGTCAGGGAGGCCTCCCTGGCACTGCTGCCTTGCCTCACGTGGTTGCCTGACCCCACTGTCCTGGTTCCTGGCAGGTCTCACCATTCAGTTTGTCTCACAGATTTCTTTGGTGACTGGTTTATTTGCAAGGCTCAGGAGGGCGGGGCTTTGCGTCCTGTGCTTTCCCAGCACAGAGGGATGTCAGCTGGCCCATGGTAAGGGTCCCGTGCAGCAGGTTGGACGGGCCTGAAACAGAACAGCGGTGACAGTGGGTGCCGGGTCCCTCTGCTTTGTCTGGGGTGCAGCGCGGAAGGCAGTGGCTGGGGTGCCAGAGTCGCTGATTGGGCCTCAGCCAGGGGCAGCCTGGTGGCTCCCAGCCTCTCTGCCATCGCCGCTGGTGCTCTGCCCACACCAGGGTCCATGGACAGCAGCTCCTCCATCACCAGCAAGCCCGAGACCTTTTTCTCTACGCTGCAGAAGTTCCGGGAGACCAACAAGGAGGAGTGTGTGTACAGTACCCCCGAGTGAGCAGGGGCAGATGAGGGCGGCGGGGCAGATGAGGGTGGCGGGGGCAGCTGGGGACTCCACTGTGTGGCCTGCTCACCCCCGTACCCTCACAGACCCCAGTTCCTAGGCCTGTGTGACAGCAGTGACGTGGAGGAGGACCACGAATGTGAGTGCCCTCGGCCAGGCTGCTGCAGGGCCCGTCTATCCTGGCCCTGCCCCAACTCAAGGCCCCTGAGTTCTTGGGAACTCAGGGAGGGAAACCCTGGACCAGTGCTGGTAGGAGCGTGGGAGCTGAGGCCTGGCCTGGTGGCTTAGGGCCTACCCCGCATGACACCCTCCCCCGAAGCCCGTGGCAGGCCCTGCTGGGCTCAGTCCAGTTCTCAGGAGCCCTGGGGTGATGCTCTCTCCCCCTTGAGTCACAGCCCCTGACTGGGAGGGGGAATGGGTTGGGGGGAAGGTCCAGAACTTGCTCTCCAGAGGGTTGGTGGGCACAGTAGTCGGACATCAGGCGCCTGGCATCTGGAATCCCTGGCTCACAGAGGCTGCTGCTTCTCCCGGGCTCACAGGTGTGTACTGTTACCGTGTCAACAAGCGCCTGTTTCTGGTGCCCTTGGATCCTGGCATCCCCTGCCGCCTGTGCGGGAGACCACGGAACCCTCAGAGTCCTAGGACCCTGGTGGAGTCCACTCGGGTCAGGTGAGTGGAGCCATGAGGCAGCAACTGCCCAGGGGACGGACCTGACCCCTGCTGGTTTTGAGTGGGTGAAGATGGGGCTGAGGCTGTGCTGTGGGCAGCCCCTTACTGAAGCCCTGAACAGGGTGAGCATTCCACTGTCCATCCTGGATCCCCCGCACCAGTACCAAGTCCATCGGCGGAAGAGCTTCGATGCTTCAGACACGCTGGCTCTGCCTCGGGTGAGCAACTGGGGGCTGTGCAGGAATGAGGGGGCCACATGGACCCTAGGTCCGAGCAGTGCTGTGTTGAGGGCAAGCACCGAGTCTTGGGGTATGTGGGGGTGTCGTCCATCACCCCTGCTCAGTGTCTGGGGGAGGATGTGCCCTGTGACCCAGCTTCCAGAATAGCTGTCTGCCTGCGCCTGGCATGACATGAATGGACCCCATATCCTGAGCTCTTGCATGCTGTGTACAAGGTGTCACCCCCACTCCATGTTGCAGGGGCTGAGGAAGCGGAGCTCGTGCCTTGGTAGAAGAGCTGGGGTGTAACCCTGGATCTTGGTGCTTCCTTGAGTGCTTCCTTAGCCCCACTTTTTCCTGTTTCCCGCTAGGATGGGTGTCCAGGGCCACCCACGTACCCCCAGTAGAAAGGGCGGCTGGGATTGGAGGAAGGGGAGGAGTGGGAGCTAGTTGGCTTCTCTGCAGCAGGGTGAGGGGTCCACTCTCAGGGTGTTGGGGCAAGGGGAGCAGTTCAGTGAGGTAGGATCTGTTGGGTGCTCAGTGCTGGGGCAAAGCCCGGTTGAGATGCACTCTGCCCTCTCTGCCCTTACCTTCCAATGGCTGGGCCAGCAGGGAGAGGAAAGGCCCAAGGTCATCAGTGGGTAAGACCCCTGCCTCTTCCCTGGGGGAGGCTGAGACTGCTTAGTGGTCTTCCACCTGATGGGGCCCCAGGCCAGGTGCCTTTAACCCTTCGCTCTCCACAGCACTGTCTACTAGGCTGGGACATCCTTCCTCCAAAATCTGAGAGAAGTACAGCCCCCAAGAGCCTTGACCTCAGGTCCTCCATCTCCGAGGCCCAGCACCAGGAGCTGTCACCGTCCAGCTCCCGCCTGGTAGGGTCCAGGTTGTGCCCAAGCCTGGGGTACCCTGTGAGGGACAGATACCTTGGAACAGGCCTGGGGACCAGAGTACCCTGGGGGGGCAGGATTGGGGGTGCCAGGGCCTGCCCGCCCCCACTGACAGGCACCCTTTGACTCCACCACTCCTCGCTGCCCACCCTGTTTTACCCAGAAAGGTGACCCTGACTTTAAAATGCAGGAGGGCCTGAGGCTGGGCCTGGGGACGACCTGTCCCCCAGGTTGCCCCGACACTTCTCTGTTCACCATCCAGGCCTTGCCAGTGCGGGTCCCACCCCCTACTCCTGTCTGGTCAGAACCCCAGGGCACCTGGCCCTGTGTCCCATGGCAGAAGCCCTAAGGACCGACTTCCTGGAGGAGGAGGGCGCGTTCACCTGCGCCTCTGACCTCACCCTAGCGGGCACTGCCTTTGAAACAGACGACCCCGCCAGCCTCAGCTCCAGCAGCTCAGGCCCACCTAGGTTGGGCAGCTGCATGGGCCCAGGCCTGTTTCCTCCTTGGGGTCCAGAGGGGAGGGTCTCCCAGGTGGAGGTGAGGGAATTCTCTGCAAGTTTGTAAATAAAGCTTAGTGCTCGCTGCAGCTGTGATTCACACGTGTGCCCTCTCCTGGTGCCCGAGATTCCCAGAGGGCACCTGGCCCCAGCTGGCCCCCCTCTCCTGGGGAGAGACACTGACCACTCGGGCAGAGTGCACCCATCACTGTGAGTGTGGTGCCCTGCAGCTCCCACCAGACAGGTGGGGGTCAAGGTGGGTGTTAAAAAGCCACTCTGCAAGGGCCTCAGTGGAAGCTGGATGGTGTTGGGTCAGTGGTCCCCAAAACAAGTCTCCACCCAAACAAGGGCTCTCTTAGGCCCTTTGCCAGGTGACTCCCACATGCTCCTCTCTAGCCCAGTCCTGGAAGCTGTAGGTGATCCAGAGCCCTAGCGGGGACAGATGAGGAGATTAGGAGTAGACAGATACCCACCCTGTTTTACCCAGAAAGGTGACCCTGACTTTAAAATGCAGGAGGGCCCGAGGCTGGGCCTGGAGACAACCTGCCCCCCAGATAAGGTTGGCAGAGAACCCAGGTGTCGCCACCATTTGTAAAAAGCAGCACCCTGGCTGGGTGCAGTGGCATACACCTGTAATCCCAGTGGCTTGGGAGACTGAGACAGGAGAATCGGGAGTTCAAAGCCATCCTCAGCCACGGTGAGATGCAAAGCAACTTAAGTGAGACCCTGTCTCTAGGTAAAATAGAAAATAGGGCTGGGATGGGGCTTGGTGGTTGAATGCTCCTTGCCAGGCAAAGTGACACAGACCTGTAAGGCAGGAGATAATGAGTTCAAGGCCAGCCTCAGCAACTTAGTGAGACACTATCTGAAAATATACAAAAGGACTAGGGATGTGGCTCAGTGGTAAATGATCCCTGGGTTCACTCCCAGTACCAGGGTGAGGTGGGACATCCAGTCTTTCTCCCTTCGTGTATAATAAGTTGAACAATATGAAGTTCCTGATTTTTGTGGGACAAAAGTGGGGACACAGAAACCTGGTTTAGAAAAGCTCTTATTCCTTAGCTAAGGTGGCACTAGGCTGTGCTGTCCTGTGTTCTGTTTGTGAGGCTTGATTGAAGCCCTTTTCTCCTTGTTTATAACCACGTATTAGTTAGAATAAGCTGAGTCATGCTGCAATAACAAGTTAATGTCACAAATTTGAGCAGTTTAAGGAGAGGTGAAGATTTATCCATTATGGGTCATGTGAGGTCCAGGCCAACAGACAGTG
The DNA here is from genome assembly GCF_048772815.1 of Callospermophilus lateralis. NCBI lineage: Eukaryota > Metazoa > Chordata > Mammalia > Rodentia > Sciuridae > Callospermophilus > Callospermophilus lateralis. The sequence goes on along the minus strand of NC_135311.1, from coordinate 135,911,912 downwards.
CTATGTAGAACATCACCAGAAGCCTCAGCCTAGAAGAGACAGGGTTTCTCTATATTGCCCAGAGGCTGAGGCAGGAAGATCCCAAGTTCAAGGCCACCTTGGGCCATGTAGAGAGACCCAGTCTCAAAATTTAAAAAGTAAAAGGATGGGGGGTGTATCTGTATCCCCAGCCCTTTCCCTGCTTTTTTTGATTTTTAAAACAAGATTTCACTTAGTTGCTGAGGTTGGCCTCAAACTTTCGGTCTCAGCCTCTGAAGTCAATAGTTTACAGGTGTGAGCCACCACCCAGCTTGAGAGTTGGTGGTTTCTGTTGAAAATTCTTTGGCCAATGGAGAGGAGAATCTAGAAGTCTTTCTGTCAAAAATTACAGATGTACAAAGGTGAATGAATCAGTTACAGGTGCAGCTGTGGATCACCGACGCTCCAAAGAGCAGCAGCCTAAACCAGACAGGGTTCCTTTTGGTAAGAGTCTGGGCTGCATGCTTTAATGGGCCGTTCAGTCACCAGGCAAGTGGTTTCTATGGAAAAATAGTTATTTTGAAAATGTAGAAGGTCCCTAACCCATTGCTTCCAGTCAGTTCCAGGCACAAGAAATTGCAGCCCAGGGGTCCCAGATAGTTACTCTGTACACCACCCAGGAAAATGCTGCTTGTCCAGCTCAACTGCAGACTGCTGACCTCAGAGACGTGAAAATGTGAAGTGATTTGCATCTTAGAGTCAATGAGATGCAAAAGGCCTAAGCCTAAGAATTCCAGTCTTTATGTAGTGACCTCGTGCTCCACCTGTCACAGGCCTTCAAGGCCACCTTACCTAGTGGTGGCCTTTTTGAGTCAGTCTGGAGTGATGGGCTGGGATGGGAGCACAAGAGTCTTAATGTGGCCTTGGCTGTAACCTGATCTGTGAGGCTTTCTGCCCAGAATTCCTGGGAGGTTCTGGAGAAGGCCCTGGGCCGCACTTGCATCTGGTGCAACCCCAACTGCTCCCCCAAACCAGAGTTTTTGTTTTTTGGTACTGGAGATTGAACCCAGAGGCACTATCCCACTGAGCTACATCCTCAGCCCTTTTATTTATTTATTTTTGGAGGCAGGATCTCACTAAGTTCTGAGGCTGGCCTTGAACTTGTGGTCCTCATACCTCAGCCTTTCTAGTTGCTGGGAGTACAGGCGTGCACCACCAGCCCAGATGGACTCACTTCTTAGGAATGCTTTTGTCAGGGCACAGGCTTCTTCAAGCCTAAGGGGCCCCCAGAATAAAGGTCACAGGCAGAGGCCCTCTTAACAGCCTCGTGTCTTCCAGTCTGTCCCTGTCCTCCGTTCCACCTTCTGCACCTGTTCCCTGCTGCCCTCCCGCTGCTTGCAAGGCCAGCCTGACTCCTGACCCAAGCTTCCTGTAACGTGGGGGTTCCCAGGATGCTCTTGGAGCACTCTCTTTGGCTCTGTCCACATCAGCTCGCACATCTCTCCTTTGGAGAGGCCCCCAACCTCTGGAGCCCTTGGACCACGCCCAGGGACCTCTCTACACTCTGTGGCCCTTCCACAGCAGTAAGTAGCAAACCACTGAGTGCCTCTCTCTCCTGTGAGAACTGAAACTGCACAGGAGCAGAGCCAGCATCTTTGCTCTTCATGGAAATGTTTTCATTTTCTGCTTTCTCTAAAGTTTCAGCATTTGGCCGCCTTCTCCAGCCTCCTTTCATCGGCCTCCATGGTGACCTGGGCCTGTGCTTTCATTTCTCTGAACAGGAGCTTTGTGGTCAGGCCTCTGTGTGCTGTTCCCTGTTATTTTTTGTTGCTTTTTTTCTCCTCTTGGCCCTTCTTCTTTTGGAGGGGGGTACCGGGGGTACTGAGTCACATCCCCAGCCCTATTTCGTGTTTTATTTAGAAACAGGGTCTCACTGAGTTGCTTAAAGCCTTACATTGCTGAGGCTGGCTTTGAATTTGCAATCCTGTCTTAGCCTCCTGAGCCACTGGGATTACAGGCGTGTATCACCGCGCCTGGCTGTCCCTTCTGAGTATGTAGCATTAAAGGAAAAAAGTGAGATCTTTTACTTCTTCCATCACTGACGCCTGTGTTAGCCACTTAGAGATGAGGACGACTCGAGTCCTCCTTTGTGTGGACCGCAGTGTGGAGACTGGAAACAACTGAGTGTGTGGAAAGGCGGCCGCACGTGCTGCAGATAGAGCCTGGGTCGTTGATGTGGTGGGTGGCACCTATGCCCTTCACCCACTCATTCATTCATTCCTTCACCGCGTGCATGTTGTGCACTGTGCCAGCCTCCGCAGACGGTGGTGACCAGGCCACACCAGCATGGACAGCAGCTGTCTGGGCTGCGGAGCTTCCGTGCTGTGGATGAGGCGACAGAAATGAGCCAGGAAATGGGAAACGGCAGCTGGTGGCGTAAGCGCCACTTCCCTGTCCTAGTCCTGCCCTCCCAGGTGAGGAGCCTCTGCAAAGCCACTGGCTCTATCCCGCCTTCTCCCAGCACAGGGCAAGCCGCTCTCCATGTTAACCCTCGGGCTCCCCGCTTCTGGGTCTTTTCTTGCCCTCTTGCCTCTGCCCAGAACTTTCCCCAAACCCACCCAACTCCTACGTGGGCCTCTGATTCCCTGTCCACTCCTTGGGCCTCCCCTGGTCCCCGGAACCCCCTGCGCTCTGCTCAACTCCGAGGTCTCTGAGGCAGGCGCCAAGCAGTGTACCCAGGGCCAAGTCCACAACAGCCGTGGCACTTGACGGTGCTCAGTAGTGGATGGAGGGTGGGAGTGCCCTCCAGCCTGCAGGCTCTGGCTCCTGGCCCTCAGGACCATGGGCTGACAGGAGGTGATCTCGCAGCGGTGCCCAGGACCAGGAGAGGACCGGGCCGCACAGCACCTGCCTGGGGTAAAACCCAAGTTCATATTCAAGGGCAGCTGTTCCCGCGTCACGGTCACCCCTATGCATTGTAAGCTGCATCATCATAAGTTGGGGACTGTGTGTAGATGCCAAGACATCAAGGTTGCCATTGGCTCTTCCTGTCCCCACTCACCTGTCATGGGGTGGCCGTCAACCAGAGCCGAGGGACACCCTGAGCTCACTCCTGTTGGCACCTTCCCAGGAGGGTCAGAGGCAAGGAGACTGCCCTCCTCCTGGCCCACTGGGCTGTTCCGGACCAGCACAGGAGGCAGGAAGCTGTGGTGACCAGGCCCTCCCCGCGGCCGTCGCCTGGGACGCGGGGAGGGCCTGATCCACTTCCTGGGAGGGTAGACGCCTGAGGTGTGCAAGAGCCATGAGGGGAAGTCTGAGCTGCTGTGGCGAGGGTGGCATATGAGGTTGGGTCCTTTCTGTCAGGTGTCTGACAACGGCTTGGGGCTCTGGGGACAGCCCCTGTTGTGGCACCAAGCTGGGCTCTGACCACAGGTGTTCTCAGGCCCTCCGTCTGCGGCTCAGGGAGGCAGGTTTTCTTCCTGTGTCCAAAGCCCCAGCAGCCCCCGAGACTCAACGGAAACCACCTGGCCTCCCTGGGCCCCGCTATTAGGACTGACCCCTACTGTCTCCGGACAGGAGGCCTGTCATGGCCAGCCAGGACAGGGACCCTACAAGGCTCAGCCTGTGGAGGAGGAGGGAGGGCTTTGAGGATCCTCCAGGCCTCGGGTGTGGCGTGTATGTGAGATGGAGAACCCCAGCCACAGGAGACCCAGCTGCCCCTCCTTCCCATTTCCAACAAATTCTGACCACTCCCTGGGCACGGCCACCTCCACTCCTGGGGAAGCCCCTGCTTCGAAAGGGAAAGCACGTGGCACCAGCGCCAGCTGTATAGGGTAGAGCACTGGCCTGTGGGTCAGTATCTACTCCTGCCCGTGGGCAAGTCAATGGCCCTCTCTGAGCCTCAGTTTCCTCCTCTGTGGAATGTGGGTTGTAACACCACCTAAAGCCACCTGAATGTGGGTGTTTGGAGACTACAAGGAAAGGATCAGATACAATGCTTAGCGCAGTGCCCGGCACACAGTACATGCATAGTAAATGTATGGTATTATTTGAAACAAGGGCCCACACACATGTTGTAAGATTGGGGTGTCTGTTTTGGGGGTGTCCCACCTACCTGGACTGATATATAGTAAGGACTGAGAGAGGGAGGGGAAGATCCGGACACTTCTCCATTAAACAGTGGATAGCGAGTTACGCCCAGTGTCTGGCAGGAGCTGGCTGGGGGTGGGGGGGGGGGGGGTGGGGGTGGGGGGGGGGTGCCGTCGTCCTGTACTAGGGAGGCCCCAGCTCCAACACGGTGTCCTCCTAGGACACGGGAAAGGAGCAGGCACAGACACCCGGGGAAGGGGTGTTCCAGAGGCAGCTGGGACTGGAGCCTTTACAAGCCAAGGGCACCAGGAGCCAGGAGAGGAATGTCGTCCCTGGGCCTCCAGAGGAGCCCACCCTGCTGATACCCTGGCCTTGGACTTCTGGCCCCTGGGGAGACAGAGCCTCAGCACCGGGCCCAGTTGGGTCCCCCTGAGCTCAGGAGCCGCAGAATGGCACAGGTGTGGGACACGGACCTCGGAGGTGAGGGGAGCCCCGCAGGTGAGCATGGGGCCCCTGGGGCTGGTGTCCTGAAGGACAGGAGGACGGCGACAGCCACCAGGAAGCCACACAGCCCTCAGAGGAGCAGCCCCGCCCCGCAGCCTCCAGCAGCAGGGGTCAGCAGCTGCTGGTGCCTGTGGCCTGCGGTGGTCGTGGTAGGTGAGAGGCTCCCTGGGAGGACGGTGGCTGCCTCCCGCCCACGCTCCCTGGACTCCAGAGCTGCCTGGCCTGAGCCTCGTTTTCCCACCAAGAATGCTGCCTATCCAGCCATGATGGCCTGTGGCAGGCGACAGGTGGGGGAGGTGGCTGGCTGTGGGTGGGCAGCGGAAGGCCAGATGGCCGGATGGGGTTCTGTGCCTACCTCACCTCTGGTGTGCCACCAGCAACTGGGACTTGGCCTCGTGGCTCTTCTCATCTGACCACTCCAGCCCCCGAGGTTCTATAAATCTAGGGAAGCATCTGTCTCAGGAGCTAATTAAATCCTGAAGCTCCTGACCTGTGATGTCACTTAGTATCATAATAAGGAGGGGTTAGGTAGTTCCTACTATGTGCCAGGCGCTATTCTGAGAGCTTACACCTCTGAGTTCTTTGAACCCTCCAACTACCCTATGAGTAAAGTATTTTTGCCATTTTATAGATGGGGAAATGGAGGCACAGAGAGCTTAAGTGATTTGCTTAAGGCCACACAGTCAGCAAATGACCACACTGGAATTTGAACTCAGACCATCATGAACTCTGGAGTCCATACTTGTAAGCTCTGCCATATGCCGGCCAGTGACATGGTTCCTGGTATTTCTTTCCTCCGGGGCCTGGCTTGGGGTTGGGCTCTTGTTTTCTTGGGGGGCAGTGCCAAGCCCAGGCATGGAATGGGGAAGACCCTGTATGATCCTTGCCCCATGGGCCATTGACACAAGCACCCTCCGGAGCCCTCTCACACACTCACCCCCTCACGCTCGAGCGTGCTCACACATGGATACACACACGTGCTGGGGGCCCGTGGCAGTCACTGTGGCCCCACAACTTAGTCATCCGACCCCCGGCCGCGCTTCCTTCCCCAGAGCTGCTGTGGCTCCTCTCAGCTGCACCCTTCTCTGTTACTCTCAGTCTCACTTTTCGTTCTGACTGCGAAGGACTTTTTTTTCTCTATCTCTCTCTTGTGGTTTTCACAGTGCTAGTGGCTCCAGCTCAACCCCAAACCTGCCGGGCCACCACCTGCCGGTCGGATCTGCGCACCAGGGCTGGGAGAGGCCCAGGACTTCCCTGCTTGAGGCTTGGCAGAGAGGAGGCAGGCTCGTGAGGAGAAGTGAGGTCACCAGGCAAGGGGTGGGGACAGACCCCAGACACCCGTGTGGTGTGTGGTTTCAACGTCAGCTCTGGGAGCCCCCGGGGGGGTGCCTGGGGTCGCCAGCTGATCACAGAGCTCCCCTAGACGCTGACATCTGGGCACCCCAGATGTGTCACCCCCCCTGCGTCAGGCCTGGGGGGTCTCCCAGCTGGCTCTTCCACCTGCTTCCCACAGCTGCTGGGGACCTCTGGGCTGGGCTCAGAGCCACTCTCCTGGGGTGCTGGACTCCTGTGTGAAGCAGAGGGTGACTCAGCCACGCAGGGTCCTGGGAAGGAGCGGCACTACTTACCCAAAGGCTGTCCCAGTGAGCCACATTCTCAGATGCTTCCCTCTGATGTGACTTTGGACAAGCCACCTCTCTACTGATTTTCTTATTTATAAAATAGCTTCTCAAGGGCCTGGGAAAGGTAGGAACTGTACTAACAGATTTCTTTTTTTTTTTTTTAAGAATTATTTTAATGTTTATTTTTTAGTTATTGGCGGACACAACATCTTTGTTTTTCGTATGTGGTGCTGAGGATCGAACCCAGGCCGCACGCATGCCAGATGGGCGCGCTACCACTTGAGCCACATCCCTAGCCCCTAACAGATTTCTTTTAAAATAAATTCAAGTGTGAAAGAAAATGTCTTTTATAATGTCCACCTCACGGGATAGGTGGGGTAAGATGAGCTCATGTGGAAAAGACCTGTTAGAGGCCGATTGTGTCCCCTAAACTTGTATGTTGGAGCCTTCATCCCAGGGGGACTGTACTTGGAGACAGGTAGAAATTAGGTAGAAAGAAGTTCTGAGGGTGGGGCCCTAATCCAAAAGGACTGTGTCCTCTGTGTAAGAGGAGAGCACACCAGCAATGTCGTGTGTGGGCAGGTAAGAAGGCCACTGTCTCCAAACCAGAGAGAGTCCTCGTGGGAAGCCAGACCTGCCCACACCTGATCTTGGGCGTCCAGCCTCCAGAGTGGTGCTTTGTTTCGCAGCACGGACACGATGACACAGGCTGTGATGGTCTTGAGACCTCTGGTTTCAGATTTCAGAGTTTTTTAGATTTTGGAATATTTGCATATACATAATGAGACATCTTGGGGATGGGACTCAAATCTAAGCCCCAAATTCATATATGTTTTATCTACACCTTATCCACACAGCCTGCAGGAAATCTCTATGTATTTTTAGTGTGCCTGTTTTGGGACTGCAAGTTGTCACATGATGTCAGGTGTGGAATATTCCACTTGTGACATTATGTTGGCACTCAGAAAGTTCAAGATTTTGGAGGATTTGGGATTTTGGGATTTTGGGATTAGGGCCAGGCATAGTGGAATGCACCCACAATCCCAGAAGGAGGCTGAAGCAGGAGGATCACAAGTTCAAGGCCAGTCAGCCTGGATAATTTAGCTAGATCCTGTCTCAAAATAAAAAGTAAAAAATGCTAGGGAGGGGCTGGAGATGTGGCTCAAGCGGTAGTGCACTCGCCTGGCATGCACGTGGCTCTGGGTTCGATCCTCAGCACCACATACTAAAAAATAAATTTAAAAATTCTCTCTCTCTCTCTCTTAAAAAAAAATACTAGGGATATAGTTCAGCGGTAGAGCAGCATCCCTGGGTTCAATTCCCACTTCTGCCAAAAATAAAAATATGAAAAAAATAATTCAGTTTGGGGATGCTCGACCTGAATTGCAATGACCACATCCACATAGTCGATAGTAGTTGCTCAATAAATGGCAGCAACTAGCCTTGGAAGCTAGAGACAGTTTCTCCCTCTGGGTCAGAGGGCAGATGTACTACTTCCCAACACAGAAAGCTCTTCTTCTCCCTCAGGAGATGCCTACTTCAGGGCAGTCAAGAAAATGTTTTCTGGGGGGCTGGGGATGTGGCTCAAGCGGTAGGGCACTTGCCTGGCATGTGTGCGGCCTGGGTTCGATCCTCAGCACCACATACAAACAAAGATGTTGTGTCCACTGATAACTTAAAAATAAATATTAAAATTCTCTCTCTCTCTCCCTCTCTCACTTTCTCTTTAAAAAAAAAAAAAAAATGTTTTCTGAGAGCAAAGACTGAATAGATTTGCCAGAAGTTGCTTGTGAGATTGCAGGGTCTCCTGAACTGCATGCTCAGAGCTCACCTGGGCAGGCTTCATGCCATACTACGGGCTCCACGTGCCTGATGACCAGTGTGAACCCAAAGCTCATGCTGCCCACAATGTTGTGAGCAGTGAATGTTTAAGCCCACCAGGGCTGGGCTCCCTAGCAGCAGAGTCTATGGAAGCCAAGCTCAGTGAGTTTTATCACCATCACCACCATCATCTCAGGATGGCTCTATTCACTAATATTTATGGTACCAACCCAGGAACATAAAGCACTGAAGAAATTAGGCAAAATTCCCTGCCTTTGGTGCTTCTGGAAGGAGTCCTGAAACTCCAGGGACCCTGGGAGCCAGAGGCAGGTTCAGGTGCAGTTCCAAAGTTCTGTCACCCAGGACACCTGCAGTCCTGTGGGGAAGCAGCTGACTTCTCTGGGCTCCTGCCTGCGACCTGGCTTTGCGGCTGCATGTTTAGGATAGATCCTGTCTTTGTAGTGGTCGGGCAGCGGGCGCTGGAGGCTTGCCATGGGCCCGTGCTGGTGAGCGCTTCTCCTTTAATCTTCGCAGAGCCCTCTCAAGTGGGTGCCCTTGTCATCCGCATTTGATGGCTCAGAAAACCGAGCCCCAGCAGGTAGCTGGCTTGCTCCAAGTCCTTCAGCTTTGGCTGTGGCAGAGGTGTGATCCAAGTGAGTTTTGTCTGCCGTTTCTGAATGCCTTTTAAAAAAACCCTGAATAGTACCTCCAATTACATCTCATTGCGTACAAACTTTCCATTGTCTTAATTTTTATTTTCTGAAGGATTACTAATCACATGAAAAAGGCCTTCAGTGCTGCTTGCTCCATCTGGGTCCTGGGGCCCCCGCTGCTGCAGGCGAGCTGCCGCCTGGGCTCTGCAGGGTGCGCTCCGGGGAGGGGCCCCGGGGGCTGACCTGGTCATTCTGAGATCCGGGGCCCCTCCTGGGAAGAGTGCAGGGCGCAGGCTGCACAGCGGAGTCAGAGTTGGGGCGCGAGATGACTCATCTGCCGCTGCCTCTTACCCAGCCCCTTTTCTCGGTCTGATTGGGCTCCCGAGGGCCGAGCCTTCTTCCTTCTGGGTGCTGAGTAAGCAGCCTGCCGGGTCCCGCCCAGCTCGGGCCCCTCTGCAGCTCTCTCCCCTGCCTCCTGCGTGCTAGGGGCCCAGGGGCTGCTGGGAGTTCCCCCCAAATGCCCTCCTCTTCCCAGCAGCCCTGCTCGGGCCACTCTTGTCTTTCCTCCCCAGGCTGCTCCTTGCTTCAGGTCTCAGTTTGGAGGTCACCTCCTTAGACAAGCCCTCTCTGACCACTCTGCCCACCATGTCTGGCCAGGCTGCTTCTCCCATGGCTGGCACCTTCCCTGCCCCACAGAGGGCAGCTCTCTCCTCCCAAGTCACCGCCCCACTTCTGTCCATCCAGTACCCACATGTCCTGCCTGTCCCACCCAGCATCTGCCTTCCTGGCCTCTCTACAGCTCCCTCTGGTCCAGCCTCCACCTTCTCTACTCAGGATGCAGCGGTGACATCTTACTTGCTGTCCCCACTGCCATCCTCCCCTCTGCCCCTGCCTGGGCCACCTATTCCAACACAGCAGCCAGAGTGATCCGGGGAAAACGCACACCAGCCACGTGCTCGCCAATCAGAGCTGCCGATGACTCCGTGTCACTGAGGAGACGAGCCCAAATCCCTATCAGATGCAGGCCCTGCGGACCCTGTGCTGCCCCCCTGCCCTCACCTCCCCCTGCGGGTCCCTCTCAGCCCTGCCAGCACCCCTGCCCTCTCTGGGGCTGTCACACAGGCTGTGCCCTTGGCCTCTACCTCTGTCTGCCTTTGCTTAAAGAGCTACTTTCTGGGGGAGGCCTTTCCTGACCACTTGATTGAGTGGTCTTTTCTGCTGCGGATGGAACCCAGGACCTGGCTCATGCTGAGCAGAGGCTCCACAGCAGCAAAGAAACACATTAGAGCTGGTGGTGGCAGAGGGTTGTGGCTGTCCCTGCACTAACCGACTGCCTGGCTTTGGGGTCAGAGAGAGTTGTGGGGAGGGGTTGTGGGGTGGAGTCCCCCTCCCCCCCAGGTCTTACATTCTAGGCCACCTTTCGCTACAAACCAGACCTGTTAAATGATAATGAGTCCACAGGGTCATTGATGACAACCGTTGGGTTTTCCTCGGCCCAAGCTGTGGTCCCAGTGGCCACGGGCAACCCCAGGAGTTCCAGACCTAGCTGAGGCCTGCTCAGGGGTGTGCCTCGGTTTCTTAGGATTTCCTGCTGGGAGCCTCCACCAGGCCAGGCCTTGTGGCCCTGAACCTCCCATTGGGAGGGAGCGGGTCCTGGGGGTGGGCTGACCCTCACTAGCAGCTCAGAGGGACTGACCAGGGAAATCCCGGAGGGATTTTCTGAATGAACCCCACACATGGGTGGGCAGGGTCCTTCCTGGCCAGGCGTGTGGCCCACCTCCCGCCAGAGGTGACAGCGTGGTTGATGGCGCCTACCGGAGGGCCGCAGGGCTCGGTTCCGTTTTCGTTTTCGAACTGTGTCGGCCCTCCCAACCTGGGTCGGCCCCCAGGAGCCCAACAGCAGCCTGGTGACCAGCAGGCCTCAGGGCCCTGTCCTTGGTCGTTCTGTCTTTCAATACCACCCTGCAAGCCGCGTCTGACGGCGTTGGTGGACCAGACAGATGAGCTCCCTGTCCCAGAGGTCCTGTCCTAGCGGGGAGAGTTGGGCCAGAGGCAAGTCATTGCAGATGGCGCTGGGTCCCTTGAAGGGATGAATCAGGGCCGTCAGGAGAGGCCTCTCCGGAGGTTTCACCTGAGCCGAGAGGTGAAGGACGGGAAGGAGCAGCATTTGTAGAGTCCCTTCTTTCTTTATTTCTTTTTTTAAAATATTTTTTAGTTGTCAATGAGCCTTTACTTTATTTATATGCAGTGCTGAGACTCGAACCCAGTGCCTCGCACGTGCTAAGCAAGCGCTTTGCCCTGAGCCCCGGCCCCTGCAGAGCCCCTCTCTATGCGGCTCCTCTGGGGCAGAGCTGGCCTGCAGTGCGCTTGACCGTCTAGAGCAGGCAATCGTAAGAGTTTTGTGTCTGCCCACATCCATCGCCACAAGGAAGGAAATGATCTGTCTGTCCTTGGGAGAGTGTTCTTGGAGGACTTTTGAAGAGCTGGGGGGACAGGGTATCTGGGGGAGAGATCAACAAGTGCAAAGTTCCTGTGACAGGGAAGAGCTTGGTGACACCAGGAACAGAAAGGGGCCAAGGTCAGGGACCCCCACCTGGAGGGCTTCTTGGCAAGCTCAGGTCTGAGTCAGCACCTTGTGGACACCTCTGGACTGTGAGGGAGTGGCCACTGCACCCCACCATCAGAGTCTCCGGGGTTTCTCCCCAAGGTGAAGTCCCCCTGCTTCATGAGCGGCTCCCCCTGAAGTGGTTGGCACTTAACTGAGACCATCACTACTGTGGTCCTAAGCATCTCAAGGCTGAGTGTCTGCAATGATTGATAGGTCCATGCTTTTTTTTTTTTTTTTTTTTTTTTGTGGTGCTAGGGATTGAGCCCAGGGCCTTGTGCATGCAAGACAAGCACTCTACCAGCTGAGCTATGTCCCCAGTCCCGATCCATCCTTCTTCAGCCTTCCCGTCCTCGACCTCCATGAAAGCCTGGAGCCCTCCAAGGGGATCGTCAGAGACTTGGCCCCCCGGGGAAGGAGGGAGGGGAGCAGCGAACACAGGCCAGTCTCCTGAGGAAATTCCTTTACCACAGAGGGCTCTGGAGCAGAGAGCAGCTTCCATGGCCACCCGGGAGTGGGGCCACCCCTCCCCTACACGAGAGCAGCACTGGGGGTCCAAAGCTGCACAAGGACTGCCACCTCCTGCAGGGCTGGGCGCCCACGGGCCTGGGTTGAATTGTGGCTCTAGACCTTTTTTTTAATAATATATTTTTTTAATTAGCCATTTTCATGGGTATGTAGTGTGAAATGACTCTCTTTTTTAAAAATTATTTTTAGTTGTAGATGGACATGATACCTTGATTTTATTTATTTTTATGTGGTGCTGAGGATGGAGCCCAGCAGCTCACCCGTGGGAGGCGGGTGCTCTACCGCTGAGCTGCAGCCCCAGCCCCGCACTAGGCCTTCCTAACTGGGTGGGCGACTTTCACCTCTGAGCAGTCTTCCCCTGGAGTGATAAAAAGCCATCTCTTTGCAGGGCTGTTGTTCCAAGTCCCTGATTGTAAAAACCCCTCTGATTCATTCCTTCTGCATTTGTGTGCATGGTGCTGGGACTGAACACAGGGTCACTGCATGTTAAACACCAGCTCTGTCGCTGAGATACATGCACCGCCGCATCTGGGGCACAGGACAGACCCCTGGGAATCCTTTCCTCTCTTGTGCCTCCAACTGAGCTCTGCAAAAGTCAGTTGGTTCCGTTTCCTTCTTGCACTTGGTGCCTCTGAGTTCGTGACTAATACCGGGCCAGGCTCGGTTTCCTGAGTATAAATAACTCACGTTCATTCACAACGGCCCGCTGAGCTGGGACGTCAGCAGGAGATGGGATTCCTTGATGCAGTCTCAGCCTAAGGGGTCATGGCAGCCGTGCTGTGGGCGCTGGCCAAAGCTCTTTCCCTCTCCGGTCTCAGCTTCCCCCTCCATCTCTCTGGGAAGTGCAAGAAATATTGGAAATGACAAAGCCCAGTTACTAGTCCCAGGAGCTCAGGAGGGTTTACAGTCCTGAGGCCTAGAATTAGGGAATAGGTGCCTGAGCCCCAAGGCTGGCTGCCCTGGGGAAGGGGCTTGGGGACGATGCCCCATTGGGGTTCTCCCTGCCTCTAGTGATGGTGCTATTTGAATTCAACTGTTTAGCCCTCAGCACGGCCCTGGCAGTAGACAGCAGCATTCTCACATTAGGAATGAAGAAATGGAGGCCCGGAGGGTGAGCCTCACACAGCTCGTAAGTGGTAGAGTTAGAATTCGACCAGGACCATTTGGGTCTAGGGACAGAGCTGAAAGTGCCCTGCAGAGGCTCCCAGGCCATGTTGCTCACTCTCTTGGGGGTCTCACGATAGAGGGACTTTGATTTCATTGATTACCAGCCCCCATGTTACTGATAAGGGTGCAGAGGCCTAGAGAGGGGAAGTCACATGGCTAGATGCTGACCTGGGTTCCGCTCTGGACTCCTGACTCCTCCTCTAGTCTTCCCACACTTGGAGTCACCACCGGTCAAGCTAGAGCCGAGGTGAAATCCAAAGCTGGCTGCCAGGGGCCAGAGGCAGTATCCCCACCACCACTGTGTACAGTAGGCCAGCCTGTGCTGAGGTGTAGGATGTGGCCACTCACTTGACATCCTCGAGGGGCTGGAAAGACCCTGGCCCCCATGATTCTCTCCTATGGGCCTGCCACAGTGCCCAAAGGCCTGCATGAGTCACCCCTTGCCTGGAAGAGGGGAGGCCATGGTAGACAGGGAAGGGGAAACCCAGGCCATGAGCATGCTAGCTGTGGTCCAGAAGGGCGAGGTCTGAGGCCATAGCAGGGACCTGGGGACCGGGGGCAGTGGGGCGAAGGGAAGCAGAGCCCCACACGTCTTCACTTGCGTTTCAAAAAGCTTGCCGGGTCCGCCATTTTACTGAGTGCCACATAGAGGGCTGCCGGGAGTCCTGCCACTTCTGGCAGAAGAGGAAACATGCTCCAGGGTCCCCGTTCTCCTGGGTGTGTAGCCCTCTCCTTCACTGGGGACAGCCGCACTGTCAAGTGTCAAGAGGCACTGCGTCTTGATCATTTGGGTCACTTGCTGTGGAGGGAGCCAGCTGCTCTGGCAGAGGGGACCCAGTCTCCCACCGAGCCCTGGAGCGGCTCATCCGGAAGCAGGTCCCCCAGCCCAGAGAAGGCTTTGGATGACCACAGTCCTTCAGCCTCCCAGAACTGAGCCAGAACCTCCTGGAAGTCCTGAATCGGTGCCCCCAGAAAGAGTGGAACAGAGGCTGATCCTTGCTCATTCCTTCGTTGGAACTGGGAATTGGACTGGAGGACACCCTATCCGGACTCACCCCCAGCCCTTTTTATTTTTCATTTTGAGACAGAGTCTCCCTAAGTTGCCCAGGTTGGCCTTGAACTTGTGATCTTCCTTGCCTGCCTCAGCCTCCTGGGTTGCTGAGATGGCAGAAGTGCTTCACCTCACCTGGCTTATACTTGTTTTAAGCCAATAAGTTTTGAGGAACACAGCAGTGGATACGTAATGCACTCAGAGTGCAGAATGACTCTGGGCTCTCCAGGACCCCCACCCAGGGCTCTTTCTCCTGGAAAGCAAGGGCCTGAGGGGCCCAAGACTGAAGTGGAGGAAGCCAAGGCTGGAGAGTCAGACAAGGTGGGAACCAAGTCCTGACTTTGCCACTCTCAAGCTGGGTAACCTCAGACAAGTTACTCGATGACTCTGAGCCTCAGTTTGTCCACCTATAAACTGGAGGTTTGCTAATACTAACCTGAATCTTGGTACCAGGATTGAATTTAACCAAGGGCCCTGTATTCAGCAGATGCTGAGTGACAGTGTTACTGTGAAGAATGGCCAAATTCAAGTCCAAGGGCCTTAGAGTCTGCCCTCCTGCCATGGAAAGAAGCACAGACCCAGTTCTGGAAGGCAGAGCCCTGTGCTTAGTTTCCAACCAGGCTCAGCACAGTTTGCCTGGTCTGCTTGGTTCCCGGGAATCCTGCTTGTGGGCGTACATTACTGGGGACTCTGGTCATCAACCAGCACACGGACCATCCACATTAATGGGATGTCCATTAGAGGGAGCTGGGAACCTTGAACATCTGCTCCTAGCTTCAAGGACATCAACTGCTAGCAGCCTATCTCTGGCCTTCATCAGATGCTCCTCACCACCAGCCTCCGAGGCGCCAGGGCTGAGTCGCTGGGATCCAGAAAGCGTCCTGGGCCTTGAGAGAGCAGGAGCTCTGGGGAGATCCCAGTCTGCTTCTTATTATATAATGAAATAGTGGAGGCAGGCCAACTCTACAAAGAAAAGAGGTTTATTTAGCTTGCAGCTTAGGGGATTCAAAGCCCAAACAGTAAGCACAAGGTCTGGTGGGGGCTGTAGCCTGGACTGTGTCACTTGATGACAGATGACAATGGTAGGCACTTGTGTGAGAGCGAGATATCACATCTGGGAGCCAGAAGCCAAAGGGAGACTGGAGTCCCAGGATCCCTCTGAGGGTACGCCCCCAATGACTTAAGGACCTCCCAGTAGGCCCCGCCTCTTAAAGCTTCAGTTAGCTTTCCTGTTGCGGTACTGCAGACCTTCAGGAGACACCCAAACCAGGGCTGAGCCAAAGTTCAGGGACTGATTTGAAGGCAGGCTGGTGTGTGGAGTAGTCCTGCCACTGGGGACCCAGCAGTGCCCAAGGGTGACCCGGAGAAGCCCCCCAAGGGCAAGCTCTATGTCGTCAAGGCTCAGGAAAGGCACTCAGAAAAGCACCTGGGCTCATCAGAAGAAAGGTCCAGGGTGCCCCCAGGTTTCAGAAGCCTCTCTACCTGGCCGCGTTTGCCTGCGGCAGAAAGAATCCCTTTATCTGTTGAGGGTATTTTGGGGCCATTTGGGGCTGGGGTTCCCAGCTGTTGGGGAAGTCCCTGAATTTCCTGAACCAAGTTGGGACCTGTGTCTTCCTCAGCATCCCTTGTTGACACATTCCTGGACCCCTGGGAAGGTCTTCCTGGGCACTCACCTTCCTCTCCCCTGCCTGGAGAAGTTGGCCACAATGTTGTGCTGCAGACCTGGCCCCCGGCAGGCTGGCAGCTTGGCCTTCGCAAACAGTGTGCTCTTGGGCTCCTGCAGCACCACACAGGGTTCTGCTGGGCCTGTGGACATCCCCTCCCAGGTTTTTTGTTTTGTTTTGTTTTGTTTTTGGTACCAGAGATTAAACTCAGGGGTACTCCACCACTGAGCCCCATCCCCAGCCCTATTTTGTATTTTATTTAGAGACAGGGTCTCACTGAGGTGCTTAGCACCTTGCTTTTGCTGAGGCTGGCTTTGAACTTGGGATCCTCCTGCTTCAGCCTTTTCCATCACTGGGATTACAGGTGTGCATCATGGCACCCGCCCCCTCCCACTCTTTAAAGCACTTTCACTCCTGGAGGGGGTCATGAGCTGCCCAAAGCCATGGACGTGCCCAGGGCTTCTACCTGCCCCCTTGGATTCCTGTCTGCTCCCTGGCTGCAGGAGTGCCTTTCTCTATGGCAGACCAGTCACCTGCTCACAGTCAAGGGCCAGGTCCTATCTGGGTGCCTGGGGCCATCTTGGTTCTCCAAGAGCCCACAGTTTCCTGGACTGATGGATACACAGACTAGTCATTACAGTTATGACACCGTGAGATAAGTTCTAGAATTGAGATACAAAAAAAAAACTGACAGAAACCGTCGTTTGGGAAGATGGCGGTGGGGGGGGAGGGGACAGTGCCAGGAAAGCCACAAAGAGGAGTCAGAGTTGGAACAGGTTCTAAAGATAAGCAGCAGTCCCCCGTGCGAGCTTGGGAGCAGAGGGTCATGGAGGGCAAAGGCAGAAGGCAAGGCCCACCCTAGCAGGAGAGTGGGAGAGGCATGGACACTGTTGGATGGAGGGCCTCGGCTCTTCCCCTGCAGAACAGGCCCAAAGCAGAATCTTCTTCAGGAGGTTTCTGTGAGGACTCAAGAAGCCAGTGCCTGAAGGCTTCTAGCATAAAGCAGGCAGGCAAAGCACCCATTATCTTTTTTTGGTGGGGGGTACTGGGGATTGAACTCAGGGGCACTCAACCACTGAGCCACATCCCAGCCCTATTTTGTATTTAGAGACAGGGTCTTACTGAGTTGCTTAGCGCCTTGCTTTTGCTGAGGCTGGCTTTGAACTCGTGATCCTCCTGCCTCAGCCTCCCGAACTGCTGGCATTACAGGTGTGCCACCTCACTGGCAGCACCCATTATCTTCATTGTCAAATAAAGAGCACAGTTCTCCAGGTGGTGAGCCCTGTACCTCTGCAAGGTTTCTGTACAGGGGGTGTCCTGGGTGATGTGGCTGAGATGGTGCCCTGGGAAGCCCTGGGAGGAACAAGAGGAGGGAAAGATAGATTTTTCACATCATCTCCAGAATCATTTTTTTCAATGGATGTGCAATATTCTGTCAAAGGGATGAAGCTTGATTTCCTTAATTACTGATTCAGGGTATTTCTAAAATTCCTAAACATTACTTAGGAATCTTTTTTTATAGTTTTCTTTTTTCCAGTTGTACTATTTCTTTGGTTTTTCTTCAGTGGTGAAATTATTGAGCCACAAGTTGTAGACATTTTTTTTTTTTTTTTTTGGTGGTGGTGGTGGGGGAGTTGGCTATTGCTAAGAATTACTGTACTGTTCTCTGAAAATGGTTGTAACATTTACCAGCAGAGTATGAATGAGTGTTCTGGTTTCACCACAACCTTGGGGTTAGATTTTTCCAAAATTGTTTTTTATAAATCATAAAAAAACCTACTGATGATTTAATAGACCTAAAAGAATATCAAAGGTTGCCTTAATCTGCAAGTCTTTGATTACTAGAAAAGTAGAACTTTTATGACTTGTAATCCCTTTTTATTTGTAGCTCTCCTTGTGTAAGCTGTTTCGCTGCTGTTTTGTTCTCTTTGTGTGTTTAACAAGCATTTATTTACTTGGAACACGAGCTCTTCTGTAGGAGGAATCTATATATGGGAAGCCTGCATCCTGGGTTCCTCCTGCCCCGACCTGGGGCTGTGGGTGTCACAGGCAGGTGATTTCCACAATCACTTAGTAAAGGCAGTGTCAGCAGTGGCTCTTGGGAAGAGGCACATTGGGAATCAGTTTTTCCAAGTGGAATCAGGAGCTCTAGGGGGACAGGGCTGTGGGGTGGTCAGTTCTGGACACCTCGCTGGGAAGTTCTGGTGGGAGATAACTGTTCCCACTCTATGGGGCCCTCCCAGTGGGGGCCTGACATTTTGCAGGAGCAGACTGAGGTGCAGAAGCCTGAGGGTCCTCAAGCCATTCTGGGCTCAGGAAGAACAATAAGCCCATCTTTACAGCACACAGGCTGCTTGCTTGTTTCTGAGCCTTGGTTTCCATGTCTGAAAACACCACACACACACACATGCGCACACACACACACACACACACAGGCAAAAACACCCACGACCTGCGGCTGGTGTCCTTTCTTTTGATTGGATGATCAATAAGTGACTATGTATTGACTGTTGAAGGAAAGGAGCAAAGAGAGAAGCCAGGGGAAGGGGAAGCGGAAGCGCTGGAAGGGATCCTGAGCTCTATGCAAATGAGAACTCATCAGGATGAAGTGCTGCGCTGCCTTTTTCCCTTAGAGGAGAGTGCCCACCGTCTCCTCCAGCGGCAGTGGAATGCCTGTGGATTGGTATCCAAATGCTCTGTTCATGAGTTCCTGCCATAGTCAGTCCATTCACCCATCCACCTGCTTAAGCACCCACCTATTCACCAACCCAACCACCCAACCATCCATCCACCCCCTGATTCATTTCACAGCAAATCTTTGTGAGTGGGGAAGGGTGGATGGTGGTTGCTTTCTCTGCAGTTTCCTGCCTCCAGCTGCCCCTTCTGAAGAATCTAGAGACCCTGGGAGGTGGCCTGAGTAATGGTGTCAGGACACCTTTTCCCTTCCTTAGGCTAAGATGGGGCTGGGGGCCCTGGGGATCCCTGGGGCCTCCCAATCTCCAGTCCCACCTCCAGGGCCCAGCGACCTTTCCCACCCTAACGCCCTGCTGAGACCAGCAGCGCGCTCCTTAGTGCCACCTCGTCAAATCCGGGGCGGGCCATTTAAACAGCGAAGGGGAGTGTCTCCCGTGTCCCCTCCGGTGGCACGTGCTCCCCGCTTCTTCGCTGCTAGAGGCTGCGTTCCTGGAAGCACTTCTGGGTCGGGGGAGGGAAGAATCAGGGCTCAGCCCTCGGAGAAGGGGCAGCCACTTTTGAAGTGACTTCACCGCGTGCGGTTGCGTGCCGGCGAGGTGGCCCCGGCACCGCCCGACCCCGAGCGCGGACCGCACGTGGGCGCCGCGCTTCCCAGGTGGGCGCGGGTGGCAGCCCAGCCCGCGTCCCGCCCCCGGGATGCTCGCCCTCCGCGCTGCGCTGGGACTGTGGCTCGTGGGGACGCTCGGAGCCTTCCCACAGGTAAGGCGGTGGCAGGAACCTGGGGAGGCGCCGGCTGTCCACAGCCCCGGACGGTGTGTGGTGCGGGGGCGCAGGGACGCTCCTTTGCCGCGTCCCTGTCCAGCGTCCCTGTCCAGCGGGCCGGCAGGTGGGAGGTTGGCTGGGAGGCTAGCGGGGCGCCTCCTCCCGCCCGCCGATCTCTAATTCTAATTGAAACTATTTCTATTGAACTGTCCCCACTGCGCACAGGTGGTCGGGCCAGATGGGGCCTCCCTTGGTGGCAGGAGGTTGGTGGCTCTGCCCAGCTGCCGCTCTGTCTCTAGGCTGCCACTGGCTGGAGGTCTAGGGAGAGAGGCCAGAGAGGGTGAGAGACAAAGGCTGGACTAGCTTCCCCAGCCCTGGGGGCATTGAGTGGCCTGGAGCACATGGTGGACATTGTCCCTGGAGAAGGGTCAGCCGTGGGACTGGCTTCTGTTGTGGGAAGCCCAGAAAAGAGTTTGGGAACCGCATTAGAAAACCTGAGCAGTTAGCCTGGCGCGGTGTGGCACACATGTGACCCCCAGACCAGGAGGATCCCAGGTGAGGCCGGAGGACAGCGAGTTCCTGGCCAGCCCCGGCAACAGTGGGACCCTGTCTCAAAACAAAATAAAATAAAAAAGGCTGAGGATGTAGCGCAGTGGTAGAGCCCCAAGGTTTCAAACGGGGGCGGGGGGAGTTTTTCCATCTTCCAGTAGCCAACCCTAGACTGGGTGCTGGCATAGGGGTGGGGAGACCTCAGCAGGGACTGCAGAGCAGGGTCTGCAGAGGAGAGAGCGAGCCCCTGGCTGAATACAAGCTGGGGAGAAGGAGGGAAGAGCCTGGCTGCTGGTGGGAACAGTTCCCTCTGTCTATGGGAACAGCCCTGGGCGCTGGGAAGTTGAGTCCCATCCACCGGGGCCTCAGGCAGGGTGGGCGCCAGGCAGGAGGGAGAGGGAACAAGTGTCCCCTTCCATCTCCAGCTGGGCAATGCGGGCCACCTGCCCTGCAGAGGGCGGAGGAGGGCAGCCCATGGTGCACACAGCAGGGACCCAGCTAGAGAATCCATCCAGTGCTCCTAGCCCTCGGTAGGAGCGGGGAAGGTAATAGGACTCGGAGAGACAAAGGGCAGGAAGGAGTGGGGGGAGGCAAGAGCTGGGGAGACTTTGCTGTGTTTGGTGACTGAAGCTAGTGTGCTGCAGAGAGAAATCCCTTAAAAAAAAAAAAAAAAAAACTATAGGGGCTGGGGCTGTGGTCGGTTGTAGAGCACCTGCTTAGCATGTGGAGGCTGGGGTTCTACCCTCAGCACCGCATATAACTAACTAACTAACTAACTAAATATATGTATGTCTAAAAATACAATAACACTGTAAAAGCTATATATTTAATAACACATGGGATTTGTGACTATATTCTAAAAGCAAAAACTGTAAATGCTTCAGATAAAACTGTTTTGTTTTTTTTTTTAAGGTACGAAGGTTTTTTTGTTTGTTTTTTGGTACTGGGGATTGAACCCAGTGGTGCTTAACCACTGAGCCACACTCCCAGCCTTTTAAAATATATTATTTAGAGACAGGTCTCACTGAGTTGCTTAGGGTGTTGCTATATTGCTGAGGCTGGATTTGAACTCATGCTTCTTCTGCCTCAGCCTCCCAAGCCACCAGGATTACAGGCATGCACCACCATGCCAGACGGAACCTGGGGTTCTTGCACAAGCTAGGCAAGCTGTCTACCACTGGGCTACACTATATCCCTAGCCCTTTTTAAAAATTTTTATTTTGAAACAGGGTCTTGCTAGATTGCTCAGGCTGGCATTCAACGTGAGATCCTCCTGTCTCAGCCTCCTGAGCAGCTGGGGTTACAGGTGTGCACCCCTGCACCTGGCTTCCTTTACAGACCTTTGTAGGTGCATGGCCATATTTGTATTGGTTTTGTAGAAATACACAGGGCTTCCCATAAACCATAACCTCTAGTTCATATGACTCTTCATTTGGCTTTTATAACATCTTCCATGTCTTGGAGAGCTTTCCATATGGATATTTTAAGATCTGCTTATCTTAAAACACTGCATAGTATTCTACAAAGTGGGGAATTTCTTATTTATGTCCCTGAAGAAAGAGTGGGTTTTTTTGGTACTGGAGATGGAACTCAGGGGACTCAACCACTGAGCCACATTCCCAGCCCTATTTTGTATTTTATTTAGAGAGAGAGGGTCTCACTGAGGTGCTTACTTTTGCTGAGGTTGGCTTTGAACTTGTGATCCTCCTGCCTCAGTCTCCCCAGCTGCTGGGATGACAGACATGGGCCACCATGCCCGGCCCACTGTGTTTTCCTTGTTGGTTGTCATGATGGATGGCCCTATATGGATGCTTTGGGGGAATGTGATTCTTTCCTGGAGATGAGGTAGGCATTTAAATTAGCAGAGAAATGCCAGATTGCCTCGGGTGGGGAGTGGGCTGTACAAGATAGATAGCTTCCAACAGCCAGCCAGGCCAGCGCCCCGCACCCCATCACGCTCATCTTCTGAGTTCTCCTTTTGTGACTGGTAAGAGGCGCCATACTCTTATTGACATGATTTGCATTTCCCGCTTGCTGGGGAGGCTGAACATCCCTGGTGGGCTCACCCTGCTGGGTCCTTCCTGGGGGGAATCAGGGTGTCTGTGGGATAGGAGCTGCCTGTCCAGCCCAGTACCCCTGCTGGCCCCTCTAACTTCGTCCACATTCACTCATTTCCTTGAGTTTTAAATCCTCCTTTCATCTCCATCTGTTTTTTTGAGATGATCATTTTGCCACTGGCACTCCGAGGCAAGGATGCCCTCTGCTAAAGAGTAGTAGCTTGTGATACCTGCTACCACCCACTTCCCAAGATGGTTTCTTGGGAAGACCCCTGCAAATCTGGAAAGACTCCTGCAAATCTGGAAAGACTCCTGCAAATCTGCAGAATTGATTCCCCACAGCTCGGTCCTTCTCCTCCGGACACCCCAGGGTGGGGTGGGGTCCAAGCCATGCTGTGAACTCCTTGGCTTAGAATTCCCGAGCGTGGTCTTCCAGGCAGTGCTGTGGCTTCCAGAGCCTCCCTCCCACATCCCCCCATCCCAGCTCCAGCTTCCTCCACAGATGTAGATGGTGGGCGTTCCCAAGAAGGAATCTGCTGGGGTGATGGCCAGGCCCTGTGTGTCTCACCCCCTCCTGGACTCCCCATTCTTAAGGCTTAGCTACTCTTCTAGTAAAGGCTAAATTGGAAATTCCAGGTACTGGTAAGAGGGCTGGAGAGCCTTTCTGGTTTTGTTTTGGTTTAGTTTGGTTTTTGTAGCTCTGGGGATGGAGATGCTAAACCCCTCACTTTAGCACTGAGCTACACCCAGTCCTTTTTATGTTCTTTTGAGTCAGGGTCCACTTGGTCCTCCTGCCTTGGCCTCCCCCTCCCCTAGTAGCTGGTTAGGCAGCACACTCAGCAGGGCTCCTGGTTTGATGTGGCTTTTTGTTCAAATCCAGAATTCCTCCTGATGCACCAGGAAGGGACCCTGACAGGAGGGGTGCAGGGAGGTGGGGGTTTGCCGGCCTTCCTTGCCTCTGCTGGGAGCAGCAGGAGCACCTTGGGGCTGGGGAGCCACATCACTCAGCTTGAGAGCAGCCCGTGCTGGGAGGAGGGCAGCCCTTACTGGAAGTTTCTGCTGCTCCCACTCATATCTGCCCCAGACATGCTTCTTGAGTAGATGTGATTCATCCTTAGGTCGCACACGCCCCTCTCACCCCTCACCCCGGGGGACAGCCATCAGAAGGAAACCGGGGGAGTCTGCACAGATGGCCAGCTTGGCCCAGCCTGGGCCTGGTGGCCAGGGTGACCCATCTGAGATCCTGGTCCCCATTTTCTAAAATCATCCTAAGTCCTTATCTGTTGATGGGCAGATTCAGCAAATCTTAAGTGAGCAGCTGCTCTGTGCCTGGCACAGCTCCAGGGGCTCTCGTTCCAGGCTGTCCCAGCCTGTGCTCACACGCCTTCAGTGACAGTGCTCACTCCTCCCTCCCGGGGCCGCTCCAGCCATCGCGGGCAGCTCTGACATTCAGGTCTTCTCTGCTGGTTCTGGAAGCAAGTTATCTCCCTCTTCTCAGAAATACCCCTCGGAGATGAGAAGACTGTGACTGGGCCCCTGAGTCCTCACACGGCCCTCCCACCCTCCAGGGTGTCTTCCCCATCAGGCGTGAGCTTGAGGCCCCTCCCCAGCTCTTCCCATCCACTCATTCAGCAAAAGTCTGTGCGCATGCGCATAGCAAGGCACGGCACAGCAGGTGTCTGCCCAGGGACCCGTCATCCTGCAGGCAGTGATGGACAGTCCAGAGACTGTGCTGGCTGCGACGAGGGAGGACCCAGGGCCAGCGCCAGAGACAGGCAGCTCCCCTGGGTGGGGCCAGCCAGCCTGCGGGAGGTGGAAGGGAGGAGCAGCCAGACCAGGGGAGGAGGGGTCAGGGATCCTGTCCACACTGGGGGCTCAGCCACTGGGCAGATGGTGGAAAGGCCTGCCGAGGGACAGAGCCGTGCTTGGGAGGACAGCACACATTCTGTGTTGCCCACGTGCAAGTGGGGGCTGGGTACTGAAGCCCAGTCTGGAACCAGAGCCCCTGGAGCTGTGCCAGGCACAGAGCAGCTGCTCATTTAAGATTAGCTGAATCTGCCCAAATCAAAAAATCCCAGCACACGGTCCTGGGGAATGTCAGTCCAGGGCTGGGATGCTTTTGACCACCTTGAGGTTTAGTTGAGGTGTGGCCCTGACTCTTGCTGTGGCCCAGACTCTGGTAGTAGCCTAAACAACTTGGTACAGAAACCACTGTGGAATTTCTCCAGGGCCGGAAGAGCGTCCCTGGGGAAGGAAGGCTAAGCAGTTGCCCAATTTGGCCAGACCACAGGAGCACTGACTCACGCTTTTCCATCCCCAGCCATGTTTGTAGCTCCAGAACCTTGCAGGGCTCCCTATTGTCAAACGTCCTTTCCGGATGTCACTCTCAGGGAACAGTAGTTCTTTGAGAACAGGGTTCTGTGGTCACCTCCGTTTGAGAAACAAAGTAGTTGTGTCTGTCTACCCCCCAAACCTTTTCTTGGTGAATCCGAAAGTGAGGAAGCCTCTCCGGCTTGGAGGGGATATGCAATTTACAATCAAAACCTCTTCAGTGGGATCTAGCGATCCTTTTTGGTTACATTTCTTTTCTGTTGAACCTGTCGTCTGTTGACATCACGCAGTCCCAGGCTTTGATGAAACCCTACTCGGGAAGCAGAAGTTAAGAGCAGACATGTCCCCAGGGTCAAAGGTCCTGTCTCCTCCTGCTCCCACCGTCCGACCCCTCTGCCCGCCCAGCGCCCCCAGCCCGACTCTCTCCGGCCCTACGTCACTGCTCTTGCTGTGCCTCTGGCCTGGGATGGTCCCCTCAGGTCCGCTGTCAGTCATCCTCCACTAAATGGAACCATCAAGAATCCCCCAGATTAGCTCTTCTTCTCTACTCGTCTCCTGGTGCTCAGGATATTTGCATTAGGTGATTCATGAATTTATCTG
This sequence comes from Callospermophilus lateralis, assembly GCF_048772815.1. Lineage (NCBI taxonomy): Eukaryota > Metazoa > Chordata > Mammalia > Rodentia > Sciuridae > Callospermophilus > Callospermophilus lateralis. The sequence continues at coordinate 135,887,257 of NC_135311.1, read as the reverse complement.
TCCTTATCTATGAGATTCTTCTTCATTGATTCATTCCCCAGATTTTTATTTAGTATCTCCTGTGGGCCTGTTCTGGGAACTCTCCTCATGAAACTGAATCATCTAGAACTGACCTCTGTAACAAAAATCCCAAGGTAAGGAACTTTATAAAGAAAAGAGGGTTACATAGTTCACAGTTTTGGAGGCTAAAAGCCTAAGATAGGGTGGCCCCATCCGTTGAACCTCTGGTGAGGTCTCTGGCTGCATCACAGCAGGGCTCATGGCATCATGGCAGGGGTGCTTGGGACAAGGAGAGATCACATGCCAAGTGCCAGAAAAATTCAGAGACTGAACTTTCTCTTTTATAGCAACTTGCTGTCTCAGGGACAAACCAGGATCCCTCGAGGACAACATGGATCCCTTCCCATGACCTAACTTCCTCCACTGGGCCCCTCAGCTTTTGAAGGTTCTGCCACTTCCCAACCCTGCCACACCGGGGACCAAACTCTAGCATATGGACCTTTGGGAGACCAACCAACCATGTCCAACCACGGCAGGGACTCGGGTTTCTGTCATCTTCTCTGCTTGGGCCTTCAACTTCCCCTCCTGGCTGTCAATCACCACCAACTTCGTGTTTAAAACAACACAGATTGTCTTCTTATAGTTCAGTGGTTCCGAGGTCCACAGCGGTTGCCACTGGGCAGTCAGGACGTGGCAGGGTGTCCCTCCTGCCTGGGGGCTCTGGGGGGCTGCACCCCTTGTCTTTTCCAGCCTTTGGAGCCTTCTGGATTCTGTGGCTCTGGTTTCAAGTTCCTCTGATTGTTTCTGTTGCCGTCACCCCTTCCGACTCTGAGCCTCTCCTGGGTCCCTCTGTGGTAGGACCCCTGTGGTGGTGTCCGCCACCCAGAAAATCCAGGATCACCCTCGACTCAAGATCAGCTGATCAGCAGTCTTAGTTCCAACTGCCACCTTGATTCCCCTTTGCCACACCCGGTGACTTGTTCACAGAGTCGGGGACCAGGATGTGGACATCTTGGGGGGATGCTGTTGGCTGACCACAGATCCCTCCAGGTCTCCTTCCTTCCTATGTGGGACTGCCACCTCACACAGGTGCTCGAACATGGGGTGTTCACGTGTCCCCGAGGTTCCTTGCAGCTGGGCCAGAATCCATCCTGCGCGGCCGTTTCTGTGCCTGCTGTCTGGACTCATCTGCTGCCGGGGGCCAGGAAGCACAGAGGTGGGCGCTGGGGGAGCTGCACCCAGGAGCAGATGTCTGTCCCCGAGGTGTGTTCAAGGTGGGGCAGGATGATGCAGTTCAGGGGTCTCTTGGTGAGGTGTTCAGGTAAGTGCTGGGGGGCGGAGAGAGGGGTTCAGAGCCTCCTAGGATCAGGTGACAAAGCCCAGCAAGCTGCAGTGTAGTCTGGTGGCTACTTATCAGCCTGGTGCTTGGCAGAATAACTGTCCTCTAAACATCCACATGCCAATCCCTGGAGCCCTGAGGCTGTCACCTTAACATGGCAAAAAGATCTTCGTGGAGAGTGATGGGCAACCATCCTGAGATGGAGAGACTGTCATGGATTGTCAGGGTGACCTTGATCTAATTGCACAAGTCCTTAAAAGCAGAGAGTCCTTCCTGGCTGTGTTAGAGAGATGATGTGGGAGAAGAGAGAAGTGAGGTGAGAGGGCACAGCCGCCATTGTTGGCTTTGCAGATGGAGGAAGGGGCTGTATCAGACTGCGATGCGTTGCTGTAACAAAATACCCGAGGCTGAGTAAAGAGGTGTATTTGGCTTGTGAGTTTGGTGACTGGAATGTCCAGACAGCATGGTGCAGTTCCCAGGGGAGGGCCCCCCTCCCCCCCAGCTGTGTTGTAACATGGCGGGGAGGTGGAAGGGGAGACAGCCACCTGCAGGAGAAGGACCCGTGCCAGGGAGGAAGCCAGTGACCTCACAAACAGGGCTTGTTCTTTTCAAAACCGTCTGCTCTGGTGGGGCCACCAGAATGTGCCCCCACGAGGGAAGTGCCAACCCCTTGACACCCTAATCACCTTCTCCAGGCCTCACCCTCAAAGCTCCCCCAACATCCCAACGCCACCACACTGGGGACCAAGGTGACAACATGTGAACTGTCTGGGGGATGGAGCCCCCACACCACGGCTGGGCCAAGGCGGCCTCCAGAACCTGCAGCAGCGTCAGCAGGCAGCCCGCGGGGCAGCGGGACCCAGGCCTGTAGCCCGGGGCACTGTCCACAGCTGGGGTGGGCGAGGAAGGACGCGGCCTGCTGACGCCTTGCCTTTAGCCTGCTGAGACCTCAGCTGGATGAGGTGACCAGGGAGGGCTTTTTTGACGAGGTGGCACACGAGTGAGCTGGGGTGCCCCAGGTGAGGGGCATGGGGTGGGCAGGAGAACAGTGTGTGCTGGGCCCTGGAGGGAGCACGTGGGGTGCCAGGGGGGAATGGGGAGAGGGAGAGGGTGCCCAGTGGGCGGAGGGCAGGGCAGCTGCGGCAGGGCCTCTTGGACAAGGTCAGGACTTTATTCACAGCTGGGCTGGAATGGTCTGCGTGTCTTCCCGGGTAGAGGGAAGATCTGATTCATGTTTTCTTTCTTTCTTTCTTTTTTTTTTTTTTTTTTTAAGAAAGAGTGAGAGAGGGAGAGAGAGAGAGAATTTTTTAACATTTATTTTTTTTTAGTACTTGGCAGACACAACATCTTTCTTTGTACTTGGTGCTGAGGATCGAACCTGGGCCGCACGCCTGCCAGGCGAGCGCGATACCACTTGAGCCACATCCCCAGCCCATGATTCATGTTTTCAAAACACTCCTCTGGCATCTTCTCCGAGAGTGGGGTGCAGGGACAGCGAGGGTGGGAGGAGACCCTCAGGTGGCCACAGGTGGTCATGTCAAGAGGGCAGGGAGGTGAGGACGAGTTGGTGGACGTCAAACCTCAGTTAAACAGACACAGCCAGTGACCAGGGGAGGCAGGGAGAGGAGGAATTTCACAGAGTCCACCTCTGGGGCCTGGGGTGGGCTCCATGCTTGGCAGCAGAGCCTGGTGGATAAGGTGTGTGCAAGATGGGTCCAAACCCTGGCTGGGCTGTGGCATGTGGGTGACTTACAGTCAGGTCTCTTACTCTGCCTGTGTTTTCGTTTCCCCAGCTGTGAAATGGGCTGATAGTTGCTGGCTGTTAGAATGACTTTCCCTGGACAGGTGCGGTGGTGCCCGCCTGTCATCCCAGCAGCTTGGGAGGCTGAGGCAGGAGGATCGCAAGTTCAAAGCCAGCCTCAGCAACTTAGTGAGACCCTGTCTCAAAATAAAAAACAAAAAGGGGTGGGGCTGGGGCTCAGTGGCTAAGCGCCCCTGGGTTCAATCCCCAGAACTTTCTTGCCAGAAGCAATCCATGCGGCATCTCTTGCTTTCTTTCCAGCACTCCTCAAACTTTAAAGTGCCTTTGACGCCCCTCGGGGTCTTGTTAAAATGCAGGTCCCCATTCAACTGGACGCACCTGGCTTGCGGTCTGGAATTCTGCCTTCGGAGCAAGTTCCCAGGTGATGCGGTTGGTGGCTGCTGGTCCCAGCTCCTCACCTTGGGTGATCAGGTGTGGGGACTCGCCATGTCCACTGTGGCCCCTTTGGGGATTTTGAATTCGACCCCACCCCGGCCTCAGACTCTGGGCTCCCACAGGTGTGGCCCGGCCCCTTGTCCTCTTGGCTGGGACCAGGTGGGGCTGGTTGAAAGTGAAATTTACCAGGTCTAACAGGGAAAACCAAACCAACCTGAAAATAGGCCCCGTGAGGGTTCAGGCCGCTCCCTCTCGGTGCCGCTCGGGTTGGACCATGGCCTCTCCTTGCACAGCTCAGCACCCTGTGGACACCTTGCCTGGCCTCCAACCTGCCGGGGAACCCCACCCAAAAGCCCCCCGCCAGTCCTCGGGCTTCCCCCTCCCACTCTTCCCTTCCTGACCTCCCTCCCAGGCAGGAGCCAGTGCAAAGTCCCAGCCGGTCACCCCTTTCCCCAGGGGCAGAAGCAGTAGATGGGCCCCTCAGCATCTGGGCGCACCGCCCCGGGGAACAGCGGGTCCTTCTTTCTTTGGTTGTTATTTAGGTCCTTAACGTTTAGAGCTTCAAATTTCCCCAGACGCTGAGACGCCAAGGCTGTCGCTGCCGCTGTGCTGGGCCGGGGTGGCTGAGGAGGGTGCTTGTGCCTGGACAGCTGGGGACACAGCAGGGGAGGGCAGGCACAGGGCCGGGTGGAAGCTATCTATGCTGGACATGAGGCCAGGCCAGCTTTGGGCCCAGGCAATGCTGCCAGGGGGAAGCTCAGGGTCCCTGGGGCCATTTCTCTCTAGTTTCTGTGCTGGGATATCTGGGGAAGGTGGGTTGTCCCTTCTGCGGGTGACAGGTCCCCAAGGGAAGTTCGGGTTTCCATTTGCCCCTGGCCCAGAATAGGGGCTCGATGCCCTTGGGCCGTGGCTGGAGCCGGTTGACCGCAAGCTGGCATGCAGGGTGATCTTGGGCAGCCTCGGGAGCTGGTTTCCATGGTAACAGGCCTCCTGGACCGAGCCTGGCTTCTGCCACTGCTACATGCATCACTTCTAGACACTAAGTGTCCCTTGGCTTGTCCCCATTTTCTGGGCTCTTGTAAATGACATCACAGGCACAAAAGATCCCCCAGTGTCTCTGCTGGAGAAGCTGCTCTCTGTGGCCTGGGGCATCTGGGGCCTGGTAGAGCTGCGCCCCCACCTGGGCCCCACCAATGTCTCAGGGAATGGCTGCGGGGAACCTGGGGCTGGAACCTTCCTCCATAACCCCCACATGGAAAATTGGGCTCCCGGTCCTCCTCTCCCTCCTTCATGGGGCTCTGAGGAGCAGGTGCTGAACATCCTGGCTGAGAGCCCGGCCTCTCTGGAAAGCCAGAGGACAGCACCCCCTGTTGGCAAGCCACGGACTTACACAGTCTACCCAGAATTGTGGAAAAAGGCCCAGCTTGTTTTTGAGGCGTCCGATGTTTACATAGTGGTTTTAACCATATATCTAAATGGTTAACGTGGGCTGGGGGTGTAGCTCAGGGATGGAGCATTTGCCCAGTATGGGCAACTCTGAAAAAACTAAAATAGCTAAAAAACACAGGAAAAGGTATACAACGACGGTACTCGTCAGAGAAATGCAGATTTAAAATACAAGGAGATCACTGCACAGACACCAAATTGAATAGAGTTTTAAAAACCAACAACACCAAGCGCTCCCGGGGTATAGAACAGTTAGACGCCCCCGGGAGCAGTAGTTTAAAGACTGTCAGAGCTGAGCACACGCACACTTCATGACCCAGCCAGCCCACTCCCAGGTACGTGCACAGCAGCATGCATAGATTTGGGCACCAAAATGTATGTACAAGAATGTCCCCAGAAGCATCATTATTATCAAAATGTGGAAAGGACCCAATGTCTTTCCAAAGTAGAACAGATAAATTGTGCTCATTCCTGCTTTGGGGTACTACACAGCCACAGCAATGGGAGGGATTCTTAGAGTATAATGTCAAATTAAGCCGGACACAGTGGCGCATGCTTGTAATCCCAACAACTCAGGAGGCTGAGATGGAAGGATCGCAAGTTCAAGGCCAGCCTCAGCAACTTAGAGAGATTCTGTCTCAAAAGGAAAAAGGGGCGGAGCTGTAGCTCAGTGGTAAAGCACCCCTGGGTTCAATCCCCAGTACCATCAAACAAAACAAAACAAAACAAAATAACAAAAAATGTCGAATTAAAGACGCCAGGTACAGGAAAACAGACTGTATGGTTCCACCTAAATCAAGCTCAAAAGCAGACAAGACTGAACCTTCTGGTGTAGAGGTGAGGCTGATGGGTTCCTTTCCAGAAGGGCATGAGGAGTGTGCTGGGGTGGGGGGCCAGGTCCTGGCTGCTGTTCTGGGTGCACCTTGCATTCACCCCTCTAAGGACAGAGGGCTCTGGACTTGGGACCTGTGCACTTTTCTGGGGCTGTGTCAGATTTCAGTCGACGCTTCTTTTGCTGCTGGGGATTGAACCCAGGACCTTGCACGTGCTAGGCAAGCACTTGACCACTGAACTACACCCTCCTCCCTTAATCAATAAGTTTACTAGGAATTTTTATTGCTGGGCCCAACCCAGAGACCAGGTTGAGAGGCAGCCATGCTAATTTAGGGTAGGGAGTGGGGTCATGGTCCAAAGAGGGCCAAGACAATTTGCTGGAGGGTTGTCTGTGAGTGGGAGAGGAGGGGAGAACAGGAGGCCCCGGTGTTCGGCCTGGTCGCGAGTTGCCATCACCCCCAGAAGCAGCGGGGTTGATGGGGATGTGCAACAGAAATTCTCTCCAGTTTCTCTTCTGCAACGTGAGCTGAGTCTCAGGCCTGGTTGGCAGCAGGTGGACTCCAGGCATCCCGAGTCTGGAAGGAGCTTGGACATTTGGGACCTGCCTGGCCTCACCAGCTTCTCCCACCCTCCAGGATCGACCCCTCAAGGCCAGCTGTGCTGGAGACCCCAACCGCTACTACGATGAGGCTGCCGGAACGTGCTGCTACCGCTGTCCCCCAGGTGAGTGGCCGTGCTAGGGGCGGGGAAGGGGCATCTTTGTCCTTAGGGTTGTGACTGCTGAGAGAATGGGGAGCTGACAGTCATTGTCATCATTGCTACAGGTTTCTGAGCACTGTCCGTAATGTCATTGAATCCGGCCTCTCTTGCAAGGGTCAGACTGGTGGAAGCAGGCTAGGTGTGTTGCTGGTGCAGAGAAGCAAGTCCATCTGTGTGGGGATCTGTTATTAATTTACAGCTGCCCCTCATTGGACATTTGCCCGATGTACACTAGTCTGAGACCCCTGTGCTGTTTCTTTAGTGGTCACCACTTTCCCTTATCAGTCCCATTTGCAGATGAGGCCTTTGGGGCTCAGCAAGCTTCAGTAATGTGCCCAGGTCACAGAGCTGGGGCAGGGTGGAGCCATCTGGGGCTGGAGCCTGGGGCTTCCTGACCCCAGGGCCTGGACTGTCACCATTCCTCCACTTTCCCTCCTTCCTGGGGTCTGGAAGCCCTCTCTGGTATCTGCTCCAGTGCAGAGCACACATTTTGTCCCAGGGTGACCTGGACTACAAATTTCTAGGGGAAACAGAGCTTGCTTGACCACAGCTGGCTTTCTGGAATGCTCACTCACCCCCAAAACGGTGGCAGGTGATCAGGAAATCCTTCTGGGACATTCTTCAAGTGATGCTCAGGCCAAGGAGGTGAGCAAATAGAACAGGGTCACAGGGCCTTTTGGTCCCCCTGTGGTTATTATCAAAAGTCCCAAGGCGCAAGCAGTGACCTCAGATGGCTGGGCATGTGATGAAGCTGCAGTGTGGTCTCTGACCTCAGGAACAGAGATTGCCACTGGGCGGGAGAGACCTTCACTTTGACAGAGAGGAAGTCCCTGTACGTGACTTGTCACTCGTACATTAGAACTGCCACTTGCTTTGAGTAGGACAGGACCCTGGGAGTGGGCAGCTGCTGTCTGGAGGGCTTCCTGAGCACGAGGAGGTGGGGCTCATCTGCCCACTCTTGTCCCCTGCCAGCCATGCTGCTGGAGGGTGGCCACAGGCTGTGATACACAGGTAGGAGGCAGAGGGGATGTGGCCCTAGCTGGGCAAGAACCTAGTGAGGCCGTTCCCAGACCTGTGGCCCTTCAACTTTCCCGTGAGATCTGGACCCAGCATGCTCATCAGCCGCCAGAGGACAGAGACAAGTGTTTGGGGGGAACATTTGATTCTTTGAAGACAACTCAAAGTAGTTATCATGGGAGGGAAAGTGGGACTTCGTTGAACTTTGTTGCCAAATTTAATGGTTTTGTGTTGATTTTGGATGATGTCATGAGGGTCTTCGTGCTGGGTTCAGTGCTGGGGACCTCAGTGCTGAACAGGTCCCCAGCTTGCCCTGCCCCCTTGTCTGCCTGCCCGTCCATATTGGTCTGCTCCGGCTGCTGTCACAGAAGGCTGCAGACAGGTGGCCTGAACAAGTCATTTTCCCCTGGAGGCTGGCAGGGCCAGGATCAAGATTCCAGTAGGACTTGGTTTCTTTCTTTCTTTTTAAATATATATATATATTTTTTAAGTTGATGGACCTTTTATTTTATTTATTTATATGTAGTGCTGAGACTTGCACCCAGAGCCTCACACATGCACTGAGCCACAACCCCAGCCCCAGGCCTCGGTTTCTGATGAGGACCCTCTTCCTACCTTACCATCAGCTGCCTTCTGATAGTGGGGAGGCCCCTGTCTTTGTCTCTTCTCTTCCCCCTCTTCCTGTGAGGCCACAAGTCCTATGTGATTAGGGCGCCGCCCTTAATGACCTCATTTAACCCAAATTACCTCCTGAACTCCTGTCTCCAAATACAGTTACAGTGAAGGTTAGGGTTTCAATATATGAATTGGGGGCTATGCAATTCAGTCCCTCCCATTATCCTCCCACCCATCCCCTGCCCTCTGCCCACCTAGCCAGCTGCCCAGCCAGCAAATGACTTATACTGAGGCCACTTCTCACCTTTCCAGCTCTTTCTCTGGGAACTGCTGGGTATTTCGGAGCCTCTGGGCCTTAAGACATGCCTGTCCCCTCCTGTCATCTACACCTGCTGCATCCCAGCATCCCCTTCCTTGGGGGCCTTCCCGAGAGCCCAGTGCTGAGGGGTGGCTCCACACACATCTCCCCAGCCCCTCTTGTTGGTGATTTCACCCTCGACCCCATCCCTGGGATCGGTGTGACCCATAGTTCTCTGCGAACCCCCAGGGACCGCACCATCCCAGCCACAGGAGAGAGAGAGAGTCCTTCGCACCCCCGTGTCCCCTGGATCCCAGCCTTGACAGGGAGCAGGTGCAGGGGAGTGACATCCTGGTCCCAGATACCCTGCACTTAGAAGCTGTGGCTTAGGAAGGGGCTCCTCCCACCACTTCCCCTCTCCCAGGGGCGGTCCTGGAGGGTCCTGGAGGTGGCCGGCACCCGGTGCCTGGATGGTGGGCGGGGCATTTTGCTGGAGTTTTATTGACCCTGCGCTTCTGGGTCAGTCACAGAGGAATCGCAAAACCCCCACAAAAACCCCTCCCTCCATCTTTGGGGGAAATTTCTGACATTTTGTCTGCCCTGCAATCAGGGCTCAGTGCGGGTCGGTCAGGGTGTGCACGTGGGCGGGTTGGCAGAGGAAGGAAGCTGGAGCCTCTGAGGTGGAGGGGTTGATGCCTCCCGCTCCGCTCACGCAGGCCTGCCGTGCCTCTCCATGCCTTCAGTCAGCCCCTCCCTGGCCCTCGCTGGCGCACCCCTGGTGACAGGGAGCTCCCTCCCTCTCTCCCACGGTGGGACATGCAATGTGGCAGCTGTGGTGCTGGCCCTTGGCCCACGAGGCTGCTGGGAAGGCCTGCATGTGGCCATCTACTGAGCCATCCTGAGCTCTTCCCCTGGACACTGCTCTCGGGGGCTCGGGGAGCATGTGGGGAGCCCTGCAGGCCCTTGGTGTTCCGCGCAGGGATTCTGGACCCCTCCCCCGCTCTCCAGGACTCGCTGCCTGCCCGGGATTTTTCCAAATGTTCTCAGAGAGCACAGCTTGCCTGGGGCTGGACAGGGGAGTCCATCCCGTCCCAGCCCCGCTGCCATCCGTGCTTGGCGGCCCCAGCTCCAGACCAGCTCCAGTGTCTGTTCTTGCTCTGGGCTCCGGTGCCTTCCCCGTTCCACTCTCCTGACCCTCATTCCACCCGTCAGGACCTGAGTGTCTTTGTCATCCTGCAGGGTCCCCTGCCCAGGCACGGGGCTTGGCACCTAGTAGTTTCTCATTAAATGTTTGAATGAATGGAAGAGTGACTACGGCTGGGTTGCCCTAGCGCGCAGTTCTCTGTGTCACCTGGGGTCCAAGCTTCCATTGTCCCCAGCACCTTTTGCTGCTGACGTCAGACCTGCAGGGGTCGGGATCCTAATAAGCGTCTCACAGAACCCAAGCTCAAGCTCGTCTCATTGAGAACTCGGAGGCAGGACACAAATGGGCAGTTGTTGCCTCCTCTCCCTGCCTGTCCCTGCTGCCTGTCCCTCCCGCCTCCGTCTCCTCCGACCCCTGCCCTAGTCTGTTTCCTGTGACCATGACAACAGAACGCCGCAGACTGGGGAACTTATAAAAAACAGAAATGTATTTCTCATGGTCCTGGAGGCTTGAAGGACCAATTTTGAGGTGCTGGCCGTGGCAAGGGCCTCCTTCTGTGCCGTCCTATGGTGGAAGGCAAGAGGGTGACCTTAATCCACAGTAGTGACATTAATCCATTCTCGAGGGCAGAGCCCCCTGGTCTAGTCACCTCCTTACTTTCCACTTTTTTTTTTTTTTTTAATAAGGTAAACATGTCCTTCCTTCCTTCTTCCTTCCTTCCTTAGCTTTTTGTGGACACAGTATCTTTATTTATTTTTATGTGGTGCTGAGGATCGAACCCAGTGCCTCACGCATGCCAGGCGAGAGCGCTACCACTTGAGCCACATCCGCAGCCCACTTTCCACCTCTTGACCCTTGTCTGGGAGATTGAGCTTCCAACACAAGTGGCCGCACTCTCATCCCTTCTGTCAGTGACGTTCTCTGGCCTCCCTGCCCTTGGCCAAGCTTGCCGGGCCCACGGCCCCTTCCCGGTCTGCAGGTCTCTTTCTGGCCACCAGGAGGGGCAAATTCTTTCAGCTCCAAGTCCAAAGCACAAGAAGAAAGCACCCAATGGCTCAGATAAATGTGAATGGCCACTGTGCTGTGGTCACTCAAGGGCAGGACTGCCCTGGACCACTTTTGGGGTGGGGAGAGGGGTGGGGCAGGGTGATTCTCCTAGGAGGGCAGCCTGTGGGCCGGGAAGAACTTCCAAATGTGTCTCTGCAGCAGCTGGGGGGATCCCGGGTGAGGCCACCAGGAGCCCTGGGGGACCTGACTGAGCAATCAGGGGGCTGGGGTTTGGCATCTGAGCATCCTGAGGCGAGCAGGAGCTGGCCAAGTGGGGAGGGGTGTGCTCAGATTGGAGGGCACGGGACATGCCAAGGCCTGGGGGTGAGCAAGGTTGGGCTGCCCCAAAACTGGGCTAGGAGGCGGGGCGGGTCATTTGTCCAAAGTACCAGTGATGAGGCAGCTGGAAGGGGAGGGGTCTGGCGGCCTGGACACCGGCAGGAGCAGCTGTCTATGGGAGTCCCGGGGCCCCAGCAGCTGGGGCTGGGTGGGCTGAGGGCCCTGACGCTGAGCCAGAGACGCGAGGCGGTGACGGGAATGTTGGGGAACTTTGAGAACATCTGGGGAGGCAGAAAAGTACTGACCAGAGATTAGGCCTGGGGCAGACCAGGACAGGGACACTTGGGGACTAACTCTAAGAATACCTCAACTCCGGAGCCTTTCCTAACCATGTTGCTTCTGATGACAAGAGTGATGCTCGGCAGGAAAGATCTGTCAGAAAAGGAAAAAGAACAAAAAAGAAGAATTGCTCCCTCTGCTACAGCCCTGGAACCTGTTGGTTCTCTGCCCCATCTGCCTCAGGGCCTTTGCATGACCAGTCTCCTCTGCCTAGAACACCCTCCCCCCAGCACTCTGCATGGCTGCCATCTTCCTTCCTTCCAGTCTCCTTGAGGTCTCTGCCCACACTCTGTAGAGTGCTTACTCCATCCCCCTGCCCGTTTCTGTGGTCTTTAGTTTTTCTCCATATCAGAAACCAACTTGTTCACTTCTTTGATTACTGCCTTGTCTCTCTCCTCCACCCTGACGTGTAAGACCCAGGGGAGCAGAAATCTCCTCTTCTTTGACTCCTAAATTGGGACCTGGGCTATAGGTGGTGGTCAGTAAATGTGAGTTGAGTGAAAAAATAATTCCTCTGCCAAATTTGCCACTCTGAGCCCTTGAGAGTATGTCCTGCAGCACATGGTCCCTGGCACTCACCCCAGAACAGCCTCTGGTACTGACAGGCAATTTTAAAGGGACCAGAGTGTCTGGGTGGGGTCAGATGATCAGGAAAGTTCCATGAGGACACCATATTTCAATCTGTCCTTCCCAGCAGATGGGGATAGGGATAGAGAGGGAGATGAGGATGGGGGTGGGGATGGGGTTGGAGATGGTGGTGGAGATGGGGATGGAGATGGGGATGGAGGTGGAAGTGGAGATGGGGGTAGAGATGGGGATGGACATGGAGGTGGAGATGGGGATGGAGGTGGGGATAGAGGTGGAGGTGGGGATAGAGGTGGAGTTGAGGATGAAGGTGGAGGTGGAGGTGGAGGTGGAGGTGGAGATGGAGGTGGAGATGGAGTTGGAGGTGGAGGTGGGGGTGGAGGTGGAGTTGGAGGTGGAGGTGGGGGTGGAGATTGGGGTGGAGATGGAGGTGGAGATGGGGGTGGAGATGGAGGTGGAGGTAGAGTTGGAGGTGGAGGTGGGGGTGGAGATGGAGAAGGGGTGGGGGTGGAGGTGGAGGTGGAAGTGGAGATGGGGGTGGAGATGGGGGTGGAGGTGGAGATGGGGGTGGACGTGGAGGTGGAGGTGGAGGTAGAGATGGAGATGGAGGTAGAGATGGAGGTGGAGGTGGAGGTGGAGATGGAGGTGGAGGTGGGGATGGAGGTGGAGGTGAAGATGGGGGTGGAGGTGGGGGTGGAGGTGGAGATGGGGGTGGACGTGGAGGTGGAGGTGGAGGTAGAGATGGAGATGGAGGTAGAGATGGAGGTGGAGATGGAGGTGGAGATGGGGATGGAGGTGGAGGTGAAGGTGGAGATGGGGATGGAGGTGGAGTTGGAGATGGAGATGGAGGTGGAGGTAGAGGTAGAGTTGGAGATGGAGATGGAGGTGGAGGTAGAGGTAGAGTTGGAGATGGAGATGGAGATGGGGGTGGGGGTGGAGGTGAAGATGGGGATGGAGGTGGAGGTGGAGGTGGAGATGGGGGTGGAGGTGGGGATGGAGGTGGAGGTGGAGGTGAAGATGGAGGTGGAGGTGGGGGTGGAGGTAGAGATGGGGGTGGAGGTGGAGATGGAGGTGGAGGTGGAGATGGAGGTGGAGATGGGGGTGGAGATGGAGGTGGAGGTGGAGGTGGAGATGGAGATGGGGGTGGGGTGGAGGTGGGGATGGAGATGGAGATGGGGGTGGAAATGGAGGTGGAGGTGGAGGTGGAGATGGAGATGGAGGTGGAGGTGGAGGTGGAAATGGATGTGGAGATGGGGATTGAGGTGGGGATGGGAGTAGAGGTGGATATGGGGGTGGAGATGGAGGTGGAGATGGAGATGGGGGTGGAGGTGGAGCTGGGGATGGAGATGGAGATGGAGGTGGAGGTGGAGATGGAGTGGAAATAGAGGTGGAGATGGGGATGGAGGTAGGGATGGGGGTGGAGGTGGAGATGGAGATGGGCGTGGGGATGGAGATGGAGATGGGGGTGGGGGTGGAGATGGAGGTGGAGATGGAGATGGGTGTAGGGGTGAGTATGGGGATGGAGATGGAAGTGGAGATGGAGGTGAAGATGGAGGTGGAGATGGGGATGGAGGTGGGGATGGGGGCGGAGGTGGAGATGGAGATGGAGGTGGATGTGGAGATGGAGGTGGAGGTGGAGGTGGAGGTGGAGATGGAGGTGGAGGTGGAGGTGGAGGTGGAGGTGGAGATGGAGGTGGAGGTGGAGGTGGAGGTGGAGATGGAGGTGGAGATGGAGGTGGAGGTGGAGGTGGAGATGGGGATGAAGATGGGGGTGGGGGTGGAGGTGGGGATGGGGATGGAGATGGAGATGGAGGTGGAGGTGGAGGTGGTGGTGAGGGTGGGGATGGGGATGGAGAATGGGATAGAGATGGGTGAGGATGGTGATAGAGGTAGAGATGGGGATGGGGATGAAGAAGGGGATGGGGAAGGGGTGGCGGTGTAGAGGCTGCCTGGGAAGCATTTGTGCTTGTTGCCTGGTGTTGCTAGAACAGCGTGTCACCCACAAGTGGTTCAACAAGAGCCATGTATTGTCTCAGAGTCCAGGAGGCTGAAGGCTGAAGGCTGCGTAGGAGTTTACTGGGAGAGCAGAGCAGAGCCTGACTGGCTCCAAGGCCCGGGGCAGAAGGAAGCGTGGCCTCCCTGGGGGACAGGAGGCCTGAAGTCCTGGAGCAGGGTGCTCACGGGGCCATGCTGCCTCTGAGGGCCCCAGGGGAGGACCTGGCTCCTCTCCTAGTACCTGGTGGCTTTGTGGCTGTGACAGGATCACCCTGCTCTTCTCACATGTTCTGCTGTGCACATGTTTGTCTCTGTGTCCAAATTTCCCCTGCTCGTGAGGAATATCTGCCCACACAAATGACCTCATTTTAACTTGAAAAACTCAGTAAAGACCCTTTTTCCAAATAAGGTCCCATTCTGAGGTGCTGGGGTTTAGGAATCCAGCCTTTCTTTTAGGGGGACACAATTATACCCACAACGATATTCAGGACATGAGGGTATTACAGAAAAGATGCCCAGGGTGAAGGTGAGGGTGTGTGGGGGTTAGCAGTGCGCCCCAACGCTGGGCCAAGAGTTTGGGGCCATAGGACGAGGCCCAGGAATGCCAGGCCAGGAGTCCCTGTCAATGGGGTTGGCAGAACATGTGTTAACTGAGGATGACCTGCCAGGTCCTGTGGTGGGACTCGTGGGGGAGTGGAAATGGGAAGACCCACCTGGAGAAGCTGACAGGCTTGCTGGGAATTTAGATGCTAAGAATTAGTTCACAAGCTGGGTGTGGTGACACATGCCTGTAATCCCAGTGGCTCAGGAGGCTGAGGCAGGAGGATCCTGAGTTCAAAGCCAGCCTCAGCAACTTAGTGAGGCGCTGTCTCTAAGTAAAATAACAAAAGGGCTAGAGATGTGTCTCAGTGGTTGAGTATCCCTGGGCTCAATCCCTGGTATCCAAAAAAAAAAAAAAAAACAAGAATTAGTTCACAAATGAATGCAAGAATTAGGTGGAGGAGGTGAGGCTGGTGGGTCTTTGATGGTTAGGTCAGGGGTTTGGGGGCAGCCATGCTTCAGTGATGACGTGAAGGCTGGGCAGGAGTTACGGCTGGAAGGCCCAGGGGCGGAAGGGACCATGACCTCCTGGGGGACAGGGAGATGCAGCTGTGGCTGAGATGAGAGAGGGAGGAGGCTGTGGGGGCAGAACCTCATCAGCCCTGGCTGGGGCCTGCGCATCTGTTCTGAGAAGCCCTTGAAAGCTATCAGCAAGGAGTGAAGGGGTCAGATTGACCTCTCAGAAAGACCCCTGGGCATCTACTGAGGTGCCTGAGCTGGAGATGACAGCCACCAGGCTAGTGGTATTGAGAGAGAGCCTTTGTGTTATGCCAGAGCAGAGGCTCTTACCCTGGGGGGTCCGTGGACTCCCAAGGGTTGATTTCAGGGGGCAGGGCGCCTGAATGGGCTCACTTATTTAAATTAGCCTCTAACTAAAATTCCTTTCTGAATTCCTTCCATTATGAAATTGGGCGACAAAGCCCAGTGGTAATTGTAGCTTTTTTGGGGCAAAAATCACAGATATTCTAATGTTTCAGTTGCTGCTAATATAAAGTATTGATTAGGCTCGACAGTGCCTGGAACTTGGTAGTTATCATACCTTGTTCAACGAGAGCCGCATGTTCTCTACCTCGTTGAAGTGTGATAATTGACAACCCTATGGATACAGGTGGGTCCCTTTGAAATCCTGCTTTTGGTTTATGCACTTATGATTCGGTGCAGTGTCCACAGACTTCTTCAGAATGGCTGGAGTCACCAGAAAGGAGGGGGAGCTCCTGATCCAGATAATTCTCATTGTTGTAACTAAGAAGCCTAATTCTAGTTAGGCCCCAAGAAGACATAGAGAAATAGTGGGCTCCATAGCGAGAAGTCACAGGTGCCTTACATTCGGGGGTTTGAAGGACGCTTCTTTCAGGAGCCCCCTGAGGAGCCCCCGGCAGGTCCAGCCCGTGTTCATGCCTGTGCTGCAGTGGCCATGATCTGGTGTCTCTGGGCTTAAATGCCCCTCTCAGTCAGGCTCTCCACCCACCATGGCTGCTCCTTCCTGCGGAGAAACGGACCCCCAATGAAGACGGTGACAGCCAATTCCAGACAGTCTGCCTGGCTGCCAGGGAGCCGGGCCACTTCACGTGTTCACCTTCTGTGCCTTCAATCCTTGCAACAGCCCTTCCCCTCACCTGTGTGGCTTTCCTGCCTGCCAGGTGACCTCAGGCAAGGTCAGTGCCTGTCCTTGGCACTAGTTGTCCTGATAGGTTTGGGGGTTCTAGGTGGAGCTGGGCCGTGGTGACGAGACATCCAGGAGGTCACAGCCTTGGCCACAGCGGCCTGGCCTGAGGCTTCTCTGCTTTTCTCCCCAGGGCAGTCCCCAGAGAAGACGCAGCCATGCCCGCAGGGTCCCTCTGACTGCGGGAAGCAGTGTGACCCCGACTACTTCCTGAGTGCGTCCGGCCGCTGCACGGCCTGTGTGAGCTGCTTGGGAGGTAAGGACCTGGCTCGCTTCTAGGGCTCCTTCCCCGGAGCCTGAAGGGCTCAGAGGAGCCTCCGGGAGGCGGGAGCACCGGGATTTGGTGGGAGAACTCGGGTCGCCACCTTGCGCCTCAGTTTACCTCCGCGTTTGTGAATGGGCTTCAGCAAAGACCCTTTGTCCCTGTGCTTCAGCGTGTCCCCTGAGGGGAGATTCACCTTGGCAGAGTTTAGTCTTCAGACTGCCCCAGGGAGGCCCTTTTCTTATTCCTGCTTTGTGGTGAGGGGCTGAGGATGTTTGGGTGAAGAGCTTTTCCAAGGTTGCAAAACACCAGAAGATGGCAGAGCTGGGGGCTGAGCTGAAGGCCTGGCCCCGGAGCTGTGTTCTTTTTTTCCAATAAGCACTTCTTATGGTTAGAAAATGTGGTCTGGTGTTTGTTTGTTTTTGTGTCAGTTTTTCTGGAAGACAGGATCGGGGAATTTTTTAAGATCTTGTGACCTAATAAATAATCACATTTAAAAAAAAGTGTTCAGTGTGTGTGTATGTGTGTGGGGTTTTCTTTCTTTCTCTGGGAATTGAACCCAGGGTTGCTTAACCACTGAGCCACATCCCCAGGCCCTTTTTGTATTTTATTTAGAGATAGAGTCTCACTGAGTTGCTTAGGGCCTCACTAAGTTGGTGAGGCTGGCTTTGAACTCAGGATCCTCCAGCCTCAGCCTCCTGAGCCACTGGGATTACGGGCGGGCACCACTGTGCCCAGTTTGTGTTTTTTAAAATGTGTATATTGCTTGTTAAATTGCTTGTTCTCTATATATCTGTTAGATCAAGCTTATTCATTGTGTTATTTAAATAATATGTACACTTTAAAATGTTTTTTTTTATAGTTGTAGATGGACAGAATGCCTTTATTTTATTTGTTAATTTTATGTGGTGCTGAGGATCAAACCCAGGGCCTCACACTGCTAGGCAAGTGCTTTGCCACTGAGCCCCAGCCCCAGCCCCAGCCCAAATAATATGTATTCTCATTCTGTTTTCCACCTTTGCTTGCTGATTTCTGAGATATGTTAAAAATTTGCCTCCCGGTATGCTCAGCATCCATTAGGTCTTCTGGTTTGTCTCATATATGTGAAAGCAGTTATTAGGCACATAAATGTTCATGAACATTGTTTTCTGGTGAGTTGGATCCTTTGTATACCTCTTTGTTTCCTTAATTCCACTACTGTATGGTATTAATTTTGCCGTTCCTTCTTTCTTTACATACATTAACATGTATCTTTATTTTTTTCCTTCATTGCTGGGGATTGAACCCAGGGGCACCTTACCACTAACCTATACCTTCAGTCCTTCTTATTTATTTTTTTGAGATATGGTCTTGCTAAGTTGCTGAGGCTGGCCTTGAACTTCTAATCCTCCTGCCTCAGCCTCCTGCATTGCTGGGTTTGCAGACATGTGCCACCAAACCTGGCGATCTTTATATTTTTAAATGTGATGACCGCAGTGTAGGAAGTGAAAGTTATAGATGTTTGTTTTAAGACATTCACACACTCCAGAAGAGCATGCTGTCCTCCCCAGTCCTCCATCGGTAAAGAACTTGTGTCATCATTGGATGATTGACACCTCTCTGTCCCCCTCCTGAGAGAGGAAGATGGGTAGCTAGGGGCCAGACAGACTCGACACAGGGAGAGAAGGCGTTTTAAGAGCATGGCAGCGTATTATTCATGACATTAAAATCATTACATTCAATTTAGTTGAATGTATCAGAGGAAGAAGAAACTAAAATGTAACCAAGGAAGTGACAGATCTTAGATAAACTAAGTATTTTTATTAAAAGAGAGAGTATCTCCTTAAAAAAATTCCTCTGAAGTTAAGAAGAGAGGGCTGGGGTTGTGGCTCAGTGGCAAGAGTGTCCGCCCAGCACGGGCAAGGCCAAGGTCTGATCCCCAGCACCAGGAAAAAAAAAAAAAAAATTAAGAAAAGAGGTTATGATTCTTGCTTTGATGAGAGGTTAAGCATCTTTTAAGGCAGCACTGTCTTCCGGGTGAAAGTCACGATCCTCTCATTTTAGTTTTTTTGGACAACATGGTGTGGATCTGCTGCGGGCCCAAGTGGCTGCGGGGTCCTAGCTGCTAAGGTGTCACAGCCTTGCAGCAAGAGTTTCCAGTGAGTCGCACAGAGTGACAAGCAGGAGTTCAGGACAGACTGAGCGGGTCACCCCAGAGCGGTGGCTCGGGGACCTACAGAGTCCTGATGTTTCCCAGGAGGCTTTGCTCCCTTTGACCTGATAAGGTGGCCCTGGGCCTAGGAAGGGGTTGAAATGTCATCTTTTGTCGTAATGCACCCCTTTGCCCTTTCTGCTCTTTTCTAGAGCTTTGGGGATGGAACTTCTGAAACAGTGATTTTCCCTATCTTCCCCCAAGCTGCTCCCTGCCCACCTGATGGTGGGTGGAGCTGGGGCCTGGTGGCTGAGCTTCCTTCCTCCGGCACAGCAGGGATTAGGGCTGCCAGGGGCTCACTGGCTTCTTTTGTTTTGAAGTTCCCTATTATCTCCAGCCCCGTGACCTGTGGACTCTGATTCATCCCGATTGCCCTGTCCTGCCCACCTGGTCATGGCTGGCCAACCTACCTAAAGATGGACTCCGCTGGGGACTGAGCAGTGCTTTGGAAACTGGGAGCCGGGGGCCCAGGATGGGAAGCGCGGTCCAGCCAGAGATGGGTCTCTCCCTTGCTGGGGGACAGGGATCTGCTTGGCCTCTGTCAGTGTCCCGGTCAGAGCTCCTGCTGCCTAGACAGCGGCACACCCCACTTCTGTGGCATCTGCCACTCCCAGAGCTTGGGCTGCTTCCGGAAGTTGGAGAATCCAGTGGTTTTTCCTGCCTCTGGCCGGGCTTGTGCTGCCTCCCCGCTGCTTCTTGGGGTCTTTCCTGGGAGACCGCTGCCCTCAGTCTGGTTTCTGAGAATTCTCCGGGTTTTCTCCCTCCCCATCACGGCTTCCAGGGCGGAGGGAACCTGGGCAGTGGTGCAGCGTCCCCTGAGTTGGTTTCGTGGACCTGTTCCCGAGGGGCCTTCTCATTCCTGCCCATGTCCTGTGGTCAGAATGTAGTCCCATGAGCCCTGACCCCAGACCAGCGACCAGGAAGGCTGGGAAGGGCGGTCTTCTCGGGCCCGTGTGAGGGGAGCCGGTGCACCCCAGCATCGTGTTCTTAGGCTGAAGTTCCTTTTTTGTCTCGGGATATCCATCCTGCTGCATCCAGAAGCTCGTTCCGTTTCCCCTTTTCTGCTTCCTGGGGTCTCAGCTCTCTGAGTTTAGGGCTCCTCTTCCTGGTGCTGGTTTCTCCTGATGTTTGGTGACCTCTCGTCCCTGTGCACATGCCATCGGATGATGCTGGGGTCGGAATGGGGCTTCTGAGGCCCTCCACTGGGGGCTGGGAGTGACCAGTGGGCTCCCAGAGACTCTTCCAGGGGAGACGCTTGGCCTGCAGCTCTGCGGAGCTTGAGGTTGAGCAGGGTGGGGAGCCTGGTGACGGGTGCTGCTTTTGCTCTCCCTGTCGATTCCCTGTTCCTGGGGACCCTGGGGACTGGAGCCCCAGAACCTCTCCCCCCTCCCCGGTGCCACCCTCCTGGGTATATTTAGCTGTGAGCTCCTTCTACCTAATCCCATCTACATATTTCAGGGTGGCCTTGTCCCTTCTGGTCTACCAAGGCCACCCCTTGTGTTCCAGACACGGTAAACATTAATTAATGAATCTGACCAGTGACGTATTTTATATTTATATATATTTGAGTTGTAGTTGGACACAGTACTTTAATTTTTTAAGTTATTTTTTTTATGTGTGCTGAGGATCGAACCCAGCGCCTTGCATGTGCTAGGTGAGTGCTCTACTGCTGAGCCACCACCCCAGCCCCAGTGACACGTTTTTATTGAGGTAAAATTCACATAACATGAAAAGGATCTCACCATTTTATAGTACACAGTTTGGTGGTTTCTAGAATATTCACAATGTGCAACTTACCACCATTGTCTAATCCCAGAACATTTTCATCTCCTCCAAAAGACACCCTCACCTCCCATTTCTCCTCTCCTCTCAGCCCCCTGGAGACCCCTAGTCTACTTTCCATCTCTATGGATTTTCCCCACTTTGGACATTTCATATCAGTGGAGTCAGGCCGTACGTGGGTTTAGCGGCTGCTCTCTTTCACGTAGCAGTGATCTCAACGTTTATCCACACTGGTGCCGGGGTCAGTACTTCATTTCTTTTTATGGCTGAATATAGCACTATGTCTGGAGGGATTCAGCTTGACCTGACCTCGGTCATCTTGAACCATAAGACCACAGGGCCCCCGAGTGACCCTGGCCAGAGTCTCCCAGCATGCTGTGGGTGAACAAAGCCGTTGGAGCAGTAGATGGAGCTTGACAACAGGACCCACTGTCAGCTCCAGGAATGTGCTGATGGCCTTGATGTTACCTTGAGATAAACCAGAACATTCCGGCATGGATTAAAGTCCCTTTGGTCCTGACCACCAACTGCAAGAACCCCTCCCTCTGACCCAAGTCTTGGGGATTCACCAGTCTTGCCGCCGCCCTTGACCACGCTTCTCAGGGCCTCTGTAGGTGCGCTCTGCAGCCCTGGGGCTGTCTTCAGCCTGACAGCAACTTGCAGTTGGTTCTTTTGCACGGGTTTTCCGAGCACAGAGTGGTCACTGCATTGTCTTTATCCTTCATCAGTCAGTGAACACTTGGGTCTATACTTTCCAGCCGTTGCCAGTAATGCTCCTGTGAACCCTTGTGCCCACGCCTTTCTGTGGACACAGCTTCTCAGTTCTCTTGGGCATCCACCTAGGTGTGGCACAGACACCACTTGGTGACCGTGGGTGTACCTTTCTCAGGAAGGGCCAGTGGACTTGCCTTCCTTCCAGCAGGGTCTGAGGATGGCAGCCTCCCTACCTTCCTGTCAGTCTTCTTTCCAGCACGTGACAGAATACCGGGGACTCTCAACTTGACAGAAGGCTTACCTTGGCCAGGGTTTCAGTCCATGGTCACTAGGCCTGTTTGGTGAGCCTTTGGTGGCCCAGTACATGATAGTGGCAGAGCCTGGCAGAGGCCTGTTCACCTCTTGGTGGCCTGGGAAGCAAAGAGGGTGAGACAGAAAGGGGTGGGAGGTCCCAGTATCCCCTTCAAGGGTGCACCCCCACCAGCCTTACTTCCTTTACCAGGCCCCACCTCCTGAGGATTCTGCCACCTCTCAGTAGTGTCACTGGCTGGGATGCAAGCCTTCAACACATGCACCTTTGAGGGCATGGTGGCACACGCCTGTAATCCCAGCAACTTGAGGTTGAGGCAGGAGGATTGCAAGTTCAAGGCCAGCCTCAGCAACTTAGCAAGACCCTGTCTCAATAAAAAATAAAAGGGCTGGGGATGCAGCTCAGTGGTTAATGCCCCAGGGTGCGACCCCCCCACACACACAAAGCCAAACTGCAGCTCCTGGGAACACTTGACCTTGTCTTTTTTCTTTAGCCAGCCCAGCGGGGCGAGGTGGGGTCTCGCTGTGACTTTGACTTGCATTTCCCTTAGGGCTCGTGATGGGGAGCATTTTCTTCATGCACTCATTGGTCATCAATATGCCTTTGCAGAAATGTTGACTCAAATCCTTTGTCCGCTAAAAAAAATTGGCAGACGTTATTTTAGAGCAGTTGGAAAGGATAGAAAAATTGAACAGGAAAAACAGAGTTCCCAGGTGCCCTCCCTCCACCCGCCACCAATTCCCCCTGCCATTGACATTTTGCATCAGCGTGGTATGTCCGCTGCCACTGAGGAGCCACTGTTGATACATTACTATTAACAACAGGCCACACTTCACGTTAGGACTCACTCACGGGGTTGTACAGTCTGTGGCTTTTGACAAATGGATAATGACGTGTGTCCACCGTCACAGCGTCCTACGGACTAGCCTCGCACCATCCTCCCTCCATCCTCCCTACCCCTGGCAACCACAGATTGCTCTCCTGTCTCTGTAATTGAGTCTCCTCTTTTCTGGAGCGTGCCCTGGGTCGGGCGTTTTCTGCCTGGGTCTTGCACCTCTTTCACCCAGCAATACTGTCCAAGGCCCCCCATGTCTTCTTTGCTTGTTTCTAAATTGGGGCTTTGACTAATTGATTTCTCTGACCCACCTTGGTGGTGGCTGGGGACTGGGCCCGGAGGCGGAGGCTGCGGGTGCCCCTGCCTGCCCTTTGTCCTCATGTCAGGAATTCTCTGGAAAGAAGGGAGGCCGTGCCCTGCGTGCTGAGCTGTCCCTGGAAATCCCCCTGACCCCTGCCCCTCCCCCTGCGTGACCCCGCCTGTCCGTCTGTCCGCCCGCAGACCTCGTGGAGAAGGTGCCTTGCTCCGGGAACTCCCCCCGCGTCTGCCAGTGCCGGCCGGGCACATTCTGCTCCACGTCAGCCACCAACTCCTGTGCCCGCTGCTCACTGCACACCGTCTGCCCAGCGGGGCAGGTCGTCCAGTCTCCAGGTGAGTGTCCCCACTGCTTCCACCACTGCACCCCTCCTGCCACCTGACCCCCAAGTGACTTCTGACACCCCACTTCCTCAAGCCCCGGGCCAGGTCACTCTCCTTTCACAATGTCATGAGGTCCTTGGCACTCAGGGCCTTCTGCTGCCCTGGGCTTATGTCCCAGGCTCCAGAGGGACCCTGGTGGCCAAGGCACAGGCCGGTTTGGAGGAGGGAGCTCTCTAACCACCGCCCCCCCCAACACCCAAGAGGGAAACCTCAATCTCTGTCCTGGGAGTTTTGTAAAAGATCCAGTTGGTTTTCTTGTTTCAGAATCGGGGCGTTGGAGTTAGAGGTGCCAGGAGAGGTGCCAGGCTCAAGGCTGAGAAACTTGGCTGTTTGAACTTGCTGTGTGACCTCCGGCAAGGTCCTTATCCTCTCTGTGCTTTTCTGACACTACAAAGGTGTGTCATAGCCAGAGAAGGGACGAGAGCCGCAGATCCTGTCTGGATGGCAGGAAGAATGCCCTTGAGAAGGGAGGCGTGGGGAGTGGGTGGCTTTGGACACACCTCATGGTCTTCCACCATGCCGTGGCAAGGACACCGTCCTTGGTAGGAGGCTGCTTGACGTTTTCTGCGCCTGCTGGTGTTTCCGGGTTGCCAGCTCCACCAGCTGCGTCTTGGATTTCTGAGGCATCGACCAGACTCCAGGGCTGACCCGGCATCGCTCCTCGGGTCCTCGTCTGAGCCCATCCGCCTTCTCTCCCCACCTGTCGGTCCCCTGGTGTCCGTGTTGTACGCGGCACCCGAGCTTTTAGCTGTTCCTGGTGGACAAGGTGGGAAGCACGTCCACCCATCTTCCCAGCCTCAGGACGGGACCCTCAAGCAGCCTGGGGAGCTGCCTCGCTCTTGGGCTCCTCTTGGGCCCCTCCTGGCTGCGCCCTCTGTCAGGGACCTTCCCTGTCCCTTAGCTACCTCCACCTGGAGCTTTCCAAACACCTCGTCCTCCAGGGCCCGTCCTTGACCTCTCCCCAGGCCATGCCTCTGTGTGATTGCTTAGAGCGCTGTGTCTACTTTCAAGGGATGTCCATTTGTCCCCGTCTGGGTGCCTGTCTTGCTCCCTGGGCCGGACCTGGACCAAACACCAGGATGATCCAGGGGTGGGGAGGTCAGACGGGTGATGGGTGGGTTCACATGTGACCAGATTCCCCTGGGCCACAGGAGAGTCTCAGAAAGGGAAAGTGCAAAACTCTCCTCTGCAAGCTGGGCAGGGTGGCTCAGTGGGAAGTGCTGTGCTCTGGGCCACGGCTACCTGCAAAGCTTTGCTTGTGAGGCAGGTTCCCACCCCTCTCTGTGCCTCAGTCTCTTCATCTGCAAAATGAGGTGTAATTTGAAGTCCGTGGGGGCCTTAGAAACTCTTGTCTGAAAAATAGCCTGCAGTTCTTCTGAACTCTGATCAGGCGTGGGACAGCCTGAGGGCTGTCTGCGTGGGTTCCAGCAACTGCCACACAGTGGCGCCAGAGACTGCTCTTAAAGGCCCTGGACCTCTGCTGCCCAATGTGGTACCACTGGCCCTGGGTGGCCCCTGAGCCCTTAAAGTGTGGCTGGTCTGCACTGAGAGGTACTGGGAGTATAGAATGTATAATACGCACTGGATTTTAAATACTTAGTATGAAAAACAGAATATAAAACGTCTCAATTATTTTTACATTGATTGCCTGCTGACAGTATTTTAGATATATTGCTTTAAATAAATCATATTATTAAAATTAATTTCATTTTACCTTTTAAAATATTCTCCCAGGAGTCAGGCACAGTGGCACACACCTGTAATCCCAGCGGCTCTGGAGGCTGAGACAGGAGAATATCGAGTTCAAAGCCAGCCTCAGCAATGGCAAGGCGCTCAGCCACTCAGTGAGATCCTGTCTCTAAATACAAATTAGGGCTGGGGTGTGGCTCAGTGGTCAGGTGCCCCTGAATTCTATCCCTGGTACCAAAAACAAGAAGCAAAAAAAGAAAGAAAAGAAAAGAAAATATTTCTCCTGGAAATTGGCACATGGGATTCACGTCCTATTTCTGTCGGAGTCTTACTTCACAGGTGCCTGACCCTGATTGACGTCTGGAGTCCCCTGTGGAACTCTCCTAGTGGGCAGCTCTCGGGACCACTAGGAGAGTAAAATGGAAAGGAAGTTCTCTTTCCAGTTCTGCTCGTCGCTAAACCACCTGCTAAGAGCTTCCATGGATTGTCTCTCCTGAAATGTGCCTGAAATGTCCGATTTCTGTTAGGGTGGCCGTGACAGCCCCATTCTACAGATGGAGGAGTCAGGCCCAGAGGTGGTGGGGAAGTGGCCCAAGAACACAGAGCAGGGAAGAGCCAAACCAGAAGTCAGCATTGCCCGCCCCCCCCAGCCTCCAGAGCCACAGATGGAGGTCACCTTCTCAGTGAGGGGGGCAGGAGTCCAGATGGGGAGAAGCACATGCCATTGGTTGAGAATTTACAGTCTGTCACGCCCAGTGACCGGCCCATTATTTATACTCTGTTTATCCAGACACCTGTGGGGTGAAGAGTATGTCGTTATGATCAGTCGAAAGCCTGGCACAGCTTGGCAGAGGGCAAATTTGGGGCACTTGATGGGTTGTTTCCTCCAGGACTCTTTGGGTTGCAAGTAACAACATCTCCAGGTTTGGGGCAGGTGTCACTGAAAGTTCTGGGGATAGCTCTGGGGAGCTTCAGGTCTAGCTGGGTCCAAGTGCCCCGTCTTCCCGTCTCTCATTTCTGTCCCTTTCTGGGCTGGTCTGTCTGGGGACGCTCACCAGCAGCTCTACGCTCGCTTCCTGTCCAGCCGCGTCAGGGACATAGCTGCTGCTTTCTGCCTTTTCAATGACCAGAAATAAAACCTTGAACCTGTCTGAGGGGCGTGGCCTGGGTCTGACCTCAGCAGGCCCACCGAGGAGTGCCAGGGAGGGCTGGTCCAGCCTCGTCCTGCGGATCCTCTTGGAGGACTGTTCTCTCAGCCCAGTGCTGCCCACGAAGGCTGGCACTGGGCGATGCGATCCCGGGAGACCCTGGCTGCCTACTCCAGGGGCAGTGGACGCAGGAAGGTGTCCTCCAAGGCCATCTGTGCCTTGGGCTTGGCGAGGTGAGATCTCTATTCCTAGACACTTTGGGCTCCTCGGTGCCTGTTCTGAAGCCCTTGCTGTCCCCTCCTCAGGCACAGCAGAGAAGAACACTGAGTGTGGGCCACCTTCCCCAGGGACCAGCCCTGACTGCGCCAGCCCAGAGGACTGCGAGACCCCTGCCAGGTGACTACTGGCCTTCTCCCCTCCAGTTCCCCTCCATGTGACCTTTAGGTGGGGCTGAACCCACCCCGAGGGGTGCCTGGGGGGAGCCGGGCTGGGGCACCGGGGGTTCAGCCCAGGGGCTCAGGACTCTGGGTGCCTCTGCCAAGTGCATGGGTCAAGTCACGTGAGGCCCCACAGCGTGTCCAGCCCGGCCCCGCCCCCCATAGGGGACCCAGAAAGCCGAGGTGGCACAGCTCTTGCCCCGGGAGCTCTGGCAGGCCTGCTGGGACTGAGCCAGCAGCTGGGGACCCCTTCTCTATGGGCGCGGTTACCCCCAGCACAGACCTCCCCTGCCCCACGGGCGAGTCGTCTGACCCACCTTGGGCTTCTTCCCCAGGGACGCCACTCCCCAGGCTGAGCCCATCCTGATGTCCCCAGCCACCACCGATGCCAGGACCACGCTTCAAAGAGGGCTCACCCCCCACACCCTGGAAGATGCTTCTCCACTGACCGGGGCTTCCAGACCTCCCTCCTCTGCGGGCAAGCCCAGTCCAGACCCAGGTCCAGGTAATTTCTCCAGGAAACCAGGGCTGTCCCCAGGGCCATGCCTGGACCACCTGTGTGTGGCGGTCAGGGCCGGTGGGCACTGAGCTGCGGCCTTTCTCAGTGGGGACAACAAGGATGTCAGGGCAGAGGCCCTGGAAGGGCTCACGCACCTGCAGCATTTCTAAGGCCCTCGTGGGCTGGGCCTGGGGCGGGTACAGGGGACACTGGCCCGTCCTCCTGCCAGGGTGCCGAGGATGGAGTAGGCAGCCCCTGCTGCGTCCGCTCGATGGCCCCCTGGCTCCTGGCACGAAGGGTCCAGTCCACACCTCTTTATTACTGAGCAGCCTCTCTACCCGGTGGGGCCTGCGGGGAGTCGAGCCCCGGGGCCCGGATGCAAGACGACCCAGCGAACCTCTGTGTGAATGGAGTGTTTTTATTTCTCTTGGATTTTTAAAATAACTATTTGATTTCATTTATTTATTTGATGTGGTGCTCAGGTGGAACCCAGCGCCTCACACATGCCAGGCAGGCGCTCTGCCCCTGAGCTACGGCCCCAGGCCCCGGATTTTTTTTTTTAATTGGTTATAGGGTTT
This sequence comes from Callospermophilus lateralis, assembly GCF_048772815.1. NCBI lineage: Eukaryota > Metazoa > Chordata > Mammalia > Rodentia > Sciuridae > Callospermophilus > Callospermophilus lateralis. The sequence continues at coordinate 135,859,956 of NC_135311.1, read as the reverse complement.
CTCCTAACTCTGGACCTGAGCCCTGTGTCTCTGCTTGTGTGCAGAACGCCCTCTCCCCCGCCCCCTGGCCACCTGCCGCCTGGGCACAGATGCTCTATTTGTTTATTTAGCTACTGAGGGTTGAACCCAGAGGCACTTTACCTCTGGCTACATCTCCAGTCCTTTTTAGTTTTTCTTTAGATACAGGGTCTCACTAAGTTGCTTAGGACTCTGCTAAGTTGCCAAGGCTGGCCTCGAACTTGCAACCCTCCTGCCTCTGCCTCCCGAGTCTCGGGGATCACAGGCGGACCCACCGGGCCTGGAACATGTTCTCATTTTCACTTCCAGATTGACCCGTCTTCCTTTGTGATTGGGGCTTTCTGTGTTCTGTTTGGAAGTCTTTTTCTCCACCAGAGCCTCAAAACTAGCCTTCGTTTATTTTCTAGGATCGCGATTGCTTCTCTGTTCACATTTAGATCTGCTGTCGACCTTGGAGTCTAAGCAGAGGTCATTGAACACCACAATGTGTTCCTCTCCCCAGTTTTTTTGTACCTTCTTTGCTGTAAATCAAGGACCCCCATATTGATGGAATGGATTCTGGATTCTGTTCTGTGTGAATGCCATTCTGTCTTTTGGGGGTGTGCTGGGGTTGAACCCAGGGCCTCGTGTAAGCTAGGCGAGTGTCCCTGAGCCCCAGCCCTGCCCACCTACTGTCCGGATTATTATAATGGGTGGTCAAGCAGCACCTCCAACTCTGTCCTTCACAGTATATTGGATACTCTTAGTAACTTGTGTTTTTAAAATAAATCTTAGAATCAGCTTTCAAACCCTGCAGGTATCCTTTGGGGATCCTAACTGGGGTTGCACCGAGCCTGTAGCTCATTTTGAAGGAAACCCAGTCCTGACCACGTGGAGCCTTCCAGGCACGTGCTGAGCGCAGACCTGCATTGCTTTAGGCCTACTTTAAACACTCTGCCCGCAGCCACAGGACTCCCTCCGAGAGGTGGGACTGGCTCACGGGGACTTTTGTGGTTTTCTGGGTAGCGAGGCTTACATCTTTTTGTCAGATTTCTAGGTATTTAATCTTTCTGACGATGACATGCATGATATCTTTGTCAGTACTTCTGTTTCTGATTCTTTGTTGTCAGTATTATTTTGAGTCATGTGAAATTGCCCATATCCTGACCATCTTTAACCTGCAAAACCATTAATTTCATATGGTCCGAACTCTTATGTGGGAAACTCAACTGATTCTTGATATCGTGACCCTTAGCTTTCAGTCACTGTGACAAAACACCTGAGATAACCAGCTTAATAAGGGAGAGGGTTTACTTGGCCCTTGGCCTTCGGGTCTGTGGCGAGGCAGCCCATCAAGGCCGGAGCTCGTGGTGGAGGAAGCTGCCCCCCTCGAGGCAGTGAGAACAGGAAGGGGAGGGCCAGGCCCCAGGGTCCCCATCAAGGGCACACGTACAGTGACCTCATTTCCTTCTACTAACCCTCCTAAAAGTTCTAACGTCTCCCAATAATGCCAGGCCTGGGGACCAAGCCTTCAGTGCAGGAGCCTTTGGGGACTTTGAAGGCTTGAAGTATAGCAGAGGTCACCAGCACCTGGTGAGCCTCACTGGTTGCTGTCACCAGCGCACCTGCAGGGTGTCCCGGCTGTGGGCCTGTCCGCACCCGTCTAGGAAGAGCAGCTCCTTTGTCTCTTCCTTGCCTCAGGCTTCCCCCACTGCCATCGACTGAAGTCTGACAGCGGGAACCTTCCTTCTCACCTGGCTTCTCACAGGAAAAGCTGCTCCCAACGCCCAGGGCAGGGAGTGACCTGGCTGTGGTCCTGGGGAGGGGCTGCCCGAGTGGCCACAGTGGATCCGAGAAGGAGGCAGGGGCCAGTGGATGCTCTTCTCCTGTGTGTCCTCAGGCTCATTCCCTCCCTCTCTGGGCCTCAGGGCTCCCTCGGAGAAGTGGGACCGCCACACTCCTGGGCTGTGGGAGCTGGCCATGGCGGTGGGAGGTTCCAAGGATGGGGAGGTGCGTCTTGGCCAAGGCAGCCTGGCCCCAAGCTTCTCTGCCTCCTTCCCCAGGACCGTCGCCATGGCAGCCGTGTCCCCAGGGGTCTGCCAACTGCAGGAAGCAGTGTGAGCCCGACTACTACCTGGACAGGACTGGCCGCTGCACGGCCTGTGTGAGCTGTTTGCGAGGTGAGGGTGCGGTCTTCCCTCGGGGCTCCTTCCAGGGAGCGCGGGGGCTGGAGGGTGCGAATGATGTGGGTGGTCTTTGGTTTGGGCCGCTCAGCCCACGGGAGCCTCCGTTTCCCTGTCTGGTGTTCTGAACCCTCAGCTTCCGGTGACCCCCACTCCCACCTGTGGTTTGTGATGGTTGAGTTCCAAGGACTCCACCCACCCCGTCCCTCCTTCCAGGAAGCATTTACAGGTGCCCTGCCTGTTCCAAATCTGCTCCAAACCTGTTCCAAACTTGTCTCATCAATTTTTTTTTTTTTTTTTTTTTGGTACCAGGGGTTGAACCCAGGGGCGCTTAACCACTGAGCCCCAGCCCTAGCTCTTTTTGTATTTTATTTAGAGACAGGGTCTCACTGAGTTGCTTAGGGCCTTGCTAAGTTGCTGAGGCTGCCTTTGAACTAGCGATCCTCTTGCTTCAGCCTCCTCCCAAGCCGCTGGGATTGCAGGCAAATGCCTCTGTGCCCGGCTGTCTCATCAAGTCTTGTGACTACCCTACAGTGCAGAGACTGTGATTGTCCTCATTTTACACAAGAGGAAATAGGGGCTTCCAGAGGTCCGGGGACTTCCAAAAGGCACAGGCCAGGGTTTGAGCCTAGGGGAGCGTGCCCCAGGTCCTGGGCTCTTGTCACTCTGTTCACAGCCCTGGGAGCAGCTTCCAGCAGGCGCTGCCACTGCTGATGAGATGTGTCCCTTCCCATGACCGCTCACAGCAGGTGCCCTGCATTGTCCACAAGAGCCACACAGGGCAGCCGAGGCTGCCCAGCTGCAGACTGCAGTGTTGTTAGTGGCCCTCACACACGGAGGCCACCAGGACTGTGTGATTGCATCTTTTTGTGGCCTCCTTCCTGCAGCAAGGAGGACCAGAGAGTTAGACATTTGTTGTCATTGGGCATCTCTGCCCCCGTTGCTAAGACTGCAGAGCAAAACAAAGCATTCACTGAACTTGGGCATCTGTGGGTCGGAGTTCAGGCAGGGCACTGAAGGGACTGCTGGTCTCTCTGCTCCAGTGTCTGGGGTCTCAGATGGAAACCCTGGAGGCTAGACTCTTCTGGAGGCTGTGGGTCCTTGTCACTGTGGGATGGGGCCTCGGCCCTCTCCCTCAGCCTCGTATGACTTGCTCTGAGCTTCCTCACCACCTGGTGGCTGGGTCCTGAAGGTGGACATCCCAAGAGAGACAAGTGAGAGCCACATCCCCTTTTATGACCTTGCCTAAGAAGTCACCTGGTGCTATTTGTGCCATTTCTATCTGCTGAGCCAGTCCCAGGTCTCGGGGGCAATGAAGGAAGGAAAGCAGTTCCACTTCTTGGTGGGGAAGCGGCAAGGCCCTGGGAGAGCAGATGGGCCCATTTTTGTAAAAACAAAGTCTGCTGCAGTCACCTGTTAGACGGGGAGCAGAGACGGCTCTGCCGAGAATTCCTTCCACCCTCTAAAGTGTGAGCTATTCCATGGAACCTAAAAAACCACCAGAGTGCCTTGGCGGCCTCAGGCTGGTGACCGTGTCCATGTGGCCCTCCCAGTACAGCTTAGGAGCCAGGAAGTTTTCTTTCTCCTTTTCTCTCCCCTTTTTTTCTCAGTGACGGTGGGTGAGCACCGTACCACTGAGTTACACCCCGGTGCTTAAGCAAGTTTCTTTTCCTTAGAGAGGCCCTAAGCAACTTAGAGACCCGTCTGCAAACAAAATATTAAAAAAGGGCTGAGAATGTTGCTCAGTGGTTAAGTGTCCCTGGGTTTAATCCCTGGTTAAAAAGAAAGAGAGAGAGAGAGAGAGAAGAAAGAAAGAAAGAGTCCCAAGCATAAATAAAAGCTGTATTTTACTTTTTCTTTTACAAAACCTCTAGTGTTTTATTTTTATTTTTTCATTGTTTTCTTTTGGGGTAAAAAACCCTTTTTATCATTAAAAACATTAAACATATTCAGCAGTAGTAAGACTCGGGAACCGCTCCGTCCTGTGACCCGGTCTGGGCCAAGCGCAGTTCGTCCATTCCCTAAGCCCACTCACCTGTCCCCAGATACTTTTAAAAAACAGTTCTTTGGAGGCACAGTTCACTGCAGAGAGGTGCACACGTGTAAAGTCTGGCTTGATCGTCGACCCGGGCGTGCAGGGGTACCTGCAGCCCTCACCCCCAAAGCCCCCGCCAGCGCCCGTCGCCCCTCCACCCTGCAATCCCAGGCTGTCCCTCGCTTACCATCGCCTGGAATGGTCTGCACCCGGGAGGTTCACGGGGACAGACCTGCAGCGTGCTCCTCTGTCCTCTACCTTCCCTGACCTGGAGGCTCGTTTGGAGCAGGCTGGGGTCCTCCCAACACAATAGCCAGGGACTCCTTATTCCCTTGTTGGATAAACTCTCCTTTCTCTGTCCTCTGGGGGCCTCCCTGCACCTCCTGCTCTCCATCCTGTCCGTCCCCATGAGCCCTCTCTGTGTCCCTCAGATGACCTCGTGGAGAAGGCGCCTTGCTCCTGGAACTCCTCCCGTGTCTGCGAGTGCCGGCCAGGCCTGTTCTGCGCCGTGTCAGTCGCCAACTCCTGCGCCCGCTGCATTGCCCGCCCTGTCTGCCCACCAGGGATGGTCGTCAAGCCCCAGGGTGAGCATCCCCACTCCAGCTAAGGGGTGGAGCTCCTGCCCCTGAGCCTCTCCCCACCTCCAGTGGGACGCCTGACCTTCAACCCCAGCTGTCCCTAGGTCAGGCTTGGGCTTTGCTTCATCGTAGAGTATTTGCATCCAGTGAACAGGATAAAATCCAGCATTTTGGTAGGAGGTTCTGATAATTCTTTTGTTGAGGTAGTGGGGATTGAACTCAGGGGCACTTGGCCCCTGAGCCCCATCCCGAGTCCTATTTTGTGTTTTATTTAGAGACAGCATCTCACTGAGTTGCTTAGACACCTCACCATTGCTGAGGATGGCTTTGAATTTGCGATCCCCCTGCCTCAGCCTCCTGAGTCGCTGGGTTTACAGCCACAGCGCCCAACTTGAGAGATATACATATATTTTAAATTCTTTTTCCTGGAAGGACGGGGCTGGTCCTTTCTTGACTCATCTGCAAGGCTGTGTTAGGAGTTCAGGTGGAAGAACATAAAGTTTCGGAAGTTTCCCATCTCAAGATGGTGAGCTTTGCAGGCTGCAGGAAAGTAGAAACCCTTAATGGTCGTGGCAAAAAAATGGGCTCGTTGGCAGCTGAGAAATGTCAACAAGTTTCTAGAAAGTTGGAACCAGATGAAAGGTGGTGACAAATGGCACCAGGTGGAGGATAGCTCACCCGATCGCTCAGTGAGGGGTGCAGAAGTGAGGGCCTCCCTGCATGTCGAGCTGTTTCACCTCCAGAGAGGCTCTGGGCTCGGGGAAGGCCGTGAAGTGGAAGGGCGGGAGGCGGGGGCTGGGGCCGGGGGAGCGCAGTGTGCTGTCAGCTCATCCTGAAAGGAAAACGTGGAATTTGTCACAGCACGGCTGTCAGGCTTCGGCCAGGCTGTGGGACGAGTCTGAGTATTTGTCTCCTTGCAAGACAATCAGATCTTTGATAAGGACACTGAGGGGAAGCTACGGTACCAGCATGAGCCGGTACCAGCATGAGCCACCACTCTGCTTGCGAAGCCCTCTTCATTTTGTGTTTGGGGGTGCACCCGTCCATAGGCCAGTCCAAAAGCAGAGCCCGCCGGCCCACACTTCCCGCCCAAGGTCCAGGCAGTCTTCCTCCCCACTCAGGGAAGAGACCCTGTGAAGATGACATACTGACACCTCAGCAGAAGAAAATCCCCCACAGCTGGATATTCAGCAGAGTCTTTGTTGATAAATATGAAAGAGCAGCAGAGATCCTCAGACTTAGAAGGGAACCCGCCCGGTGGAGGAGAATGCCAGGGTGAGCAAGCAGAGACACCGCTGCAGGTGGAGCAGCGGAAATCCAGGCAGGAATAGAAGAGAAATCAACACTAAAAACATTTACGGGAGGGGCTGGGGTTGTGGCTCCGAGGTAGAGCTCACCTAGCACACGTGAGGCACTGGGTTCCATCCTCAGCATCACATGAAAATAAAAAAAAAAAATACATGGTTTGTGTCCACCTACAAGGAAAAAATAAAGTTCAAAAAAAAAATTTATGGGAAAACTCAAGATCTTGTCATATCTGTAAAGTGAACATAGATACTATGAAAAAGGAACAGCGAGGCTTCAGAGGACACCAAATGGCCTTTAGAAAGTGTGGTTACTGGGGATCCCTTTGCCATTCTGGACAGAACTGGAAGCACTTCTGTGGGAGCAGTGTGCAGCATGGCCAGTAGAGGGGGCTGGAGGGCCGCTGTGGCAGGGAGGTGCTGGCTTCTGCTGAGGCCTGTCCTCTGAGCCTGTGAGTGGGGACATCTGGTGGCACTCTGCCTTGTGATTTTCCCAGAGTGCCTTGGTGGCCTCAGGCTGGTGACCGTGTCGATGTGGCCCTCCCAGTACAAATAGCGGCTGGCTCTAGGTCTCCTGCCAGCCGAAGCATCCTGGTTCCCTCCACGCACACCCTACCACCTTGGTCTTATGCCCGTTTTCCAAGGCCCTCCTGACCTGGTCACTGCCGCAGGCTTCACCCACAGTGCCACCCCAACATTCTCTGTGCACTTGACTTGAATAATATGAGATTTCAGATCAAAGGACCAACCAAGAGCAAGCAGGAGGAATGAATCACCCACACCCAGGCGTGAAGGTGAACGCCTGCTCACCACACTGTTACGATGCAAATGCAGCTGTGAATTCTCTTGGATAAGTCTTGGGTGAACCGATGTTTTTATTTCTCATGAGTAAATACCTGGGGTAGGAGGGTCACTGTGCTGGGCACACAGAATGTCTGAGGGGCAGTCCAAAGCTGGGCACCTCTGATCCCACCCAGCCACCTTGTTTTATGGCGGGAGCAAACCACAGAACTGAGGCTACAGCTGGAGTGCAGGGAGCCCCAGGATCAGCTCTTAGCACTCTCCACTGGACCATACCACCTTCGTCTTAGTTCAGAACCTATGTGTATGCAGCTAAATTGCAATTGAATTTCAAGGCAAAATAAAAACATTTTCTGGTGTAAAATGTCCAGAACTTTTCTTCGTGTATCATCTCTTAGAGAGCTGTTTGAAGATCTGATGCAGCTAAATGAGGTGGCAAAAAGCAAAGAGGAATCCATGGAACCTAAAAAGCAGTGACTGTACCACAGGAGAACAGGAAGGAAAAGTCCGGGAATGATACCTTGCTGCAGGACAGATGAGCCAGATCAAAGCAGGGACAGGGAAGGCTCCAGGGAAGTGTCTCCAGGACTAAAAGGGACATTTGCTATGCTAATCATGGTTAGTAGAGTGGAAGGTCTGAGGATGTGGGGGAGGCACACTATTCTTTTCTCAACAACAACCACCTAAAAAGAAAAAAGAAAAAAAAAAAAAGGCAGTTGAAAACTCCAGGAAAAACAAAAAGCTGACAAGGAATTTATAGTCCAAATGTGAACATGAAGATTTTACCTGATTTTGAGCAATTGCTGAGTATACAAAAAGAGAATCCATTTCACCTTGAAGGTAAGACAATTTGACAATTTAAAAATGGCTTAGGAATTGAGTATTTGGATTCAAAGAGAAGTACTTTAGTAAATATTATCCTTTTTGTTTTTTAGTTGGTTGGTTGGCTTTACTTAGAGCTTTATGTTTATACACAGTAGTTGGGTTTATTCCGACAACCTCATGCATGCATGGAAATCAATTTCAGTTCATGATCTTCCCCAATGTCTTTTTTTTTTTTTTTTAAGTTCCTAAATGGAACCTAAAAGTAGGAAGACCCTCCCCCCTCTTCTAGTAGACCCTTACCAGAGAACAAATCAGACTACCTAGGGGGTTAGACAGAGCCTCTTTATCTCCTGATCCCAAGGAGGAGAAAAACAGGGAGGGTCATGACCCAGGGAGGGAGGAGGAAGTTACATTCCCTCTGGAGAGGGAATGAGAGGCACCCAGGGAGTCCTCTGTGCTTAGAGGAGGGACCGCAGGTCTGTTGCTGGATTCCAGCAGGTGTCCCAGCAGCAGCTCAGACCCTGGGCTGTCTGACCACACCAGGCTGCCCTGGGAGAGATGGGGCTCTCTCTGCTCTCCTAGCACTGATTGGGTGTAGACACAGTGCATGTGTTTGGGCCCCAGAACTCCCTGTCCTCTCAAAGTGGATCCCACTGAAGTCCATTGACGTTTCAAATGCTGACTTACTGATATAGAGAGGCTCTCCTAACAAAGGACATCCACTTCCCGTACCCTAAGGCCACCAGACTGCAGCTGATTCAGGTACCAGTAATCCAGGAAATAGGTGGAAAAGATGCAGCATCTGTCTTGGGAGACCTCCCTACAGAGGAGAATTCCTGAGAACCTGAGCAGCCAAAGGAGATTAATCAGGGTCCCACTGTCTCTTCTGGGTGTTTCAGGAAAAATTTGAGATGCACTGTGAGATCTTTCTGGAAAGGAGGAGTGTGTGTTGAGGGGGTTCTTTGTACCACATCAAAGAAGTGCAGCCACCAGGGCTGTGGGTTAGAGAGGTGTCGTAATGAGTCACAGCCTGTTTCAAATGTGGGCCAAATTTTTCTGCTGCAGAAAAGCAGTTAATGGTAAGCTTATAAGAAGGTGCCCAGGCCACAGGCAGGAGGTGGTGTGGTCCAATGGAGAGTGCCCTGGGCTGGCCCTCGCCCCTCCCTGCATTCTGGCTCTGTCTTGAGCTCTGTGGTCCTCTACATCTGTACAACATGGTCACGGGGTCAGATCAGAGGTGACCAGCTCGGAACACTTTGTCCAACAGGACAACCCAGCCACCCCTCCTGGGTAGGAGAGAAAGGAAATGATACGCTGCTTTATCTGTACTAGCTTCAAACTGGCGATAAGCCCAAGGCCAGTCAATTCAGGAGCAGACATATGACAGTGTCCCACCACTATGGCAGCTTGCTACGGGCAATAAAAGGGTCCTGACTCAGGGTGAATCTCGGAAACATTATTCCGTGTGAAAGAAGGCAGGCACCAAAGAGCACACGCTGAATGTGCCTGTCTGTATGAGATTCTAGAACAGGCGACACCCCGCCCCCCCCCATGTAAAGCAGGTCAATGACTGTGCCTAAGGCTGGGGAGCACTGGGGAGGAGGAGAGCTGCCAGGGAACTTTGTGGGGCTGTGGAAGTGGTTTCTGTTTATTTTCTTTTTTTAAATATTTTTTTCGTTGTTAATGGACCTTTATTTTTTCATTTATTTATATTCGGTGCTGAGAATCAAACCCAGTGCCTCACACATGTGGGGCAAGTGTTCTACCACGGAGCCCCAACCCCAGCCCATGGTTTCTGTTCTGATTGGAGTTATAATTACATTCGTCAGAATTCATTAAGCTGTGCACGGAGGGGACTCTTTCATGTACAAGAATTATGCCTGGGAGCTGGGGGTGTAGCTCAGTGGGTGAGCACCGGTTAGCATTTGTCTAGCATGCGCAGGTCCTGGGTTTGATCCCCAGCACTTTAAAAAAAAAAAAATAATGCCACAATGAAGTTGATTCAAAAAGAAAAAAAAAAATCCCTTAAAGAATCAAGACTACATTTAAAAATTAGGGGATTTCAGGTTGTAACTGGAGTCCCTCGGCCACAGTCAGTCCTCCGTTCCATCTGCCCATCCCCAGTGGTGGGGAAGGGAAGGAAAGGGGCTTTAATGGCCACACCAGGAGGACAGATACAGAGGCACAGTGACCAGAGCGGCTGACAGAAACCTGGAGGTCTTATAGCGCAGGGGAATGCTGGCGAAGGAGGCGGCGATCCTGCTTCATCGCTTGAGGGGATGATTCAGTCCCCATCATGCCTACGGGCTGCCTGGGCTCCATCCTGGGACACTGCCCCTGCTTGGGGGGAGCTCATCACGGTGATCTGTGCTGCCAACCTGGCCCTTCTTGCCATCAAGATGCCTGTCAATCAGACCTGTTGTTCCCGGAATCCAGGGTCGCTGCAGAAGAAAGCAGCTCAGGGAAAACAGAGTCAGAGAGGGACAGACAGAATTGGGAAGGTCAGCGACGGGCCCTCCTTCAAGGTTTCTCTGAAGTAAAATCAGGAGGCCCAGCGCCCAGGGCCCCCATCCTGGGTGAACACAGCTTCTCCGTTTTGACCTCTGAAACACAGATCTGCTCATCTCAGAAGTGACTGCCTCCCGGCGGGTCCCCAGGTCCCAGTTAAGTCCTCCCTGGAGACCCGGGTTATTCCTTGGCTCTTACTCCATGTTGCCTCCCACCCCACAGGTGTGGCTGAGAGGGACACCACCTATGAGCCGCGTCCCCCAGGGACCCACCCCGACTGCAGCACCCCAGGAAGCAGTGAGGCTCCTGCCAGGTGATTCTGTCCCCTCTTCTCCCTCTGGCTGCGGCAGAGATGGCACTGCCCCTGCCGTGCCCGGGGGTGCCTGGGACAGCTGGGCTAGGGGCAGAGTGGCCTGGGCTGGGTTCCCGATGTCAAGCCCACAAGCTATTCTGGGCTCTGTGCCGGCATGGTTGAGAGGCCAGAAGGCTGGAAACTTTGTCCCTGTAGTGCCCGGCAGGGACTTTGGGCAGAGGTTCTGGGGTCCCAGACTTTGTCCCCCGTTTCCAACTCTATTGTCACCCTTGTCTGACTCTCCCCGCAGCACGGCCCCCACCCTGAGCCCCCTGGTGGACTCCCACACCAGCAGGATGCTGCCCAGCTCCACTGTCTCCCTCCCCTCCACTGGAAAGCCCATTCTGGACCCAGGTAGGATGGGGAGGGGCTGGGAGGTGTGGCCTGGGGTGGGGGTGGGGAATCAAGGTTGACCCCAGACTCCTGGCTGCCACTCAGCTGCCTGCGTGCTAATTGCTGTTCTTTGTATGCTTCTTTCCTTTCCTTCCTGTCTTCTTCTTCTTTTAAATATTATGCTGACATCTTTTATTTTATTTATTTTTATCTGGTGCCGAGGATCGGACCCAGGGCCTTGCGTGTGCTAGGCGAGTGGTCTACCATGAGCCACAGCCCCAACCTTTTTTTTGTTGTTGTTACTGGGGATGGAGCCCAGGGGTGCTCTTCCACAGAGTGACAGCCCTTTCTAGTTTTAAATTTTGAGACAAGGTCTAGCTAAGTTGTTGAGCTGGCCTTGAACTTACAGTCCTCCTGCCTCAGCCTCCTGAGTCATGGGATTACAGGCCTGTACCACTGCTCCCAGCTCCTATTCTTTGACTATCGCAAATAGGGATTTTTTTTTCCCTCACATCCTATCCATATGGCTGTAATTGCTACTCAGAAAAAATTTGTTGAGCGACTACATGACCCTGACTAGTTGCATAATCCCTTTGAGCCTCGGTTTTCTCAACTGTGAAACGGTAGCAGCATAGGCCTTGCAGGGTTGTAAGCATGTGGCATGTGGTTAGCACCTGTGAGCCACTGTCCCTTAGCTCCTGTGAACTGATAACCAGGCAATCCCTTTTAGGACTGGCAGTTCCAGCCACGGACACTAGGTGGTGATAGTTCCCAAGCCAGTAGTTCTCAAAGTTGTGTCCTGACCCGGCAGCCTTGGCCCACCTGGGAACTTGTTAGAGCCCCCCATCCTGGGCTGCACCCCCACACCTATACCCAGATAACAAGCGCACAGGCTCCGGGGTCTGCCTGGCCTGGCCTGGGTGGTGACTCTCCCACCCCTCAGGGTGACTGGGTAGGATGAGGAGGGGGCTGGAGACAGTAATGGCCGCTAACTGGCTGAGTGTGCTCGTGCAGAGCAGGCCCCTTGCTTCTCTGAGGCATGGCTGAGACGGCCCATCTGATCAGCCTTCCACTCCGTCCTCCTCAGTGATCCGTCCTCCCTGCCCTGGCTCTAGCCACACTGTGCCCTCCTCCACGGCCCGAGTCTTTGTTCTTTTGAACCTCAATTTCCTCTTCAGGTTCCTTGACACCTCTAAAATGGTTTGCTCTTCTTGCAACTATAAATATCAATCAGCTTCCTGGAGCCAGGTAGGGAAGGCGGGATCAGATATAGCCCTGGCTTGGGAAAAGACCAACGACTGTTAGCCACAATGGAATCCAAGTCCCCAGAGAAGGAGGAAGTAGTCTGTGGCTAGTCCTGTGTGGTTGTAGTGAAGGCCCCTGCTCAGTGCTCTTGGGCAAAGAATAAAGGACATCTCTGTGTTTTAGGACCCATGCTCTTCTGGGTGATCATGGTGCTGGTTCTGGTGGTTGGTTCCACCTTCTTCCTCCTGTGTCACCAGAGGGCCTGCAGGAGGCGATTTCGGCAGAGTGAGTGGAGGTGTCCTTGGGGACCTGGGAAGGATGCTTGCTCTGGGCCAGCTTGGCCGGGGTCCCTGCCTGTCCCACACTCTGGGACCAGTGGCCAGCCCTCTTCCTGATGTCGTTTCAGAGCTCCACCTGTGCCACCCAGCCCAGCCCTTCCCACCCAAGCTGGAGCCTGTGGGTAAGTGTCCCACAGTCCCCCCTGGGTCTGGACTCAGGAGACTGGCCTCCTCCCAGCCCAGCCCTGGCCCATCTGTATGGCCTCCTGGGGCCACCCCTCCTTTCTCTCCAGCCTCGTCTCTAATGAGGTAACGTGGGAGAAAACTGGTTATGGGTTGGGCTGGGGCTCGGGGTTGTGCGGGGCGCTGGTGCGGACCAAGCCACCGCGGCTCTCACCCTCCCGCCTCGCACCCCGGCTCCCTGGCGTCCCGACTGCCCCTCTTCCTGCCTTCCTGAGGGGAGCCTGGTAGGGCCCAGGTGAAGAGGGCAGCCTGCAGGCCGAGCCCAGCGTCCACCCCTGACAGGTTCCGTGGCCTTGGGGAGTTGCCGAGTGCCTGTGCCTCAGTGTCCTTGCCTGTGAAGCAGGGACAGTGGGGCCCACTGGGAAGGCTGCGTGGGAGGGAATCGAGTAGCCTCCTGAGCACTGCGGAGCCCAGGCCTCCCGGGTCCCAGGTGGCTTGACCCCGCCCTGGTCCCTGCTCTTACCGCCACCCAACCTCTAGGCTGACCTTCCAGGCAGCAGTCAGGGCTCCTGACCCCTCCCCCCCGCCAGCCCCAGGCAGGGTTCCTGCAGCTTTCACTGGGACCTGGGTGACCTTGTGCCCAGGGCCCCCTGGGTCATCTCGTACCCGGGGCCTCGTCTCCCTGGGCAGCCTCTCTGGGCGAGGTCCTCCTTAGCACTCCATAGGCATCAGCTGAGCACCTACTGTGTGCAGGGCCCTGACTCTTGGGCTCTGCATAGACTGGGGAATCGCCTTGCTTTCTGACTTATGAGGCAGCTTCTGGTGACCTGGTGGTGGTCGATCCACAGGGAGGAGATGAGGCTCGGAGGGTGGGGGACGGCTGGCCGGGGCACTGCTCCTTAGGGATTCTGTCCAGCTGCTGTGCGGGCCTCAGCGCTCCCCGCTCCTTCCTCCCCTCAGCTCTGTCCACCACCCAGTGCCCACCCAAGAGCCCAGGGGTCTAGAGACACAGTCACTGCCCCTGTCCCAAGAGTCCCCCAGGACCCTTGGGAGCCTGGCAGTGGGGGCCGACTCTCGACCTGGGCACAAAAACACGGTCCGCCGAGGCTGTTTTGAATCCGCTGAGTTTCCGACGTGAGCTGCGCTCCCTCTGCAGGGGCTTTTTGTTTTGGTGGTTTCAAGCCTGTTTCCGTGAGCTGTCGGGCTCCGAGTCGCATTGAAACTGCCATTTGCTTTCTTGACATTTTTCTAGTATTAGACTTTCCATTGCCGTCAGTCTGTTTTCTTCTTTTAAACCTTCGTGAGAGCAGTTTTGTTACCAAAAGAAAAAAAAAGGCCCAAAGGACCTCCCTTCCCTTAAGAGTCCAGACCTGCGCCCAGACTCCGCGGGGGACAGTCTGCCTCAGGCCCTTTCTGGCCCCCTGGCTTCCTGTGGGTCCCTCGGGTCTGGGTAACCAGGCCCGAGAAGGGAGGGGTCAGCAGGCAGCAGGACACAGGTGGGCACAGACAGTGGGCGCCACTCCAGCCCCCGGCCCAGGAGCTGCGGAGGAGTCCCCCGATATGCTCGCCGTCCGTCCATCCTGGAGCAGGCTCTGTGAGGGACGGCGTCTGTCCTGGCTCTCCAAGTTTCAGACCAGTGTCACTGTGGGGATGGGCCAGAGAGGAGCGGATGGGAATGTGCTCCCCCCCCCCCCAGGCACCCCTTCTCCAGGGGCGCTCTCCTTCCCTGGGGCTCACGCTCCATCCCTGAGTGGCCTCGACTGTACTGCCGGTGTCCCGGTGACAGGCATTGGCACAGCACACCCATGATCTCCTTTGATACCTGCAGCAACCTGTGAGGCACCTACTCCCTGCAGATGAGCAGCCCAAGGTGCAGGAAGACGTAGTCACCTTGCTGAAGGCCACGTGCTTAGCCAGTCCCAGGCTGGGTTTGGGGGGTTTTTGGGTTGTAGATGGACGCAACCTTTATTTTGCTTATTTGGTTTTTTATGTGGTGCTGGGGATCCAAACCCAGCGCCTCACGAACGCTAGGCACGCGCTCGGCCACTGAGCCCCAGCCCCAGCCCCCAGGCTGGGTTTCTGATGTCACCCTCAGTGCCACAGAGCAGATGATTCTTTGCGGTGGGGACTCTTCTGCACGTCGTAGGATGTTCAACAGCTCACGAGATGACAGTCACATCCCCCAGTTGTGACAACCAAAAAATGTCTCCAGATATTGTCACTAGGCCCCCCTGTGGGCAAAACTGCTCCTGGTTGAGAACCCCAGGTGTAAACCTCTGTGTTAATGAGCCTCCTCCCTCCCTCCTGGGCCAGTTTCTGCCTCTCTCCGTCACGGTCACCCCAGGTGCTCAGGAAGGGTGCAGGCTGGGGACCCAGCAGATGCCCGACGTAGAGATTGTCTGGGGTTTGCTGTGAGTGGGTCAGGCCTTGGGCTGGAGGATCTCAGAAGCGATGTGGGCCTTCCAGGGCATGCTGCTGGGTCGCCACCTGCCCCTTCCTGGAAGCTGAGGTCAGCCAGGCCTGGCCCCTGTGAGAGGTCAGCCAGGCCTGGCCCCTGTGAGATTGTGTCAGCAGCCAGTTCTTATCAGGTTTCGTTTTCTTCATTTGTACATTTATATCCATATGGATTCACGGATTTCTGTTTGATTCAACGTGCTGTCAGCTGTCATGATCTGTTAGTTACCACCATTATAACAGACTGCGAGGTCACTGGCCCAGACTGGGCAGCCCCCTCAAGCTGGCTCCTGTGTCCTTGTGTGACATGCCCCCATCTCTTAGTGATTTGGACACCTTTTTCGGGGGAGGGGGTACTGTGGATTGAACCCAGGGGTCTACCACTGAGCTACATCCCTGAATCTTTATTTTTTGTTTTGAGGTAGCAGCTTGCCAGGTTGCTGAGGCTGGCCTCCAACTTGCAATCCTCTTCCCAAAGCCTCCGGAGTCACTGGGATTATAGGCCTGTGTCACTTCTTTTTTTGTTGTTGTTACTGGGGATTGAACTCGGGGGCACTGGACCACTGATTCACACCCCCAGTCCTATTTTGTATTTTATTTAGAGACAGGGTCTCACTGAGTTGCTTAGTGCCTGGCTAAATTGATGAGGCTGGCTTTGAACTTGGGATCCTCCTACCTCAACCTCCAGAGCTGCTGGGATCATAGGCGTGCCCCACGGCGCCCGGCATCACTTCTAAGAAACTCCTGGTTTATCTTGTCCTGTCCTCCCTGAATCCCTCCTGGGTCATCTCTCCAGGGAGCTCCAGGTGTGGACCTAGGGATGCCTGGCACCAAAGCCTGGCTGGGCCTCTAGCCTCACTCCTTCCTCGGGGCTGCGGGAGGACTGTGACAGGGACGGGAGGGACCCAGAGCTCTGACACCTGTGTCAGGACTCATTGTGCTCTTGGCGATCGGCCCACTGAGCGAGCAGCCTTGGGATGCCACGTTCTTGTCCCCGGGTCACTGCTACACAGTGTGACCTGGGCTTGGCCCCCGGAGGTTTTCTGGGAAGATCGTGGTTATTCCAAAGAGCAAGGAAACCGTAACTGAGCCAGACCGAAGCTTTGTGAAATCTGACCCCTGCCCTCGCAGGATTTGCTTTGGGTCTTTATCAAAGCACATGCGGGTGGTAACAGGGCTGCAGGCAGAGGCCAGAACCTTCTGGATCCTGCCTTGTTACCTCGTGTCATTTGACACTTGTTTTCAAGCGTCTTCGGTGTCACCTGCTGGTCTGCTTTTCCGCATGGTCGAGGCCAGCCGTGTCAACACCCCAGGCTTTGTGGGACCCACTGTGTGTCAGCAGCAGCCTGGCACCTTCCCTTGGTCTCATTTTGATCAGGAAAAAAAAAAATCTGGATGCACTTCACTTTTTGGAGGAGCTTTGGATTTATGGAACATGAGAAGGTGGCTCAGGGTCCTCCGAGCTCCCCACAGGAGGCCTCCCTGCTTAGCATCTCACACAGCGGGGTGCTTCCTCACTGTAAACAGTGGCGTGGTCTCCTTGTTGTTAGTGACACCCACACTTCATCACGCTCACTTGGCTCATAAGGTGCCACCCCCCCACCTTTAGTCCTCTCCTCGGCTCCGGTGGCCCAAGGCTCAGGCTTTCCTTGACCTTGGTGGCCTCGGCAGCTTGCAGGCGGTGGCCAGGCATTCTGCAGGAGGTCCCCCTGTCGCTGGGATTGGTCTGATGTTTTTCTTGCAGCAAGACCAGGCTCTGGGTGTGGGGGAGGAAGTTCACAGAACAGAGGGCCCCACCCAGGGTCCAGGGGCTTGGCCTCACTTAGCCCCGGGCTAAGGCCCGGGCCACTGCAGGCTGAGAGCCCCTCCCACCTTCATCAAACCTTCAGGGGCTGGCAGGTCTGTCCCACTTTCCAGATAAGGAGACCGAGGCTCAGAACAGTGAAGTAAGCTGCTGTCCTCCGCCCAGGTGGCCTCGTGGGGCGTTTGGCTGCCTTCCAGGTGTTTGTTAAGTACCCACTGTCCTGTGCCTTCTGGTTCTCTTTAGGACTTCCTGAGGGTGTGGTCCCCAGAGAAGGTCAGTTGGGCCAAAGGGCTGAGGTTCACCACAGATGGCTCTTAAAAAGACGAAACCCTTTGGGCACAGTGGCCCCCACGAATCCCAATAACTCGGGAGGCTGAGGCAGGAGGATCGCGAGTTCAAAGCCAGCCTCATCAATTTAGCGAGGCTCTAACAACTCAGCAAGACCCGGTCTTTAAATAAAATATCTTAAAAAGGGGTTGGAGGTGTGGCTCTGGGTTAAGCACTCCTGGGTTCAGTCCCTGGTACCAAAAAACAACAAACCCCTTCACAGGGCATGGGCATCTCTGAGAGCCAGCTGGCCCACCTCCTCCCCCGGCCGAGTTGGTTGCTTCTATTTATTTTGTCTTGTTACTTCGTTACACACTTTTTCTCCTGGCCATCCCCAAAGCCTTGGCAGCAAACATCAGCTGGCTGTTTACGAAATTCCAGATTACTCTCAGGAGAGAGGTTGGGCTCCGTTGACATCATTTTTTAAAATATGCCTGAGGCCAAAGAGTATCAAAGTCGTGACTTGGCAGAGGATGGCACCCCTCTCAAGGTCCCAAGCTGTGACCTCCGGATGTGACACCCCCACCCCCACCCCTCCCCCCAACAGCAGTTACCAGGAAGGATACGTCGCCCGTGGGTTACATTGAGACTCTGCCTCTTTATCTTTGAGCCTCAGTCTGGCCCATTTCCCTGTCAGACGTGGTCCACTGCTGACGGGCTTGTACACAAAGTCCCAGGAGCGCGTCCCAAAGCCAACGAGGGTCCTGCTGCATGGCCATACTGCAGTCAGATTGGCATTTTGTCTCGTTTGTTGGTTGGCCTGCACAGACGTGTCAGCGGGGATTCAGGGCTGCCGGGTCCAGAAAGCGTGTCCTAGCGGCAGCGGGCTGACCTCTGGGCAGGTGGCCCACTGTGCAGGCCTGATATCACGTTCTGGGTCTATGCGGGTGGCCTCTGTGGGATCCTTCAGGGCTGTGCTGGGCCTGGGTGGCCTGCTCTGTCGTGGACTCGATGGCAGGTGCCACCCTGTTTTTCTTAGCTGGCCAGTGGGCCATTAAGTGTCAGGAGATTTTCAGCCATGACCCGGCCCCTGGTTCACATGGGAGAACACCAGAACTGGGGGGGCCCTTTAGATGAGGGGGTAAGGGTTGTGCCCTGAGCCAGGTGCAGTGGTGCATGCCCCCCATCCCAGTGACTCGGGAGGCTGAGCAGGGCGATCAAGGGTTCAAAGCCGGGGCTGGGCTTGGGGCTCAGCGGTAGAGCGCTTGCCTAACACGTGCAAGGCCCTGGGTTCCATCCTCAGCACCACATAAAAGTAAGTAAATAAAGATATGTGTCCAACTACAACTAAAAATTAATATTAAAAAAAAAAAAAAGTTCAAAGCCAGCTCAGCAACCTGGTGAGGCCCTGTCTGAAAAAATAAAAAGGGCTGGGGTGTGGCTCAGCGGTAGAGCATCCTGAGTTCAACCCTTAATACCCCGCCTCACACACACCAAACCAAAGTCAAGGTCATGCCCAAGACTCACTGTTTGGCACCTCCTGAGACCACACAGGGTGGCTCGGGAGGAAGCAAGCCACTGTCCTCCCCAGGCCGGCTGCCCGGGCTCTTTCAGGCACATGGAAGACGAAATGGATCTTGGAAAGGTCCTGGGGGGAGCTGGCTCCAGGAGCCTCGGTCAGGGCTCAGCTAAAACCCTCAGGGTCCATTGTCCTCCCTGTCCCTTGCCTTGAGGTCCTCCAGGGGGCTCTGCAGGGCACTCTCAGGATTCTGGGCTGTCCAGCCCCTAGAGGCTGCAAGGTGGTGGCAGCAGAAGCCTCCTGGGCTCAGGTTGGGGCGTGTGCTCCCTCTGACCAGCCGTTGTGCCTGTTGGGGTGTGGGGAGTCGGGCAGGGTCCAGTGTGCTAATTGGCTTAATCCCTCCAAGCGAGAGGAGTATGGAGGGGAGGTCCCCTGGGGTCCCCCAGGTCTCCAACTCAGCTGAGCATTGGGAGGTGACCTGACTCTGAACCCGCCACCAGGCTCCAGACTGAGGGCCTGGGCCCTGGGCTGGGAGGAAAGCTGACAGGTGGGTGGGGCAGGGTTGGTGGCCGCCCCTCCTGGCTGAAGTTGCTGTTCTTTGCTTTTTGCAGATTCCAGACCCAGGAGGAACCTGGCAGTAAGTACCTCCCCTCACCTCACCCAGCCCCTGGGTCTGACCTTTCCCATCAGCCTGTGGTTTGGGGAGGGTCGTTCCCTTCTCTCCCCAGTGCCCAGAGTTGGGCCCCTTCGGGGAGCACAGAGCCTGGCAGGCCGGGCCAGGGATGAGGCTCCACCCACAGCAGCCTGGGCTCCTGGCGCAGCCACAGGGGATTTCCAGAAGGGCTTGCCTCAGGACTGTCGGGTCAGGAGAAGGGCTCGGGGTCCCACTGTCCTCCACTCCTTGGTCTTGAAGACCTGAAGCTGGATGTCAAACCAGCAGCACAAACCACTGAGCACTGGCTGCAAGCTGGCCACCTGCTTGTGCTTTCTAAAAGTGTCCCGGGTGCTCGTGACACTCAGGAGCTGCTATGTTGTCCCGTTTCACAAAAGGGACACGGTGGCCTGGACAAGTGAAGAGGCTACTGGTCAGTGGCTCCATGAGGGCTCGAGCCTGGCTTCGTGTCTCCGGAGCTGCCTCCGAGGGGAGGCCCCCCATCCCTTAGGAAGTGCTCTCCGTGTGCCCCGCGCTGGGCTGGGGGCTTTGTCACCACTCCCGCAGTTCTTCCAGCCACCAGCTCAGGGGGCGTCTGGGGCCTCGCTAGGCTTGTCCTGGTGCCCCGTCCTGGGCCCAGCTTCCCAGGGCTGTGTGGGGACATGAGGTAGGGCGCTGGCTGAGACGGTTGGATACAGTTACTCGGCTCCTCTATGCCTTGGTTTCCTCATCTGTTAAAGGGGCAGGTGCTGAAATCCCGCACCTCCTAGGATGGTTGGGAGGATCGACGCGCTAGTGTGTTAGAACAAGGCTCTGCACACAGTGGGTAACCGTGTGAGTCGCTGACTGCCATCCTTATTATTTGGTACGAATTAAAAGCTACCATGGTGCCTGGGATGCTACGCACACCACTCCCTGGAATGCTTGTGGCAGCTTTCTTTCTTTTTTTTTTTTAACATCTTTTTTTTTTTTAATATTTATTTTTTAGTTTTAAGTGGACACAATATTTTTATTTTACATTTATGTGGTGCTGAGGATCGAACTCAGTGCCTCAAGCATGCTAGGTGAGCACTCTACCCCCTGAGACACAACCCCAGCCCCTGCTTGTGGCAAGGTTTAAAGCAGAGGGGAGACTCCCTGGAGGTTTTAGGGGTGAAGAAAAGAGGGTGTCACCATATGGGGACATGGGGAGTTGGGGATGCCCTGCTCAGCGCCCATTCCCTTCCCACAGCAGCCCAGAAGTGCATTGGAGACAGAGCCAAGCACAGAAGAGAAGAGCTTTGTGAGCCCCCCGGCTGCGGAGACCTGCGTCCATGTGGGGGCCGCCTGCCCGGAGAGCCTGCCCCTGCTGGATTCCAGCCCAGCCGGGGGCCCCTCATCCCCCAGGGACCCCCCTGAGCCCCGAGTGTCCACAGAGCACACCAATAACAAGATTGGTGAGTCGGTCTATTTCAGGGTTCCCGATGTGGCTCGGGGAGCTGCGGGGAGCTGGGTGCTGGGCTCTGGGTGGAAACTGGAGACCCTGGGACCTCGAGGTCCACCGGGAAGGGAGGATTGCCCTGCATCTTGCCCTGCGGCTGCCCTGTGTGAGTTTCTGCTAAGGTAGAATGGCTATGGATTGGCCTCCTGGAACCACCGGGGACTTGAGCATAGATTCCTGGGCACGGTGTCTGCCATCGTTAAAGGAAAGATGATATGAAGGCCGCCCCAGCCCCCCGCCCAGGGACAGGAGTGGAGGTGCCCGTGACCCTGAGACCTGCCATTTGTTTGGCACATGTCTTTGCCTCTTACTGTCATGACACCTTCTGGGGACGGTGTCCTTCTCCCCATGTTACAAAGGAGGAAACTGTGGCTTAGCCCAGTGAGGTCCTTTTGCCTCTCCCATGGCTCAGAAGGACGCAGCTGGGCCTCAACCGGCATCGGCTGGGCTCTGCAGCCCTTGGCTTGTCCGCTGGCCTCTGCAGAAGCACAGAGACCATGTTGGGCCAGGGAACCCAGCACTCCCCACCTGTGGCTGCCCTTGAGCTTGGACGAACTTGCTGCTGGCCTGGTACAACCAGAGCGCTTCCCCCAAAGTATGCGCCTGCCCGGATTCCACCCCTGCTCAAACTCTGCCGCAGTCCCTGTCCCCTTCAGCACAAATCTGGGGCTCAGTGGGCAGTCAAGCTAGCCCCTCCCTACCAGACTCACCTACTGGACCCTGCTGCTCTGCCTCCCACTTCATGGTGGTTTCCAGAACTTTCAGACCTGTTTCACCTCTGAGCCTCTCTACAAGGAACAACCAACTCCCCTCCCTCAAGTCCAGTGAATTCCTGAGGCTCCTCTTCCAGGAAGCCCTCCCTGCCCTCTCTGCTCTACGGTGTAGGCCAGGTGCCCTCTGCTGCCTACCCTGAGACCCTGGGCTCTTCCACCCAGGGGCCCAGCACCCAGCCTGGGCCTTCCCCGCCTCTACCTGGCGGGAGCTCCCCGGGGCAGGCCTCAGTGGGCCCCCCTCCTCCTTCTCTGGGAGGGAAACTGACCCTCAGACAACAGCAGAGAGCATTTGATGTTCTGCACATTTCCACGGCAGGCCCTGGTGGGAGAACTTCAGGGCAATATTTCCTCTTGAACAAACTTTTGCAATCACAACTTTCAGGAAGTTTTCTTTGAAAAGAATGTGTTTGGGGGAAATGCCAAAGGCTTCCTCTTCAAATTTCCTGAGAATTAAGTCCTCGTTGGAATGTTCAAGCCCACGCTGAGCAATCCTGGCTGGAATTCGGGGCCCAGGGAGCCGAGCGAGGGAGGGAGGGAGGGCCGGTCTCCCCGGGTTCCAGCTGCTCTAGACTGTGGGCCGCCTTCCCCAGCAGCCCGCTGGCCTCACTGGCGTGCAGGGAGGTGGGCCACACTGCCAAGGGAAGGCCTTGGAGCTTCTCCTGGGCAGCAAGACATAGATGACCCCTTGTCCTTCTGATGCCAGCCCAGCTTCCTGTCTCCTCCTGGGTACCAGGCATGGGGGCCCCCCTTCTCTGACCAAGATAACCCCTCAGAGCCCTGGGTGGGCAGGAAGAACCCCCACAGCTGGAGGTGGGCAGCCCTGAGATGGGGCAGAGCCAGAGGGACCAGGCCAAGTGACATGTAAGGGGTGACAGCTTGGTCCCAGCTTTGGCTGCTTCTGTCCAAACCAACCACTCTTCCCCCACGTCCTATCTTCCCGCCTCTCCTCTCTCCTGCTGTCTGCCCTCTGCCCTCCCTTCTGTCGCCACCTGGGGACCCCTTGCACACAGCCTCCGGCCCCTGTGGTCAGTGCTCCCCAGGCGGGGGGCCCACAGGCCTGGTGGAAGGCGGAGGCTAGGGTGCGAGGCCGGCTGCCTGCTCTGGGGCTTGGGGTGCTCCATGGTCCCCTCTTCCCCGCCCTCTGGTTCTCACCGTTCTTTCTAACACTTCTCTCTCTCCTGAGCTTGTGAAAACCCAAAATAGAAGAGCTGTGTTATGCAACAGGCCGAGGACGCAGGGTCCTTGAGAACCTTTCTGGGGTTCCTAAATCTGACGGGTGTAACGGGGTCACCCAGGAGGCAGGGGTCCCTGCACCCCTGTGCCACCCCACCCCTGCTCTCAAGTTCCCTCTCGAGTTTCCTCATTCAGCCTCCAGAGTCTAGGGGGGCACAGCTGGAGCTGGGCCCTGGCCGGAGCCCGAGGCCGTCGTCCTGCCTTCCCAGCCTCTCGGGACCTCACCTCCCCGAGCCTCCGTGTCTCCCTCCAGGAGAAGCCAAACTGGAAGCCCCCACACCAGCCAGGGGCCTGTGCCCGGTCCTCATCCAAGTGACGATGACCCAGCACCCACTCTGCCTGCAGGCCACGAGGCCACGGGGAGATGGCCCCCACTGAGGCTGTCCGGGTCACCAGCTGCTGCTTATTAGCAGGGCCAAGGCCGTTGTCCGTGCCACCAGCTGGCTGGGTTTGCATGGCCTGAGGGGCCCCTGAGATGCAGGACTTTCAGTCCCAGGCAGAGGGGACAAGTTAGTGGCCCCAGGTGTCTGCTTTAGGCAAGTGGATGGAAGCAGAGAGGGTTGCCTGGCAGGTGGGAGTTCCCTGTGTGTTTTCTCCTGATGACCTTGGGGAGCTCATCTGACCTTGCCAGGCTGCAGGGTCTCGTCTGTAAAGTGGGGATAATGAGGGCTCACTCCTTGCAGGAGCCCGGGGGGGCCCAGAGCTGACGCGTGGGGAGCGCCTGGGGATGCCCGGTGCGGCCGCTCACCAGGGCTTTTGGTCCTTGTGGCTGCTGGCCTTTCCCCACAGCTCCCTTGGTCTCCCAGCCCCAAAGAAGTGCCTCCAAAATCATGAGCATCCCCATTGAGTACCATGTGGGCCAGTTCTGTGCATCAGAAAGGGTGTGTCATCTGCCTGAAACCACACAGCAGCAGTGGTAGAGGAGGAGGGACTCGGCCCCTCTTCTGCCTCCTTGCTCCGTGCTGGGCTCTGGCCTCCCCTCCTCACCCGCCCTCTTGCCTTGCAGAGAAGATCTACATCATGAAGGCTGACACGGTGATCGTGGGGACTGTGAAGACAGAGGCGTCCGAGGGCCGGGGCCCCGTGGGGCCTGTGGGGCCTGAGGCAGAGCCGGAGCCGGAGCTGGAGGTGGACCATGCCCCGCATTACCCAGAGCAGGAGACAGAGCCGCCCCTGGGCAGCTGCGGGGACGTCATGTTCTCTGTGGAGGAGGAAGGCAAGGAGGACTTGGGGCCCACAGTGGCCTCTGGGAAGTGAGGCCCAACCCGGGCTGCGGGAGGGCAGCTGGTACCCCTTGGAGGCCAGCGGGGCAGAAGACCATGTGGCTTGAACTGAGGTCCAGAGTCTAGTAGTGGACCAGGGCTGGGGCACCCGGCTCTGCTGCTGCCCAGAGCTCTGGTCTCAGCGGTGGCATCTGACACTCGCCACCAGGACCAGTGCCCAGCATCGGGCCAGCGCCCACTGAGGGAGTGAGCACGAGGCCGGTTCCCAGTCCCTGTCCACACCCTGTGTCCCTCCCCTGTCCCTGGGCCTCAGAGCTGACACATCAGGCCTGCTGGCACGCCCCAGCCCCCAGTTACTGTAAACATGGCTCCCAGCGGGCACGGTGCCAGCGCCTGTGGTTTTTTTCTCCTGAGTCAGAAGGGAAGTTGAGGAGTGGGTGTTGGCGCTGGCACCATGTGGGCGACAGCTGTGGCGCTGCACCTCGCCCCAGCCTCCCCGGGCTGCGGACCTCCCTGCGGCAGCCCCTTCCCTGCCCAGCCCCCATGGTGAGCCCAGGTCCATCCACTCCTCCCAGAAGTCCCCACTCAGCCCCGAGCAGGAGGCCTTTCAGGGCCCAGGTGTCTGCAGACCTCCGCGCCTGCAGCGCCCACCCTGGCTGGAGACGCTGCCGCCCAGTGCTGCTGGCGAAGGGCCTCGGCTCTGCCCAGGGACTCCTCTCGTGTGCAGCCTGCAGCCTGCGGGGGCCTCCGCTGTTCTGAGGCGCCTCCTGCTCTGTCCTGGGAGTGGGAAGCCACCTCCCAGGTTTGCCACCTCCTAAATTTGCCACGCTTGAGAAGCCACCAACACCCGCCCTGCGGCCCGTTCCCCCTGCTCTGCACCCACCAGGGTGTGGATGCTGGATGATCCTGGGCTCAGGACGTTCAACCCTACTCTGCCCTGAAGGGAGAAGGTTGCCAACACCTCAGGGCTCTGTGTTCTACACTAAGGACTAAAGCTGCCCTGACATCCCACCCGTGGGTCAGCCCCTGGGCCTGCAGCCTCTTAGAACAAACAAGTGACCGCTGAAGCATCTGTGCAGCCTGGACACCCCTGGACTTACCCTCGGGGGCCAGCCCCGGGAGCTGTTTACTCACCAGCCAGCCTCTCTGGAGGAAGTTGACCGCTCAGGAATCACGAGGGTGGTTTCTGAAACCACTCAGATGTTTTGGGGAAAGTTGGAGAGTCCGAGGCACCGTGAGAGGTGGTTATGTCAGAACTGGGTGCTGGCCAGGAATTTGAGTGGGTCAGGCAGTAGTTGCCCAGTTGTCCTGTGCTAGAACAGAGTGGCACCCAGTGCCCCCCAGAGCTGCAGTCTTGAGGGTCGAGTGGACACCACCCTGATCCTGCCGAGCAGAGCCGGCTGGCAACCTTGGCCCGAGAATATGGCCACACACTTTAACAGGATAAGGCACTCTATGGCCTGGTGGCTCTTGACAAAACGTTTAACCCTCTGAAAATCTATAGGAAAAATGAAGAATTGATCTGGGCTTGGGGGTGTGCACGTGGAATCCCAGCAGTTCCAGGGCTGAGGCAGGAGGATCGCGAGTTCAAGGCCAGACTTGACCATCTGAGCAATGTAGTTAGACCCTGTCTCAGAATACAATAAAAAGGGCAGAGGATGTAGCTCAGCGGTGGAGCGCCCCTGGTTCAGTCCCAGGAAAACACATCCAGAAAATAAAAAGAAAAATTGTGAGACCGAGGAATGAGAGTGGAGATGGAGTGTTTGACAGCCTCTGAGCAGGAAGGTCAAAGGGCCTCTCCCCCAGGTCAGGGGTCCCTGTGCACCCTGGACACTTGCGAGGACAGGCACCTTCTCATATCCTCAGTTCTTTTTGTCCTTGGAGGCAGACTCGTCCTCCAGGACACACACCCCGGAGCCAAAGCCTGCCCAGGAGGGTGCTCAGGATGGAGCTGCTCTTTGCACAGGGCTGCCTACGGGCGTTTGCACAGGGACCCTGGGCCTCTCCAGGCCTCCTTCCCTCTGGCTGGGATGAGCCCTGCAGCTTTGGGAAAGGAGGCTCTGGAGGTGGGAGAAGCCCTGGGCTCCAGTGTGCCGCAGAGCCCCCAACCCTGCCCACCTGGGTGCAGCTCAGGGCCACTCTGGACCTCCTCCCACTGCACACAGCCAGCCTGGAGTGTCCCCCTGAATGTGGCTCTGTGTGGGATGGAGGAGACCCACAGCCATGGCAGGTGACCCTGCCCACCCCACCCCCAGGACTGCAGCCCCACCTCCGGCCCAAACCAGCTGCTGCCTGCCCTGTGGTCAGCTCAGGAGCCAGGGGCATCTCCAACTTGATAGAGACCAGGTGGGCTCCTTAACCTCTGGCTGTTCTGATGTTCAAGAGGACAGGTGGACAAGGACCCTCAGGGCAGCAATTCCCAGGCTGTTAAGAACCCTTCCCCAGGGCTGGGGCTGGGGCTGGCGCTGGCGCTCAGTGGCAGAGCGCTTGCCTAGCATGTGTGAGGCCCTGGGTTCGATCCTCAGCACCACATAAAACAAATGCTGTCATTGTGTGCAGGATCCAATGTGTAACAACAAATCCCATCTTGTGTACAATTAAAATGCACTAATAAAAAACGTTTTTAAGGGGCTGGGGATGTGGCTCAAGTGGTAGCGCGCTCACCTGGCATGCGTGCGGCCCGGGTTCGATTCTCAGCGCCACGTACAAACAAAGATGTTGTGTCCGCCGATAACTAAAAAATAAATATCAAAAAATTCTCTCTCTCTCTCTCTCTCTCTCTCTCTCTCTCTCCTCTCTCACTCTCTTTAAAAAAAAAAAAAAGTTTTTAAAAGAAACTCCCCCGCCTCTTCCTGAACAGTTATAAGCAGGGGTGACAGCGAGTGATAATGTCCTGCAGAAGCTGTTGCCTTCACAAAAGGGCCATTGTGTGGCAGGCGGCCTCGCAGGTTGGAAACTACAGGATTCCTAGAAGCTCAGGGCCTGGCGCCGGTCCTAACTGGAGCAGGAGGACCCTTCCCAGGGCAGCTCTCTCTCCATCCCCACACTCCTCCCAGGAGTGAGTCCTGAAGACCCAGGCTGGGCCCTGCTCTTTTTTTGTCCCTTGTCACCAGACACTGATGTGTCAAGCTGAGTAGAAATAAAACTATGCAGGGACAAAGGGTGGCTCTCCAGCTGCCATTCCTCTGCAGAGTGGAGTAGTGCTCTGGGGTCAGGCCCAGGTTCAAATCCCTACTCTGCTATTTATCGGCCAGTGGTCTTGGTTGTGTTCCATGATGCCCTGGCCTTGAGATTTGGGAGGAACACTGGAGGAACATAGCGTCTTGGTCCATTTTCTGTTGCTGTAACAGAGCACTTGAGTTGGGGTAAGTTACAGAGAAAAGAGGTTCATTTTGTCTCAGTTTTGAAGGGCAGGAAGTCCAAGACTGCATGGTGACATCTGGTGAGGGCCTTGTGCTGCTTCAACTTGGGGCAGAAAATTGTATGCGAAGTGGGTGTACCTGGAGGGACAGAGCGTGAGGGGCTGCCTTACTTTGTAACAACCTGCTCTGGGGTAACGAGCTCAGACCCCAGGTGTGAGGACTCACCTGAGAGAATTAACGGGGTCCCACGAGAGTGTTGCGAATGATCAAAACACCTCTTACGCTCCCCGCCTCCCCGTGGGGCCGCAGCGACAGTTCAGTTTCACTATGAGTTCTGGAAGGGACCAACCCTGGCTCCGTTTCCGCCTCTGAATCTGCCTGGTAGGGTCCTGGGACTTCTCGGAGGTGTCACCTGACACGTGGCTTGCGCTCACTGACTGGCAGCTGTGTTCTCCCTGCAGCCCATGGCCACTGGCCCCTGAGTGACCCCTTCCTGCAGAATCCGCTCCCTCCTTCTGCTAAGGGGTCACCTTTGAAAAGCCCTGAACTCGGAACATTTGTCTCCCAGAAAACCATTGTAGCTGGTGGTGGGTTCCAAAGCTGCCCCCCAGACCTTCTGCTCTGTTCGGTTGAACCAGGGGTTTGGGGAGCCTGGGCACTTGGCCTCCCGTGCCGTTGGGTCATGTGGAGCGTCCACAGTGGACAGGCCTCCTCTTGCTCTCCGTGCTGCCGAGGACCCTTCAGTCAGGACTGGCTGCTTGCTGACCTCTAAACTCTGGGCACATTTGTGAGGTGCTGCAGGCTTCTCTGGAGGGAACCGATCCTGGTTCTGGAATATTCCAGTCAGTACTGCCTTGCACTTGAGATCTTTGCAGAGGCTCCTTGGCACACAGACAGGCTCGCTCACGGACCTCGCCCAGCAGGTGGGCAGACAGTGTGCTCCATAAGGGATTCTGGGAGCGGGATCACGCTGTGTGCTTCCAGGAGCCCTAGTCTGGGCTCCAGGGCAGGGTCCAGAGGGAAGGGCTCAAGGAATTGGGGGAGGCCGCCCTGTGGAATTGCCCCTTTGAGCTCCGCCTGAATAATGTAAAAGCCAGCGAGATCTCCCTAAGTTGCTGATTCTGGCCTCAAACTTGCGATCCTCCTGCCTCAGCCTCCTGAGTTATTGGGATCAAAGACATGCACCAGTGTGCCTGCTCAAGGTCTGGAAGGTAGGGAATGGTCAATGCAAAGGCCCTGAGGTGGGAAAGCCCCGGCCTCAAGATTCAGGAAAAACAAAGGGTGCACCAGGTGGGCAAAGGAGGCACGAGGGGGAGGCCTGGTCATGGGCAGCTGGCGGGGCAGATTTATCGGAAGAACACCACTCTTTGTTTCTTTGTGTTTTCCTCCTGTTAGAACAATAAACATCCTGGTATTATCCCAGCCAAGAACAAGAAGGGCCGAGCCATGGGCGCCAGCCGTTGTGTTAACCTATTTTGGAGGGAAGTGGGGGGTGCTGGCCGCACCCACTGGTGGCCAGGAAGCAGTTGGATGCGTTTTCTCAGAAGGCACCGAGAGCCAGACCGCATTCCTGGTTATGTCGCTGCAGGAGGTGAGCGGTCGGTGGTCTTGGTTCCTCTTTCTTCGGGAATCTTCCAGGGAGAGCGAAAACCAAACCGGAAAGTCCTGGGGCGGCTGGTGGCCCTTGTTGGGCTTTGGCCTGGCGTCTGCTGTCGGAGGCATGAGCCTGGGTTGTCTTGGCCTCATGGAGTCAGTGTGGGCCTCACCTTCTTCCTTAACCCTCCAGCCCTCCTGGAGGATGTGCCTCTACAGTGGCCTGAGCTGGGCCACGAACAGGTGGCCATTGGGGTTCAGCCTCCAGTCCGCCAGTCCCCGGCAGTTCTCAAGCAGAGCCCTTGCGCCTTTCACCTTGGGGATCCTGGTCTGCAAAATGGACCTGATACTTGCCTTGCAAGAGGCTGAGCGGCCACGCGGACGCGGGGCCCTGCCCAGAGCCGAGCACCTATTCTGTGTCCAGCAAATGATAAGTCAAGCCACGTTCTTCGAGAGCTCAGGTTTGCCCTGCCCTTTGTGCATCCTCTGAGCATCTGGGCTTCATAATGGTAGTCCTGAGAGCTGGTCAGCCTGGGTGGCAGCACTGGCCTTTCCACCCTGAGGTTCAGAGAGGTGAAGCAGCTGGCCCACGGTCACACAGCTGGGAAGTGCAAGAGCTGGGGTTCGGCTCCTTCCCCGTGATTCTGAGTCCCTCCCTGCACCCAGGTGGCCCTACACCCTCTCAGGGAGGGGGTCTGCGTCACAGACAGCATCAGGCACTCTGCCCCCTGACAAGTTTCCTTTCACCTCCACGTAAGCACCACGGGAAGTGAGAAGGAGTCTATCTTGGTCCTCCACGTATGGGAAGGAATAGCAGCCCAGGGGGCCGGGCTGGGGCTCAGGGGCAGAGCACTGGCCTGGTGTGTGGGAGGCACTGGGTTCGGTTCTTAGCACCACATATAAATAAATAAAATAAAGGTCCATTAACAACCCAAAACAGCAGGCCAGGTGTGGCTCTGCCTCCTCTGGCCGGCGGGAAGGACCCAGAGCTGAGCCACCAGAGCCTTGTTCTTGAGGCTACTTTCCTGGAAGGCAGGTGTGACTCTGACACCCACGGAGCTCGGGCAGGGGGCAGTGAGGCCCAGAGACCCGGCAGAGCTGTCTGCTCTCAGTGACACCTGTATCCTGTTCTCGGCCACACCAGGATCCCCAAAGGAGGACAAGATCAAGAACACGCCTCCTCATTTCACAGATGGGAAATTGAGCCCGTGGAGGTCCACTGGTCAGCCCGGGCCCCGCCTTGGTCTGTGATAGACGGCCCTGGCTGGGGTGGGGAACCACCGTCTCGTCCGTTTGAGCAGCAAAGATGACTTAAAAAAACATGGTGTTCAAACTAATAGGTGAAGCCCAGGCCCCGTGTGCACGCCTGTGTCCCAGCCACTCACAAGCGGGGACAGCGGAGCCTGTAAGTCCAGGTGATGGAGACCAGCCCAGGCAACGCGATGAGACCCTGCCTCAAATAAGAAAGTAACTTGAAGACAGCTGGATCCTTGCTTATGAGGCGGACACAAGTAAGAGCCACGGTGGTCCCGTCATCAGAGGAGACGAGGCTATCACGGAGCAGGGCTCTGCCTCTTGGCCGCTTGTAACCTGTGGGTTACCGAAGGCCCCAGGCTCGGGTGCCCTGAGCTCAGCTCAAAGCTCCGCTGTGACCATGTCCAACCTATTAATAATGTTTGAACGAGGGGTTCTGTTTCTCCGGGTCCCCCCGAATTACAGAGCTGGTCCTGCCGAGGGTGCAGGGGATCGTGTCCTGGAGGCTTCCTCACGCCCGCGTCGTGTAACGGCAGCGTGACCTTCAGGGGGGTACGCCAGCTGCCATTTCTCCTAAGCGTTAAAGGACCCCAGGTGTGAGGCCCTGGCCGTAGTGTCCCGGCTGTCTCTCGCAGTGGGATAAACCCACCTAAACTCTGCTGCTTGAACAACAGTGGCCACCTGTGGGTCCCGACTCCGTGGCTGGGCCTGGGCTTGGCAGGAAGGCCCTCTTCTCACACGGTTCCCTCGGGATGACTCCACTTCCAAGGGGACTGGCAAGAGGGTGCCAGCCAGCTGCGCCCACGGGGACCCGTGTGGGCTCCCCAGCGTGGTGCTGGGGCCAGGGCCAGGTCTTCCAACCCGAGCAGTGTCACTTTCGACACACTGATGGCCCAGCAGGTCCAGAGCCCAGACACAAGGGGAGGGGACATAGATCTCCCTGCTTGGATGGAGGAGTGTCAAAGCCTTTGGAGACCACACGCTGGGCCTGGCACTGTGCTGACTGTCACCTATCACCTTGATCGTGGCTTTGGCCCTGGGAAGTGAAGTACGCTGGCAAGGCCCCCATTCTCCTGGCTGAAATCCGAACCAAGTCTCTCTGGCCCCAGAGCGTGGGCCCCTGGCCAGGAGGCCGACCCTTGCACTCCAGGACCCATGGGGTCGCCAGGTGGCGGGGCTGGGACTGCAGTCCCCAGTTGTCTGATTCAAGGTACCAGAGGGGCTGGGGTGGGGGCGGGGGCTCAGCGGTAGAGCGCTCCCCTAGCACACGCAAGGTGCTGGGCTTGATCCTCAGCACCACACAAAAATGAATAAATAAAATAAAATCAAGGTATTGTGTCCAATGACAACTAAAAAAATACATTTTTAAGAGTATTGGAGGCGCCTTCTAGATTTTAGAAAGGAAACTGGGCTCTGGAGGCCTTGCCTGGCCTCCCCTGAGAAGACGGGGTGGCCAGGATCTGGCACCTTCTAGGGCAGGATGGGGGCCCCCCGGGGCTGCACAGAGCCCAGCCAGGAAGTTGCAGAGCTGTGGGCAGATTATGCAAGAACAGGCAGTCAGCGGGGACTTTGTTTTTCACGGTGATCACACTTCATTCAGGAAATACCCACGGCTTTGGTGTGTATGGAGGGAGGGCCCCTCACCCGGGTGGAAGACCCTCTTGTGACAGTTGGGCACTCATGAGGTGAACCAGCATCCCCTGGGCCAGCTCACTCACCAAATTTTCCTGGGAGCCACACTGCCCTCTGCGCCAGGCTCTGACAAGAGAGATGAAGGGGTTCTAGCGCTGGCATCCAGAAAGTCACCCCTCAGGGGAGACAATAGGAACGATTTCTTAGGCCATAAACCTCACGGAGCACTCAGAAGTGGCTCGTGTTATCATAATACACGACAAGTGAGAAAACTGAGGCACAGAGTAGTTAAGTCACTTGCCCAAGGTCACACAGTTGCTAAGTGGTACAGCCAGGATTCAAACCCAGGCCACCTGGTTGACGTGCCAGCTCCCAAGTGCTCAGCCACACCCCTCCACTGCGGCTCAAGCTGGGGTCACACTGTGCTGTGGACCCACCCCCACGTAGAGCTTCATTTCATTCTCCCTGTAATTTACTACTATTCTAAAGTTGGCTTAAGAAAGCTAATTAACCTGGTGAAATTCAAGTTTACCTTGCTGCAATTTGAATTCCAGGCCCTGTAGAATACTGGGTAGGTGTCTGTGGGCCAGGAAATGCACAGGTTACAGAACGTACCTCCTGCCTTCCATTCCACTTTCCCTTCCAAAGCTTAGCTCCGGCCATTCCCTCCTATGACCTTCAATGTCGTCCCTCCTGCGACCTTCAGTATCTTCAATGCCGCAGTCTAACCGGTCCTCCCAGGTGTGCCCTGCTACTCCCACAGCTCCTGTCTCCAAACCCTCTCTGAGACCCCGATATGGAGGACATGACCCCACCATGAGACCTCTGCTCGGTGCCCCCACCCTCAAATCTCACCTGTTCCCTCGAGGACCCCAGCCAGGACCTCTGAGCTTGGGCAGCATTGGCTTTGAGTTCAAAAACCCATAAAAACTATCTCCGTCTGAAAAGATGAACTCATCATTCATCCATCTCTCATTTGGTGCTCGAGCAAGAGCTCCGCGAAGATCTGTCAAACGTCAGGGACGGGCTGGGTGCTGTGGAGCACAGGGAGCCTGCGGGGAGGCCTGGTGCGCAGTGCAGTTCTCCAGGGCCACACCCGACTGAGGCCTGTGCTCCTGGAGCCCCACTGAAGACACCCAGCCCAGACCCTGGGCCTCCACTGCCTCCTCTGTGGAATGGGTTCCATAAGCAAAGTGTCCCCAAAGGGATGTGGTAAGGACGAAGCTCATACATTAATTTATTAAATAAATATGTTTCAACCCCAAACAGTATGCCCTGTTGGGGGCTGGGGACACAGCCCTGCCTTCATGGAGAGTGACAGGGAAGAATGTTTGGGATCACAATTAGCATCTTGCGTGCTGATCCTGGGGGGGGCGGGTTAACAGCTCCTGGGATCCTCATTGGCTGGTGGTAACTGCTATAAGGACCAAGAATTCAGCAGCACACAGGCCCCCCCCCCCCGTGGGGGTCGGGGTGCACAGTGTTTGGGGTGAGGGGTCTGGAAGAGGGAGCAATGCAGGCAGGAGTGAGCCCTGGGGCAGTGTAAGTCTGGGGTGGCTGCTGCCTCTACCCCACCCCCCACATTTGCATCTCCAGGTTTCTAAAGAAGAAAGGGCCCAGACGATTTTGTGGGTGGAAACTGTTCTGCAGGTCCGGGAGGGGAGGCTGGAGGGCTGGCCGGCAGTCGGGGGGAAGTAGCAATAGTGGGGAGCTGGGGGGGGAACTGGCACCCACAGGGGTTTCCTTCCAGGGTGAAGGGAAAGAGCAAGGCTGGACACTTCAGGAACCCAGTGTGGAAACCTCCTGCGCCCAGGGGACCTAGGGTCCACTCTGGGGTGGCAGAATACATAGCTGCCTCCAAGTTCTGAGTCTGTGTTCGTGGAGCACCCACTAGGTGCCAGGAGCTGTAGATTCCCAGCATCCCTGAAGAGCAGAGGCTGCTGATCCCTTTCTACAGTTGAGGAAAGGGAGGATCGGGAGATGAAGTGATTTGTCCAAAGTCAAAGTTTCATTCCAGTAAATGGCCAGAGCTAGGACTCACCCCCAGGTCTAGGGATGGCCAAATTGTCAGCCAACTGCCTAAAACGGTCTCCCCAGGTTTCTTGTGTGCTGATCCCCGGGGGTTAACAGTTCCTGGGTCTTTTTTTTCTAGTTGTCAATGGACTTTATTTTTATTTATTCATATGCAGTGCTGAGGATCGAACCCAGTGCCTCACGCATGCCAGGCGAGCGCTCTACCACTGAGCCACAACCCCAGCCCCAAGAGCAGGGTCTTGATGGACTGAGGGCAAAGGGACAGCAGCTACTCTGCCTGGTGTATGCAGTAAGTGCTCAGTAGGTACATGCTGGGTCTGCAGGACCGTCCTGGGGAGTGGGGACATCCAGCTTGCTGGGGGAGGAAGTATCATGGAGACAGAGTTCACCCTGTGCCACTAGAGGTGGCCAAGTCACTGCCACCTGCTTCAAGAAGCCTCAGGGCTCCTCAGCCAGGGCTGCTTTGTCCCTCCTCTGGGTTGTCGGCCTCCTGCCCCCAGATCCTGCAGGGAGGGTGTCCTTGCTGAGTCACCATGTCCAGTCCTGCCCAGCTCTGGCTCATAGTCCTAAACATCTGACTAAGCAAAGATTGGGAAATGGGACTGGGGAAAATCACTTTTTTCTTCCCCTTTTTGAATAAAGGAGGGGGAAAGTTGCTGGGGAGATGAGTCCGTGAGTGATGTCTTGCTGGTGGTTGGAGGCCGGGGCTCACGGCTGTGCTCCCTGCAGGGAAAGGCCACCCCGTGTCTGGCCGGTCGGGAATGCCCCCGAGCCCCATCACTCCCTCTCCCTCTCTGCTCTCTAACTGCTCTTGCTCCGAACTGAGGCCTTACTAATGAGGAAAAAAATTGATGAGGAAACCGAGGCCTGGGAAGGAGAGAGACTAACGAGATCACAGAGAGAATCGGCGGCCATAGAGCCTCACAGGCCTGTAATTCAGCCCCTCCCTGAGGGACAGCCTGGGGAAAGCCTTGTGTCCAGGGCCCTAGAAGAGCCCCAGGTTCTCCATCTGTGAAGCGGAGCCTCTGGCACGAATGGCCCAACCGAGCAAGCGGCCACGGCCTGGCAAACCCCGCAGCAAACAGACTTCAGATGACAACGAGGCTTGCCGCAGAGAATCCCTCTGCGTTAGGTGTGCCCACTCTCTGGCTGCGTGGACTGAGATGAGCAGCTTCAAATAATCTGTAAAACAGTAGCATCAGGTCCTGCCGTTCAGCACTCCTGGGGTTACTGCAGGTATCAGTGGATCCCAGATGTGGAAGAAGAGATTCGGGAGGGTGTGCAGGCTCCTTTCACCCCTGCCCCACCACGAAAAGATGTGGGCGAAGTGCAGAACAAATGAAGGGTGCACTATGTTCTTGGAAGGGATAAACTCATGCTGCGGCGATGTTCACTCTCCCCCAAATCCACCCATCGCTTTAGTGAAGCAACTTAAATCCCAGTTGGAGTTTCAGGAACTTGACAAATGGATTTTTAAATATACATATGTATATATATTACATATACACACACACACACACATACACACACACACACACACATATATATATATATATATATATATATATATAGAACATTTTAAATACATGTACGTATTATATATATATACATATATACAGAGAGATAATAAAGAGTTGTATACATAGACTATATATATATATATATATATATGGCTGGGGCTGGGGCTCAGTGGTAGAGCACTTGCCTAGAATGTATGAGATGCTGGGTTCGATTCTCAGCACTACGTGTAAGTAAATAAAATAAATGTCCATCAAAAATACATAAATTTTTAAAAGTGTGTATATATATATATATATATATATATATATATATATATATATATAAAATAATACAGAACGACTTCAAAATTAAGTATGGTTTGAAAAAGAATAGGAAACAAAGGAAATTCACTCAATGGGATTCTAAACATTCTATGAAGCTCTACTAGTGAAAACCAAGTAGGAGTGACCCAGGAATGAAAAGACCAAAGGAGGAAAATAGGCCATTTGGAGATAAATCAGACAAACCCGTGAACTTATGGTAAACAGTGGGAAGCTGGGCAGTCTGGTCCATGGTGAGAGAACTACGGTTAGGTCTCTGGGCCTTACGTTCCTACAGCCCAGATGTGTGAAAGACCTAGATGTGAGAGGAGAAAACACAGAAAAATATAGTTATGACCTGCAGGAAGAGAAGGACCATTTAACTATAATCCAAATGGCAAGACATGGATGAACTTGGTTACATTGAAATCAAGGATTTTTTTTTAAAAAAAACGATAAAGGAACTTGAGGAACTTGACAAATGGATTTTTGTTGGTAAACAAGGAGACCAAACAGGTGACAGATGAATTATTTGCCATGTCTAAAAATGACAAGGGATTAATATCTAGAATATACAAGAAATTATTGCAAATCTACAAGAAGACAGGAAATAATAAAATTGTGATCAAAGGATGTGAACAGGCAGTTCACAGAAGGGGAACCCCCAGTGACTAACCAGTAAAGGAGAGGCGACCAGACCCACGGATATTCAGAGAAATGCAAATGCCATCCGTGGGCCCCGTGCACCCGTCAACCGGCCCAAATCAGAGCACTGACTAATGGCGGCTTGGGGGGAGTGGGAGGAGATGGGAACTCTGGAGCCAAGCCCATGGCGGTATGGTCATCTAGAGGACCTGTGGGCAGTGGCAGGAAAACAGTGGTGTCAGTACCCCGTGGCCCAGCGGTCCCCTTCTGCAGATCTCAAACCCCTGAACAGCACCATGTGGTCTACAAGAACCTGGCCCTGCAGGGATTGCTGTGGGGACAGGAGCAATGGGAGAAGGACTGGGGGTCGGGGGTAAAGCAAGAGAGGCCCCTTGGAGCTGCAGTGGAGCTCGGTGGCCCTTTCTGTACCTGGGGTCCAAAAATTGAGAGCGAGAGAGAATTTATGCAAAATAAAGATTCTGCTCAGACCAGCCACAAAAATGGCGAAATACCTGGGAATCATTACAGGAAGGATGCATTTGGGTGATAGGAGAGTCATGGTCTTGCCTGGGCCCGAAACACCATTCATAAGGAGATGGTGGGCCCAGAGAGGACCAGGGCACGGGGGGGGGGGAAGCTGAGCCCAGAGGAGATACATAATATCTAAAATGGGAAGCCAGCTGCCGCTCTTCTTGGAATCTGGAGACTTGTGGTCCAGGGGAGAGACCAGCTTCTCCTTGGGTCCCCCTGGGCTGGAATGAGACGCAGTGAGCGGGGGTAGAGTTGGACAGAATGGAGGACAAGGGAGTGGGAGTGGGGTTAGAGGGTCCCCAGAGAGACCCAGGGTCCCCCTCGCTCGTCCATCAAGTAAGAGGAATCCTGCAGGGCCTTGGGGAGGCGAGAGCGGGAAGCATTTGGAAGACACCGAGGTGTAGAAGGAAACTCATGTGGGTTTCCAGCTGCTGCAGACGTGGCACGTGGGAGTCTCATGAGCCGCCGGCCCTCTCCATCGTGGGTACTGCCCCTAGGGAGAGGGATTTGGCAGGACCCAGCAAAAAGGAAAGTGTGCAGCCCTGCCCGCCGCCTGCCCGGCAGTTCTACTTTCTAGGTTCACGACCTAGAGAAACTCTTAGCCCCGTGCCTGGGAAGGCAGGTGTCAGCATGTGCATGGCCAAGCAGGGGACAGAGCAGAGGTTCAACACCAACAGCTGCGACAGGGAAACAGGCAAGGAGTGGATGGGGTGGGGGTGGGGGGTGGGGGATGGGAGCCAGATCGGAACCCAGATTGGAACCCAACTTGGAATGTTCTCAGAAACACCGCAGAGGGGGAAGCCAGGGCAGGACAGCGCTCCATGGTTGGTGGAGACGTGGACCCTGACCGCAGAAAGCAGTCATCTCTCATTGTCCACAGGGATGGGTTCCAGGACCCCCTTCCCTTGAATACAAAAACCCAGGGCCCCTCAAGTCCCCGCTCCACAGTGTTTGCATATAACCACAAACATTCTCCTGGCTGCTCTCCACCATCTTCAGATCCTTCTAATACCTGAGTGCCCCGGGAGAGTTGTCAGGCTGTTCGGGGAATAAACACAGAAAGAAGTCTGTGCGTGCTCAGTACACGTGCAACATTTTATTGTGTTTTAGATTATTTTCAATGCTTGGTTGCATGAATCTGTAAATTCAAAACCCGCAAATACAGAGGGCCGGCTGCAATACTCGACACTGTTCATTTACGGAGGCGGAAAATGGACTAGAGAGAAATACGGTAAACTCAGAGTAATTGTTGAGCTTGGAGAAAAGGCACGGTAGTGAGAACTGGGCTCTCAAGTCAAGGGCTTCCTGTTTTTTCTTTTCAGGTCCTGGGGATTGAACCCAGGGGTGCTTTACTGCTGGGCCACATCCCCAGTCTTTTTTAAAATTTTATTTGCTAAGCTGCTTGGGGCCTTGCTAAATTGCTGGGGCTGGCCTCAAACTTGTGACCCTCCTGCCTCAGCCTCCAGAATTGCTGGCATTACAGGCATGTGCCACATGCCCGGCAAGAGTTTCCATTTTAATTATAAAATAAAAGCATTTGTGGCAAAAAAAATAATTCAACACGTGTTTACCAAGAGCCCCCCCACCTTTTTTTTTTCATAGTTAATTTTCTCTGTGATGCTTTCTAGGTGCCAGGGACCCAGGGACCCAGCAGAGACCACATCAGACAAGATTCCAGCTGCGATGTGTGAGGCACATGATAAATAGACAGGGAATCTCACCAAGGGCTATGAAGAAGTCAGGCAGCTACTTCAGTGAGGGGGTCAGGGAAGCCGCTCTGAAGAGGTGACATCTGGGCAGAGATGGAGGGAAGTGAGGACGTGAGTGAGTCACCAAGGCTTCTGGAGGAAGCTTGCTCCAGATGGAGGGAAATGTCACAGCAAAGACCCACGGAGGGAGCTGCTTCCTGTGTTCCAGGAACAGCCAGGAGGCCCGTGGGGTCAGGTTGATGTGACACGAGGTCACAGGGGAACAGGGACAGCCTGGTAGTTAACACCTGTCAATCGTGGGTAGCAGGATATGGGGCTTCCTTATATCTTGCTTTGTACTTTTTTTAATTTCAAAAAAGATTCAAACAAGATTAAGGTAGGATTGAGATACAGATGGGCGTCAAATGACAGCCACGTGGTTCTTAGCAGGTTGAAAAAGAGGACTTTCATCAG
Source organism: Callospermophilus lateralis (assembly GCF_048772815.1). Lineage (NCBI taxonomy): Eukaryota > Metazoa > Chordata > Mammalia > Rodentia > Sciuridae > Callospermophilus > Callospermophilus lateralis. The sequence continues at coordinate 135,820,896 of NC_135311.1, read as the reverse complement.
GAAAAGGCCTCGCCTGGTGACAAGGGCCAACAGTGAAGCCCGCTCTTGGGCAGTGGCTTGGACAGGACAGGCACCTTCCCATGTGCTGTGAAAGGAAGTGGGTTGGCACGAAGCCCAGGGGAATGGAGCGCACCCCACCTCCCCACATCTTGCAGAAGCCACAGAATACCCCAGCATGAGGGCAGGAGGGGTGCTCCGTCCTAGTCCAGAGCTGGTGAAGGCCAGGAGACTCTGCTGTGGCTGCCCCGTCCCCACCCAGACACACCTGGCTACATGATCTTTTTTTTTTACAGAGTCTGGCCTCTGAGTCCTTCTCAACCAGAGCCCCAGACAGCCACTACCAAGGGCACCAGGCATTCAGAATGAAACCAGCCACTCCCTCCACCCCATCAGCCCTCTCATGTTAAGATAAGATGCTGGCCGGGCATGGTGGCACATACCTGGAATCCTAGGGACTCTGGAGCCTGGGGCAGGAGGGTTGAAAGTTCGAGGCCACTTGGGCCTCTTAGCGAGATCCTATCTGAAAATAAAAAGAATAAAAAGGGCTGAGGGTGTAGCTCAGGGGAAGAGGGACCTGAGGTGAGGACGCTGAAGCCCAGAGGAGAGGAGACACTAGCCCACGTTCCCACAGGGACCGGGCGAGAATAGAAATTCCCCTGAATCTTAGCTGGCCCTGCTTGTAGGGCTTAGAAACCCAAAGATTCGTTGTTATTGTTATTGTTTCCAGAAGGTTTAGGACTGATTTTGGGGTTGAGTCTGAAGAAGAGGTAACCCAGCATGGGGAGGTTTGGGTGGACACAGGGAGGGGAAGCCTGCAGGAGAAGACTGGCCCCTTCCCTAAGTCGTCTTTGAGAGCTGGGGTGGGGAAACGGAGAGCTGCACCCCCAGACCCTCTCTCTCTCTCTGGAAGGAGATGGGGACAGGAGCTGGTGAGCGTTTGTGGGTCCAGTGTCCCCAGCTTGATGTGTCTGCTTCAGCCCAAGGTGTGCGGGCGGGCGGGCAGGTAGAGCAGCTTGCAGGGCTGTGGTAACACCAAATGCTGCTTCCTGTTTGAGATTTTAGGACATGAGTCATCCAGGGGTTGGCCCAGTACATTCAGGGTGCTGAGATCAGCAGGACAGTGGGACAAGAAAAGACTGGGGACCAGGCTGACTGGGGGTCCTGCTGCCCACAAGCAGCCTTGTAACATGGGGTGGCCCTGGGTCCTTGGAGGCCAGGTCTGAAGGACCTGGTTCTGGAAAATCACTCGGACAAGAACATTGTATAGACACCTCCCCGACAGCGGCGGCCGCCCTTCCCTGTACCACCACAGCGGTCCTCCACCACAGCACCCGCTACATCTAGACCCTCTGTACAGTCTCCCAAAAGGTGTCCCTTCGCCACCTGGGGGCTCTTTGTAAAGCCAGATGATCATCAGGCATGGGAAGGGGCCTAGGAATCTGCATGCCTAACAGGGCTTCCAGATGCTGGCTGAAGCTAAACAGCCAATTCCTCCCAAAGGTCTACCAGACTGCCTGGCATATAGTAAGTGTTCAGTTAACAGCCTGACCTGTCCCACACGTGTGGCCTGATTCAGCAGAGACTTTTCCCGCCCGTAGGATCATAGTCATCGCTTGCTGGAGTGTGACATATGAGTGCGTGTGGTGGGGGAAGCTTTCTGACAACCGGGGGCTGCCCTGGGGAGTAAGGGAAGTCTTCAGAGCCCCAGACTAAGTTTCAAATACGACGCATGCAGCCCCTGGGTTGGCAACTAGAAGGCCATCATCCTGTCTGTGCTAGAAATCTCCTGGTTACCCACTGCAAGGAATAAGTGACTCTTTTTCTGCTCTGTGGAGATGGAGGGTCTAAGAGACACACAGCAGGGGGGTCTAGGTGGTCCCGTCTACTCTAATATGTGTATGACCAGGATGGCTGGATCCCTGAGCTGCGCCTGGTAAGTACTCTGCATTCGCTCACTCGGGTCTCATCCTCCAACGCCTTCTGCATACACGCGGCTCCGGGTCAGTCTTCATTGACTTCCATTTCATTGCGCTCCTCCTTTTGTGTGTCTCCTGGTCACCAGGGAAACAGATGGGACCATGACCATGTCTCTCTGCTCTCGAGGGCTAAATAGCCCTGCAGTGTGACAGGCAGCCTGGCTCAGCAGAACTCTGACTCTGCAGCAGCCAAAACAGGGTTGGCTTTGCTGTACCCCTTCTGAGCTGTATAAGGTTCTGTGAAGCTTGCCGTCTCTGGGGCAAGACACTGTGTATCACCAGACATAGGCTGGTGACCCAGAGGAGACTTCCGATAACTGCTAGTATCACAATTACTAAGACAGGACTGAGACATGCAAGCAACTAATAACTAGTGAGAGCATTCTGTTAGCGGTCTGTACAGATGGCCATGCTGTCCTGCCTGGCTGAGCAGGGTGTGGTCAAGGGCAGCTTCACAGAGGAGAGAGAGTGGGGCAAACAGGGAGGGAAAGACATCCCGACATCCTGAGCAGGGGAACCTGTGTGGGTAGAGGCAAGGGGGTGGGAGCTCAGTTACTCTGGAAGTCACGGGTGAGCGCATGGGCTTGGCTGGTTGTAGTGCCCATCAGCTTGGCAGTAGCTTGCTCCAGGACACGAACCCCTCAAACATCTCACTGAGGAAGCTGAATTCAATTGTGAAAGCTGTGGGGAGCCATGGCCAGGTCAAATGTCTCAATCTGGACATCATCAATGAGTCTCTGTTACGGTGTTGCCTGTGCATTGTGGGAGGCTCCGGAGAACCCCGGCCTCTACCCACTGGATGTTCACAGTGCCTCTCCCTGTCCCCTACAGTGTGTCCCAGATGTTGCTACATGTGCCTGGGGTGGGAGTGGAGGGCAAAGTCATCCCCTGGTTGAGAGCTACTGCACTAGGAAGTGGCAGGGGCAAGGGTGGCCTGCCTTCTAAGGCTGGAGGACAGATTGCAGAAGTGGAGCCGGAGGCCCAGAGGTCCCTGGAGCCATCACTAGTGAGAAACGGCCAGGCCAGGGCCAAGGCTGGGCTGGGGGCAGGGGTGGGCCATGTGATCTGGGATGTTAAAGGGACTGTCCTTGATATCGCTGAGTTTACCAGATTCCCCAATGGCAGGTACGATATGGCGGGTGTCAAGGTCAATCCCTCATCCAGAGGAAGAAGTCCTGGGCCACCTGTGCAGGTCACACCAAGAGGAACAGGTCTCTCCAGAATTGGTTCTGCTCTATCTCCAGCCTAAGCCAAGCCATGGGGGAGAAGCCAGGAGACAGGATTTAGGGAAGGCGTCGCTGTTGTGCTGAGCGCCCCCTGCTGCTGCCCTTTGGGGGAGAGGGAGACACTCCCTCATCTTGGGCCAACCAGGAGGGGCTGTGAGGTATCTCAGGAGTTTGAGACCATAACACGGGGGGGGGGGGGGGGGGGGGGGGGGGGGGCGGGAGTCCTGTCTGTTTTGCCCAATGCTGAGTCCCCTTCGCCCCAGGGCAGGCATAGAGTTGGTGCTCCATAAAAGAGCCTGTGGTTAGGCTGTGAGGCATCATTGCTGGAGTAGCAGCACGGGGCAGGGATATGAGCTGTGTGGCAGCTGTGCACCCCAGGGAGGAAGCCAACCTGGGGCCGTCTCTCCCCCAAAGTGCTTCCTGTGGGGATGTCACCTCAGCAGAAGCCTGGAGAACCAGCGTTCACCAGGAGCCCAGGGTGGGGGCAGAATCAGCAGCAAAATCTCCAAGTGCCCCCAGAGAGAAGGAGCCAGGAGCTGCCTCCCAGAGCCTCCCGTGCCAAATATGTGACAACTTTGGTTGTCATGGAACACTGTCCCCTCTTCTCCCTAAATCTGTGCCCCCTGGGCCTGACCTGTACTTGGCAGAGGTAAATGAGACATCACCACATCCTCAAACCTGGGTGGCCCCACCTGGCAGGAGAGATTTGGAACATGGACAGCCCCCAGAACGGGGACGCTATGGCTCGACGATGTTGCAACTCATGTTGGAATTCAATCCCCATCACGGGGTGTGTGTGTGTGTGTGTGTGTGTGTGTGTGTGTGTGTGTTAAGAGGGTGGAGCCTCTGAGGAAGGCACTCTCAGGACTGGTGGCTCTGTAAGGAGGGAGAGTCACACACACACACACACACACACACACACAGTACCCTTGCTCACTCCTTGTCTCTTGGCTTGTGACGGCCCTGTGCCTCTTTTCTTGCTCAGCCAACAAGGAAGCCCTTACCAGGTGCAGCCCTTCTACCTGGAACCAGAAATGTCTTCTCCTTATAGTGTGACACTGGGTTGTCACAACAGAACACAGATCAAGACAGGAACTCATGGCAGGAGGCTCCCACCTGTGGTTTCTGATGGTGCTACTTGCCAGCTGGAGGGACCCACTGGGTAGGAGATGTGTGGGACATCCAGGGACAACTACTATCCCATGCTTCCTCCAGGGGCATCCCACTCAGAGAGGACTGAGACATGCAAGCAACTAATAACTAGCCTTCCGCTGTCTCCTCCAAACTGTTCCCACATGAGCTGTAAGGGCCCGGACAACTCCTGAGGCATGTCCTGGTGGCTGTCCCTCTCTGCACAGTTACGGCAGCTGTGCCCTCAGCCTGGCCTGTGTTGTAGAAACGTGGGAACCAGGTGATTCCCCAACTCCTGACCAGGAGTTGGGATTTTCCACCCTCCACGGGTCACTTCCTGGTTTCTCTCTCAGCACCTAGAAGTACCATCCATGTGGTCTCCCTGATGGGGGTTGGTGGCCTGACACAGGCCTCTGTACCTCCTCAGCAGCCTGGGGAAGCATGCAGAACAGACCACTGCCATCTCTCCTCCCCACCCCTCCAAAACACCCCTGTGCTGGGCTGGAAGAAGCTTTCTGGCCACACAGGACTGGCTGTGGCATTAGGGGCTGACACTCTAAGTGAGGGGGCAGGGATGGCAGCTAGAGTGGGTGGTCAGAGATGAAAGAAATCTCAGGAGAGCAGCCCTGCTGGACTTGGCATGAGCCAGCTCAGGTGGCCCCTGTGGCTTCTTGGAGGGCTTCCTCCACTAGCTTCTGATTACCTGCCAGCTGAGAAGACTCAGGAAGGACAGGGCAGCGTCTGGCTCATTCCAAAGGGTTCTGTGAATGTTTAAGGAGGAACAAGAGAAAAGCAGTAAGAACAGCCGACTCAGGCCTCCAATTCCCAGCGCCTGGGAGGCAGGAGCATCAGACTGAGGCAAAGGTTCCAGTCCAGCCTTGGCAGCTTAGCGGGACAGGCTCAAAATTAAAAATAAAAAGGCTGGAGATATAGCTCAGTGGTAAAGTGCCCCTGGGTTTAGTCGCCGGTAGGGGAGTCAGGGGAGGGCCAGCTAGTGCTTATACAGTGCTTCTTACATGACAGAGACATTTATAAACACACATAACACCTACTCTACTGTGTATATCATGTATCTTCCGAAAGGTCCTGTGAGGTGCAGAGATTCACAGGCAGGTGGTCTGGCTCTAGAGTCTAAATGAGCCAATGATCTAGAAGCCCTGGGTCCCCTACAACGGGTGTCAGCTTTGGGGCATGTTTTTCCGAGGTGGTCCTACCCTTCTGGAGGGGTGGCTGGTGGGAACCGAGGCGGGTCGGTGGAGGGGGGCAGGAGAAGAGGCCCAGCCGTCCCCAGTGCCGGTCCCTTGCCCTCCTCTGCGAAGGGTGGCTCGCAGCGGTGGGGGAGAGCGGGGCGGCCGACGGCTTAGGGGCGTGGGGCGTGTCCTCGGTGGCCCCGCCCCTGCCCTGGGGCTCGCGGCCCCGCGGGCTTTCGCTTTCAGTAGCTGCCGCCGGAGCGGAGCGCGGCGCAAGCAGAGGTTCTGGGCACCTGAGCGCGAGGGCGCATCTCGCCGGACCCGCCGCCGCACATGGCGCCTGCCGCCCTCTGGGCCGCGCTGGCCGTCGGACTGCAGCTCTGGGTGGCGGGGCACACCGTGCCCGCCCAGGTGGGTGACTCGCGCGGCCGTGGGGGACAGAGCCCACCGTGCCCATCCTGGTGCCGAGGGGCTGGGAGGACAGGGTCGCCGTCCTGCTCCCTGGGACGCGCCACGCGCCTATGGGGACCATCTGGGCACCGTGGGCCCGGCACACGTGCGCCTCGGGTGGAACTGGGTTCTCCGCAGCTCCGCCGCCGCCTTCGGGGACGCACCTCGGTTCCTGGGCCCGCGCGGGCCGGGGCTTTTGGGGCCGAGCAGCTGGAGCCCCGCTAGACCCAGAACCCCCGCTAGACCTAGAACCCCCTGCGGTGCTGGGACAGCCCTTCCCTCCCGCCCGGCGGGGAGGGGGCTGTCTGGGGCGCTGTCCCCACTGCCCAGGGCTGGCGCCCTCTTCAGAAGACTTCCTCCTCCGCGCCAGGGCTTTGCTGTTTCTTAGAAATGCTTGGGCTGCCTGTCGAGGCTGCGAGCCAGGTGTGTAGCGAGCCGCCCCGTTGCCCCTGCCCAGCTCCTCCCGGGACTCCCCTGATTGCGGGTCTGTTGGTGGGCCCGGGACAGGCTGCCGCCAGGGGCCTCCTGGGCTGGCCATCAAGCAAGGCAGAGGTGCTCTCCAGGGGGCCCCAGGAGGATGAAGACAACAGAGACCCCGATATTCAATATTCACATCACACCCACAGTAGCAAGGCCGGATCTCTAGGGGCTGGGGGTCCTGTTTCTCCGTGGCTGGTGAGATGGGCTAACCTGGTTTTATGGAGGGAAAACCAGGCCCTGAGGGCTTGGGGGTCTTTGGAAGGGCTGTGTGTGTGGGTGCTCTTTTCTCAAAGGGCATCCCTGCCTTTCTCCCAAGGTGTGTCTTCCTTCTTCCTCATGAGCCCACCCTGATGGACACAGGGTGTGTTGACCTGTCTGTAGGGTGGAGCGTGGAGATGGCATTGGCTGCTATGGTGACAGGAGGTGACACCACGATCCAGGGCTAGGGAGCCCAGTTCTCCAGGAAAGGGGGGGGGGCTCTTAGACTAGAATTGACTCAGTGGGTACCAGGAGGGGTCCTGAGGGGCTGCCCCAGGGGAGGTCCAGGGTGGCCTTTGGATCAAGACAGTTCCAGCTCTGAGGGCCGTGTGTGAGTTGTGGGTGGCCTGTGGTGGCCATCCTGACTGAGGACTTTGGGTCTTGTCACAGGTGCTGGCCTTCCTGCACCTGAGCTGGGGCCTGCCTGGGTGAGCCCCTGGCTGGCATGTGAGCTCCTGGCAGGGGATGAGGCAGGCCCAGGGCCTGCAGGACACCAGCTGAGGGAGTTGGAATTGCTCTAGGGGTTTCCCTCGCTTCCTGCCTGAGCACCCCGACTCCCAGCTCAGATCCCTGCCTCCTGGGACGGTTGCCAGACTCCTAGCCAGGCTTCTGCCCTTGCCCCTACTCCCCTTGACGGAGACCCTCCCCAAGCCTGGAGCACCTCTCTGCCTCCAGGCTCCCGGTGGTCAAGACAGAAAGTCCCCACGGACCCCAGGCCAGAGTGAGGTGTCTGCTCTCCCTCCGCACCCCTGAAACTGATGGCCAGGTGGCCCATGTGAAACCTGCCTTTGTCCACGCTGTGGCCTCTCCATGGTCCACCCTCACCCCATCCCTCCAGGCCATTAGTACTTGTCCCTCTCTGGGACAGGCTGTCTGCATTCTCCCACTGGGATTTTATCTGGTCTTTGAGTACATGGCCTTTTGTTCCCTTTGAGGACACATTCCATTCTGTATCCCAACCCTGGTGTCTAGAAGGGTCCTGAGGGCTGGACTGGGGCTTCTTCCTTCTCATGATTGGTACCACGATGGCTCCTGGTGTTTGGACACATAAGTGTTGGGCACTTTGTCTCAGAATCACACTGAAGCCTGCCTTCCGGCGGCTCCTAAGAGATGGGCGCTGCTGTTCCCTTTGAGAGATGTGGCAACAGGTCCAGAGAGGTCATGGCACTTCCGGCCATCACCGAGCCGGGGGTAGGGATGGGGCTTGAGTGCAGGGCTGCCCCAGGCCTGTGTCCCCACACCTGCTCAGCGGGGTTGAGCTGTGGAAAGAGCCCCCAGGAGACCTGAGTGGCTGCAGGTGTGGCAGGCTCCCCTGGAACAGCTGCATTCTCCAGTCGTGGGAGGCACCGCTCCTTCGGTTATTCGTCCATTTGCCAAATCAGTGCCAGGGAAGCTGGCGGGGTGGGGGAGAGCTTGGTGCCCTCTACTGCGGATGGCAGGGACCCTGATGTCTGGGGAGGCGGCTGGGGGCTTCTGCTTGCCTCCTCATCAGGAGCCAAGCAGGAGAGAGGCCGGGGGCTCCTGAACTGGTCACTGGAGTGGAGTCCAGGAGCTGAGGCACCTGCTGGCCCTGTGGGCCCTTTCCTGCTTCCACCATATCTCTGTTCCTTTGTCCCCTGCCTGATTTCCCTGTTGGTCATCTCTGTGCTGACTGAGGATGTGACCTGGTGATCGGGCATCCCTTCACAGGGCAGTGGCCAGATGGCCAGGCACCCTCATGCAGTGCCAGTCACTCACCCATCCCCACCACTCATGGATGCCTACTCTATGCCCAGCCCAGGGCCCTGCTCTGAGGACCCCAGGCCAGTCCTCCAGGAGCCAGCCTCCAGGAGACCCCAGACCTCACTGGCTCCACCCCAACTGCCCTTGCTTCTCATCTGTTTTGTTTCTGCCTCTGTTTTCTCATCTCTTCACCTGGAGAGAGAATTCGCCTGGGATTCTTGTGTCAGAGAGTGGCCCCGACTCTTGTCTTGTCCTGGGCCCAGCCCAGTGAGTCCCTGGAGCACTATCCTCCAGGCCTGGGTGACACTGTGGTTCTTCCCATCCAGTGCTTCCTAGAGGAGCACCCAGAGTGTTTGTGTGTCGGAAGGGCAGGCGCTTTGCTGCCCGCCTGCTATGCTATTTGGCTGCCCATCAGCTTCACCCTCCCTGTTTTGCCAGGTTGGTGCTTTTCTGCCCACCTCAGGGCCTTTGCACTTGCTTTTCCTTTTGTTTTGTGTGGTCCCACACCGACTTCTCCTATTCTCACGCCCCCATTTCCTTCTGCTCCAATAAATCACCTGACCTATAAGCCCCAGCAGGTACCCTCATCCCCGATCTGCTTTATTTTCCCTGTTTGTTGTTGTTGTTCCGGGGATGGAACCCAGAGGCACTTACCTACTGAGTAACTTAGCGAGACCCCTGGGGATGTGGCTCAGTGGTGGAGTCAGCTTTGAGTGGGTTTGACAAAGGTCCCAGATTCAGGGTCCAGTGGGGGCTACGCTTCCCCAGGAAGGAGCTGGGCACTCCCACTGCTCACGTCCCTCCGCGCTCACCTCAGTGCCACTGGGTTTGGCTGGAATGTTTCTTGACAGTGCCGCCAGGTTCATGGCCGCCTGTGAGCTGGCTGAAGCCGAGGTGCAGGGCCCCCAGGCAGAGCTGGGCTCCTGGGTTTCCTGCCCGCTGCCCCTGGGCGCGCACACTGGCTGTGCCGCAGAGGTCAGGCCCTGCCCGTGCTGGGATGCTGGGAAGCCCGGCCGCCCTGTCCCCTGCAGGGCCCTGTCTGGGAACCCACAGGTTCAGGGAAGTCGAGGCGTTTTCCTCGAAGAGCCCCCCGAGTCCCCAGAACAGGTACTTGCCCCCGGGCCCTGGTTCTGAGTCCTGCCCCACCACCGTCCCATCCCCCCAGCTGTCGCCTGTAGGCCCAGCCCCTGGACCCACGGTCTTTTTCCACCAGGACACCCTGTGACCTCACAGCGGGTGGTGACGCCACTGTGGTTTGGGGCACTCGGCTGAGAGCGGGGAAGGAGGAAGTGTCCCTTCAAGGCGCCGTCATTCAAGGCTCGTGGCAGGAGTGGGTTTCCTTCTGCCTGGGGGTGCGCGTGCGGCCGGCCGAGGGGGTGGGGGCGGCCGGCCTGAGGCTGCAGCTCTGTCCTCTGCCCCTCCCGCCTTCCTGGGGTTGTGCACCTCTGCTCCTGGGGGCCTCCGCTGCTGCTTTGTGGCTGTTGCCTGCCGAGGTTATGAGCAACCGATTACTGTGAAGAATCAGAAGGCCTGCCTACCAGCGGTCCACACCTGGAGTGGGGTGTCCCCTCGCAGCCCAGGAGGCCCCTGCCCCACCCCGTGTTGGTAGCAGACACTAGTGGGTCTGATCTGCTGCGCATAGGGACAGCGAGGCCCCAGGCTCTTGTTCCAGTGAGCCTCGCTCTGTCCTCTGGGTTGGCCTCCGCTCTCTGGTCAGAGACCCGGCAGAAGTCCCCAGGGGGCCCTGGTTTCCTTTGCTGTCCAGAGCAGCTCAGAATCTGTTGCAGTCTGACCTTGGCCCGCAGGGCAGCTGAGGGGTCAGGGAACTGAGTGAGCCTGAGGGTGAGAGGGCACGGGAAGGGATTTCGGGGTGGCGGGCAGTGTGTAAGAACATCTTCCCAACGGTCGGGGGAGGCCTCCTGGGAGAGGCCCGGCAGTGGATGGAGCGGGGCTGGGCCTGGGCCAGTGCTGGCCAAGCCTTCAGCTCAAGGAGAACTTGGTCCCTCGTTCCAAGCCTCGGCTACTCAGCCCCAGCTTGAGGTCAGCCTGAGGATCCTGTGAGCCCAGGTGCCTGCCTGGGTGGTGACCGGGGGGTCAGGCTGGGCGTGGAGTGAGGCCCGGGTGGCCCAGCTCTGGACTTGACAGTGGTTCTCCCGGCAAGGGCTCCAGCCCTGGCCTCAGGGAGCAGGACTCCTGCCAGCATCCTAGCTGCTCTGCCTCTCCTTCCTCCTGCTGACCTACAGCCCTGGCTTCTGTCTGCCACTCTCAGAGGCCCTGGTGACCTTGTCACCAACTGTCCTGGCTTGTGTCTCCTGCTCCTCTGGGTTCACGAGCCCCAATACTGCTCCTTCCTGCTGGTCCTTCCCGCTCCTGAGCTCCCTCCCTTGGCAGGGGTCCCCATGCTTCCCAGCCACCACCCCTCCCCCCGTGGATCCGCCTGCCTCCGGCTGCTCTCAGACTGTCTTGTCACCTTCCTGAGTCTCCCCCCATCACGCCCTCCTCAGTGCCCCTCAGGGAACTCCCCCTGAATCCTGGGAGGGGCAATGGGGTCCCAGCTGCGGTGGTGGACGGGGAGGTGTGGAGGCAGAAGAGCAGAGAGGAGGCTGGACTGTGTGCAGGGCCAGTGGTGGCCCAGGAGGCTCTGAGTGGGTCCAGTTTAGAGAAGAAGTGACACTAATTATATTTGATGACCGCAGCCCCTACCAGGCACAGTGGCACCTTCCTGTAATCCCAGCTACTCGGGAGGTCGAGGCAGGAGAATCACAGGCTAGCCTCAGGAACTTAGTGAGAGGCCCTGTCTCCAAAAATAAAGGGGGGTGGTGCCCGGAATGTAGCTCAGGGGTGAAGAGCCCAGGTTTCAATCCCCAAAACCAATTAAAAAAAAAAAAAAGAATTTGTAACAACTCTAATTCTGGTGTACACTATTCTCAGTCCTATTCTATGCATGAAAAGACTGAGGTTTGTTAACCTCCTTTGTTTATTTATTTATGTTAGGATAACACAGAACTGTCTGCGTGCATCGCTCAGTGGGGTGCATGTGCTCAGCACATGTAAGACCCCGGGTTCTCTCTCCAGCACCCACCAATACATAAATAAAATTAAAAGAAGGAATAAAAATAAAACCACACAGAAAAGCAACCTCTTCAAGGCTGCCTGCTCAGGAGGGAGGCAGTCTGGATGCAGAACCAGGCCTTCTAGTTTATATTCTGTATGGAGAAGGAGGCATTGGGAGCCATTGATTTTTTTTTCTTTTTTTTTTTGGTGGTGCTGGGGATTGAACCCATGGCCTTGTGCATGGGAGGCAAGCAAGCACTCTACCTACTGGGCTCTATCCCCAGCCCCCATTGATGATTTTTGAGCAAGGGAGAGACAGGCAGAGAGTGGATTAGGAAGACCACGGTGGCCTCAGTGTGAAGCACAGATGGGATGGAGAGGCTGGAGGCAGGGAGGCCCATTAGGAGGCCGCGGCGGTGGTATAGGTGAGGGTTAGGACTGGAGAAAGCAGCAGAGCGGGAAGGAGGTATGGGAGGGAGGAGGAGTAAGTGGCCTCCGGACTGGACCTAGACGTAGGGAGGGGTTCTGCCCCCCACCTCATCTTACAACAGAGGCCCCTCTGGCCTTAGATCTCCCCCCGCCTGAGCTGAGCTACCTGATCCTCAAGTGTTCCGGGAGCTCTTGTTCAGTCAAGGCCACCAGGGTCACCCCAAGCTGGGCCCCCTGGCTGGAGTGGACATGACACTGGGCAGGGCTGGCTGCCCACCCATCTCAGGTGTGGGAGGGGCACTGGGGGCCTGGACCCCCAGGCCTCCTGGCTCTGCTGTTGGCACCTTTCAGGACCCCTCTGCTCTTCCCGCTTTGGTCCCGTGGAACCACGTGTGTCTCTGCTGCTTCCCATCAGGGCTGCGAGGTGCTGGGAGGCTGAGCGCTGCTCCCAGGGGGCGCTTCCTGGGTGCCAGGCAGGGCCCAGCTGTTGAAAGCACGGAGCCCCTCCATCTTCCCGCCAGCTGGGGGTGGGTGACCGCGGCTGGAGGTTAAGCTCAGGGTCTCACTGCTCACTGGAGGCTGAGGTTCTACCCCAGGGTTTAGACTCCAGCCACCGTGCAGGGCTGGGATCTGAAAACTGCCCCTCAATCTGCCCCCCTGGGAATGCCCCCCCCCAGGACTCCCCCAAGCCCAGCTCATTTTAAATAATTGGAAGTTAAGACATGGGCATCTGCCGAGCCGTGTAGCATCTCTCAGGCACCTGCTGGGGTGAGCCCTGGCTGGGGACAGCAGTGAGTGATAAAGGTGACCAGCGACAGGAAGCCTCACTGCCTCCAGGCACAGTACCCAGACCTTCATGTGGGTTGACTTGTTGAATCTTAGCTGCCCTGTCCCCTTTTATAGTTGACAAAACAGAGACAGGAGAGTGGCAGAACTGGGTAAGGCCAGGTGTCTGGCTCAGAGCTCATGGTAGATTGTCAGGGAATTGTGGCCCCTTGAGGGGGACACAGGTGAACAAAGTAACTAAAACATGGTCTGGCCTGGGCAGTAAAGGGATGGGGTGGCCACAGGAGCCCCCAGGAGGGGACTCTGACCCCGGGTTTCCTTGAGGTGGTAGCGGAGGGTCAGCCCTGCGGGTCACAGCAGGGGTGAGAGGAGGGTGCTGGAGCCAGGAGCTGCTCTTGGCCAGAGACAGTGACAGGTGCTAGCAGGGCCGGGCTCACGGGGCACCCAGCTACCTAGAGGCTGTGCTTCGGCCCCAGGGCAGTGGGAGCCCGTGGAAACGCTCACCGGGGGCCAGTGAGGAAGGTGGAACAAAGGTGGGGGAGAGAGCAAGGAGGTGGCAAGAGGTGCCCGGGTGCCACCTAGGGGCCAGGGGAGGCTGAGAAGGGCAGAGCCACGGGCCTTGAGGGAGACAGCAGGGAGGGTTGGGACACCTCTGTCACTAGACTGAGCATTGCTTGGAGGCAAGGACCACGCCTCGGCATTCTTGTACCTTGTCACACAGCACAAAGGCTGGCCCCAAGAACTGGATCCCGGCCCAGGCTTCCTGTCTGCCCCGCTCACATCACAAGCAGCAGGCCGGGGGTGGGACATGTCACCCATGGACTGCCTGCCTGTGATGTGGTTGGTCTTTCCTGACTCAGATGCTGTTGGTCCCCATGATGGCAGGTGGGTCTCCAATGTGACAGCCTGGCCTGATGTGGCTGCACCCCACTATCCACAGGGTTCCTGCAAATCCCCAAGATCAAGACTAAGCACCTCTGCTACCCGCCCCCACCATGCCCCAGGGCCCTGGGGACCTGCCATGCAAATGATGTGGTTTCTCTATTGCTTGAAAACAGTTCCCACACGCATGGGGGTCCGCGGGTCCTCGGGTCTTCGGGCAGGTGCCTCTGCCTCTCTCCATAGCCATGGTATCTGCCCCGAGGCCCTGGAGACAGTCACCCAAATGTCCACACTTGCTTACTGCGTTCTTGAGAGTCACCCCCTCTGGGGGCCCCTGTAAATTGAGGAGTAGGACAAGCCCACAGGGTGTAGAATTGGGGGAGAGCAGGAGGCAGATGGAACTGCCACAAGCACCTCGTCTGCCTCTTATCAACTCCTCAGCCTCAGACAATTGGCTTTGATTCTCCCGAAGCCTCCATTTCCACATCTGTAAAATGGGGTCATGCCGGCCTCATGGCTTTGGTGCAGGGAACAGGATAAGAGGAAGCGTGTGAATGTGCCCAGCACCGTGCCGCACACAGCAGGCGCCTTTCCTGGGTCTGAGCAGTGGCGGTCAGTCCTCTCAGCTTAGGTAAAGGTCAAGTTGAAGGAGTGCTCTCTGCCCGCAGAGCCTGAGGCTCCCCGCTGCCGCCTTCTCCCCGTTGTGACCCCTTTCTGCCTCGGCTGGCAGATCCCATCCCGAGGGGCTCTCTGGGGGAGGCTGGCAGTGCGCCTGCTCCCAAGGCAGGTGGCATCTGGGGATTTCTGGAAAGTCAGAGAGCCACGAAGTCCCCAGGTGCTGTGTGGATGGGGGCAGAGGAGCAGGGGCTGCAGCCTCACGACTTTCCCATGACCCCTCCCGGTGGTGGCCGCTTCCTCCTCCCCAGGCCTGCCCCCATTCCTTCCTTCCTCTATTTATAAACAGAAAGAACTGACAGCCCCCCTTTGGCTTCTGGCAGGACCTCGGTCTGTGCGCAGGACAAATCACCAGTCCCAGGCTGTCCAGGCCCCGAGGGGTGACATAGACCCCCAAACCAGAGAGACCTGTGCAGCTGCCTGGCCCCTATTGGCCAGTCTCAGCCAGCCTGGCCCTGTCCCCCACGGTGCTCTGGGAGTCCTCTGGGGTGGGAAGAGGCGGGGCATGAGGGCTGGACCCTGGAGGTCTGGTCACGCTGGAGCTTTGCCCTAGCAGGTCTCTGAGGCTCACTTAAATTTTTTTTTTTCGGGTGCTAGATATTAAACTCACAGGTGCTTACCCTTGAGCTGCATCCCCAGCTCTTTTTAAAGTTTGAGACAGGGTTTACTAAGTTGCTGAGGCTGGCCTCAAACCTGCGGTGCTCCTGCCTTAGCCTTCCAAGGTCCTGGGATCACAGGCGTGCACCACTGTGCCTGGTCCCCAAGCTCACTGTCTTGCAAGGACTGGTAGCCACATCATCCTCTGACGGGCCACTTGAGACCCCAGCCTCTGCATTTTGGCCATCTGTTCCCAGACTCTTATCCCCTCCAGTGTTCCTCCAGCAGGCCCACGGGAGGCTGAGGCCAGGGGAGGAGCTGCAGACGTTAGGGTGAGGGATGGTGTCCTTCCTTCTTTCCTTCCATCTGTCATTATCCTCTGAAACCTCTGTCTTTGTCATCACTGATCAGCCATCGTCATCTTTCCTGTCTCTCTTCTCCAGTCCCCTCGCCGCTGGCTCACGATTCCTCACCGTTCAATGGTGCTCGCTCTCCTCAGTGATTTCCAGATTTCCACCGGGTTTGAAAGGCTGTGTCTGCTGAACGCGCTGACAGAATCGCGTGCAAGCCGTTGAATTTCCTCATTTTACAGTGTCACATCCCCCGTGGGCGGGTGGGGTGTGAATCTGAACCCCCCAACTCAAACAAGGGAGCTGGCGGCCCCCTGGCCCTGCGCCTCCCAGAGGCCGCTGCCACATTCTGGGGACTTTTGGGCCCTCCAGCTTGCAGGGTCCCTGTGGTGTCCCTGAGCTCTGAGGGCTGTCATTTGGACTCCGCCCTGCTCCGAGGAGGCTGCTGGAGGGGTGGAGGGAATGACCTTCTGTCCTGCTCAGGGGCTTTCTGTTCCTCATTGTTTGGCCATGAGAGGGCTGAGGGTTTTTTGTTTTTTTTTCTTTTCTGTGTCCCGAGGATAAACAGGCCTGGAGATTGCTGGGGGACTGAGGCCTGGACAGTGGGTGGGTCACCAGCAGCAGGAGGAAGCCGAGGAGGCTTGTTCACAACAACTTCCAGACAAGAAAAGAACCTGGGAGGAGGAGGCTCGGGCCGTGCCAGGGTGAGAGCCCAGACTTGGCCACGGCAGGGCCCTTTCCCATCAGGCCTTTCGCCCCTGACGGGAAACCTTCCCCAGACGGAGCAGGATTTCTCTTGGCTGCCTGGAGCTGCCCACGTCCCAGATGAGCACGGTTCCCGTAGCTGTGCAGGGGTGAAGCCATGGGGGGCAGTGTTGTCAGGAGCCCTGGGCTGGCACCTCAGCTCCTCCCTGCCCTGGTGATGCTGGGGGAAGAGGCAGCTGGCGGGGGCTTAGTCAGAGCCCGGGAGCTGCTCCCACTGGGAGGGCCAGCGTGGGGCCTGGGGGCAGGCCGGCCCCTGGGGCAGTTAACGTCCAGTTGAATGGTCTGTGCTGAAGGAGCTGTGAAGACAGAGGGTCCCCAGGTGCTGTCCCCCCGGCCTGCCCAGGCCACCCTGCTCCACCATGGGGCTGAGTAATCAGATCAGATCGCTGGGCAGCAGAGCCCGCGGTCACCGCAGGGGCTCCTTGCTCTTCCTCCTTCTCAGTACAGCTTCTGGGCCCCGAGATCCCCCCGCCGTGGGAGTGGAAGTCAGCATAGTGACAGGCCCCCAGGAGCCTTGGCCACCAGCAGTGAGGCTCCACACGCTGAGAAGCTTTGCCTGGGAACCTGCTGTGTCACCTGGCTGTGGGGGAGGAAGTCCTGGGATTGCGTGTGCACATGCGTGTGCTCGTGGACCCCTGCACATGCGAGTTCCCGAGTTCCCAGACGGCTTTGCCGTTGCTCTTTCAGACTCTGGGTGCTGCAGCACGGCCCGCCTCCCCTGCCCAGCGAGCTGCTCTCTCCCACCTGGCCAGAGCGGACTGGGCCTGGAGGGGCAGGGTGGCCTGGACGCAGGCTAGGGAATGACATGGCAATGAAGCCCCCTGTTTAGATCGGCCACAGCAGAGCCCTGTCCATGCCAGGCCGAGCAGAGTGTCCTGTCATCTGGAGGGTCACCTGGAGAGTCAACCCGTGACAGCCCTGTCCACTGGGAGCCATGAGGGAGGAGGGTCAGGATGCGGGATAGAGGTGATTCCTGCAGGATGGGGGTGGGAGGCTGCTGGCTGGCTGAGGGCCCTTCGGAGGAATTTGCAGAGGAAGCAGGAGATAACTCAGGCGTGGGGCGGGAGGAGTGCGGACTGCAGCCGGACCCAGCCCCGTGGGTCGTTGCCCCGTTGGCGTGACGCCACGAGCAGTCAGAGAGTCAGTGTTGCCCGCCAGGCTGAGCTGGGAAGACGGCTGGGTCGTGGGCCACTCGTCACTCCCTGTGGTGACCCTCCAAGCTGGGCTGCCCTGACTCCCAGGCAGTGCTGTGGACAGGGAGAGAAGACAGCAGGAGTCCCACCCCGCTTGGATCATGGGAATTTGGCCTGTCTCCACTGCCCGGTGGTAGCTGGCATCTTTCTGGTGGTTTGTTTACAGCTGATGTCCAGTGTGACTGGTCAGCACTCGTGTTGTGTTGGCAAATATTTTGAATATCTCACTTGCTTCTGTGTTAGGAATTAGAGTCAGAGAGGTTGAGGCCCTTGCCTAAGGCCACTCAGCTGGTGAGTGATGGAATAAGGAAAAGAAACCTGGCCTCTCTGACTACCCTTATCTGTGGAGGCCCCATCTCACTTAATAAAGGTTTATTGAGCTCCTGCCCACACGTGATTGCTGCTGGTGGGACACCCGCCAGCCCTCAACTCTGACCTACGGCCATCCTGGTCACTCCAAGGCGGTGTCTGGAGGACTGCCTTTGGGTGTGTGCGTACAGTCAGTTCTTGGCCTGGAGACACACGCCCACGCCCACGTTGGACTCCCGTAAATGCCCAGCCCCGGGGGTGCTCACGGCCTGCAGAGGCGGCTGATGGACACCTACCCCTGAAAGCCCGGATGGCCCGTCTCAGACATTTGAAAGGAGGGGCAGGAGAGGGGTATGTGGTCAGGGCCCTGGGACAGGCACAGGGGTGAGGTCACGCAGAGACCCGAGGGAGGAGCGCTCTGAGTCTGTCCGTCTGTCTGGCCGTGTGCCGTGGAAGTGCTGTTTTCCTCTCTCCTCTCTCTCTCTTCTCTTTCATTCCTTTGTTTTGCTCTCTCTTCCTGGAGGCGGGGGCCCAGTACTGAGATCATAGGTGGTGAAGTCGGGATTAAAGTCCTTCTTTGTCATTGGCCCTGGGACCTTGGGCAAGTGACCTGCCCTCCCTGTGCCTCCGTTTCCTGTTCTCTGCGGTAGCCACAGGAAGCAGCCCTGCGTCGGGTGGCCGGGAGGTGGGTCTTGCTGAGGTCCCACAGCTGAGCCTGGGCAGGGGTCTGTGACCGGGATTTAATGGAGAAGGGCCCTGGGGCAGCAGGACAGGCAGGGGACGGGGCGAAGCAGGGCTGAGTGGGGGCAGCTGGAGCCAGGTTTGGCTTGGTTCCCGGGGCTCCGGGCTGGGAGGTGCACCAGAGTTGGTCCCATCCTGAGGCCAGGGAACCGAGAGCCCTTACCAGGTGACAGCGGCTACCAGGAACGGCCACCCTGCTGGTGACAGGGATCCGAGTGGCGCCCGAGTCCCAGAAGCCCCCAGGATCACAGCACTGGCTGCAGGCATGTGCATTTCCCCTGGCCGCTCTCTGCCCGCGGGCTGCAGGCTAGGGCAGGACCACCCCAGCAGTCACCCTGCCAGCGCTGCCCCAGCAGTCACTGTGGCAGCCCCGCCCTCTGGCTCTGCGCCTCCACCTGCAGACTGTGTGCTACACTGAGGATGGAGGTGGAGGAGGCCAGGCCGCCGCCGCTTCCCCTGCATCCCACCCCGACAGGTGCTCCATCAGGAGGGCAGCGCTCACAGGCAGGATCTGGGTGCTGGGTGTGGGGACCGGCTGCCAAGCTGACGGCTGTCTCGCCTCCCCAATTGCAGGTTGCCGTGGTGCCCTATGCCCTGGAACCTGGGGACACGTGCCGGCAGAACGAGTACTACCAAGAGACGGCTCAGGTCTGCTGCAGCAAGTGTCAGCCTGGTAAGGAGCAGCCGCGGGGCCTCTTGGCTGGCTGGGACCCTGGGGCGGTGCCCTGGAGGGCGCTTGTGTTGAGGGGTTGGGGGCAGAGCCATCACCCTCAATTCTCACTGAACTCCTAGTGCTGTGCATTGGCTGGGCTCCCTTATGCCCCTGGGCCTTTGTACGTGATGTCCTCTCTGCCTGGAGCTCTTCCCAACGGCTCTTGCCGTGGTCAATCCCTTTGCATCCCTTGTGTTAGCTGTCCCCTCCTCTAGGGGTCAGCCTGCTCCACACTTCTGGCTCCTGGCAGCTCTTTTTGCACCATGGGCTTTTGGCCCGGTTTCTCCCTTGGCTTCACTGTGTGCCCTTCCAGGACAGGGACTGTGCCTTCGTCTTCACTGAGTCCCCAATACGAGGCGCATAGTAGGTGCTCAGTGAATATCTCATTCAATGAACCCATTTCCCAGATGGTGGACCTGAGTCCTGGCCCAGTGGGGAGAGCTGGGGAACTGCCCCCCATGTCTGCCCTTCATGTAGCTAGTCATGTTTGTGATTCATTTGTGTAGCATTTATAAAGCACCTGCTGTATTTTTTAAGTGTGAGGCAGACAGAATCCTTTATAGGGCACCTACTGTGTGTTTTAAGAGCAGGGCAGACCAAATCCTTACCTTGGTGGAATCTGCTTTCTAATGGACGCATGGTCCTGTCAGTAGGTGCTGGGGGGAAGCAGGGCACGGTGGGGCTGGTGGAGACAGACGGAGTGGCCCCTCCGTTTCCATGGCCTGGGGAGGTCTCTGAGGGGATGACATTGGGCCAAGCCCAGAAGGAGGGGAGTGAGCTATGTGGGGAACAGCAGGCCAAGCACAAGTGACAGGTGCTAAGGCCCTGTGGTGGAGCCTGCGTGGCAGGGCAATGTGTGTGGCCCGGGTGGGAGAAGGACAGGAGGCCGGAATGAGGATAAAGAGGCAGGCAGGGGCCAGGGCAGGGTTAGATTTTATTCCCTAAGATGCTGAAAACCACCGGAGGCTTTGGGCCATTAGCTTGTGATGTGGGTAGCAACATGAGTCACCTGTTAACACCCATGGCCACTTTAATAGACACCCGGGAAAGGGACTTTTTCCTTCTGTTACCAGGCAGGGTCTCTTTAAGAAGTTACTGGATTAGCAGAGCACTTAGACCTTGGGGATGGGTCGGGGAGTGATGGCCCCCGGTTTGCCTGGGTGTTCTCCCCCTCCCCAGGCCTCAGGCCCCTGCCCTCACCTCCCTGGGGTCCCAGGGCCACATTCTTCCGGCCTTCCACCCCTGCTGCAGGAGAGTTTTTAAAACTATCAAGAGGGAAGGCCTTGGCCGCCAGTTCTGGCCTCAGCTCATCCTGACAGCAGATGAGGTGTCTGGGAAAGCAGGGGACAAGGGATTTAAGAGCAGGGATTTGGAGGTGCCCGCGTGGAGGAGCTGAGGAGGAGGAGTTGGAACTTTGCTGAAGGCCTTCCCAGCAAGGCTGTGGCACCTTGGGACCCCGGGCCCAGCCAATGAGCCTGGGGTCCTGGCAGAGCCCCACTCCGCTGAGACCACGGTGGCCCTTGTTTCCTTAGGTCACCATGCGAAAAACTTGTGCACCAAGACCTCCGACACCGTGTGTGCCCCCTGCGAGGACAGCACGTTCACCCAGGTCTGGAACGTGGTCGACAAGTGCATAAGCTGCCGGTCCCCCTGCGAGTCTGGTGAGTGGACCCTGGGAGGGGTGGCCCCATCCTCCCTTGGCACCCCACCCGGCACTTCCCTCCCGCAGGGCATGCGTGGCACCCTGCAGCTCCTTACCAGCTTCCGAATGGCCCTTCCCTTCCCCACTTACCAGCCCCTTGTCCAGTCCTCTTGGGCAAAAAGCTCGGGATGGCGGTGGGAGGACGGCGCCCACATTAAGGTTGAGGAGCTGGTGGCACAGGGAGCAGCCTGGGAGTCTCGGTGGCCAGGGCCTTTTGTGCCCTGGGTGGGGGGGTGCACCTGGGTCCTGAGGCCAGCTCCCTGTGGCTCTGGGTTGGCTGGGAGGGCAGAGCAGGTGTGGCAGAGGCAGGAGTGACCCCAGCTCCCTGTCCCTCCTGCAGGTCAGGTGGAGACCCAAGCCTGCACGCAGATGCGGAACCGCGTGTGTGCCTGCAGACCGGGCTCGTACTGCGTGCTGAAGCGTCAGGACAGCTGCGGGCTCTGCCTGGCCATGCGCAGGTGCCCGCCCGGCTACGGCGTGTCCAGACCAGGTACGAGACCCCTGGGCCTCTCCTCCACAGACACCCGTGGAGTCACAGGTGTCAACCCATCAGTCCAAGCCCAGCCAGGGGCATCTGTCCATCCAGCCACCACTCATTCCCTCCTTCAGCACTCCCGATTAGGCACCTGCTGTGTACTAGGGCCTGGGAATCCAGAGGTGGATCGGAGTAAATCCTGAGCTGCTGGAAAGTCAGGAGGTCCTTGGGCCCCTCAGGCTCCCCGGGGCTCCAGGGCAGGGTCCCCTGTGCATGGAGGGTTCAAGTTGTTGACAACTTCCACTTTTCCCCTTGAAGGAACTGCAACCTCAGATGTGAGGTGTGACCCTTGTCCCCGAGGGACCTTCTCCAACACGACTTCATCCACAGACGTCTGCCGGCCCCACCGCATGTGAGTGGCTGAGTCCCTGGCTCTGAAGAGCAGAAGGGGCTGTCCCTGGGTGATGTGGGGCCTGAGACATGAGCAGCTCACCAGCCACAGGTGCCCAATTGCTTTCTGTGGGGTGGTCCCGGGGTAGACAGTGAGCAGGACCTTGCCACGGGAGTCAAGACTAGAGGGCACACAGGGAGGTGGGGTGGGGGCAGGAGCAAGTGGACCCTGGAGAGGATCCGACACACGCATTACTCCCCTGTCCTGGCTGGCCTGGCTCCCACGACTGAGCCTGGTCACCCCAGGCCCCTTGGCCTCTGTTGCCTGCTGATCAAGTCTTCCCCCCCCACCCCCAGCTGTGACTCGGTGGCCGTCCCCGGCACTGCAAGCACAGATGCCGTCTGCACATCCGAATCTCCCAGCCTGAGAGTGACCCCGGGGACAGCCCGCACACACCAGCCGGTGTCTACAAGATCCCAGTCCATGGAGCCCACAGCAGGGCCCAGCGCGGCTCCGTCCACCTCCCTCCTGCTGCCCGTGCAGAACGAGAGCGGGAGCAGCATTTCTCTCCCAGTCGGTAGGCCACAGAGGGGCCTCCCTCTCCCCTCCCTCCGTTCTCTTCCTTCCTCTCTCTGTGTCCCACTGAGAGCCCCCTCTGCTCAGGCCCCATGTGGGTCCGTCTTGGGATGCAGGTGGCAGTGACTGGTTTCCTTCCAGGACCTGGTGTCACTAGGAATCCCGGGGTGGGGTGCCCCAGGGTCGGCTGTTTGCCTAACGTGGAGATGGTCTCATAATCCCTGTTTCTGATGAACCCGTGTGGCCGGGTCATCTTGTTGCCTTTCCTTCTGGGGTGAGAACTGCCCAGCCAGGGGACTCAGACTGGTGGCCCTCAGACAGAGTGTGGCCCACAAATATACGACGGGCTCGTCATTGAACTTAAGGACTCAGGCCTGGTCTGGCTCCTCCCGGGCAATAGCCTGGCCACCGCAGTCGCGGTGCCACTGGGACATGTAGCTTGTCTTTGTGGCCCTCTGAGCGCCTCCCTTCTTCCTAGGACTAATTGTGGGGCTGACAGCCCTGGGCCTGCTGATGATAGGACTGGTGAACTGTGTCATCGTCACCCAGAAGAAAAGTAAGACTCCTTTCCTCCTGGCTTCCCTCCCTCACCCACTGGCTCAGGACGACCTTCGGGAGCCTCCCTGGGCACGCTTTGGGCTCAGACGGACCCGGACCCCAGATCTGGACACCACGGTCCCTGTTCTGTGGGAGCTTAAGCCTGGGCAGAGGGCAGTGCTGCTAGCTTTGCTGCTGACCGGCCAGGGCATTTGAGGCTCTCCAGGGGGACAGGAGTCTGGGGTTCCTATCCAGAAAGTCTGGGGGCACCAGGCCACTGGGCAAGAGCATGCCCAGGAGAGAGCGGGCACTGAGGGCGGGAGGGGTGTGGGCAGAAGCGGGCTGCCAGCAGCTCGGGCAGAGGGAGGAACGGGGCTGGCCCTGCCGGAGAGTTGGGGTCCTTCTGTGGAGAGCCGTGCCCCAGGAAGCCGCCTCCCTGACTTGTCCCCTCTCTTTGTAGAGAAACCCTCCTGCCTACAGAGAGGAGCCAAAGTGGTGAGTGTCCCTCTGCCCCTCCTCAGGTCTCTTTCTGGGCGGGCGGGTTGCAGTGAGAAGCAGTGCCTTCTGTTCTCTTGTCCAGGGTCAGCGGGTACAGAGCCCTGGGTGGCCCAGTGTCCGGGGTTTACACAAGGCTGTTGAAATCTCGTAGACTAGTTTCATTTCCTGATTTTGCCAACAGGAAAGTTGCAGAGCAGGACAGTGATTTACCCAAGGTCACACAGCCCCGTCCTGGACTCCTGCCCAGTGCTCTCTGCCCCACCCTATGGCATTCTGATGGGGGCCAGACTGTTTCTCATGTCCCCACTCCTCATTTTTTCCTACTTCAGTTCCATGACACTGTGACAGCTGCCTAGTAGCAGATAAAGCAAGTGTCCCCTCCAGGCTGGGCCCCAGCAGCCTGGTTGCCGCCCTGTCTTGGCCAGTGTTTCCCGATATTTGTGCTCAGATGTCCTGTGGGGGTGCAGGAGGCCTGCTTCCCCTTCCCTTTGCCGAGTTTGTGTTGCCCAAGGGTGGACAGCCCCACCCCTGTGCGCTGAGACCCCAGTGGCGGCCCGTGACAGCTGTCCAGGGGGAGAAGACCCAAAGCCTGATTTGTGGTGCTTTCTCATTTCCGTGGTGTGGACGCCCCACATGGCCATCTTCCAGGGCCATCCTGACCTGGGGCTGGGAAGACACGTGTAGGTCTGTGCCAGCGCCCGCTCACCTGAGCCAGGCGTTCTGCCTGTGCTGGATCCTCCCGTCCTGCGGGCAGGGACCACCAGCACCCCTACCCCTTATAGACGGGGAGACTGAGGCTCGGAGCTGAGTCACCCCTGCAGGGTCAGGTGCTCAGGCCGTTGGCAGAACCGGCTTCGACAGGTAGCCTGATGGGCGGCCTCCGCCTTCACCCAGCCTGTTGGACCGGGAGATGTCCGAGCTGCTCCGGGCGCTCCCCCTCCCAGCAAGGCTGCCCTCGGGGTTGGGCACCCTCCAGGGGCCCCGCCCCTTGCTGAGCTGGTGCCCACTCTGCCGTCCCTCAGCTGGCTGGTAGCAAGTTCTGCTGGGAGCCCCGTGGGTGATGTTCCCCCACGAGGCCCGGGGGCGGGATGAGCCGTGAGTCAGCTCGCCCGTTTCTCCAGCGCTTGGGGGACAGTGGCTTCCTCTGCTTAGAAAAGCAACGTCTCCACACACGTGAGCGCACCTGCAGCCACCCCCGACACACTCAGGCGGGCCTCCCGTGGTAACCAGGGCACGCGTTGGCTGGGTGCAGAGTGACGTTAGGCGCTGTGCTGAGCGGGCTTTCTCCTTCCAGTCTCGCTGTGACACGCAGGTCACGTGGTTGTTGCCCCACTTTCCTAGCCCAGGACTCTTGGCCCAGAGAAGTTAAGTAACTTTCCCAAGCTAGCCCAGCTGATGAGAGGGGCCTGGGTCACAAGCCTAGGTGCCTCTCCTCCCCCGGGCACACTCTGACAGTGCCACACCAGGCGTGTGCACACCACCCTGCACACGAAGGTTCCTGGGTGTGTGCCTCATACACCCTCAGCCTCTAGATACACACCCCTCCACACACACAGACAGGCCTGAGGGGCAGCGTGCTTGGCTTGGGAGCAGAAGCTGGGGAGGGGGGTCTGGGGGAGACCCAGGCCAGAAAGCCCCTGCCCAGAGGCTGTGAGGAGGACATTCATTGCTCCCTCTCACTGACCAAGCTTGGAGCAGGACTGCAGGATGGGATCAGGCAGTGGCCAGAATCTGACCGTGAACTTGAAATGCCTTCTGTCCCTCAAAACCTGGGAGCCTGGGCCAGCGGGGACTCTGGGAAGCACAGGGTGCAGCAGGCAGCTGCGGCCCTGCACGGGCTGGGCTCCTCCTGCTCTCGGCAGCCGTGTGGTACCGAGCATGGGACTCACCCTGGCTGGGCTGCTGTGGCCTCATGGGGTCAGTCGCATAGGGTCCTGCCAGCCCAAAGGCAGAGGCTGTGGACCAGGCTGGCTTCAGGGAACAGAGGGGCTGCAAGCTGGGGACTGTGGTGATTGGCCAGCGAGGAGCAGCCCCAGGAAGGGACAGCAGTACTCCTGCCTCTGTCAGGCCACATCTGGAATTGTGTCCCTCTGGAGGGAGGTCCGAGGGTCTTCTTGCTCTGGAGGGCTAACAGGCCTGTGAGGTCCCCTGTCTGTCCCCATAGCAGATGAAGACTCCGGACTATCCCTCTGTCCCTGCAGCCATAGGTGCGGCCACCAGCCGTTCAGTCCTCTGTTCTCATTCTGCCCTGTCCCTCTCCCCTCCTGGGTAGGTCAGCGGCCCTGGCACAGGGCCCCACAGAACCTGACCCTGCTATCTCCTTTTTTCATGGGATCCAGAGCTTCCCCAGACCTGAGGCAAGGCCCTGAATTCCTGCTAGTCAGTGTGGACAGACTCGCCTTGGTCTGGAGTCTCCCGATGGCCCAGCCCGGGTGTCTGGAGGCAGGGAGCTTGTCTTGAGCCTCCAGACCTGAAACCCCAGCCACCCAGAAGTGGCAATGTGGCTTTAGCCCAGCTGTATCTCATCCTAACCATGACCTTGGGCAAGCGACACAGTCGTTTTGTGCCTCCGTTTCCAAACCTGTAAGGCCAGGGCAGCACTGGACTGTTGGAGAATCTGTGGGGACGCTGTCTGGAGGGCCCTGGGGCAGTGCCTGGCAGTGGGCAGCACTCAGATGCCAACTGGTGGCTTATTAGAAAGACGTTAAGGGGCATCACAGGGCAGCCTGGGGGGCACCCTGGAAAGGGTCACTGAGCAGGGGCAGCTGAGGGTCCCCTGATGACAGGGCTCCCTGCTCCGCACTGATTGATTGGACTCAGGTCAGCACACTTTACTGCCAAGGGCCAGATAGTAGAAGCTTTGTGGATGGTACGGTCTCCGTGACGATTCCTCAAGCCTGATTTCGTAGGACGAAAGTCAGTCGGCACAGTGAGAGTGGCCATGTTCCATCCAACCTTGTTTATAGGTGCTGAAACTTGCACTGCACAAAATGTCATGTGTTTTGGAATATTATTCTTTAAAAAAAAAAAGATTTTTTAAAAACTATTTAAAAACACGAAAACTGCCAGGTAGAGGCTGAGGCAGGAGGATCCCAAGTTCAAAGCTAGCCTCAGCAACTTAACGAGGCTGTAGGCAACCTAGAGAGACCCTGTCGCAAAACAAAAAATAAAAAAAGGGCTGGGGATGTGGCTCGGTGGTTAAGTACCCCTTGTTCAATCTCTGGTACCTAAGTAAACAAGTAAGTGAGTAAGTCAGTCAATAAATAAATAAAAACATGAAGTTATTCTTAGCTCTCAGGCTGTATGGAAATCAGCAGTGTGCTGGACTGGGCCCAGCCGTCCTCCCTCTACTTCTATTTCTGTGTGAAGCTTACTGTACCGCTCGCTGTTCAAGCACATTCGGCTGCTCAGCTGATGATTCTCCCAACAGCCCTGTGACATAGGTTCCTATTCTCACCTTAGAGGTGAGAATAGGGAGGCACACAGGGGTTAGGTGACTTGTCTGTGTTTGCACAGCAAGTGAGTACAGGATTTGGCTTGTGGCTGCTGCCCTGGGTGACCTTAGGAAAGTCGCTTTCCCTGGGTCGTTGTTTGGTGGAGAAGGCCACATGGCCCCTGCCCCCCCCCCCCCAGGCTCAGGCTCCAGCTGGGTGGCTAGATGCTAATAATAGAAACACAAAAAACCACGGAAACTCACACCTCCCAGAAAGTGCTGTGTGTGGAAAGAGCAGGGCCCGGGGTGTGGTGTAGCCTGCAGTGCTGACGGGAGGTGGGGGAGGAGAGGCTGGGGGTTGACTGCTCTTTCTCCCGCAGCCTCACCTGCCTGCAGATAAGCGCCAGGATGCGCCCGGGCTGGAGCAGCAGCACCTGCTGACCGCGGCGCCCAGCTCCAGCAGCAGCTCCCTGGAGAGCTCGGCCAGTGCCGCAGACGGGGGCGCACCCAACAGGCACCGGCCGCAGATGCCCGGCACTGAGAAGGCCCAGGAGTCTGGGGAGGCCCGGGCCAGCTCTGGGAGCTCGGGTAAGAGGAAGGAGCACCCCTGGCTCATCCCGCTCTGTGCAGAGGCCCCTCCGCCTGGGGTGGGATTGTGTCCCTGCAAACCCGTCTTCAGCCAAAAACTTCCTAAGTGAAAAGTGCACTTGGGACTGTCCCAGAACTCCCGGCCCGTGCCCCTGTAGTCCCGCGGCTCGCCAGGTGAGGGGCTCCTGGTCACCCTGAATCGCCCCCAAGCCCCAGGCCCAGCACCTGCCTGCCTGATGATAGTAATGGCTCTTTTTTAAATATTTATTTTTTAGTTGTAGTTGGACACAATACTTTTATTTTATTTATTTATTTTTATGTGTGCTGAGGATCGAACCCAGGGCCTCGCATGTGCTAGGTGAGCGCTCTACCGCGGAGCCCCAGCCCCAGCCCTGGTAATGGCTTTTAACCAAGGCCGTTGGTACGTCAGGCACCATACTACGCACATGACATGCATAAAAAAACCTGCACACCATGGCCATCCTCATCCCCATTTTACAGGGGAGGAAACTGGGGCCCAGAGAGGCTAAGCAGCCTGTTCCAGGGCACACAGAAGAGCCAGGAGTGCCCCCTGGGTTTCCAGGGCTCTGCTCACTGCAGCTTTTTGTGGGTCCCTTTGAGCCTGAGGTGCCAGGACTGTGGGGACCTTGTCCCATTTGTACAGTCTGCATTTTGTCCTGAACAGGGGTCTGGCAGGTGTCACCCACACCGAGTGCATCTGAGAGGCTTTCCCCCAAAGCCCTGGGCCCCACTCCTGCAGTGGGGAGGGCCAGATGACTGGCCCACGTCTCTCCCGCTCACCTGGCCAGTGGGGCCACAGGGACTGGCCATGAGCTTGGTCATTCCAGGATCTGCCCAGCTGCTCTGGGGCCACGGGCATCTGAGCAGCCTTCTCAGCCCCACCGGGTCATGGTTCCCCATCTGGAAATGAGCCATGCCACCTCCTTGGCAGGGCTGCTGAGAGATGAGTGGCACGTGTCCGGCTTGGTGCTGGACAGGGCCCAGCTTCCTCTGGGCCACCTCCAGGCGGGCGCTGACGGCGGCGGTCACCGCACACCCGCTGCTGCTCCCTGGGTGGCACACCCTGCCTCCGGCTGGTGCTCACACCACCCTGCTCCCACCTGCCCACATGAGCTGCCCACTCCCGTCTTCTCCTCACAGCCCACCCGCTCTGTCGGGGCGAGTCTGGTCAGTGTCCCTTGCTCCTGCCTGAGAACTCCCTCGGGGAGGCCCCACCGGGCCCGGCACAGAGCGGGCGCCCGAATGTTTGTGGCACGCATGAGTGAGCGTGCTGCGGACGGCAGCTCTGGGTCTCTGTCCAGCTCTTGGATTCTCTTTCTGGTCTCTTCCACAGGCCCGCGTGGCTTCCTCCTTGGCGCCGGAGTGGACGCCGGCCATGCCTGCCTGTCCTCTTTCCCTTCTGCTTCTATTCCTCCTCTCTGCCTCGACGGCCTCTGCTCTCCCCTGCTTCCCCTCCCACCGGTCACCTCTCCACTGTGGGAACCCCAGAGCTGTGCCCCGTCCGCCTCCACAGTCTCCTTCATCACGGGCAAAGGCCATGGTGACTTTGGGTGACATTTGGGTTCTTCGGAGGCTCAGAGTGGAAATTTCTTTCTGGCCCCACAATTTCAGCCCTTCCTCTCCCTGGTTGGTTTGGGGCTGTTCTGAGAAGAGCAGTGTTGGCCCCGCCGTCCTCCTCCCAGGCTCCCCCAGGTCCCAGAGGGCGTCCAGAGAGCCAGGCTGGATGGGGCACTGGAAGACAACCAGCTGCCCCTTCATCTGGGCACCCGGTGGGACAGGAACAGCAGCAATGGTCACTTCTTGAGGGGATGTTGTATGTGAAGCCCTGTAGTCCACCCTCCAGCTCACCCGTCATCTGTCCCTCACCAGCTAACTAGGAAACTCAGGTGGCCACAGGCGCTGGGCAGGAAGGTGGGGCAAGCTGCCCCTGAAGTCCTTCCTGCCAACTGCTTCAGGAACGTGGCTTCCCTGTGGCCCGCCACGGCCAGCTCTCCTGCACGTGGCTCCCAGGGGAGGCCTTACGTCCAGGTGGGTTTTGCCCCTTGCTGCTGGCAAAGGAACCAGGGCCTCGTGTGCTGGCGAGTGCTCTGCCGCTGAGCGCCACCCCCAGAGCCAAATGTGTGAAGTGCCAATGGCTGGATTTTAAATGGCAGGAGCCAGTTCACTTTAAAACTCTGCTGCCACCCGGACGACACACCTGGCCTCGTTTCCTCCATTCGACACTCCTCTCTGTTACAGGCACTAGGGACATTGTAGGGGACAGTCTGGAAGTCCCGACTTCCAGGGTCTGAGGTCTAGGGGAGGGACCCAGGGAGTGGTGGACAGGATGGAGGGCTAATGTGTCTACGGAAGGAGGCCAGGGAGGCTTCTTGGAGGAAGTGGCTTTTGAGCCGAGTGAGGCCCAAGGGCGAGCCCTGAGAGTAGGCTGAGGCCTGAAGTCCAGGAGGGGCAGGAGGGGAGTTGGCTGGAGGGGCCCAGGGGAGAATTGGAGCAGGAGGACAGGCCAGGAGAGCCCGGAGGGCTGGGGGCTGTTGGGGTCCACGGTTTGCTGCCCAGCCAGCAGTTGCTGGCCACCTTTAAAGGCCTGGCTCTGGGGGCCGTGGAACAGACTGCAGGAGGCAGGTTTGGGACCAGGAGCTTAAACCAGTCACGGGGGATCGGGTGGCAGCCACCCCAGGCAGTTGTAGGGCAGTTCAAGGTACCTTTGACGGTGGTCCCGGCAGGAGTCGCTTATGGGTGGGTCGTGGGCTATTAAAGAGTCCAAGGCTCTGGGTCTGAGCGGCTGGGGGACGGGGCAGGGTGAACCGAGATGAGCAGGAGCAGGTTGGAAGGGAGACGGGCCTGTGCGTACCCAAGTGTGGGTGCTGCGAGGGAGCTGGACACGGGCCAGTGTCCACCCCAGTGAACAAGTGTCACTGTCTCCAGGAGCTGCCCTGGCCCCACAGATACAGCAGTGAACAGGTCAGTCATCTATGCCTGCCAGGGGATACATAGGGCACCTTGTCCCCATTTTACGGCTGAGTGCACTAAAGTTCTGAGGCGGTGAATAACTTGGCCAAGAAGTGGAGGCACAGCAGGGATCTGAATTGTCAGACTGAAGGCAGCAGGAGGCATTCCAGTGAGGTCACGAGGAGCCACCCCCCTTCTGGAATCTGAGATTTATGAAATCCTCCAGGCAGCTCTGCAAGGAGGGAAGGGGCTTGCGGGGAGTGAAGATGACTTGGGGTCAGTGCTCGATTTCCAAGAAGGAACTGTTTCCGGGCAGCCTACAGACACTGTGCAAGGCGGGGACTTCTCTTGGTGTGGCCGGGCTGCGCTGCCTCCAGCAGCTGCTCCTCGCGGAGTGCCTGACAGTGTTGGTGACATGTGCTTCCTGCCCCTCCCGCCCTCTGGCCCTCTGGTTCTCTGTGGGGAGCGTGCGTTCTTGGAACACTGGCACCTGCCCTAGCTCGCTGGGTGGTTTGGGCCGCGGAGGTGGGAACGCTGGTTTGGGCAGATGGGGAGGCTGAGGCTGGTGGCGGTTGGCTCACCTGGGGTCACACAGCGGAGCTGGTATAGAATCTCCGTCTTGGCTCCAGGGAGAGAGCTGTTCCGGCCTGTCTTGTCTGCCTCTTGTAGGAGGCTGCTGTGAAGATGTCCCCCCTCTTCAAGGCTCCCAGACTGACACCCCCTCCCACCTTGTGCCTAACAGAGTCCTCCCCTGGTGGCCACGGGACCCAGGTCAACGTCACCTGCATTGTGAATGTCTGCAGCAGCTCCGACCATGGCTTGCAGTGTTCCTCTCAAGCCAGCGCCACGATGGGGGACCCAGACACCAGCCCCTCAAGCTCCACGAAGGACGAGCAGGTCCCCTTCTCCCGGGAAGAACGCCCCTTTCAGTCCCGGCTGGAGACCCCAGAGACTCTGCTGCAGAGCTCGGAGAAGCCCCTGCCCCTTGGCGTGCCTGATGCCGGCATGAAGCCCAGTTAATGGGCTGGCGTGGACCGTGTCACTGCCAGAGTGGGCTGGCCCCTGCTGAGGGACCCTGGTCCTTATAGACCCCACCCCCAGACTCTGTGGCTCTTTCTGGGCCAAACTCCTTGAGTGACATCCAGAGCCCTGGCCTCGCCCTCCCTGCAGGCTGGGGGAGGGGAGCAGCCAGCATGGTGGGACCCTCTGCCATTTGTGCTGTGTGCCCTTCTCAGAGGGCCCGCCAGGCACAGACCGAGGGGAGCCTGGGACAAGCCCTTGCCCCTCTGGGACCTGTCACCAGCTGGACCTGGGAGCTTGGCTACTGGAGCCCCTGTGGGATGGTTTGGCTTGGTTTTCTGCTAACTCTGACTTTCCGGAGACCCCAGCACCCTCCCCTTCTCAGGAGCTTGCTGGGGAAGAGGGGTGCGGCGGGGACCATCCACGGAGAAAGGACACTTCACCCTGAGTGCCGAGGCCACAGGATGGTCCCAGCAGGGGAGGCTGTGATCAGAGGGTTCTGTGTGGAGAGGAGGCCGCAGCCCAGGAGGGGACGGGATTCCCTCGGGTTAGCTCCAGACTCCTGGAGAGTACCAACTCCACATGGCTTTTTCCAGCGTGTCCTTCTGTACCTGGACATGAACATTAGGTGCCCAGGGCCCCAGCAGGCAGCTCCCCCTGCTGCATCCTGGGCAAGATGACAGAGCTTGGGTGGGTTGTGCTCAGCGGTGGACGCAGGTTTAGCATGCCGAGGCGCCAGGTTCCAGCCCCGCTGCATCTGCATCGCAGGTACCGTGCGAACCAGACGGAAAGCCCCGGGGTCTCGCGTGCCCTCTGTATCCTCCATCTTGGACTCAACGTTCCCGGGGTCCTGCCCTCCTCTCTCGGGGTCTGGTGAGCCATGCCAAGGCCACTCCTCCTGTCAGGGAACTTCAGGGACTGGAAGGTCCAAGGCCCCGCAGCCATCTCTCTCCTACCTCAGCCTGGACCTTCCTTCAGCCTCCGGAGGGGTGTGCTCCCCCCACCCCCTAGTCCAGGGGAGCTGCCGAGCCACCTTGGTACTGTGCCCACTGAGATCCCCCGTGCACATGAGGCGCTGAGAGCCAGTCCTGTCTGTCCTGTGTCGCGGGTCTGCGTGGCCGTTGACGTCGTGTTGAGTTGCCCATCCCCGAGCAGCTGAGGCCGATGGTTTTTTTGCCAAGGACTTCTTCACCATTAGAGGGTCAGCCCGCTCCTGGACCCTGCAGAGCGTGTCCAGGAAAGGCCGTGGCCAGATTCTAGAAGGAAGGGGTTGAGAGGCCAGTTCAGCTCAGGTACTTGGATCCCTTGTGGATAAATTCTACTGGATTTGAACTTGGCAGCTGAGCTGTGGGAGGGTAGGAGAGCCCCGCTGTCACCATGGAAACAAGAAGGGCTTCCCACTCTGAGTCAAGATGTCCCACTGCCTAGACAGCTGGGTCTGTGCCCGCAGCCCACCCATTGCCACAGTGCAGCATGTGTGCCCCCTGGTGGGCAGACCTGGGAGGATCTCGGGCTTCCTTGCGTTGCCCTGCAGAGCAGGGGAGCCAGAGTTGGAAGGACTCTTTCTGGATGTGACTTCTGTCTCCCCACTTGTGCCAACTCACCCCGAGAGAGTGAAAGTTTGCACTGTGTGCCCGATAGTGTTGCCGCTTACAAATAAACTTCTTGTTTGTTTTACACATTGACTCCTGGCTCTGCTGGGGTCTGGGTTTGGGTTTGTCCATGGTCCTGCTGGCCTGCCACCGATGTGACAAGAGATGGGGTCGAGCCCAGCTGTGCTGTGACTGGCCCCAGAGGTCACCCTATTACAGCTGCCCTTGCTGGGAGCCTGGCGGCATTCTTTGGAATGTGAACATCAAGACAGAACTTCCTGCCTTGGACAGACCCCCTGGTCTTTAGGTGTACGCACGCCTCTCGTGCTCTTTTACCCTGCCCGCCTCAGCCTGCTCTTGGGATGCCGGTGGGGTCTCTGCAGGTCTGTCCGTCACAGGCTGCCCTCAGTCAGTGGACGGAGGCTCCGCCCACCAGAGCCCCACTCTGTGCAGCCACACATGAAGCCCATCCCTGGGTGCTGAGGTCAGCGTGGGCTCTGGGACAGAGTGGGTCTTGGAGGGTGCCGGGGAAGGGTTCTAGTGCTGACTTCTGAGCTGTTCCTGAGAGAAGAGCAGGAATGTTCCAGAACAAAGTATGGAAGAGAACAGAGGCAAAGGCAGTTCTTTTTTAATAACTTTATTTTTGTATCCTCATTGGGGGGGTCTTTTAAAGTTTAACTTTTAACAGATAACATCGTCATCCTCATGACTGAGAAACAGATTAAGGCTAAGTACCCAGATCACTGTGTCCTTATGCCTTGGGTGTCTGGCCTTGGCTCTGCAGCAGGGTTGACTAACTGAATAGTGTTTTTCCATGCAGTGGTCCTCCAGAAGGCAGTACAGGCTGGTAATAGCATTTTTAGAGTCTAGAAACCCATCCTACTTACTCATATAATGTGGACTAGATTCCTTTTGCAGGTCCTCTGCCAGGTAGACCTTCCCTCAGTGTACTCACCTCAAGCAGCTTGATGACTAGTTTGCTACTCTTTATTGACTCCAAATTATTCTTAGGAATCTCTTGGTTCCTTATCAGTGTTCAGAGATGGTGCAAAAAAAGCTCCTGAATTCTGTGTTGAAAAGCTGGCACTAAAAACTGAAAGACCAAGGCTGGGGATATAGCTCCGTAGTAGGGCTCTTGCCCACTATGCATGAGGCCCTGGGTTTGATCCCCAGCGTTGCCAAAAAATTGCATTAATAAATAAACTGTATGCCAATCAGTTATCTTGTTTTTGAGATGGTCAGACCAATTCATCCTTCTGATTGCAAAACATCTAGATAGACTGGCACCACGGCTGCTTCCCCCAGGGGGTTAAAAAAAAAACCAAAAACATACCTGGTTCGCAAAGCCCCTAGGGACGTCCTCGAGGTTCTGGGGGCGCAGGGTGCTCGCCATGTCATTCGACAAGGCCAAGCCATTTTACTTCCTCAGCCAGTGACTTACTTCAGCACAGTCCTGAGAGGACCTGTTGCCACTGTGCTGACACCTGAGAAGATGTGAGCCACAGCAAGCTGAAGACAGGACGGGAGGTGGGGGGTGGTTATCATGGTGTGGGGTGCGGAGTTGCCGTTTTGCTCAGTGCAAGAAGTTCCCAGAGGGCGGTGCTGATGGTTGCAAAGAGCATAAGCTTACCTCACGCCGTGGGACTGCTCGTCTTAAAACGGTTAAGACGGTAAGTGTTCAGGTGTGTAATTCTCTACTATGAACATCGACAACAAAATCCCTCCGCGCGCCATGCTCCCTCTGAGTACCGTCAGATGCTTAGCTGCTGTTCCGAAGAAACATCCTGAAGTTGCCCGCACCTGTTCACTCTCTCCACTGCATCTTCTCCCGCATTCTCTGTGCCAGCACCTTCACCAAGACTCCTGATGTTTGGGGCTCTGCCCACCTCCAGTGCTGAATGCAGGGGTGGAGAGGAGGATGGAAGAGAGAAGGAGCGGGGGAAGGAGACCAGCAGGGAAGGACAGTGGGATGGTGAGTTTAAATATGAAACTCCGGGAGCACCCTGACCTTCACCCCTAGACCTGTTTTCCTCCAGGCCCCAATTCTTAGAAGTTCCCATAAATCTAAGTGTACTGTAAAGCCAGTTAACTAGAGCCGATTTCCCTTAGTTGCTTACAGAATGTATTTTTAGATTAATTAAAGAAGCCTAAAGGTAGATATTGCTACAGACCCACGATGTGGGTGTAGGCCAAGCACTAGATAAAGTCAACTGGAAGATTCTGAGAAGAGCCAGACCTCTGTGTGCTGGCTCTGCTCCATGATCAAAGGAATCAAGCTCATTAGACTGCCGCTGCTCCACCGCCCCCATATGCTTCACAAGCTCACCATTTACCAAGTTTCCTGTAATAGAATCCAGAGGCCTGGCACGGTGGTGCATGCCTGTAATCCCAGCAGCCCAGGAGGCTGAGGCCGGATCACAAGTTTGAGGCCAGCCCCTAGTGAGGCCCTGACTCAAAATAAAAAACAAAAGCTGAGCGTGGTGGTGCACACCTGTAAGCCCAGTGATTCCAGAGACTGAGGCAGGAGAATTGCAAATTCGAGGCCAGCCTCGGCAACTTAGTGAGGCCCTAGACAACTTATTAAGAAATAAAAAGGCTGGGGATATAGTTCAGCAATAAATCACCCCTGGGTTGAATCCCAGCTCAAAACAAAAATAAATAAGATTTAAAAAGCACTGGCAATGTAGCTCAGTATTAAGAGCACCCCTGGGTTCAATCCCCAGAACCAAAAAGAAGTCTGAGACTCCCAAAGCACAGCTCTCTCTCTCTCTCTTTTGAGAGCGGATTCTGCTCTTCTGCTTGCTTCTCCTGAATAAATGTTCACGGTGCCTCTTTTGAATAATTCCTGTCTGCAGTTTAAGTGAAGAACCCACCAGGGCTGAGCGAGGTCCCCATTTACCCTCTGAGGACGTCCTCCAACCCCATCCAGTTATAACGACCTTAGTCCTCGTCTCAGTGACCTTGGAACTCTTTGGGAGCCCCCACGCCCCTGGTTCTGCTGCATCTCAGGGCCTCTTTCGCCAGCTCCTCCTCATCTTGTTCACGGCCGACAGTCAGAGGCCCAGGGCTGGTCCTGCGCCTCTTCTCCCTGCCCACCTCACTGGCTTGTGGATGGAAGGCCAGAGGAGCTTCCCTGGCAGATCACAAGTTCAAAGCCAGTCTAGTCTCAGCAACTTAGTGGGACCCTGTTTAAAAAAAAAAAAAAAAAAAAATATATATATATATATATATATATATATATATATATATACATATATATAAAGAGCTGGGGGTGGCTCAGTGGTTAAGTACCTCTGGGTTCCATCCCTGGTACCAAACAACACAACAAAAACTGAATAAGCCCCTGGGCAGTGGCTGACACAGGGCTGAAGGGGGGCCCAGCTGCCCCTTCCTTCTTTGGCTCCTTCCTTCAATGGGCATTGGGCATCTGCTGGGTGCTGGGTCAGAGGGACCTGGCTGTGACCTGATCCTGGGCTTGCTGCTCCCCAGGGTTCACTAGCTACTGGGGAGACAGGTGAAGCACTGGATGATTTGCTGTGAGAGGGAACATTTGGAGCAACTGAGGCAGCCACCTGCCTAATGGGGTAAGCAGTCAACGTGGGTCAGGTGTGAGCGCGAGTGGGATGGCCAAGCGGGGACCAGCTTGGATGGGGAGAGAAGGTCTTTTTGATTCCTTTCCCCCGAGTTTTCTTTCATTCTTCATTATCATGGGGCACCCCAATGGGTTATCCCAGAGGTCAAAACTCGTGGGTCCACACGGGGCGTGGTGGTACACACCTGTAACCCCATCTGCTCAGCAGGCTGAGGAGGGAAGATTGTACATTTGAGGTCAACTGGGAAACTTAGTGAAACCCTGTCTCAAATATAATTGAAAAAGGGACTGGGGATGTAGCTTAGTAGCAGAGGGTGGACCTGCCCAAGAAAGAGTCCTGGCTATACCACTTCCTGTCTGTGTGACCTCAGGTAAGTGAACAAACTTCTCTTTGCCTCACTCTCCTCATCTGTAAAATGGGAACAAGGTAATGCCTCCTCGGAGAGGGAGGTGACCTGAATTCCTACCTGCAAAACGCTCAGAATAGTGCCTGGCACCTACTAACCCTTCGTTGCCTTTTCCTTACGTGTAGCTGCTGGGGAGACAACAGAGAGGGGGCAGGGGCCCTGTTGGTGTGCAGCTGACACAGCAGGAGGGGCTACGCCAGGGGCAGAGAAATGGAAATAGAAAGCACAGGAAGAGGTGCTGCTGTTCTGCAAGGGCGGCGAGGAGGGCGTCTCTGAAATGCTGGCGTTTGAGCAGAGGCCTTGGTGGAGGGGAATGGGGGGCATCTCAGGGCTCATTGGTTGGGAAAGATCTGGGGTCGGAAGCCCAGAAAGGATGTCGGGTTTCATTTTCAGTGTGATTGGAGGGGCCCAGGGCCAAGCCGGGGTGTGGGAAGTACCTGGCATTGCCAGGTCTAGGAGTTGGGAAACAGCTGCGTGACTTCATCTCAGTAACTGCTCTGCAAGGTCGTCCCTGCGGCGCAGAGGAGGACACCGAGGCAGAGCTGGCTGGCCGGGTTTGATACTTATCTAAGGAGCGGGGTGGACAGGCTGTAGACTGTTGGAAGCTGCCAATAACCCCCGCTCCTTAGAATTTCATAGCATAGCTGGGCGTGATGGCGCACGCCTGTAATCCCCGCGGCTGGGGAGGCTGAGACAGGAGAATTGCAGGTTCAAAGCCAGCCTCAGCATTGGCAGTTAACAACTCAGTGAGACCCTGTCTCTAAATAAAATACAAAATAGAGCTGGGGTGTGGCTCAGTGACAGAGTGTCCCTGAGTTCAATCCCCAATACTCCCCCACCAAAAAAAAAAAAAAAAAAGAATTTCATAGCATAGCCAACCAAGGAGAAGCCTTGCTCTGGGGACTTTTCTGCCTGGCCTTGTGTTCCATATTCAGAATCCAGCAGACTGAACAGCAGCCCAAACACTGGGAGCTCAGAATCTCCATCTGTAATGGGAAGGGCTGAGCTGTGTAGTCGTTATTATTCATTCATTCATTTATTTTTTTTCCCCCCATGAACTATGTGCACTTCCACAAGAGGCTCTGGACCTGGGCTTCCCAATACAGTGGTCACCAGGCACAGGTGGCTGTTGAGCATTTGAGACATGGCTAGTGCAAATGCAGATGTGTGAACTATATCTCAATGCAAAATACCAGAGGTGGAAGACTTGGTACTGTGCATGGATGAATGGATGTGTGCGTATGTACATATATTTTTTCAGTAGTAATTTTTTTGTATTTTTTTTTTTTGGTCAGGATCTCTGAACTACATTTCCACCCCTCACTAGTATTTTTATACTGATTACATGTTAAAATGATAATAAGTTGGATATATTAGTTAAATAAACATATTAATATTAATTTCACCTGTTTCTTTTCTCTCCTTGACTTGGCCCACTAGAAATTTTAGGTTATATTTGTGGCTTGTATTTTTTTTTTTTTGGTGGGGGATACCAGGGATTGAACTCAGGGGCACTCTGGCACTGAGCCACATCCCCAGCCCTGTTTGCTTTTTTTTTTTTTTTTTGTATTTTATTTAGAGACGAGGTCTCATTGAGTTGCTTAGAACTTCATTTTTGCTGAGGCTGGCTTTGAACTCACGATCCTCCTGCCTCAGCCTCCCCAGCCACTAGGATTATAGGCGTGTACCACCATTCCTGGCTTACATTCAATTTCTGTCGAATGGCACTGCTCTGGAGGGTTAAAAACCTTCAAGATCTCATTAAATAAATTCATAATTAAGACTGTATCTCCCTTACCCCTGGGATTTCCACCTCCCTTCATCCCCGTGGGGCTTCTTGTAGTAATTATCTCCTTCTCAAATGCTGTATAGGTTGTGTAATCTGGTACAGTTATTGCTTATCCTCTGCACTTCCTGCTAGAACACAAATTCCTGTAGGGGAGAGCTCTGTCTATTTTGCTCAGTGATGTAGCCCCCAGGGTGCTTGAACAGTGCCAGGCACTTAGTGGGTGCTTACTGTATGGGGAATGAATGAATGAATGAATGAACGCAGGCCCAGGAAGCATGCAGTGTCCCCAGTGGCCAGCTATTCAGTTGTTCTAGAGAAGTCCCCTCCCCCACAGATTTTTCACTTGTCATCTTCGTCTTCTTAAATGTGTAGATGAATGAGGACAGGTGTGGTGGCTCACACCTGTAATCCCAGAGGATCGGGAGGCTGAAACAGGAGGATCAAGAGTTCAAAGCCAGCCTCAGCAATGGCAAGGCAGCTCAGTGAGACCCTGTCTCTAAATAAAATACAAAATAGGGCTGGGGATGGGGCTCAGTGATCGAGTGTCCCTGAGTTCAATCCCTGGTACCAAAAAAAAAAAAAAAAAAGTGTAGATGATTCAAGTTATTTAAAAGCATTGTGGGGCCAAAAGAAAGTTTTCTGTAGATGCTTTGGTAGTCTGCACTCCTCTGGTTCAGATGGTTCCAGGTTAGGTGGGGAAGGGCTGATGCAGGTGCACTGAGCAGGGGCCCTCAACTCTGCCTGTCTCAGAAAACTTGGTGCTTTGGGGCCAACATGTCCACGTGGGTGGTAATTAAGGAGCAACCCTCTGCCAGGTGTGGGGGTGCACACCAGCAATCCCAGTGACTCAGGAGGCTGAGGCAGGAGGATTGCAAATGTGAGGCCAGGCTGGGCTACTTAGTGAGACCCCATATCTAAATGAAAAATAGAGAGGGCTGGGGATGTAGCTCAGTGGTAAAGTTTGGTTCAATCCCCAGCACCAAACCAAACCAAACAGAAAAAAAGAGTGACCCCCAACTCTTCCAATTCCTGCAGCCTCTTGTTTGTTGGGTCCACAGTTAATAAAAAACAAAACATGATTCTCTTACACAGCAAATCTGACACAAATTGTGGATTCTCCCTACTAAGCAATTCTTCAGTCCTCCAATCACCAACTGGGTGTCCTATGCTTTGATTCAATTCTGATGCTGTCTGTGATGGTCACAAGCCACAGGTTCAAGGCCCAGCCCCACAAGACTGCCCCTGCTTCAGACACCAGTCACAAATTCAAGGCTCCTTTTCTTCTGACTGGTGTTGGTCTCAGAAAATGACACCCCAAAGTGAAGGCCTCAGAGGTAACGTTTCCCTCATCTGCCCTCCTGTCTGTCCCCCAGGTTAAGCCACAGAATAGAATTCCTCTTACCCAAGGTAGGTCGTAGACCATGAACCCCCTTTCCCCCAAACTACCCATAACTTCTAAAACATACGGCCCTCACCTTGCCTGCCTTCTGGGTCATGTTCAGCCATAAAGAAATCCTCTGACTTATTTGTCTGGTACTAGATCACTAAAGTATCCTTCCCTTTACCTG
The DNA here is from genome assembly GCF_048772815.1 of Callospermophilus lateralis. Lineage (NCBI taxonomy): Eukaryota > Metazoa > Chordata > Mammalia > Rodentia > Sciuridae > Callospermophilus > Callospermophilus lateralis. The sequence goes on along the minus strand of NC_135311.1, from coordinate 135,780,832 downwards.
GAAAGAAGTAATGTTGCACAGACAGGCCTTGCTGGGTCTCTCCCCTCATCTATTACATTATATCAGACCTTTCTTGTCTAATGACGGCTCTATGCAGCTGTCCATGTTCATCAAGCTATTACTAATTGAAGATTATTTGGCTCAATTTGGATAGAAATCATGAAAAGGCAACATGTCGCTCCCTTAGTGTTGGCAGCTCTGAGCTTTGAGAGCCAGCAGCTCTCAACTTCTAGAGTTAGAAGCTCTCCTTGCTTCTCTCCTAGCATCCAAAGTCATAGCTACCCACACTAGAACTTCTAGTAGGTGAAGCTAGCAGCTCGCCATTGCTCTTTGCTGTTCTCCAGCTGCTCAACATCCTAGCAGGCTTCAGTGTGAACACCTCTTAATGTTGTCCTGCTCTACTTGAGATAGAACTCATGAATAGAAGCCGGGCATGGTGGTGCATGCCTGTGATTCCAGCAGCTCGGGAGGCTGAGGCAGGAGGCTGAGGCAGGAGGACCACAAATTCAAAGCCAGCCTCAGCAACTTGGTGAGGCCCTATCTCAAAATAAAAAGACAAAAAGGGCTGGGATTTGGTTCACTGGTTTAGCGCTCCTGGGCGCAATCCTGGTACCAAAAAGGGGCAGGGGCAACTTAACAAAACATTGTCAAAAAAAAAAAAAAAAAAAAAAAACAACTTGTAAACTTGTAACTTGTCTGGATAACTAGGTAACTTGCTGGATAACAGATGTTGGACCTACAGCACTTATGGAGAAGAATAATCCCTGTTGCATAGCAAAAAAACTGATAATTATGTTCATAAAAATTGTCGCTTACCAAATTAAATCAGAGGCACATGCATGCACAGGCATGTCAAACTCCTGTCAAACCCATATCAGAGAATCGGGGCCCACAGGCTTATCACAGGCACACAGACCACAGAATGACACAACCCCGTCACCTGAAATCCACAGGAAGGGCACCTAAGGCAGTGGCATGGCTGCACCCTAACCCATCTGGTCAGACCCCTGGTGAACGTGCCCCAGATTGACAGGGATGAACTTCCAGCTGTTCCCGGGGTTTCATTCCCAGCTCCATCTCCCGACTTGATGTGGCCCACTCACAAATTCCCTGCCATCCAGACAAAAAATGTTAGGTGTGTGAGGTGATGGATTTAAAATGCTGACTGCCTGATGTAATTATTCATACCGTGAACACATATTGAAACACTGAGACTGAGAATGTAGCTCAGAGGTAAAGAGCTTGCCTAACCTGAATGAGGCCCTAGGTTCCACTCCCAGCTCTTGTCAAACAAAGCAAAACCCCAAACAAACAAATGTAACAGAAGCTGCTGTCCCCTTAGCTACAGACAAGACCTGGATCCCCCAGAACAGCTTAGACTTTTGCTTTAACATCTCAAGTCACTGCTCAGGATAACAGCCCGATGCAGGAAGCTCTGAGGTCCTGTTAGTGAGCGCCATGTTTTCAGAAGTGGCCTAGATTGCCCATGGTCTTTCTGGATGACCTTGGTCCTCAGATTCCCCTTCTGAACAATGAGGGCTTCAAGCCAGTGCTACATTTCCAAACCAACCACCTGTAGACTCAACAGAGGTTCTGATTCAGGTCTCCTCGCAGAGGCCTTCCCTGGCCACACACCAAAGATTGTACAACCTGGGGCTGGGAATGAGGCTCAGTGTAGAGGACTTGTTTTGCCTTTGTAAGGCCCTGGTTCAATCCTCAGCACTGCAAAAAATAAAATAAAATTGTATATTCCTTCCTGTCTTGCTTCATGGCTTTAAGATAAAAGTTATGGGGGATGTGGTTCAGTGGTCAAATGCTTGTCTAGCATGTGTAAGGTCCTGTGTTCAATCCTCAACAACATGAAAAGAAATAAATAAAAGACCCAAGCTGAAACTATGGCTCCAGCTCTAAAAACAAAGAAAGGAAGGAAGGAAGGAAGGAAGGAAGGAAGGAAGGAAGGAAGGAAGGAAGGAACAAACCCAAGAGGTCATTGCTTTGGACAAGGCTCCCACACTGGGCCCCAACAGACCAGATTAAAAATGAAAATGGAGTCACACAGGCTGAAGTTCTACATGACCAAACCCAAGAAAGCTGGAAAATGAGAGAAAAGTCAAGTTTCCTAAACAGGCCAATCCTTATGACAATGAAGTTTCCTCTATTGTAATTGTTATATGCTTTAATCCTTACAAAAATCATCTGAGATGATCTGAGGTTAACCAATTGGTTATTTCCCTTTTTTCTGTCTCCCTGTCTCCACCTTACAAAATAACTTTGAAATGACCAATCTGCATTTTCTTCTTTGTTTTCCGCCTTTTCAGCTTGCTTCTGTCAATAAAAACCAACCTCTTCTGCTCTGCTTTTCAGAACACTTACTCTATTCTATGGAATGAAGTGTTGCCCTATTCTAGAATTGAAAATAAAGCCAGTTAAGTTCTTGAAACAGATCTTTCTATTGTACTTTTGTCCTTGGACCCAGGATTATTTTCTCTGAAGAGCCTATCTTCTGGTTTATCTGTATCTTACATTGATTCTCTCCTGCTCTGCTGATATGTAAGCTCCCTAAAGGCAAGGATTTTTAAAAAATTACCTTTTAAAAGCATTATCTTCATTGAGAAATAATCTTCATAAAACACGATTTACCAATTTTAAGTACACACTTAAATGAATTGTGACAACTATGACCAAAACAATCAAGATACAGAATCGTTCCATTACTGCTTTCTTTCGAGATGGGGTCTGGCTATGTTGCCCAGGCTAGCTTTGAACCCCTGGGCTCAAGGGATCTTCCTCCCTCAGCCTCCCAAATAGCTGAGTAGCTGGACTACAGACAGGCACCATCTTGCCTGGGCACGCCTGCTTTTTTTTTGAGAGCTGGGAATCAAACCCAGGGCATCACACATGTTAGGCAAGCACTTTACCAATGAACTACACCAACAGCTCCCTGGCTTGCTTCCCAGGTACAACCCTGTATCTGCGCTGCTGTCAGGATTTTGAGGTTCGTCAGCTCTGAAGAGAGCTGATTTTTGCCAGTGGAGTCTGAGGTTTTACTTGACATTAATGGATCTCATCTCCCAGGAACCCCGGCCTTGTTTAGAGGCAGGTCAGCCCAGTCACCCTCATTAGCTTAGGATTACCCAGGTCGATAATTATTATGGTGAGCACATTATTGCAGTCTTGCCATCCTGTGCCCTGCATCTTCTGACTTTATATGAGCCCAAGCGTCTCTCTTGCTCTCCCTGATTGTGCAAGAGTGAAGTGTTCCTTCGTTCATTCATAACACATTGATTGATGCTTTTCTGTGCTAGGCAATCAGTGTCTAGGTGTTGGATAAATCTATATATTTTTTAAAATAGACACAGTATCTTTATTTTGATTATTTATTTTTATGTGGTGCTAGGGAACGAACCCAGTGCCTCACACATGCACGGCAAGTGCTCTGCCACTGAGCCACAACCCCAGCCCCGGATAAACGTTTTTGAAAAAAGATAAAACCTCTGCTTTCGAGGAACTCTCAGGGTGGGGGAAGATGACATATGTATGAACAAATACATGAAATAATCTCAGGTAGCATTAGGTTCTACGAAGAAAACACAACAGGGTAAGATGAGGAAACTAGGTCAAGTTACGATAGGAAATGAAACCTGTTGGGTTAGAATGGGCCAGGGAAAAAGCGGCCCAAATAGGAAGAGAGACCAAATCCAGCAGAATCTTGGCGTTATCTGGTGAAGAGGTATAACCGTAAAGTTTTTAAGTAGGCGTGGGCTGAATTATAGACCCCTGTAGCTACTGAGTGGAGATCCCATTGCATGGGCCAGATGAAAGGTCGTTGGTCCCTTTCCTGTGTATGCAAGGCGCTGTTGAAGGGTTCCAATACCGTCGGAAGCAGAGTCATTCCGGGCCCTGCCTTTCCCGGAACTCAATTTCCGCGCCTGTAAAACAGGGACCGCGGGGCTGTTCAGCGTCAGCCCTACCAAAGCACTGCGAGCCCGCAGGAGCCCGCAGGAGCCCGCAGCCCTGCAGGAGCAGCCGCCAGCGCCAGGGGGCGCCTCCTCGATGGCTCGGCGCTCGGCTGGCCAGGCGCCGGCGCGTCGCCGCTCGATTGGTCGGGTCGAGCGCTGCTGGCCTGCGCCATTGAGGAGCCGGAGAGAGGAAGCGCCGCGCAGTGCCGGGCCGGGCGGGCGCCGGGACACAGACAGGTAGGGGCCGAGCGAGGCCGCGCCAGGTGGCGGGCAGGGCCGGGGTCGCGGGCCGGCGTCCACCCGCGGCCGGCGCTCCGGCTCCGCACAGCGCTCGGGCCCGGACCAGCCTCGCGGGGTGAGGACTCCGGCCACCGGCCCTCGGCGCCGCAGCCCGGACCCCGGCTCCCGTTCCCGCCCGGCGGGACCCCACGCCCGAGGCCCCGCGGCGCCGCAGGCCCGGCAGGCTGAGCCCCCGGGCCTGCGGCACCCGTGTCCCGCGGGGTCCGGCCCCCGCCTCCCGGCGCCCTTCCCGGGTCCCCGCAGCCCGGCGCCCGCGACTGCGGGTGTCAGTTCGCGCCTCCGCCGAGCCGTGGGCTTCACGTGCGAGCCCCGCCGAGGCCCCGGCCCGGGGTGCCCGTCAGTTCCCCGGAGCGCACGACCCCTCCGCTCACCCTGGGCCCTCGGTGCGGGCTCAGGGTGTCCTGACCCCTGTCCCCAGGGCCGCGCCCCTCCTCCAGGCAGGGGACCCCGGGGTCATTTCCTCTAGGCTGCATCTGCGAGGTGGGGTCTGTCCCCTGGCTGGAGGCCTGCGGGGCCATCGGCCTGACCCCCGCCCCCGCCCGTCCCCGCCCGTCCCCCTGTCTCGGCGCTCCCTGGCGGCAGCAGCGCTCAGCCCCGGCCGCCTCGCGGAGGGACGCCGGTCCGGTTGCCAGTCCTTCCTATTCCCGGGTCTGGTCGCCTCTCAGGGGAGGGGCCTGCCTCAAGGTCATGTCCGGCTGTCTGCCCGCGGATGGACTGATCCCCGATCCCCAGTGCCACCTGCCCCATGGGGTAGGGGAAGCCAGGTGGGAGTTAATGCCAGGCAGCTGCCTAGAAGCCCTGGTGGACCAGAGTATAAACACTGTGGGATTCTGGCCAGTCTGACTGCCTTTCCTGAAACTGGATTCCTTAAGGGAATCCTTGAAGTGGCCACAAGCCCGGACTAGATGCTTAGACAAGGCTAATGGATGCTTTCTGGCTTGGGCCTCAGTTTACAGACTAGGGTGTCTTACAGCCTGTCTTTTTAATCTGTGCTTTGCGTTCTTCCTCCAGGGTAAGTAGGGTAGGGCCTGATTTTGTGAACCAAGTGACAGTGGTTTCCTTTTACTTGGAGAACATTTGGAGTTGGCACTTAGGGACAGTTGGCATTTAGGGCTGGAATTAATGGCAATAACAACAAAAGAGTACTCCAACTTTGGCTCCTTGCCCATATGTATTTGGAGCTCAAATAGTAAGACTAGACAAGTCAGTTTCACTTTTTGTTTTCACAGATTCACCTGTACAAAATTCCAATAGAGGAATGTTAGATTGCTGAACTTTTTTTTTTTTTTTTTTTTTTTTTTTTGTGGGTACTAGAGTTGAACCAGGGGCACTCAACCACTGAGCCACATCCCCAGCCATTTTTATTTTTTATTTTGACACAGGGTCTTACTAAGTTGCTGAGGGCCTTATTAAATTGCTGAAGCTGGCTTTGAACTTTTGAATTTTTGTGCTTCTGCCTCAGTCTTTGAAGCCTCTGGGATTACAGGCATGTGCCACTGTATTCCACCTGCTGAACATTTTTTACTTTTAAAAATTTGTTCTTGGGGCTGGGATTATGGCTTAGCGGTAGACCGTTTGCCTTGTTAGTTCGAGACCCTGGTTTCCATCCTCAGCACCACATAAAAATAAATAAGTGAAATAAAGTTATGGTGTCTAACTACAACTAAAAAATAAATATTTAAAAAAATTTGTTCTTGTAGACTTTTTCGCTCTTAAGATGGCCTGCATTCTCCCTTGAATGTGTTTCTGCTTTTCTATAAACTTTTCAATAAATTGCTGTGTGCCTCTTAACAAAATAAAAACAAAAAATTTGTTCTTGTATTTTCTTCTTTAATACCCAATAATTCCTAGCAGATTGCTAGTTGTATTGTAACCTTAAAAAGTAACTTTGGAAAGAAATTAGGTAATTGTTTTACCAAATGTTTTTTAAAAAACTTATTGTTGAGGACTGGGGTTGTGGCTCAGCAGTAGAGTGCTTTTCTGGCATGTGTGAGTCCCTGGGTTCAATCCTCAGCACCACATATAAATAAACAAAGTAAAACATCCATTGGCAACTAAAAAATATTAAAAAAAGAGTTTAAAAAAAATCAACTTATTGTTGACAAAAGTCAGTCTTACTCGGAGTTAAGGGAGTTAACTCTTAGGAGGGCTTGTTCTGGGTCTTTGGTGGATGTCAGCCTTTCCCTTGGGGTGAGTGTATCTTCTGGCCTAGGATGAATCACTAGGGGTGGGGCACAGTGCTTGGAAAGAATCCTGAAAGTAGGCTGGCTCCAAGTGAGATGCATGCTGTAGAGAATCTGGAGTGTAACAAGGTGGCTGATGACAGCCTGGGGAGTTCAGAGCAAGATTTGCAGCTCATGGTTGTAGATGGGATCTGTGAACTGAGCGATCTGAGAACCCATTTAAACTTTTGTGTCTCAGTCCTCTTGTTAACTTTTTGTATTAAAATCAAGTATATTTGTAATGCTGATAAATACCAGTAATATGCAGTATTACTTCAGTACTGAATCTTGGTACTGTAGCTGCAACCAGAGGATTTCTGGTGTTTGTCATTATTGACTAAGATAATCCATTGTGTCAGCAGCATCTGGTGCCCAGGTACCAGTCAAGCAGTCACAGTACATTTAAGATTAGTGATAAAGCACTGTCTAATCTCTCCTATTTATATGATTTTATGAATGATCCTCAAAAATATGTGAGCACAATTTAATTATGGTAGCTTTAATGAGGATCTTTGCAGAATATGAATTTCATTTATACAATCTCCCAGGGCATTTTTGCCTTAATCTGGATTAGGGTTTCTCAGCATTGGCTCTGTTGACATTAGGGCTGAATAATTCTTGCTGTGAGGGGTGGTTTTGTGATTGTAGGATGTTTAGCAGCTTCTGTGGTCTCTATCATAGAGACTGGTAGCAGGCTGTGAAGGCATGATAGTCAAATATGTCCTCAAGCTTGACATGATGATGCATGCCTGTAATCATAACTACCTTGGGAGGCTGAGGAAGGAGGATTGCAAGTTTGAATCCAGGCTTGGCTTTTTTTGCAAAGCCCTAAGCAACTTTGCAAGACCCTGTCTCAAAGTAAAAAACAAAACAAAACAAACAAGAAGGGGTCTAGCTAGTGGTAAAGCACCCCTGGGTTCAGTTCCCAATAATGAACAAATGAAAAGTCCTGCACATCTTAAGATATTGCCAGATCCCAGCCATGTGAGAACCTCTGATTAGGGCAATCTAATTAATCTCAAGGTGGCTCCTCCAAAAGCCAGCAAGTCACTGAGCAGTTACATTGCAAAGATACACAGCTTTGAACTGTGGAAAGTTTAAGTAAATTTACAAGAATGGCTGTCCTTGTGGCTGCATGAGAATGGAACTGGGCCGGCATGACCGCCTGTGCCTGACAGGGAACCTTAGAGCTTTCCCACCCGGTCCCCATCACTTTGAGCTGTGCTTTGCATTCATGCACATTCAGGGAGGTCAAATAAGGAATCAGCTTAGAAAATCATCCATTTTTTTTTCTTTGTTGATTTCCTTTTTTTTTTTTTTCTTTCGTAGATTCTTCCGTAACCATGAGAGAAAGAGAAAGTATGATCCATGATTTTTAAGCACTTTTTCCTGAGGACATAGTCATGTTGGAAGGTCTCGTAGCCTGGGTTCTCAATACCTATTTGGGGAAATATGTCAATAACCTGAACACTGATCAGCTCTCAGTTGCGCTTCTCAAAGGTGAGTACTGTGTTTTTTTGTTTGGTTAAGTATGACTTTGCAGATGGCATTTCTGTATATATATATATATATATCCCCCCCCCATATATAGTATTGAGGATAATAAAACCTAATGTTCACATGGCTTTGTACTAAATATGTGTAAAAGAGAATACATTCTCCCATGTGACTGATGACTATTATGGGGTAACTTAAGTATGCTGTATTGATGCAGTTTTAGGGCTTTTTTTGGGGGTGGGTAATGGGGATTGAACTCAGGAGCACTTGACTACTGAGCCACATCCCCGCCCTATCTTATATTTTATTTAGAGACAGGGTCTCAGTGAGTTGCTTAACATCTTTCTTTAGCCAAGGCTGGCTTTGAACTCGTGATCCTCCTGCCTCAGTCCCCCAAGCTGCTGGGATTACGGGCATGCACCCCAATTAGGGTTTAGGGTTTCATTAAAATTTTTAAAAAGACAAACTATACTACTAGTGACTGAGCTTCACTCAGTTATATTTTTAGCTTTGTGAGGCTACAAGTAGTTGATAGTGGCATTGATTTTGGCTTTAAGTACAGTTTTGTCACTTCTAAGCTATATGAACAATAACTAATATTGAAATAGCTAATAATGAAATTCTGTGCCTTAGTTTCTTGAGAAAAGAAGATGATATACCTCCACAAGGTTGCTCTAAGGATCAGTGAAGTAAGATTGAAATCTCTTGACCTCCTGCCATGGAGCAGACACCTACTAGAAGTGTCAGAATATGCTACTGTGAGACTCGCCTTGCTTAGTAGCCTGGCACCTAAAGCTTGAGGCATTTTAGCCTTTACTGGCCTATATTAGTAAATGCAGTCTTGTCATTTGGTGTGGGGAATTAGAAAGCAGCATTTCCCTCTTTTCATTGTTTTAATTTAAATTCTCTTTGTCCAACTTGAGATGGAACCCTTTAATATATGTAGAGAAAGAAGGTAAAGTCAGTCTGCAAGGATGCAGAATCAGAGAAGGTGGAAAGTCTTAAACAGCAATGGAGACCCAGCTTCCTGGGGGTGTGTTTTGGCCAGTGGACGAGGACAGATTAGTGGAGATAGCAGAGATCAGGTCTTTGCAGAGTCTGAGAGGATATCAATGCTTCCCCTGTTCCCAAAAAGTGTTGCTTTCCAAGAATTGTTATTATTATTTTTTTTGGTATTGGGCACTAATCTCAGGTTTGCTTTACCACTGAGTTATATCCCAGTCCTTTTTATTTTTTATTTATTTTTTATTTTTTTTTATTTATTTATTTTTTTCCCCAGTCCTTTTTAAAAGGACTTTTTAAAAGGGTCTTGCTAGATTGCTGGGGCCTCATTGAGTTGCTAAGGCTGGCCTTGAACTTGTGGTCCTCCTGCCTCAGCTTACTGAGTGGCTGGGATTACAGATGTGTTCCATCATGCCTGACACTTTCCAAGAATTTCTGATCCTTTTTGTCCAAGCAAATGATGTGACAGAAGACTGTGGGAGCTATCACATTTGTTCCTCCCCACATCTCTTCTTCATTGGAAACAGAAGTGAATTTCTCCCTGTTCTCCTGTCCTTAGAAGGAAGCTGCCAAGAGGAAAGTGAGGATGATTTAAAGGGTAGTACAGTGTCAGGTACACCTCTTGGGTCACTTACTGAAGTTTGCAGAAACACTGTGAAGCTAACTAAGTTGTATGAGGTACAGGTAAGAGACCTAGAAAGAGAACTTCAGACCAAACCTTGCTAATAAAAGAGCTGATTTTCTCGGGGCTGGGGTGTGGCTCAGAGGAAGAGTGCTCGCCTAGCATGTGTGAGGCACTGGGTTTGATCCTCAGCACCACATAATATAAAATAAAGATATTGTGTCTACCTATAACTAAAAAAAAAATATTAAAAAAAAGAGAGCTGGTTTTCTTGAGGGATGTGGTAAGAGTGTTTTTGCTGAAGAATTAACAACTAGAAGCTTAAACGGGGTCTGATTTGTCCCACCCAGAGTCAGTGTTCAAGACAGATTAGTAATCTTGGCGTTTTTAGATAGAACATATCTGTATGTATCATTCTGGTGCCTTAAGCTGCTTTTCTATTCTTATTTCCTTTTTTAACAATACTATTCTTGGGGCTGGAGTTGTGGCTCAGTGGTAGAACACTTGCCTAGCATGTGTGAGGCACTGGGTTTGATTCTCAGCATTGCATGTAAATAAATAAATAAATAAAATATCCATCAACAACTAATAAAATATATAAGTTAGCCAATCCCAAATGCCAAATGTTTTCTTTGATATGAGGAGGGTGATTCATAGTGGGGTAGGGAGTGGGAGTGTGGGAGGAAGAGATGAACTCTAGATAGGGCAGAGGGGTTGGAGGGGAAGGTAGGGGGCATGAGGTTAGAAATGATGGTGGAAACATGATGATCATTATTATCCAAAGTACATGTATGAAGACACAAATTGGTGTGAATATACTTTGTATACAACTAGAGATATAAAAAATTGTGCTCTATATGTGTAATAACAATTATAATACATTCCACTGTCATATATAAATAAAAATTATATATTAAAAAAATATTATTCTTGGGCTGGGGGTCTAGTTTGGTGGTGGAGTGCTTACCTACTGTGCATGAGGCCCTTGGTTCTATCCTAAGCGCCGTGTGCGCGTGCACATCATACACAAAATTATTGTCTATGGCTTTTATGATCCTGAGGAATCTGTGTCTTTGTAGAATAGAAAAACAGAAAAATGTTTTTTCTTTCATATAGTTGTTAGCATGATACCCCATACTCCCATAGTGCTTCGTCAGAAAAATCTTGGGAGTATCACAGTGTCCTGAGAGAATGTCTTTGTAAAGCAATTAACACTGTTTACTGATCTTGATTATTCAGCTGAGCAGTCTTTGGGGTGCAGGAGACTAGAGAGGAATAGGAATATTATTTTGATCCGTCTTTATATATTTGCTATTCTGCATGTGTTTAGAGGTGCAAAGGAGACCAAAACTAGAGGTTAATAATAGGAGCTTTTCTGAGGTTGAACCATTCACCAGTGACTTGGGCAAATTATTTAACTTCTGCATGCTTTAGTCTTCTTTCTGTAATTTGGAGATGATATTAACTATCTCATAGGGTTCTGAGGACCAAGTAAATTAATGGGTCCAAGAGCTTGGAGCTGTTCTTGGCATATAGTGGGCTCTTAGCTAGAGGTAGGTATTGTCATCATCAGTCCTCACGACCACCAACGTGATTGGCTGGTGGATTGGACTTAAGATCGTGCATACATGCTAAAGGGAATGAAAATGCAAAGCAACCACTGAAGGACATATGGAGACAGCCCTTGTATTAAGAGGTCATTCATGGGGCTGAGGCTGGAGCTCAGTGGTAGAGCACTTGCCTAGCATGTGCGAGGCACTGAGTTCAATGCTTGGCACCACATAAAAATGAATAAATAAAATAAAGGTATAAGAAAATATTGTATCTGTTTTAAAAAAAAAAGAGTTCTCTTGTTTACTCATTCATCAGACATTAGGTGAGCACCTGCCATGGGCAAGGCTCTGGGCTGTGGACTGATATGAAAAAGGGGATCCTGAGAGCTCAGGCTTAGGCTCCAAACTTTGGTTTCACCCATGTACAAGCTGTCTCTGACTGTGAGCAGGGTCCAGAGCCCCCTCTTCCCCCACTCCCCTGCCACCTGAGGTCAGGCAGATCTCTATGAACTCTGGTGGTACCACTTCCAGATCTGAGATTTCTAAGCAAGTTGCTTGTCCTTTAAGCCTCATTTTTCTCACCTCAAAAATTGGAAAACTAATTTAGGTCGAACATCTGTAATCTGAAATGTTCCAAAATTCAAAATGCTGTGAAATCTAGAACATTTTTAGTGCTGATATGATGCTCAAAAAGTTTCTGATTTCAGAGCATTTTGGAGTCAAGTCTCTGCAAATATTCCAGAATCCAAAAGACTCTGAAATTTGAAACACTGCTGGTCTGAGCATTATGGGTAAGGGATATTCAATTCACAGTATTTCCTTGCATTATTACGAAGATTAAATAAGATGATGCAAGGGCTTGAGGTGTAGCTCAGTGGTAGAGTGCTTGCCTAGTATGCGTGAGGCACTGGTTCCATCCCCAGCACTGCAGGGGGGGGAAATGAGGGAGATAATGTGAATGAAGTGCTTGGCATGTAGTATGATCTCACTCGCTTATAGGTGCTATTATGATGATGCTCCCCCTCCACCTCTGTAGTCCTTGTTCTCAGAGAGGTGCTAGCCTGGTGTGGAGGAAGATCATACAGCACTGCAGGACGGTCTGTGTTCACTGTCTTACTAGAGGTGGAGGCACACCGCAGTGTAGCTGAGCAGGGGTGCTTTTCATGCAGTCTGTAGGACTGTGGAGTAGCTTTTGGGTGGACTTAATAGGATTTTGATGGGTGGCCCTGGGTAGTCACCTCTCTCCAGCTAGAGTGAAGCCTGTGAGCAAGGGCTGAAAACTTCCAGGAAGAGGCTGCCAGCATCAGGGGAGGGGTCTGAACTTTGGTGTGTGGGCATATCTTCAAATTGGTAACCCTCAACTTCAATTTCCTCTTTTTTTTTTTTTTTTTATAAGCTCTGGGCCTCAGATTGTCCCTTTAAATAATTGGGAACAAAGGAAAGCAATCCAGGAATTAATAGAGATTGCTGAAAAATGTCCAACCTCTAAATTCATCCCAGTTTCAGGGAATAGATTTCTTGCTAATCTGATTTTGAGATTTGTGTGTGTGTGTGTGTGTGCGGGGCATTGAACCCAGGACTTTGAGCATGCTAAGCAAGCATGAGGAATTTTGGGATAAGACATCTATCATCCATGAACATGCCTGTAAATTGTCTGCCTGGAAATAAGTGAACAGCTTTAAATTTTTTTTTTTTTTTTGGTATCAGGGATTGAACCCAGGGGTGCTTAACCACTGAGCCACATCCCCAGTTCTTTTTATTATTTTTATTTTGAGGCAGGGTCTTGCTAAGTTGCTGAAGCTGGCCTTGAACTCGTGGTGGTCCTGCCTCAGTTGCTGAGATTATAGGCGGCACTGCTGTGTTCTCCTTACTCCCTGTTTTTGAAAGTACAGATCTCAGACAGATTTGAGTGGCTCAGAAATTGTCTTGTATTGTTCAGTTTTGTAAAATCATGGCTCCTTCCCCAGAGGTTTGGGGCTGAGGATCCTACTTTCTCTCCTTATGTTCCCGGTGGCCAGCACAGGGCCAAGTACAGAGTAGGGCTCAGTATGTGTGAATGAACGGAAGGCTCCCATGGCTGGGAGAGTGTGTTAGTTGGCTTTCTGTTACTGTGACGAAATGCCTGAGCTAATCAACTTAAAAGGAGGAGAGGTTTATTTGGCTCACGGTTTCAGAGGTTTCAGTCCATGGTTGCTTGGCCCTATTGCCTCTGGGCCTGTGGCCGGGTCGTAGGAGCACCCTGTGGTGGGGAGTACTGTTTACCTCATGGCAGCTGGAAAAAAAAACAGGAAGGGGCCTGGCACCAATATTCCCTCAAGGTCATGCCCCCAATGACTTAACTTCTAGTTAGGGCCCGCCACTTAAAGGTTCCATCACCTTCCAATTGCCCCAGTGGCTGGGGACCAAGCCTTTAGCACATGGGCCTTTGGAGGACATTTCAGACTCAAACTATCGCAGAGCATGAGATCTAACTGCTTTCTGGTCTGTGAACTTCTGGGTTTAAGCCATCATGAAGCAGGGACTGAGGAGGCCCTTCAGTGGTTCCTGGTCTTCCTTTGCTTTCTGGCCAGTTGCCCATCCACCTGCAGGTGGTGGTGCAGAGGGTGAGCTCATGGAAGAGGTCTTTCCAGAAGACAGTGAGGACTTCCTTTGATGACCAGTTTCATTGAGCTAATCCATGAGCTTGTGAACATTTTGTGCACTGCGCTTATTTTGGGGGAGAGGGACGAAGGTGGGGACAGCTTGTTAAGATGGCAGATTTCTGGGTCTGGGGCTGGGGCTGGGGCTCAGGGGTATAGTGCTCACCTAGCACGTGCAAGGCCCTGGGTTCGATCCTCAGCACCACATATAAATGAATTAATTAAATAAAGATTAAAAAAAAGCAGATTCCTGTGTTTCAGTCTTACAGGTTCTGATCTGGTAGGTGTGGGGATGGGGCCCAGGAGCCTGCCTTTCATCCTAGGGAGTTGGATATTGATGGTCCTGTGGAAAGTATTAGCTTAAGTTGGGGTCTGCACATAGGTCAGCGGGCCAGATCTAACCTGCTGGCTCAGGATGGCTTTGACGTTTTTTAAGCCTTATTGAAAAAATAAATAAATAAAACTGGGTACAGTATGTGTGCTCTAGTCCCAGCTACGGGGAAACTGAGGCAGTAAGATGGCTTAAGACTAAGCATTTAAGGCCATCCTGGACAATAATAGTGAGACCCTCGCCCCCATAACAACAGAAAACCAATACATAAGTAAAAGGAGAATATGTAACGTATAGAAAGCCTAAGCTATTTACTGTCTGGCCTATTGTGGAAGAAGTTAGAGCTTTGCCTGAACTCTCCAAGGTTATTAAGCCTCTAGCTGTCATGTACATGTCAGAGTGGGTGATCAGGAAATTTATATTACAGATAAAACACATGGGTAGCTGGTAGCATGGCCCTGTTCTAGGTGTAAAACTTTCCCTTTAACCTTCAGTGCTTTGCACATAGTAGGCACCTAGTATTTTTGTTGGATGAATGGTTTATGTTTCTACTTTCAGGTGCTGTTGAATTAGAAAACCTGCCCTTAAAGAAGGATGCCTTGAAAGAACTGGAATTGCCCTTTGAAGTCAAAGCTGGTATGTGGAAGTAAAGAGAGGGAGCAAGTTTTGGATCTCAGATTATTTGGAAATGAAAACTGAGAGCCTTGGAGTTTGTCTATTTGAGGAAAAGGAAGGATAGGAAGTGTGAGTTGAACTCAGTCTTGGAGCCTGGTCTCTGAGCCACTGTGTCAGCATTTCCTGGGGCTGGCAGTGGGGAGATCAGGTGATCCCCAGGCCCACAGAGTCAGAATAGCCCACAAGTCTAATAAGCACCCCAAGTGGTTCTGATGTTTACTAAGGTGTGAGAACCTCTGTTCCAGATACAGAGGGTTCTTACAGAGGATTCATGATAGATGTTACTGAGAGGTTTTTGAATAAGAGGTGGGCTCTGGAATACTATGCTTAAATTTAATTTTGTATTTGCCATTTTTGGCTTTGTAACCTGGGACATATAAAATTGTATAAAAGTCATCATAAATATTGAAGAGAAGGTAATGGGGTTGGGAGGTAGCTTAGTAGTAGAGCATGTGCAAGGCTCTGGGTTCATCCCCAGAACTCTAAAAAAGAAAGGAAGAAGAAAAATGTCAATGTCAAGGCCATTCTGTTATCTTAATCTGACAGGTAGCTTCTTCTTGAGTTCTGTATCTCAGAGGATAATGATCACACTGATACTGTTTGCTGCTTTCAGAGGCACAGTTGTAGGTGGGCTGTGGGGTCCTCGAGAGAACCTCTAGTACATGCAGAGGCTCTGTGATTCTTGCAGCCAGGGCTCACCTCTTACAGTTGGACTTAAAGAAAGCTTATATTCTGAGAGACTTGGTTAGAAATGGAAGGAGTTGGGAAACAAGTATCACGAGTTTGTCAGGCCATTTAACTTTCTCTTCAGCTGTGGTTCTCTGAGTTCTTTATTACAGTGGCCGTACAGGGCTGGCTACCTGTGTTTCAGTTAGTGATGGCTCTGTCAAGGTTGGAAAGAGTGTAGGTCTGATAACTTCCAAGGAGTAGTTATCAACCAACTGGTTCATAATTAACAAGAAATGAGTTTTGTGTCCAGGGCTTATGTGTGTGCAGTGGTTAAGAGACACCCCAAGAAAGTTTAAAGGGGTTCCAGCTGGAGAGAGTTTCCAGAGGAGGGAGGCTGCCTTTGGTGTGGTGTCTCGCTGAGCTTTTTCCAGCTTGCTGCATTTTGCCTGGCTGTCACAGAGCTCAACTTGTTTCACATGTGGAAGAGTCTGCTGCATAATTTTTTAAATTAAAAAATAAATGGCGAAAGTAATCATGCCCTGTAAAGGGAACTAGAAAAAGTCTGAGAAACGGCAAGAATTAAAATTGTGCACAGGCATTTAATGAGCTTTTCCTTCTGCTCCCAGGCTTTATTGGAAAAGTGACTCTTCAGATCCCCTTTTACCGCCCACATGTGGACCCCTGGGTGATCTCTATCTCCAGCCTCCACTTAATTGGAGCCCCTGAGCAAATCCAGGACTTCAACGATGAAAAGGAGAAGCTGTTGGAAAGGGAACGCAAGAAAGCGCTCCTTCAAGCCCTGGAGGAGAAGTGGAAGGCAAGGCAGAGAGTGCTCTGGCTGCAGGGACATTTGTGGGGACACTCCCGAGATGAGCAAGCACTAGACTCTACTAACACTGGTTCTTTCCCTTGCAGAATGAGCGCCAGCAGAAAGGGGAATCCTACTGGTATTCAGTTACTGCCTCAGTTGTTACGAGAATTGTGGAGAACATTGAAGTAAGTCACGTTGACTTTTATAAGAGTAAACATGAAAGGGATCTCTCAGGCTTAAATGTGTTTCACTTCTTGGTTGCTTGTTTCTTGTGGGTTTTACTGATGCAGGGTGTGGAGGGTTGGCTGCTCAGGTGTGCCCGTTTGCAGGCTGGGCCAAAAGGAAAACCTGAAAAGCAGGCCTGTGCTGTGTGCCAGACGTGGGCTTTTCTTCTTCAGCTGCTGCGAGTAGGAGTTCTCATTTAACTTCCATTTCCCTTACTACACTTTCTTTTTGAGTGTTGGAATCCCACTTGCTAAAGAATGCATATCCTCAGAAGCCAGGCTGCTGATGCCTTGATGACTCTGTGGTTTCAGGGCAAATCGCACTCTGATCTCAAGTTCCTTCATCTGTGAAATGAGAGAGCTTGATACCTGGTGTCTAGTAGATTATATAGCAAATTGTGAGCAGCCCACGAAGGTAGTTAACCTCTCATGCATCTACCTGGTGGCAGTTTGGTGAGTTACAGTGCTAGGGTGATTGGTCATGTTTTCTACTATAGTTACATTTTTTTTTTTTTTTAAAGAGAGAGAGAGAGAGAGAGAGAGTTTTTTTTTTTTTTAATATTTATTTTTTAGTTTTCGGCAGACACAACATTTTTGTTTGTATGTGGTGCTGAGGATTGAACCTGGGCTGCATGCATGCCAGGCGAGCACGCTACTGCTTGAGCCACATCCCCAGCCCTATAGTTACAATTTTGTTTTGTCTTCAAAACCAAATCAGGGTCCATGCTGATTTTTGTGAATATCATGAAAGTTAGCCCATACTTATGACCACCAGGGTTTTCTTGAAATGCCAAGGTGACTCAAGCCAAATGTTATGCTCCCCCTAAAAAACAGAGTCTGGGTAGTTGGTTTCCTAACTTTCCTACTTTGACAAAAAGATTGGTACGCTTGAAGTGACTACTTTGAATTCTGTTTCAGGCAGTTATTTAATATTTATTTTAGCTGTCATTGATTTTTTTTTTTTTTTTTTTGGTACCAGGGATTGAACTCAGGGGCACTGACTCATATCCCCAGCCCTTTTTTGTATTTTATTTAGAGACAGGGTCTCTCTAAGTTGCTGAGGCCGACTTTGAACTCGTGATCCTTCTGTCCAGGTGTGTGCCACTTCGCCTGGCTTGTCATTGATTTTTTAAAACTGAATACTTGTTATTTTTGTTTTAGTTTAATTTTAATAACAGCTTTATTTAGATATCATTCATACACCAGAAAATGGTTTAGTTTTTTAGCATATTTACAGTGTGCATTGATCACTGCTATGTAGTTTTAGAACATTTTCATGATCCCCAGAGAGTCTCACGTTGAATTGGTAGTCCCTACCAGTTCCTTTCTGCTTTCCTTAGCAACCACTAATCTACTTTCTCCATGGAGTTGCCTCTTGTGGACATTTCATATAAAGAATTTCAAGTCATATTGAGTTGATAAATTTATGAGTCTTTGTAGGGGAATGACAGGAAATGTGAGTGGTGGGAATAGGAGGTAAGGGAATAATTCTATAAACTGGGCCCCCTCTGCTGACCCCCACATATTTTAAAAACTTTTTTTATAGCCTTTCCTTTAGGTTCCTTTTATAACTTACTGGAACCTTTACTTTGTTATGTATTCTATCACTTTTTACTTTGAAATCACAGTAATGTTTACAACAAAAAATCTTATCTTTGGGCATAAGTTGCTTAGTGCCTCGCTGTTGCTGAGATGGACTTTGAACTTGTGATCCTCCTGCCTTAACCTCCTGAGCTGCTGGGATTACAGGCATGCACCACCGTGCCCAGCTAAAGTGTTTTATTTTTTAAGCTAATCTTTGCCTCTTTTAAAAATATCATTCTACAAATTTCTGATTTCCTGAGTATATCTGAATATCAGTTAACATAACACAACAACATTATATCTGAAACTTGAACGAAATAGGCTAAGAAAGCTCTCAATTCCTTTTTGTGGAAAAAGTGGCAAAATGTTTTCATATTCCACATTGACAACCTTCAAACAAATGTGACTTTCCTTATAACCTTGAAAAATATATTTAAATTTCATCCCAGTGTAAAGAATGACATAAAATCTTTATCACTTATTGATGACAGGTTACTTTTATCCAGTTGCAAAACATTAAGTGACATAAGTAAATCCCCAACTAAATTTGTTATTTTTATATAAATCTGAAAGAGCTACTATTACTAACAATTTCAGTTTGGAGAACACCAGCTTGGTAAAGTGCTAAGTTGCTTAGGGCCTTGCTAAGATGCTGAGGCTGGCTTTGAACTCGTGATCTTCCTGCCTCAACCTCCTGGGCCACTGAGATTATAGGCTTGTGCCACTGCACCCAACATCAGATGTAATGTTGTCCTCCAATTACACAAATCTTTTAAAATATAAAGCTTAGAACAGCAACTTAGTGAGACCCTGCCTCTAAATAAAATAAATAAAAAGGGACTAGGGATGTGGCTCAGTATAAGCATCTCTGGGTTCAACCCCCAGTACCAAAACAAAAACAAAACAACAACAAAAAACCTAATATACAAAAAATCCAGTATAATTAGTGTTATAGTGACATAGCTCTCCTTAATGTTAGCTTAGTTTTAACTTTTAAAGAATCCATAGTAAAGGATAACTGTCATCACAGTTGTGCATAGGTTAGCAGCATTGACAAAAATTAAAGAATAGCTTTATCTATTGTAAGTTCAGGAAACAGTGTTAATTATCAGAAGCAGGCTCACTATCTGATGTATAAATGTATCATTGACATAAAACACTTATGTAGTCAAAGCAAATCAATGTAAACCAGGTTTTTAAATGGTGGTGTGGCCCTTTTTATGTCAGATACATGTATGGTTACCTTGCCTGTATCAAACCTACATAGCTTTCATACTTTTACACAACACTTGGACAAAATTTGGACAAACACATTTATTTCTCAGATGTATACATATCTTTAGTCTCACATTTTTAGAGTGTTAATTATAGTGTAATAACCTCAAATAAGGGTTAATTATTTAACTAGAATTATAAAACAATCATTTAAAAGACTTTAAAATGGTATGAACCCTAATTCCTTTAAAGTTTAGTTTCCCTAACAGACCCAAGAAATTATCTTGACAAATAAGAGCAGATCAATGTTTTAAGAAAACCTTTCTGTTTTAACACATAGAGAATTAGATTGTGGTTTTTTTTTTTTTTTTTTTAAATCATAAAGCTTTTATTATTGGTGGTTCAAAACATTACAAAGCTCATGACATATCATCTTTCATACATTTGATTCAAGTGGGTTTTGAACTCCCATTTTTACCCCAAATACAAATTGTAGAATCACATCGGTTACACATCCACATTTTTACATAATGCCATATTAGTGACTGTTGTATTCTGCTACCTTTCCTATCCCCTACTATCCCCCCTCCCCTCCCCTCCCATCCCTCCCATCTTCCCTCTGTACCCCATCTGCTGTTGTTCAATTCTCTCCCTTGTTTTTTTTCCCCCTTCCCCTCACAACCTCTTATATGTAATTTTGTGTAACAATGAGGATATTAAATACATAGGTGATTTTCTTATTTTTCTTACCTACTCTGCTCAAGAACTTTATCAATGACTTTCTACTTTTATTTTATTTATTTATTTATTTATTTTTTAAATTAATTTTTATTGTTGGTTGTTCAAAACATTACATAGTTCTTGATATATTATATTTCACACTTTGATTCAAGTGGGATATGAACTCCCATTTTTACCCCGTATACAGATTGCAGAATCACATCAGTTGCACATCCATTGATTTACATATTGCCATACTAGTGTCTGTTGTATTCTGCTGCCTTTCCTATCCTCTACTATCCCCCCTCCCCCTCCTTCTCTCTCTACCCCCTCTACTGTAATTCATTTCTCCCCCTTATATTTTTTTCCCCTTTCCCCTCACTTCCTCTTGTATGTCCTCTTTGATTATTCCCCGCCCCCCTTTACTGTACTACCTCCCGCTGTTGGTTTTCATTGATATTTTCCATTTCCTCTTCCTGTAATATTTTGCCGAGGATGTTTTGAAGAGATGGTTTTCTAGCTGCAAATTCTTTTAACTTTCATCTTCCATCCTGAAGCTTAATTTCGCTGGATACACAATTCTTGGTTGGAACCCATTTTCTTTCAGTGTTTGAAATATGTTATTCCAGGATCTTAAAAATATGGAACGCTTCACGAATTTGCGTGTCATCCTTGCGCAGGGGCCATGCTAATCTTCTCTGTGTTGTTCCAATTTTAGTATATGTGCTGCCGAAGCGAGCACTAGATTGTGGTTTTGTATCAGTACACTGAAAATTTGACTTTAGGAAAAACCCTTACATATCTTTAATTGACTGTACTAATTATAGCCAACTTAATCACATACACAAACTCTCTTAGGATTTATCTTCCACAAACCTTGTGTAACTTACTTAGATACTCTGCAACTTCTTTACATCTGTAGTTTTGTCCTCTCTTTTTTGTCTTGGAATTTAAGACGAAAATCTTATTCTAATCTTTTTTCATCTAAAAACATTTTCTTTTCCTTACCAAGTATATTTTTGTACCTATAGCTTTCTTATATCTCTTTCCTAGTTGCTGACTGTTTTTAAGTTTACATTTTGAAAAAATCCTTATGAAATTGCTAAATTTAGACAAATTCTCTTTAATTAGATGAAATACGTTTTTCCAATTCAAGCACAGATTAAATCCTTTGTATTTTTTGCATATAGAATTACATTGTTAATTAGAAGTTTAGCTCTTAGTAACCTTGCTTTTAGTGAAGACCCAGAATTAGTAATCTTAAACTGTTTTTCCATTTATCAACAGTTTGTAAAAACATATGTTGTTTCATAGAATTTAAGAAGGCAAGAATACTTTATTTTATATTTAGCAGTTGATGTTTTAGAATCTTAACTTTGCAAATTAATCAGATATCTCCTCTAATATATAAAGGT
This sequence comes from Callospermophilus lateralis, assembly GCF_048772815.1. Classification (NCBI taxonomy): domain Eukaryota; kingdom Metazoa; phylum Chordata; class Mammalia; order Rodentia; family Sciuridae; genus Callospermophilus; species Callospermophilus lateralis. Next base: position 135,759,394 of record NC_135311.1, on the reverse strand, counting down.
CAGTCCCATTTATGTTCAATCTAATTTGCCTATTTTTAACTCTTCTTCTTAGATTACCCATGAAAACTAATATTTCAGTCTAGTTAACATTGTAAGCTATTTTCTTCCTGCCAAAGAAAAATGCTAAAAACAATGGATATTACATTTCACATTTCAAACATTTTTTAACCAATCAGTGCTCTATTGATTGCCCAACTCCTAGGGAAATGTATGGATTAGTAATTATAAAGACATCTTTATTTTTATTTTTTCCAATCAATTTAAATTGATCATTTTGTTTATTTGTTTCTTGATTTAAAAGGCATCTGGATCCATTTCTTTCTTTCTTTTTGTTTTTTAAATATTTATTTTTTAGGTGTAGATGGACACAACACAATGCCTTTATTTTTATGTGGTGCTGAGAATTGAACCTTGGCCCCGCCCATGCTAGGCAAGCACTCTACCATTGAGCCACAATCCCAGCCCTGGATCCATTTCTTTTAAATTTAATTTTATGAGCTCTCATTTATCTATAAGCCAATTTTGGTACCATGTAAACACTATGTAGACACAATATACAATATGCAGGAGTGCATAAATACACATAAAAAAGAGGAAATAAAGATTTATTTTATTTTACTTTTTTGTGGTGTTGAGGATTGAAGCCAGGGCCTCATGTATGCTAAGCAAACACTCTGCCATTGAGCTATATCCTGAGCTAAAGTTTTTTTTTAATACCTTTAGTTTATTTATTTTTATGTGGTACTGAGGATTGAACCCAGTGCCTCACATGTGCTAGGCAAGTGCTCTGCCACTGAGCTACAGCCCCAGCCCCGGAAATAAAGACTTTGTAATTTTTTTTTTTTTTTTAAACCAGAGACAGAAAGCTACAGATGTTTCTTATGCAGACTGTCAAATTTTACCCTTTAGAAGTTACAACAGATCCTGTCCCAGATGGCCTTTATGTGAGTGAGCAGTGGATTATAGACTAGAGACCTGGGACAGGCCTGAACAGTGGGGAGGGCTGAGCCAGTTTCTCCCAATCCTATCTAGACACTGAATCAGCCACTTGTCCATCCATGAGGTAGAGCCACTTCATTCGTCACCATTGTTTATCATCATTTTTAGAACCTTCAAAGAGAATGCTCTTGTTCCATTTCCAGTATATTTGAGAGTTAACCCTTGAATAATTGGCCCCTGAATAAAGACAGGATAAACCAGAAGGCTATAAAACAAAACAAACAAAAAAGACTAGTTAGATAAAACACGACTAATTGGAACAAAAAATATATTAATTTATATAGGACCAAAGGTGAATTCAGTAGAAAAAACATGAGCTTAATAACGAGATTTTCAAAAAAGGATAGGAAAGGGCTGGGGACATAGCTCAGTTGGTAGAGTGCTTGCCCTGCATGCACAGGGCCCTGGGCTCAATCCCCAGCACCACCAAAAAAAAAAAAAAAAAAAAAAAAAAGGACACGACTGTAATTACTCCAGTACAGGAACACATCAGATTAATCAGATTAGAGTCAGCCCAGATACTTAATATGTCAGCCCATAAGATTTGGGGAGAGGGTGGACTTCTGAAAGATTCTTGAGAAAAAGAAAACATACACATGGGATCTTTCCACTTTCTTTCCCTGTGCAGTTGTTCCCCATCTGGAGGGAAGAGAAAAACCTTGTGGGAAGTGGGGTGTCCCCTAACATTCCCTGGCTTATAGGTACAGATGTCTTAAAAGGTCTGGCTCCTGGTGCAGCTGGCCTTTCCAGTTCCCGTTTGCTTTGTCTCCCTCTTTCTCTAGCATTTTGTGAGGAACTTAGCAGAATCCCAGAGTATGATCAAAAATACAACAGGGCTGGTGATGTAGCTCAGGTGACAGAGTGCTTGCCACGCGTGCACAAGGCCTGGACTCAATCCACAGTAACACACACACACACACACACACACCCCAAAAAAGATACACAACAGCCATTTATGTCTCAGCAGCTTGGATTTAAAAGTGAAGGTTTTTTTTCTAGTTTCAAACCAGTTTGGGCAATTGCTCAATCAGCTTCTATATGTAGGCCTCAGAGGGGTAGATATCAGGCAAGTGGCTAAGGAGTAAGGACAGTTGCCATTTTTAGCCCAAGAAGCATTGAATAGGGCATCCTGACCCAGAGATGGAGGGTACGCTTTTACCTTAGACGTGAATTAAAGTTCCTACTGATTTGAGCCTTGAGTGAGGTCCTATTAGTTTTTGTTGGTGTAAAGAGAAAGATGAGAGGGTGAGATGAAGAGAAAGGGGTCTCTTTATGCTAACAGGCTTTGGGGTTCAGAATCTTGTGCTCACTGGCCTTGGGACTCTACAAAGGTGTTGTCCTTGCCAAGAACCTTTCAATTTCCAGTGGGCGAGATTTGTTCTCCAAAAAGATGGAGGGTGAAAGCCTTAATTCTTACCCCTGAGGGCTGCGTGTCTGAGTTCCAATCAAGAGATCTGCAGATTTTTACTAGAGTGTGCTCTAGCCCAAACCCATCCATTACCTCAATTTTTCCTGTAGTCACCAAGAATCTTAGGTGGAGAATGGAGGTCCAGACGAGACTGAGCAGAGGAAGCACCCAGAAAGGACAGGGGAACTGATGATGAGCAGGCAGGGAACCCAAGTGTTCCAGGCTAGAGGCTTCCGCAAGACTGAGGCAGCACAGAGCCCCTCCCCTTGCGACCAGGCCAGAAAGATTTCAGACAGTTTGCTCAGAGTAACAGACACTCATTAGAAGGGATAGGAAAGGGGAGAAGGGGATGCTGTCAAGGAGAGAGTGAGTCCTCTTGGAGAGGAGAGGGATAGTGCACCTCTCCTGCTTCCCTAGTTTTTTGTTTTTTGTTTTTTTTAAAGAGAGAGACAGGGGCTGGGGATGTGGCTCAAGTGGTAGCGCGCTCGCCTGGCATGCGAGCGGCCTGGGTTCGATCCTCAGCACCACATACAAACAAAGATGTTGTGTCCGCCGAGAACTAAAAAATAAATATTAAAAAAAAAATTCTCTCTCTCTCTCTCCCCCCCACTCTCTCTTTAAAAAAAAAAAAAGTTAGAGGAGGAGAGAGGAGGGAGGGGGGAGAGAAAGAAAGAGAGAGAGAGGAGAAAGAGAATATTTTTTAATATTTATTTTTCAGTTTTCAGTGGACACAACATCTTTATTTTATTTTATGTGGTGCTGAGGATTGAACCCAGCACCCCACGCATGCCAGGCGAGCGTGTTACCACTTGAGCCACATCTCCAGCCCCTGCTTCTAGTTTTATTGGGGGTCCCAGAGGAGTTTCCAGACAGTCTTGCCCAGGTCCATCTCTTGACATTTTTTTTTTTGTGTTTTTAATATTTATTTTTTAGTTGTAGTTGGACATAATACGTTTATTTATTTATTTTTCTGTAGTGCTGAGGATTGAACCCGGGGCCTCACACGTGCTAGGCGAGTGCTCTACTGCTGAGCCACAACCTTAGCCTCCTTATCTCTTGACTTTTGACATCAGACTTTGAAGTTCCCACTGTGCTCGACAACTCTAGGTCACTTTGGCCCTTGCTGACTGGTTCTAATTGGAACCTCTTCTTACATATTTTATGAGTGGGGGAATTTTCTTTACTTTCCTGAGTTCTGGGTTCTGGTTTGTGTGAGGGTCACAAAAGTCCCCCCTTCAGGCTAACTTGTGATCTAATGGGTGTTTTGGGCCTGCATTTCCCCTGCAGAGGAAGTTTACTGAGTACTGTACAAAGTCTGGCAGGGCTGAGAAAGCCTGTGGGGTCAGCACAGTGGGCTCAGTTGATAGAAGTATTCCCTTAACCTTAACCTCGTGCTCCCGCCACTCATTCCCTATCAATAGTGGGCGTGAAGTGCCATCTCCTTGTGCTTTTTTTTTTTTTTTTTAGTTGTAGATAGACCCAATACCTTTATTTTATTTATTTATTTTTATGTGGTGCTGAGGATCGAACCCAGGGCCTCCTCCGTGTGAGACAAGCACTATGCTACTGAGCCACAGTCCAGCCCCTCCTTGTGTTTTTGATTTGTATTTCCTTAATGGGCAGTGATGTTGAGGACCTTTCTATATATCTATTGGCCATAGAGATATCTTTTTTTTTTTTTTTTTTGTCCTGGGAATGGAACCCAGGTCCTTATCCACACTAGGCAAGGGCTCTACCAGAGCTTGCTCCCAGCCCTGTGTCTTTTTTTTTTGGAGAAATATCTATTGGAATTTTTTTGCCTATTTAGCAAATTAGTTTGTGTTTTTATTAATCAGTTATAAGAACTCTATATAGTTGGAATGCTAGTCCCTTATCACATATATGATTTGCAAATAGTTTCTCCCATTTTTCATATTGTCTTTTTATTTTCTATGTTACTTTTAATTCACTGATAGAGAGTGACTTTTCTGAAGCCCCCTTATAGGGCCAGGAGAAATACATATATGTATACATACAAAGTTTACGTGCCTTGCTGGTGTTTCTGGATTTAAATACTGGGACATACAAGATAAGGTAGCACAGCTGGCCACTATGGTGCACACCTGTAATTCCAGCAACTTGGGAGGCTGAGGCAGGAGGATTGCAATTTCAAAGTCAGCCTCAGCAACTTAGTGATACCCTGTCACAAAATAAATAAATAAAAAGGCCTGGGGGTGTGGCTCAGTGTTGAGTGTTCCTGGGTTCAATCCCTAGTATCAAAACAACAATAGCAGCAGCAGCAGCAGCACCAGCAAAAAACAAGAGTGGGAAGAATACAGTGGTGTTCTCTTTTTTGGTATCAGGAATTGAACTCAGGGGTGCTTAACCACTGAGTCACATCCCCAGCATCTCCCCCCCCCACCCCCCCGCATTTTGTGGTGCTGGGGATTAAACCCAGGGCTTCATGCATGCAAGGCAAGCACTCTACCAACTGAGTTATATCCCCATCCCATTCCAGCCTTTTATTGTATTTTATTTAAAAACAGAATCTTGCTGGCTTGCTTAGGGCCTCGAAGTTGTTGAGATGGCTTTGAACTTGTGATCTTTCTACCTCAGCCTCTGGAGCCGCTGGGATTACAGGCATATGCCATCATATCCGGCAATATTGTAGCTTTCTTGTTGAGATGACACTAATCACAAAGAAATATCATTCAGGTGCAGCTGATAGTTATAATTTTTAGGAATTTACAGAATAGAGGATATGTGTGTTATGTTTGTGTAAAATGCCTGCTGTGATGTACCTGTGTGGCTCAAAGGGCAGTTTGTCCTCTACCTATAGAATTCCATCTAAATGTTTTTTTTTTTTTTTTTTTTTTAATTCTCCCCGTTGCAGTTAAAAATTCAAGATGTCCATTTACGCTTTGAAGACGGTGTCACCAATCCTTCCCACCCTTTTGCATTTGGCATCTGCATTAAGAATGTATCCATGCAAAATGCTGTGAATGAGCCTGTGAGTATGAAATGTGATTCCAAGCTGGGAGGAAGGCTGTGTTCTAGGGGTTCAGGACTCTGCTTTTTGTCCTGCAGTGTTGGGGAAATGAGGGTGCATTCTTTTCTACTATATTCCTTGGTAGGATGCCTGTCTCTTTATCTGAAGACAACAAATCTAGTCTGCTGAGATAGGGAAACAGTTGATGTTCTACTTAGGTTGTATCACTTTCATTTTATGCACTAGAAACTGAGGGGCAGGAAGGACATCATCTGTTTTTTTCTCACTCATTGTGTTTCATAGTTTCAGCTGCTACCTATGAATTTTTGCCAGTGGATGTGGAAAGCACATCCTGAACTCCATTCTCTACCTCTCTTTTGACCTTCATGTTCATGCCTCTGTGGTGTTTTAGGCTTGTCTGATAAGACACTTTCTCTCTATTTTTACCTTGTACTTTTTTTTTTTATTGGTACATATTAAGCAGAATGGTGGGTTCGTGTGGTGTGTGGTTCATGCGTGTAGCATAGTTTCACTCCCTAGTTCCTCCCATACCCTCCCTCTTTCCTCTCTACCCTGTTACTGTCCCTTCTACTTCTACTTTCATGATGTCCATTATCCTTTCCCCCCTAGCTTCCACATGTAACAGAAAATATGATAAATGTCTTTCTGAGTCTGACTTATTTTGCTTAACATGATGCTTTCTAGTTCTATCCGCTTTCCTGGAAATGACATAATTTTATTTTTCTTTATACCTTAACAAAACTCCATTGTGTATATATTCCACATTTTCTTTATCCATTGACCTGTCTGTGGACACCTAGGCTGATTGTGTAACTTGACTGTTATTGTCTTTGACACGAGGTATGTGGGAGTCTGCCCTGCCCCACCAGGCAGTTTTCCAGCAGAGGGCAAATAGATATCTTAGAATTGAATTCAGTTCTGGCACCAGCCAGAGTGGTTCAGGCCCCACAGGTGAAGGCTCAGGCCACTAGCTGGACCCCACATCAGATGTCAGTTGTAGGTTTCAGGTTGTGACCTGTCCTTCTGACTGACAGCCATAAAGCCACAGTTTCTGTGATCTGTTGTCAGGTTTGATAATTTGCCACGATGGTTCACTGACTCAGGGAAGCACTACCAATTTATAAAGGATATGATAAAGGATGCAGATGAACAGCTGATGAAGAGGGGCCTATGCTTTATCCTCTAGGGTTCAGCAGTCTAGAAGCTCATCAAATCTCAAGTTCATTTTTTTTTTTTTTTTTTTTGCAGTGCCAGGGGAACCCAAGGCCTCACGCGTGCCAGGCAAATGTTCTACCCCTGAGCTTAATTCCCAGCCCTTTTTATTTTGAGACAGGGTTTCACCAAATTGCCCAGGAGGATCTTGAACTTGCTATTCTCCTGCCTTAGTCTCCTAAGTAGCTGGGATTACTGGTGTGTACCATCATACCTCATATTTAAATTTTCTTATAGAGCTTAATCTCTATTCTAACACCCAGAGGTTAATGGGGATTAGAGTGAAATTCCCATCCTTTGAATCACCTGGTGACTGGCCCATCTTAAGGCTATCTAGGGGTAACACCCTAAGTCACCCATTAGTATAAACTCAAGTGTGATAAAAAGTGGTTCATTATGAATAACAAAAGACAGCTCCTATCATTTTAGGAGCTCTGTGCCAGGAACTGGGGACAAAGACCAAGTGTATTTCATTTTATACCACAGCTATTTCATGGGCAAAGCAATCCCATTACATTGTCTGCCAGTTCCCCCCATGAAACCCACTTTTCCCCTCCCTCCCTCCCTCCCTTCCAAATATTTTTATTAGTTGTTGATGGATCTTTATTTTATTTATTTATTTATTTACATGCGGTGCTGCTGAGTATTGAACCCAGTGCCTCACACGTGCTAGGCAACTGCTCTACCACTGAGCCACAACCCCAGCTCTCCCCTTTATTTCTTAACATGCTGTTGAATGTTACATCTTTCAAAGAACAAAATTGCAACAACTTAAAGATCTTCATTGGCTTTATTTTCTATTCTAGAATTGGGCAACATTTCATTCTGGAGAGGAGATTCAGTGTTATGGGCTGCCCTGCCCTGCCCTGCCCCAGGGGCTGGTGTTATAGAGGGCTGAGGAAATCAGTCAGGAAAGAAGTAGACTGGTCATTTCATAGTTGCTTTACTTATAAGGGGGAATAGAGCAATGGGAAAAGTAACTGATTTATTGGTGTCAGATTACTTTAGGGTACTGATCAAGATTAGAGGATGTAAGGACCAGGGTACTACTGGTCAAGATTAGAGGATGTAAGGACCAGCCAGAGGAAACCCATTGTCATACCCCTTGAATCTGTCCTGCCTGGGAAATTTGGCTGTTGTCTCTCATTTGTCCTTTTATGGAAGGTCAGATAAACAGCTTAGTTTCAACTGGTTATAACTTTAGTATGGGTGATTCCATTTTGATAGTCTGGTTTGTGGGGCCTAGTGCAGGAGCCTAGCCTAAACAGTGGCCTCCTATCATTTTTATTTAACAAAAAAAAATATCAACTGATAGCTTTTGAGTCTTTTTATGTGCTAGGTACTGTTCTTGGCACTTTACAAGATTAACTCATTTAATTCTCAGGTTCACTACCACTGTTATTCTCAGATCAGTGGCGGAGGACAAAGCAGAGAGATGCAGTAGGCCCAGGTAGTCCAGCTCTAGGGCAGAGGTCAGCAAAGGGTGGCTTGTGGCCAGATTGGCACCCACCTGTGTAAGTGAAAGCTTACTGCATCCCAACTACACTCAAGTTAGTGTTGTCAGGGCTGCCTTTGTTCGGCAGCCACAAGGTAGTAGCTGCAGTAGAGACCCTGTGGCTGCGGGGCCTATGTGGCCCTGTAGACAGGGTTTGCCCTCCTGTTCCTCACCCTTTTACTCTGTATTCTTCAACTTCCACATCCTCTGTGTCCTGCTGATTTTCCCTGTAATAGTCTCAAATGTGGCCCTTCCTTGCCATCCTCATGTGACCGTCGTCCTGGGCCTGTGTCCTGTCAGCTCTCTCTGGGCTGATGAAATACCTTGTTCTGTGACCTCCAGGCTCTTTTCACTCATTTCACATTGAGCCTCCCAGCCTCTCCTACATTGCTGTGCGCACAGAGGAAGAGGAAACTTGTGCAGCACAGGGGCGATGGCTGTGGCTGCTTGGGGCTGGGAGTGGGGGACTCAGAGAAGCCAGGTGTTTCTAAAATGGACTTTCTCCTGTGAACTTGCTCATCATCTTGACTGGTTCCTGACTTGTTTTCTCCACTATACCAGGGGGAAGCTCTGCTCTGGGCTGACAGGTACTTGCCTGTGTCAAACCTTCAGAGGCTCCGTATCACTTAAAGCCTGAATTCCCTTGTATGGCTTAACTTCCTTTCCTAGTGGCTTTGTTTCCAAGGGCTGCTGTAAAACACTGCTGCAAACTGATGGCTTAGAACTGCAGAAGTTTATTTCTAGTTCTGGAGCCCAGACATCTGAAATCAAGGGGTCTGCAGGGTTGGTTCCTTCTGTAGGCCCTGAAGGAGACTGTCTCATGCCTCTGTCGTTGTGTCTGATGGTTCCTGGTGATCTCTTGACACTCCTTGGCTTGTCGATGCCGCAGTAGAATCTCTGCCTCTCTTGCCTGGTCTTTTTTCCTGTGTCTTTTTTTCTTCTTATAAGGATATCACCCATTAGATTAGGACCCACAGTCATCTAGCATGATCTAGTTGTAACTACCAAGACCCTATTTTCAAATAAGGTCACGTTCGCAACTTCTGGGTGGACCTGACCTTTCTTGGGGGGAGGACACTGATCAACCCAGTATCCTTAGGAACATTCCAAGCTACTTTTCTCCTCACTTGAATCCCCACTCCAAATATGTCTTCCTACACATGGACCAGTTCTGCCCCTGTTCCACCCAGAGTTCTAGTTATACAGGTATGTTCAGTGTCTTCCGAAGGTGTCACAGCTTTTTTGACCCTGTCTTTCCTGCTATGCAATCTTTTGTGAGAAATCTATTTCTTTATTTTTTGGTACTGGGGCTTGAACCCGGAGATCCTCAAACATGGAACCATATCACCAGCACCTTTAAAAAAAAATATTTTTAGGTGTAAATGGACACAATGCCTGTATTTTATTCATTTATTTTTTTATGTGGTGCTGAGAATCAAGCCCAGTGCCTCACACATGCTAGGCAAGTGCTCTACCATGGAGCTACAGCCTCAGCCCTGACCAGCATTTTTTATTCTTTACTTTGAGACAGGGCCTCCCAGAGTTCCTTAGGGCCCCACTAAGTTGCTGAGGCTGGCCTTAAACTTGCAATCTTCCTGCCTCAGCCTTCTGAGTTGCTAGGGTTACATGTGTGAGTCACTTTGCCTGGACAAACTTATATGTATTTTGATACTTATCTGTACAATGATCTTTTTTGTTTACTTGTACATCTTTTTTTTTTTTTTAATATTTTTAGTTGATAGACCTTTATTATTTATTTAAGGTGTTGAGCATTGAACCCAGTGCCTCCCACATGCCAGGCAAATGCTCTGCCACTGAGCCCCAGCCCAGCCCCACTTGTAGCGTCTTATGTATTCTTTCTCTGCTTCTTCTGAGTAATGGAAATTATTTATTTGTATGTTTATGACCTCAGCCAGCTAGATTTTGAACTCTTGAGAGCAAAGCCATGTTTTAAATTCAGTTTGGTGTTCCCAGTGCCTTGCAGAGGACCTGTGTGTGATGTTCCACACACGTTGTTGAGTGAGGGAATAATTCAGGAATAAAAACAGTCATCTGTTTCTTCCCTGATTTTCTTACCTCAGGTACAGAAACTAATGCGGAAAAAGCAGTTAGATGTGGCAGAGTTTGGCACCTACTGGGACGTCGATTGCACTTTATTGGGGGATCTGCCTCAGGTGGAATTGCAGGTAGGTTCCTGGCACAGGGCTTTATTAGAAGCTGGCTCTGAAGGAAGGTGGCACAGGATTCCTGCCATGCAGGTTGTCGCCTCCTGCAGTGTCTTTGCCTGAGGGGCTTGATGTCTGTGACTGAACAATGTACAGTTGTGTGTATTTTAAACTTATGTCAGAGTGCCATAAGCGTGCCTTTTTTCCCTGCTTAAAGTTATATTTTTAAGGTGTGTTCATATTGTTGGTTCATCGCTTCGTACTGCTATACAGTGTTCTACTGTTTGCAGGTAACATGCCGTGGTTATCCAATCTCTCAGTTACCATGTACTGGGTGTCCAGATTTTAAATAAACAGAACACCAGTTCTGATTCTCAAAGAGGAGCTCTTAATGGATTTTATGTTGAAATGCTACCTTTAGTGGCATTCCTTTAAGATATACTTAGAATCATGGGATATGAAGTATTACTGATTGTGAAGGATAAGAGGACTTAATCTTTTTGTAAAGAAATTATAGGTGGTTTAAGTGAAATGGAGGAAAATGACTCATTTGTCCCCCACCCAGGGTTGTCTTGACTTGTAGGCTATTGTACATATGGTTCTGATTTTGCTAATTCAAATATATAAGTATTAAGTTCATATTGTAGAATATTGTACAATTATTAAAAATAAAGGGGCTGGGGTTGTAACTCAGTGGTGGAGTGCTTGCCTAGCATGTGTGGGGCACTGGGTTTGAGTCTCAGCACCACATATAAATAAATAAAATAAAGATCCATCAACAACTAAAAAGCAAAACAAAACTATATGATAAATATGTTAGTCTCTATGCCTAGTACCAAAGAAAAACAAACAAAAAAACACCATTGTTGATTTATCTGAATGTGTACAGCCTCCAGTGGGAGACAGAAGCAGCTGGTAGGCACCATTGGCAGCCTCTGACGGTAAGTGGGTAGCTGGGGATGAGAGTAGGAAAGAGATATTTCTTTTTTTTTTTTTGCCTTTAAAATTTTAAACCATGTGAATATATTACCTATGAAGACATAGAAATAACATTTTAAAATATTACAGAGCAATTTTATGCTATTTTTGGAGTCTTGTGCAGTATTTCCACCTCAGGCTGTGGTCTTGCCACAAAGCCCCAACATTATCCAAGTGACAACTAGAAGGAAGGCAGTCTGAGCACAGCAGATATTCTTGTGATACACAGGAGGCCATGGCCAGGAGCATGGAGAGTCGCAGTCACCACTATGTCCTGGAGCCTGTGTGTGCATCGGCCCTCTTGAAGAGAAACTGCTCCAAGGAGCCTCTGAGGTCCCGGCACAGTCCCCGAATTGAATGTGATATTCAGCTAGAAACCATTCCCTTGAAGCTGTCTCAGGTACACTCCTTCCCAGAAGCTTAGACTCCCCACTAGACTGGTAACTGGGGGCAAGGGAGGAATGTTAACAGTACTTGATACTTGATGGTCTCCTCAGTAGGAAAGAGCATACCTGTGAAGCCTTTTCCCTTCAGAGCTTTTGATTTTAAGTGCTAAGCAGAGACTACAAACCTCGCATTCTGTTATACAGTCGTGTTAGGCTTTTGTTACTGTAACTAGAATACCTGGCAAGAACAACTTTTAGGCTCATGGTTTCAGAGGTTCACTCCTTGGGCAGCTGACTCCATTGCTCTGGGCCCAAGGTGAGGCAGAGTGTCATGGTGGAAGGGCATGGTAGAGGACCACTACTCCGTTCATGGCTATTGGGAAGCAGATACAGGGGGGAATGGGTCATAGAGGGTGCACCCCTCCAGGGAAGCCCTCAGTGACTCACGTACTCTTAGCCACACCCCTCCTGCCTACAGTTACCATCCAGTCAGTCTACTCAAACTAGGATGGACAGATTAGGTTATAGCTCTCATAATCTCATCATTTCACTTCTGAATATTCCTATGTTGATACAGAAGCTTTTGGGGGACACGTTATAGCCAAACTATAACAGCAGTTGGGTCCACCTCAGGTTAGTATGATGTGATTTGATTTTAAGTGCTAAGCAGAGACTATAAGAAATGGAGTAAACATAAATACGAAGTTGTCAGTGTTCAGAGAGACAAGGCCCTGGATGCCCTTGTTTTGGTCTTTCAGTTTCACTGGATTTCAGTTCAGTGGATTGAGTAATTTCAGTTCAGTGGATTGTTCTTGTTAGATGTAGGTCTTAACTGAGTAAAAGAACCAAATCTGATCTAACTTAGTGTCTCTTCATCTCTAATGGAAAGCTGCAGTACAGGCAAATCATGGGCTTCCTCAAGGAGCTGGAGCGGAAGGAGAGGCAAGTGAAGTTCCGAAAGTGGAAACCAAAAGTGGCAGTATCCAAGAGGTAAGGGCTGATGTGAGTCATGTGCAAAATGTATTTTTATAGCGTTTTTTTTTTTTTATACCTAGACTAGAAACATGCCTCATAGGCCTTGACAGATGGTTGGAGATAAAATACGATGGTTTTCTGGTCCTTAAAATGCCATTCCCGTTATCATTGTTGATATTCTTATTACATATTTATTCAATTGAAGTTTCTTCTTGGGTCAAGTGTAGTGAAAGGCAGAAGATCCTCTTCATCTCATTTAGCAAGCAGCTCAGGTTGTGCTGGGAGGATCTGGTGGGCAGTAAATACTCTGCAATAGTCTTTGAATCTACTTTTCTGTGTCTTTTCTCCCAAGCAATTTGGTCATTTTTGTACATTTTAGTGTACTTTTTAACTTCCTTAACAAAAATAAACCCTCTTCTTGTTGCAGCAATAAACTTGATATATCAAACTGTATTTCCATGTATTTTCCTAGAAATTCAGTTTTTAAGTCTTGAGCATATATATTAAATTTGTTGTTGGTTCATTCTTGTCAATTACCTTGGGATGTGCTTGCTGCATGGTTAGCGCTTGGCTTTCTCTTCGTGGAGGGAACTGACACTGGGAACTGTCAACCAGTCGAGCACCAGGTTTTATCCATCAATTAGTTGATGTTCACTGGCAGCAGAGTTACTTTCCCAACATATTGGGTTTAGCTTAACATTAAAATAAGCCTGAGACATAAACTGCTGGCTGAGAAGAGAAAAAACGACTCAGCAGAGGAATGGTGGTATGTGAACTGTCCTGGACCCGTAGCATTGCAATTGCTTTTAGTGTGAGAAGTGATACATTGTCATGGGCTGTTGCAGCTGCCGAGAGTGGTGGTATTTTGCTCTGAATGCTAACTTGTATGAGATCAGAGAGCAGAGGAAACGCTGCACCTGGGACTTCTTGTTGCACCGCGCCCATGATGCTGTGTTTTACACTGACAAATATTTCAGCAAGTTAAAAGGAGGCCTACTATCTGCAGAAGACAAGGTGAGTGGACTGTTGTGTTGTGTTTCTTGTTTTTATTCAGAGGACAAGCAAATTCTCTTGAAGGCCTAAGGAGATGGGATATGTGAGGAAATAAACAGTCTATTGCCAAGGGGCATCATTTCACAGAGGAGAGTGGGTTTTAATAGAGTGAGAAGTTTTTGGAAGGCCTCCAAACTCGCCTTGGCCAGATGCACCCTCACTTTCTGTTGCCTGAGGAGAGCCAAGGGTAGGAGGAGGAAGAGATGGCCACAGTCCTACCAGGCCTTTGAGTCCCCTCCCATCCTCCTCCAGCTCTCTGTGAGGACTCAGGGAGCCTTTTATGTGGTTACCTGCATCTCTTCAAAGCCTGATCTGAGGCCTGATTCTTCTATGGTCTGAAACTAGTCCCTGTGAACTTGGCCTACATTTCCCATAATCCAGTGGCTTGATTACCTTGGGTATTTTTGGTGGTGGAGGCGAGGCAGAATGGGGGCCATAAGTTGTGAAGGCAAGTTCACATTTGAATTACCGGTGGGCTGGAGACCCCAGAACCTCCCCTGCTGGAATCCTGGCAGGGGACCCCCCGACCCCGTCTGTGGTCTCTCTACCTGTCACCCCCTAGAAGGCAGTGGAATTGCTTTGTTCCTTGAATTGTTTTGCTTTTGTGAGCATGACTTTTTGTAGTACCAGTTTAGGCCCTTTCCAATATTTGACTCAGGTAATGTCTCTTAACTAACCATTTTTTTAGAGAATTCTTCTAAGCAAAAAGGAATATCCCTTTCCCTTCAGCACCCACTGCATGGTGTCCAGTGGGGGTACTGAATCCCTAGGGATTCTCACCTCTTCTGTCAGCACCGTGAGGTCACAGCCCCGTATGTGGTTAATATTTTCTTCATCAGTGTCAGACATGGCTTTTAACATAGGAAACTTTCAAAAGATGGGATAAACCAGACATTTTGTTTTGGATGTTTTCTCAAAGGCACAGGCAAAAACATGGAGGGAGAGAAAAATCTGAATTACCACTGAGGTGGGCAGGCTAAAACACGGATGGTCTCTTAATAGTGGAGTAGAACAAACGGTTTAGGATAGCTCAGGCTACTTTCTTTTTTAACTTGGTATGCAGCTGGCTGCCCTGTCTTTTTGCTGACTTGTATGTGACAAGTTACAATGACCATGTCCTTGCTGATAGATCACATGATACCTGCAGGAGCTGGCGCCCGTGCATTCCTCTGTGTAGCACTTCGTGACTGTGTCAGGGTTCTACGCAGGGCAGTGCACATGCGGTGACCCTCTGGAAACCAAGGATGGTTGTTTGTGTCCTCTCTGCTGCCATCAGCCCCAGAAGCTGTGAAACTTGTTAATGGAGTGTTTGAGACCAAGGAGAATCTGTTGATGATGGGGAAATCTGTTGATCCTGTAGACAGCGGTCACACCGAACCAGCTGCTTGTCTGTTTCTTGGCCTTCAGTGCACACATCTCAGCCAGTGGATTTCTTTGAGGCACTGTAGTGATTTGTGAAGGTGTCCAGTTTCTCCGGAGCTACAGTGTCTAGGGTTTGCTTTTGCTCTTGCCCAAACAGGAGGAAATGTGTCGGATAGAGGAGGAACAGAGCTTCGAGGAACTGAAGATCCTGCGTGAGCTGGTTCATGATCGTTTTTATAAGCAAGAGGAACTAGCAGAGGTGAGATGAGCTGTGGAGAACATTTGTTCAGAGCTGTCACTCTCTCTTTCTCTTTCTTTAAAATAGTTTTTTAGTTGTAGATGGCTACAATACTTTTATTTTTATTTATTTATTTTTATGTGGTTCTGAGGATCAAACCTAGCGCCTTATATGGGCTAGCCAAGTGCTCTGCTACTGAGCCCCAGCCCCGCCAAAACACTCTGGAGTGCTTTAGTTTTGATGTACGCTTGTTCTTTCTGGGACAAATGGTAAAACAGTGGCGTATCACAGCTTGTGTCTATCTCAGGACTCACATGTGCTGCTTGTGATTTTCTACAGAGTCTCCGAGAGCCTCAGTTTGATTCCCCAGGAAGCTCTCCTGGGGACCCAGATGCCAGCGGAGGCAGTGGGATGCTGCAGTACCTTCAGTCCTGGTTTCCTGGTTGGGGTGGTTGGTATGGGCAGCAGAACCCGGAGGGGAGAGCGGTGGAAGGACTGCCGGCAGAGCAGCAGGAACAGTGGACCCCCGAGGAGATCCTGGGTATGCTGGGAACTGGCCGGTCTCACCCTGGCCACAGGGAGAGGAGGTGCTTGGTTCATAAAAATGGGCTCATTATTTGTGCACTGGCCCTTGGTTATTTTCAAATTCAACCAAAGGAGACATTTGGAAAACTGTCTGTTTCATGTTCACAGAGGCAGAGAGAATACATGTTTTGGGAGCGACTCCATTGCTACTCCATGCTGAACAAGGATGTTGGCACAGTTTTGAATAGATCTGAGCAGCGACTTTTGTCAGAGAACTAAATTTGAGCATGTTCACAAATTTTGAAACTCCAAAGATTGACTAGCAGCCCAGAAGTTCTCTTTAGGCCTTGCTGTCCAGTCTGGGAGCCATAGCCACTAATGATTATTTAGGTTAAAGTTAAATATAAGTAAAAATACAGTTTTTCTTTTTTTTCAGTACTGGGGATTACTCCCAGGGGCAATGTAACACTAAGCACATCATTACCCTTTTTAAAAATTAGTATAATTTTTATTTTTGCTTATTAATTTATTTTTTCTTATAGTGCTGGGGATTGAAACCAGACACTTTACCACTGAGCTGCATCCCCAGTCCTTTTTATTTTTTAATTTTATTTATTTATTTTTCATACCAGGGATTGAACTAGAGGCACTTGACCACTGAGCCACATCCCAGTCCTATTTTGTATTTTATTTAGAGACAGGGTCTTACTGAGTTGCTTAGTGCCTCACCATTGCTGAGGCTGGCTTTGAACTCTTGATTCTCCTGCCTCAGCCTCCTGAGATGCTGGGATTATAGGCATGCGCCACTGCACCTGGCTCTTTTTATTTTGAGACAGTGTCTCATTGTATTGCTTAGGACCTCACTAAGTTGCTGAGGGCTTTGCTAAGTTGCTGAGTCTAGCCTTGAGTTGAACATGTGATCATCCTGCCTCAGGTTTCTGGGATTGTAGGCATATGTGCCTATAATACCAATAATTATTATAAATAATCGTTTTCTTTTTTTTGGCACTAGGGATTGAACCCAGGGTTGGTTAACTATTGAATCACATCCCTAGATCCCCCCTCCACCCCTACTTTTTCCCACTTTTTTTTTTTTTTTTTTTTTTTTTGAGACAGGGTCTTGCTAAGTTGCTAAGGTTGGCCTTGAATTTGTGGCCCTCCTGCCCTGACTCCTCCGCCTGAGCTGCTGGGATTACAGGCATGTATCACCGTGTCTGGCTAAAAATCCAGTTTCTTTGTTTTTTACTTTTCTCTACCTTTTTTCTTATTGGTGCATTATAGTTAGACCTAACAGTAGAATTTGTTGTTTCATATTTGTACATGAACGCAAGATAACAGTGTCATTTGGCCAGTATCATTCCCCAGCCCTTTCCCCATCCCTCCCTGCTTCTCACCCTTTGGTCCCTTTCCTCTACTGATCTCCTTTTGATTTTTAGGAGATCCTCTCCCACCTTTCTCTTCTCTTCTCTGTAGCTTCCACTTATAAGAAAAAAACATAAGACCCTTAACTTTCTGAGTTGACTTATTTAATTTAACATGGGAGTCTCTAGTTCCATTTTCCTGAAAATTACATAATTTCTGTTTTTTTTTTTTATGGTTGAGTAAAACTCCACGGTGTATATATACCACATTTTCTTTATCCGTTCATCCATTGGTGGATACCTAGGCTGGTTGCATAGTTCGGCTATTGTAAATTGCACTGCTATAAACATGGGTGAGTGTGTATCACTGTGGTGTGATGACTTAGTTCTTCAGGATAAATACTGAGGAGTGGAATAACTGGGTCATATGGTGGTTCCATGCCTAGTCTTTTTAAAAAATTGTTTTTTAGTTGTCAGCATACTTTGTTTTATTTATATGTGGTGCTAAGAATCAAACCCAGTGCCTCACCACATGCAAGGCAAATGCTCACCACTGAGCCAACCCCACTCCCATGCCTAGTCTTTTGAGGAGCCTCCACACTAATTTCCACAGTGGTTGCACTGATTTACAGTCCCACCAACAGTGTAAAGTTGTTTCTTCTCCACATCCTCTCCAGCATTATTATTGTTTGTATTCTTGATGACTGCCATTCTGACTGGTGTGAGATGAAATCTCAGTGTAGTTTTGCTTTGCATTTCCCTAATTGTTAATGATGGTAAGCATTTTTCATATTTGTTGGCCATTTGTATAAAAATCCACTTTCTTAATTGTACCAGCCACATAAGCCACATGTAGTTAAGTGGCCACTGTCCTGCAAAACCCAGACACAGACCATTCACTGGATATCCTTAATGTGGTGAGTCCTGTGCTACCTGTTGTATTGATAAGTTGATAAAACAGGGTTGTTTTATGTTAGCACGCTAAATAGTCACCTGTTCTTTAAAAAAGGGAAACAGTAGGATCATCATTACTGTGGTCAGCGTGCCTGGCTGTATGGTTTTTGTCCCATACTTTTTCTTACCTATTCTCCCTTACCACTTAGGCACCGAGGAGTTTTTTGACCCCACTGCGGATGCCTCATGCATGAACACGTATACGAAGCGAGATCATGTCTTTGCTAAATTGAATTTGCAATTGCAGCGAGGCACAGTGACCCTGCTGCACATGGAGCAGGGAGATCCTCAGATGAGTGAAAGTGCGTTCATGCAGCTCGAGTTTTCAGGTACTGCTCAAAGAACCAGCTGCTACCGTCTCTCTCAAAAGGTGGCGGGGAATGTCCAGTTGTTTCTCTTCATTCGAGGTAGTTATGAACTAGAACCTTGCCACACGCTGGCTGAGCCATTGCCTCTCGGGGGGGACATACAGGTTAGGTTCCTGCCAGCCTCTGATCATGGCATTTGTCAGCCCATCAGAACATACCCTTTTTTTTTTTTTCCAAAGGTGAGTTTGTGTTTAAAAACATCGTATTTAATATATATCTGTTGTTGATTCAGTAACATTGAATTCATAGCCTGCAGCACTACAACCCATGCCAGGTGAAGCTGATCTGAAGGATGTCTTTCCTCTGTAAAGTGCACGCCAGCCTCCAGAAGGCTTAGGGATGTGCTAGCAGCACATCAGCACCACCCTGGCCATTTTATTTTATTTATTTTTTACGCTCCTGGTGGAGGAACCCAGGACCTCGTGCCTATTAGGCAAGCACTCTACCCCTGAGCCTCATTCCTAGCCCCACTTGGTCATTTTAAATAATAAAACCTTGAAAAAAATAAAACACCAAAAAATGTGAAAAAACAGTTCTTTAAGTAGACCAGGTAAAGGACACTTGTTCACCTGTGAGAACTAACACAAAGGAGGCAGAGCACTATCTTGTTTGAACTCAGGTGGGGATGTGCACATTAATTGGGTGACTCAAACTTTCTGCTGCTCTATGTCTGAATGACCAAGAAAGTGCCACGAGTATTGATTTTGAGATTACAAATTTATTTGCAGGAGTAGATGAATGTGTACATATAGAATCTGTGCATAATTAGGACCAATTTTATTTGTTTTTTTTAAAATTTATTTTGTTTTTTTCTGATTTTTATTTGATTGTTTTTTCTGATTTTTCAGTTCATGAAACAGCAACTTATCTGAGATGCCTCAGTAGTTTAAGAAGGGTGGGAAAAAAAAAGGCCACAATTTGACTTCATAATCTTGAGAGCTGAACTGTCATACACTAAAGACTCAGTTTAAAAGTTGTTCTGCTGGGAAACTTCTAACAGTTCTTGTGTATTTATAGATACATAGGTAGAATAGAACCCCCCCCCCCTTTTTCCCCCCCTCTTCTCGGTTCTAAATTCATGGACAAATAGCTCATGGTATCTAAAAGTACTTTGTAATGTATTTAACATTTTTAGAAACATGTTAGGCTATCACTGCATGATGTCAGTTCATATTCATCTTTTTTTTCTAAATACAATACCTTTATTTATTTATGTGATGCTGAAGTTTGAACCCAGTGCCTCACACATGCTAGACAAGCGCTGTACCACTGAGTCACAATCCAGCTCTCATACTTATCTTTTGTAGATGTAAAACTTCTAGCTGAATCTCTTCCTCGAAGAAATTCGTCCTTGCTTTTAGTCCGGTTGGGCGGATTGTTTCTCCGAGACCTGGCTACGGAAGGAACCATGTTTCCTCTTCTGGTCTTCCCTAATCCAGTAGGTACCACAGTGGCCTGGCTTATCATCTGGGGTGGTGGTGAATTGTGGTCTGTTTTAGGCAAATGATGAATGATGTTAACCTGATTCATTCTGACATTTGAGTATCTTCAGACTGATAGGTTGGGCCAGGTCAATTTCTCCAATCTTTTAGAGAGAAAATGTTGGTGAGACTGCATGTTCTCCCTTCCTACGTTGTAAACACCGTGGAATAGTTTGCTCTGTTTTGGAAGAAAATGCCATGAGCACACTATTTTCTGCATTTCAGGGTTAGTGTTCATATTACCTCTGTATCTGGCAGTCATTTTCATGTATTCACGTATTCATCAGTAGGCAATCTCATCTTTTCAGGACTCCAGAAGAAAACCACCTCAAGTTTTCCATATATGTGTAATTTTTTATATATAATATACTGTATTAACTACGAGATATTTGACAAAAATATGGCCTAGGTAACTGAATATTTAGCCATCGTAACCTGTTCATAATTCTTTTTGGGAGGTGAGGGGATAGTTGTAGAGAGGATGGGAAAACATTCTTCCTTTGGAAAAGTCATGCATCTTCAATGTCATTTAGCAACCACTTACTGTTCTTGACTGCCAGTCAAGACTGGCAGTAAGTAGCACACTGTCTTTGAAAATGGACAGACTTGGTCTTACTAGGTTTTAAAAAAACCTAAACAAGTCTGCAAGTACTTGGTAACCCTGTGTGAAGTGAATTTTGACTCAGTTGTGCTGGGGGCAGTGATGCAATGAATCAGCTGTATGTGTGACTGCAGTGAATTGTCCCCTCTCACCCTGGCACTGAAGCCTTTTTGTATGTGTGTTTTACAGCAAAAAGAAGTTGGCAGAGTCTCACAGTCTTTTGGTCTTCAGACCACATCTGCAGACAGAAGTGATCAGTACCCTGGTAAACTGTTATATGTTCCTAAAATCACGGCTTAAAAATGTCATTATTACAGATCAGTTGTCTGATCAGAAGTAAAAGAGGGAGTGCTTAATTTGGGGGAGAGTGCTTTGCCGTGTAGGTGAGTGTTTGGCGTGGAGGCCTCCTGGCACTCTTGGGTGGGACTCTTGTTTTTTAAAAAATATTTTTAGTTGTAGGCGGACAAAATACCTTTATTATTTATTTATTTTTTTAACGTGGTGTTGAGGTTTGAATCCACTGCCTCATACATGCTGAGCAAGAGCTCTACCACTGAGCTATAACCCTAGCCCCTCTTGTTTGTTTTTGCAGTGCTAGGATTGAACCCAGCTCTTCACACATGTTAGGCATGTATTCTGCCCCCTTAGCCCTCGCAGTGGGACTATTAACCTTTGTGTAACTAGGCCAACCTTGCGAGCCACAGAGTCTGGTTACCATTACAGGACCCAGGCGGGTGCTCTACTGCTGAGCCACAACCCCAGCCCCTCTCTGTTTTTATAGGATTTCTCCCCCTTTTTGCAGCGCTGGGAATGGAACTCACTTGCAGATGCTAGGCAAGTGCTGTTCTACCACTGATTTACCCTCCTGGACCAGATTCTGTTTTTAAAATGTGCATAATTGTGAACTGATTGGAAAATAATTTAGAAAACATTCCCCCACCCCAGTACCTCACAGGTCTATTTAGAATATGGTGATTGTTTTGCTATGTTCCATTTTCTTTCTTCTCCTCTCTCTTATAGCTGCGAACCCAGATGACCCAGTTTTTGAGATGCTGTATGAGAGAAATCCAGTGCACAGTCATTTTGAGAGGCGGCTGAATGTCAGCACAAGGCCCTTGAACATCATATATAATCCCCAGGCTATTAAAAAAGTAGCAGACTTTTTCTACAAGGGAAAGGTTCATACCTCAGGTTAACTTTTTTGTTTGTTTGATCTTATGTTACTTTTAAAAAACATCTTTCTTGTCAGTGCTGGTGCTGTGGGCAAGGTCGGATGTTCACATGGCTTGTGGTGGTCTGTAAGGCCTGTGGAGGGCGTGGGTGGGGTCAGCCTTAGAAACTGGATGCATGCGTGTCCTTGGACAGTCTCTTTTTCAGAGAAATCAACATCATACATACTTTCTGTTTGCCTCCCTTTGACATGAAGTTTTTCATTCTTCTCATTCTCTTATGCTGGCACTTTCCTTGGCTCCCCAGGATGTTCTAGATTAGGGATGAGGAGGAATGTTCAAGAACTTCCTTCCAGGTCACAGAGTCTGTAGCCTCTTTCACTTGCTGGGTGCTGCATTGTAGGCTGCGAAGTTCTAAATATTGTCATTGATTTGTTAGGCCTCCCTCTGCTCTCCCACATGACTTAAGACAGTGACATGGAAAGAGCCCTCTTTTTGTCAGGGAGTGGGTGATGAAACATATTCCCTCTCTCCTTTATAACAGTGACATTCTTGTAGATTTTGCCCAATTTTTGAGATTTTTTTCATGTAAGCAGTAGCCATGAATGTAGTGTCTTCTTTGTTCTCACTGACAGTAAAGAAGGCATTTCCCTGTAAATTACACTTTTTTCTTCCTGTGTAATGTCTTATGTCTTGCTTTGTAAGGATTTTGAAATATAGTTTTCAGAAAAAGCTTCAAGAAATTCTGTAGCATAGGTACCTTCCCTCATATACCTCCCCACCCCTGGTACTCTGGAGCCCACCTCTGCCTCACGCCTGTTGTCCTGTGTCACACAGGTCATGGCAGAGCAGGGAGCTGTTTTTTTTTACTTGCAGATGGACACAATACCTTTATTTATTTATTTTTATGTGGTGCTAAGGATCGAAGCCAGTGCCTTGCATGGACGAGGCAAGTGCTCTGCCACTGAGCCCACCCCAGCCCCAGGGAGCTGCTTTTGTTACTGATTGTTATTTAGCTCTGGTGGAAATTCTTGTCTATCCACCCAACCATTTGGAAATTCTGAGTGTGCTATGTGTTTCCAATCTTGTAGGTTTTGGTTATCAGTCTGAACTTGAGCTCAGAGTTGCCGAAGCTGCCCGCAGACAGTACAACAAGCTGAAGATGCAGACCAAAGCAGAGATCCGACAGACCCTCGACCGCTTGCTGGTGGGGGATTTCATTGTAAGTGGCCTCACATAACACTGGGGATGGGGGAAGGAACAAGTTTTTCTTTTTTATTTTTTTTCATGCTGGGACGGAGCCCAGGGCCATGTGAGGCGAGTGTTCTCCCAATGAGCCTCCAGCCCTGTGCAAGTTTCTTTTGACAAGTTCATTATCTACTATAATCAGTTGTACTGATTAAGTGAACTGAAAATATGAAGTCCTTGTCAGCTGGCATAAAATAGAAATCTCATGTCTCTGACAGTCAAAGTTTAATTAAAAAACAAAACAAAACACTGTAACTAGATCGAGTTTCTTCTGTATGGCTCTGGGAGCATTTTCAGGACTTGCCCTTGTCCTTGTCCTGTGATCTCTGAGTACTTAAGCACTCTTTTTGTTTACCTCAGAAGTAAAAAGCTGGATACTATCTCAGGCTATGATGATTACTTTGTCACCATCTGTGGTCACTGAGTGATGAGCTGATAAGAGGACACCATGGACAGGTCAAGCCAGGAAACAGCTCAACAGTCCAGGAAGAGTTTGTTTCTCACAGCGTGCTGTGGTGGTGCACCTCCAAGAGAGAGCAGTAGGTGGAGTAGTTGGAAAGGGAGTGGCTTCTCTTGTGTGGTGAACATGCTGCAGGTGAAAAGGGAGCCCCATGTTCCAAACAGATGTCCTGGTGTATTGGACAGAGAATTAGTCCTGTTTCTTGCATGTGTCTTGTGTGTTTCAACACAAATTATAACAATTAGTGTCCTCTTGTTATCTTAGACAAAAGATAGTTGTTTCTGGTAACATTTGTATCAGTTAGCTTCTACCATATGCATATAATTGAGGCTGCTTTTAGTTGCAAAGAAGAACAGTTTACAAATTCATGAATCAGTGTGTTATTTGTATTTTGAATATCAAAACTTATGTTTTTCCTCAAGTTATTTTGGCATGTAGTTCATGATTACCAATGTCTGTGAATAAATAGAACTTTTTGGTAAGCTGGGCGCGGTGGCACATGCCTGTAATCTTAGGCTGAGGCAGGAGGATCCTGAGTTCAAAGCCAGCCTCAGCAAAAGTAAGGTACTAAGCAACTCAGTGAGACCCTGTCTCTAAAAAAAATACAAAACAAGACTGAGATGTGACTCAGTGGTTGAGCCCCTGAGTTCAATCCCCAATAACCCCCCTCCCCCAATTTTTTTGTGAACTTCTAATTTTATTTGAATTTCAAATTTCTGTAATAGTTTAAAGTGCTAAGCTCTGCAAATTAGAAACAAATCTTTCTTAACCTGTGGATCATAATCCAAGTACGGTTATCAATAATTTATAGGTTTTTTTTCTCTCCACCTCAGCTATTGGCCATGGTGGTGTCTCTAGGCCTCAGGCTTTCATGGGCTTTATCATAGACTTTCTGCTCTAATCCCAGAGAGACCATGTCACTGTAGTCCTGGCAGGGCTTCGGGAGTACCGACAACACCGAGCAGCCCTCAGTTCACAGTCAAAGCCACGACACAACAGAGGTTTGTTTCATTTTCACAGGAGGAAAGTAAACGGTGGACTGTGCGGCTAGACATTTCTGCCCCTCAGGTGATATTCCCTGATGACTTCAAGTTCAAGAATCCCGTGTTAGTTGTTGTGGATCTGGGAAGAATGCTGTTGACAAATTCCCAAGGTACATTGCCAGTGTGAAGTGGGGAGACAGGTCTTGGTGGGCTGCTCTGTCTGCTGAACGAAGCAAGCTTCACAGTAGTGCATGTAACATGTTTAAACATCCCAGTTCAACTGTGAATTTTAAAATAGTAGCTGTACCTTGATGTAATTCACTTTAAAAAATCTACAGTTATTTTGGTTGTGTTGGTGAATTTGTGCAACTCTCACTACTGTTTAGTTCCAGATCATTTTCCTTTCCCCAGTGAAACTACAAACTCATCAGTGGTCATTGTCTCTTAAATTCTTCCTCCCCAGCTTCTGGCAGTCACTAGTTTTTTTCTGTCTCTGTGGGTTTGTCTGTTCTAAACATTTCATGTGAGTGAAATACAATATGCAACCCTTTATATCTGGCTTTTAATTTAGCATAACATTTTCAAGGTTCATCCATGTTATAGTATATGTCCGTGCTTCATTTCTTTTTTGACTGAATAATAGTCCCTTGTATAGATATACTGCAGTTTATTTACCCTTCTTTGTTAGACTTTGGGATTGTCTGCCTTTTGACTATTATGAATAGCACTCAATGAATATTCACATGCAAATGTTCATATACAAATTTTTGTGTAGAAAACCATGTTTCCAGTCCTCCGGGCACATAGCTGGGAGTGGAGATGCTGGTTCCTGTGCAAGTCTCTTTTGTATTTTAAGGAGCTATGGACTTCTCAGCAGCAGCTGCAGTGTCACATTGCCACCAGCAGCTGAGCTTGCTAGTGTCTGCACTCTGTCATCACTGTGACTGTTGTTTTTGTAGTTGTGAAGTAGTGTCATATTGTGGTTTTTATTTGTGTTTCTATGTGACATTGTTTATTTTAATAAATATTGTCTCCCAGTGCTTACTTTCAGGGATAGGATTTTACCTATTTGTTAGGAGCATATAAAGGTAATTTCATTAGATCTGAGTGTATTGAGGCGGGAGGGAAGAATGAGGGCTCACAGGGCAAAGCCAGTGGCGTTGAGCAGATCAGCCCATTCCAATCTCAACTTCACTGAGTAGACATGAAGGAGAAGAGGGCAGGGGGCGTGAAGAGGAGGGGAAGTTGGGTGCAAAGGGGAATTTTAAAAGGGCATTAGACCTGAATGGAAGGGTGGATCAGCTGCACATAGCACCCACCTGAACTGAGGAAACGTAATGTGGAACAGGGCACGTGATTGAGCCCCGCGCTCCGTGGCTGTCTTAGTGCTACTTGGCTGTAGAGAAGATCCCGGGTGTGCCCGTGGAACGTCACACCCTCAGCAGTTTCTGCTCACCAGGCCTGGATCTGGGCTCTAGAGTTGTTGCTGAGTGTGATGCCCGAGGCCTCCCTTCCTCAGGGTATTCTAGTGGGGGAAACAAAATGAACAAGCCAAGACGGGAAAAGCCAGACAAGCACAGAGTGACCGGGGTTGGTGATAGGACGGGCCATGCTGCCCGAAACTGGGAAGGTGCCGCACCCCACACACCAGGCCTCAGCTGCTCTCCAGCAGTCCTCATAGTCATGCGTTTTCTCTCGTGGAGTTCGCACTTTCACATTAGTAGCCAAGTTTACATGGCTACTAATGACAATACAGAAGGTTACGCTTGGAGTGTCCTCCATTGTTTAAATATTGGGGTTGGCTGACTCTCTGCTCTTCATCATCATCATTATAGTAAAGGATGGAGGAAGAAAATAGCAGGTACTCTTTGAGTCTTCTCTCTTTTCTCTTCAGATGACTCCAAGAGGACAAGTGGGGACGGGTCAGCCTCTGAGGAGAATCAGTTCAGTGATGATGAGTACAAGACCCCTCTCGCCACACCTCCCAACTCCCCACCTCCTGAGACAAGCAGCAGCAATGGAGAGAAAACACCTCCTTTTCCTGGAGTGGAAATCAGCGAGGAGCAGCTTCAGGCACATTTGATGAACACAAAGATGTACGAGAAGTATGCGCTGTCATTTATGGACCTCCAGATCATGGTTGGGCGAGTGAAGGACAACTGGAAGCATGTCCAGGATATCGATGTGGGACCGACCCACGTGGTGGAGAAGTTCAATGTTCATCTGCAGCTAGAACGGCGACTGATTTATACTTCAGATCCCAAGTACCCAGGGGCCGTGCTTTCAGGCAACTTACCAGACTTAAAAATCCACGTCAATGAGGATAAGATATCTGCTCTAAAGAATTGCTTTGCTCTCCTTACCACCCCAGAAATGAAGACATCTGACACTCAGATTAAAGAGAAGATTTTCCCTCAAGAAGGACAGCGGGGAAGTTTGCAGGACTCGGTAATGAACCTGACCCAGAGCATTGTGATGCTGGAGCAGCATACCCGGGAGGTTCTGGTGGAATCGCAGCTGCTCCTGGCTGAGTTTAAGGTTAACTGCATGCAGCTTGGTGTTGAGAGCAACGGCAGGTACATTTCTGTGCTCAAGGTATTTGGTACCAATGCTCACTTTGTGAAGAGGCCTTATGATGCTGAAGTCTCACTCACTGTTCATGGTTTGCTCCTGGTGGACACCATGCAGACCTATGGTGCTGATTTTGACCTTTTGATGGCTTCACATAAGAACTTAAGTTTTGATATTCCAACAGGAAGCCTCCGGGATAGCAGGGCACAATCTCCTGTCTCTGGACCTAATGTGGCTTCCTTAACTGATGTAGCCACCCTGAATGACCGATCTGCAACTAGTGTTTCACTTGACAAAGTTCTCACCAAAGAACAAGAGTCTCTCATTAAGTTGGAATATCAGTTTGTGAGTTCAGAGTGCCCCTCAATGAACTTAGACAGCACTCTTCAGGTGATTTCATTACAGGTGAATAATTTGGATATTATCCTAAATCCAGAGACAATTGTGGAGCTGATTGGTTTTCTTCAAAAATCCTTCCCCAAGGAGAAAGATGATTTGAGCCCTCAGCCTTTAATGACTGATTTTGAAAGAAGCTTTAGAGAACAAGGGACTTACCAATCTACATATGAACAAAATACCGAGGTTGCAGTGGAAATCCACAGACTTAACTTACTGCTCCTCCGGACAGTGGGGATGGCAAACGGAGAGAAGCATGGTAGGAAAATCGCGACTGCAAGTATAGGTGGCACCAAAGTTAACGTCTCGATGGGGAGCACATTTGATGTGAACGGTTCTCTTGGCTGTTTGCAGCTTATGGATTTGACACAAGATAATGTTAAGAACCAGTATGTTGTCAGCATTGGGAATTCTGCAGGCTATGAAAATATTGTCAGTGACATTGGCTACTTTGAATCGGTGTTTGTCAGAATGGAAGATGCAGCCCTTACTGAAGCGTTGAGTTTCACGTTTGTTGAGAAATCTAAACAGGAGTGTTTCCTCAACCTGAAGATGGCTTCCCTACATTATAATCACTCTGCCAAATTCCTGAAGGAGCTGACATTATCCATGGATGAACTGGAAGAGAATTTTCGAAGTATGCTGAAAAGTGCAGCCACCAAAGTCACCACAGTGTTAGCTACCAAGACTGCTGAGTACAGTGAGATGGTGTCCCTCTTTGAGACTCCAAAGAAGTCCCGGGAACCCTTTATCTTAGAGGAAAATGAAATATATGGGTTTGGCCTTACTTCTTGTCATTCCGACACCGTAAAGCTAATCCTGAACATCTACATTGAATCTCCAGTTGTTTCTATCCCCCGGAAGCCGGGGAGTCCCGAGTTGTTGGTAGGACACCTGGGACAGATATTCATCCAGAATTTTGTGTCAGGAGATGATGAGTCCAGAAGTGACCGTCTGCAGGTGGAAATCAAAGACATTAAACTGTATTCTTTGAATTGCACCCAACTGGTGGGCAGAGAAGGTGCTGGGGCTGAAGTAAATCGGACATTTTGTCCACCCTCTGGCTCGGCCAGTGCTAATAGTCAAGAGGAAGCGCATTTCACCCGACATGATTTCTTTGAATCTCTGCATAGAGGTCAAGGTAAGGGGCATAAGTTTCTGTTTAATTTTGTTTAAAGGTTCAAAACCCAGCTTGTGTAGTATTTCACTAAAAACAGCAACAAAAACATTTTCTTCTGGAATTGTCCCCAGTTAATATTTTAGAAATCGTGATAAGATTTTGACACAATGCTTCGTAGTACGTTGGTATATTTTCACCTTTTTCCATTTAATACCATTTTTAGCAAAACAAGGATTTTTTTTTAACTTTATTTTTACAAATTTGTTTATTATTTTCATGTGATACTGAGGATCAAACCCAGTGCCTCACACGTGCTAGATAAGCGCTCCACCACTGAGCCCCAGCCCCAGCCCAAAACACGATTTTCTAAAAGTGTTCTCTTTTGGAAATTGCATGGTTGCTCAGTTGTAGAGATGCTTCAGTGGATGGATTTGGTTAGTGTTGTTTAATTTGGTCAAATTTTCTGAACTGTAGCTTTTTCCTAGATACATGTTTTAGCTCATGATAGCTCAAGGGATTAGCATAAATAGAATTTGAAACATAGTTGGTGGATGTTATACAGAATATTCTAGTATTCTGCCATGTCCTATAATGGGTTGGATGGAAGAGGGTGCGAGGAATGGATTTTGAATTTGTGTTCTAACTCTAATCAGCTAGTGCCATCAGTTCAATCTTCTCAATCTTTTAGTCTTTTTTTTTTTTTTTTTTTAAGGTACCAGGGATTGAACCCAGGGGATGCTCTACTGCAGAATCAAACCCCCAATCTTTTTTATTTTTTTTTTAGGGTACTGGGGATTGAACTCAGGGACATTTGACCACTGAGCCACATCCCCAGCCCAATTTTGTATTTTTAAAAAAATCTTTTAGTTGTTGAACCAGTGCCTCATACATGCCAGGCAAGTGTGCTACCGCTGAGCCCCAGCTCCAGCCCCCTATTTTGTATTTTATTTAGAGACAAGGTCTCACTGAGTTGCTAATCACCTCCCCGTTGCTGAGGCTGGCTTTTGGATATCCTCCTGTTTCAGCCTTCTGAGTCACTGGGATTATAGGCATGTGCCACCATGCCCTGCTCAATCTGTTAGTCTTGGCATCTAAAAAAATCATGTGGGCTCTAGAGTATGGTTTTGTTGGTGAAGAAATGAAGACTTTGAAAACTTATCCTTCTATGATTTTCAGATGTTAATTCACTGCTTCTGGTACATACATACTGAAAGTCTTTCTCTGTTTGGGATAAAAGTTGTTTACTTAGATCCTCTGTTGACCTTGATTCTGATTTAGGCCCAAGAAAAGGGATCCATCTATATCTGAATGCTAGGTAAGGATGAGCAATGTGGTTTGGAAAATCAGCTTGGAAGGCAAAGAAAAGCTTAATGTAGTCTCCTGGACTGGATGAGTATGTTTATCACGTCATATTTTAAAGCTGTCAAATAAAACATGTCATGAATTTTTTCTTTTTTTTTCCTGTAATCTTACCTTTTATCTCTTCTCCCAGTTTGGCCTGGGGATAGTCATCAAAGTTTGCTCTTGGTCATATACCCCTTGATGCTAGGCTGACCTGCCCTTCAAGTCTAAGAATAACTCATGGGCTGTATTTTATACACTCCACACTTAATCAGCAATAATAATGTAAGATTAGTGTTAATAGTCTGTCATTTCCTCTCTTCTACCAGCTTTTCACATCCTGAACAACACCACCATTCAGTTTAAACTGGAAAAGATCCCTATTGAGAGAGAGTCTGAACTGACCTTCTCTCTCAGTCCAGATGACCTGGGGACCTCTAGCATCATGAAGATCGAAGGAAAGTTCGTCAATCCAGTTCAGGTAATTTGTTTGACTGATTTTCAGATTAGGGCAGCTAAAATGTCCCTTCCCCGAGATGCTTGGGACCAGAAGTGTTTCAGATTTCAGAGTTTTTTAGATTTTGGAATATTTATGTAGTCTTAAAAAAAAAATTTTTTTTTTTTTTTGTAGTTGTAGATGGATAGTATGCCTTTATTTTATTGGATTATTTTTTGTATTTGGTGTTAAGGATTCCCAGTGCCTCATATATTCTAGGCAAGTGCTCGCATAACCCCGGCCCCTTTGTGAAGACTTTATTGATTGAGCATCCCTATTCATAATCTCTGAAATCTGAAATGCTGTAAAGTCTGAAACATTTTGAGCATTTTATCGGCTTTCAGAAAGTTTCAGATTTCAGGGATATTTGGGTTTTTAAATACTCAGCCTCTATTTATTTTATATTTATGCAGTATAAATCTATTATACTTGGATTATAATGCTATATATTTATGTTTATTAAATGTAGGAAAATATGATTTCAAGGAAATATCATTAATGCTATTGTTCCAATAAACATGGAATAATTTTATCATGTTTAATCACTGGACAGCATTCTTGTTAGCCTTCTTTGTGTGGCTCAGAGGGAAGTTGTGCAGAGGAAGAAGGCAGAATCTTCATTCATTCATTCATTGCCATTCGGGAGCAGGGAAATTTTTGCTTAAAAAAAATCAGAGTCTCTTCCCAGGAAGATATAATTCTTGTCACACTTTTGACATACTTGGCCCAGCTTATAAAATGATGTGATTATCTGTGCCGTTGACAGATCTTTCAAGGGAGAATTAGTCTTGCCCTGTCTGAAATGAAATGGATCAGGATAGGGACTCCCGTAGCCCCCCACCCTTCTACCGCCCATTTGTGTGTGTGTGTGTGTGTGTGTTTTGCCAGGTGTTAAACCCAGGGCCTCATACATGCTAGGCATGTGCTCTACTGCTGAGCTATATCACTAACTCTTCTTTTCCTTTTTCTTTTTTTTTCTGGTACTGGGGATAGAACCCAGTGGTGCTTTACCATTGAGCTATATCCACAGCTCTTTTTTGAGATAGGGTCTTCCTAAGTTTCTAAGACTGTCCTTGAACTTGTGATCCTTCCACCTCAGCCTCCCAAGTTGCTGGGATTACAGGTATGCACCACTGTGCCCATCTTGAGCAAGGATTTGAATACCAGCAACTTTGACATGCTCAACATACATGTACATGAACAAAGCCCTGATTTCATACCATTTTCATTCCTATATTTTTGGAATGTGTCTATGAACTATGTGTGCTTTATGTAACTGCAGTGGTATTATCATACCTTACAAAATTAATGAGAGTTCCTTGGTATCATCTAAATTTTAATCCGACTTTACTGATTTGGGCATGCAGTCAGCACTTATTGAACATGCAGATTTTTCTGTGTGATGCTGGAAAGGACCTTGTGAACAAAAGTGGGACAGAAAGAGTTAAGGATAGCAAAAAAAAAAAAAAAATGATGGTGATAGTCTTATCAACTAACCTAAAACCTCAAGGGAAGCCCCAAATTGTGGACATGGATAGGTAGCTGAGTGCAGTTAATAATAGTAGGGGAGGGCTGGGGATGTGGCTCAAGCGGTAGCGCGCTCGCTCGCTTGGCATGCGTGCAGCCCGGGTTCCATCCTCAGCACCACATACAAAGCAAAGATGTTGTGCCCGCCGATAACTAAAAAATAAATATTAAAATTCTCTCTCTCTCTCTCTCTCTCTCCCTCTCTCACTCTCTCTTTAAAAAAAAAACACAATGGGTTAATAAAAATAATTTAAAAAAAATAATAGTAGGGGAGTAACTGATTTTTCCTTTTGAATGCAGGTGGTATTAGCCAAGCACGTATATGAGCAGGTTTTACAGACGCTGGACAACCTTGTGTACAGTGAAGATCTGAATAAGTTTCCAGCCAGTGTTGCCTCCTTCTCTTGCCCCAACTCTCCTGTGCCTGCCCTCAGTGCCTGCGGAGAGCCTTCCCTGGAGAGGAAGGAGAACGGGCTGTTCAGCCACTCCAGTCTTTCCAGCACCTCTCAGAAGTCCTTGTCTGTGAGAGAAGCCAAAGCTTTCACTCAGATTCAAGCCAACTTTTGTATATCAGAGCTTCAAGTTCAGCTAAGTGGAGATCTCACTTTGGGGGCCCAAGGTCTTGTGAGCTTAAGGTTTCAGGACTTTGAGGTGGAATTCAGTAAAGACCATCCTCAGACCTTGTCCATTCAGATTGCTCTGCGTTCCCTGCTAATGGAGGACTTACTGGAGAAAAATCCAGATTCCAAGTACAAGAACCTGATGGTGTCCCGAGGTGCTCCCAAGCCATCTAGCTTAGCACAGAAAGAGTACCTTTCCCAGTCTTGCCCTTCAGTATCCAATGTGGAGTACCCCGATATGCCACGCTCTCTCCCTTCCCACATGGAGGAAGCTCCTAATGTCTTTCAGTTGTATCAGAGACCCACCTCCATCTCCAGGAAGAAACAAAAGGAAGTTCAAGACAAGGACTATCCCTTGACCCCACCTCCTTCTCCGACCATAGATGAGCCCAAGGTAGTTACAGGAAAGAGTAAATTTGATGATTCCTTGGTCCACATCAATATATTCTTGGTGGATAAGAAACATCCAGAATTCTCTTCCATTTACAATCGAGTTAACCGGAGCATTGACGTTGATTTTAACTGCTTGGATGTTCTGATCACATTGCAAACCTGGGTCGTGATCTTAGATTTTTTTGGAATTGGCTCCACTGCAGACAACCATGCAATGAAGTTGCCGCCTGAGGATGTTCTGCAGAACGTCAAGGTAGAGTCCAGTGCCTTCACAGCACCCGAGCTTCAGGATCCTGTGAACACCAAGCTGGATCTCAAGGTATCAGTTCCCTTTGACACCTTGAAGTTCCAAAATGAATTTGGGTTTATTTAAATGTGAGCATTTGCCTTTATTCTGGAAGATAGCTCTTGTTGGCAGCAGAGCCATGTGGTCTTTTGGGTGTCTGGTACAAAAGGGTAGATGTTAGTATTTCAGGAAAGGTTTTGGTGTAAGTCCCAGGTGGAGGCGGGGAGAACCTGCAGTTCAAACAGCTTGTCTTGCCTGTGGGCTTTCATTCAGGGAACCACTTTGCTCTGTGTCCTGGGTTTCCTCTTTTTCCGTCATCTGCAAGAGTGAAGTGACATGGTGTACGCAAGGGCCTTAGCACAGCGTCTAGTCTAGGCAGCAACTTTCCAGTGCAGCTTTTACCCTTATCTCCCGTCCCCTTCTCTCAGGATGGTGTTTGCTTCCATCGGGGGCCACAGTAGAGCCGCTATTCAGGAATGAGGTGAGAGAAGTCGACTGCTTGGCTTTAATCCTGGCACTTCACTGTGACCCCCCAGCTGTGTAGCTGTGGGCAAGTCACTTAGCCCCTTTTGTCTCCGTTTTTCTGTCGATAAATGGGGCTCTTGTGTGGTGCCTATGTCACAGGGTCACTGAGCACTCAGAGAAAACACAGGTGAGGCCTTCGGTGGCGCGTGGCATATAGCAAGCATTCAGTGAGTGGTTGCTGCTATGGTTGCTGCTATGGTCGCTGCTAGTCTTTACTGTCATGGGGATTGTCATGCTTGGGACTTGTCCTTAGTACTCAGATTTTTTTTTTTTTTTGGTACCAGGGATTGAACACGCAGGCACTTAACCACTGAGCCACATCCCTAGTCCTTTTTTCTGTTTTATTTAGAGACAGGGTCTCACTGAGTTGCTGAGGGCCTTGCTAAGTTGCTGAGGCTAGCTTTGAACTTGAGATCCTCCTGCCTCAGCCTCCTGAGCCGCTGGGATTACAGGCTTGCGCCACGGTACCTGCTGGTACTCAGATATTTTTCTGAAACTTTAAAATAGACCACATTTGAATTTTAGCCTGTCTCCTGTGTGTGTGGAGCTTGGTCAGTGCTGAGGCCCCGGGCCTTGGCTTATTTGTCAAGATGAATGGAAAGGGTGGAGCCTTTTCTTCTGTTGGAACTTCATGTTTGCCCTGTCCCTTCCTTCTTGTGGTGCCTGTGGTGTCAGTGGTGAATGATGTGGGGCTGGGGCCGGGTGGGGGACTCCTCCCAGGAGGCTCTGCAGAGATTGATACGGCTGTTCCGGCAAGAAAACAGGACTAGATAAATGTCCCTTAACAATGTACTTTTTGAAAATAAGAATTTTTGAAAAACATTTTTATTGTGAAAAATGACAAGTATATCTCAGAGAAAATAGTATAACGAACCACCTTATGCCCAGTACTTCAATGAATCACATTTACTTTGTTCTTTTTCTTCTTCACTGAAGGATTTTAAAGCAAATTCCAAATAGTATGCCATTTTACCTCAACATACTTCAGTATTCACTGTCATATTGAACTAAATTAACAAAAATACCTTGTTTTATGTAACTCCTCCCAGTCCATGCTCAGAGTTCCCTGATTGTTTCAAAAATGCCCTTGTGTTGGTGAACTGGAGAGGAATGAATGGTTTAGGAAGTGTCATGCTTTTCTTTTGGTCTGTAATTCCGTGGAAAGCTGTGCCTTTCTGAGCCAAAGTTTTCTCAGCTGCAAATGAGGATAGTTCAATAAAATGTCATAGGAATTTTTTGAATCAGGATCCAAGAAGGTTCATATATTACATTTTCTGTCATTGTTTCTTAAATTTTTTTATAAAATTTTTTTATACTCCATCAAGTATGATGGAGTGAGCCGGTAGTCCCAGCTCAAGAAGCTGAGGTGGGAGGAGGGTGTTTGAAGCCAACCTGGACAACTTAGCAAGACCTGTCTCAAAAATGAAAACAAAACCATAAAACAACAAACAAACAACCCCCCATTCCCGAACACAGATCTCTTTTACTTAAGGTAAACCAGCCCCCCACTGCCTTCTTATGCCCTTATCTTGACTTGCTAGAGAATCTGGGCTAGTGCCTCATGGCTGTCCAGCATCCTAGGTTTGTCTGTTTGCTGGTTTTGCTGGTTGACTTTGTTTATCCCCCATATTCAGAAATGGAAGTTAGTGCTGGAGAGTCAGTTTCGGCTCCCTGGGGAGAACCCCTTGAGGTGGCGCCTGGTGTCTGCCGTTATATCAGGCAGGAGGCCCACAGCCACAGGGCGTCTCTTTTAGACACATAAGATTTATGCCACCAGTGGGTACAGGTGGCGATGGCCAGGCTCCTCCATACAGAGCATTTTTAGACCAGTTTATGTGTTCCTTTAATGATTAAATAATTAGGGATTTTCTGATTTTACCCCTCTATGATGGTCTCATCTTGATGCCTTGGGATCCTTCTGTAGTCTCTGTCAAAAATCATACTGTGTGGAACTGGAGCATACCCACCAACAGGCATTGCCCAGCTGTGATAATCTGCTCCATTTTTCTCTGCCTCCACCTGTAACTATTTTTCCTTCTTCCCCTACTCCTATTTTCCTTCTTTTCTTATCTTTTTTTTCCTCCCACTCATTCTTTCACCAGATGTTTACTGAGCACCTACTTTGTGGTAGGTATTGCACTTACAGGGCTGACCAAGCATGGTGTCTGCCATCTGGAAGCTGAGTGGGAGGGAGTGATAGTTGAATGATGGGCTCTGTCTCCTCCTCTCCTTCCTTCTCTCCACTCAATGCCTCTGAGCACAGAGGTGGTTGAGAACCTGACTCAATAAATCCTAGCCACATAAGTCCTTTTAGTAGTTATAATTACAGTATTATATTACAGAACTTGTTACAAATAATGCTTTTCTAAAGACAGAGGATTTTGCTTTTCTTCAGTTTGTTGTTGTCCCTAGGAAAACAGTCTTTGTGGTTCCTAGGTGAGTCCTGATTGGTCAGTCTTCCATAAAAATACATTCAAAGGCATTAGGCAGGATTCTAAATCATTTTCATTTTGCCCTGACAAATATCTTAGATGAGACCACTTCATGGATCTGTTTGAGTTATTATCGAATTGCATAATATTAATAATGAATATCAAAATGGGAAAAGTTGTTTTATAATGTGCAACATTTCACTAGCAGAATAGATGAGGCAAGCTCAGAAACGACACCAGAACCTGGAGTCCCGACCACTGGTTGAGTTCCTTTCTGGTTGGCTTTATCATCAGACCATCATGTGACGGGGTTAACAAAGCGGAAGGGAAATTGGCACCATGAAAAGCTTTACCTTCATATTTCCCAAGCCTTTCCGAATCTTCCTTGATTCTGTTCTGCCATTTCCCTGAAAGACCCCCTTTCCTGCCAGTAACATTTGCCTTGCTTTATCTTGTATGTTTCTAGGTTCATTCACTCTCTCTTGTGCTGAATAAAACCACCAGTGAGCTCGCTAAAGCCAATGTGTCCAAATTAGTAGCACATCTGGAAATGATTGGTAAGTGGGGAAAATCAAACTTGCAACGTCTGGTAAGTGTTTGAATATCCCAACACAAATCAGATTGTGTGCACATGCTAAGTGAGGTGTGGATCAGCAGTTTGATTGTGAGACTTAGCCTGGCCATACCTTTTGGTAGCTTTTGTATCAGAGTCATCTAGATAGCTTGTTAAAAATGCAGGTGTCTGCTGGGCATGGGGGCGCACGCCTGTAATCCCAGTGGCTCTGGAGTCTAAGGCAGGAGGATTTCGAGTTTAGAGCCAGCCTCAGCAAAAACGAGGTGCTAAGCAACTCAGTGAGACCCTGTCTCTAAATAAAATACAAAATAGGGCTAGAAATGTGGCTCAGTGGTTGAGTGCCCCCGAGTTCAATCCCCAGCACCCCCACAAAAAAAAAACAAAAACAAAATGCAGGAGTTTGGCATAACCTCCTCTCTCTCCCTTTCCCAATCTCCATCCCAAGAATCTGATTCTGTAGGTTGGGAATGGGCCTTGGCATCTACCTGTGTTTTTAACAATTTCTAGGGTGACTGTGTAATTTTCTTGTTTTGGTTGGGATATTTTTGAGGGTTAAATGGGGGTATTATTAATAATTGGACTTGGAAAACAAACATATAAAAGGGCTGTCTCTGGGAAACCAGGGGATATGTTCATTTGTTTATAGTCTTAAATAAATAGAGCTACTGAGAGGGCCTCTTTTTTGTGCTTGTTTTTTTTTTTTAAATTTTGTTGGTTTATTTTAAAATCACTTTACTTCTTAGAAAGTAAAGAGGAATAATAAGTCAATTATGAAAATGGCATACACACAATATTTTTGGACTCATGGCAACTTTATAACAGTTCATTGTGTGGTTTAATTGCAAACCTCTTTTTGTCCTGGCTTAGTGATTGACGTAATTGTCATTCTCCTCCTCACTTTTCTGAAAGTCCTACCCAATCCTTCTTAGTGGCGTTCTCAAATCACAGTGTGCAGAGTTTGACTCGTTTCCTTGTTAGCATTCAGGAACTTCTGTATGTAGGAGGATATTGTAGTAAAGCCAGCATTCTTTGTAATGGGATTTTGTGGGGTGAGAGTCTTCCTTGAACACAAATGATGAACTATATCATGTTCTAAATGGTGAGGATTTATAAACTGTGAATTAAAATACTATTTCTTCTATAAAGAACATGTAATTCAGTACTGAAGACCACAAAGCTCAAATGTTGACATTGCTAAAAGTAAGAATGTCATTTGAGGAAGGAAAGAACTGAAACTGAGGTTTCCAGCATGGTGTAGATTATTTTAGAAAACCTTCCTAGAAGAGTTCTGAATAAAAAATACATAAAAATAAAATATATAAATGTATTTATAAAAATAAATATAACAAAAATATGTGCCTTTGGTTTCATTGGAAACTGAGCTGGCATGCTGGGTGTGTCCACCTTGTTCGATGGAGTGGGTGATAATGATATCGTGATTGTGATGGTGAGTTTGGTTTTATGGCAGCAACAGCTCAGAACATTCTTGCACAGTTTTAAGGAGGATCATTTCAGGGTCACATTCCAGCCACTTGTGTGAATCCCACCCTCCAGGGGCTTATTCACTCCTGTCACATCTGATTAACTTCACATCTGGGTCACCAGTGTCTGGAACCTCATTAATTTTGTTCTTTTATTAAATCACCCTAAAACCTGCTGAATGTTGCTTGAATAGTCAATACATATCTGACACTTCTTCCTTTTTTCTTTCATTCACAGTATGATTTATAGACCTTTTGATGTGTCAGTAATTTTAACAAGTGGTCTAATCTCAGAATGTGTTTCTGGCGGCATTTGTAAATGTTTTGTCTTTTGAATTGTATATGCATTTGCTTTCTTTCCCCACGTCGCTGTGTGGTGTTGCTGTATCCCTTCAGTTCTCTTTGGCCTTTGGCATGGGAACTCTGAAAGATTGCATAACGTTTTGGAGGGTGTTTTGGGATATTGAAAATTGGCTTCTGTGCTTAGTTTGATTAAAACGTGTCCATTAGTTTTTGTCCCAAACATATTGAAGATGTGTGGCAAGATGGCATGTGACAACATTTTCTCATTTTAACATCCCTAGAGGGAGACCTGGCCTTACAGGGAAGCATCGGGAGTCTGTCTCTGAGCGACCTCACCTCCCACGGCGAGCTCTACAGGGAGCGGTTCACCACGAGTGGGGAGGAAGCCCTCATCTTCCAGGCTTTCAAGTAAACACCCCGTCCTTTCTCTCTCCAGGGTTTGTTGTGATCACTTGCTATTTAAAATTCTTGTTGGCTAAACAATGAAGAAAAGATTAAGAAAATTTTACCTTCTTTGGTTAAACTGGGCAGATTGGGCTATGAGGAGTCATGATTTATATCCATTTTCGTTGAAGCCAGTGTTGTAGTGGCTCCTCATGAGCTCGGTGGTGTGGTTGGGATGATTCTGGTGCTGGGTCGCTTTTATGTGCCATTTATGTGCCCGCAGCTGGTCACTTTGTCTCATGCGTCAAATTTTCTATATAAATAACCAGGGCACTGAGTTAGCTTCATCTCTAAGCTTCCATGTAGCTCTGAGAGTTCTGGAATGACTTCAGTCTGAGAGTGTTGTTGATGATGAATACTGACACATAGCGTGTATTTTTTGTTTATAGACATAGTTTATATTTAATTCTATTTTAGACTTTAGAGGTCATCTTTAGAAGTCAACTATGTCTATAAAGGATGGGTTTCTCAGAAGACAGATTTTCAAATGGCAATTTTCAGCCTTTTAAAGAGTTGTTAGAAAATTAATGTTCAATTCTTCCCCTAAATATTCTAATTTTATTGGTGTAGAGTGGTGATCAGTCTTTTGTTTTTCCTTTTTAACATGGTTGTGTTCAACCAGTTTGAGAGTCACAGTTCTAAAAGATGTCTGTGATAGGATGCTTGCCCAGTACACTCCAGGCCCTGGGTTTGATGACCAGAACTGGGGAAAAAATAAAAATGTCTGAGGACCTCTTCTTTCATTCTCAGGGTTATTATTCATTCAGTAAAGCATTATAACACTGTACTGAGAATTTGTATTTTTTACAATTTAGGTTTTGCCAGTTAGGTGTGGTGGTTCATGCTTGTAATCTTGGAGACAGGAGAGACTGAGGCAGGATGATCACAAGTTCAAGACCAGCCTCAACTACTTAGCGAGGCCCTAAGTAACTTAGCAAGACCCTGTCTCAAAATAATAAATAGAAAGGGCTGGGATGTGGCTCAGTATTAAAGCTCTTCTAGGTTCAATCTGCAGAACTACATACAACCCCCCACCCCAGTTTAGCTTTTAGAATTTTAGATTTTAGAATAAATTATTTATATTATATACCACACTGACATAATTCTTTAATAAACGAGATAGCACAATGTACAATTCTTAATTCTCTGTTTGGCACAAAATAGGTCCTTAGCAAATGTGAATTCCTTACCCCATTGACTGTGTTCTGAATGATAATTTCTTTTTAGGCTTCATGCTCCACTGAATGCAAAACAGTTGTGAGTTTTTTTTGGTGCGTCTTTGAGTTGGGATATCCCCACCCACAGTGTGGTGCATTTCACTCACGTAAAAGACTTCTTTCTGCTTCCAGGGGGTGTTTTTCCCAGAAACACTGGCTCCGGTGCCTGCCTTTTTTACCCGTTATTTCCTGGCCTTTTTCTTATCTTTGGGGTCTGTGTTGTCGAAGTCTTTGCAAGCAGTGGTGACAGCTGGAATGCTCCTATTTCTTTGGAGGCATGGGTGAAAGGTCAGGGCTGTGGTGTTGGGTTGAGTTCTAGAGTCAAGACTGAGTTCAGCACCTGCAGCTGCTGCCCACTACTTACAGCCCCAGGTGTCACCCCAGACTTTAATTTAAATGTCCTCAGCATATCACAGAAGCTTAGAAAGGGACTCATTTTTGCAATTTTCCATTTTAATAATTAAAGCTGTTTTCTAGGAAAACCCTTAGGTCAGCCCAGTTTTACAGAGATGCTAGCTGAGTCACTGTTTGGTCCTTGTTCCTAGATACGGGCAGCCTGACCCTCTGCTGCGGAGAGAGCATGACGTTCGTGTGAGCCTGCAGATGGCCTCTGTGCAGTATGTGCACACACAGCGTTTCCAGGCCGAGGTGCTGGCCTTCATTCAGCACTTCACGCAGCTGCAGGATGTCTTAGGGCGCCAGCGTGCTGCGGTGGAGGGCCAGACGGTAGGTAGCTGCATTTCAGTTTGACTCATCAATAGAACTTTTAAGCCATAGATAAATCTGGAAAATTTCACACACACAAAAAAAAGTGTAATGTATACACACTATGTAGCATGTTACCTGCAGAAATCTTGCTGTAACCTGAGAGACTTAGTCCTTCTTCATTATATCATACTTTAATTGCTTTTAAAGTTTAGCTTCACTTTGCTGTAAAAACAATAAAGGAAATTTACAAATAATACTTAAGACTTCTGGCCTTTTAGGACTTTAGTGGGGATACTTCTTTTTTTCAGTTTGGTACCTTTAATGACTTGGTCATTTTTTTCTTTTTTTTTTAGTATCGGGCATTGAACTCAGGGGCACTCAACTACTGAGCCACATCCTCAGCCCTATTTTGTTTGTTTATTTAGAGACAGGGTCTCACTGAATTGCTAGGACCTCACTATTGCTGAGGCTGGCTTTGAACTTGGATCCTCCTGCCTCAGCCTCCCAAGCCATTGGGATTATAGGCGTGAGCCACTATGCCCGGAAACTTGGTCGTTTTTCATGGTTTATCCTAGGCCAAAACAAATATCTAATAGTATTTCCATTTACAAAGTCATTAAGTCTAAGCAACTTAAATACATATGTCCTAACTTAGTTGCTATTTGAGAAAATAATCATATATAAATTGAAATAATTAAATATACACACACATGTATATATATGTGTGTGTGCACACACACACATATACATAAATATTTATTTATTTATTTTTTTGGTACTGGGGGTTGATAACATAGACTCTTGCACATGGTAGCTGCAACCCAGACTGAAAGAATAGTATTTTTATCTCATTCTCGAACAACCACAGTTACACACTGGTAGAATGTGTTTGCCTCTTAGGTGTTTATTACACAGCTTCTCAAGCTGAATGACACAACCCTTATTTCTTGTTCTGCATTTATTTTCTCATGGTACTTGTTTTTTTTTTTTTTTGTCAGAGCAGCTGCTAAAGACCCAGTTTTGTAAAGATGAGAACTCTTTGAAAGGAATGTAGAATGACCTAATATTGAATGTGATTTACCTCAAGCTAGTGGTTTCTGTAGCATCTGATCAAATTTTCCCTCAAAACATAAAATGCACTGCCCCATGAGTGTACTTCAGCCTCCTGTGGTGACCTGTATAGTTTGGGAGCCACAAAAAACAGTAATGTTTAATTTTTGCAATGTTGGGGAATAAATCCAGGGATATTCTCCCACTGAGCTATATCCCCAGCCCTTTTAATTTTTTGAGACAGTCTTGCCAAGATGACCAGGCTGGTCTTGAACTTGAGATCCCTGTGCCTCAGCCTCCCTAGTCACTGGATTACGGGTGTATGCCACCTCACCAGGTGCCATGGCTATATTTTAATCAATTTTTCTTTTTTTCCTATGCTTAAAAATTGTGAAATATGGGGCTGGGGTTGTGGCTCAGCAGTAGAGTCCTCACCTAGCACGGGTGAGACTCTGGGTTTGATCTTCAGCACCACATAAAAATAAATAAATAAAATCAAGGTATTGTGTCCAAATCCAACTAAAAATTAAATATTTTTAAAAATCATGAAATATATTATCTTTTTCCCCCTTTCAAAACTTTTAAAAAATTTAGTTATTTGACACATATAACAGTGTGGATATGAGTTACAGAGTATGATGATAAAATAAATTTCTATGAACCGACAATGAAACTATAAATTCAAACTCTGGTAAGACTGCTACACACACATGTTGGTTCCTTCTCCATCTCAACACCCGTAATCACTCTGAGTCTATTGAAAAAGCTCCTAAACAATATCTTTTGTTTTGCGTGCTATAAAAATGGTATTAAACATTACTTTAAGTTCCGTGACTCTATTTTTTCATTTGGTATATGAATGAGATTCGTTCATGACAGATGATTGCATTTCATTCTGCTGCCTTTCACAGTGTGTAAAACAAAGGAACCATTGGTTTTCCTTTTGAACGTTTGGGTTGTACACAGCGTGTACCGCTGTGAGCTGGGTCTCCTGACCCACAGAGGGATCTCAGAGTTTCTCCCAGATAGCTGGGAGTGAATTACGGGCAACAGGGGTGGTATGTGTTTTTTTTTTTTTTTTTTAAACAAGATAATGCCAGATTCTTTTCTTTTTAATATATTTTTTTAGTTGTTAATAGACCTTTATTTTATTCATTTATTTATATGAGATGCTGAGAATCCAACCCAGTGACTCATACATGTGAGGCAATAAGCGCTCCACCGCTGAGCTACAACCCCAGCGCCAGATTGTTTTCTTAATTGGCTGTTTCAGTTATTTTCTTTTCCATCAGCAATGTATGAGAATTCTTTTTAATTTATATTCTGACTGATACTTGAATCATCAGACTTTTTATTTTGACCCTTACAATAGCATACAGCAAAGTGCATAAAGTGTTGATTTTGTGCATACTCTTTTGGAGTCCAGTTAGCCTTTTTTAATAATCTTTTTTGTCTTGTCTTCATGTTCATTGTCATCTGTGTAATAAGTGTGTAATAGGGGCTGGGGATGTGGCTCAAATGGTAGCGCACTCGCCTGGCATGCGTGCAGCCTGGGTTCGATCCTCAGCACCACATACAAACAAGGATGTTGTGTCCGCCGAAAACTAAAAAATAAATATTAAAATTCTTTCTCTCTCTCTCCATCTCTCACTCTCTCTCTAAAAAAAAAAAAAAAAAGTGTGTAATACATCAAGGGAGTTCATTTAACCATTTCCCTAATTTTAATACTTAAATTGTTTCCACTTTCTCATTCTTATGAATAATGATTCATGATTATCTTTGCAAAAATTTTTTTTTTCTTTTGGATTACTTTCATAGGATTAATTCGTACAAATGGTATTATTTGATCAAAGCGATGGATATTTTTGCAACTTTCAGTACAGGTCTGTTAGATTTTATGGTAGAATTATGTACATTTAAAACAATTGTTTTTGTATGTGTGGTTTAAACAGTAGTAAATCTTATTGTGATAAATCCTTTGAGTGAGGAAGTGAGTCACTTGTGCGTCACTGAGTAATTGGGCTTAACTTCCTGGGGTAGGCAGAATTTGAAG
Organism: Callospermophilus lateralis; assembly: GCF_048772815.1. Lineage (NCBI taxonomy): Eukaryota > Metazoa > Chordata > Mammalia > Rodentia > Sciuridae > Callospermophilus > Callospermophilus lateralis. The sequence goes on along the minus strand of NC_135311.1, from coordinate 135,715,447 downwards.
ATAAGTCTTTTACATTTATCTTTCAAATTATGTAAGACAAGTAGAAGGCCAAGAAATGTCTTCTATTTAGAAAATTGTTAAGTATGTGGGCTTTCAGGAAAAGCTGATCTTCTCAAGAATCTTTAATCCTAGGTGTTTGAATTACTGAGTTTCACAGAAAGAGCTAAAGAACTACTTTCATTTGCTGATAAGATTAAGAGGCTATTTTGTTTGAACTTTAAATTCCTTTCTCCTAATATTGAATTGGTGGCAGGTGTATTTGGTTTATAGAAACTTCTTTTCTTTTTGGTGCTGGGATTGAACTTAGGCCTCGGGCTTGCTCTTCACTGAGTTACACCCTGCCCCTAATAGTTGGATTTTTATTCCTGCATTTTCTAATGTCTATAAATAATGGCTCAATGGGGCTTTATATTTCTTTTTAATTTTGATATTTGAAATGATAAGAATATCTATTGTACTTGATTTGACCAAATAGAAGCTATTTCCTTTATAGTTCATCCCAGAAGTATGATACAGATTTCTTTTGTCTTCTGTTTTCTCTCTCTTGTATTTATTAAACTTCTTTATTCACTGAGAACAAGGAGTACAGATTTTTGATGGAGCTAAGAAGTGATGTTGCAGTTTAGAGAACTTGGGACAAAAAGTCTGAGTTTTGCATCCCTACAAGCTGAGTGATGAGACTGGGAGGTGATTTTCTTCTTGCTCCTCTGTTTACTCAGTTGGAGGAGGAGGATGGAGATATCGAAAATAAGTGTGCTGTGCTCTCGGTGATAATTATTTATATGAATAAAACTTTGGAGTTTAAAGTGCTTTTGTGGATTATCTTGTTTGATCCTTACAATAATCTTGTTTGTTTATTCAGTTATTCAGGAATGATGTGTCATGCAGTCTGGGAGTGCCAGGAATGTAGTAGAAATAAGGAAGACAAGGTCATTGCCCTCACAGTATATTTGAGAGGGAAGAGATTAAGAACAAAAAATAATGTCACCTGACGAGATAGTATGGGCAGTTACTGCCACTTTTAAAGTGAGGAAGCATTATAACTCTGATTGTGTGAGTTTATAGTTCAGTGTGGTTTGGGGGGTATCAATTGTTTGGGGGTAATTTACCACTTTTTATTTTTTAAATAAAAATACCCCAGTCCTTTTTATTTTTTAAATAGTGAGACAGGGTCTTACTAAGTAGCTGAGGGTTTCACTAAATTGCTGAGACTGACCTTGAACTTGCAATCCTCCTGCCTCAACCTCTCGAGCTGCTTGAGTGTGCTTGGCATGGTTGTATTTTTGCATTAACATGTAACTATGAAGACATGTTCAGAAATTAAGAGCCATCCAGAATGTAAAGGAATATCCAGTTTATTGTTTTTAAATCTATAAGTTAATATATTGAACTTAAAAAATATTGTTGTATGCTAGGAAAAATTGACTGAAAGGATATGGTATATAATAATAGCTACTATGTATCTACTGCTGAGTTAGGGTGTTGTCTCATTTAATTCTCATTTAATCAGCAGCTCTTTCAGGTAGGCTTATTATTACCATTTTGCAGACAAGGAACCTGAGGCAAAGAGATCTTAACAACTTAACTAAGATCAATAACCAATTAATAAATGGCCAGAGTGGGCTGGGATTGTGGCTTAGTGGTAGAGTACATGCTTCCCATGAGTGGGGCATTGAGTTCAATCCTCAGCACCACATAAATGAATAAAATAAAGGGATTGTGTCCATCTACAACTAAAATTATAAAAAATAGCCACAGTGGGGATTCAGTGTCAGGTAGTCAGTGTATGAGTTCACACCTCTGATTCCTATGTGAACCTGCCAAAATGGCAGCAGCATTTATCTCTGGAGAAGGGAAATTATGGTAATTTCAGTTTTGGTATCTGTCTTATTATTATTATTTGTTTTTGGTACTGGGGATTGAACCCAGGGATGTTTAACTGCTGAGTCACATCCCCAGCCCTTTTTATTTCTTATTTTAAAACAGGTTCTCACTAAGTTGCTGAGGCTGGCTTTGAACCTGTGATCTTCCTGCCTCAGCCTCCCAAGCCAATGGGATTACAGGTGTGTGACACCACACCCAGCTTTACTTTTTTTTCTTTTTTAAATTATTTTTTTAGTTGTAGTTGGACACAATCCCTTTATTTTATTTATTTGTTTTTATGTTGTGCTGAGGATCGAACCTAGTGCCTTGCATATACTAGGCAAGCGCTCAACTGCTGAGCTGCACACAACCCCTGCCCTCTACTTTTTTTTAATATACATTTTAGATACTTTTTAATATACGTTTTTCCACTGGTCAATATAACACATGAAGAACTATTTCCAAGTCATTAAATAGCAAACACTTTGAATGCTTTTGAGCTTATACTTTTGTCAATTTTATTGTGGTATAATTTACATACAATAAACTTAACCAATCTAAAGTGTACAGTTCAATTAGTTTTAAGTTGTTTGCTGGGGCTGGGGATGTGGCTCAAGCGGTAGCGCGCTCGCCTCGCATGCGTGCGGCCCGGGTTCGATCCTGAGCACCACATACAGACAAAGATGTTGTGTCCGCCGAAAACTAAAAAATAAATATTAAAATTCTCTCTCTCTCTCTCTCTCTCTCTCTCTTTAAAAAAAAAAAAAGTTAAATAGCAAATGTTTAAAAAAAAAAAATAAGTTGTTTGCAGTCTTGTAGCTACAAGCACAGCCAAGATTTATAACATTTCTATTCCCTTAAGAAGTTTCCTCATGCCCCTGTGCCCTAACCCCTGCACCCTGGCAGCCCAGATCTTTCACAATAATTTTGCCTTTTTTAAAGAATTCTGTATAAATGAAATCATGCAGGACATAGTCTTTTGTGTGTGGCTTTCTTCACTTGGCAGAATGCTTTCGAGACCCATCCGTGTGGATGCAGGCACCAGCCGTCCACTCTTCTCATTGCTGAGCAGTATTCCATTGTTGGAATACAATGCAATCTGTCTATCCATTTGCCCACCTGATGATCATTTGCGTAGTTTTCAATTTGGAGTTATTAAAAATAATACTGCTAGGAGCATTCATATCCAAGTCTGTATGGATGCACGATTTCATTTCTCTTGAATGAAAAACTGGGAAAGGAATTGCTGAGTCATGTGGCGACTGTGAATTGCATGTTATGGGAAAGTGGCTTCAAATTCTTCTAGCTATTCCAGGTCCTTTGCATTGCTATATGAATTTTAGAGTCACCCCATCCGCTCAAGTCTGCTACAATTTTGGCTGAGATCACATTGAATCTACAGATCATTTTGCAGAGAATCGACGTCTTAATACTGAGTCTTTGGATCCTTGAGTGTGGTATTTCTCTTAGCAGTAGAGTTTTGTAGTTTGGGGTGCACCAGTCTTACACCTTTTCTGTTAAATTTATCCCTAGATATTCCCAATTTTTGATGTTATTATAAATGATGCTTGTTTATAATAATGAAAATTTCAATGATTAATTTGTTTGTTGAAAGTATAAGAACTATTACTGGCTTTGGTATATTGACCTATTGACCTTGCATTCTGCAATCATCCTGATAAACTCCCTTGTTACTTCTAGTTCCTTTAAATTCTATAGGATTTTCTATACGGATGGTTTGGTTATCCACAAAGGCAAGTTTTACTTTTCTTTTTAAGTGTGTGCTGTGAACTTTAATGTTATATCTTCTTTGTATTTTGGTGAAAATATTTTTCGATTTCCCTTGTGGTTACTTGTTTGGTGTATATATTATTTAGAAGTGGTAGTTTAATTTCAAGATATTTGGGGATTTTCCATTATCATCTTGTTATAGACTTTTGTTTTTGGTGCCAGGGATTGAACTCAGGAGCACTTAATCACTCAGCCACATCCCTAGCCCTTTTCATTTTTTTCTTTTGAAACAGGGCCTTGCTACTAATTTGCTGAGGCTGATCTTGAACATATGATCCTCCTGCCTTGTCTTCCAAGCTGCTGAGATTATAGGCACACACCACTGTGCCTGGCTTGATACTGACTTTTAACTTAACTCTATGATGGCCACAAAACGTGCTCTGTGGGGTCTTTAATTGTTTTATAAATGCATGACACTTTGAAGAAACTGAGGTTATTTGATTATAAAATTAGGGAATTAATTGAGCCTTGAAGTAATTTTTCTTCCTTTTTCAGGTGAGAGATCAAGCCCAGCGCTGTTCTCGGATTCTTCTGGATATTGAGGCTGGTGCTCCTGTTCTTCTCATCCCAGAAAGTTCCAGATCAAATAAACTGATTGTAGCAAATTTGGGGAAGTTGAAAGTCAAGAACAAGTTTCTCTTTGCCGGTTTTCCTGGGACCTTTTCCTTACAAGATAAGGTCAGCAGTTAATATCCATTCCCTTTTCAGCTCAACAAGTTCCTGGTTTTGTAGGATATGTGTCTTATAGAACATTTCTTGACATTTTATTGACATTTCAGTAAACCTTTTAAATTAAAATAGTACAAGTTATAACCCTTACTAACTGCATGTAGTAACTTGTTTTAGCAAACACACCAAGGGAACCAAGCCTCCATCTTTGTGTAGTACTTTCTTTATAGGAAAACATTCCTTCTATGATAATGCTTTATACCGTGTGACTTTTTTCAGAGCATGTGATTTGGCCCATGAAACCTTTTAAAAATGTCTTAATGATAAAAATCTTATATAGTGTCTTGCATTGTTTAAATTACTTTGGCAGTTACTTTTTTTTTTTTTTTCTTTTGGTATTGGGGTTGAACCCAGGGCACTTTACCACTGAGCCACATCCTTAGCTCTTTTTATTTTATTTTGAGACAGGGTCTCATTTAATTGCAGAGGCTGCCCTCGAATTTGCAACCCTCCCATCTCAGCCTCCTGAGTCTGTGGGATTACAGGCTTCTGCCACTGCACCTGGCTGGCAGTTACTTTTTTCTTTATTTTTAAAATTTTTAAAATTTATTTTTTAGTTATAGGTGGACATAATATCTTTATTTTATTTTTATGTGGTGCTGAGGATCGAACCCAGTGTCTCACGCATGCTAGGCGAGCGCTCTACCTCTGAGCCACAATCCCAGCCCCAATTACTTATTTCTTAAAATATTCTTGGAGGTAATCAGGATGGGGATTGCTGTCATTTTCATTTTACAATTGGGGAAATGAAGACACAAAGAGGATAAACAATACCAGTGGAAACACTTAGTAAATCACAGTTGAGAAGACTTTGGAGACTTTCTAATTAGCGCCCTTTACCCATTTCTGCATTTGAGGAGACCAAGTGGTATTTTTGGAGATAGAGAGGTCATTCTTGGTGTGTTTTCATCATTTCTTGCAGGCTTCCAGAGAAGCTTTTCAGTCTCTGCCCATTCAGTACAAACTCATTTTATTGTGCCAGAAAAGTACTTAATGAAATTCCCAGATAGTTATGCCTGTTTTTGGTCTAATAGTTAATAAAATGGAGAGAGAGAGCCTTTGAGAAAATGTACCTAAGATTTGATGATAAGATTGTAAGACTGACAAAAACAGCAATAAACAGCTGTGTGTGTGTGTGTGTGTGTGTGTGTGTGTGTGTGTATTTTTACTGCAGATTGAACCCAGGGGCGCTTTACCTCTGAGTTATAGCCTCAGTACATTAAAAATTTTTTTGAGACAGAATTTTGCTAAATTGCTGAGCCTGACATCAAACTTATAATCGTCCTGCCTCAGTCTCATGAGTTGCTGAGATTACAGGTGTGTGCCACCATCCCTGTCATATATTTGTTGAATGCTTGTTATATATCAATCATTGCTAAGCTCTTTAGATATGAAAAGCAACCCCCTGTTTTCTCTGTTTACAACACTTCTGACACCAGTGGCATGGGGTTTTCCCTATACCAACCATTTTCTGGCGCTCCAAATACCCACCAGGTGTCCTCCAGTTCAGGTTTGGCACTGATTATCCTGAGTTAGCATAGGCCGGCAGGTTTGGGAGCTCACTCCTCCCACTTCAGACTCCAGGCACAAGTTCAGCTCTCCATTACTTCTCATCAACCAGCTACAAGTTAGGGGCTCCTGCCCTCCTTCCTCATGTTTAGTAGTTTGCTATAATGGCTTGTAGAGCTCAGGGGAAGTACATTCACTGGCTTATTATAAAAGAGAAAGGCTACAGATGAGCAGCCAGATGAGTAGGTGTAGAGACCAGGCCTGGGGGCCCTGAGCACAGGCACTTGTGTCCTTGTGTGTTGGAGTGTATATACTGCCCTGGACCCACGGTGTCAGGTTCACTAATCTGATAGCTGTCTGAACCCCATCATCTAGGGTTTTTCACGGAGGTCCCATTGTGTGGGTGTGATTGATTACATCATTGGCCATAGGTGATAACTTCATATACCTTTCCCCTCCCTAGATGTCTGGGGAATGTAATGGAGAGTTCAGGTTGCATAGTAAGAAGTTCTTTGGAGTATATTTGTTTGTGATACATTTTTATTCTGAAGCCAGACTTTTTTAGGAAGAGCTCAATTATAGTCAGAATGGATGAGCATGTTTGGTAATACTGTTCGTTTTGCTAACCTTCCTAAAAAGGCTAGGACTGGGGATGAAGCTCAGTGGTAGAGTGCTTGCTTAGCAAGTGTGAGGACCTGGATTCAATTCCATTATCTCCAAGAGAGGAAAAAAACGGGTAATGGAGTATTTTCCTATACCAGATACATCTGTGTGTGGGCTCACAAGGGTACTCTGAAGTTAGCCTTGGAAGAAGAATTGCCAAAATATTTCAAGACATACCGGTAGAAGGGTTTCTGCTTTGTTAAGCCAAATAATAGCACATAATTTGTAGCATTTTAATGAAAATATTTCCCTGTATTTGTTTTTGAGGATTTGATTTTAAGTGGCAGTGCGTACAAGGATCGCTTTTTCTTCAAGGTATAATGTGTGTTTGTCTCCTTGTTATTTTGAAAAACCTTATGGGGTTCAGCAGTCAATTCACATTCATATACTTAAAGCAAATGAAAAAACTAACCTTGTAAAATAAAATATTTTATTTCTTGGGAAAGCTTGCTTATTACCTTTTTTTTTTCTTTTTTGGGAGTAGTGGAGATTGAACCCAGGGGTACTCTACCCTTGATCTATATTCTTAGCCCCCCCCCCTTTTTTTAGTTATACACAGACAAAATATATCTTCATTTTGTTTATTTATTTTAGTGTGGTGCTGAGGATTGAACCCAGTGCCTCAAAAGTGCAAGGCAAGTGCTTTGCCACTAAGCCACAACCCCAGCCCCTCAGCCCTTTATTTATTTTTTGTTTTGAGACAGGGTCTTGCTAAGTTGCTGAGTTTGGCCTCAAATTTGCAATCCTCCTGTCTCAGCCTCCTGAGGTACAGGGATTGTAGTGTGTACCACCATGCCTGGATCTGCTTATAACTTTTTTTTTTTTTAATAAATTATTTACCTACTACCTGCTATATAGAGAAATCCTTCTTAAGGCCCATTAAAATGAATTCCTTTTCCTAAGCTGTGTGTAGTACTTCCTTATCCTTAAACCTAGAAAAGCTATTGTTACATACCAGTGGTTGTTCTGTAGAATTCCATAAGGGCTGCGTGGAGTGTCATTTGTTTAAGTATTTGTAGTCAGATAAACTTGTTTGAGAAGTTTACCTCTCCACATATACACTCTAATTTAATTGATCAGGGTCCATGTGAAGTGAATAGTTACCTTCTTCTCAAAGGTCACCGTGCATTTACACTGCCCTTTAATGTACTTGCATGTGAGCTTTGTCTAATATGCATTTCAGTGGTTAAAGAACAGGAAATACTCCTGACATCAAACCTTACAGAGAGGTTATTTGCCCTCAGTTTCATGACTCGTGTGTGTTTGGAATTGTTTTACATAAATCCATGTCTTAATGAGTATGGGTTTGAATTTTTTTACATATGCTTGCCTTTCATTTTTCTCAACCATGGCTTGTGTTTAAACCATAATATCTAAGTCAGAGTCTTTCAAAAGCTTTGGGTTAATCTCCTCAAGCCACTGATTTATTTAAACCAACTGTAGAGAAGATATAGAGAGCAATCAAATGAAAGAGCAACAAACGTGCTCCAGAGTTTAAATAAACTAAGTGAAAAGGAAGGTTTTAATGTTAAAGTACTTAAATAACAGCACTTACCTAGTAATCTGCTTTGTAAAAAAGAAAAAATGTAGGAAGTAAGAAATGGTTTCTTTTACTTGTAATTACTACTTAAGATAACTGTGAGAGAACACAGTATTTTCCTCTCCTTTTCCAAAGCTGAGAGGCTAAGATAAGTATACATCTTACGTAGTACTAGAAGAAAGACCATTCTTCCTGTCCTCCCAATCTGCATGTGACAGTGGCTAGCTGGGAACAGTCTGATGATGCAGGAGCCACATGGATACAGTTCTGAGGCTGGGATGAGGGAGCCCTGGAAGTTTAAAAACCATTTATCGACTAATTCTGGTGAGAGAGAATTTTCCCTATTAGCAGTTAACTAAAAGCACTAAGTCTGTAAGAGTATACTTTTTCAATACAACTACAGAATCTGTTTTGTTCTGTATTGGACCTCTTACTTTTTATGCCCTTGAGTGGAAACATAAGAGGGATGGCTAACCTTTCTTGTTTTCCATTTCCATAGTTACGTAGATGAGAAATGCAAACCCATGTGGGGAGAGTTCTAGAAAGTAGAGACACATTGCCATTGCCTAATTCCACTGGAGTCACATTGCCATTAGATACATTTTCTTATAGCAATAACTGCTCCCCCACCCAGCAACAATATATTGTTTTGCAAGAGATTTACTTTTGAATTTTTCTTTTTAATGAGTTTTCTCTTTTTTTAAAATATTTTTTTAGTTGTCGATAGACATAGACCTTTATTTTATTTATTTATATGCCATGCTGAGAATCGAACCCAGTGCTTCACACATGCCAGGCAAGTGCACTACCCCTGAGCCCTAGCCCCATCCCCACTTTTGTTGAATTTAACCTAGGTTAAACCTCCTGAAGCTTTTCACATCTTGACATTTGCTCTTGAGCTAAAAGATGGTATCTTCTTGCAATATTGGGGTAGTTTTCAGCAAGTATTGAATTATCTGCAACATCTCTGCAGATACTTATCTGTGGCAGGAAGTGTCATGACCCCGATGCTCTCCAGTTGACAGGATCTGTTAGGTTGAGGGAAGCACCAGCACCACAGAGCTTTGAAGATCAGAGAGCCTGAGTAGGGAAGGTCTCGGCCCCACCCCCGCCCCACCCCCACCCCAGCCACTTTTACCTTCCAGTTTTATTTTGTTCCTTCCAGGAGTCAGTGCCTGTAGCCTCCCCTGCCTCCCCAATGGGCACTCCCAGACACAGCACAAGGAAGACGACCAGCACTGAGGACCCCAGAGGGTCCCATTCCCAGGGACTGCTCACAATGCCTCCTGCTGAAATGGTCCTAGGCAGCCTGAAGAATGAGTTTGTGCCCAGTGTCCCCACCAAGCAGCGAGGGCAGCAAGCCACACCGTCTGTCCGCCACGGTTCCAGTAGTCCAGGTAAAAGAGGAGAAAACTGCTGCCTAGTGCTTTAGAAGTATAAGCATCTTAGGTATAGATTTATCATTGGGTGACTTCTACAGTAGGGCTGAATTAGCAAGATACAATGTAAATAAAGAGATTTGAGATTATCTATTAGGACATTTTCTTCCCTACCACACACACATTTTAATTTAATTTTCTTTTTTTTTTTCTTTTTTTTTTTTTGTGTGTGTATTATCTATTAAGGCATTTTCCTCCCCACCACACACATTTTTAACTAAAAAAAAATCTTTTTTTGTGGTACTGGTGATTGAAGCCAGGGGTGCTCTACCACTGATACATATTCCCAGCCCTTTTTATTTTTTATTTTGAGACAGGGTTGTGCTAAGTGGCCCAGGCTGCCCTTCAGCTTGCTATCCTCCTTCCTTAGCCTCCCAGAGTCACTGGGATTACAGGTGTGTGTCACCATGCCCAATTAGGCGTGTTTTCCCTAGTTCAATTTAATTGCTGCCGGGTGGTGATTGCATAAATAGACCAACTCCTGCGTCCTTGTAAGCCACCACCCAGGCACCATCCTTTCAAGTCACTATTTACTTCTAAAATATAAAAAAAAACACCCCTCTAAAGAATATTAGTGTGAATTTGATAACAGCAGAAACACTGTAGACAAAAATTTGAAAAGACATGAATCGTCCAGCTATTGGTACTTTTCTAGAATGTAAGAACCAACCATTGGAGTTAGGGCCTCATTTTGGCGTTTGAGTTGTCCAGCATGTTGTGGAAGGTATTTTGGGTAAGTGAGGGGCTGCTCTCAGGAGCTGTGGAGGGAGGCAGAGTATGATGAGCCTCAAGGATCAGGTCAGTGTCAGACTTGAAAGAGGAAGGGCCAGCTGAGGAGCTCTGCCTTTCATTCAGTAGACCAAAGACCTACAGTGCCTCGTATTCCTAGAGGTGACAGCGAAGTGGCTCTTAGCCATTTGACAGAGCGAGACGTCTTCATCACTATTTTCAATGTTATCCTAAAACAATTCCTGTTTGCCAGATGTGGTGGCACTTTATTTCAGCTTTCCATCTGCATGACATCCTTGTCAGGTCTTATTTTCTATTCCCCATTTTACGGATGAAGAGACAAAGGCTTAGAGAGATTAAGTGAGTCGATCTTTCTGCAGTCATGCTGATGGTGAATGGTAGGCATGGGCTGTGCGTTTTGGCAGTATGACTTCAGAACCTGATGATTTTGTTTGTTTGTTTGTTTGTTTTGGTGTTGGGGATTGAACCCTGTATGCTTAACCAAGTCACCACATCCCCAGCCCTATTTTATATTTTAGAGACATGGTGTCTCTGAGTTATAGCCTCACTCAGTAGCTGAGGCTGGCTTTGAACTTGCCATCTTCACAGGTGGCCTCACATATAGTGGATACTTGTAAGAGTGATTTGGAGTGTTTTATGGGAAGAAGATCTCATTACTAACATTATTTCTTCTGCTGATTTGTTGGTTTTCCCCTGAAATTCCCTTAGTAGTGACACAGTGCTATGGATGAAGGTGGTGGTTTTCACATATCCTATGCTCCTAGATTCTGGACAGTACCCTAGGGAGTCTCTGAAGCCTACTCATTCTCATTTCTTTCCCTCTTCTACCAGATCAGCTCCTCTTTGATCTGTCTCATGTATTTGTTAGTGTAATCAACCAATCAAGAATTGTATTAATCAAATTCCTGCTTAATACCGGGTGTTGTAGTATTTTGTTCTCCAGTATATGAACATGGTTAGACGTGGTTCCAGTACTTTTGAACTAATGAGAAAGACATTAAATAAAATGACAATGTTGATATCTGTAATAAATATTATGGAAAAGACAAGACAAATGCAGAGGAACAGTTTAGATTGAAGGGGGAAGGTCGTACCACTGGGACAGCTTGTCCAGGAAGCATGGCATTTGGGGGAGGCAAAGGCCTGTGAGCCCGGAGGCCTAGTGAACCATTGGACAGTGGCTAGAGATGAGGCTGGGAAAGTGGGCTGTGGGTTTAAGCAGGAGGTTGTAGGAATTTGAATGACTTTAAAGAGTGCATTTGGATTAAACAGAGCCATTAAAGAGGATAAAGGAAGGGAATGTGGTGGTCTATTTATTTTTAAGGATTACTCAGGTATTTTGTGGAGAGAGTGAGTTTGCGAGGACCGTGATGGAATTCTGTAGGTGTGTTGGAGGAGAACTTGTGGTGGTGTAGGCAAGAACAAGGGCAGCTTGGATTTGAACAGTGGTAGTAGAAATGGTTAAATACAGCGTTAAAAAGAATTCTGCTGCTGGGAAGTTGTAAACCTTTGGTTAGTGTTGTCTCTATGGGGGCATTGCACGTGAAGCCATTTTTCGTCACACACACTGTACCCTCAGTTGTCGTCTCAGGACAGGCAAGGAATACTGACGGCAGTTGTGGCATGGTGTGCCTGGCACAAGGATAGGCAGGTAAATGTGTGGGCACACGGAGCTTCACCTAGGGAGGTTGTGGGGCCCTGCTGGAGACTTCTGCAGAAGACAGACAGATTTCTGAGTAGTGGAGGGCGAGGGGAAGCTGGCAGTTCTAAATATTTTGTTTTTAATTTTGTTTTTGGATTCTTTCTATTCATTCTCTCTCTTTCCTGTTCCTGGTAGAAGACCATGTCTGCTTGCTGGATTGTGTCGTCGTGGATCTACAGGACATGGACCTCTTTGCTGCAGAACGACATCCGCGAGAGTACCCCGTGACCTCGGAGGACAGCAGTGGGGATCTGATCTTCCCCTCCTATTTTGTGCGACAGACGGGAGGGAGCCTCTTAACAGAGCCCTGTAGGCTGAAATTGCAGGTGGAAAGAAATCTGGACAAGTGAGTGTCTTCTCTGGATAGCTGTGTAAGTAGAACCTTAATAACTGGAAGTCAGTGCGATTATGGTAAATCAGGAAGAGCACAGGTACTCATTTTATTTGCCTATTTACCAAATGCTAATTGAATCCCTACTGTGTGTTGGACATGAAGGCTGCTGTGATGAAAGAGAAAATTTCTGCCCTCTAGGAGCTTATGTTGTGGAATAAGGAAGGCAAGTAGGTGATTCTAATTGAGTGTTTGATTCAGTGACATAAACTGTGTTCCAAGATTGTACAAGTGCCTTGGAAACCATGAGGAAGGGACCCAAATTTAGCTTGGATTTGGTGATGAGGGCAGGCGAAGTATTCTGGAAGAGGTGGACATTCCAAATGTGGTAGATTCTGGACCTGCCATTGCTGTTCACTCTGGAACTCCATGTAATTCCCTTAGCTGTTCAGATGCAGATTTGCCCTTGAAACTACTTCAGGAAGAGTAGGGAGCTGACCCAGATTGACCATATATCTAGCCTCAGACACAGGATGCTTTATTTCTATAGTTGAGACCTTGCTTGAGTTGTCACTAGTTCCTTATCTTCCTGGGAAATGAACATTCCTAGATCTACCTAAGACCAGCAGCATTTGACTGTCAGGGCCACCAGTCCTCAGGGACTAGAACCTGGATCACAGTGTGTGATATCTTTCAGTGTGGGGCATTGATTTTTGGGAAAATAGCATTTTGCATGTGAACTCCAGGGACAGAGGAAACGTGGCTGTGTCAGTGAAAGAGATTTCATTAGTAGCATTTTAAAAAGCACCCTTGTTACTTGTGTGGAAAGTAATTCTGATTCCCCTCTGACCTCTCCATTCCACGGGGAGTCATTTCATGCCACTCTTTTCATTCCTTTCTGAATAAGTTTTGAGTTCAGACGCTGTCACTGTGTGTTTGTGTCTCTCTGACATGTTAGTCAAATGCTCCCTAGCTGGTGTTTGGTTATGGTTGACCTGGGCTATGTTTGGTTTACTGGTTTAGCAGTCTTAAGAGCAGCTTCATTATTTAGAAATTGAATACTTTGTTTTCTTTTTGAAAAGTGCTCCCCCCCCCAAAAAAAAGTATTTTGCTGTTCTTACCTAAACTTTACCCATTCCTATCATATGTGCAGATAATTATATTCTTGTTAGCCCAGGTAGAAGGTGCTGCTGAACACAGGTGTGGTTCACAGAGACAGGGGCCAAGTGGCACCTGGTAATCCTTTCCATTTGCTTCATTGATTACATCATTGGTCATCTTAAACTATTATCTGTAGATTTTTCTCTGTAGGCAATTTCCCCCCCTTTTCCCAGTGCTGGGAATCAAACACATAGCCTTATCACACGTGAGACAAGTGCTCTACCACTGAGCCATGTCTATAGCCTGAAATGATCTATTTATGTTCCTCTTCCACTTCAAATGCTAATCCTGTTCTTCCCATGCTCAGAGTACAGGGTCTGTAGGATCCCTGCTTACTCCACGCACAAAAGCTCGCTCATGTTGGGACGAAGTTGGTTGTTTCCCTAGTCCTGGACATCTTCAGCTTCACTCTGCCCAACCCTTCTGAGACGAGTCACCTGTCACATTTTATCCTAATTCATGTCCCATTTGGGCTCTGTAGGAAGCACTGGTTCATTTTATCTATCTATCTATCTATCTATCTATCTACCTATCTATCATCTATCTATGTGATGCTGAGGATAGAACCCAATGCCTCATGCATGCAAAGCAAGCACTTTACCAATGAGCTGCAACCCCAGTCCCCTATTTTACTTTTTTTTTTTTGGTACTGGGGATTGAACTTAAGGGTATTCAACCACTGAGCCATATCCCCAGCCCTGTTTTGTATTTTATTTAGAGACAGGGTCTCATTGAGGTGCTATGCGCCTCACCATTGCTGAGGCTGGCTTTGAATTCTCAATCCTCCTGCTTCAGCCCACCGTAATGCTGGATTATAGGCTTGTGTCACAGTACCCAGCCTGGTTTATTCTTTTAGTTACCACTAAATCTAAAGAGTTAAGTAAAGGTTGAGGTTTTTCTTTTTTATTGCTTTTACAACTATAATGTTTAAGTGATTTCTGTGTCCAATGAAGTTTTCCATGTTAATAGGCTAGTTAGTTCACCTCACCACTCACAGATACCCACAGTTTTTTTTTTTCTTCCAGTGGTGGTATTGGGGATGAAATCAGAGCCTTTTGCGTCTCTGCAAAAACTCTACCACTGAGCTACACCCATAGCCCATTTAGCTCAGCTTAGATTTGAGAATTTTACAAAATTATATTTGGGGAGAAAAGGGTTTTCTTTTTTGTAGTTGGCATGTGCTGGTCATGCTGACTTGCTTCTGTTGGAGGTACACGAGGTTCTTGCTGCGGGTGTTAGTTACCAGGCTGGTAATGGGGGGGGGGGGGCGCTTGTTTCTGGAAGTGGGTCAGGGTGGAGTTAGTGAACTCTTTCTGAAGGTGGTTTTTCTTTTTTGTAGAGAAATAAGTCATACTGTGCCCGACATATCTATCCATGGCAGTCTCTCCTCAGTCCACTGCTCGCTAGATTTGTATAAATACAAGCTGATCCGAGGCTTATTAGAGAACAACCTTGGAGAACCCATAGAGGAATTTATGCGGCCGTACGATTTACAAGACCCAAGAATTCACGTGAGTGAGACCTCATGTTCTTATGGAACTCTGGTAGTCTTGACTGATGTCACCCTGTGTGTATATTCCTCAAACTCACCTGGAGAAAGAAGATGGAATAACAAGAAAGTTAATTTCTTGACCCAGGAACACATTTTTAGGTTGGCATCATTAACTCTGAGTTGATCTGCACTTTTCTTTTACAGACTGTTTTGAGTGGAGAGGTGTACACTTGCATGTGCGTCCTCATTGACATGGTAAATGTAAGCCTGGAGCTTAAAGACCCAAAAGGAAAAGAGAGTGCTGGGTCCCTCGCCAGGTATGTGACTTCTTTGATTTTACCCCAACTTTCAGAAATTGGGGGATTTCAAATCCAAAAACCTTGTATTTCAGATTCTTCTAGGAAAAACCGAACAAAACAGAAGCTTAGCAATATTTAGACCAAGTTAGCAGTAATGTAAGCAATGCACTGCTTTTGTACTAGTGGAGAGGAGAGGGTACAGCAAGGTGGTCCACAGTAGGGTGAAGCCTATTCACAGAGTACTTCTGCCAGGATAGGTTAGGTTACGCTGTTGTAGCAGCCCCAAATACCAGTGATCTGAAACTGTGAAATTGTGTGTTTCTTCTCAAAGTAGATGACCATTGTGAGTGGTAGTCTGCTGTTATTTAGTCACTCAGGGTGACAGACTGTTGGGATTTTTGTTTGTTTGAGGTAGGCCTCACTATGTTGCCCAGACTGGCCTTGAACTCCTGGGCTCAAGTGACCCTCCTGCCTCAGCCTCTCAGATAGCTGGGACCACAGGTATGCACCTTCTTTCTCAGCCTACAGAGTTTTTAATGTACCAGAGAGAGAACTAAGAGACCTGGGACAGACGGTCTCCAATGGTAGTGGAATGCTCAGGTATACCTCAGGGGCAGGACCTGAAAGAGTGCGGAGGGCCATCCTGCATGTGTCTGCACGGATGGATGGCACTAGTGACTACCTCACTGCTTAACTTTTCAGAAATTGGGGGATTTCAAATTCAAAAATCTTGGATTTCAGATTCTTCTAGGAAAAACAGAACAAAACAGAAGCTTAGCAATATTAGGCCAAGGTCCTTGCTTGGAAGCATCTGAAAGCTGAGTAGCAACTGTCCCTTGTAGGGACAACTGTCCCATGTGCTCACCCAGCAGTTCACCAACTTTGTCACGTGCTCGGTCTGTGTAGATGTAGGAATTTGGGAAACTTCAAGATTGCGTTCACACTTGGTAACTTCTTGTTTGATCCCTTTCACAGCCCCATAAGGCTAAGCACCATTACTCCTCTTTTCCAGATAGGATTTCAGACTAGAATAAGGTTGTGTGGCTGGGAAAGTGGTTCCACAGTTGAGAAGAGGGTGTCAGGGCTGGCGATGTCCCTGCTGAGGCACTCTGTCTCCTAGCTTGTCTTTCTGTTGGCAGCCTGTGCCTCCCTGACTCAGCCGAGGGAGCATGCTGTTGTGAACCTGGGGTCCTACTCTGATGTGGCAGCTCTCTGAGAGCCAGCAGTTTTCCTGATGCCTGGCTGTGCCCTTAGTTCTCCTTAGTATGGAAGAGTTCTGTATATATTGCTACAGTAGTACTGAGTACGAATTTCCCATTGTAGCTTTCTCTTGTGATTAAAAAAAATTCAGTTCCTAATACATTTCCCATTCTTGGATTAATTGAGTTATTGCTCTGTGTGGAGAGTAGTATGTGTTGTGGTTGTTCCCAGTAACCTCAGTGATCTTATACAGAGATTTTTGCAGACTCTAGAGAGAGATACCTACAGGAAAGCGAGAAGTCGATGGATGAAGGTCTAAAGGCACCCTTGACACCTGTTGGGGATTGTTATAAATATATAGTCTTCTTAGAGATATTATGGGAAATGGGAATAATAATGAATCAAGCATATAATAAATTTGTGGTATTGTTACTTCTCACAAAATTCCTATGAATAAGATCATCTCTTTGGATTTGCAAAAGTAACATCCGCGGCAAAGTGCCACTAAGTGCAATTTGAAGAATCTGTTAAAATCAATGCAAGATCTCAAAATGAAAGTTATTTTCCTTTACATAGTGTAAATATATTGATGATTTTTTCTTGTTATCTCAAACTTTGTAATGTAGAAGTGTCTTTAGCATTTTGTTTGTTTTCTCCCTTTTAGATTTGACTTCAAGAAATGTAAACTGCTCTATGAGAGTTTTTCCAACCAAACCAAATCTATTAACTTGGTTTCCCATTCCATGATGGCTTTTGACACCCGCTATGCTGGGCAGAAGTGCAGCCCTGGTGTGAGCAATGTGTTCAACTGCATTTTTCAGCCTTCCAAGAACAGCAGCACGCCCCAAGGATCTATTCAGATTGAACTTCATTTCAGGTAGTAGAACCAAACCCTCATGCCGCCTTCCTTCAGGGACATCTTTCTTTTTGTGGCATGTGGGTCAAGTCCATTTGACTTTAGGACATCCAAGGGCTCACTAAAAAGATAAACAGTGGTTCATCTGTGAAGTGTGCTGGATGTTGACTGGTTTCTCCTGCACTCTTGCAGTTTAATTCCTTGGCCAAAAGGTGTCTCTGTGGCCTTACCAAAAAGGAAGTGGGGCGGGGCTGGTGGGCTGGTGACAGAGTGTGCCCTGCCTTGGGTGAGTGGAGAGCAAAGTATTTCAGAATTGAGCAGGTCCGGAAAGTCAGCCTCTTGGTAAGCTTTAATTTGTAAAGTGACTCCAGTTTAAGCTTAAAACAAACAAACAAACAAACAAAACCCCCCAAAACAAAAAACAACCACCACCACCAAAACCAAAAACCCTTAACTTTTGGCCTGTAATGAAAGGAAAGGTGGTTTTGACTTTAATACCAGTTTGTTAATCCAGGTCTCGCTGGCTCAATTCCCCAGTAGAAACGGTTTTTTTACCTGTTCAGATCACAGTATGCTTTTCTCTGTGATATCATGGGAGGCAGTGTCATGTGTGGAAAGAGCGTGTTTTGGAATCAGTCAGACCACAGCTCAAAACTGGGGCCTACCTCTCCTACTGTGCACTAGGACAAGTGATTTATCCTCTTTGTGACTCAACTTCCTCTTATGAAATATAAAGCAATAAGTATGCCCACTTCATTGGGTAGAAGTCAGACTTAACATAACTGAGGCATGTTGCTTGGCACAGATGGTAAGCTGCTGTATTTGTTGTTACTGATGCACCTTGTACTGTTTTATGATATACTCTAGTAAGATTTATGACTACAGGAGTATGGACCCACAACCCAAATAACTAGGTTTGATCTAAAGAAGTCCTTCAGTGAAAATCCAGAAGGAGACCTTGGAATCAATGTCAGATTCATTCTCTTAGTATTTAATGCCATCAGATGTGCTATGAATATGAACAATTAATTAAAAAGACTGGGGAAATTTCATAATTAGGCAAACACATATAATTATAAAGGATATTCTTGTATTCATGTGTTCTTATATGCCTGACATTTCACTGTGCTGTTTAGAATTCCTCAGTGTGGAGGGTTTTCTTAGGGAGAGGTCCCATTCTCTCCACTTACCCCTGGGAAGTCCAGCAGAGGAGAGCGTAGACTTTTGTGGGAACGTTCTTCTGTGAGTTCAGGGGCAGGAGTGCTTATGCCTGGGATGGGCCGGGCACCTTACTGTCAGTTGAATCCTTAGGAGTATGCAAAGCAGTTGGCTTCTCCCTACTTTCACAGGTGTGGAGAAGACACACTTGGAGGAGAGCTAAGTGATTCTCGGAGGCACACAACTAAGAAGCCAGGTCGTCAGAACTCTGGCACTGGTGTCTCTAACTCTTCAAGCCCCTTGGCTCCCTGTCGTGGGCTCATTGCAGCTATATGATAAGGTGGTGGTCTTAGCTCCTTTGCTGGGAGGTGCTCACTGGAACAGTTACTTGCATGTATTTGGTTCGTCTACAGAGACAACTTCGCTTTGGTTTTCTTTATTATTATTGACCTGACTCCCTAAGCTTTCAGCTAGTTGTCCCACCCACATATATTTAATATACAAGGAGCCTTGAAATATTATTCTATTCATGTACTAAAGATATATAATTTCTTATAGTCAAATTATAAGGCCTTACCTTGGTTCTTGCTAACAGAAATACCATTGTTAGGGAGAGGAATAAACTATTCTCTTGATTGGAACTTTGAACGCTTTCCGTGTCTCAAGAAGAATTAGTCTTCTGTTGGGATTTTGTGTGTCAAATATAAATCACTTCACAGTGTTTAAAGGCTTGAAATATTTTCCAGAGAAGGGATCTGACACGCTGTGACTTTCCAGTTAGTGCAGAGTTCTGACAGTCTGTGTTCAAAATGGGGTGGAAAAATTTTACTGAGGGCAACATTTTTTCTCTATTACAAAAGGGCAGAGTGTTTCTGTGACAAATGCCGTGTTTGTAGGAAGGAGACGTGCATCATGATGCCCTTTCACTGAAGGCAGTGAGCCAGGTTTAGGAGAAATGAGACTCCAGAAAGTGGCCTTAGAAATATCCCCAACCAGCCTTTCCTGAGTTGAGCTGGCGGCAGGCAGGCGTCGGCAGTAGCCAGAGCACGGACCCTGGCTGTAGAGCCAGGTTCCACCTAGAAACCCTAGGGCAGTGCCTCTCACCTGGGTTTCCTGTCTTGGCAGGACTAAGAACCTCCCTTAGACATTTGCCTAAATGTACAATTTGTTGTAATAGCCACTATAAAACAAGCATTGTGGGCTAGAGGTGTGGCTCGAGTGCATGAAAACCCAACCAACCAAACAAACAAAAGCATGCACAAAAGAACAAATAACTTACATGCCCAACCCTGTCTTGGGAGTGTGGGGGCTAGACCCCTGGTAAATGTCACCCTACTTTTTTTCTTTCTCAGGCTAAAAGACTTGGACTCTCAGGTCAGTGTCAGCTAGAGAAACCACCTGGTACTAGATGTCACCTTGGTGTTTATGGCAAAGTGTTCCTAGGCGTCAAAGGAGAAAGCCTAATTGATGTTAAAACTGCCTGTGTGGAAGGCAGAGGGTTTCTTAGACACCTGCTGTGCTGTGTCTCCTATGCTGTTCATAGTCCTTGTTTTTTAAATTAGGGAACAGCCGAGGGAAGATGGGTGACTTATCCAGGATGTCTCAATTGTACCCGACAGGATTTAAGTCTAAGTCTCTTTCTATTATACCAGAGTTTCTCAGCCTCAGCCCTACAGGTTGAATATCTCCAGTCTAGAATGTTTGGGCCAGAGGTGTTTCAAACTTTGGATTTTTTTCAAATTTTGGAATATCTGTATAGACTTTGTTGGGTAAGCATTCCTAATCCAAAGATATAAAATCTGAAAAGCTCTCAGATTTTGGAGTACTTTGAATATTTGGATGGGGGATGTTCACACTGCCTTGATGTTTTGGGTCAGGTAATTCCCAGCCATGTGACTGTCCTGCGCATTAGGGTGGTGAGCCAAGTCCTGGCCTCTAGCAGAAGCCAATAGCAGCCCCTCAGTGGGACAGGCAAAAATGCCTCCAGACACCACCAAATGTTTCCTGGGGAAAGACATTAGTTGAACTCACTGGGCTATGCTATACTTCTTTTTTTCATAGTATATTCTTATTTTAAAAAGATTTTTTTTTTTTTTTTTTTTTTTTAAAAAGCATGTGCTGTGTGTGTGCTTAAGGAAGGCCTGGAATACCACCTGCTTTGGTGGTAGTACACGAACTAGAAGGTTATTGAAATACCTGCTCCTTTTTCTGTTTTATGTTTGCTGTCTTCTTTCTTGTAGGTCTACAAAAGATTCCTCCTGTTTTACAGTAGTTCTCAACAATCTCCGTGTATTTCTCATATTTGACTGGCTGTTATTGGTCCATGATTTTATCCACACTCCCAGTGATATTAAAAAACAAAATGTTACTCCTTCTCACCACCGAAACTCCAGCAGTGAATCTGCTGTGGTCCCTAAAACTGTGAAGAGTGGAGTAGTGACCAAGCGGTCTTCTCTTCCTGTGTCCAATGAAAGGCACCTGGAGGTCAAGATCAATGTAACAGGTAACTACCCAGAGGTGTGATTCATCTGTTCTTAATTGGATGTTTGCTCGGCACCCGTTCTACAGGATGATTTCTCTGTTGGCTCTCGTTTTTAGACTTGAGCACGTTCATATCTGAATCTCTTACAGAACAAGTGTTAAGGTTCTTGACCCGTTTTCAGGTGTGAGCTGCCTGGTCCCACTGAAGCTATGGGGTCTCTTATCTCACTCCTCTGCCCCCTAGTGCATGTACCCTGGCTGAGCACCTGCCTGGGCAGAGGTCTATTTTGCTAATTTGAAATCTGGCTTTAATTTTTTGTTATATCTGTGGGGCCCCAATAGTTGTGCCTTACTGAGTCTAGGCAAATTTGGTATATGGAAATCTCAGTTTTTAAAGGTAAATAAGTGAGAGGGTTGTTATTTTCTTTACAAAAAGAATATTTTCCTGGGCGGGGGTTATGGCTCAGTAGTAGAGCACTTGCCTAGCACGTGTGAGACACTGGGTTCGATTCTCAGCACTGCATATAAATAAATGAATAAAATAAAGGTATATATATATATGTGTGTGTGTGTGTGTGTGAATATATATATATTCTTTCATTCATATATATATGAATGAAAGAATATTTTCCTTTACAGATGGGTTTACTGAGGCTTTTATTGACTAGTGGGTTCTTCAAGTACATTTGTATGTGTTGTGTATACCTGACTTCTCAGTGGTTTTCTTGAAGTTGGCTTATACAATGTGTATTAAAAGCTTGTTCTACATATGGTTTAAAAATATTTTATTGGTGCATTAAAATTATACATAATAGCTGGATTTCTTTTTTTTAATATTTAGTTGTAGATGAACACACAGTATCTTTATTAATTTTTATGTGGTGCTGAGTATTGAACCCAGTGCCTCACACATGCGAGGCAAACGCTTTACCACTGAGCTACAGCCCCAGCCCCAATAGCGGGATTTCTAATGCCGCATTTGTGCGTGCATGTAGCCTAGTTTGATCAATCTCATTCCCAGCACCTCCCCCCATACGTGGTTCTTGATGGAGTCAGTGTGGAGCGGAGTAAGTTTGCTCTATACAAATGAGTAGTGAACTCCATACCTGCTGATTTTAAGTCTTGACATTGGTCATCTGCAGTCTTTATAGATGGTGCAAACAGCTTCACGGATACAGTCGTGGTGCTTTGTGCTGCCTGAGCAGCATCACTGTCTGAATCGACTTCCTGGGGATTTAAATGAGGCCATCACTAGACACAGGATGCTTCTCTGAGTAGGTGTCAGGCCTCCCAAGGGTCCTGGGATGCAGTTTTCGTAGTCTAAAGACAGATGCTCGAGGGAGAAACCACACCGCAGCCTTTTTGTCTGGTCAGTGCTCTGCTGGCTCAGCTCTGCATGGCCAGGCCAGAGAGTTTGTTCAGGATGACAGTGAAGCAGAAGGTCGCTGGTCAGTGTTCTCCAGCTTCCTGGCTGTGCCCTGACTCACGATGCTTTCTTCCCCAGGCACGGAGTTTGTGGTCGTTGAAGATGTGTCCTGCTTCGACACCAATGCCATTATTCTGAAAGGCACTACGGTGCTCACCTATAAGCCCCGCTTTGTTGATCGCCCCTTTTCAGGAAGTTTGTTTGGCATCGAGGTAAGAAGTCTGTGTTGGTTACAGCCCTGCACACTGTGCAGAGAGAAGCACCCAGAAAAGGTTTTGCCTCCTGAACTTTCATGAGAAGAAATGACCTGTGGAATTGGAGGACCTTGCCCTCTCCATTTCTCTTTCTTTCCGACTACATGCAGAGGGCCTTTTCCTCTCACACCCTCCTGCGCTCTGCTGGTCCCTATCCCCGGTGAGGCACCTTGATGAGTCCTCTTGTCCTGCAGGTGAGGCAGCAGTCCTCATTTCGCTTGTGTCCCCTTTGCCCCACATTGAGCACTGTCCTGTGGCCAGGGCTTTGAGGCAGTGGAGACCTGCTGAGGAAAGGGGTCAGGGATTTTATGTGCCATCCCTTCAGAAATATCTTAGATATAAAAGAGGACCTTGTCTCTAACAGTGGTGCCGTTGGCTCCAGTTCCATCTTGTGAAGGAGATGATTTGCTCCAGAGTGGCCTTTGTAGCCTAAGAATTTTATTATGCAAAAGCTGTTGTGGTTCATTTTGAGCTGTGGGTTGTGGAGGCAGCAGGGCAGATGTGTTTGCCTGTTCTTAACTCACTGTCTCAGCTGACGTTCCTTTTTGCAGTGTTAGAATATTTAGTCAGGATTCTGTTCCGCCTAGTGTTGAACTTTTGTGCCTTACTTTTCCCAGTGCTATTGCTCAGGGGATGAATGAGTAAAACTCATTTTTACCATCAGCAGTATGAGCAGCATACTTCTTTTGGGGATCAAATATAGCTGAATAAAACATGAAGGTTTCCCTTCTTGACCAGTCATTTATGTAACATAAAGCTTGAGCCAAGGGGCTGTATGCTGGGGTGAGTCAAGCACGGAATTGGATTCCCCTGGTTTGCAGGCCCCTGCGGTACCAGCTTTGGTTGGAAAACCCTGATGATTGATTAATGAACTGTCAGGTACATTTGGGTTCTGTGAAGCTGAAACTTCTTCAGGAAAAAAAAAAAAAAAAGACGAAACTTTTCTGTTCCAAAAAACAAAGTCTTAGAAAAACACTTGGCAAAATATTTGAGGTTCCTGTAAACTCCTCTTAGTCTTGTTCTTTAGGTGGCGCGACTCCATCTGAATTCCAAGCGCTTTTTGATTATAATTGGGGGAGAATTTATAGAGTGTACTGAGTTATTTTCAACTATGGCATGGGACCTTGGTGTCACATGTGTTTTGGTAGTGCTAGGAAATACCCCACGACCAGATAGGATACAGAGGAGACAAGAGAAACATTTTCTTCTTTTTCTTAGGCTCTTCTTGAATACTTGAAGGAACTTGGTCCTAAAATGGGAACACACCTTCACTTCCTTCTGTCTCTCCACATATTTATTTTTTGTCATTTTATTCTAGAACACTTAAAACATATGCAAAATAAACAGAATAATGCAATGAAGCCCTGTGTACCTGTCATCCAGCATCAATAATTAATGTATTTTTAATTAAGAAAATCCGAGGGGAGAGAGAATCACCTATCTATGTATCTGTATTTTCTACTGATAATTTGGTGTGTTTCCTTAAAAGAAAGTCCTGCTGCTGTGGTTCTATTTTGATTGGGCTTTGTTTTCCATAACCTATAATTAACTGTAACTTGCTTCCTACATTCTGTGTGATCCTTTTAGCTGTCGTTTTTAAATGGCTGCAGTGTTCTCTTGAGCAGATGTGATATAACCTTGGTTGTTCTTAACTATTAAAAAAGATTGAGTGACATTTTCTATATTTTACATTGTTTTATTGGACTAGTTCCTGGAGAGAAGCAATGTTATTGGGTTACAGAACATGAGATCATTAAGCCTGTGGGTGAACTGCTAAGCTGCCTTTTCCTATGGGTGGGCTGCTGGGTGTGCTCTTGGCCGAGGGCAAGAGTGTTGGTCTTGCTCTTGGTGGAGTTTATTCCAACAGTAGTCATGGGTCTTGCGATAACCCAGGACCAATCGTCCCTCAGCTGGCCTCCTGGGGCGGAAGGGTAGAGCCTTCCTAAGGTGGACGGTAATCCTTGCCTCTTGTTCTCTAGGTGTTTTCGTGCCGGCTGGGGAACGAGCAGGAGACAGCTCTTTCTATTGTTGACCCAGTACAAATTCAAGTGGAGCTCATGGGGAATTCTTCTTACCAGAATAGTTCTGGACTGATGGATGCATTCAATAGTGAAGACTTTCCACCTGTCCTAGAGGTAACTATCAAGAGCCTCCGTTCCGTAATGCACTGATGTGCCCCTGACTTTGTCCTCTGCTGGCTCTCCTGCCTGCTGTGAGCCCAGCAGCATTGTAGTTACTTCAGTACATACAAAGTAAATGTGATGTGTCTCTGACCCTGATGATCTTGCAGTCTCAGGAAGGATAAAAGACCTTTTAATTGTCTGGTATCATCTTGAGGTTCTGTGAAAGTTCACAGGAAGGAGAGCACAGCGTGGGCAGGAGCAGCAGGCACCTGGTTGTAGGTGGAGTTCAGTCAGGGTTGGTGGGGGCAGGAGGAAGGGCAGGGTGTGAACTGTGGAGAGGAGGGGCAGAGCATCCATATCAGGAAGGCAGGCCTGGCTGGGAGTAGAGGAAGGGCTGCCGGGGACAGAGTGGTACAGGGAGGTGAGGAGGCCTGGAGGTGAAGCCAGGCAAGGGACGCTGGAGAAGATGGTGTCGTATGTCTTTGGTGGAGGGAGTAATTAATCATTTGTTTGAGTCATAGGAGATTACAAGAGAAAACCACATTGATTTTCAGTTTTAGTGGAATCTCATGGGATTGCGGGGTGGGTGGGAGAGACAAAAAATGTGTCAGAAAAGGTTCACACCTGGACACTCACATGGCCTCCAGAGTTGCCTGTCTCACAGTGGTCTGCTGCCTTCACCAGTGGCAGCCACATTGCTGATCTTTGGTGAAGAAAACTTGACTCATGTGAGGTTATATTTGAATGAAGAAGAGATAAGTTATTATACTTTTTTTTTTTTTCCCCTCTGCTTGGAAATGAACCCAGAGCCCCACACATGCTGGGCAAGTGCCCTACTACCGAACTATATCCTCAGCTCCAAGAGAGAGAAATTGTTTTGGTCAGTTAATTTGTTTGAGAGATTTAAAAACTTACATGGGGGCTGGAGTTGTGGCTCAGTGGTAGAGCAATTTCCTTGCACGTGTGAGGCACTGGGTTCAATCCTCAGCACCAAGTAAAAATAAAATAAATAAAATAAAAATATTGTGTCCATCTACAACTAAAAAACCATTAAAAAAATTAAATGGGTCCATCAGCTGATAGGTGGTCGTATCTCCTCCACAGCCTTTCTCTGATCCCCAAAGCTGTGCTCTAATTATTTGTAGAGGAAAGTCATCCTGCTGAAGGTTTATCATAGGTTAATATGTTTGATTTGATACAGTTTTGTGACCATTTGACCTTATAACTGAGGTATCCTGCCTCAGGGTTTTTAGTACTTATTTTCAAGATCATTGCAATCTTTTAAATGAGAAATTTGTTCTAGTTTTGTTGTACTTTTGGAACTTGAAATGGAAATTACATCTTTAAGATTATGGATGCAAAAACCAAATGTAACTTTAACAAAATGCTGCCTTTTAAATTTTGTTAGATTCAGTTACAAGCCCTGGACATCAGGCTCTCCTATAATGATGTCCAGCTGTTTCTTGCCATTGCAAAATCCATCCCAGAACAAGCCAGTGCTGCGGTGCCAGACTCAGTGGCGGTGGAGGCAGAATCCATTGGCAGTCACCTTCCAGGTGCATGGCGTGTTGGAGAGGAAACCAGAGAAGGGACGAGACGTACCTTAGATCCTGTCTTGGGTAGGTGTTGAACTGTAAACCCACTCAGTGTTCCTAATAACTCTCCTCCTTTTTAACTGGAAAATTTTTCTTTTGCACAGTTCAATTGTTCAGAGTCGAATTATCCGTCATTAAGTATAACTGTAACTCATAAGAATGACTCTAATTTTCTTTTTAAATTAAAAAAACTCCCAGACCTTTTTGTGTCACGATCCCTTCTGAAATTTATGGCCAGTGCTCAAGTTTAAACTTTGAGAGTTTTCCTCTGAAGTTATAGACATAATACTAAATTTTAGTTTTAAGCTTCTAAAAACTTAATAAGCATAAGAAAAAGACAACATTTCAAGGTATGTTTCATAGAGGTCTGTATTAGCTCATTTTTTGCCTAGAGAAATGAAATGTTTTAGTCACCATTTCTGAACTTCTTTCATTTTCTTTCTTTTTTTTTTTTTTTGTACTGGAGAATGAACCCAGGGGTCCTTAACCACTGAGCCAAATCCCAGCCCCTGCTTTAAAAAAAAAAAAAAAAAAAAAAAAAATATATATATATATATATATATATATATATATATATATATATATATATAATTTTTAGTTCTAGATGGACATAATACCTTTATTTTATTTTTATGAGGTGCTGAGGATCAAACCCAGTGCCTCACGCATGCCAGATGAGCGCTCTACCACTGAGCCCCAGCCCCAGCCCCCTTTTTTATTTTGAGACAGGGTCTTGCTAAGTCACTGAGGCTGGCTTTGTACTTGTGATCCTCCTGCCTCAGCCTCCCGAGTTGCTGTGGTGACAGGTCTTTGCCATGGCTGCATAGCTCATGTTTTTCTTAAATTGCACTGTAGATTAATTTATTTTTTTTTGGTGAGAATTTTTTTTTTTAATATTTATTTTTTAGTTTTTGGTGGACACAACATCTTTGTTTGTATGTGGTGCTGAGGATTGAACCCAGGCCGCACACATGCCAGGAGACAGCACTACGCTTGAGCCACATCCCCAGCCCCACTGTAGATTAATTTACATATTATTATTTCCTAGAGCTGCAACTGGCTAGACTGCAGGAGCTGGGCTTCAGCATGGATGATTGTCGAAAAGCTCTTCTGGTGTGTCAAGGTAATTTGAATGGGGTGCCCTTATCCATTGTTTATCTTGACAGTGTTCTTTCTTTCCATTTCCTCTGCTCCCACAAGGTGAAGTGGCCAGTGTATTCAGATGATCCTTGGTGTGTCTCCTGGGGGCTGAATGCAATCTGATCCTGGTCAGAGCTCGTGTGAGCTGCAGGATTTTCTGTGGATAAAAGTGTGGGCTGTGGAGCTGACTGCCTCGGTCAGATTCTGCCTCTGACCCTTATCAGTTACTTTTTAGTGACTCTGGGCAAGTTGCTTAGCTTAGTCCCACAGCTTCTTTATCTGTGAAATGAGGATAAGAGGCCCTCACTGGGGGAAGAGCCTGGCATGCGGGAAGTGCTCTGTAAATGTAAGACACTGTTACTTGTGGTGGTCATGGTGGGGATTCTGCCACTCATGAATTTTTTTTTTTTAAACTCACGTGATTGATTGATTGATTGATTGATTAATTAATTTTACCCCGTATACAGATTGCAGAATCACATCGGTCACACATCCACGTTTTTACATAGTGCCATACTAGTGACTGTTGTATTCTGCTGCCTTTCCTATCCTCTACTATCCCCCCTCCCTTCCCCTCCCATCTTCTCTCTCCACTCCATCAACTGTAATTCATTTCTCTCCCTTGTTTTTTTTTCCCTTTCCCCTCACTTTCTCTGAGCTTCTATTTGCCTTTCTCTGTGTTTTCTTGTGGAGTTCGCTGTAGGTCTTTAGAAGTATCCTTTTTATCCCATCTTCAAATGAGGAAACCAGCTCAGACAAGTTAAGTAAATTTGTCTGAGGTCACCTATTGTACAGGACTAAAATAGATTTAAAGTAAGGTCTTCCTGACTCCGAAACCCATGTTCTTTCCACTGTGTTACCTTATACTTTCTTCTGGGTTCCCCTTTAAGAGAGAGAAGTCCTTATATTTGTGTGCATACTTTCTCTCTATTTCTTTAGGTACTATGTATACCCATGCATATTCTTTCTCTTCTCTTCTCTTCTCTTCTCTTCTCTTCTCTTCTCTTCTCTTCTTTTCTTCTCTTTCTCTCTCTCTCTCTCTCTCTCTCTCTCTCTCTCTCTCTCTCTCTCTTGTATCTTGATAAGATTATATAGTAGTCCTCCTTTACCTGTTGTTTCATGATCTGTGTTTTTGGTTACCTGTGCTCAATCTTAGTCTGATAATATTAAATGGAAATTTTAGAAATAAACAATTCATAAGTTTTTAATTGCACATTGTTCTGAGTAGTGTGGTAAAACCTTGTTGTCTCCTACCCAGGATTTGAATCATCCCTTTAATTAGTGTATTCATGCTGTATATGCTACCTGCTCAGTAATCACTTAGTAGCTGGCTCAGTTATCAGATCTGTCAGGATATCACTGTGTTTGTATTAAGTAACCCTTATTTAACTTAATAGCCCAAAGCACAGGGGTAATGATGGCAATTCAGATATGCCAAAGAGAAGCTGTAAAGTGCTGTATTTCCTTTAAGTGAAAAGGTCAAAGTTCTTGACTTAGTAGAGAAAGGGAAAAAAAAAAAAATCATATGCTAAGGTTGCTAAGATATATATTAGGGTTGAATCTTTCCATGGAATTGTGAAGAAGGAAAAAGAAATCTGCTAGTTTTACTGTTGAATCTCAAGTTGCAAAAGTTATGTCCACAGTAAGTGCTTAGTTAAGATGGAAAAGGCATTAAATTATAGGGTTTGGTTCTGTCTGTGGTTTCAGGCATCCACTAGGGATCTTGGGAAATCCATGAATAAGTAGAGACTAGTATGTTGCTGTTTTCAGTCAGCTTTCTCCCTGCTGTGACTAAAAGACCAACCAGAATAACTGGAGGAGGAAAAGTTTACTTGGGGGCTCACGGTTTCAAGGTCTCAAGAGACATCAGCTCTATTCCTGGGGACTGAAGGTGAGGCAGGACATCATGGCAGTAGAGTGTGACAGAAGGTGAGGCAGGACATCATGGCAGTAGAGTGTGACAGGAGGAAGCAGCTCACATGACGATCAGAAGACAGAGAAACTCTACTTCCCAAATACAAATATCTATCCCAAAGCCACACTCCCAATGCCCCTTCCTCCAGCCACACCCTGCATGCCTTCAGTTACCACTCAGTTCATCCCTATGGGGATTAAGTCACTAATTAGGTTAAGACTGTCACAACCCAATCACTTCTCTTCTGAACCTTCTTGCATTGTCTCACATGTGAGCTTTTGCGGGATACCTCACATCTAAACCATAGCAATTGCAAATAGAATTTTATTGACATTTAAATAATAGTTTATCGAATTAAAATTTCATTACGGTATACTTTATATTATATGAGTAGTATCTTCTGGTATCATTATAACTTACTTAACGATTCTTTACTTTTTAAAAAATTCTTTCAATAATGTATTATAGTAAATAGTTTTTGGTGTCAACTTTCGTCTCTAAGTATTTCTTTGGTAGAGAGACTTAATATAAATACTAGAGGACCAAAGGTAGAAATAATGTTTTTCAGTCTCTTACCTGAATTTTATAAGTTGTTCTCTAAGACACATTGTACCCAGGCCACACGCTGGACAATTTTATGTGAAAATGCTATCTTTTCATGTGATGGTTCACATCAACTATTATCTTTCATCCTGAACCATTCATTGAAGGTGGACCACTGATCTTGGTTTCTTAGCTTTGATTTTGCCCGGACATCATTGTTGTTTATTTTAATTAACTTTGTATCCCTTAATATTTATTTTCCCTGTGCTTTTCACTTTTTCTTCAGTAATTCAAGCACATTTTTTTTATAAAGTTCTAAGAGACTTTTGGACTTCCTTGTTTTTCTTTCTTTACTAACTAAAGCTATTTATTCACTAGTTCTTTCAGTAATAAAGGTGATAATAAAAACTGTTTAAAGAGCCTGTATTATGTGCTAGGCTCTGCTCTGGGAGGTTGACCTGTGCCCATTTATTTCCTCTTTGAGTCAGGCTTCTAATGGGTTATAGGGCACAGAAAGATCAAGTAACCTGCTCGAGGTCCCGTGGCAAGCTAGTGCAGAACAGCATCTGGAGCTGGGCCCTCGACCACTCAGGCCTCTGTGCTGGGGCCTATGGGCCTGAGTGTGGGATTCCATCTCTCTCTTATCCTCCCCAACAGATGTCACGGGAGAAGAGGGCAGTCATTGGAAGTATGGTGGACCCAAGTGGAAGGTGGTCTGTTCCTTGAAGGCAGAATTCCTCTTACTCTGCTAGCACACCCCCCTCCCCACAACTCTCAGAGTCTAAGAATGCCTGTGGTGCCAAGGCTCTCTCGCACCACCTATAGGTTTCTAAAAAACATGTTCCTCTGTTTCCTCTGAGTTGCTAGGGTCACTATGGGAACTGGTGGGACTGATCACCTTTTAATTTCTCTGAAGGCCAACTGAAAAAGGCAGCAAGTTGGTTGTTCAAGAATGCAGAGCCTCTGAGGTCACTTTCCCTGGCCCCCAGTAGCCGTGAGGGTCCTGGGGCTGTGCCTGCCCCGAGGATCTCTGGAGTGGAGATCAAGGCTGAGAGCGTGTGCATCTGCTTCATCGATGACTGCATGGACTGTGACGTCCCCCTTGCGGAGATCACCTTCTCCCGTGAGTGCCATCCTCACATTTGGGTTCCTCTCTGGTGTTTTCAGAGGTGGCTGAATTATTCTGGCTGTCCTATACTTGGATGTGGGTGAGATTTAAATAATGTTTACACATGGTTTTCATTATGTGTATTTTATAGAAATTTGTATTTATTTGCCATATGTGGCCTTCAGCCTATAACTTAGGAATAATGGAAATTGTCATTGATAAAACTTCCATTACATTAACAACTCTAGCTAAATAATTCCTGATTTCTCCATTTTGCTTATGAGGGTTTGTCCCCCCATCCCGTACTAAGGTTTGAACCTGGGTCTCTCTGTCACTGAGCCGTATTCCAGCCCTTTTTATTTTTCATTTTGAGATAGAGTCTAAGTTGCTGAGGTTGACCTCCAACTTTCAATCCTCCTGCCTTAGCCTCCCAGGTTGCTAGGATTACAGGCGTGCATCATTGCTTGCAGCTTGTTTATCTTTTTATGTTTCCTAATATTGCAGTGAATAATGTTACCAAGGCAGTTAAAGATAAGCTGAGAAAATAATGCTTCTACCTTGTTTCTCTCTTGAGAATAAAAAAACATGAAATCAAAATCTCATTAGAAAGCTCAGTTTGATGTCTCCTCCGGAGGCCTCCTACGTGGTGGATGTGTGCCTGTGTCCTATGGTAGCAAGGGGTCCAGGGCAGGAATACTGTGTCCTGCAGTACTTCTTTGCAGGCAGATGGGAGGAAGCTTTTGAGGAGGGTAGATGGGAATTCACGCTGGTTCACTTAATTTCTCTGTGTTTATGTCTTGCCAGCTTCTTCTCTAGGGCTTTATTCTGGCCTTTTGCATCTCATAGAAATTATTCTTTGCCCTGTGCTTCCAGGCATTCCCAGGGACACTTATTAAAAGTAACAACCAGGGGCTGGGGCTAGGGCTCAGCAGTAGCACACTTACCTAGCAGTGTGTGAAGGCACTGGGTTTGATTCTCAGCACCACATATAAAGAAATAAAATGAAATAAAGGTCTATTAATAACTAGAAAAACATTTTTTTTAAAAAAGTAACAATTAGAGTTTTGACCATTGCTATGAACATCTTTTGTATAGGGGATAATTAGATGATTTCCTATTTTTCTATAATGATCTTATTTATTTATTTATTTTTTGCTAGGAATTAAACTCAGGAGCACTTTACCACTGAGCTATATCCCCAAACCTTTTTATTTTTTATTTTCAGACTGGGTCTTGAAAGTTGCGTAGGGCCTTACTAAATTGCTGAGCCTGGTCTCAAATTTGCAATCCTCATCCCTCAGCCTCCTGAGTTACTGGGATTACAGACGTGTGCCACCGTGCCCAGCTATAATCTTAAAATTTTGAACAACATTCATCGGGACATACTTGTTCTTATTATTGCCCTCTTTTCATATATTCAGGTAGAAGTATCTTATGTTGCAACAGGATACACCTATGTGCCAGGGTGGGGATGGAGGGAGGCAGATGAGGTCCTTACCTCCAGCATAACATTTAGAGGTGTGCCCAGAATGCAGCAATCAAGATAAATAGTATTTTAATTCAATGTTTTTAAAAATCAACATGGATGACAACGGATACATGATGAACAGAACACTCTTCGTGCTGTGCGGTGGCCATGAGAGTCAGCTGCAGTCAGCATCTCTCTAGTGGGGTCTGTAAGCCAGGGCCACCTTGCTTGCCCTGCTCTGCCCTGCCCTGCCCTGCCCTGCCCTGCCCTGCCCTGCCCTGCCCTGCTAGCCAGTGAGATCTGCTTTCCTTGCAGGTCTGAATTTTCTCCAGCATGTGAGAACCAGCCCTGAAGGCTACGCCCACTTCACCCTTTCTGGAGATTATTATAACCGTGCTCTGTCAGGTCAGTATAAGGTGATATTATTATGGGATTTAAAAAGTAAATTTAAATATTTGCCTGAACTCGTTGCTACGTAAATTTTACATGTGGGAAAGGGTGGGTGTGGGGGCAGGACAGGGAAAGATTAAAAGTGAGTGACCGAATTAGCCAGAAGATGGAGATTTCCTGTTTCACTCAAAACATATCTGACATGTTGCTACTGATTATTTAAAAAGAATTTTTCCTTGTTAGGCCTTTCTTTTTTTCTTGGTAGGAGAGGGTTTACTGAGGACTCAATGGACTCTTTACCATTGAGCTACGTCCCTAGTTCTTTTTATTTATTTTTAAAAATTTTGAGGCAGAGTTTCACTAAATCATTGAGGCTGTTCTCCTGTCTCAGCCTCTGTCACTGGGATTATAGGCACATGTCACCGTGTCTGGCATAATTATAAGATCTTTCTGATTTTGGAATTTGTAGTAGTGAAGGATCATTTGTTCGGCCCTGATAATAGTTCAATTTCAAGGGAGATTTATGTCTATAGCATTTTAACCCTCAGGTCTCCTAATTGCTTACTGGACCTGTTTGGTGAGAAGTGTACTGAGTCAGTGATAATGTGCATTTTGCCCACCCACCCCCTAGATAAAACAGGGCAGGTCAGGGTGAGCTGATTTTCCAATACATGCCTAGATTTTACTGCACAATTGCTTCCTTCCCATTGGAAAGGCCAAGGAAAGGGCCCGTGCTAGTCTTGTTTTCATCACTATAGCAAATACCTGCTGCAGGCTGTGGTTGAGGTGTCCTCAGCATCTCGTGGTGATATTGCTTATGTTGATCTTGGTTATTCTATAAAACCTCAGGGTCTTCTCAGGTCTTATTCTATAAGACCTCAGGGTCTTTTTTTTGTTTTGTTTTGTTGTTGTTTTTTTTTTTAATACAACCAAGCCCAGCACAAGCCCTTTGGGACAGTGATTTATCTGGTCTGTCCTAGTGGCAGCTGTGAAGCTCCCCTTTCCTCCATCCTATTTGAAGAACCGCTAGCCATAGAGAAATCAGGTCTGCAGATGAATGACAGGGAAAGTGCTCCTCCTCTGGCTTCAGTACTCTGCTCACCACGACGGATTGTTCTCTGCACCAGGACACTTGCTACCTGATGGCAGAATTGCTTGTCCATCTCTATCCCTATGTATCCCTGTATCTCAAATGTAATAGGTGCTTAATATGTGTTCAATTAAGCTCTCAAACCATGAGACTTAAAAAAAAAAAGAAAAGAGGTTTATTTAGCTTATAGATTTGGAGGCTGAACAAACCAAAATAGATGGTCCCATTGGTTTGGCCTCTAGTGGGGTCCCAGTGGTGGAGGGCCATGTGGCAGAATGCCAGGGCATGAGAGAGCGCCTGCCAGGAGGTCAAGAGCAATGTAGGCTCAGGCTCCAGCTTTCATAGCAGGAACCAGCTCAGGACTTCCATGAAGACTGGGTTAGTCTTTTTTTTTTTTTAATATTTATTTTTTAGCTTTAGGTGGACCCAATATCTTTATTTTATCTCTATGTGGTGCTGAGAGTCGAGAGTCGAACTTGGTGAGCGCGCCATCACTTGAGCCACATGAGGGCACGCCCCCAGTGATCTCCCATTCTTAAAAGGTCCCACTACCTCCCATACTCTGCACTAGGGATGCAGCCTCCCACACTTGCATCTCTGGGGACAGACCACCCCTAAACCATAGCAAGGCTTAAGCAGGTTGAGATTCAGAAGCCACCCTGTATTAGGGCCAAGTGGTTTTACAATGAACTTTTTTGCCTTAAGAGAGTTTGAAGAAACTCCCATTAGCTCCCAGTGTGGACAGAGCCAGTGAGGACTGCTGTGCAGGGCCTGCAAAAGCCACAGGTGGTTGCTGCTATCCTTATCTTAAGCCCCACTTAACAGCTGCTGCTGATTGTTCTAGAGAGCAGACCACATTTTCCTCTGCTCTGGATTCACTTTAGAGTGACACTCTTGTTTCCTCGTTGTTCAGAATGTTTGACTTTAGAGTAAGGGCTCAGTCTTCCTAGTTGAGAGAAGCTCTTGCGGGGCATATGGTAGTTATTTTTCTGAGAATCATTTATTTTCTTAGTCCAAATATTGCTTACTTTTAAAGATGTTATGAACATGTTCACATCAGTAAGTGCCAAATGGAATAAGTACTAATGTATCCACCCTGTGTATTGTATTGTATTGGATTCACACTGTGTCAGATTGAATAAGTATATTTAAAAATCTTAAAAGTTAACTGGCTTGGAAAAGTACTTTCTAAATCATAAAAAGACCCTACTTTTCACACCTGACAGACTAGCAAAAACTGTGATGCTCCTACATATCTGTGCAGATTCGTGCTCTGGTGCTGGTGTTAAGTTCATAAATTGACACCACCACTTTGGAAAACAGATCAGCATGACCTGGTGACGCTGAGTGTGAACATGCTTAGCCATGCAGCTCCATGCTGCTCTCCAGGCATGAGAACTAGGAAACACAGATGACACCACTTGTAGTAGTGTTCTTCCTTGCAGCAATGAAGTTAGAGTTAAATGAATGTCTTTCAGCCAGGTGCCATGGCGCACGCCGGTAATCCCATTGGCTCAGGATGCTGAGGCAGGAGGATTGCAAGTTCAAAGCCAGCTTCAGCAACTTAGCGAGGTGCTAAGCAACTCTGTGAGATCCTGTCTCTAAATAAAACACAAAATGGGGCTGGGGATGTGGCTCAGTGGTTGAGTGCCCCTGAGTTCGATCCCCAGTACCAAAAAAAAAAAAAAAAAAACTCTTTCAGAAGCAGAATGAATAAATGAGTTGTACATTCATTAGTGGCTTACGTTAAGGGGTGAATACATTTGACCCTTGTCCATCTGGTATAATGAGATGCCCAAAGACATGTTGTTGAGCAAAAGGAGAAACTTGAAAGAGACTGGGTTCCACTCCCAGGAAGCTGTATACAGGAAGACTGATTAGTGTGATCTTGAGGAATGCATACATGTGTGGTGAAATTATATAGAAGAGCAAGGAAATGATCAAAAGCTCCTGCAAATCATTGCCTGGAGTTGGGTGGGAGGTGGCTGCTGGGAAGGAGATGGTGGGCGTGGCGCTTGGTGCTTCAAAGGAACTTATGATTTTCTGTTTTTGGAATGGTGGGTATATGGGTGTGATAGTATTTTCTTTAAGTTGTCCGTGTACGTTGTTTAAATTCTTTTTGTATGTATGACATAAAAAATGAGAAAATTTTTGAGCAAGTTAAGTTAATGAGCCTCTAAGTATATCTGTTTGTCTTGCTAGTGGCTTGTTCACGTAACCAGGAGCATGAAAGGTAATGGTCATGGAAGCTACTGTATTTCTTTTCTGACCAGACACTCCTTGAGCGGCTCCAGAACTGGTCCTGCCTGCTCTGTTGTGGAACAGGGCACGCGTACTCCTGCCCTGCTTCCTGCCACCTCTGGAAGACCATGGTGTGGGTGTCTGCCCTTCCACAGGATCCTCTGTGCTGCACACACAGCTGCGGGTGACCTATAGCCAGAGCTGGTGCTTTCACTGTGAAACTGAACTGAGCTCTTAGGCTCTCGTCTGTCCTTGCTAAGCGTTTGTGAATGGTGTTCCCCTGTAAACTGTTGGTGTCTGCTGAGCAGATGTCTCACTTCCTGTGTTCTCTTAGGCTGGGAGCCATTCATTGAGCCATGGCCATGCTCTGTATCCTGGCAACAGCAGGCAGCTAGTCGTCTGCATCCTCCTCGACTAAAGCTGGAGGCCAAGGCCAAACCCCGTCTGGATATCAACATCACTTCTGTACTAATTGGTGAGTGGGCAGTTGCCTGTTGCAGGTTGGTACCTTGCTCTATGCGAGTCCCTGGAAGACTGTTCACCCGCTGTTGAACATTCATTAGTGGCTTACCGTTAAGGGATGATGCCAGCCATGTCCGACGTCACTTACTTACCAGGCTGCTTTTCTGGCAGACCTAACATGGCCTCAGGAGTCTTCTCGACCCACTTCTCCAGAGTCGGTGTCCCATGTTGAAGCTTACAGTTTAGTTTTCTTTGTTTTGTTTTGAGATGGGGGTCTCACTATGTTGCCCAAATTGTCGAGAATTCATGGGCTCAAGTGATCCTCCCAAGACTCCCGAGTAACTGGGGCTGTAGGTGGGTGCCACCTCACTGGACTTCACCAGAAAAGTGATTCCAAGAGTTTTAGACTTTGGGATACGTAGTGACCCTGCTGAACTTTCTCCTCATAATGCTTGGCCACCGGGCTTTATTAAATGTCCTGGAAATGAATATAAATACATTTTTTCAGGTTATTCAAAAAATAATTTTACTTCAAGGTATGGTTGGACCTGGTCTTCATAGCAGAGGCAGTTGCCCTTGTTGTTTCCGGATCAGGTTCTGTGCTGACCCAACTTGCTCACAGGGTTGC
This sequence comes from Callospermophilus lateralis, assembly GCF_048772815.1. Taxonomy (NCBI): domain Eukaryota; kingdom Metazoa; phylum Chordata; class Mammalia; order Rodentia; family Sciuridae; genus Callospermophilus; species Callospermophilus lateralis. The sequence continues at coordinate 135,678,100 of NC_135311.1, read as the reverse complement.
CATGCTGATGGTGTGTGCTCTGAAAGATTTTTGGTAACTCTGAAATGTACACTTGTAGATTTGACGTGGTGAAGGAGAACCACTTTATCATTTGTATTTCCGTCATCTAAAATTAGAGTAGCATCTTCATATCATCAGGCATTTTTTTACATTTGCTATGAAGATTCACATTCACTGCTTTATTTCTTAGTCTGTGTGATCACATTTTGATAATTCTGCAGTTCTCTCTGAGCGATGTCATGTAACTTTGCAAATGGTGACTTTCTGCACTGTGTCTGTCTGGTGAGGCTGTTAGAGTAGACATCACCTTGCCCTGTCAGGCGCAGTAGAGTGTGTGTGGTGAAATGAGACCATGTTTTTGACCCTCCAACTTAATCCCTGCCCTTTTTTTTTGATACCATCGATTGAATTTAGGAATGCTTGACCTCTGAGCCACATCCCCAGCCCCTTTTTATATTTTATTTAGAGACAGGGTCTCACTGAGTTGTTTAGGGCCTCGCTAAATTGCTGAGGCTGGCCTTGAACTCTCAATCCTCCTGCCTCAGCCTCCTGAGCCACTGTGATTACAGGTGTCTGCCACTATGTCTGGCAAAACCCCCATTTTAAATGATCAAATTCCCTTCATCAATTTTCTTGGATATTCAGTATACCAATGTAATAGTAAGTTAACTTGTAATCCTCCTAGACTGTATTATTTCACCTTTGTGTTTTTCATGTTATATGCTAAACCAGGTTAGACAATACTTCTTTGAAAAGCTCCAGTAAACACGAATTTGCCTCAAAAGGTCCTTTGTTATATTTATGATGAGCTTCTATGTATTTAAAAATATCTTCTAAAACATTTCCTTATTAGTGGTGAATTTTTTTTTTTTTCACTTCCAATTCCTTATTTCAATAGTGTTATGAAACCCAGAAACATTGTTAGGACCTCTCAGATTTTAAATAGCCAAGAGTTGGAATTGAAAACCAAAAACCAGTAATCCTTGTTCCAGAAAGTGTAATCTCTTAGTGTAAAAGATCTTCACTTTGGTGTAGCATATGGTAGTTATTTTGTTAACCTGCTATTCTCACTGTAGTTCTTATCTCCAAAAAAGGAAGCTACACTAGGAAGATTCTTGCTGGATTTCAGCCTCCTGAGCCGGTCTCTCCCTGACCATGTTCTTCACCAACTAGGTCCTTCTCGAAACTGCTTGGCTATGTTCCTAGTGTGCTGTGCTGTTCTGACAGAGCACTCTGTTCCCTGAGTGTGCCCTAGCTTTCCTGTCTTGGAGTCCCTGTGTGTGCTCTGCCTTCTGCCTGGAAAGCACCTGTTCCCAACCTGTTGGTAAATCCGAGGCTGATCATTTCTCAAGACCCAGAACAAAGGTCCCTGCCTCACTGAAGAAGGACTTTGGTGTGCACACCAGCACTTCTGCCAAGCAGAATATGTTTTCCCTGGGCTCCTTGGTGTTTTATTTATCTTTGTGTTTTCACTTTTCACACGTGGTGTGGCTTCATGGTGGGCATTTTGTGCATAATCGTTCCTTTCCTGGAGCTTAGGTTCTCCAGGCCCAGACTTTCCCAGCATCCAGCAGAGGCCTAGCATCTAGGGAGGCACTTCATAAAAGCTTCTTTTGCTTAACTGAAACTATTCAATGTGAACTCTCCATCCTTGCTGCTGCTCTTCTTAATATCTTTTGGGGATTCTTTTTTTTTAGATCAGTATGTAAGTACCAAGGAATCATGGATGGCAGATTACTGTAAAGAAGACAAGGAAATAGAGTCAACCCAATCAGAAGACTGGATGGGCTCTTCAGTGGACCCTCCATGCTTCGGACAAAGTAAGATTCGTATCTGCAGGTGTCCGTCTGAATTGCTGTACTTTACTAAGAAATTCAATAGACCTGTCATTCTTCATGGAGAAGCCTATTGGAAACCCTGGCCACCTTCTGTTGTTCTGTTTTAGTTTTTGCAAGAGACAGTTTTCTGGCACAAATTACTGAACTTTTAGGTGACCTCTAAATCCACCTATGCAAGGGAGAAAGGATCTGCGACATATCATTTCTAATTTCTGGTAACATTGTGAATGAACGGGTACGCCCGAGACTGTGTCTGGTTCAGCTGCTGCTTGGTTTCTGTTTTACTTGGCGAAGTGTTGGTTTCCAGTATATGGGTATTTTTTATTGGGATTTTAAAAAACATCTCTTCTAAGATCTGAAGCTAGTGCTAGAAGGTTTGCACATGTATCCTTGAATAGAGGGAGAGTGGATCCCATGTGGTGAGGGAGTTTAAGAGGGGGCCCTGTATTGTTCATAAGGAACAAAAGAATTGCATACCCAGGCGCCTGGGGGGAGAGGAGTCTGTTTGTTCTTTGTTGACCATGTTTTCTTCCCTTACTTTATGCCTCACCATGGAGCATTCCTCAGAGCTGGGGAGATTGTGATGGAAGGCCTGGTCTTGGTTGTTCCACAAGCCATTGTCATCCAAATTGAACTCAGCCCCAAGTCTTTCTGTGTGGTTTCCCGGAAGAGTCTTGGCTGGACTTCACATAACTCCTGAATACTTAAATATTCCGCCTGGTCTGCAAACAGTCATGGGAGGGTGACTGCTTAGTGTATGAAGTATTTGTGCTAGTTCATCTCTCCTCAGACTGCATAAAGCGGACTTTCTGTCTGCCTGTGCTTCTAGAAGGAGAGACAAAACCACTGTCAGTTGTGCTTGTCTTCCCAGTTCCAGGTTCTGGGTTCCAAGGCCATTGCTTAGGAGTCTGGGCTGTTCAGATGGTGTCAGCTTCAATTCTCTCCTCTTCCAGCCTTCCCGATTTATGTGTCAAGGAAACATAATCTATTCTACCCGGAAGACTTTGGTAATCTCTGTAATATGTGATATGTCCAAGAGGGTTTCTCTGAAAGTCATTTTTGTACTGGGAGTTTTTTTTTAATCTGATCACTGCAAATACTAGGAGGGCCTGATGTTCAGGAAGTGGACCCCCCTCTCTAGCCCCCTCTTTCCCTCTCTCCTGCTCTCCACTCTCTCCCCCCTCTTTCCTCCTTTTTCCAGTTAATAAGTTGCTTCATTTATGCTAAATGCCAATGTGAAGTCAAAGCTCAGTTTTTATTTATGTAGATTTTTGTGGTTATGTAAGCTGATAGAGGTAAGATGTATTTTTAATCACAAAATTAAATATACGTGAATTTCCAAATGTCTTTTTTTAATTGAAAATTCCAAGATGGTGTTCTTTCTGTGGACCAGAGTTGTGTTCTTTAATAGGCCTACGAAATCATTGTATCATTGTTGGCCTTTTTTTGATGGCAGTAGATTTCAACCTTGTTGAACTGATCATAAATTTTCAGGTCTTGGGCTGGAACTGTGGCTCAGCGGTAGTGTGCTCGCCTAGCATGTGTGAGGCCCTGGGTTCAATTCTCAGCATCACATAAAAATAAGTAAACAAAATAAAGGTATTGTGTCCAACTGCAACTAAAAGGTAAATTAAAAAAAAAAAAACAACTTTCAGGTCTTGAGAATATTTAACGTATTCCCCCCAAGGTTGTGCTTTTTATTCAGGCCAGCCTTAAAATGAGCCTTTGGAATAACCCTGACTGTGAAATGCAGCCCAGGGATACAGCATGCTGATTTCTCATTGTTTCTTTAACAGGGAAAAGAAAATATTGGTTTCATTTTGATGTAATCGTGGGCTTTGTTCAGTAAGGCTTCAGGTGAATCCTGAATGGACTGGCACCTCCCTGAATTCATTAGTTTTGTATTTCAGGCTTGTTTTATGACAATATCAAGTATAAATGTTCTGAAAACTTGCATTTCCAATTTAGAATTCAAACAGCATTATAAGATAGCTCCTTAGAAGAGATTGCTTAAATTTGGGCCCAGACTGAGTCTTCCTTCAAATGTCTGAGGCTGCCAGGGGCCTCCTTTCTACTGCCACTTGGTTCTCCAATTGGAATGGAGCAACCACTAAAAATCTGTGCCGATTGGTTTCTGGAACTTTTCTGGGCCACTTTCAGGAAATCACATGCTTTAAATTAAAAGTCCTCATGGAGTGAAGAGAACCTTGAGTGCGTTTTTCTTCCCCTAATTAGGAAAGAGGAGTAGGCTGCTGGGACAACGGCCTGCACAGCCCGGCCAGCATGAAAATGGGTTTGCTTTGTCTAGAATATTCCTGGCTCAGTCGCTGCAGGAGGGCGGTCCTGCGATTGCGTGTTACTGTTCTCTGTGCCTACTTGCTGTGTGGGGGTGACCATTCTCACTTGCTGCATTTATTCTTACCCTCTAACTTTGTCTCTCCTGTCTGCCAGGCCTCCCCCTTGTCTACCTTAGAACTAGGAGTACAGCCAGCCTGACTAACCTAGAGCACCAGACCTATGCTGGAGGTACAGTACGGCCAGCGAGGGCTTGCTTCCTTGTCCTATACCAAGAACTGCCTTGTACATCGAATGTTTTTGGAAATGGGAGTGGAATGGGGGGTGTTGTGAGTACTTTGCTTCAGTAACAGGAAGAACATTTTTAACTAAGGAGCGGAATTGCACTTTGTATCTGAAGTAAGTGATGAGCTGAGTCTTCCTTGTCAATAAACTCCTCGGCATGGAATGCAGACGTGACAGTGCCAAGCACGGGGTTTGTCACAACCAAAAGCACGCCAATGAAAGAGCCCTGTCCTCTACTAATCAGGGCTCAGGACTCTGTAAAACAATCAGTGGACATTTATTCTTGTGGGAGTGTGGGTGGCTCTATGAAATAGGAGCTTCATAATAACGAACAGAGTGAAGAAAAAATTGCACAGTAAATAATTACTTGTGCACAAACTTTAACTTTTTTAGTTATGAATTTATGTGCTTAGGAGATAGAAAAGAAAATTTTCTTTATTTTTATCTCTGACCCCTAAAAGTTCCTTGAGAATTTGACTGAATAATCAAATCAAAAACACACGGAATAATCGGAGCCCAGGATGTGCGTTTCTTCCTTTGTTTTAAGGAGTGTGATTTAATCTGAGTGGTTTGTTTGCACACAGCTGATTCCAGGTTGTGACATATTTTATTAAAAAAGGCATTTGAACTCCCTCTACCAGGAGCATAGAACAGGGATACTGATATGTGGGGAGGTGGATATGGGTTTATTACCTTTCTGGAAGGTTTTGCTTTTGATTAATTCTGTTCACAGAGCAAGCTTTTGGCTAAGTCTTTACTTATTCATGAATGGATGCCTCTGAGCTTTCTGTATGTTACTTATCAGCCTCGCAAAGCCAAGCATTGTTTCCATGAAGCTGACAAGGATAGCAAGACTCAGATGATGGCTTCATTTGCTTTCATTCAGTGTGACTAGCAGCAGACCTGCTGCTTTAATCTATTTATTGCAGTTTACAATCCAGGTCCTTCTGATAGCCTGAGCTGCTGTATAGCAGGAAACCTGTGTTGTTCATAGTGGCCAGATCACTCTGCAAAAAGTCCAGGGGCTGAAAATTTCCTTAGTGGGAGCCATTTGAGGCTGAACTTGGATGTGAGGAGCTTTGGGTTATCTCAACCCATGAAGAATTAGATTTGGTCACTAGAGGCAGATTTTTGAGGCCGTTAGGGAGTAATGTGCTCTTTGAAGGATTTGGGAATTTTTCCTCTGATACCGTTCCAAAGGCAAGTACATAGTTTATTTGGATCCTGGTGCAAGAGATGTCAGAGCTGTTCCCTGGTGTTGGGTTTGGATTTGTGTCACTCTGAGAAGTGGTGGCTGAAGTCTGCTGTTTGGTCTTTGGGACTTCAGCAGTGTTCCTGCCCTTGGTAGTTAGTGCCAAGGTGGTGTGCTTGTGGATCTCTCTGTGTGGATTCCTAGTGCTTTATTCTGCATTGCAGTGTGATCAAAGCCATCTGTCACCTGTTCTTTTTAAATCAAATTTGCAAGTGGAAACTTCCAGTCTGGTTCACAGTGGGACGGGAAAGCACATCTGGCTCCTTTTCCTCATGGCCCTTTATCTGCCGTAATAAAAGCAGCTCTTTGCTCTGGGAGGGAGTCGTCTCCAGAGCCCGCAGTAAATGCTGCTTCCCCTGTGCCCCCTCTGCTCGTGCAGCAGTCTCGCAGCTACTCCTCCGTTTTCTACTTGATGAGCATTGTTTTTTTAAGGCAGACTTGGAGAACCAAATGGAGCTACAGGAATAAAAGCTAGGCATGTTCCTCACTGAAGCCCACCTTTGACAAGTTACTTGGGTGTCTTTAGATAACTGGCCACAAATTGTGGGAACACGCCGGAGCCTGCTCATCGTCTTAGTGGATTGTTGTGAGGTAGACTCGCCAAGCCACTGTTGTTATCAGAGTACAACTTGCCTCACTCTGAAATTGCTCTGGCAGTGTTCATGGCAGTAACTTCTGGAAACTATAAAGGATACAAAGGGAAAAATGAAGCGATTGCTTTTTAAAAGATGGTGCTAATCACTGGCAATGGGAGGCCACCCAGGCCTCCTCCTGGCAGGGGTAGCAGCAGGACAAGTTGTGGTTTGCTGCCTTGATTTTTGTCAGTAGGAAGCCGAGGCCCTGTGGATAGGCTGGGCTTTGGCCTGTACTCTCTGCTGTCGGTGCTTGCTGCTCTGTGTAGGTGCCATTTTCTCCCCTACTGCAGACCATTCAGGTCACCGTCTTTCTCTGCTGTCTTTGTGATTTCAGGCTGGATGGGGCCTGTGGTCCCCTCATGTGTGTCATCCAGGAGTTGCCCACGTTGGGTTGTCGTTGCCACTGCCTGGGGATCCTGCTGCCACCTCCCTCTTAGTTTGTATGGCCAGTGGAGGTCACATAGGCCCTGGGCCAGAGGGGCCTCAGAGGCTCCTGGAGGCCTCCCTTCATGCACTTGGGGTCTTCACAGTGTTTGTAGGCAGGTCACTTCCCCTGGGATCTGGTTCTGTACAGTTTTGTATTGACCTTTGTTCTCTGCGGTTTCCTGGTAGAGGCTCTTGTGAGGTGAGGCCTGTTTCCCGTTTCTTTTGTAGCCCCCATAGTGGCCACCTCACAGGAGCTGGCGGTGATGTCTGTGTTAACAAATGAGCTAGAAATTTCATTTTCATAGCTTTGGGATCGTATGGCCCTGGTTTTCCAGGGAGAAAATAATAACTATCATAATGAGAGATTGGCAAAAGGTATTTTTGTTTTCTGTACTGTGGCTGAAGGTGAACTTTTATATGAAGGAAAGCTTCCTTAAGTGAAGTCCTTGTGGACCAGGCTTCAACAATTACTCATGGTATAACCTGGATGACCTGTTCAGAAGGTATTATTTGGGACTAGTGGTCGCTCCTGATTCCAGTCGAGGCAGATTCTGATGGGGCCCTCTCTGAGTGATAGGCCTGTTAGAGTTGGGGGAGGTTTGAGAGTTGGGGTGCTGGAGGCAAAACATGGCATGCAGCCAGCCCACACCTGAGTTTCCATTTGCCCCACTAGCTGACCTTGTTGGTAGACAGAACCTTCTCTCCTACCTGGCCTTCAGCCCCTTCACGCAGGAGGCAGTTTGGGGGCAGGGCGGGCGTCTCAGCTTGCAGGTGAGGTGTGTGTTAACAGCCTTTTCTCATTTGGTCACAGCAGAGGTGAAAACTCCCAAACGCCGGCAGCCATTTGTCCCCTTTGCTCTGAGGAACCACACGGGGTGCACTTTGTGGTTTGCCACTCTGACCACGACACCCACCAGGTAAGGTACAGGCAGCCGGTCCCCTGGAGCCTTCTTTGTCTCCCAGGCCCCCTTGCAGCAGTACAGCAGAGCCCTTCTTGATAGCCCTGGGTTTACATCTGAATCAGTAACTGCCGCGTTGCTTGTGACTAAAATGCTCAGGGGTCACTCCAGGGAAACTGGGCTAACTGGGCTGCATGATATAACCACACAAGAGACAAAATACCTTTTTCTTTGGGGGTGCTGTGATGGCTCCTCTTATCTGCAGAAAGAGAGGGAGAGCAAGCACGTGCTGACCCCTTTTATTGAGGAGAAGCCATTCAAATGAGGCCTGGGTTCAGGTTTCAGGGGGCTGAGTCTAGCTTCATGATGTCCACTGTCAGCAGGTTGACATCTAGGAAGGCCACACCCAAGGGCAGAGTAAGAGAAGGGGACACAAAAAGGGAGTTTCCATGGAACATTCTATCCTAAACAGGGCAAGGGGTAATATCACAAAGGAATGGGTGAGTGTTGCTGGACCCATGGGGCTGCAGGAAGGCACATTTGGTTACATTATTTCTACCCTCAAGATCTGGACTTCAACAACTTAAGAATAGCCAGATCATTGGTGGGGAGCGGGAGGGATATGACCGACAGTGCCTCAACTGATCAGGAGGGGAAAAACGCTGGTCACATGACATGGCGGCCTCCCACAAGTAACTTCTGTCCTGAGATGGATGGGGGAGGCTCTGATTCCAGAGTCTGCAGGTAGAGAAGTTGATCCTGAGTCTGCAGTGGTCAGACTGTGTTCTCCATCCTGCATGTATTATGATTAAAGGCAAAGGCACGCAGGTTAAGGGTGTGCGTAGGAGGTCTGCAAGAAAAGCCACACTCCTCTTCATGGTCACCATGCCCTTCCCTCTCCTTACGGAAGCATTGCCTGCCTATTAAAATATACTCATTTTGCTTCCCACACTGCTTCAAAAATGTCCTCCAGCCTCCCCAGCCCTGGGAGGGTTATCCAAGACCTGCTTCAGCACAGATGGGCTTGGCTGGAGTTTCCCTAAGCTGAGGAGAACTTTTTTGACAACTCTTGGCCTGTTTAGATCTTGTGTCCTATTCTATGTACCTGGTGACTTTGTAGCACAGGCCATGAAGTACACAGAATGGGTAACAGAATCAACTGATTCGAAACTGCATTTCCCCTGCCCCCACTGAGTATAATGCCCTGGAAGGGAGGTTCTTCTGTTTAGCAGTTTAGGTCTGTTAAATTCTAACCACGCACTTACATGTTCCTTTAAAAATCCTACCTTACTGTATACCTGCCAGACTCTGCTGCTGGAGCTAAGTGACTAGGTAGTGACAATTCAGCTATTCCTGAGAGTTTGGGTAAGCTGTGACTGAGCATGGGATCACCATAGTCACTGGGCTTTGAGGTCCTCCTCTGTGGCGGGCTCCTACCTTACTGCTGCGTGCTGTCCTGAGAGGGCTTCTCCTCAGCCCAGAGCCCTGAGGAGGGAATGGTGGAGACCAGGGACAGTGGGTTCTTCTGATTGCTTCCAGGGCAGCATTGTCCCACAGTGGGAGTCCAGGTGTGGTCCCAGAAGGGAACGGAGCATTTCTAGATGATGCTCACAAGGTCAGTGAGTGGCGAGAAGTCCTTACGGGTGAAGAGATTCCCTTTGAATTTGAAGCCAGAGGAAAGTTGAGACACAGGTAAAGTATGCTTGTTTCTTCTTTTCCTTAAAAAAATAAATGAATAGAAAAGTGAATATAAATGATTATCCCTAATGTTTTGTTTTTTCACTTATTCCTGATTTTAATATTATATTTTTAAAAGATATTTTGAAAACCATTGTTTCCTTTTATAAAAGTGGGCTGTCTTGCCATCTTGGAAATACATCTCTTTCCATTGACCATCCGTTTACTCAACAGATGGGGGATAACCTATGTGTCATGTCTCATAAGTTTGCCTAAGCATGGACATTATAATGCTCAAGTTCATTGCATGTTGGCCTGGTTTCCATGATGCAGTGGTGACATGCTATTCTGGAAAGGTTCTCAAAGCACATTGATCTCACCTATAGCGTATGTATGTTCCACACAGCATTTTTAGTGGGCAGCTAGTTTGAGGAAGTGGAGCCAGTGAGGGTAAGACGTGCATGAAACCTATCTGGGCAGCTGCTGACAGATGCCCTCCTGAGGTAGCAAGCTGAAGGCTCAGGAGGAGGGGAAGAGAGCTTTATATCTGGCTATTGAGAGATGGTAAAATATCCAAGGAAGTGTCCCATTATTTGCAAACATTTTTAAATGGAAGGGCTATCCAAGGGGCATGGGTAGTTAAGACTTAGTATTTGGACAGGTGAAGGTTTTAGGTTTTGAGCCTCAGATGGTTCTTAAGCTGAGTGGACATGGAAGGGGTTGGCTTCATCCTTCTGCAGGCCTTTGTGTCTCATGATGCTGAAGTCCATGTGCCCACCTCTCCCGTGCCCGGCGCATTTGATGGTTTTATGCCCATGAACATTACACCTACCTGAGAAGGGTTGTGTATATATGAGTCTCTGGAAGAGAGAGAGACCCATGTATTCCAGGGGAAAAAAAGAAGTAAAATAAAGTCCTTGTGCTGGTCACGTGTCCCTGGAAGCCACTGTAGTTTCTAGGGACAAGGGTCAAGCCATTGTCCTGTCCTTCCATGAGGTTCCCAGAGAAGCCATAGGACTGGACAGCATCTCTGAATAATCACTGCCTCTTGTCTAAGCCAGGGCTTGACCTCTTTGTCATTTCCGTTTTAGTTTCCGTGTTTTGTGACCCTTTCCAAGTCCTGCTGTTCTGCCTGAATTCATCAAAATAAATGCCTTTTCTGGCATTTCCCCCTTGGGCACGCGGTACCCCACCCCGAGCCTCCCTCCCTGCTTCCTGTTAGCCTCAAATTCTTCCTGTTAGCTCCCCGCTTCAGGCTTCTGGCTTGAATTAGACAAAATCTAAAATAGAATTAAATGTGCAATTTCCTCCGTTCCTCCCGTTCTGCCCACTATCTTCTGTTCCGGTTTCATCTGAGTGCTTGGGCACTCAGACTGAGACTCTGACTGCCCACTAGCAGTCGCGTGGAGCTAGAGCCCACCGACTGTGTGTGATTTTGAGAGAAGTGGGATAGTCAACAAAAGCACCAAGAAGGAAGAAGTTTCTGTGCCTTTCCAAGAGGCTGGTTATGTGATTCAGTCACTAGTGCGTTTTTCCTGCCCCACTGAAGTGGTTTTCACCATTGTTTGGTGAGGGGTTGGGGTGGGGACTGCGGGGGAGAGACCTGGTTAATTCGAGATTTCATGGAAGGGGAGAGTGAGTGCCCCTCTTGCTCAGGCTGCCAGAAATTACAGTTTGTGCTGTTCTCATAAAACCCAGTTAAACCAGCTCCTGATTTCCCCTTCCTTAGGGAATCCCCCAGAGGCCTAGCCAGCGGGCATCTGTGTGGTTACACAGCAGGTCAGATTGGAGTCTTTGCCTCCGCTTTTCTTGCCTTCTGAGATTGTGTTCCTGTTCCCTTCCCTGTTCTTCCTCATAGACACACCCACGACCTACGGATTCACCAACTGCAAGTGAGAGTGAACGGCTGGGAGCAGGTGAGCCCTGTGTCTGTGGACAAAGTTGGAACTTTTTTCCGATATGCTGCACCAGATAAAAATTCATCTTCCTCCACGGTGAGTGGTGTCCTTGTGCCATGGCCACAGGCCCTCAGAACCAGGCTTCCAAATGCTTAAACTTATAATAACTTTGCCTTAGTGACATTTTCTTGTTTTTTACTTCTCCTCATCGTAGGGAGGCTGTTTCCGATTCTGTGGGCCCAGTCATAGGCTTGGGTCATCGCTGTACATCAGCCAGGCGGGTTAATTTCAGTAGAAGATGAGATTTTAAATTGGCAGGCACATATTATCTCACCTGGGCAAATTTCCTTTATAAACTCAGTGGATCTGCTGGGCTGTTTACTAGTCTGCCAACCACGAGTATAGTCATCCCTTGGCATCCATGGGGGGTCAGTTCCAGGAATTCTGACAACCCCCACACCAAAATCCTCATGTTTACACCCCCTGTGTGAAGTGGCAGAATGTCTTCATGTCACCTCCCTGTATTCTCCTGGCGCTTAAGTCATCTCTAGGTTACTACTTCTACCTAAGAAAGTGTCAGTGCAGCACAAGTGGTTGCTAGACTGTGCCGTTAAGGAAATAAAAACTAGAAAAGCAGAGTTTGCACATGCTCAGTGGAGGTGCAAAGCAATGTAGGCCCAGCTGCACACCATGGGATCAGCTATTGGTTGAACCTGCACGCAGAACCTACGCATCGGGGGACAGCTTCTCTGATGGTGTGCCCTGGTGTTAAGCTCCCTAAGTGCATGCTTTCTAATGTTTCTTATAATATTGCTCCTGGATCATTTTAGCTCTGTCCCTAAATTCTTCTCTACTACCAAGAGAGCCATCCACTGTCATGTGATCAGCCTATTTTTGGAGAATACTGTTTAATAAGTGTTCATTTTCATGGTGTTCTCTGGTGTCTCAACTATCTTAGGGAAAAAGCTAATAAATGAGAAACCACTTTTATTTCCCGGATTACTTCTTTGCCTAAATTCATGTCTGGTAACAAAAGGATCAGATGGATGTATGAAGAGATTTTGCACACACAGGATGGTGTAGAAAGAATATTGTTTTGTCCAAATTTTTCAAGAGATGTTTTACCTTCATAGTAATCATATTTCACCTGAAAAATATTCTCAGATACCACTCTTTGAATATTGTCATTGAATTTAATGATGCTAACACCTTAGGCCTGTGCTGAATCTGATTTATGGATCTTTCTTAGATTGGCAGCCCAAGCAGCAGAACAAATATTATACATCCCCAGGTTTATGTAAGTATAATTTTCCTGCTATCACGTGTTTTTTTTTAAATATTTTTTTTAGTTGTAGATGGACACAATATTTTTATTTTTATTTTTATGTGGTACTGGGGATCGAACCCAGAGCCTCATGCATGCAAGACAAGTGCTCTACCACTGAGCCACAACTCCAGCCCTGTCATTGTGGTTTTTGAGTATGTGCACTGCGCTGGACCACATATAGACGTATGTCTCTTGATGATCAGAGGACTTTGTGACGTGTATATGATTGAGATTATCTCTGCCCTTGTGTATGAATAGTTACCTTCCTCTTTCAGGAACTTCCAAGAAAATGTTTGCCCCTAATTTTGTTTTTGTGACCGAGAATTCCAGGGAAGGAGAGCAGGCAGATGTTTTAGTGCAAGGTTTCCTTTTATTTCTAAGTTAAAATAGAAGTACACTATACTCTGTATTTCATTTGCTGGAATCCAAAGGTCATGAAAGTAAGACAGAAGGAAAAATTGTAAGATCCTCACTCACCCCCCATTTAGCTTTGGAAGTAAATCATGTACTGTCTTGTGGAGTCCTTCTTCAGTGTTTTGCATCAGGCAGAAGTGACATTAAAAACTCTTTTTAGGCTTTTGCCTAAAAATGTCTTCTCCCCGAGTAAGTTTTGAAATGTGAACGTTCAGGCAGGCCTATAAGCAGAGCATGGAGATTGCTGTTGGTTGGCCTGACTTTATCCAGGCCTACCTGGGGCTGGGCCAGGGAGGCTGGGCCAGGGAGGCCTGAACTTGAATGATGATTTGTGCCTAGGATTGTGTCCCTCTGAAAACACTCCAGAAAATTCTTTTTCTTTTTCATTTGGACTTCCCAGAAGACTCGGTTGAAAACAGAGAGCTTTGCTTTCTTATTTATTAGGTGGATTTTTACATACTGTTTACTTTAATAAAAAAACTGCAGAATAAGACACTGGAATGTGGTGTCTTTTGTTTCTCCCGTGAAAAGTATTGTCTCTTTCCAAGAGCAGCACTATCAGAAACCTTCTCTTTTGTGTGCCCAGGGTATTACTTTGTGCATTTAAAAAAAAAAAAAAAAGGCACATGGTAGTAGCCCAGAATGTCTGTTGAAGGTGTGAGTGAACACATGGCACCAGGACGCAGTAGCTGCCACCCACGGCTGAAAAGACATTGTTTCTGAACCTCAGCATCTTGTTTATAAAAGACTGAGCACTACACAGAGCCTGGAGGAGGATCGCAAAGAAAGACAAGTTTGTTTTTAAAGTTCTTGGAAGTATAAACATTGGTTTTTCTGTAGGAATGTCAACGAATAGCACAGAGCCTAGAGGGCAAGTGGAGTGGCTCTTAGAGACAAGCAGCGTCTGTGCCCGCGAAGGAGCCAGAGCAGGCCACCCTGCCCAGCACCCCGGAATCTATGGCGACAGGCTGGACTCTCAGAGGCATCTTTCTGTTTTGGGCAACACCCAAATGCACATTGTTAGTGTTCAAGAAACATTTCCTCAATCTCTTTTTTTTTTTTTTTTTTAGAGAGAGAGAGAGAGAGAGATAGAGGAGAGAGAAATTTTAATATTTATTTTTGTTTTCGGCGGACACAACATCTTTAGTTTTTGTATGTGGTGTTGAGGATCGAACCTGGGCCGCATGCATGCCAGGCAAGTGTGCTACCGCTTGAGCCACATCCCCAGCCCTCAATCTCTTGTTAATCTGAGAGGAAAGTGCCACAGGAAGTAAATCATGCACTGTCTTGCAGAGTCTTTCTTCAGTGTTTCTATTTTAGCTGCTGTGATGATCTTCACTACGTTCTAGACAAGCAGTGTCAATTTAATCCCCTGCAGTGGAGTTGAAAACAAGTCTTCTCCACAGTTTCCATATAAAGTTTGACATGTAGGAACCCAAGGGCATATTGCGGGAAGTTTGGAAAATGGGGTAGGTCATTGCCACAGTCTTAGCCGGGGTTCTTTATAATGTGTCTGGAGGCCTTGGAATATTTTCTTTGTGGCACACTTCGTGATATCACATCAGAGTATGTTATTTATTTTTGTAGATGTTTTTGGAATTGGCTGTTTTTAATAGTATGTGTTTATAACTCTTTCACTTCCTTTTCAGCCAAATGCTTTAGGGTTTGATGATAATTTCACTGAGAGCTGTGATAATTATAATACTTTTAAGCCAGGCACAGTGGCACACTCCTGTAATCCTAGGATTTGGGAGGCTGAGGCAGGAGAATTAAAGGTTTGAGGCCAGTCTGTACAACTTAGCAAGACCCTGTCTCAAAATAAAAACAGAAAGGGCTGGGAACGTAGCTCTGAGGTAGAGCACCTGGGTTCAGTCCCCAGGACCATGCGCACACACAGCGCCCCACGCAGACCTTCTGGTTCTGCTGTTGTACTTCCTGGGTTTTTAGCGGCATGGCTATTTTGTGTCTGTCTCTCCCATAGTTCTCTTCGCTCCCACCCGTCAGGGTGGTCTTTGCTGTGACCATGGAAGGCAGTGCTCGGAAGGTCATCACGGTGCGTTCCGCCCTCATCGTGAGGAATAGACTCGAGACACCAATGGAACTGCGGCTGGACAGCCCATCGGCCCCCGACAGTATGTGCTGCTTGTCTAGAACATAGTGAATACTCTGTGAACAATTGTTGGTTGTTGTCCCCACTGTCTCCCCAGTGAGACTGTCCCCAGGCAGCTAGCATGCACGGTCTGCCTGCTTCCTGTCTGCCACAGTCAGTCTCTCAAGGAGCATCACCACCAAGGTGCTAATACCTGTTTCTGTGGCAGAGCCGGTGGTGCTGCCCGCCATCATGCCCGGGGATTCCTTCGCTGTGCCTTTGCACCTCACCTCCTGGCGGCTGCAGGCGCGGCCCAAAGGATTGGGCGTCTTTTTCTGTAAGGCTCCTATTCACTGGACCAATGTGGTGAAGACTGCAGAGGTGAGCAGCAGCAAGCGAGAGTGCCACTCCATGGACACGGAGAAGAGCCGCTTCTTCAGGTGTGTGTCACACTGCCCTGCTGTGCAGGTGGCCTTGGCTTTCCTCCTGCAGGCTGGGTCTTCTGGCATTGGTTCTCTCAGCACTCAGTTGTGTTTATCTAGAACCTGAAATTACTCTTGAGCTCAAGTCCCTGGGAACTCCAGGCTTACCCCTGGTGTGGCATGGGGTCACTTATCATTTACGGCCAACCAACTGGCACACACTGTTCTCCCAGATAAGACAGAGTGTTGCAGGTATGCTGGAGCGTAAGGTGCAGACACATCCTTAGGGAGGGAACGTAAAAAGCTGTATAAATTAGGAAGCAAAATCCTGGGGCTGGGAGATGTTTTGAATGAAAAATTGTTAAATATTTTAGATAAAGATTCATGTACCTAATACTGACTTTCTGGAACATTTTTATGAGATTGCGTAGCCATTTAAACTCATTGTTTTCCTATCATACAGGGTATAAGTAATATGTTATTAGACTCAGTGGTGGAAAAGACACTGGGTTGCTGTCTATCATGAGACCTTTACGAACTTGGTCTTTCAACTCATCTAGATGAGAGATTGTTAACTTTTGTTTAGTTTACAGTCAAGACAGGTGTTCATAACTCAGTGGTTATGCTTAGCGTACTCAAGGCCTGTTCCCGTGTATCACCAAGTATCACCAAAAAGCACCAGTATCACCAAAAAAAACCCCCAAACCCCCCAAAACAAACATTTAGGGGGAGTACCAGAATAGTAAAGAATTCCAGTATATCCTTTTTCCAGACTTCCTAGTTTTTAATAGACTGAAGGGAGAAATAGATAAATGTATATCCACAGTCGTTCATTTTAATACTTTACTTTTAGAAATTTATAGAAAAAAAAAAAAAACTAAGAAAAAAACCCAAAAAAACATTTGGACAGTGCCATCAACCAGTTTGTTCCAGTTGACATTCATAGAATATTTTGTCCAACAATTCCAGATGGTACCTTCTTTTCAAGAATGTGTGGAACATTCGTTAAGAGATAACCATCTGCTGGGTCATGAAACAAGGATTGATAAATATTAAAGAATTAAATCATACAGACTGCTTTCTGATCACAGTAGAATTAAACTGGAAATCCACAACAATAAGATCCCCAGAAAATCTCCAAATGTTCAGAAATTATACAGTGTATTTGCAAAGGACCCCCATGGGTCAAAGAAGAAATCACAAAAGACATTAGAAAATATTTTAAATTGAACAATAATGAAAAAGCCAGATATGTTAAAATATGAGGGATGCAACAAAAAACACTTCCTAGAAGTTACAGTTTTTAATGGGTCTATTAGCAAATGAGGAAGACACAAAAACTACTGATTTAATCTTCTTTATTAAGAAGATAAAAAAGAAGAGCAAATTAAAAGCAGGTAGAAAAAGGAAGCAAAAATAGGTGGAAACCAATGAGCTAAAAAAAAAAAAATCAACAATGTCAAAATTGTCTTTACCAAAAAACAAAACAAAACCAAAACCTCATAAATCTGTTAATCTTCTAGCAAGACTGACCAAGAAGAAAAGAGAAAACAGAAGTTGCCAATATAAGGAGTTAAAATGATCAATATTAGGAATTAAAGGAGATATTATTACAGATCCTATAGGCATTAAAAGGTTAAAAAAGAGATAAGAATAATTTTTTATCATTAAATTCCATACTTAAATAATACCTTCTTGCAAGCACAAATTGTCAGAACTAACAGAAAGAAGAAGTAGAAAATCCAAAGATAGGGCTGGGACATTGGCTCAGCGGTAGAGTGCTTGCCTAGCATGCATGAGGCACTGGGTTTGATTCTCAGCACCACATACAAATAAATAAAATAAAAAATTTCATCAACAACTAATGAAAATATTAAAAAAAGAAAATACAAAGATACTGATATCTATTTAAAATTTTTTTTTTTTTTTTTTTTTTTTTTTTGGCGCTAAGGATTGAACCCAGGGGTGCTCTACCACTGAGCTACCTGTCCATCACTATTTTTTTTATATTGAAACAGGGTCTTACTGAGTTGCTGAGACTGGCCTTAGGCTTGGTGATCCTCCTGCCTCAGCCTTCCAGGTTCCTGGAATCATAGGTGTACACCACCCACACCTAGATTAAAAATTTAATTTATAAAAAAGCTTTCCCACAAAGAATACTTCAAAGCTCATATGACTCTACTAGTTAATTCTACAGACATTTAAGAAGGAAATAATACCAGTTCTAAACAAGATTTTTCAGAAAATAGAAGAGGAGGAAACAGTTCTTGTTTCAGTCAGCTTTTTCGTTGTTGTGATCAAAAGACCTGACAAGAACAATTGGAGGAGGAAAATTTATTTTGTGACTCATGGTTTCAGATGGTCATTTCCATTCCTTGGATCCTAGATGAGCTGACATCAGGGCAGAAGTGCATGGCAGAGGAAAGCTGCTGGGAACATGGCACCAGGAAGCAGAGAGGGCACTCCTCTCAACAAGGACAAAATATACACTTGCAAAGCATGCCCTGCCCACACCTCCTCCAGCCATAGCCTACCTGCCTACAGTTACCCCCAGTTAGCCCCTATCGGGACTAAAACATTGATTAAGTCAACATTCTAATAACCCGATCATTTCTTCTCTAAAACTTTCTTGCACTATTTCACCCATGAGCTTTTGGGGGATACCTAATATCTAAACCGTAACATTCTTGGCTCATTTTATGAGGCCAGCATGTTCCTGACACCAAAACCTATATAGATACTATAAGGAAACTAAGTACTAGTGGCCCCCCCTAAAGAGCTACAAGTGTCTTCAATAAAATGTTACCAAGTATAATTCAGCAAGTGGGGTTTATTCCAGAAATGCAAGATCAGTTTAACATTTGAAAATCAAATAAAATCAATAAAAAGTAATTCACCATTTTAAGAGACTAAAGAGAAAAACATCAGATCATCTTGGTACATGCAAAGAAAAATAGCATTTGATGGAATTCAGTACCTGTTCACGGTGATGCCCAGTGTCTTAGCTGAGGCTGCTATAACAATACACTGTAGACCAAGAGGCTTAAACAGCAGACATTTGTTCCTCATAGTTCTGGAGGCTGGAAAGTACAAGATCAAGGTAGAAATTTGGTTCTAGAGAATGCCTTCTTTCTGGTTTGCTGATGACTGTCTTCTTACCATGTCCTTACAAGGTGGAGAGAAAAGCCAGGCTCTCGCCTCTCGTCTTTCTCTTATGAGTGTGTTAATTTCATCATGGGGTCCATCCCACCTCTGTGACTTTATGATAAACTTAATCACCTCCAAATACCATCACATTGAGTGTTAGGGCTTCAACGTATGAATTTTTGGCAACACAAACGTTCAGTTCTTCATAGCCAGCAAACTAGGAACTTGAAAAAGTTCCCTTCTCAAGGGCATATGTGATATACCTACAATTAACATCGTACTTTTTTTGTGTGTGTGTTGGGGATTTAACCCAGGGACCCTTAACTACTGAGCCCCATTCCTATCCCTTTTTTATTTAGGGACAGGGTCTCACTTAGGTTGCTTAGGTCCTTGCTAAGCTGTGAGGCTGGCTTGAACTCGTGATCCTCCTGTCTTAGCCTCCTGAGCCACTGGGATTAAAGGCATGCACCACCATGCCCAGCTAACATAATACAGTGAAACATTAAACCCTTTTCCCTCAAGATCAGGAACCAGCATTCTACTTAACATAGTAGTAGCAGTCCTAGCCATTGCAGTAAGGCAAGTAAATCATAAATAAGAAATCAAAAAAGTGGGGCTGGGGTTGTGGTTCAGTGGTAGAACGTTTGCCTAGTATGTGTGAGGCACTAGGTTCTATTCTCAGCACCGCATATAAATAAATAAAATAAAGTTCCATTGACAGCTAAAAAAAAAAAAGAAATTGAAAAAGCATGAAAATATGAAAAGAAATACAATTATTGTTATTTGCAAATGACCTAATTAGATATGTAGAAAATAGCATAGACCTAATTGGCTAAGATCTGAGGGTTCAAGGTCAATCAGTAAAAATTAATTGTATGCTTATATTCTAGCCATAAATAAACAATTAGAAAATGTGATTTTAGAAAAATGCTATTTATAATGACTCTAAAAAAATTAGATACCCAGGACTCAGTCTAACAAATGATGTACAAGTCTTCTACTTGAGAAATTACAAAACCTTTCTAAGAGAAATTTTAAAAATATTAAGTGAAAAGATATTCCATGTTAATGGATTGGAAGACTCGGTATCATTAAGATGTCCATTCTCAATAAATAGATCTAAAAGATGGTTGCTTTGAAGAAATAGGGGAGCTAATCTTACATTTAAACAGAAATGCAAGAAATCTAGAATATTCAATGTCTTCTTTAAAAATAACAACAACAAAAAGTTGGAGGACTTACAAAACCTGTTTTCAAAACTCATGTAGGGCTGGGGATATGGCTCAAGCGGTAGCCCGATTGCCTGGCATGCGTGTGGCCCAGGTTCGATCCTCAGCACCACATACAAACTGAGATGTTGTGTCTGCCGAAAACTAAGAAAAAAATAAATATTAAAATTCTCTCTCTCTCTCTCTCTTACAAAAAAAAGTGTGGAGTCACAGTAATGAAGTCAGTATTATTTCATTAAGACAGGAATGTAGATCAATGGAATAGAAGATTTATTACACAGAAAGCATTAAATACCAAAGAAAAATTAGAAACATTGGTCTTTTTTTAAAAGTTTTTGGTTTAGCAGGAGGCATCAATAAGAAAAGAAACAGATAAATCACAAATTTGGGGAAAAAATATATATCTGACAATTTTTAATAGAACACATAAAGAACTTCTTGAAATAAAAATTTAAAAATAACCTAATAAGAATAGTCAAAAGAAAGACTCGAAATGATAGTTTACAGAAGATAACGTACAAATTGCCAATGGGAAAATGAAAAGTTGGTCATCATCAGTGATGATTTGGGAAATGCAGCTCTGAACCACAGTGACCCTGTACTCTCACTAGGACGAATAAAATAAAAAGTATTGACAACACCAAATGTTGGTAAAGGTGTGGGAAACTCTCATAAAGAGCTGGTGAGATTGTGAAATAATACAGCTGCTTTGGAAAAATGTGTGACAGTTTCTTAAAAAAGCAAAGGACCCAGCAAGTCCGTTTGTAGGTGTTTACCTAAAAGACACGAAGGCCTGTGTCCACAAAGATGCTTGCATCAGAAGGCTCATGTAGCCATAAGCTGGGAACAGCCCAGGTGGATAGCAACAGGATGGTGAGTAAAGAACCAGTGATATTCAGCCAGACAGACCACCAGACAAGGAAAGAGAGTCAGGTGTGGTGGGCCCGACTGACCCTGGTGAAACTTCACAGGAAGCAGGAAGAGGGAGCTCATGGAGTAGTGCCCCGCCTGTTGCCGTTATGTGTAGCTCAGGAACAGATGGGCCTGATCCATAGCAGCGAGTTCCAGAGAGTGGTTACTTGGATGACAGGGAGAGAATATTGGTTGGAAAGGGACAGGAGAGAGTTTTCTGGGGTGAGAAAATGGTCTGTGACTTGTTCTTGAGTGGTGGTTATAGAGGAGTATATAATTGCCCAAACTCATCAAATTGAATATTTAAAATCCACGCAATTTGTATTAGATTTCAGTAGATGTATTTGTATTAAAAAATACAAATATCTTACTGACTTATTGAGTTATTTTGATATTATTTAATTAAGGAGGAAAAAAATTGAGTTCTTCATTCAGGCTGATGATTTTCACACCATTTTATCTTCATAGGTTTTGTGTGGCTATAAAGAAAGAGAATTATCCAGATTACATGCCCTCAAACATATTTTCTGACAGTGCAAAACAGATTTTCAGACAGCCAGGGCATACCATATATCTTCTGCCAACTGTGGTGATCTGTAATCTGCTGCCTTGTGAACTTGACTTCTACGTCAAAGGAATGCCAATTAATGGAACCCTGAAACCTGGAAGAGAGGTGGCCCTCCACACTGCTGATACGTCCCAGAACATTGAGCTGGGTAAGGCGGTTGCTTTTGGGTCATTTGTAGCAATCCTGGGAAGAGATCAGTGAGCATTTAGACTACTCAGTAAACATCTTGGAGAAATTGCGGCACCTGTCATGTCTCAGTAAGCTGGCTCAGAGCAGGTGTGCAGCTAGGAAAAAATGAGGTTTGCAGAGGACATGCTCATATGGTATTCAGTCACTCTGTGTCTTTAGCCCGGCTTTTCTTAGCTGCAGAATGAGCTGTTTTTAGGGAAGGGGTGAATGTGGCTAAGCTCCTGTGTCCCCAGCATCACCTGGGCTCTTTCTCACATGTGATCTCCTGTCATCCTGATAGCAATAGTGATTTGTTCACTATTGAACACTTCACTAATGAAGAAATGGAGGTTAAAATGTTCAGTGCAACAAGTAATTTTCAGTTGTAGGGGTGAGCAAGTCAGGGTAGAGAATCACATTTGCAGCACTTAAAGGGGTACATCTGTTGTTTGGGCAGAAAATATATTTCTTTAAGACTGCCACAGACATGTTCAGGTCATAACAACGTCGATATTTCTCTATATACAGTTTTGAAAGCTCGTTTACTACATTATCTCATTTGATCTGCCCAGGAGTACACATTTCCATCTCAGACAGGAGTTATCTCCATTTTTGAGATCAACCACTTGAAACTCATTGACCTTCGGCAGTATGTGCCACAGTGACAAGATTATGTTTCTGCACCCGGATAGATCCTTGAACTTCATTTAGTAAAGGAAAATAGTGCAATGGTAGTTACTCCTGTAGGCCAGCCCTTTACCACTGGGTTGTACCCTTGGCCTCTAGTCATTCATTCTAGAGAAGAATAGATAAAAATAAATAGAAAAAAATTTGGCATTTAAGTAGTGAGTTTTCTGTATTTCTTCACGTGTTGAACAAGGCTTGTATAACGCGGGCCTGTCCTCCCACCAATGCCCCTTGTGTTCAGCGCTGGGCGTTACGTTATGTGCTACTCACAGTTCTGCCACGTAGATCCTGTTACTACCACCTTTTGCAGATGAGACCTAGAGAAGTTCAATAACTTGCTCCATATCATGCAGATAATAAGGCCAGACTGGGGATCGGAAGGAAGGTTCCAGCACAGGGTCTGACTTATAACTCCTCTGATAATCATTGTTGGTAGCTTTTTGGAACTCTGATTCATCTCATTTGCAGTGTAGCTTCCTAGTGTGACTTCTGGGCCATCTGATCTGTTCCTTTTGTTCTTATCCCAGCTAGAGGAAAATGGCCTTTGAGGTCATTAGTGATTTTTCCAAAAAGGAATCCAATTTAATTTTGCTGTGAACTATTTTGACAAACTCGAGTAGTGAGAATCCAGAAAGACAATAGCTGTACCTTCTTTAGGGGTGTCATTGGAGAACTTTCCCCTCTGTAAAGAATTGCTCATTCCACCTGGGACTCAAAACTATATGGTAAGAATGCGACTCTATGACATCAACCGCCGGCAGCTGAACCTCACCATCCGGATTGTATGTCGAGCAGAAGGGTCCTTAAAGATCTTCATTTCCGCTCCATATTGGCTCATTAACAAAACAGGTATGTAAATAGGCTTTCCCAGTAAGCCTTGGGGTTGGTCATGGGAATTCAGACATATTTGCTCAGCTAACTAAATGGAGCCAATGCAAATAGATGACTTCAACAGTCTAAGCTGTGGAGACTTTCCTGATTCCATGTGCTTAATCATGGTCAAAACCGTCCTTAGATAACAGATTGAGCCCACAAAACTCAGTTTACACTATTTTCCCCCTTGCTGATTCTGCATCCCCCCGTTTACTGTTTGCATCTTTGATGGGTAGACTGGGTGGGATTGTTTGATATAAACTTTTTCCATCCTTCCTAAAGGGTTACCACTGATCTTCAGACAGGACAATGCAAAGACAGATGCTGCAGGCCAGTTTGAGGAACACGAGTTGGCCAGGAGCCTGAGCCCTCTCTTATTCTGCTATGCTGACAAAGAGCAGCCAAACCTGTGAGTACAGTTATTTATGAGAAGGGGAAATAAGCTCCTAGGGAAGGGGAAAAATTAGCAAAGGCTATAATATATCCGACTAAGTGGAACTATACTGTAGATAACAGTCCTGACTTGGCAGAGGACTAGAACCATGACCTAATGTGATTTTTTTCGGATCTAATTTCTGTGTTATTTGATCCTGAAAATAAACCATTTGTTGGTTTATAATGAAAGCTAGTTTTATTTTACATGTTATTGAAGGAGTTCTCCTATTTATAACTGGGCCGATGAAGAGAAACCTGTATGTCCTTTCTCTTCTCTGCAGTTTCTCTTTTCCTGTAGCCTTGGCAAAGGAGTGGGCATCAGAGAGCAGATGGACTGGCCCTTTGGTCCTATTGGCCCAATCAGGGCTGTTAGTGGAAGGTTTTGAGCTCCAAAATGTGCCTTCTCATGGTCTTAAAACACTCATTGCATGTTTCACAGCTGGGAAAAATAACAACTGTGAGGATTAGATAACATGTCCTTTTAATGTATGGTAGGAATGTTAATTCACTATTATTCTTGGTTTTGACATTCTGCTTTTTATAGGAGTCTTCTAATTTTATAGCCCTAATCCAGAGATAAATGGATGTATCTTATACTGCTAAAATGGCACATGCCATCATCTATAGAATTTGGCAGAAAGCTTAACAGGAAGGTTTCCGGAGTACTGCACTCAGTGGATACAGATGTGTTTTCCAGGGAGACTGGAATCTAGATTAGTGTTGGAGTCAGAGTTCCGGCTCTTGTCGGAGACACAGCCAGCCTCTTGACACATTCAGCAAGCCCTGTCTCCTTCTGTTCGTCAAAGATTTTGACAGTTTTAGATCTAGGGCTGAGCATTTGTCATGGTTGACTTTATCCACGGGATTCACAGTTTCCAGAGTGTTTCCATCTAGATCATCTTGTTGTATTCTCCCCAGCATGCCAGTGACTCAGGAGATAGTTATATTTTAAGATGAGGAGACTGAGGCTCATGGCCAGTGTGCCTTGTGCCCAGGGCTGCATCACTTGTTCGTGGTGGACCTGGAGCACACACTTAGGAGTTATATTTCCAGGATCTGACTGGACACCAGCCAATTGGACGGTGCTTTGCCGATATGAGGTCTCAGTTCCTGGAGGTGACGTGCAGTCAGCCGCACCTTCTTACATACTGTTCTTGGCTTTTTTCTTGACTCCTTGATTTTCAGGGGAATAGTAGAAATTGTAGCATATTCCTCATGTTTTATTCTCATAGAATCCCGTGCTCTCTCCTAAGGTGTTCATTTGTAGATGTCCAAGTATTTCATATACTGTTGTAACACAGCTACATCTTAAGATGAGGGTTTGATCACTGATTAATTTTCTCACTCCTGGGGATTCACATGAGAGTGAGGACAAAGTCAGTGTTAGAGGCCTAACTGTGTGCTAGCCACACTAGCATTTCCTGATTAGATGAGTTAGATAAGACTTGCTTGTGGATGAATATATACATCTTTGCTTTTCTGCCCCACAGCTGCACGATGAGAATCGGAAGGGGGATTCATCCTGAAGGCATGCCGGGCTGGTGTCAGGGCTTCTCCCTGGATGGCGGTAGTGGTGTCCGAGCTTTGAAAGTCATCCAGCAAGGAAACCGCCCAGGGCTGATCTATAACATTGGTGGGTTACATTTGGGCAATGGGAGGATCAGAATCTTTGCTAGTGACTTTAGGCTTAGAGGAATTAGCTGGCAGTGCATTTTGGCCTGGCTACAAGTGCTGATTTTCTCATTTGACAGTGGGTCAGATACCTGCTCTCTGAATGCAATATTGATATCAACGCAGATCTATTCTCCTAGGGATCTGAGGAGCCACCTAAACACTGCCCTTTTGAGGTCTATGGCTGTTTAATTTCAGGCTCACCTGTGTCAGGAAAGTATCAGTTTGTCTTGAATCCTTGTTTTTCAGGGGAATAATAGGAACACTCAGAATGCTTTTTATCCTTCAAGAATTCCCACGCATTCATTAAAATTTGCAAACCCTAAGAGGGTAAGAAGCATTGTTCTCTCTGAAACTAAAGCAGAGAGGTTAAGTGACTTGCCTAGAGGCAAAGGGGAAGTCTGGGTCAGAAGTAGGATTAGAATGGGGGTGTGTGAATTTGAGGCAGAAAATATAATAAAAGACACTTGGTGGCTTAGTCATTAGCAGCCTCCAGACTTGCTTAGCTTCTGGAGGCAGGAAGGGCAGGGGAGGATGCAGTACCCTGTGCTGTAGAGCTACTGGGGCATACTTGAGGGAGTGTCCTAAGGGTTGCGATCAGTTACAGTGTGTCCCTGTGAGAGTGTCTGATTCCAAGGACCTCACAGCCATGTGTGGTGTTGACATTGCACACCACCTAGACCTGCCTTGTCCAGTAGGACCCCTTGTGGGGGGGGTGGGGAATGTCCTGTTTCATGTTGTCTGATGTGGCAGCCATTAGCCATGTGTGGCTGCTGAGTAGCTGACAGAACGTTCTTGAGAAACGTGGCGATCTGTGACAGAGGAGTGGAACTTTCACTCTTCAGTTTTAAGAATCTTAAATTTAAATAGTGACATTTGGCTAATGACTGCAGTATTAGACAATAAAGAATAAAAGAGTGATGTTGTAGAAGGAAGATCTGAGGTAGTGGTGGGGTCTATATATTTATCCTGGATCCTGGGCACAGTTGGGCATGTTTAAGGGTGTGAGGATTTCTTAGTAAAAGAGTCTCACAAGTATAGTTTCCTTTTCAGATTTTTTTAAACTTGAATTTATATTCATGCTTTCTTGACATGCAAGCTGTCTCCTTACAGTTGACATTAAGATTTCTAAAAGAAATAAACTTTATTCGATCCTCCAGCTAAAGATAATGTTCCTCACGTTTTCTGACATTTGTTTGCTCCACCACTTGAGTAGGCAAAGGCTGCTTCATGCTGGCTTTCCACATGCTGTCTGGAAGCCGCTGTCAGGACATTTGTGGGGAGGCCTCAGAGAGGAATGGAACATGCTCCTTTGAGCTGACCAAACCAGAAATACACGGTGACTGTTCCCAGGAACCGCCATGCGAGGAGCATTCCCTGAGCTCATGGCATGTGCATTCAGGGGCAGGACTGTGATTGGAGTTTTGTCACTCCACCAAGGAAGGAAGATAGGTTTAGATAGGACTTTATAACTCCTAATGTTTATGAGATTTCGGCATGTGTTATTGACGGAATTTGTGGAATCTCCTGCTTGAATATTTTGAGGAATTGGATCAGCAACATGTAAAGAACTATCCCAAGCTGAAAAACCAGGGAGAACTTTGCCAGTTAGCCTTATGTGTACCTCCTGAAAGAAGGATTTTGTGCATTTTGATCTCAGCTCTTGACTTTTAGGGGGTGTGCCAAGGCGACTAAAATTGAAGAGAAACAAAAAAACCCTCACCTTTTTCCAAATATTGAAGTGCCTGAGCTGTTCTAGGGCACTTTAGATTCTTTTTTTAATACCAAATTAAATGTATCTTTTGTAGGCAGACTTTGTATTAGTTGATCAGCTAACTCTTGATACTGTTGATTTTGGATAACCTAAGCTCTTCTGTTTATCACAGAAGGAAAAGCAGTAGGCTTACCTCCCCGTCCCAGTATTATGTGGCATTCCTTAGGTCAAGTCTCAGATACACTTATTCTTGTGATTCACTTAGTCATTCAGTCATTTTCAAGGCTTACATGAAAAGAACATCAGAATTTTCAAGCCAGTGCATTAGATAGTTAATGGATTAGAAGATGTACACTCTAGGATTGTGTTAGAATCTAGGACACCTGATTGTCATATCAGAAGGCGGAGTCTTCCATTTTCAAGGTTCTGTCCATACATGTGGAGTGCTTCCTTGGGTCCTTATGCACATTGCCCCCCAGGTTGAGCAGGCCACAGGGGTGAGGCACCCTGGGTGCAGACTGTCTGCATTTGAAGCCTGGCCGTGCCCTCTGCTAGCTATGCTACCTGGAGCCACTTACTTAGCTTTCCATATCATAGTTTCCTCATCTGTAAAATGGGAATAATTAAAATACCTGATAAGGCTATTGTGAGGATTAAATGGAAAGCCTTTAGAGGAGGACCTAGCATATATGAAGAGGGCAGTAAGTGTTAGTTTTATTATTTCTACCATAAATATTTTTTATTATTGTACAGTCAGAGCCCAGCCCTGTACTTGGAATATAGATCCCGCATTTATGGTCTGAATGAAGGATTCATGTCACCGAGTGTTCTAGTTTTAAATATTGTTATCAGATTTTTTTTAAAGGTAATTCTTTATTTGGAACTTCTTGTTTTGAGATTTTCTTCTGACTGACTTCTGTTGTTTTTCCAATATGTAGTAGGTGCTGAGAACCTACTTATTTTGAGAAAAATGAATTCTATAACACTTAGCATTGGGTTTGAGCTGGATTCTTGGACAGTGAACAAAAAGGAAGTTGACAAGAGTCGACTGAGTTCAGGCAGCACAGAGCTCTTAGATCCAGCTAAGAGCTCTGGACATTGTACTGTGTCCTCTAAGAGGGGCAAATTCTCCAGGGAAGTTCCATGCCTGCGTGTGTGGGGAAAGGTATCACGTGAAACTTGGTAGTCAGTTTCATAAACGGAAGCCTGAGGTGTGGGACTGGACACCTGTGTGTTTCAGTTGCTGTCACAGGGCATACATTTCCTGAAGAAATCGGGAGTTGTGGGGCTATTGATGTTGCCCTGGTGCTTTGCATGCAGTTGCTGATTTCACTCTGCCCTTGAAAGGCTTGATGTCCCCCCAGTGACATAGTTGTTTTCTCAGAGAAACTGAGTAATTGTGAAGACTGATGATTTTTTTTGTCAGACCAAGAATTTTCTGGTTTTTTTTTTATTAATTTATGAAAATGGTTTTTGTTACTTGTAGGTATTGATGTCAAGAAAGGCCGAGGTCGATATATTGACACCTGTATGGTCATCTTTGCCCCCCGTTACCTGTTAGACAATAAATCATCTCACAAGCTTGCATTTGCACAAAGGGAATTTGCCAGGGGACAGGTAAGCAGTTTGCTTTTGGAGAATGACCAGTGCTTATTGGTTAGCATAGTGAGCCAGGCATGATGAGTACACTCCTGTAATCCTAGTGAGTGGGGTCAGGGACAAGGGGTGGCTGAGGCAGAAGGATTGCAAGTTCAGAGTGAGCTTTGGCAACTGAGAGAGGCTGTAAGCAACTTAATGAGACCCTGTCTCAAAATAAAATATTAAAAAAGACTGGGGATGGATACGGCTCAGTAGTTAAGCGTCCTTGGGTTCAATACCTAGTATTAAAAAAATAAAATCATGGTGAGTTTTAATATCATGCTTATCTCCCATCACAATGGTATGTTCTGGTGGGGTACAGTGGCACATTCCTGTAATTCTAGTGACTTGGGAGGCTGAGGTAGGAAGATCACAAGTTTGAGACCAGCCTTAGCAACTCAGAGAAACCTTCAAATAAAAAGGACTGAGGATGTAGCTCAGTGGTAGAACACCCTTGGATCAATTCTCAGTTTTAAAAAAAAAGACTAAGCTCTGTGATGTGAATAATCCAAATGGCTCTTGGTAGAGGGTGAGGCTCAGAGTACCTGGCCACTCAATAAACATTTGTGTATTACTGGTAACATATTGGGCAGAACTGAACTGTTAACTCAAGCCAGTGGTCTTCTGTGTCTTAGGGAACAGCCAATCCCGAAGGTTATATCTCCACCCTTCCTGGCTCCAGTGTGGTGTTCCACTGGCCTCGAAATGACTATGATCAGCTCTTGTGTGTGAGGTTGATGGACGTTCCCAATTGTATTTGGTCTGGAGGCTTTGAGGTCAACAAGAATAATTCCTTTCATATCAATATGAGGTAAGTTTGAGCTTTCAAAGACAAAGTTTGAGATGCAGTAATGTAGTCAGCCCATGCTGCTATTAGTGAAATGGTCACATGTGTTCCTGGATCAGAGTTCCCAGAGCTGTGGGAGCTATGTGGGAGCATTTGATGGGATGAGCCCATCATGGAGAGTGCTGTGGTTATGAGCCATGGGACAGCTCTGAGCCCAAAGAATGGTTCCTCTGAAAATTCTGTCTACATTTAGATGGTTACATTGATTATAAAGGTTTTGTCTGTTCTTACACATTTGTACATCTCTCCAAACCGAGTGATCCTCAGCTCCTCTTTGAGAAAAATCAACTAGATGTATCCTTGAGTAGCCTACAGTGACTTAACCTCTCTGCCTGATCCAAACAAATGCTGTTTTCTTTTAAATTATTATTATTTTTTAAAAATGTAGATGGATACAATACCTTTGTCTTATTTATTTCTTTTTATGTGGTTCTGAGAATAGAACCTGGTGTCTCACCATGCTAGGCAAGTGCTCTACCACTGAGCCACAACCCCAGCCCCAAATGCTTTTTTTTTTTTTTTTTTTAATTATTAATTTTTCCCCCTTGGGACAGGAGGTCTTGCTGTGTTATCCAGCTTGGCCTCAAACTCCTAGGCTCAAGCAATCCTGTTGAAGCCTCCCAAGCGGCTAGGACTGCAGATGCACACCACATTACCCAGATAAAACAAAGTATAATTGCCATAAAAAATACATAACGTAAAATTTACCATCTCAAGCATTTTCATGTGTGCAGTTCACAACTGTAAGTGCATTTACATTGTGTGATTTCCAGAGCTCTCTTCATCTTGCAAAACTGAAGCCATGCCAATTAAGCAATTCTTCAACCCTTTCCCTTTGCCCCCAGCCCCTGGCAAACTCCATTCTATTTTGTGTCTCTAGGACTGTGACCACTCAGGGTACTTTATATAAGTAGAATTGTACCTTATTTCTCTTTTTTGGGGGGTGTGGGGGATACCGGGGATTGAACTTAGGGATACTCAACCACTGAGCACATCCCAATCTCTATTTTGTATTTTATTTAGAGACAGGGTCTCACTGAGTTGCTTAGCTCTCGCCTTCACTGAGGCTGGCTTTGAGCTCATGATCCTCCTGCCTCAGCCTCCTAAGCCATTGGGATTACAGGTGTGTGCCACCATGCCTGGCTCCTTATTTCTCTTGTTTGTGACTGGCTTATTTCTTTTATCATAACACCCTCAAGGTTCATCAATATGTTGCATGTGTCAAAATTTTCTTTAATTTTCAGGCTGAATAATTTCAGGCTTGTATATCTTTCCTACATTTTGTCATTCATTCATCCCTTGATGGATATTTGAGTTGCTTTCACCTTTTGGCTATCAT
This sequence comes from Callospermophilus lateralis, assembly GCF_048772815.1. Taxonomy (NCBI): domain Eukaryota; kingdom Metazoa; phylum Chordata; class Mammalia; order Rodentia; family Sciuridae; genus Callospermophilus; species Callospermophilus lateralis. The sequence continues at coordinate 135,647,415 of NC_135311.1, read as the reverse complement.
GAATGTGGATATGCAAATACCTGTGCAATAGCTGGGTGCTGTGTTGCATACCTATGATCCTGGCCATTTGGTAGGCTGAGGCACAAAATTGAAAGTTCAAGGCCAGTCTTGGGCAACTTAATGAAACACCATGTCTCACAAAACAAAACAAGCAGGTGTACTGAGGATGTAGCTGTGGCAGAGTGCCCTGGTTCAGTCCCGAGTACCACGCATACACGCTACACAAAAGTCGCGTATATTTTGAGGTGGGGGATTTAGTTCAGTGGCAGAGTGCTAAATCAAGCCCAGGTGTGAGGTCCTGGGCTTGATCCTCAGCACTGAAAAAAAGAAAAAGTGAGGAAAAAACCAAATATCTGTTTAAGACCCTGCTTCAGTTCTCATGGGTATAGACACAGACATAGAATTGCTGGAGCACACAGTCATTCTAGTTTAATTTTTTGAGGAACCATCATGCTGTGTTCTGTAACGATCGTAGCATTTTATTCTCCTGCCAACAGCGTGCTGGGTTCTGGTTTCTCCACAATCTCACCAACATGTTACTTTATCCTGGGTTTTGGGTAGTATCCATTCTGTTTGGGGTGAGATAGTGTGTCGTTTTGTCTTTGTGGTCTTGGGGAGTGAACCCCAGGCTCATCCATGCTAACCATAGAACACTTCTACTGAGCTGAGCTCCAGCCCTCATTGTATTTTTAATTCACTTCTCTCTAATGAGTCTACGTTGAACATCTTTCCATGTACCTGTTGGCCATTTGTGTGTCTTTGGAGAAATATCTATTCAAGCCCCGTGCCCAGTTTTGGATTGGACTGTTTGTTACATGTTGATATGTAGGAATTCTCTGTTCTGGATATTAACTCCTTGTCAGATATGTGATTTGCAAATATTTTCTCCCATTCCATTGGTGGCCCTTTCCACTTTTGATTGGGTTCTGTGATGATAGAAGTGGTGTTGACTTTTGATGTAGCCAGTTTATCTATTTATACTTTTGTTATTGTGTCCAAGAAATCGTTGTCGTACCCATTGTCACAAAGCTTTGCCCCTTCATTTTCCCAAGAGTTTTAAAGTTTTAGCTCTTGCCTTTCGGTCTTTGATTCGATTAGAGTGACATTTGTGTATGGTAAGGTGAGGATTGAACTCAGGGGCACTCAACCACTGAGCCACATCTCAATCCCTATTTTGTATTTTATATAGAGACAGGGTCTCACTGAGTTGCTTAGCTCTCGCCTTATGTGGTGTGTGGAGATTCCATTTACACCCAGAAGGGTCTTATCACTGGGTTCTGTTCCCAGCAGTGCAAAAAAGTTAGAAAATCTTGTGCTTCAAGATTGTTTTTCTATTCAGAATCCCTTGAGATGCATATAAATTTTATGATGGATTTTTCCATTTTGTCATAACAAAACAAAACAACGCCATTAGGATGTTCACAGGGATTGTGTGCAGCCTAGACTGTATTGGGTGATATTGACACCCTAACAATATGGTTCCCATTCACGAACTCAGTGTTGTTCCATTTATTTGTGTCTTAATTTATTTCATTAATACTTTTGAAGCTAAAAATATGAAATCAGTGCTATTTACATTTAGAAGCAAAATTCAATCTTTTAAGCTTTCTGATTAGTACTGTACAGAGAACACCACTGTGAAGAAACAGAAATGTGAATAATTCAACAATAGAATAAAAGTATTTATTCAGAATAAAAGTATTTGTGATGTGACTTATAAATGCTGTGTGTGCTCAGTGGCAGGCCGTTCCCATCACACTGCCCGGGTCCTTTCCAGTGAGGATTGCATCCGGGGACTGTGCTTGTCCAGCTGGGCTCCTGGAGCCCCTGGGTGAAGGGGAGCCGCATGTGTAGGGCTCATGTGCCCTCAGTTGTACTTCACCAGAACTTTGTTGGTATGAGGTGTTCCAAAGGAGATTTCATTTGGGGAAGGGGTGAAAAAAGGTAGGTGATTCTGAAGCTACAGCCATTATCGTCTGCATCCTGCCCAGGTGGAGGCAGTCCAGACCTGTCATGGGAGAACGGGAGGCCAGTCTAGATCAAATAGTAAAGTTACTCATAGTTGCCCCAGAAAAAGGGGAGGGAGGAGAGATGACTTGTGTATCTTTTGTTAATCCTTTAAAAATAGTTTTAGCGAGTGTAGTTCTAAACTACTGAGAATAGGCCTGTGCCATCTGTTTCTTTTACTTTCCTTAATTTTTCATTTGGAAACAATTTATAAAAGTAGAACAATGAACTTCCTCAGATCTTACTTAGGTTTACTAATTTTTCAACCTTTTGCTCTGTCCCACCCCTGCCTGCCTCTCTCCCCCATGCCACTGTGTGAGTGCACATTTTTCATTTCTGAACCACTTGAAAGTGAATTGAAGTCATTTTGCCAGTTCACCCATAAAAACTCCAGCACTTACTACCTATAAGCAAGGACATTTTTTCTGAATATTACTGATGTTACATACAAAAGAAATTTAATGTTGATAGGACATTTTCTGATCAGTCTCTGTAGGCTGAAAAAGCTGCTGCGATGTCCTTACAGCAGCCCCTCTCCCATGTCGGCTGTAGTCTATGGTCATTTTTCTTGCTTGGCTGACATATTCTTCTGTGTTCTTTAATCTAGAGTAGCTCCGCTTTTTCCTTTTTGTCTTTATTGATGTTGACATCTTTGAAGATTCCTTGTAGAATCTCGTGTTTTCCGTATGTACATTTGGGCCCAACATCTTGAGTGACAGCACTACCTGTGTGAGGTGTTTCCATCACACCCCCTCGGCAGGCCCAGGACACGTGGTCCTGTTATAGATATTATTAAGCTTGATCACTGCTTGGTTAAGCTTGTGGCTGCCAGGTCTCTGTCATAGTTACCTTTTCTTTTTTGAAAAGGAGAGTATTTTCCAGGGATCATGCAAGACTGAATATCCCATTTCCCAAGAACCTTTCATTGAAATATTTGATGGTTCTTACCTAAATCAATTATTACATCGGTGCTTATAAAATGGTGATTTTTTTTTTCTAATTTTCTCATTTCTTCATTTGTGAGTTGATGCCTTAGGTAAGGATGTCTTTTCCACACCCTCCAGTGATGTGTCTGAGTGTGAGTGTCACACAGACACACTCACATGCAATTGTGTGCATGCTCTTCTCAGCCCTTCTTTACAGAGGCTATCCCTTAATAGACGCTGAAGAAGGGAGAGTACTAGACAGTCCCCACTTTGCGCCTCTTATCAGTCCCGGCTTCTTCAGTATGACAGGGGAGCATGCCGTGGGGCCAGTAGTTTTGATGGCACAGCGTGAGAGGAAAGTGACTCCAGCTTGTCTCTTTTATTGAGCTTCTTGTGTTTCCTTCTTGCAGGGATACCCTGGGGAAATGCTTCTTCCTACGAGTGGAGATCACCCTCCGAGGAGCCACGTATAGGATCTCCTTCAGTGACACAGATCAGTTACCCCCTCCTTTCCGAATTGATAACTTTTCTAAGGTACCAAGTGGGGTAGAGAGCCGATGGACTCTTCTCGTGACGGGGGTGGAATGTACACTACCTTTAAGACAGTGGCCCAGCACACTACCCACCAGCTGTGCAGGTGGCTCCCCGCGGCTCCTCAGCCCTAGGAGTCCTTAGCACTGGGAAGTGGTGTCTGCTGGTCATTTGGACTGCTGAGCAGCCTTGTCCATGCAGAAGTAACCTTTTAACCCCCCATACTTATTTTGGTTAGAACATTTGATTGTTGTGACGTGCTATATAGATACTCCATCCAGGCAGAGAAAGGAACCAGATGGCCAGCAATAGTGGAATGGGCACTTCTACTGCTGCTTAGTTATGGGACATTTTTATAACTCTTACAAGCAAAGCCCAAATGAAAATCATTAGTTCCTATTTTAGATTGCTCCTGTGAATAAGTGTCTTATAATATATATGTGACTTTCTATAACCACATTCCTAGATTCTTATTCCCTTGTGTATATATCACAGGGGAGTGGGGAGGGAAAAAAAAACCTTCGAAAGGATAGAATTGCTTCTTTATTAGCTGGGGTACCGAGGATTGAATCCAGGGCTGCCTGTCCACTGAGCCATATCCCCAACCCTTTTTTGTATTTTATTTTAAGACGGGGTCTTACTGAGTTGTTTAGGGCCTCATTGAGTTGCTGAGGCTGGCTTTGAACTCACAATCCTCCTGCCTCAACCTCCTGACACTGGGAATACTGGCATGTGCCACTGAAGCTGGCTTGGCAAAGCTTCTTAAAGCTCTCCATCCAGTGGACTGTAGCCCTGGTCTGTCAGTCGTGCACCTTTTTAGTTTTTGAGGTGATGAGGAAAGCATTGGAGGAGATGAGATGACAGGCCTCTCTAGGCTTGTTCCTGTGAGCAGGTCACCGGGAAGGACCTGGAGCTGAACCCTCTGAAGCACGACCTTCCTTTCTAGTCACACTGCTCTGAATGAAGTTCCTCTTGTCCTCTGTTCATTGCTCTAGGTCCCCGTTGTCTTCACACAGCATGGCGTAGCTGAGCCCAGGCTCCGAACTGAAGTGAAGCCCATGACCTCATTGGACTATGCCTGGGACGAGCCCACCCTGCCGCCATTCATCACGCTGACTGTGAAGGGGGCTGGCTCCTCGGAGATCAGCTGCAACATGAATGACTTCCAGGATAACCGACAGCTTTATTATGAAAATTTCATCTACATCGCGGCTACGTATACGTTCTCTGGGTAATTCTGGATTAAATTACTGTTTTTGTAAAGCAGAAGGTTCTAATTATTTACTGGTTTTAAATTTTAAGCAGTTTCTGGGGAAATCAAAGTACAGAGAAAGATTCCTTCCTACTTTATCAAATCCGAGGCTTATGGCCTAACTTGAGAGGTCATTTAGTCTAAATCCTTTCTTTCACTTAGCTTAAAATTTATCCCAAGAGGCAAGACTCTCCTCTTTTTTAAAGATCTCTCCCATTAATCTATCCCAGTATTTAACAACTCCTCCCGTGAGTTATTCTTTTATCTTAAATTTTTCTTATATCAAAGAATTACTTGGAATGCATTTCTTAAACTTTGTTCTATTTATTAGTCTGTTTGCCTCTTCCTTTTTAGAAATATTTCTGGTGCTGGGTGTTGAACTCAGTACTGAACTACATCGCCACTCCTTTCTGTTTTTGTTTTGAGAGGGAGTCTCACTAAACTGCTGAGGCTGGTCTCAAGTGTGTGATCCTCCTGCCTCAGTCTCCTTGGTTGCTGGGATTTTAATGGATGTTTTCCCCTTTCTTTATTTGAAACTGACTGATCTTCATAATTGATTGTCTTGATTCTGATTCCTGTTCACACTAAGAATGCTGCTTCTTCAGACACTTAACAGTCTGAGTGCTCACCTGGAACCAACTGTAGTACTTAACTTCACAGTATTTCCAGCTGTCTTAGAATTATAATCTTAACTGTTTGAACAGTTAAGATTAGCGAACTCAGGTGAAGAATTTAAGCTTATTCCAATTCTGCTATTGATGGTCACATACAAGATTGAGAGCACTGAGTTTTCAAAAAGTCGTCATTCTGCCAAGGTGTAAATGTGCTGAAGATACATGACCACTTTTAAGGTTTATCTGTAAAGATATGGGAAATAGCTGAATCTTTAGCATTATAAATATCAATAATTTGAATAGAACATTGAAAGTCATATTTCTTTCCAAAATGTTCTGCATGATTTTCCTTCCAAATGAGATTCTTATAGGTGCCTGGGGCCCACAGAACAATTTCTGTATCTTTGTATTTGCCTGGAGGTCAGATTTCACTAGCTGTGGATTGAATTTGCAGAGAAGAGAGAGCTCCTTTCCCTTGTGTGTGGCAGGTCCCTTTAGCAACCGTGGTGCTGAGGTGTTTATCTTGTTAGAATCGATCCAGTCATGTTTGTTTGCTTGTTGCTTGTTTGTTTTTAAAGATTATGGCACTTGACAGTGTGACCTGCTTAGGGTTTAGTGCCTGAAAAACCAGTTCTGAATCTAGTTGCTAGGCTGTTTTCCCTTCTGTTCTGTAAATTCCAGTAGCTACTAAGCTTCTTAACTGAAAAGTCCTGGTGGAGGACGATGAGCATAGTGGGTGGAGTGACATGGAGCAGAGAAAAAGAGAAGGGCCCCCGGACCTGGTGTGTAGATCTCACAGCAGAATTCCAAGACCCCTGGTTTGCTAAGTGGTTGAGCCATTCTTGGGAGCATCTTCGACACTATTTCTTTGCATCTTGGTGGGAACTAATGATAGAGAAAAAGACTCCAAAGATGAAAGTAGCCATTTTAAAGTAAACAGTTCAGTGGCATTTAATACATTTTTGATATTTGACCATCACTTCTGAGGAAATCCCAGAATCACCCATCAGTGCCTCCTCACTCCTCCTCCGCCCGGACCTTGGCAAATGCTAGTCTGCATTCTGTCTCTGTGTATTTACCTCTTCTGGATACTTCACATAAATGAGGTCACATAAGTGACCTTTGTGTCTGGCTTTTTTCACGTAGCTTGTTTTTTAGGTTCAGCTACTTGTGGCATGTACTAGTACTTCATTCATTTTATGAAAAGTGTTTAATACTTTTGTGGCTGAGTAATATTCTCTTCTGTGTGGGTATGTGTGCTGCATTCTCTTGATTGATCTGCTGCCGAGCATTTGGGTTGTTTCCGCCCCTTGGCTCCTATGAGCAGTGCTGTTTTGAACATGCCTATACATGCTTTTGTTTGAGCCCTACTTGTGATTCTTTCATGTTAATACCTAGGAGTGGAGTTGCTGAGTTGACAGTGATTCTGTGTGTTTTTTGTTTTGTTTTGTTTTGTTTTATGGGGCATTGAACCCAGAGGGGCTTAACCACTGAGCAATACATCCCCAACCCTTTTTATTTTTAGAGACAGGGTCTCAATAGGTTGCTTTCGTGAGTATGTTTGCTGGATTGATGGAGTGAAAACTAGTTAGTGTGTGCTTCTAGCTAAGTTGCTGAGACTGGCCTTGAACCTGCGATCCTCCTGCTCAGCCTCCCTAGCCACTGATTTCAGGCGTAGGACGCTGCATCCAACTGTGTTTAACTTTGAGGAATGCCCTGCTGTGTTCCGGTGTTGAACCTTCGTGCATTCCCACCAACAGGTGCAAGGGCAAGGGTCTGGTTTCTCCACTTCCTCACCAACACGTTAGTGCTGTTTATTTATTTATTTTGTGTATTCTGCCCATTCTGCTGTATATGAAGTGGCATCTTATTGTGGTTTTGATTTGTTTTTTGTTTTCTTTTTGATTAACGTGGATTTGTTGTACATTTTTGAATAACTAATAGTGTCTCCTCTTTTTTTATGTGCTTAGGAGCCATTTGGAGAAACACCCATTCAGATCCTTTGCTCATCTTAAAATTGAAGTATTTGTCTTTTTTTAATGTAAATCTAATACCAGTCTCTTATCAGATACATGATTTGCAGATGTTTCTCCCATTCTGTGAGTTGTCTTTTGACTTTTTGAAGGTATTCTTTTAAAAAAAAAATATTTTTTAGTTATACATGGGCACAATGTCTTTATTTTGTTTATTTCTTTTTATGTGGTGCTGAGAATCGAGCCCAGGGCCTCACATTTGCAAGGCAAGCCCTCCGTCACTGAGCCACAACCCCAGCCCTTGAAGGTATTCTTTGTAGGACAATAGTTTTTCAACTCAATGAAATCTTTTTTTTTTTTTTTTTTAGAGAGAGAGAGAGAGAATGAATTTTATCTGTTTTTTTTTTTCTTTTTATTACTTGTGGTTTTGTTGTCATGAAGATTAATTTTTAATTCTGAATTTATCAGTACCTTTTGTGATAAACAGGGATTAATGGAAACAGGCAAATAATCTGAATTAAATCTCCTCCAGGAACCCCACAGAGAAACTAGACTGCAGCATTCCATGAAGCTTAGGATTTTTAAGCCACAGAGGAACACAGGAGCATTGAGTTGGAGGATACAGATTCTGGGCCCATGGGTTTTTCTTCATCCCAGAGGGACTTGTGGTTTCTTGCCAAGACTCCGTGGGATGCCATGATGCTGATCGTGATGCTGATGTTCTGCCAGCAGAGTAGAGCAGTTGTTAGTCCCAAGGACGTCTATCTTGTTCTTTGGTTTTTTGCATTCTTTTTTTTTTGCCTCTGAAAATATATAGTCATCCTTTCATGTCTGAATTTTAAGATACTCAAATTACCTGCTGCAGGATAGACATCAGTGTATATCTTCTTACAGATGAATCCTTGAGCAGGGCAGGGGAAGATACAGTGTGTGTGTGCTCATTGATTTAACTCTAGTTTGCAGGAGGGGACAGGAAGACCCGGCTCTGCCAATAAGGCCATCACCTGTGCAGAGCTCGTCTTGGACGTCTCACCAAAGACACAGAGAGTCATCTTGAAGAAGAAGGTAAGTGCTCAGGCCCTGGGGTTTAAAAGAGGGTTTGTAGCACAGGAAGGCGCTCAGGTCAGCCATTCCAGAGTGGGTGTTTGACAGATGAGGAAATGAAAGCTTGGGTTGAGTATCTTGCTAGGGACTCCCCGTTCCCTACCTTGTGCAAGATCACTCTGGAATGGCCTGTGGCACCAGTGGGATACTGGAAGTGCTTGGTAGCGAGTAGAGAGGCAGGCCTGGGGAAGGAGAGGGGTGCTGTGTACCTCATTTCCTTGCAGTCATGCGAGATGGCAGCCCCCGGTAGGAAGCACTGGTACCTTTCTAGGTTTGAGTCCTGGCTCATCCAGTAAAAGGTAGATGATGTTAGGTATTTCCTATTTCTTTCTAACCATTTTTCTGCTGACCTCCCATGTGTATAAAAAGCATCATGTACATAAAGTACTGTATCAAGAGATGAATGAGTATAGTACACAAACTTTATAGAGGCCGGACCCTATGCCAGACATGTTCCATGTACCTTGTATGCACTACACTTATCTCAAGAACTATACTATGTGGCTTAATTTCCCTCTTTAACAGATCAGGAAACAGAGGCTCTAAGAGATTAGGTAACTTGACCAAGGTTGCTCAGTTTATAAACTGTGTAGCTGGGACTCAAACCCTGGCATTTTGACTCCAGCATACACCCTACACACGGGTAGTTTCTACTTTGTAGAATGTAGAATACAAAAGCAATCTTTCCAGCACACGTGAAGCATGTGAATGAGTCTGTAGGACCCAGAGTTATCTGTTGCCCTGGGGAGCTCCTCACTAGAAGGAGCGCATGTGATCTTGGCGTAAATGGCTGGAGTAGAGGTGTTACTGGGTGTGTTAGAGGCAGCAGAGCAGAGCAGAGCTGGTAAGGCTCCGGCTCTGGCATGAGGCTATGGAGACTTCAATCCTCAGCCTACCACCTGTTAGTTAATATGACCAGGGGGAGTTACTTCATCTGCCTGAGCCTTAACTTCCTCGTCTGTAAGTAAGGATAGTAACAGTGTGTGCCTCTTTGGATTATTTTTAGGATCAAATGTGCTATTGCATGAAAGTCCCTCAGACCAATATCTGGCACATAGAAAAGTCTCAATAAGTGTTATTACTCCTAATATAAAATGAATTCTAGGAGCTGGGGGTGTGGCAGTACGGTGCTCACCTAGCATGGATGAGGCACTGGGTTCATCCTCAGCACCATATAAACATAAATAAATAAAAATAATGATATTGTGTCCATCTACAACTAAAAAAAATATTTAAAAAAATGGATTCTAGGGTTGGGGTTGTGGCTCAGAGGTAGAGCGCTTGCCTACCATGCATGAGGCACTGGGTGCGATCCTCAGCAGCACCACATAAAAATAAAATAAAGACATTGTGTCCTTTATAACTAAAAAATAAATATAAAAAAATGGATTCTGGACTTTGATGATTGATCTGAAAACCCACTTGCTGTTTTAAGTATTCCTAAGGAGAAATAAATATTTAGAATGAACATAAATCAACCTGGTATAACCTTTGAATTCATTTGAATGTAACCAACTTGTAAACATTGGAAATAATATAGTAGCACTGGGGAGGGGTGGAGGACCTTGGTAAGTGCTGGTTGTCTGTAATTGTAAGGGTTACCAGTTACCAGACATCAACACTGTCGTGCGCTTTACATAACTGGATCCTTCTCTATAGTGAAGGCACCTGCGGGTTGCTGTCTAGAATAGCAGTCGTCAGGGCAGTATAGCTTTGTAGGAGACTTCCCAGCCATTTGTTTCTAATTTTTTTTAAAGGAAAATATATTAGGTCTATAAAACGAATACTTTTAAAGAAATTTGCAGTATTTGTAATTTTTGTTTATTTGGTTTAAGAATTTAGAATAGTTCATCCTAGGTGCAGCTGGAGATTGACAACAGTAAAAGTCTGAATTAAGCATTTGTATGATGTGAAAATGTCTTAGTCCAGTTCCAACTTGCAAACTTAGCCCTTAGAGGACGTTGTTGAAGAGAGCAGCTAGTTAGGACTGCTCCTGATGCGTTTCTCTTTGTGTGTATTTGCTCAACAGGAACCAGGAAAGCGCTCTCAGCTCTGGAGGATGACAGGAACAGGAATGCTGGCCCACGAAGGTTCTTCAGTTCCTCACAACCCCAACAAGCCCTCGGCCACCCGCTCCACTGAGGGTTCTGCAATCCTAGATATTGCTGGTCTTGCTGCAGTAACTGACAACAGGTGGTTTTCTTGATTCTCATTTTCTTTTATTAATGTGGTTTTGTGGCTCTAAGCTCAACACTGAACTTCATGCACTACCCCTCCAGGTGACCTTTGATCAATCTCTTTGCTCTTACATTCAGACTCAGAGGAAATCTACAACAAAAAATATTGTTATGTAGGGACTAGGGCCGTAGCTTAATGGCAGAGTGCTCACCTAGCATGCGTGAGGCACTGGGTTCAGTCCTCAGCACCACATAAAAATAAACAAATAAAATAAAGGCATTCTGTCCATCTACAACTACAAAAAAAAAATTTTTTTAAAGTGTTATGTAAACTCTTGTAATAATTTGTATTTTTATATTCATATTTTTCTTCAATGACAGAAGTCTATCAGCTTCCTAGACACGAGTATTGGGACTTTTCATTTTATTTTTTTAACATGATGATGATATCCACACAGGTTAAGAAATGTCAGATCTAAAAAGGATGTATAAAAAGTGAATATTTCTTTCACCCAAACTTCCAGTCCACTCTTACTTTCTAGAAGTGAATACTTAAAAAAAAAAATCTTTTGTATAATTAATAAGAGACTATACAAATGTGTTTTTATGAACTCTCAGGATTCAAATCCACCTGTTAAGTTTGCATAAATTCTTTCAAGTTTGCATAAATTCTTTTCTTTGCCCGTGCCTTAGCTTCTCCATTCAATCAGTATATTTGTTTTTAGTTTGATACCTTATTTATGTCTAAAAGGACTTACAAGTTAAAACACAATGAAAGGACTTAGAAATAACATGGAAGAAGACTCTTGAGAAGATTTTAAGTATACTTAGCAGAGAACCCATCCTGTGCGGCAGGGAGGCAGCAGGAGGCTGACACGCAGATCCCTGGGGCCTCATCCCTCGTGCCCCTCTTCGTTGCTTTCCATGTTGAGAGGTTCCTGCTGCCGTGAGGCTGAAGCTGGCTGCCTGGTAGATTTTAAGGGTGGAGGGTCCTGGAGGGAAGAAGAGCAAAACTGCCCCCACTTCTCCTCAGGCCAGATGCCACCCGCCCTGGGGTCTCACTGCAATTTCTCTTTGTCCAGATACGAGCCGCTGATGCTAAGAAAGCCCGACCGCAGGCGAAGCACGACTCAGACATGGAGTTTCCGAGAAGGAAAACTGACGTGTGGCTTGCATGGGTTGGTGGTGCAGGTCAGTAGTCCTGATGCCCCTTGTTGCAGCACGCAGTGTGGGTAAGGCTTCCTTGACAGAGTCTCAAACAGGATGTACATGATAACTTGTTCAGTGGGAAAAACTAAATATTGAGCAATATTAGTGTTCTATTATTCCGTTTTTGTTAGAGGACAGTCAAGAATTTTCTTTGTGCACCAGGGTGTACTTGGGAACTGTTCTTGATGGTGATATACAGCCAATGTGTCAAAAATGGCTCTCTGTGGATGATAGCTTTTTTCCTTGGTTTCTTAGGATTTTGTTTCTCTGACATTAATCACCTATATATATATATTTTTTTTTAAAAGAAGGAAAGAAAATATCAACTAAAAATCCACCACTAAGTTAGATGGTTTAGTTTTAGACCTGTGAAGTTGGTATAATAGTGACAAGAGTCTGTACAGTGTTCTAGGAGATAGTAAGTCATCTGGGCTCCACATGCCCTTGATTCTGTTTATTCCTGCATTCTTAGTGATACCCAAATAAGCATTTAATTGTTGTAGCAAATGTCAGAATCAAGATTACTAGACAATTTCCTGTGTACTCAATTCAGCCTATCTATTCCATACTAAATTCCCAGGTGCTTTATAAGCAAATATGTGTTTGGAAAAGAATTTAGATTTTCTGCCAGAGGGGGGCTTCAGGCTGGGAACAAGACCACAGATCTGACTGAGATAAACATTGAGGAGGGTAGGTGTCGAGGAGGTTTCAGCAGATAGCTGTGTGTGCAGTTCTGTCCCCACTGGAGTTTTATCCAGGCAATAACTACTTGAACATCAGGCCCTTGTTGAGAACTGTTGGTATGTGCCCGGTAGATACCAGGCTGTCCTTTGGTTTGGGACACTGCCATCTAGGGCAGTGTGCATAACGGCAAGGAGCCTCTGGCTGCTATTTGGTGAGATTTATTTTCTTTATCTCCGTTGCCCTGAGCTTTTTTCATCAAAGGCAAGCTGCCTACTTATATGATACACACATCTGGAATGGATTTGTGATTTTCAATTAGCAATACAATTCAAACTTGTAGAGGCAAGGGGGTGGGGGGGCTTGTTATAATTGGTGGGTTCTGGGTTTGACCCTGATTTTACTTTTAGTTTGTTTCTAAAGTCCATGTAATTCCACTTCTTTTGGAGTGCTTTCCTCCCCCAAATCTCTTTCTGGTGTTTGTTGTTTCTTGAATCTGTTTCATCATTTTCTGCTTGTGAATTAACCCATAATCACAGTATTCAGCAGAGCAGAATGCGTTTGGTTAGGGAAATGAGCTTGTTTCAATCTTATTATGCTGAATAAAGTAATTGAAGGCATTAAAGCCTTTTCTGACACTGTCTTCTTGAGGCTATGCCCTTTCTAGCCCACAGCAGCCTCCTCTGTGCTGACAATTGTCCTGAAGACTCAGGTCAGAGTTTTCTTTTCATCACTCAGAATTTAAAAAATTAATAAGGGGTCCAGACAGTCTCTGTGCCTGTTTCCAGCCTGCAGTGCACTCCCTCGGGCTTGCCCTGTAGACTTGAATGTCATGTGGGGAATACGAAAAGGACCTGCTTTTCTCTGAAGACCTGCGTGACTGGGCACTGGACGATGTTCCCTGTGCCATGTTACCTTTTAGAAGAAGCACCAACTTTTGCACATTGGAGTTGGTTGTCCAACCATAGGCCTATTTGGGAAGATTTTTAACTCTAGAATTTATTTCTTATTAGAAAGCTAAATGATAACAATTGTTTAATTTTCATAACACAAACCTAGTGAGAATACTTAAAGAAACAAAGCTAGTTGTGGCTACTTTTAAAAGTTGTTTTTTAGGGGCTGGGGTAGGGTGCTCGCCTAGCACACGCGAGGCCCTGGGTTCTATCCTTAGCACCGCATAAAAATAAATAAATAAAAATAAAGGTGTCATGTTCAACTACAACTAAAAAATATTTTTTTAAAGTTGTTTTTTAATGACTGGAAGTTATTGCAAGGCACAATAAAACCAATCTACTCTATTCATGGAATTATCTCTTACTACATGCTTATATTTCATTCCCCAAATTTATACAGCATAGCTTTCCCTATTACTCACATAATCCTACTTTCATCTGTAAATCTAAACAAATAGTAAATGCTTGGCTGTAGGTCTGTCATGACCCTGCAAAAGAGAATTTGAGTTTTGTGACCTGTTTCAGATGGTGTGTTGAGTTATTAGGCCCTGTGCCTTTGCCTTTTCTTATGCCTTTCAATGTGTTTTAGGCCAAAGGAGGACTTTCTGGCTTATTTGATGGAGCTGAAGTTGTTCTTGGTCCTGACACATCTGTGGAGCTTTTGGGACCAGTTCCACCCGAGCAACAATTCATTAACCAAAAGATGAGGCCTGGCTCTGGAATGTTATCCATCAGAGTCATCCCAGATGGACCAACTAGAGCACTCCAGGTGATAATTACCATAGGACCTGACATGAAACTCATGTCCTCTCCCCCACCCCCTGATTAGTCCTTCAGGAAGCATTTACTGAAAATATTGATGCTAGGTGTGAGGATATGGTGTCTTCAATGTAAAATGGGGTGAACCCATGTTATAAAGTTGCTGTAAGAAATAAAGTAGAAGTAAGATATAACTAATATTTAAGCATTTGGTGTATTGGAAGCTGTAATAACAAGAAGATAAAAGTCCCCTCAGCAGACAGTTAGAATGCTGTGTTATGTGAGGGTAGGAGTGGAGGGCATATGGAAAGCATTTGTGTTCCTGGACTCGGAGGCTGGGGCATTCCTACAGCAAGAAGCAGTGCTTGAGCTGAGCAGCCGTGGTTACTACAGGGAGTTGCCAGAGGGGTGGGGAGTCGGGTGTTGGGAAGGGTGTTCTTTCAGCATGTGCTTATTGAGTAGCTGCTAGAACCAGGCAGAAATCTTTGCCCCTGAACAAAGAGACACAATTCCCTATTCTCATAGAGTTTGCCTTCTGAAGTGGGGATAGACAATCAGTGAGAAATAAACATAAAAAGTAAATTGTATAGTATTTGGGGAAGTTGACTAGTGAAGGTCCACAGGTAAGGGAGTGGTCTTCAGTTCTTTTGACACAGAGAATGTGGGGAGGTGCAAGGCTGGGCAGAGCAGAGGCCACATCATTCAGAGCCTTGGGAAGACACAGACAGCTCAGTGGTTTTTCTAAAGCAACATGAGTCAGGGACGGGTGTGATCAGAAGTTATTTTGGATAATTCATTTTGTCTGCAGTGTGGGGCAAAACACAGCTAGAGTAAGGTCAGTTGAAGGCTCTTGCAGTAATGTGGTAGGAGATGATCTGGCCTGAGCTGAACAAGTGGCAGGAGTGTGCATGGTAGGGACAGAGAAACAAAGCTTTTCAGGAGGAGAGAGTCAAAGTTGGTGAACCGCTGACTGTGGGACCTGAGGAGAGGAAGGCGCCAGGATGGCTTCCAGAATTCCCATTTAGGCAGCAAGGAGGAGAGTCATCCAGGTCACCAAAAGATGAATGCAGAGTAGACTGTCAGGAAATGAGGAGTTGAGTCTAGGATTGTTGTGAATGTCATTATATGTTATCTACATGAAGATGTCCAAAAGTCATGGTAAATGTGGGTCTGACACTCAGAGGGGAGGCCTACATTGGAGATGGGTTTTATTAGTCCTAATGTAATTAATAAAGAAGGACCAAAGCCACCGAAATGTAACGGTGAGCTCTCTGAGATGGGACGTCATAATTCATATCATAATCCGCCATGGCACTTTAAAAGCAGCCTCCTCTTCTGGGGGAGATGAATGCACATTTTGACTCGACCCACCGTTGCAGACCATCTGGAGTGCGAGGTGCTCGAGGTCTGAGCTCGATATTTGCCAGGGATACTGGGAGGCACATTTGCTTCATTATCAACATTGTCACCTCTAGCAGCACTCTGGAAGCCATTGGCACCCATAGGATTCTGGGGCGCAGTGACTGCTGGCCTCATGGTTGGCAAGGGTCAGAGCAGAAGTGTGAGCCGTCTTCCTGTGATGTTTATTTGACTTCAGATAGCAGATTTCTGCCAGCGGAAAAGTGACCGCTCATCATGTGAGGTGGATGAACTTCCTGTCACTGAACAAGAGCTGCAGAAACTAAGGAACCCAGATACAGAGCAGGAATTAGAAGTAAGTTATAAATGTTTCAAATCTATTTTCTCAGTCATTGATTTTTAAGAGGTTTGCTCTGTGGTTTTGTTGGCTTTCTGCCCCACCTGAATTCTAAACGGGGGATTTGCCTCACCCAAGTATACCTTTATCACAACCTGAATTCTAAACGGGGGATTTGCCTCACCCAAGTATACCTTTATCACAACATGAAGGTGGGACTCTGATGTGGTGGCTAACATTTGTATGACAATTATGCGATAGCAGCTAACATTTGTATGGAATCAGAATGTAAGAAATGTTGCTAGGGCTGAGTATGTGGCTCAAGCGGTAGCGCGCTCGCCTGGCATGCGTGCGGCCCGGGTTCGATCCTCAGCACCACATACAAAACAAAGATGTTGTATCCGCCGAAAACTAAAAAATAAAATTAAAATTCTCTCTCTCTCTCTCTCCTCTCTCACTCTCTCTTTAAAAAAAAAAAAAAAAATGTTGCTAAAGCAAGGTGATGAAAAAAGAGGCGGAATGATTTGAATTTAAGTAGGATTTATGGTAAAGAATGAGAAAATTTGGGTTATTTTTTTTTTCCTTTTTCTCTGGCTGACTCTGGCATCTTCCTTCCCCTTTCCTTGGTTGCACATTGGGAAGAGAATAAAAAGTTTGAAAAGGAATTTGGGTGGAAATGAAAAAGCACACTTATTCGATACTTGTTCAGTTATCTTTTTAAACTCCAGTACCTGTGTGTAAGCATTGTGTCAGATGTTGTGGAAGTCCCTTAACGTAAGATCTTGCATCCGATAAGGGAGAAATTCACGTTTACACTCCTATCATTCAGAGTATCCTCAGCGCTCTTGTGGAGGTGCTGTCCCCTCACTCTGGAGCTCTGGCTGGGTGGGGGAGGCTTCTAGTGAGATGGCAGCACTTGAGCCAAAAGGGTAAATGACAGGACTCTGTCCAGTAGTTTCCATCTGCTCAGAGGTGAAAAAAAAAAAGGGGTTTCAAGCCATTCATTTCCTTGTACCTCCTGGCTACCATTAGCTATGCTTATAATCAGTGGATTGTACTTGGATTTCCTTTCAGGTGCTCGTGAGGTTAGAAGGTGGAATTGGTGTGTCCTTAATCAATAAAGTCCCAGAAGAACTTGTCTTTGCAAGTCTTTCAGGAATCAATGTTCACTACACACAGCTGGCCACCAGTCACATGCTTGAACTCAGCATACAGGATGTACAGGTAAGTGGGGAAGTTCCAAAGTTGTCAGTCTTCTTGTTTTCATGCCAGACACCCAACCAGATTTAATTGTCAGTATTCTAAAGACTTTACTGTTTAGGAGGAAATGTCTTATTGTGACCTTCAAAAGAAATCATCCCGGGCTGGGGATGTGGCTCAAGTGGTAGCGCGCTCGCCTGGCATGCGTGTGGCCTGGGTTCGATCCTCAGCACCACATACAAACAAAGATGTTGTGTCCGCCGAAAACTAAAAAAATAAATAAATAAATATTAAAAAAAAAAAAAAAAGAAATCATCCCATGAAATAGTCATGTTCATCTATATTTGTCTCATTGATTAATCTTTCCATATAGCAGAATTCCAAATGTAGCTGATTGCAGAAATAAATTAGATAAATCATAGGAAGGTGATCCATGGTTTTTCATCTTACCAATAGAAAAAAGAAATAATACTCATGTAACCATCACTTGGAGGATTTTGGTTCATCACCGGGAAAAAACAAGGGAACTGGACTTCTTCTTCCCACCAAGATGGAGTAACCGGGACTAGACGTACTCTCCTACCTGAACCATCTCCAAATCCAAACAAAAGAAGGAGACAACAACTTCAGGTCACTGGACATCAGACAAAAAGGACAGTGACCCCTGCAAGGTGGGAAAGAAAAGAGGCGAGCTCTGTGGTTGACTTCGCTTACTGTAGCCTTGAGAATGTTTCCTGGTGGTGGCGCTGGCGAAGCGACTGCGACAGAGCCCAGCAGCGTGGGAAACAGAACTGAGGGGCCAGAGGCATCAGGGCTGCTGAGCTTATAGGACAGTGTTTGTGGAGGAGCGAGCTGCACAGGAAGAAACCCTGGAGATGATGCAGGCCCCGATGAGCAGACTACTGAGCAGTGTGAGGAAACTCCTCACTGAGAAGGACCAGAGAAGACAGTGTCTACTTCCCACACAGAGGCTTGCTCCCACCAGCCGGACTGGAGAAACCAAGAACTCAGGGACTGTTGGAAGAGTGTGAGGCAGCCCTAGGCGGAACACTGCTCTGGGCCTGTCTAGCAGGCAGTGAAAGGGAGCTCTGAAAGGGTCAACCTGTTTCCCAAGAAAGTTAATTGTATCACTGAACAAAGCTCAAGAAGATTTATTGGAACACAAAAAGTCTGCCCCCAGCAAGGTAAAGGTTATAGTCTGATGATCTTTCAAAAATTACTAGATGTGTAAAGGAGCAGGAGAGCACCCTAGGAAATGAGAAAATGATCCATCAGAACTGACCCAGAGCTAACACACAGAGTTTCCAGAAAACCAGTTAATGTAACTAGTGTTCTGTGTTCAAAGAGTTAAGTAGGACCTGGAAAATATAAACTGTTCAGTCTTCTAGAAATTAAAATGAAATGCATAACTATGAAGGAGATCACAGCCACGTCTGGGGGTTCCACATAAGAGAATTCAAACAGGCTAGGATCCAAAATATTTGGAAAAAAATTGGTCTTTACTGAACTAGTACAGACTTTCCCTGTCATTATTCCCTAAACAACACCCTATAGCAACTGTTTGCATAGTGTTTATATTAGATGAGGTATTGTAAGTAATCTGGAGGTGATTTGAAGTTTATTGGGAGGCTGTGTGTGGGTTATATGCAAACTCAACACCATTTTATAGAAGAGTTAAGGGAGTCCTTGGATTTGAGTTTATGTCAGAGATCCTTAAGCCAGTCTCCTGCCACTACTGAGGGACAGAATTGAACACCTGGGCACCTCATAACCAAGTCACTCCACACTTATGAGGAGGCAGCTAGAGGGAAGAAGGCGTGCTAGGTACAGAGGAGCAAAGATCAGGACGACAACAGACTTCTTGCTGGGAGCAGTGGAGATCAGCAGTCAAGCCTTCGAGTCATGAGAGGAAGGCCTGAGAGGAGCACCTGGGGCCAGTAAGCAGCATCCTGAAAGTCCTAAAAACGGGGGAACAAACCTGTCATTCTAGAATTAGATGATTAGAGATGTCTTTCACAAACAAGGGTGAAGTGAAGATGTTTTTAGACAAAGAAAAGCTAAAGAATTCATTGTCAGCAGACCTGCTCCCCCTCAGAATGTGAAGGCCATCGTTTAGGCAGCTAGAAAGTGGCACAAGGTGGAGATGCAAGTCTGCACTCGTAAAGGACCCCTGGGATGAGAGCTGCGTGGGGGAAGGGGGGTTCTTTTCTTATTTAACTCTCTTAAAGATGATTGTGTACACTTTTTGGAGTCTGTACTATGTAAAATGTATAAAGACAATAGCATGAAATCTGAAGGGGAGAAGTGTTAGAATATTATTAAAATCTTCTTGTACGTGAGGTGGTACGATATCGCTGGACTCTTGACTGATACATTAAAGATCAATTTTTTAAAGCCCAAGGTAACCACTAAAATCATAAAACAAAGAGTTACAAATAATCATCCAACAAAGGAAATTAAATGGGATAATAAAAAATAATTAATACAAGAGAAGTCAGAAAACAGGGGAAAGAACAGATGGGAGGAATAGGTAACAAGGTGACAGGCGCGGACCTCACAGGGCCAGTTAGATGTTGGTGTGATCAACACCCACTCAGAAGGCAGAGAGGATCAGAGTGATTGAAGAATCAAGGCCCACTTACGTGGTGTCTACAAGAAACCCATTAACTGTAAAGACACAAATACTTTAAAAGGGAAAAGGATGGAAATGGTTTCCCTGGCTTACTCCAGTCATAAGGAAGTAAGAGTGGCTGAACTAATATCAGGTTAGATTTCAGAGCAAAGAATTTTACCAAGGATAGAGAAGGCAATTTCTAAATGATAAAAGAGTTAATCAAGAGGATATAACAAATTTGAGCAGAGCTTCAAAATGCATGAAGCAAAAACTGAAGAATTAGACCAACAGTTACAAAGATTTTAATACCACTTTCTGAATAACTGATAGAATAATCAGAAAATCACCAAAGATATACAGGAATAACACTGTCAGCTAACTGGAGCGAACTGATCTCATTCTGGACCATAAAACTGTTCTCAAGATTCAAGTCATGGGACTGGGGTTGTGGCTCAGTGGTAGAACACTTGCCTAGCATATGTGAGGCCCTTGGTTCTATCCTCAGCACCACATATAAATAAAGATATTGTGTGCAACTACAACTAAAAAATAAATATTAAAAAAAAAAAGAGATTCAAGTCATGGATGGTATATTCTCCGACCACAGTGGAAATTAGAGTAGAAATACTGAAAGAAGAACATTGAAAAGAGTCAGAAGACTCCCCCAAATATTTAGAAACTGATATACTTCTCAATAATCCATAAATAAAACAAGAGATCAAAACAGAAGTTGGAAGGTACTTTGAATTGAATCTTCATAGCCCCTCTGCCTGGTTGTAGTGAGTGAGGCTGGAGCACTGGTGGAAACCCAGGAGGCTCTCCGAACAACAGGGCTCAGCTGTCATTTAAGAATCTGGAAGAAAAAAAAAAGAAAGAAAGAAACAATAAAGATCATTACAGAAATCAGTGAACTGGCCTATATTGGCAATCACAGTATAGAAAATCTTTAAGATCAATAAAATTAGTAAGCTGCTATCAAACCAGTCTAATAAGGAGAAAAAAGAAGCAAATTATTGGCAGGTGTCGTGGGGTACACCTATAATCTCAGCGACTTGAGAGGCTGAGGCAGGAGGATTACAAGTTCAAGGCCAGCCTTGGCAATTTAGGGAGACCCTCAGCAACTTAGCAAGGCCCTGTATCCAAAAAAAAAAAAAAAAAAAAGACCGAGGATGTAGTTTAGTGGTATAGAGCCCCTAGGTTCAGTCCCCAGTACCAAGGATGGAGGGTTGGAATGCAGATTACCAATATCCAGAAAGAGAGAGATAGGAGATACACCAGGCAAGCCAAATAATGACATTATTCTGAGTGAGGCGTTGGGGGCTGCTGAGTCTGCTCTGGGGCCTCCAGTGACTGCCATCCTGTTGGTGACTGCCCAGCTGTTGCCTTTCAGGGCTTCCGTGGACTTGGGTGGCGGTAATGGGAGTAGCACCAGTTGAGTGCCTTAGAACTTTCTGTTCTTACCTCTGTTTAACTTGTTTTCTTGAATAAATGCCCCTTGGATTGTTGGCAAACTTTGGATTAATTTTCAGAGTTCTGTAAAAAGTAGATTTTGACATTTTGGGGGAGAATTCTGTTGCCATGCTGTCAGAACAACTCCTGTATTTCTTTGTAACATCGTAGTTGGAACACTCCTTTCCAGCCTCCACCAAAGGTGAACTACGTTCAGGAAACTGGTTCTGGTAAACATCTCCATGAGAAGGACCCACTGCCCCAGCTGCAGGCTTCCCACACGGCTGGCCACCATTCCTACTGGGTGTGTGCAGCTGTCCCTGGGCCCAGGCAGCTTCTGCTCCCTGAACACACATGCCCAAACCTCTTCTCAGAAGATCTTTCGCCATATATCATAAATAGCACATGGTTCAAGCTAATCACATCCTGTTGTCTGAAGATAGATAGAAGGTTATTACCTGTAGCTCTTTTTCGTTTTTCTTCTTTTTTGACTTTATGGAGAAGATCCTTTTGCTAGTTATTTATAGTTTAACTTTATATTTTTATTCTTTTTAAACATTTATTTTTTAGTTGTAGTTGGACACAGTAACTTTATTTCACTTATTTATTTTTAAGTGGTACTGGGGATTGAACCCTGGGTCTCCCATGTGCGAGGTGAGTGCTGTACCACTGAGCTACAATACCAGCCCCTATATTTTTATTAAAAAAAATTTTTTTAAGCTGGGCACAGCGAGACATGCCACTAATTCCAGGTGTTCAGGAGGTTGAGACAGGAGGATTACATTTGAGAAAGACCCCGTCTCAAAGTAATTTTTTTTAAAGACCAAGGATGTAGCTCAGTGGTAGAGCAATTATCTGGCATGGACAAGGCCCTAGGCTCAATCCCAGGTAAAACACACACACACACACACACACACACACACACACTCACACTCGCATGCAGTTTTAATTATAATACCTCTTGTTCTGATGTGTGCTGGAAATCATAGGAATTAAGGAGATTTGAGGGCTTACTATGGTGATAGGGCTGTGAAAAAGAAATTTTTCTAATAGAAAATATATGTTCTGTTCTGTGGGTGCACTGAATCTAATTTGCAGAACTAGAATTAGTAATTCTCAGCATGCTTTGTACAGGTTAAGGATTCTTTATCCAAAGTGCTTGGAAGCAGAAGTGTTTTGGATTTTGGAATATCTACGTATACATCATGGCATTTCTTGCTGGTGGGACCCAATTCTAATCATGAAATTCATTTATGTTTTATATATACCTTCTACATGTAGCCTTAGGGTCATTTTATGTGGTATTTTTTAAGCATGAAACAGCATTTCATGGTGTGAAGTGCTCCACTTGTAATGTCATCTTGGCACTTAAAAAGTTTTGGATTTTGGAGCATTTTGGACTTCACATTTTCAGATTAGGGATACTCAACCTGCATGTCCTTTCCCCAGTCCCTGTATTTAGGGAAAGGACAAAGGAGACGGCAGCATAGGTGAATTCATTATTGTCACTTTAGTACGGATAGGTCATGGCTCCTACATTCAGGAAGTTCTTCCTGAGCGTCACCTGTGCGCCAGGCACCATGTGAGGCTCTGAGACACAGCTATGACTAAAGACACGCAGCCTGTGCCCTCCTAGAGCTCACAGCCAGGGAGGAAGTCAACCAGTATGTAAGCAGTAAACAGTGACATCCCATGACAACTGCTGAGAAGAGTGAAGGGATGGGCTGCGGGATGAAGTGGCCTGGGGGTCTTCCTGAGGACAGGCGAGCTGGCTGGAACCTGGAGGAAGAGAAAGATCCACCACAGAGAAGGGCGCAGACCCGAGGGGGCTCAGCCACGTTGGGGAAAAACAGAGTGGGCCGCAGGGACCGGGGAGGGGCAGAGTAGTAGCACCCGGACCCTGGGGCCTGGAGGCTATGGGGACGAGTTTGGGTTTATTCTAACAGTAAGCAAAGCCACTGAAGGGTGGAGAAGAAGGAATTTGACTTGATTTATGCTTTAAAAGCAAGTCACCATGGCTACTGAGCAGAGAGCACTGTCGGGGGCAAGAGTGGAGGTGGGCGCAGGTGCCCCGCGCCTCTGGCCTTTATCCCAGGGGAGGGGAGGTCAGCCCAGGCCCCAGCACTGTGGGATGGGAACCTGTGGGAAGTCCTGGCAGGGCAAAGAGTTTAGTGCCAGGAATTCTGCATTTTAATACTGGCTCTTCCACTTACCACCTGTGTGTGTGTGTCAGCAGGTAATTTTTCTCGTGAAGCTTCTCTGAGCCTCTCTTTACCTGTTTGTAACAAGAGAGGAATACTAGCTTCCGGCTTTCGTGTAGCAGAAGGCACATGGTAGTTAATGGGCAGAGAGTACCTCATGATGGTCTTCCCCACCCCCATGTCTTTTTGAGACAGGATATCACCAAGTGTTTAGGGCCTCTCTAAGTTGCTGAGGCCGGCTTTAAACTTTTGATCCTCTTGCCTCAGCCTCCTGAGCTGCTGGGATTACAGGTGTGTGCCACCGCGCCCTGCTTTTTGATCGTCTTTTATGGGAATCCAGCAGATGATTTTTGCTTTACTGGCCCCAAGATCTTTAGTGTGAAACAGAAAGCAGAGGTGGCTGCTTCTCAGTGAGCCTCCTGGGTGTGCGAATGTCCTGGTGCAGCCATGGTCCCCGTCGTGGTGCTAGTGCTATTCGCTACTCGGTGTTGCATTCTTCAGAAGGACTGTGATGTTAGAGGGAATTGTACTCTTTTGGTAGCCACTTGAGCTCTTGTCTTTCTAATTTCAGTTGCCTTCAAGGATTTAGGTGTGAGAAGCATCGACAGCATAGTGGTTGAGAGCTTTGGCCTTGGGGGTGTGGACAGACCTGGCCTCGAGTTCTCATTCTCTCATTCTGTCCAACTTAAGCTAGGGCCTCTGTCTTCCACGTCTTCTTTGAAATGAGGTGGGTGTGCTTGAGGTTTGGCTAAGGATTGGGGCAGAGTCCTTATGGAGTAGCTGTGACAGCCTTTGATAGGACCGTGTAGGTGAGATGGCTGGCAAGGTGCTTGGTGCCTAGTATGTTTTTGGAGTTTTTATTTTCATTTCTGTAATTTTTCAAGTTGTCAAATAAGAACTGTATATATTATTTGCAACATAATGTTTAAATATGCATTTGTTCTGGAATGGCCCACTGAGCTAATCAACACACAAATTCTCTCATGTGAGAAAATTTCAAGTGCCGGGGGGGGCGGGGGGGGGGTGGGTGAAGAATTTACAATGTTGCTGAGAACCAGAGGAAACTTCAGCTGAGAACCCAAGGAGACTTCGGAGCTATTGCTGTTTCTGCTGCGTTGGGCTGCAGCATTCAAGTCCCTTCTATGAGTGAAGCACTCACCAGTCAGGCCTGGCCCCCGTTCCCGTTACCACTGCACTACAAGTGTTCTGACTGGCCTTGGCCATACCTGCGCCTTTCCATCTGCTGTTAAGGTGTGGACCGGCCAACTCGTGACTTGCTGAGGGACCTGCCTAGTAGGAGGTACCACTCAAAGGTGGAAACGAAAACTGAGCATGTGCTCTGTTTCTGTTTTGCTGCTTTTTCATATCCCAGGTGGACAATCAGCTCATTGGCACCACTCAGCCCTTCATGCTCTACGTGACTCCCCTGAGCAACGAGAACGAGGTCATCGAGACAGGCCCTGCAGTGCAGGTCAATGCAGTGAAGTCCCCCAGTAAGAGCGCACTGACCAACATCTACAAGGTAGGCTATGAGAGCTGGGGTGGTGCCATGTGGGAGGGGATCTGCTGTCTCTCAGCCGTGTCTCAGAGCAGCAGTGCAGGCTGTGTGTGGAAGCCGTTCTGACGGGCTGGGGATGGGCATATGCAGGAACTCCTTTTCTTGGCACTTTATGTTCTCAGTTGTGTTCAGTGACCTTGCAGGTGACAGTTTGAAGGTATTGGATCCACAGGGCCCAGCATCTTCTTTTATCAGACTGAAATCTCTGTAGGAATGTGTAGAATCTTCTAGATTAGTCAGATGTGGTATTAAAAAGAGAGTAATACAGAGATACTGGAAAGGTGCTCCCAGGGGTCTGACCTTGGGACACATGTCCTGCATCTAAGCTACCATACTGTGTCCTAAAAGCAGATGAGACTGTTCAACAGTGATAAACTGTCTCTTGGAGCAGTCCCCAAATATAAGCCAGCTGCTATAGCAACAAACTGGAAAAGTGGGAGCTGAGTAAGATGTTGTTGCTTTCCGTCTTCCTGTCCGTTTGTCACCAGTGTCTATGGGACCAAGCCTGCCTGGAGCCCTCAGCCACAAGCTACTCGTGCAGTTCCTTGTGCAAGCTACCATCCGTCTGAACAGACGACCACAAGATTCACACGGCACAGGGCATCTGGAGCTGTAATCTGACTCACAAGGCCAGATGCCCTGGGAGCCAAGCAACAGGATGGTGATTAGTTATCCACTGAACATCTTCTGGGGTTTTTGATTAACTGTTACAAGATAGAGAAAGATAAGCCAGAAATAATTTGGCACTTATTAAATCACATGGGTAAGGAAACCGTGTCATGTCATTGGGCCTTTCTTTCTTTCTTTCTTTTTTTAAAATGAGACACCATCTCACTATATTGCCCAGGCCTGGGCTCCGCCAGTCTTCTTGCCTCGGCCTCCCCTATGGCTAGGAAACAGTGGGTACCACCATGCCTGGCTTCCTGAGGCCTTAACAAGTACAAGTTCCCCAGGTGTTCACCCTGAATACCCAAATTTCTTTCTCTCCAGCACCTGATGGTCACAGCCCAGAGGTTCACAGTACAGATTGAGGAAAAACTGCTCCTTAAGCTGCTCAGTTTCTTTGGCTACGACCAGGCAGAGTCAGGTAAAGTAAAATAGCCTGTACTTCTATCTGTCATTGGCCCACAGATGGCATGTTTTAGTCTGTTTGTGAAAATAGGTGGCTCCTGGGTGCCCGCCAAACTATTTTCTACTTTATAGCCTGAACTAGCAAGCAGGAGTTTGTGTCTCAACTGTTCCCTTTCATTGTTGGTTATCTAGGTTATGTCCATGAACTAGGCAGCTACTAGAGGGTCTTGGTGTCCTGGGATATCCTTGGTAAGCCACTGGGCAGCAGCACACTGTTCCTCTATGCTTGGTATTTTTTGTTTCTCGGCCCTAGGATAACAGAAACTATGTTATTTAGCAAACTACTGTGTCTCCTTACGTTTGCTCAATGAGCAGACTCAGGTCCAAGAATCCAAAATCCCTTCGGAAATTCCTTGGGCTTAGTTGAGGAAAAAAAAATTGGCTGGTCTTAATTCATTGACTTTTGACATCCATACCCTTGTGTCTTACTGTAATTATAAAGATTTCTAGTTACTTTACTCTCTTCTTTGAAGAAGGGAGTAAGATAAACTTGAAAAACAAATTCCCAGCAATAGTGCAGAATAATTTAGCTGTTGTCTCTTTATGCTAGGTTTCACATTCCGGTCTTCTCCTGCTTGTAGGTGGATACTTCAGGGCTGTATATACAGCTTAGAAAGATGCCAGTAATACTCAGCCTTTTGAAACCTAAATTAAACATTGAGCCTGAAGAAATGATAAGAAAAAGACTGTGTGTCTGCCCCTGTTGACTTGAGGGGAAATGTACCCGGAAGTGTGTACCTACATGTACACGTTGCAAGGGGAATATATTTTGTTCTTTTTATCCTGGATTTAGAATCAAGCTTGAAGAGTATTTGGGATTGGCTGGGGATATAGCTCGGTGGTAGAGGGTGTGCTTAGTATGCTTGAGGCCCAGGGTTCAGTCTTCCACATCACAAAAAGGAAAAAAATAATGTTTGTGGTTTCAAGAGCAAGAACAGTCAGGTCTTTTCAATGCTGTGTTTTCTACCTTGAGTTGGGGCTCCAGTGTTTACTTATATTCAACAGCCCCTTGAAAGCCTGCTGGTCAGGTATCCATTCTGTTTTGATACCTTCTTGAGAAGTTTTACTTTAAATTTGACTGTTCATGCTTTACTTTCTTTTTTTTCTTTTTTCTTTCTTTTTTTTTAGTTGTAGATGGATACAATATCTTTATTCATTCATTCATTCTATGTGGTGTTGAGGATTGAACCCAGGTCTCACACCTGCGGGGCAAGTGCCCTACCATTGAGCTACAACCCCAGCCTGGTCGTGCTTTTCTTAAAAGTTGACATAATGAGTTTCTTCCTTCCTTTCTTCATCCGCCCCCCGCTTTTCTCTTTCCTTCTTTGTTCCTTTCTTTTTGTACCGTGGATTGAACGCCGGTGTATCACTGAGCTACACAGCCAGCCCTTTTATTAAAATTTTTTATTTTGATATTTGTGTTATAATTGTGGCACTTCGATGAATATTCATAGTAGAGAGTAAAGGACTGAAATTAGGTTTTGCTGTGTTATTATTAACAAAAACAACAAACATTTGCTTAGAGTTTCATCATGCAGATCAATATCTAGTTGAAAAGCTTCAATGTTTACCTTCTCAAAATTTATGACTTTGCTACAAAATAAAAGGCACTCGGTCATTTAAAAAAAATTATTTTGAGACAAGGTCTCACTAAGTTGCTGAGGCTGGCCTTGAACTTATGACATTTCTGCCTCAGCCTCCTAAGTTGCTGGGATCACAGGCGTGCACCACCTTGCCTGACTGCTGTAGTAAGTTTCTCAGCAAATATTGAATAATAGGCGTAGACTTTTGTGAAGAGTCCTCTCTGTCTTCACTGGAGCACCTCCGGGCCTTCCAATGCAACTGTGTCCCCCAGCGCAGGTTGGCAGGATCTGTTACATACAGTACTGCTTATCTGTACCTACAACTAATAATAGGCCATGCTGTAAATTTGCTTGCTCCGTAGATTGGTGTAGTCTCCCTGGTTTTCTTTTAAAGGTGCCCGAAACCAAGGGGAAACAGGCTGCCTCAGTGGATGTGGGGGTGGCCTCAGGGGCAGACAGCTCATTGCTGTGTTCAGCCCCTATCAGTTTTTACTTCATGGGGTAGTAAATTAAAAAGCCTGCCTTATCCTGTTTAAGGGAGTGTCCACCACTGGGGGAGGGTTCTGTTTACAGTGACGCTAGTTGTTTATGGCCTCAGCCCTGTTATTTTTCAGGCTCAGTGTTTCATTCAGGTTCATTATTTAATTGGTCATATTATTCATTTTGATTCAGTGGTGCTGTACACCAAATTCTTATTACATATCACATTTTTAAATAAATTCAGATAATCTTAATGATGGTTAATACCAACAGTAGTTGTAGAAAGCCTGTGCCTAGCAAACACACCTGTGACTTTTGATTTTCCCACCTGGATTATTTTTCCAAAGACGGTATCTGCCAGATGGCAAAGTCACAGGTTAGAAGATTGAGATCACCTACTTTTTTGATAAATAACATGAATCAGATCTGCTTTTACAAAGAATGCCATCAAGATACTGCATTCTGCATAAACTAAGAGATGTTTACATTTGGGGATGAATATTTTCAATGCCATACAAGTATTTGAACCATGGTTTTTAAATTCTGCCTTTGAACCAGAGGTGGAAAAATATGATGAAAACCTCCATGAAAAGACGGCTGAGCAGGGGGCGACGCCAACACGATACTACTTTGAAAACCTCAAGATCAGCATCCCCCAGATCAAGCTGAGTGTGTTCACTTCCAACAAACTGCCACTGGACCTTAAGGTGAGCCAGCTTGGGGCACCATCTTGACACTTTCCTTCGGGGTAGACAAACGTGTTGGCTGTTTGCTTTCTCTTACATCACAGCACGTATTTTTATGGGGTTTCTTTTTTTCTTTTTGTAGTTGTTGATAGACCTTTATTTTACTTATTTATATGTGGTTCTGAGAATTGAACCCAGTGCCTCACACATGCCAGGAAAGTGCGCTACTGCTGAGCCCCAGCCCCAGCCCTGTGGGTTTTCTTTTTATAGATCATTTATTGACTCATATCTATGTCTGTTTTCTGGTTTAATGGATGAATGTGACTTTGCTAAAGATCAAGGAATAACTGGAGAGAACAAACACAGGGTGGTGTGAAAGCCCTCTGCTCTCTGTGCAGCTCCTGACTTACTGCAGAGATGGAGAAACTCCCCTGCTAGAGGTGCCCCCAGACTTGAGAAGAACAAAACCCAAGACAAGACGATATCTTCTTTCTGTGTCCAGGACCTGACTACCCTCCTCTTAGTAATCTACCTCTTCTTGGGGGTTTGTCACTAGGACTGTCTGCCTGCTTTGAGGAGACTCAGCTGTGTTCTCACTGGGATGTGTCCATGCCCCACTGCTGACTACATCAAGATGAGAGGCTCCTGCCAACCATCTTGATGTGTACTTTACAGATACAGCCTGAGCACCATTTTCAGCAATAAAATACACTTTAAGTAGGGAGGGAGCTAGGATTCAAAGCCCAGCCTATCTGACTGGTCTTAATTTTTTTTCCTCCACTGTACTGTGCTGCTCCCTAGAACATCAGGAATCAGAGAATTTTAGGCCTGTGAGTCCTCAATGGTGTCCCTGCTTGATAGGGAAATGGAAGTTCAAGCTGCAAGCGAGGTAGTGGTAGGAGTGGGAATGGAATCAGGTGAACGTCAGGCAGTCTCCCCTGAGCTGGCAGCTTGGCCTGCCTCCCTGCAGCTTGCACGCCCTGGGCCTATTGTCAAGACCTCCCCCGTCCCACTGAACACCAGCTAAAACACCACTGCCTCATGTTGCCTCCTCCGATGCTGCAGCAGGCCCATCTCTCTCTGAACAGGGACAGGTGGAGGGCCGAGCAAAGTAAAATTCATTTGGAGTCACGGATCCAGGTGCTGCATGGATGTGCTGGCTGTGCTCAGATGGCAATGCCACAAAGCTGGGGTGTGAGGGCACATGCCTTATGAGGGGGAAGCCTTTGCTCAGCTCTGCCAGTTGTTGTCACAGGGGAACGTGAACCCAGAGTTGCCAGATCTTCATATTTTTAAAGAGAAGCTAGAAATCTGGATTTTTATATGGAATCTCTTGGTTTTAAACGTTGGCAACCAATTCAGGTTTATTTTTTCTTAAACCTTGTGGGCCTGACAAAACACATGTGTGGGCCTTGTGTGGCCTGCAGTCTGTCTACTTAAAGCTTCTACAATAGGCCTGTAGGTGGTGAGACAGTAGTCTGGTCCACATCAGCGTGTGTTTGGATGAGGATAGGGCAACGGTGGCTGTTCACTGAGGCGGTACACGGGAGTGCTTCTCAAGAGCAGAGAGACCCTTCCTGGGACCAGTGCAGGGTGCCCTGCTCTTCTTACTGCCTGGAGGCTGAGTTTGCTTTAATTTCATGTTTCCCAGGAGACCAAAGGTACTTATAATTAGCCTGGGAGTGAGGGGAAACCCATGGGAAAACCACTGTCTTGCTAATATCCACAAGTATCCACTTGACTTGCATGACCTTCGGAATGGGTTGTTTGATAAAGTATATTCTCCCAGAATACTTGGCACTTGCCCAACAAACCAGTGTTAAGCATTTCCTGCAAGTCGAGGACTTCTTGTTTTTAAAATACTCCTACTAAGAAACATAGACACCTGACTGTTCTTTCTAACCTGCCCCAGGTTGACAAAAGCAGTAGGATTTTCTAAGCAAATAGCTCCAGCCCCCAGCTGCGCGGTACTGATGCTGCCTGCCCTGGCTTTCATGAGCTGGGAACCCTGCAGGTTGAACGTTGCCCTGGCACCCTGTTGCAGGAACATTTTCAAATCATTGTTAAACAAATTAAATGGCATAGCCATTTGAGAGGTTGAGGACCTGCAGAGTGCGGTAAGAGAACGTTTCCACCAGGGCACTTGGAGCGGGGACTTCAGCCTTGAACTCACGGCTTGTGGAAGTCACCGTCTGACTGTGTCTTGAGTTCTTCTCGTGGAGTCTGGGACTCATAATGTCATTTGTGCAGAGTTTCCTAACAGAGTAATAGACTTTCATTAGTAGCTCTTAGAAAGGGCAGTGTACTCTTTGATGAATATATAATCACTAAAAGTACATACTCAGGAAAGAGAGTCCTCTCCTGAGCAGGAATCACAAGAGGCTGACTAAAAGGTAACCATGTCTTTGGTGTTGAAGGAATAATTATCTCAATTCCCCCGACTCCCGGCCAGAAGCGATGCTGTCAGAAGTCCCTGAGGGGAATCTCTTCAGGTTTACACTGAGGGTACATTGTTGCGGATAGAGTGTCTGTTCAGAGGGACTGGAAGCAGTTTCACATCTGCTATCTCAATTGGATTCAGAAACTCTGTGATGAGGAGGGGGAGGTGGGAGTTCTATTTCACAAACGCAGAGACAAGAGCACGGTGCGCCCCCCTACCCCCCCAGCCCGGAGCTCCATTACTCTCCCCAGTTGCGTGTTAGAGAGTGGCATAGTAGTACCAAAAAGTGCCAGGTAGCCTATATGTGTGTTTTTGGTTTCTTTAAAGATCAAAAGAGGTCAGGAGCCTTTAAAATGTTTCACAAGGTGGCCCACAGAAGTCCCTTTCCCATTTAGAGCATTCGGGTATTACAGAAGAAGGGCTTTAATTGAGCAATCTAGTTTGGAAGGAAACCCACATTTTAATGGTCAGAGCAAGAGGGTGGGGGTCAGGGGGAATTTCAAACAAAGACACTATTTAAAAAGCCTAGAACTGTCTTCTCAAAGGCTTGAAATAATTTGTTGGGAAACTTCAGACCCTTTACTTTTTTCCTCCCCTCCCTAAATAAAAACCAGATTTGTTAAAGGGAAAAAAGATCCAGTATTGTTAATTGTATTTCAGAAAGTGCCAGAGAGGGAAATATCCCTGTAGTTTTAAACACGGTCCCAAGAGGGAAATAGGCAAATACCCTGCTCCACATAAACAGTTTCTCTGTACCATAAATAAACCTTTAAAGAATGAATTCCAGACAGTTTTGTTTAGTGCAGGATAAACTAAGAAAAGAAAGGACCTGGCCCAAGGATAGCTTGTGATCTGAGACCTTGTGGACAGGTATTTCTTCTTTTGACTGAAATGTTTCTGGAAGCCTTAGCAGTTTTTGTCTGGGGAGGTAGGGAGGCAGTTTCTTCTTTTTATTAGGAACTTATGTGCACAGGCTTGCTTCCTCCAGAATCCATTTTACAACAGGAAACTGCTACTTGATTGAGTAAGCATCAACGTTGTGTACGATTGCATTTGATGAGTCGTTTGTTTACTACCAGAAAGAGCCCTGTTTGACTCTTTATTCCCCTTTCTTCTCTCCTACTTTGACGAGATCAACCTGAAGGTGGCAGAATAATTCACACCAATAGGCTGCTTCTCAGCCTTCCAAAACTGGGGAGGCCTGAGGCTGAGCAGCAGGCCACTAGATGAGGGTGTTTTTCCTGGTTCCGATGAAGCACCTCAGTCATCCAGGGCGGGGATGTTGTCTGTCCTGAGAACTTTGGCTGCTCAATCGAGCTCTTAGGGTCTTTCCACCGTGCATGGTTCTAACTCAGTGTTTGGTTGCTTCCATGAAGCTGGGGTTAAAAGGAAACACAACAGCCTCCTGCCTCAGGCCTCTGTTCACCCGCACCGCCCCTCCCGAGAGGGCGACAGTGTCAGAGGGCTGCCAAGCAGAGCACCAGAGCCGGCGTCAGAGCTGCCTTTCCCCACATGCGCGACCTGTGGCTCTGAGTAGAGCAGTTCAGCTTGCTGAGGCCTCATTTCTCCCTTGGTGACATGAGGATAGCATGGCCTCTCAGGTCATCAGCACTTGCCAAGAGGCAGGGCTGCGTGGCTGGATGAATGGCAGAAAGTTTTCAGGAGAAATAATAGAGTCTTCTGGCTTTCTTGCTTGTCCCTAAGAGGTGGCTGCTGTGTGGAAAGGGGCACATGTGAGTCCAGACCTAGCAACTCTGGCTGCGTGACTCCAGGTTGTCCACTTGTCCTCAATTGTAGTTTTGCAAAAGATGGGGGGCTGAACTGGCCACTTGGGGCTACTCTTAGTTCCTAAAATGTTTCATTCTGAAATTATTTATTAGGAGGTTATTAGTGATCTCTTAGGGAACCAAACCCAGTGGGCTTTCTTCTGTCCTCATTGTTGGCTCCTCAGCTGCTCAGTGTCTCGCCTCCTGTTCTTGACGTCTGTGCCCCAGTTCTCCTCCTCTGGGCTCGTCGCGTCTCCGTCTTTCACCAATTTCCTTTACTCTTTCTCCTCCTAACCCATATGATAAAGGGACAGTTTTTTCTCTGTGAAGTATCTAGTGATATCACTTGTCCATTTATTATTCTCTTCATAAAAGTTTTGTCTTTGATGAAAATTGTATTTTTTCTTCAGTTTCATTTATCTTTATATTTTGCTTTTGTGTGTTTTGTCTGTGTTTGTTTAATCGCAAGATATCTAATTTTTATGTTGTCAAATTTCTCAGCCTGTTGCCATTTTGTACTTAAATTTTAAGTCGTAAACAAGTATCCCCTTTTTAGACAATTTCAGCTATTTTTCCTTCCATTGTTTGATTTTCTTTTTAGTTTTTTTATGTGGCCTGGGGATTGAACCCAGT
Organism: Callospermophilus lateralis; assembly: GCF_048772815.1. Classification (NCBI taxonomy): domain Eukaryota; kingdom Metazoa; phylum Chordata; class Mammalia; order Rodentia; family Sciuridae; genus Callospermophilus; species Callospermophilus lateralis. The sequence continues at coordinate 135,613,792 of NC_135311.1, read as the reverse complement.
GCCTCACGTATGCTAGGCGAGTGCTGTGCCACTGAGCCACAACCCCAGCCTTGTTTTGATTTCAGTGTTGTTTAAAGACTTTAAGACAGCTTTTGAAAACATATGCAAAAAGATTAAGAGAGATAAGTAAGAAACAACAGAAATTTCATTAAATTGTATATGAAATTTTAATATGCAATAGACATGTTAATTTAGTGGGGAAATTAAATTATTATAAAATTAGATTAATTCTTGATACTCTATAGGGATAAATTCCAAGTGGCTTAGAGATTGATATTATTAGCATGGAAAAATAAATTCACATTCAGTAAAGCATGCATTCTAAACATCTAGAAATATCAATCATGTTAAATGTGATCAGAAAATAGTTACATATTCAGAAATTAACTGGATTATAGTCAATCCAGCTGAGAACTTCAAGTAAAGTTAGAAAGTAATTTGTTAGAGGCTGGGGTTGTAGCTCAGAGGTAAAGTGCTCACCTAGCATGTGAAAAAAGAAAATAATTTGTTAGAAAGAAACAAAAAATCTGTTAAAGGCCATTGTAAAGCTACCAAGACAGCCAGGACTTGAGGATCCAGGATTTATGGGAGGAGGAAAGCTCAGTGAGGTGAGTCTGAATTTTTAAAAAAATATAATTATTTTTATGTGGTCCTGAGCCAGTGCCTCACATGTGCGAGGCAAGCACTCTACCACTGAGCTGTACCAACCCCATAGCCTGAATTTTATTTTAGTTTTTTTCTTGAGACTTTTTCTGATTTGTAAGTGGTTGGGGAAAAAGGCAAAGAGGACATGCAGAAACCCAACTGCCAAAGAGAATTCAGCTGCAACTTGGGAACAGTGTTGTGGGGCTGCAAAGCAAACACTGGGCACCATTGCTGGAGAGCTGGAGGTTGAAGGACCAGCCCTCAAAGAGAAGCGCAGCGAGGAAGCAGACCCCCGGGCTCCCAGTCGCTTCATTTCTCGAGGGATTTGCCAATTTCTAAGTGACCCAGTCTAAAAGAAGACAAGCAAGAAGTGACAGCAAAGAGGGCATAGAACAAAGCAGACCTTTCAGCAATTTTTTTGGTCCCGGGAAGATGAAAAATGAAGGACTGGCAGTGGTGTTCAGGGAGACAGTGAAGGGACGAAGCCAGGCCTTACAATGGCCCAGAGAGACCAGAACTTAGAAAACTGAACCTCAGCCTTCAGGAAACTAAACCCTGGTTGGATTAAGGCATTAAACCTTGTATGATAACTGCCTGCCAGAACTTGAAAGACTCATCATCCAAAGTTGCTGTAAGTTTCATACAAAATGTCACATTCAATCACAAATTACCACGTCTGGTGCGAGTTAGGGCCAAGGGAAAAAACAGTTACTAGACACAGACCCAAATGTTGGCATGTTCACCCACAGAATCTAAAATAACAGTGAATGTGTCCAAGAAGTTTACCAGAAATCTCTAATTTATTGTTTAAATAATTAAACAATAAAGGAGAATTATAAACCAGTACTTTTAAAATAAACATGAAAGAAATCTGAACAGAAGGCTACAGGATACACCGCTCAGGAGAAGCTTGGCTTGACGTGGGGAAGGAGGTCCACGTCAAACTCTGTTCACGGCAGATCCTAGCAGTGCAATGGGGTAGATAAGATTTTTTTAAAAAAGAAAGAAAAGTTATACGAACTGGAAAGGAAAATGAAAACTTTGTTATTTGTAGAGAACATGGTTATGTATCCAGAAAATTTAAAAGAACATAGGAATGAGTTAAAGAATAATTAAGTCAGTTTAGTAGGATAACTAGAAATAATATGTAAAAATCAACTGTATTCCTATAAGTCAGCAACAATTATAGAGAAAAGGAAAATTTGAAGGATATCATTTCCAAAGACATTAAGAAAACATGAGATGCCATATCTGTCGTAATTACTATTTTGCAAACCACTCCAAAACTTAGTGGTTTAAAACAATAACCTTCTTTTAATTGTTGTTGCTCATAATTCAGAGGGTCAGTAGTTTAGACCTAAGTGTGGGTGGTTCTGCTGCTACCCTGCCTGTGCTCGTTCTCATGGCTGCAGTCACCTGGCAGTCCGGCTGATCCTGAGTGCTATAGGGCCACCTCACTCACACGTCAGCCAGTTGGTGCTGGCTCTCAGCAGAGCTGCTTTCCTTCTGGTCTCTCCTCTTCACATGGGGGAGTCATTAAAAAGGACAGACAGTTCCAGTTCCACATCCTCTGAAAGCCTCTGCGTGGAGATGGTACTTTACCTCCCGTGCACTGTACTGACTGAAGCAAATGATAGGGCCTGTAAGATTCAGGTGGAAGGAAGACAGACCCCCCTCTTGTAGAAGACACCAAGAACTTGGGGCCATTTTGAGTCCATCGTAGGTACCTAAGAGTTTACCAAACAAAAGACCTCCAAGGGCTTCATGCAAAAAGCGAGGAAACGTTGGTGAGTGAAATTGAAGACCTAGAGAGATGGGGGGGCTGCGTCATGTTACTGCATTGGAAGGTTCCAGGTGGTCTACAGGTTCAATGCAGTCTGGATGAAAATTTGAGCATTTTTATGGCAGCAAATCAGCAGACTTTTTCTGTTGTAGGGTAACAGGGAATCTTGTAGACTGCTGGAGGGAGCAAAAATTTATATACAATTGAAAAGTGCAGAGAGTAACCGAGGTAGTCTCAAAAGAAAAAGAATGAAGGTCTTTTCCACTATATGATTTCAAAAAACTTATTAGAAAACTACATTATTTAAGATAGCGTGGTGTTGGTAGAAAGCAGAACAAAATGAAACAGAAAAGAATCTAGAGGTGGATACATAAATACAGCCAGTTGACTTCTGACAAAGTCTGGAGCAGACTACAAAGGGAAAAGGATGGTGTTTTCCATGAAGATTAGTCAATTATCTGGGCGCAGTGGTGCATGCCTGTAATCCTGTTGGCTCTGGAGGCTGAGGCAGGAGGATCGCAAGTTCAAAGCCAGCCTCAGCAACTTAGAGAGGTGCTAAGCAACTTAGCAAAACCCTGCATTAAAATAAAGTACAAAATAGGGCCAGGGGTGTGTCTCAGTGGTTGAGAACCCCTGAGCTCAATCCCCAGGATCCCCCCACAAAAAAGATTAGTTGATTCGATATGCATCTGAAAAAACAAGTATTCAGCTTTGTCTCACACCATACATCAAAATCAAGACCAGGTGGATTATAGATGTAAGCATGAAGAGTGAAACAGCAAAACTCCAAGAGTGAACATATGGGAATGTCTCTGTGACCTCGGGCTAGACGATGATTTCTGAACCAGAACACTGGTTCTTACTGTAAAGGAAAGGTCTGGTAGGATGAAGTTCCTTTAAAATTAAGTTTGTCTGTTTTTGTTGTTGTTGTTTTGTTTTTTCTTTCTGCAGTTTTAAGGAATGAGCCCAGGGGCACTGTACCATGGAGCTGCATCCCCAGCCCTTTTTATTTTTATGTTTTTAAGTGTTGAGATAGGATCTCACTAAGTTGCCCAGACTGAATTCAAACTTGCCATCCTTCTGCCTCAGCCTTACGTTTGCTGGGATTGTAAGCATGCACCACTGTGCCCAGCAGAACATCTGTTTTTTGAACAAAGCTATTTATGTCGAGTGTTGATGAGGATGTAGAGTAACAAGGACTCTTGTAGACTGCTGGAGGGAGCAAAAACTTGTTCTGTCCCTTTGTGAAACCCTTCTGCAGTGCACACTGAGCCTGAACACAGGCCTTCCTTATGGCCCGTTTCACTCCCAGGTGTATATCCAAGAAAATGCACAAGATGTGCCCGAAAGACAGATCTAAGAGTGTTCATGGCAGCAACCCTCTTGATGGCCAAAGATTGGAAATGACCCAAATTTTCATCAACAGCAGTGATTAAATAAATTGAGATTTAGTTGTACAATGAAATGTAAAAGGGAAGGGCTTGCTTCCACAGTGGGGCCACAGTCTCCTTTCTGACCTGGGCAATGGTTGCATCTGACATCACTTCAAGAAAAATCACTGATCATTCTGTGTGTGGTGTACCTTTTTTATTTTAGTTTTTAAATTATAGTCTTATGGTTGTACATAGCAGTTGGTTTCTTCCTGTGGTGTACTTTGGACCAAGAGTAAAATGTAACAAATACCCAGATACACAACAGATCAAAAGGAATTTATGCTATGAAGTCAACTAGTGTTTATTTCTGTATGACATATGTGAATTTGAGCAATACATATAAAGGTATATTTTTCCCTCAATATTTTACTATATTAGTACAGGGGAAATCCTTATTTATAGATATCAATACCTGAACTGGGGGTGCAGCTCAGTGGTAGAGCAGTTGCCTAGCAGGCACAGGCTTTGGGTTCAGTCCACGGCACTACAAATATATATGTGTGTACACACACAAACTTTAAAGCCTCGACTTCTATTGGAAAGTTGAGATTTGCAGCTTTCATGGAATCCAGAATTATAGTACCCTGGAAGGCTGTCCTATGGCTAAAGTATATCCTTTTCTCTTTTCCCAAAACAGGCCCTCAAAAGCACCTTGGGATTCCCACTGATTCGATTTGAAGATGCTGTGATTAATCTGGACCCGTTCACTCGGGTACATCCCTATGAGACCAAGGAGTTCATTATCAACGACATCCTCAAGCATTTCCAGGAGGTGAGCTCTGGGGACATACTCAGTGGCTAAACTATAGGCAGGCTGTTCCTTATGTTTGTTTGGGAGTTTGGGTTACTAAGACGTTACTACCGAGAATCTGGTCGGACATTTCACATCTGTTGTGTTAGGGGTTTGGCCATGTCCGATGAATCCCGTATATATCATGAAATTCTTTCAACTGCATTTGACTCCTGAGCTGTTTGTCTTGTCCTTAGAGCTGGTCCCAGGGGCCTCCACTAGATCAGTCACAACTCTTGGTGGTGTCATTGCTACATTAGTAATGGCACAGAATACTGTGCACTCTCTTTAGCAGCACGTGCCTACTTTCAACAACCACACTGCTGTCATGAGAGCCTGTGAAGTCCTGCTCTTTTTTATCAAGTTGGACATTTTCCATTTTGTGTTTATTACTCAGACTTCACAGACCAAAATGTAAAGCCGAGGTGTACTCTTCAGTGAATAGTCAGTCAGGATCAGACCACGGTGATCAGCTTTCAAAGTTAAAATGCATCCTGTGCTTGCTTCCTTTTCTGCTTTCCCCTTCGCCTTCCTTGTTTTTCCTTTTGGTGACAATTCCATCTGCCTATAAGCAGAGGCTACGCAGATGTCACTGGAACCTGGATCAGGCTGTAGGAGGTACAGGAGAGTGAAGAGTTGCTTCCTAAGCTTGCACATGCCCTCTTCATGCCCCACCCTCCACAGCTTGCCCCCCTCCCTGCTCCTGCCCAGGACTTAGTAGGGAGGGTAGAAAGGAGAAGAATAGGACCTGTGTGCCAGTGAGCACCCATAGAGTCTTTCCCAGGCCATAGCTATTTTTATTCTTCGAATTGGCTTTGAAGAGTACTCATAAGTGTATTGAAAACAAATCTCTAGCACATGTGTATCGGGAGATGGTGGAGCTCATGAGAGGATGGGAGATTATTTTGCATTTGGTGAAGATTAAAAGGTAATTGTTGGTAGTCACAAGGATGGAGGACAAGGTAGATTTCTGCCATCTTCACTTACACACTGATACCTGCCATTACAAACTGTTTCTGAATTGACTTTTCTCTCCATATTCCACTTGACAGGAACTCCTCAGCCAGGCAGCTCGAATCCTGGGATCGGTGGATTTTCTTGGAAATCCCATGGGACTTTTGAATGATGTTTCTGAAGGTGTTACTGGACTGATAAAGTACGGAAATGTCGGGGGCCTTATCAGAAATGTCACACATGGGGTGTCGAACTCTGCTGCCAAGGTGAGGAAATGGAGGTGAAATGCCATCACGAGTAACCTCTTTAGTCTCCACATTGCTGTCATCTTTTTGATAGTTAACAGACTGTGGGAAGCTATCTTCAAGGCCTTTTCTTCCTTGTCTGCGTGCCTTGCCTTTCCCTCCCCTTCAATGACCTGTCACAAAGACTAGTGAGCAGGCCTCCAAGCCTCTCCTCCTTCCCCTCCGTTTCCACTGCCTTGGACCAGGCTCTGGGCATCTCCCTAGAGACCCTGCACTAGCATCCTGACCCCTGGACTTCCTGCATCAGTGACAGCACCAACAGAATTAACTGGATTTTTAAAATGTGAAATTGGATCATGCATAAAATCTGCCAGCTAATCCCCACAGCTTATAGAGAAAGTCCAGCCTGAAATGGAGCCTTCTACACTGGCATGGCCCTATGCAGCATCTGAATCCAGCAGCGGAAGGACAGTGGGATAATTGTCCTGTGTCTTGCCACCTAGTTGACCTTTCTGTTCCTAGCAACTTGTTAAATGGATATTTTGTAGGTTCACAATTAGTTTCCAGCAGGAGTCAATTTTATGTGTGAAGCTGGAGAAGGTGAAGGTAGTTGAAGGTTAGTTGCTCTCTGAACCAAATGAAAGGCCTCCAAAGAACCCTGCTTCCTTCCCCTTCAGTTCAACAAACTTTGTATTTAGAGATTGGTTTTCATGAATGAACCAGGCTTGAGAAAGCGCCTGTGCACTCTGCTCATGGACCACAGAGCATCTGTGGGGCGAGGTCACAGGTGCATTTGTGCTGCCTCAGTAGGTAACAGTGGTGTGACAAGCCCGGTGCAGTGGCTCACACCTGTAATCCCAGTGGCTCGTGAGGCTGAGGCAGGAGGATCTCGAGTTCAAAGCCAGCCTTAGCAAAAGTGAGGCACTAAGCAACCCAGTGAGACTCTGTCTCTAAATAAAATATAAAATAGGATTGGTGTTGTGGCTCAGTGTTCAAGTGCCCCTGAGTTCAATCCCTGGTACTCCTTCCACCCCCAAAATAGTAGCTTGACTACGAGAGACTTTTATGGTGCTACACAAGTTATCTTGAACAGCAGATTAAGAAAATGGAGTTGAATAGCAATTCTTTATCACATGGCATTCTTGTTAATGTGTGAAAGCTGAGGATTCAGTCCTTTTTCCAAACTATCATCAGGAGATGGTCATTCCTTTGACACATCAGTTTTTCAAGGCTGTAGTATTATTGAACTAGACTGTAAGCCTGCTGTTCATCTTGTGACTCAGAATAGGAAGCTATATTTACTTTTAGAAAGAGGGTGAAGGGTAGAAGCAGAAGGATTTCCAGAGCACATTTTGGAAACAGATACAGAGTGTGAACACCCGTGCAATTTGCCTCGTTTCCCCAGGACATTTTCCCCAACATGGCCAAAACTTTTGCTATTGTGGCCGCAGAGATTTCTGCTCCTCTTTCAGGCACTGGACTCATGTCAACAGATGTACTGAAATATGTTGTTGTTGACTGTCCAGTGTAAAGATGTTATTAATTTTATAAACTGTTGAGTTGTAATTCACATAGAACCTCTTCTCCATTGTGAAATGTCTGTTCTTGTTCTCCTGGGCATAGTGCAGTTGAAGGGTGAAGTTGCTTGGGTCTATCCAGAGGCCCTACTCTACCTGGCGTGGAGAGGTGCCTAATTGACAGGCTTATCGAGAGAGTGAAATGAGCTAGAATGTGATGAAATATGGGAAAAATACAGATGAAGAGAAATGGATTGTCACTTCATCTGTAGTATTTGCATCAAGATTTGGGCCCCCAGACATTAGTTTCCTGGAAACAAAAGCCGATGTATTACAGTCCTACAGAGGAGGGGTTCCCAGGCACTTTGAGTGGGGAGTCAAACCAGTTTGGCTGTTAGGAACCTCTAAACTTAACCTTCCAGATGGGAAGGAAGGCACTGTTCACTCACTTGTGACCTCTGGGTGGGTTTCTGCATCGTTCTCTGCAACAGCCTTGTGAAGAAGACTGGCCTCTTCTTTATCTTCTTTGATAGTCTCCTTTGTTTCCTGATTCTTCTTTTTCTCCTAGAAAACTGTTTTTGAAGCTTGAAGGTCACTGTGAGAACCTTACTTAAACAGAATAAAAAGGCCAGAGTCTTCCTTTCTGAGGAAGACGTGCTGGCAGGGATGGGGGTCTCGTGTAGGATATCACACTTTATGTCGTCTTTGGATTTGTATAAGGGGCTTTCCAGGACCTGAGTCCTCTCGAGGGAACTTGGTTCCCATGTGGTTGGCATCCTTCATTACAAATTTGTCTGGTTTTCAGTATGCTAATCAGTATTGGAGGCAACAGGCTGCTCTGGAGGAGAAGTGCTATATAATCTATTTTGATAGCAAGAATCCTAATTTGTTTTAAAAATTAGTCCATATATCTCTAAGATGAGAAAGCAAAAAAACTTAAAAAATGACCACTTCATATTTGAAATAGTAAATCTGAACTCTAAATCTATCAATGAAACAAACACCCACTCATTCGGGTCATCTTTGATTCTGGGTGTGTGGTTGGGGTTTTAAAAGAATCTCTCTCTTTTTTTTTTTTTTTTTCTCGTTCGTTTTGTGGGTTGAAATCAGACCTTTCATGCTGCTTTGGGGGAATGTTCTGTTTGCTTCTCTGGGTCTATTAGGGGAGTTTAAGGATGTGCAAGGGACCACAATAACCAGCTTTTGGCCTGTGGGATACTCCTTCTGCAAGTGCCTGAGTCCCAATGATTAAAAAGGAGCAGGCAAGTTAACTTGCTGTGCTGTGTGCATGTACAGATACGGACCACAGACACCCCACTGTCCATAGTCACAGCGCACAGATGAAAAATGGGGAAAAGTAAATAAAATAAGGGGCAAGGAAGTCAGAACTGTGCCTCCCTGAGCCTTGGCCAGCCAGCCTGCCCCACTTTCCTGCGGAGACCCAAGGGCTTTCACCTGGCTCAACGGGCTCTAAGTAGAGACTCTGCGACTCCTGAAGTTATTGAGTTGGCAGGTGTTTGTGTTCCTGGGGTGAAGGGTAAAGTGTTCGTTAGATTCTCAGGTCTATGCTTCCAGAAGACCCGAGGCCATCATTGTAGGCCTGGGGTTGTGTATTGATGGACCTTGGGGTTGGTCGTCTGGATGCTCTACCATTCCCACTTTTAAAAAATCTTTCATCTATCATTCTTGAAGGTTCATCTTGCTTTTAAAAGCTATGAAAAGGGGGCTGGGGTTATGGCTCAGCAGTAGAGCACTCACCTCACACGTGTGCAGCCCTGGGTTTGATCCTCAGCACCACATAAAAATAAATAAATAAATTGAAGGCATTGTGCCCAACCACAACTAAAAAATAAATATTAAAAAAAAAAGAAGCTATGAAAAGGTGATAGAAATTCCTCCTGCCCCACTGGTCTGAGGAGCACAGGAGATGACGCAGGTGAAAAGTCCTTGACAAGTGAGAAGGGAATTCATTCTGTCACCTAAGAGGGCAGTAGACCTCAAGCCTTATTCCTCTGGAGAGACGTTGTGAATTATCTACAACAAAATTTCAATTCCAGGTCTACAGTGCATCCATTTTTAGAATTTCTGATTTCCTTTAACATTGGCCTCATGGAAATATCCTGTGCCCTTCTGTTCCCATTATTTCTCTTTTTCTTTACTTCTTATGGCCTGGGCCCCAGAAATCAGTTTATGAACACCAGATCTGGGCAGATATGACTTAGGGATTAGCTACCAGCTGCGAGCATCTATCCTGCGAGTCCCCTGCCTGGGTCTTGGCAAGGGGTTCTGACCCATGAAGGTATTCAATGATCAGGTCTCACTCCTGAGGCCATGCAGGACAATTGCCTTTGGAACCCTTTGCAGGAGTGTGACTTCTTTAGGAGCAGGACAGCACTGAGCATTCCAGTCACTTGGGAGGAGCAGGTTCCTCTCTGCAGCTTGAATCATAGTAAGCAGGCCTTCTCCTATGTCAGGTGAACATCTGCAAGAACTTCCAATTCGTCTCAAAGCCAGGGAATTGGAGACCCTGAATTGAACCCATTACCTCTCTCATGCAGACTCTGACTTCACTTATAGCTATAAATAATGATTTAACATGCATTACATACAAATAATATTGCATAATTATTTTTACATACGTACAAGAAAATTGCATAGCTATTGTCAAAAGTTAAAAATAAAACTTCTGATCTAAGATCATTTACTGTTGACAGCAGAGCCAGGGGTTCTGTTCTCGTCCCTGCTGTGTGGAACCTGGGCATTTGCTGGGCACAGCTGTCATCTGCCCTTCCTAAGGGAAGGAGCCAGCAGCACACTTGACTTCTCCCAGCACAGGTCAGGAGCACTTCTGATTGCCCTGGTGGAACCTCTGCTCCGTTCTGTCCTGCTCACCATTCCTCTCTTTGTTCAAGTCAGTATGGTATGCTTTTGACTCAGGTGGGTTAACTCTATGTTCATAAAATGCAAGTATTTTAATAATTTTCCCTGTTTTTAACTTGCATTACTTTCATGGTGGTCAGTTGTCCGTGGAAATTAGAATCCCTTGTTCATTATTTGCTACATATTAGTCGTACTCGTAACTTCTGCAGTTATAGGTCTATGTCTTTCTCTATTGCTCTGTCCTTTATTTCTTCCAAGCCCAGAGTTTCCACTGCATACTCTGCAGGTCCAAATTTTCATTAGGGTGATGTGATTTTTCCATTAGTTTTCAGTTAATGTGTTTTATTTTATGTTGTTTTAGCCGTTGCCTTGTTGTTTAAGTCCATTTTGTTTGTAATGAATTGAGAATGCCTCAATAGTTTTGTAGCATTTCTTAATGCAAATAAGCACTACTAAGAAGAGGTGTAGGAGTAGGGTTAAAACACCATGCTACATTTTGGTATGGGTACTTATTTATAAACATGTCCCATAACTTTATTGGTGCATTATAATTATACAACAATGGTGGGTTGTTACATATTTGTATAGACACACAGTATGACTGTAGAATTTGTTTAGTATCATTCACTGGTATTTCCCCTTTGCTTCCCATATTCTGGTCCCTGGTCCCTTTCCTCTACCCCCGACCCACTTTTTCTTTTACTTTTTCCTCTCGCTTCCACATATCTAAGAAAATATATGACCCTCAATTTTGAGTTTGTCTTATTTCACTTAACATAATGCTGCCAAGTTTTATTCATTAATAATTTCATCTTTCTTTATGGATGAATAAAACTCCATGGGGTGTGTGTATGTGTGTGTGTGCGCGCGCACACTGCATTTCCTTTATCCATATATCATTGACAGGCATTGAGACTGGTTGCATAGTTTGGTGTTGTGAATTGTGCTTCTGTAAACATGGGTATGCTTGCATTGCTACAGTATGCTGATTTTAATTCTTTAGAATAAATACTGAGGAGTGCTATAACTGGGTTGTATGGTGGTTCCATGCCTAGTCTTTTGAGGAACCTCCATACTGACTTCCATAGTGTTGTGCTAATTTACAGTCCCACTAGCAGTGTAATAGTGTTCTTTTTCTCTATATCCTCTCCAGCATTTATTGTTTGTATTCTTAATGGATGCCATTCTTACTGGAGTGAAGTGAATCTCAGTGTAGTTTTGATTTGCATTTCTGAAATTGCTAAAGATGTTGAACATTTTTTCACATATTTTTTGGCTGTTTGTGCTTCTTGTTTTGAGAAGTGTATGTTTTATTCATTTGCCCATTTATTGATTCTTTGGGTTTGGGGTGGCAAGTCTTTTGAGTTCTTTATATATTCTGGATATTAACTCTGTCAGAAAAATAGCTAGCAAATATTCTCTGTCACACTTAATTGTTTTCTTTGCTGTGCAGAAGCTCTTTAATTTGATGTTATCCTTTATTAATTCTTAGTATTGTTTCCTGAACTTTAGGAGTTCTCTTGAGGAAGTCATTGCCTGCCTTCATATGTTGGAGTATTGGCCCTACATTTTCTTCTAGGAGTTGTGTAGTATCTGATATGATTCCTAGGTCTTTGATCTATTTTGAGTTGATTTGTGTTCAGGGTGAGAAATGAGAATCTACTCTCATTCTTCTACATATGGATAACCAGTTTTCCCAACACTGTTTGTTAAACAGGCTATCTTTTTTCCAAATTTTTGATGCCTTTATCAAGGATCAGATGATTGTATCTATGGGGTTTTTTGTGTGTCTTCTATTCTTTTTCATTGATCTATGTGTCTGTTTTTATGCCAGTACCATGCAATAGGTGAGGATTTTTGTTTGTTTGTTTTTTGGTACCAGGGAATGAACCCAGAGGTGCTCAACCAATGAGCCACATCCCCAGCCCTTTTTAGTTTTTGAGAATGGGTCTCAATGAGTTGTCTAGGGTCTTGCTAAGTTGCTGAGACTGGTCTTGAACTTGAGACCCTCTTGCCTCAGCCTCCTTAGCTGCTGGGATTACAGGCATGTGTCATGGCCTCCAGCTCCATGCAGTTTGTGTTACTATGAGTCTGTAGTATAATTTGAAGTTGGGTATTGTGAAGCCTCCAGTGTTGCTTTTTTGGCTTATAATTTCTTTGGGTATTTTGGGACTTTTTATTCTTCCAAATGAATTTTGGGACCATTTTTTTCCAGTTCTGTGAAGTATGTCATTGGTATTTTGATGGGAATTGCATTGCGTCTGTATGTGGCTTTTGGTAGTAAGGCCATCTTTTTTTTTTTTTTTTTTTTTTTTTTTTAGTTGTAGATGGACACATTATCTTTATTTGTTTGTTTGCTTGTTTGTTTATTTTTATGTGGTGCTGAGGATCAAACCCAGTGCCTCACACATGCTACAACCACTGAGCTACAACCCCAGCCCCATACAGCCATCTTAATAATATTAATTCTGTCTGTCCATCTTCTAGTGTCTTCTTCAGTTTTTTTCTTTAGTGTTGTTTTTTTTGGAATCTGCTGCTTTGCTGAATTTGTTCATTAGTTCTAACAGTCTTCTGGTGGTATCATTTGACTTCTTTCTTTCCTATATTTATTACCTTTATTTCCTTCTCTTGCCTAACTGCTGTGGCTAGAATTTATAGCACTGTATTGAATAGGAGTTGTGAGAGTGGACGTCCTTATCTTGTTCTGGATTTTAGAGGAAATGCTTTCAGTTTTTCCCTATTCACTCTGATGTTGGCTTTAGGTTTTTCGTCTGTAGTCTTTATAATGTTGAGGTAGGTTCTTTCTGTCCTTAGTTTCTTCAGTGTTTTTATCATGAATGGGTGATGAATTTTGTCAAAGGCTTTCTCTGCATCTATTGAGATGACTGGGTGATTTTTGTCCTTAATTTGATTTATGTGGTAAATTGCAGTTATTGCTTTGTGTATGTTATACCTGTTTATGAACATTTATGAAAAGCCTTCTGCTCACCAGGCCTGGGGATAGGCCTTCACACACATTGTTTGGTGCATGTTTGGTGAGACTTAGAGAAGTTAAGTAGCAGTTGAAGGTCACACAACCAGAAATGACAGGGGTGGATTTGATCTAAGTCTGGCTAATTCTATAGGCTTTATTTTTTTCCTCCTACTGATGTATTTCCTTTTGTTTCTCAGGCTTTTCCAGGCACTTCAGAGAATATAAAATACTAATCACTCCTAACTTTCCACAGGAAGCTTATTTCTTGACATTCCTTTGTTAGCTGGTAAGTTGTGTGCAATCATACTGTCCTTGACACAGAGCAGACCCTCAGGAATGGTGATGGCTGTGGAATTGGGTTGCCATGACCATCATGGTCCCCCTAAGAGCCTTTGTGCCTGCAAATACGATTTTACTCATGTGGTATCATTTGGACAAGATGACCTGCTGCAGATAGACATCATTAGCCCTGATACATACATGAAGAAACTAAGGCCCAGAGGGGCGACTTGCCCAAGGGAACCAGGCAGCTGCAGAGCCCAGACCTGACCTTCCAGGTCTAGCACCTCCATTCCCAGCTTTCATGGCATTCTGGATGTCCTCTCCAACTGAAAGGTATATCACCAGGAAAAACAAGAGTTGGGGAACAAAAGTAAACCAAGCAAAGTGCCCAGCCTGGGTTCAGAATGAATTTTTATTGGTTTTAGGGGAAATCCAAGCAAAGCAAGAAAGAGGGAGAGAGAGACATTCCGACTTTGACGCTTCAGTGGAAATCTGGCTAGGCCTTCAGATTGTTTTCTTCCTTTCTCTGCTCTCTCCTTGGGCTGTAGCGTGTGGAGGTGCTGCTTCTCTTCCAAGAGGAGCCTCCACCAGCCTCTTGTCCCAGAAAACCAGATGAGGGCACAGCAGCAATGCAGTAGAAATTGATGTTCCTTTCCCTTCATGCAGAGATTCTCTGCCAGCCCCACCATCAGCCACCCTCCTGCCACATACCTCTGACCTTGTTGAGGGCAGGGGGTTCCAACTACCTTGTGTTTAAGAAACAGCATTTGTTTGCAGGCAGTGTATTTTTAAGGCTCAGACAAGATGAAAAGCTGTGTTTATTCAAGGCAGAAGCTTTACCTTTGCACAGAAGAGTGTACTGAGTGCCTGTGTGGATTCTGAAGGGAAAAAGGCAGCTTACGACTTGTACCTGTTTTTGTCATCATGTCCGACTGCTTCATTTTATAGTTGAGCTGATTATCCCCATAATAGCTTTTCCATGTACCTAGAAGCAAGGAATAGGTGGATGCCTTCCCGTAAGCACTGGGGTTTCAGTGTGTTTGGATTGGCACACAATTTCAAGTGAAATGAAATTCACTGCAGACAGACCTATTCCTCAGAGAACATAGGGTTTTCTATTTTCAAAAGGACTTTGATCCTAAATTGGTCACCTGAGGGATTTATTTTCCAGCCAAGAGGAGATCCATTGGTGTTGTTTTATGGAGAGACGTGACTCAAATATTTGGCATCAGAGTTTTTTGTTTTATTTTCTTTAATAACCTTGAAGACTAAAAGGATGCCCTTAGTCTGAATTCTGTAGGCAAATTCTAGGTGCTGAGTGAACCATCCTAGTATCATGGGCACACCTCGGAGTCCATGGGGGTGGGAGGAGCGCTCTGCGGCAGGGTGGAGCTCTGACCTGAGAATCACTGTGGCCCAAGTTCTCAGCAGCCCCACTGGGCCTGGTGGGGGCCTTGCTCATGGAGGCATGGGTGGGTGGGCTTTGGCTCTCCCTCTTCCTCCCAGTCCAGCAGCCCAGTGGCCTGACCTAGAGGGAAACCTACCACCATTGGCATTCTTCAGAAGTTGAAAAAGTTCAAAACTTGTCATCATTCCTAACTCTAGTTCAGTTAAGAACAGGTTCCCAAGTCACCCTCTTGGAGGAGCTGTGTATATCATGTTTCAGAGGGTTCACTTGGTGTCCCCAAACTGCAGTCTATGTGGCGAAAACACTTTGAAGTTGAAAAGACAGAAGATAGTTGCTTAGGTCCTTACTAAGTTGCTGAGGCTGGCTTTGAACTTGGGATCCTCCTGCCTCCACCTCCCAAGCCATGTAATTCATTTTTATAAATATCCAAACAAATGAAGTTTTAATTCTTGGCAGTAAAAGGTCAAGACACTCACTCTGTTTGGAAGGTTCTGTTTCCCTTTGTTTCCCCCGCTATAATTATCCTCTCTAAAAGTGTCTTTCCAGTTTGAAGAAAAGCTAATGTGTTCTTAGGAGAAAGAGGGAATTTCTTGGTCAAGATCATGCTTAAAAACTGGAAAAGATGTGAAGAATGCACTTGTCCTGTATTAACTACCACATGTCATATATGGGACTGGGGACTTTACTGTTCTGTCTCATTTAATTTTCATGTGTACCGTATAAGGAAGGAATGGGGTCCCCACTTTACAGATGAGAAGAATGAGACTCAGAATGGTCAGTGACCTTAACTCAAGTTTAATAATGAGTGACTGTGCTAATAGCAGAGCCAGAAGTTCTACAGAAAACTGGAGGAAAGCCGCTGTGCTTGTTTTCCTCTAAAACACCGATTCTCGGGCATGGTCTTCTCTCTGACCCACACCTGTGTCGATGCTAAAACACAAGCAACTGGAAACATCCTTTAAAAGTGGAGTTTTCAGCTGGGCCATTGGTGCAGGCCACCCAGTGACACAGGAGTATGAGGCAGGATTGCAAGTGGAGGCCAGATGGGCAATTTAGCAAGGCCCTGTCTCAAAACATAAAAAGGGCTGGGAAAGTAGCTCAGTGATAGAGAGTCCATAGGTTCTAGTACTGGAAAAAAAAATTTTTTTTTCCCATTTAATTTCTGACTTAACTCTTATTTTGAGCCTTGGGATTTTCCAGCTGTAATTTCTACCATTTCTTAATTAACTTCTATCTGGGAATCTCTGATCTAGGGAAAAAGTTTGGAAGAGTTTTTTTTCTCTAAATGGAGAACGTTTGCCTCAAAAGAACGTAAATAAATGGGCAGCGCTCTTCCCCCAAACGGGATGTGCTGGTGCGAACTCATTCTACCCCGTGGCATCGTAGCCTCCAGGCCTGTCTTGCTCTGCTATCAGCAGACCAGAGCTGTGGACCACAGCCGCGTGCCAGCTGACGGTGATCTTCAGACCACTTCCTGGTGGCCAGCTTCCCTGGAGCATCTGTGCTGGGTTGTTATTTTACTAAGCCATTTCCTAAACTTCACTCCTTTAAGTATTTTTAAGCAATCAAGACATCTGTATTCTGTTTGCAGTGGGGTCTACCTCAAACTAAGGGGAGTTGTGTTTTCCCACTGTTAGTTAATGGCAGAAAATGAACTCATTCTCCTCAACACTCCTTTTCTTCCTCCCCTCTCTCCTCAGTCTCTCATTTAGCTCTTCAAACTTTGCAGACATGTTTTGTTTCTGAGTTCCATGAGCAAATTGGTTTTCAAACACTTAGTGATACCATTGCTTGAGTTAAGAAGCCAGACGGAGACTGCTGGGGGTAGAGCTGGTCGGAGAGTTTCATGGTTAGTTCTTTTCTCCTGTTCTGTGGTTTGTTGTTTCATGGAACAAAGAAGAAATCTGATTAACTATTAGAGTTTAGTCATTCCTAGCTAGAGCATTAATAAGAATGCCACTTTATATTTGTCTTAATTGTTAGTTGTTGATGAAGCATTTATGTATCTTGGATCCTTTTATTTTTTTGTATAGGGAGTGAACCCAGGGGTTCAACTCTACCAGTGAGCCATATCCCCAGCCCTTTTTATTTTTTGAGACAGGCTCTCTCTAAGATGCTGGGGCTGACCTCAAACTTGTAATCCTTGTACCTCAGCCTCCTGCATCATCTTTGATCCTTTTTATAAGCCCGAAGCCAGGCAGATGGTATAATTGTTGCTGCTGCTGCTTCTCCCACTACCACTTTGCTGGTGCAGAGACTGAGAGACAGTGGAAGAAAGTAGCTTGTTCATGATGGCTTCACAGGAACTGGTGGAGCTTTGGACTTCCTTCTAGGCCTCCTGACTTCTAGGACATTATTGAACATCACTTCTGGACTCTCACTTGCTACTATAGGAGCAGACATCACTTCCACATTGAGTTTTCTGCCATCCTCTTCCTCTGAGCCTTGTTAGCAAGTCCTTCCCTGCAGAACAGGTTTCAGGGAACAAAGGTAGAGAAACAGTTAACATCGTGGAGACTTACAGAATCATGTGTCAACCATGGTTATATATGGGAGATCTTTGGGAGTCATGGATTTGGGAGCTTAAAAAGAAACAAAATGGATGATAAGAATAATTTTTGGAGTAGATCTTTTGTGGACTGGAGGATAGGAGGGGGAAAATTCCAGGCTTATATGAGGATATTACATTAAGATGTCTCTACAACCTTGGGGAAGGGGTATCCCCCCATAAGAGAGCCTAAGAACAAGGAAGAAAAGGGCAGCGCTTCCAGAAGGCTGACAGATTGGCCCTATCTCTGCCTTTCTCGTAGCCAGATGGCACCATGTCCGGGCCTAGCTTGTAGGGGCCCGGTGTTTCTTGAAGGGGAGATGTCAGGGTACATGTGGGCCATGGAGAAACACAGACAGCACCAGCCTCCTCACCGGCAGAGGGGAGACAGGGTATCTTTTCCTGTCCTGTTCAACACCAGTGGGGAAACCCTCTTGAGTAGTTTCTAAGAACAAGGAAATTTTCTAGCTGGCTTGAGGAAGGTGGAGATAAGCTCAGATGCCAGGAGGCAGCGGCAGGGGGAGGAGGGTGGCAGAAGGCTGGCTGTCTAGGCCATTCCCTCTGCACTGCCCGCCCCCACTCCCGCCCTCCTTGCATTCATGCTCAGAATCTCTCTTCTGACTGGGGTGTCCTTTTTCCTTCTCTGGCCAGAGGCTTTGAGTCTATACATCCAGTCCAAATACCACACGCCATGTAAAAGTGTGGTCTCCCCCTGCTGTGGTCATCCCCACGGCATGTTGTTCCTGTAAGCAGTGACCGTGTTCTACCTTGGGTGGTGACCATTCATGTGCACATCTCCAGCCTCTGTCAGTGAACACAAGACACTGCCAGTTAAGGGCTGGGTGCCCTCCAGATGCTTAGGAAAGGAATACATTGATTTATTGTGTGGGAAGGTGGGGAGCAGATAGGGCCGACGGGCAGGGGGTCCTAACATGGAGAAGTAAGCCCTGCCTCGGGAATCCGCACTGTCCTGCAGCTTCTTGGGAGAAGTGCGGTGGGGCCAAGGGGCAAGATCACTTTATCCTGTCCCTCAAGGATGAGATCTTCCTCTGAAGAAGTGTGGAAGGGGGCTGTTCGTCCATTCACTTGCATTCTGGAGTAGACTGAAAACTCCTGAAGGGCAAAACCTTATCTGACATGTTTTCCCAGTTTCCCCACGACAAACGGTGAATATTTGCCATGAGGAAAATGAAAGTACCCTGTATGAACACGCATACCTGTATTCCCAGCTACCGAGAGTTCAAGGCCAGCCTTTTAAATTTTATTTTTAGACAGGGCAACTTGGTGAGACCCTGTCTGAAAAGAAAATTTAAAAGGCTGGAGATGTAGCTGAGTGGTAGAACACCCTGGGTTCAATCCCCAGTGCCAGAGAGAGAGAGAGTGAGAATTAAGTGATGGAGCTTGTACCCATGCAAGGTGCAAGGTCTGTCTAGCTCAGCACTTTCACATGGTATTCATTCAACAGGTAGTAACAAAATAAATGAAATACCTACTTGATTTTTATTGTCTGTTTTCTGTTTTGATATGAAACAAACAGATTTTTAAAAGATTCACAACTCTTTCCCTATAAAACATATCTGTAAGCTGATTGGTAGCCAAAATCATGCTATGGACATAGCGGTAGGGAAGGACATTGGCTTTCAGGGTCCTGTTTCTCCTCCTCCCCCAGCCACTCGCGGCTGGTGCGGTGCTAGAGCAGGGTAGATGCTCATCAGACTCTGCCCTAGACCTCACCGTGCCAGGCCCAGCTCACCCTAAGGCAGCAGGAGGCCTTGGGAGACAGCAAGAGGGGAAAGAGAGGCAAACCCAGTCCCTCTGAATCTAATGAATCAAAATAATATTTATGGGAAATATGTGTTGGCTTTATTAGAGGAAAATGTTTAAGTAAACATTTCCTGCAAGCCCTTAAATTTATATAATAAAACATTAGTTTGAAGGCATTAGCTTTCAATGAAATGAAAATTAAACAGAACACGCTTCCAAAAACAGCCCCTTGTTTCAGTTTTGTTGCCGTGGTAATGTTCAGAGCAGGAGATTGTGGCCATTGGGGACTTGGAAGTGGGTAAGGATCATGCCACAGTTATAAAAGAAGAGGCGCTAATTGCTTCTTGTAGTTTTATGGAAATTTAACTTCCATGGTGTGCTCCATTTGATCTTTTTTTTAATTTTATTTTTTTGCAGTTGTAGATGGACAGAATACCTTTATTTTATTTATTTATCTTTATGCAGTGCTGAGGATCAAACCCAGGGCCTCACACATGCTAGGCAAGTGCTCTACCACTGAGCCCCAGCCCCAGCCTTCTTTCTATTTGATCTTCACAAACATATGCACTGAAGAGTGAAGTAGCTGAGTCCCAGTACAGGTCATTGGCTTGACAGGGGCGGGGTGGGGGCAGCAGGGAGCTCGCAGAGGAAGAGGAGACACAGGCTCCTCTGCAGCACTGGCCCTTTCCCATGGACCACACTCCACCCTGGAAGCACCTTGCTCTGTAGGAGCTCGTTGTGGCTGTGGGATCACGGCCTTGCCTCATCCCTGTGAGGCCCACAGGGCAGGTGTGAGCAGTACTTTCCTCCTCGTGATGGGAAAGTCAGTCTCACAGGTTAAATGGTTTCTTGAGATCGGGCAGTTGGTGTTGATCCAGGCCTCACAACCCCAAGCTCACTGTTTTCCCGTCAGACTGAGCCTCTTTAAGGAGAGATGACCTCTTAAAGGTCACTGTCCTTGCAGCCACGCTGGGCCTTGTGGCTGGGTAGCAGGCCACACAGCTCTCCAGTCACTCTGTCACCAAGAAGCAAAGCAACAGAGCCACATAGATGTGAGCAGCTGGTTTCCAGGGGTGTCACCAGCCTGCTTGGATTTTGTGTCCTATGGCATAATAAGTGAAGGGTCTGGACTGCTACAGAATAATCACCTGTAATCGATTGGCAAGACCAATCAAGGCACCTCAATGAGGAAGTTATATGCAGAGATGAAAGTTCTTGGAACTAAAGAGAAGAGGAATTTGCCACTAGGTTCTCTATAAAAGCTAAAACATAGCATTGTGTCGATGGGCAAAAGTTGTGACTTATGCAGTTGAGAGGGAGAAATAAAGAATGTCCAGATGTCTGCCCTTTTCAATGCTTTATTCACTTAAATCACTCAATACAATTTCACTTTACAGGTTCTTTTTTAAAAAATATTTTTCTTTTTAGTTGTAGATGAACACAATATCTTTATTTATTTATTTTTATGTGGTGCTGGGGATCGAACCTAGTGCCTCACACATGCGAGGCAGGCACTCTACCACTGATCTACAGCCCCAGCCCAACTCTCTATAGGTTCTTAATTAAGAAAATGACCATCCTTTATGCTAGGCACTGCAGTAGACATAATCAAGTCACAGCAAACAATTCTAGATTAATTCTAAGCACTGCAAACACACTTACTCATGACAGACATTCCCTCTGCATGCTAAGCTCAAGTGCCAGATCTAAAGTCTCAAGCCTTAGGCTCAAAGCCTAGCAGATGCACATTCACTCAGACTATGGTGAGCAGATCAGGAACCAAGGCAGGCTTCTCCTGGGGTGGAGCTGACGGCTGCCTGAGGAGGCGGTCATAGGGAGAAGTCCTTTTCTCACCCGAGTCAAGAGGCTGCTGTAGAGTTTGAGAGCACTGAGAACAATGCAGAGGATCAGGCAGAGGAACAGAGCTGGGATGTCAGTCCAGGTCCTCATCAGGCTCTCAGGCTTGTGTGCATCAGTGTCAGCTGGCTGAATGTCTGTTCATTTGCTCCATCATTTATACTAAATTTTGGTGCTTCTGACTACCCTTTCAGGCCCTGTCAGCTGCCACTGGGTCTGTCAGTGACATCATTTGCCTTGGATTTAAAGCATCTGGTCTGGTGGTCCCTACCCTGCTTTTCTTACCTGTCCCCCTTATCTGGGTGAGGACAACATGCCAGGGACTTCACTCTGAGTTTGTCAGGGTGGGGAGAAGTGACTTGTTTGTGTCTGAGGGCCATACTGGAGGGCTCAGTAGGTGTGTCTGCAGGTTTCTAACTGGAGTTTTAAAATGGAGTTGCTTAGGCTCAGGCCTAAGGTCATCCTTACACAGTGAACCATGTGTATAATAAAAAGAAATGGCCTCTGCCTTCCCGTGAAGGGCAGGTTGTGCTCCTCCTAGGGTGTCTCAAACCTCAAACTCAACCTGGCAAAGTCAGCTCTTCTCACATTTGGACCCTAGACTACACAGTCTGATCCTTTTGTAGATACTCTTAGGATAGCAGGTTTGGGAAGAATGTCAGGCCAGCCCCCTCAAGTTATGGTGGAGAAATCCAGACCCAGTGAGGTTCTCAGTCTGTTTTAGTCATCGGGCCAGTTTTAAAACAGTCCTTCTGACTGCAGGGCCAGCATGGTGGCTGCCTGCTTCCAGTCCTTTAGAAGTGAGGAGGAGAAAAATGGTGGCTTACATGTGAATCACATTCTTTATGTGGATTTTCGGTTTGTGTCTGTCTCCCACACCAGGTTGAACTCTAGGAGGACAAGGGCTGAAGTCCTGTCCCTCTTGGGTTTTCTTAATCCCAAGTACAGTGCATGGGATTGGGAGCATGGCTTCTTTGAAGCACCTGATGTCACTAGTCTCTCAACAGGATCTCACTCAGCCAGTAGTCTCATCAAAATTCACCTCCCCTGAACAAAACGAGACCTTGCCCCGCTAAGAACCCAGCTAGGGAACCCCTCTGTACTTTGATGTAGAGCACAGTCTCAGACCGAGGTAGAGATAAAACTTTGATAGACATACAACTTCAACGCCAAAACTAACATGACTTTGTTAGTTAAAATGAATTTTAAAAGTTTTTCTACATGTTCACGTGTTTGTCTGTATTTTGTTGTCATAATTGTTGTCATCGGGTTCCTGCTAGTCTGTGTGAGAGAAAAGAGAATCTTCAGTACTGATCTCACCCCGGGAAGAAGGGGCCACATGCCACTCATCCCTCTGCACACTGCACTCGCTGCTCTCTGCCTAGCAGGCCTGGAGGCACCTGAGGGTTCTATGCTTGGTGACAAGAACACTGTGATCTGGACCTCATGGCTCTCTTGCATCCTCCTAGAGAAGGAGGAAAGGAGGTTGGAGTATATTCCCCTGATTGCTGCTCTGGCTGTCGCAGTCAATGGGACTTCCGGTCCTGGCACAAAAGGGGATGGGGTCTGCACAGTGGGTTTCTCTAAGCTTGGTCCCCATTTCTGTCCTGCTGGGACAGAGGCATCCAGAAGTCTCAGGCCTGTCCTTGCAGGTGCCAGGTGTGGGGCAGAGCGAGCCAGCAGGTTTGGATGTTCCTTTGTGCTAGTTGCTATGTGGGGGACCTGGCAAAGGGCTGTCCCTGCCAGGCGGCTCCTGGGTACACCATGCTCACTGGAGAAGGTGCTTGAGACCTTCAATCGGAAACACTCCCGAAGCGGAAGGCCAAATGGTGACCTTCCCCTGCAAGATGAGCACAGTTCCTGGTTGTGCCACATCGTGGGTCTCATGTCTGTCTCCCTGGCCGAAATCCCCCAGGGAGCCCTCCATGGCTGAGGGGTTCTGTCAGAGCAAGAGTGCAAAGAGTTAACACTTGTGCTTTTCAGAAAGTTATCTGTGAAGAGTGTTAGTTGTTTAATAAAGCGTGCCTGCCCTCCCGGTGAACCCGCCAGTGACTCCGCAGCTGGGGTCATTCCAAGTTCACGCGGTGGACTTTTGACTGCCTTCTGTGTCTGTGAAAACAGCCGGCAGCTCCTGCGGGGATCATTCATTGGGCCTGTAACACAAAACTATTGCCAACGGGCACCTGCTGGGCGGCTTCCCAGGAGGGCTGGGAGGGAAGATGCCAAACTCCTTAGGCATCTGTGGAGATAAGAGCAGCGGGGGCTCCTGGGATCCCGCTAATCAGGCCGCCTGAGGCCCTGCAGGCCACCGCCTGAGGCAGGATGTGTGAGGGAGCTGGCTCCCCATCCCTGTATGCTCATTAAAGGCCTTGGACAAAGAGGAGTATAAAGAGTGTGTGTGTGTGTGTGTGTGTGTGTGTGTGTGTGTGTGTAGGAGGAGGAGGAAGAAAGGAGGTTTGGAGTACATTCCCCAAATTTCCAGCACATTCTTATTCCTCAAAGCAGAACAAAACAAACTAAAGGATCTCAGCATTTAGTTATTTCTAATTCTTAAATTATCGTTCATTCTGCCTGACAATACGTTGGTTTTAACTGCTGCTTTTTTAATGAAATTACATATACCCTCAAAGGCACACATTGCCACCTCTTCCCAGGAAATGTCCTGTTCTTGAGGTGCATGGGTCAGTTGCTTGAACCTGCACATCTCCTCACTTTGCTCCCTCCACGCAGTCAGCACTCACGTGGGCAGTGCTCTGTGGTGCCCCTTACCTGCCGGGTGCAGAGGTGGTATGAGGAGCAGGAGGTAACCATGAGTTGTGGAGGTACGGTTTGAAATGTCAGCGTGTGCACCATCTGAAAACACTGGGCAGGCCTAGCTCGATGCCGCGACTCCCAGGCACACTCACTTCAGTAGACGAGTCTCTTGAACATGTTGGATCTGCCTGCTCTCTGATCCGTAGATGGTCTTGCCTATCCCACCCCTGCAAACCCCCATCAGACTGTGAACTAGCTTATTTGGTAAGTGTGGGTACTTCTTCTGAGTCTGTGGTATTTTCTTAGTGGGCCTGGTGATGATACATTTCTTAAAAGCAGTTTTGTTCCCACGCAAGCCCAAGCTTTTTTTATATCCTTCTGATACATTTCACATAAATTGTCTGTGTGCAGAGAAGCATTAGATTAATCTTGTGGTACATGGTAACAATCCTAGGAAATTCCAATCAAGAGCCAACAACCTGTTTCCTTGGTCCTGGCCCTGGTGATCTGGCTTTGTCTGTGTTCTGATAAGCAGTAACAACAATGTTGATGTTGTATTTCCTTGGCTTTTGTCTCCCTTATTTTGTTGCCAAAGGCAAGCAGCTTGTCTGCTGTCTTGCTGTCTAGTTGACCACATAGTTACAGCTCACTAATCAGCTTGACCATGGGGAATGTTTGTATATTCTCTGGGTAT
The DNA here is from genome assembly GCF_048772815.1 of Callospermophilus lateralis. Taxonomy (NCBI): domain Eukaryota; kingdom Metazoa; phylum Chordata; class Mammalia; order Rodentia; family Sciuridae; genus Callospermophilus; species Callospermophilus lateralis. The sequence continues at coordinate 135,589,264 of NC_135311.1, read as the reverse complement.
TCCTATGTTAATTGCATTTATCTTTATTCCTCAGTATTGCTGTACTGAAAATATGGAATTCTCTAAAAAAATAACATCATCCGGGGGCTCAGTGGTACCTGCCTAGCATTCATGTGGTTCTGGGTTCAATGGGGGTGGGGGTGGGGGGGCTGGCTAATATTGATTAATCACTTTGCCACGTGCTGGGTCTTATTCTGAGTCTTCTCACAAATATTCATTTGATCCTCATCATGCTCCTCTGAGTGCTAGTCTATAATAAGAACACAGATGCTCAGAGCCATCGAGTAATTTACCCAAGGTTAGGAAGAGCGCTGGACTAGGAACTGAGGCTGCCTGCCTCAGGGGCCACATCCTTAGCTGGTGCACAAGTCACCTCTACCTTGTGGCTTTGTTTTGGACCTCAGCAGTGCCACATTTGCAGGAATGGGCTGGTACAAGGCTGTATTCACAAGGGGGCACAGAGAACTTGAGCCACAGTTTAAAGCGACTTCCTGTAGTGCCCTCTTGTAGATGTGACGCCGTCCTCAATAGTCAAGAACCAGTGTTGATAAGGCCATTCTTGTTCACGTTTCCTGCACTACACAGGAGTCTCCCGTTAGAGCAGGTCAGAGTGGCCTGGTCATAGAGTATTTATCTCCCCATCTTTCTTTTCTTTATTTTATTTAAGCTTCCCAGACAATTGCAAGTTATAATTCTACCTCCGTCTGCCCCCTCCTATCTTTTTCTGTTGTTATATATTTGAATCTCACCTATGTTTAACCTTACAAACCATTAACTTTTCTTTCACATGACCCATGCTCACTTCAGTGTATATTTGTCCTGGTGGGGGTCATTCATGCTTTTCTTCCATATCCATGCCTCCATCCTTCTGCTAGAGAACATCTGGTGGCGAATCTTCTCAGATTTGTTGGGGTCGGAGGGTGCTGGGGATTGAACCCAGGGAGGATGTTCTACTTCTGAACTAGATCCCCGGCACTTTTATTTTTTATTTTGAGACGGGGTCCCTCTGAGTTGTTGAGGCTGGCCTCAAACTTGCAGTCCTTCTGCTTCAGCCTCTCAAGTCGCTGAGATTTTAGGTGTGTGCCACTGTACCCAGATTCACCTGTATCTTTGAAAGACGTTTTGACTAAGTTTCGAACTCTAGATTGGCAGATTTCTTTGACCCTTTAAGTGGCCTCCTTCCATTGTTGTTCGTGCATTTCTCTTGAAACAGTTCTAGATAATGCACCTTTTCTCCTTTGATTGCTCTTGGAAGGTTTATTCTTTGTCTTTAGTAAGTTTTTAATAGTAATGTGTTCCAACATCATTCTTCCATGTGGGATTTATAAAACAGTAAGTTTGAAGCTTAATGTCTTGATACTTTGGGCAAGTTCTTGGCCACTGACTTTGGGCCTGGGCTGCCTCTCTTTCTTTTCCTTCTGTGACTCCAGTTACTCAGCACTTGGCCTTGCTGCTCCTCCTCGCACGGGCCCCTCAGCTCTCTTCTGCACCCCTTCCTGGTTTTCTTCAGCCTTCCCTGGCTGACCTGCCGCCTCGTTCCCTGCTTTGTTAGTCCTCTTCGGTGCTCTGTCTACTCTGTGGTCTGTTAGAATCTCAGTTGCAACCTTCTGGTGTAATTCTCCATCTTTTAGCACATTTTTAAAGATAGTGATCACACTACGTATGTGAGTGGTCTTGTCTGGGTCCCTCCCTGCTTAGTTTCCAGTCATTTAGAATTATTTTTATGCATTCTTGGTAGCTAGTGTTGAGGGCTGGACATTGTAGAGGAAAAAAATCAGAGGTTCTGCCTGATACGTTTCTCCAGAAAGATTTACTTTCTTCTTTCCTTCTACCTTCAGGTATGCAGTGCTTTGATCCTCCCCTCCACCCCAGCATACATGCCCTGCAGAACCTGTTTTCAGAGCTTTCCTTGGCCATGTAGGGTATTAACAACGGGCCTTTCCCAGAGGGACAGGTATTTCAGGAAGGCTCAAAACCTTCCTTCATCCTGAGGGATGATAACAGAAGGATGGGGCTGGGCTGCAGAGGATATATCAGCCTCAACTCCTGACATTGAAATGGAGGCCTTGAGGACACTCCATCCCGGAGAGTCAGCTCTGTTTAGGTGGTGGTGGGTGGGGGTGGTCTTTTGTGTAAGCAGGGTTAGTTCACTCTCTTGTAAGTGAAAAGTACATTGAACCAGAGCCCCTGCTTTCCTATCTTTCTGGTAATCGAAGATTTATTTTAAAAGACACACAAAGGCATCGGAACAGGCCCCTGCAGCGGCCTTTGGAAAGGGCAGCTGCAGAGTTAAATGGATGGCAGGCTCTTCCTCCTCCTGGGACTTTGCAGAAATCTGATAACCAGAAAGGGCTTCAAAACACCCGATCTGCAGGAAGTACATGGGTGTGCTTCTGAGTGTCCTCTCCCACATCACCTGCCGTGGGGCTGGAGGACAGCCTACGAAGGCCGCCCCGGGCAAAGGCCAGAGGTTTCTGAGGAGCTAGTAGCAAATAACTAAAATTATAACTTTGCTTTGTATACTCATCTGAAAGGTGGAAACATTTGACTTCTAGAAGAATCTTCTTGGAGTCTTTCATTTGAGCCTGGGATCAAGCTGGTCTCTGAAGAAACAAGACAGGACTTGAGTACCTTAGATCTGCCCTTCTGCTTCCACCCCAAGGATGGGTTCAATTTTGTGTTCTGTCTGGTACTGAAGACCAGCTCCCAGGCAGTGTCCTTGCCTAGACCCTAATGCTTGCTCGTGTGTGACTCCCCGATGCTGCCTGGAGGTGAGAGTAGGCTCCGGACACCTGGCTTCCCAAACCCAGGCAGTCTGCTTGCCCAATAACAAATTCGTTGGTTATTAGAAATAGCTTACTTTCCCCTGCAGATGATGTATTACTCTTAATGGTTCCAGGATGTTGGGAAAAGCAAAGGTTGGCAGAGATGGACGGAAAGGGAATAAGGACGGCCTGGGTGAACTTTCAGGATCTCTCTTCACCCCAGGACGCTGTTGGTTACCTGTTCACCCCCACCTCAATCTCCTCCCTGTACATTCATCCCTCCATGTGTCAGCTCCATGGACATAAAACAGTGCTTATCAGAGCGCCAGCTCCTTTCTGGACTTAGATTTGCCTGATGAGACCAGCCCTGACCAAGCGAATCTTGTAGCTTTGGTGGTGCACATCTGCAGGAAACTTACCTGTGTGACTCTGGGGAGGAGAGCAGACCTCTTGTCTGCAGGCAGGAGCGCTTGAAATCACTGGTCCCAGTCCCCACCCCACATCTTTCTTCCCAGCACAAACAGCACGAACTAGCAACACGCTCTGGTGTGGCTCAGGGCTGTCCTTGTGATGCACATTCACTGAGCCTCTTGTTTCTTTTGGGGAAGAAGGAACTGGCTCCTCAGCTGCAAGGCCCACAGGAAGGCCTGGCTGAAGGAAGCCAGGAGGGCATCCAGTCAGAGAGATGGGTCAAGGGAGGGGACTGGAGCCTGACTCCTTTGTCTTGTCCAGTGATTTGTAAGTTAATTTTTCAGAAACTTTGTCATTTATATACTCCCGTTGGCTGCCCGCCTTCGTCAGTTCCTCTACTTGGGAGAGGAAAGATGCATGCCCAGTGTCTCGTAGGATCTTCCCTGGCATTTAGGAAGGGATTTTGCTGCAGAGGTGATAACAAAAGTCAAGGTCGTGGTCACTCAGTAGGTTACTCCCTGATGAGTGCAGTAGGTGCTTAGCGGATGTTCGTTAGAGACAGTCACGATCTTTGCAGTTTCATCTGTAAAATGGCAGTAACACTTGCCTTTCTTCCTGGAAGGTGTGAGATCGCAGCTGACGAACCTTGTTGCAGATACTGGCGAAACAAGCCTGGCAGCACTGTCAGCCACCATGTGTGATTCCAAAAGTGACCCTGTCACTTCAGCAGCTGGGAGTGTGCCTGTTCCATTCCACCGCACGCTCAGTTTCATTTAGTTAAAGAAATGGTTGGGAACAGATTTCTTCCTAAAAACCACATTAAGTTATTTCAGACCCTTGAAGCCTCTGTGACTTTGGCAGCAAGAAGTTCAGCCTCTACTGGTGCCTGCATCTGTGATTGTTCTCAATGACATCACCCACCTCCCTGCTTCCAAGGAAGTTGGCACTAAAGAGAATATTCTTTTGAAACACAAAGTACTTCACAAGAATGGAGTCATTGTGACTGGAACAGAGATAAGCTTGCTTCTTTTCTATTGAGGAATGTTCCATTTGTTTCTAAATTTCTGTTTTGAGATGTTAGTCTATTTATAATTGTCATGTTCCTCTTTCCTCTGTTCCAGAATGGGCATAGGTGATTCATGTGCTCAGGATGAGACATGCAGGATTCAGTCAGAAGGGGTGGGGACGGCGGAAGGAAGGCCCGGATGGGCAGCACCTGCTTAAGCTGTGGCCGAGGGCCTCATCTGAGTGCTTTTCTAGCTGAGGTCTCATTGGGTGACTGTGGGTCTAGTTCTCTTGTCTCATGGATCAAGACATATGTTCTGCTCATGTCCACCCAGCTGATACTAGTAACAGAGGTGACCTCTGGACTCTGATTTGCAAAGCCTGTGTGCTTCCCTAGAGTGGAAATAATTTATCTGCCGGATGGCCATTATTGGTGACCACCACAAAGGGGACTTTTCCTCACATCCTGACTGTCTCCTGGTTCAGTGCTGAGGAGTGAGTCACTCATCACATTGGAAATCCTGTGAGAATGGCAAACTGGATCTCTCTCCTGGGGTCAGAGGCCTCTTTCCTGGCCAGCACTAACTGGCCCCTTCACACTTCCCTCTGAGCGCTTCTGGGGGTTCTCAGCAATGGGTAAGTGGGGCCTGGAATCCTCAGTGCAACTGTTTACACTTCTTTTACAAAAGCCCACAGTGAGGGGCTGGAGCTGGGGCTCAGCGGTAGAGCGCTTGCCTCACATGCGAGGCACTGGGTTAGATCTTCAGCACCATATAAAAATTAAAAATATTATGTCCATCTACAACTAAAAACTAAATTAAAAAAAAAAATCCTACAGTGAGTACAGCTGATGAACAGCCAAGTGGAAGGACACAGTTCCCTGCACAGCTGAGTTTAAAGATGTGACTTGCTCATGTAATTCTTAAAATTGGTGTAGAAAACACAACTAGGACTTGGTTAGTCATGATGCTTGTCTCTGTTGAACATCAGTCCTCTCAAGTCTGTGTGTGTTGTCTTTATTTCCGTGCTTTAGTCTCGGGAAACTCTGCCAGTCAGTTTTAAAGAAAAAACAAAATCCTATGTGGAAGTGCTTTAAACCACTCTGAGCTTCCAGATTAATCTGAGACAGCATGTGAGTTCATAACTGGGTCACAGTTGCAGAAGGGCAAGAGAGACTTGCCCCTCCAGCAGGTGTGTCTCGGGCTGGTTAAGGCCGTGGGACAGTCCCGAGGCTGGACTTGGTTGTGGCATTTAGACGTTGTGTGTGAGATAATGACAGGTGTCTGTGACTATCTGTGGATAACTTTGTTCCTTAACTGAAAAGGACGTGGTTCCTGGTAAGTGTTTATGTGTGAAATGGCAACAGGTACATGTCCCAGGGCAGGGGGGTGCCTAGATCTCCAGAGACCAATAGAGCAGCAGGGGAGTGGGGAAGCAAGGTCATTGATTTAGGGATATTGAGGAAGCAGAATGTCAGTCTCAGCTTTAAAATGTCTTATGTTCTTATTCAGACCCCCCTTTCTGGGTTCTTTGCCTCAAGAACTCTACATACTTCACAAACAGGTAGAACTGAAAACAGATAACCCACTCGAACTCTAAGTTGCCTCTGGAAGCCAAACCCTAGCTCTCTCCACGCCTGTTTCTCTCAATGCTCTTTTCTATTTCTCGGACTCCTTCACCACTTGGCCAAGCAAGGACTAGTTGTTTGGTTTGCCTTTTCCAACCAGAAATCATTACTGGTGTTTGGACCACATTTTCCTTTAATTCTTCCCTATTAATAAGAATTCTGAAAGAGCTCTTCAACATTAAGACAAAATGCACAGTTGGAATAATTTTTAATTGTGGATATTTTAATTATATCAACAGAAGGGAAAAAAAACAGAAGGAAATGGTGAAGACCTTGGTTTTGAAGCGACTTAGGTCTTATGATTCAGGTTTTCTTGCTCACTACCTGTGAACTTGAAAATAATGCTTATGTCTGAGGTCCCAAACTGCTGCTGAGGAACTTGTAGAAATGGATGGCCAGACAGCATACCAGGCATCTGCCTTCATTACCTCCTGAACCTTCCAAAGCAGCCTGCTGGAGGAGAAAGCATTTTGCAAATGATAAACTGAGGTTCAAGCAAGTTGTGGCTCTCACCAGGACGCCCAGTCAGCAGGCTCCTGCCTATTCAGTGCCATCCCAGCAGCTTGACTGACAGGCGTGGCATGTGTGAGTTTTCATGTGGTCCGTGCTCCAGTGAGGCTTCTCACAGGCCAGGCCGGTGGAATCAGAGCTGTGCTGGTAGCTGACTTGCAGCTGTTCAGCTTTGCACTTGGACAAATATAAGACTTGTCCCTTGTGCTAGAGTCCTGTCACTTCTCTTTTCCTGTGATACATGCTCACCATCTGCTCTGGTGACAAGGAAGATACTGTCATCAGCATTTACTCAGTGGGGCAACGATATTAAAGAGGAAATTTCCATTAAGTAAATAACTGTGAAAGAAGAGCCCAGGAGAAGGGGAGAAGCTCCAGCTCAGCTCCTGTTACACTGGCCAAGTACCATTGGCATTCTGTGCTTGCTGAGTAGCATAAAAGGGTCAGGAAGACGGACAGGACAGAACAGAAGGACACAGTGTGATTTTTTTTTCCTTACACCATTCCAGCATCTACTTGAATTTTGGTTTTATAATACCAACTGTTCAGAGCCAGGCCCCAAACCCAGGCTAATTTGCAGTGTCTCTCTTTGAATGGATAATGGGATTGTTTTGGGAAGGTTGGGTGTTGACCCACAGTGTTTCAGCTATTCAGGAGAACTGGCCTCTTCAAGTACTTCTGAGGTCTTTACCCTCTTGCTGAAAATAGTGCCTTATAGAAATGAATGACTTTGGACTGTGGCCAGAATTCCTAAGGGCAGCAAGTATCGTGGCTTCCTTCAGCAAAAGAAGGGAGTCGTGGTCTTTGCAAGAGCAGCAGCAAGCTTTCTGAAGGACATTCTGTTCCTTGGAGCCTTTCATCTTGGCTAGTACAATGTTCACGCCAGGCCTAAAGTATTTTGTGAACTTGAACTTGTTACAAAGTGAATTTGATTAACTTAACCCTCTACAAATGCCCTTCTGGGATACAGGTACTGTTTATGGCCAGCAGGTGACAGATTATCTATAAATCACCTCCCAGCTGCCAGTCACTTTCCCATCCTGCGTAAGTGCACACTCCTTGCCCTAGTGCCTTTGGCCCCTCTGCAGGCAGACAGCTTCCACCCCTGGAGGAGCCCCAGGCCAGGCGCCACCCCAGCCCTGCAGAGTCCAGTTATCCTGTTTTGCAGAGGTTCAGGCAACTTGGTGCCGCTTTATTGAATGTCTGTTACATATCGTCTGTGCGGAGGGCTTTACACACATTATCCAGCTCTGCGGCATCCTTGAAGGTAACATTTTGATTCCTGTTTTGAAGACAAGGAAATGGAAGCTGTCATAGTCAGAATTCAAATTCAGGTGTGATTCTCTTTCTGTGACACCATGTACCTGCCTCTGGGCTTGAAGGCAGGTGGCAAGGCCACTTCTGATTTCTCTTTTTTTTTTTTTTTTTTAAGAGAGAGAGAATTTTTTTTTTTTTTTTTTTTTAGAGAGAGAGAGAGAGAGAGAATTATTTATTTTTGAGTTTTCGGCAGACACAACATCTTTGTTTGTATATGGTGCTGAGGATTGAACCCGGGCCGCATGCATGCCAGGCAAGCACGCTACCACTTGAGCCACATCCCCAGCCCCCACTTCTGATTTCTCATTGCGAGTCTATGGCCTATGCGCAGCGGGGGCTCTGTACACTGCTGGTCTGTGGACTGGCTACACAGCGGGCTTGTACTTGAGCACACCCTGAGGGTTCAGCCTCTCCATCAGGACCTCTGGATTCCTTTCTCCACTGTCTGAATAATCTGAATATCTGCCTCTGGGCTTCATTTGTCACAAGACAATTTGGGGGATGGGGTGAAGGATGTCCTGGATTGATGGGAACACTCCCTGCGAGACCCCATCGCTCCTGTTTGATGTGGGAGAAATAATGCTTCTCAGCCTCACCCACATGGGTGCTGCTGGAACCCCTCCCTCTGCCTCCCGCATGTGCTTAGGAGGGAGCCACAGGGAGGGTGTGGTCTCGCTGCCCTCTGAGGTAGGATAAATGTGGAATTAAGGATGACTAAGTAACTACCCTGCAGTAAAAGGAGGCCACTTTCTTGTGGTGGCCTGGGTCCAATACTCTGAATCAAGGCCCTGCTTTGGGCCCTGCACCTGTCATCTCTCTGGCTTTGGTTTGGTTCCTGAAAAATGTCTCTCCTTGTCAGGTCGAATTCACCTCCTATCAGTATGGTTTTGGTTGAATCATAGATTCCAAAATGCTCTCAAATTTTCTGTTCTCAAACCTACATCGCCAAGGGAGAAGACTTTTATAATAGTTGCCTGCTAATATCTCTGAATGCTTTACTTTTTACTCACAAGTAACAAAGGACAAATCTAGCTGGTTTCACAGGTAATATTCTTATAGACAGAGAGGTGGGGATTCAGACAGAAGTCCCCGGTAAGTTGACTTAGGTGTAGGCACCTTTCCACAGAAAGGTGATGCACTGGCCAGGCACCGGTACGGGCCATAACCCTACTTTCTCAGGAGGCTGAAGTAGTAAGACCCTGTCTCCAAAAAAATAAAAATTAAAGTGAGGTACTTAAGAAGCAGGTGGAAAAAACGAGCTTTTCGAAGGAAGAGTGCTCTCACAGGTCGTCTTACCCCCATCCTCCTGGGTCAGAACAGAGAACACCCAGGAGCCAGTCAGCGGCACTCAGCGGGGGTCTCTAACTAAAGCCCTGATGTAGCGATCCACAGCGCTGCCTTCGCAACATCTCCTGGCACCTCTCACTGTCCTGAAGAAATTTTAAGGTTGATTTTCATTAACTTTAGTTAGACAGTGAGGGAAAAGGAAAGGCAAACAAATAACGAATGGTAGGGCTTGGATTTCCAGAGAGGTCAGTGATCACTGCCCTCGATGGAAATGGAGTTCAGGCTGAGTGAAGGATTGGGTGTCCCCTGGCTCGCTGCAGGAGCCTCTGCTAAGCACAGCTTTCTGTCACTAATGTCAGGAAGCCTCAGGGCTGACTGCTCTGTGCTGGGCACCGCCCCTCCCCAGATCGGAACAAATGGGTCCACATTGGCCCAGGATATGGGTCCCCCAAGCAGGCCGCTTGTCCTGCGTCTTCCATGAGCTGTGTATCTAAATAACATTCCTGTGAGTTTTCTGAAAGGTTAGTTCTGGGTCATTGGCACTTAAACCTCTTGTTTTGGTAGATTCTTCTGTGAAGGTTAATTATATATTTGATATCCTTCTCTTTTTATGCCTGAATGATGAGGATAAGTACCCTGTGGTTTATTAACTGTCACTTTAAACCTTTTCAAATTGCCTTGTGACAAAACAGAGTTTTATGTCCTTTTTATCCAGCTTTGATGGATGAGACAGCTTCTCTGGTTAAAGTATGTCAGGATAAATAAAATCCTCTGACTGTGGGGGAGGATGGTTTCCCTGGAAGCTGTAAGTTCGAGTCCGCTGCTCCTGTGAAAGGGGACTCACCTGTTAATCTTCCCAACTGCTTCCTTTTGACTTTTAACAGATGAGGCTTGGCATCCAGTAGGAACTGGGGAGTTGTCGATGAGAAGGCATCAATTGAGGGAGATTGATCTCTCTCATTTTTAAATTTTATCGTATTTATTTTTGTGGTGCTTGGGATTGAACTTAGGCCCTCGCATATGCTAGGTGAGAACTCTACCACTGAGGTACGTGCTTAGCCACCCCTTAAAAAATTTTTTTGATACCAGACCCTAAGGCAATAATCTGACGTATTTCCTGTTTTGATTCCAATCGGTTGTTAAAGTAAAGGGCTTGTGTCTCACTGTGGTAGGATCCCAATTCTTACTCTTCTCCCTGCAGGTCATTTTGTTATACCATTGTATGTTTTCCCCTAGTAAATTTGTAGTAGCACAGATTGGCTATTCCTTATATAAATTGCTTGGGACCAGAAGTCTTTTTTTTTTAATATTTATTTTTTTAATTGTGGTCAGATACAATACCCTTGTTTTATTTATTTATTTTTATGTGGTGCTGAGGATTGAACCCAGGGCCCCGCGTGTGCTAGGTGAGCGCTCTACTGCTGAGCCACAATCCCAGCCCCCCCTTTTTTAAAGTTGTTGATGGACACAATACAGTACCTTTATTTTATTTAGTTATTTATTTTATGTGGTGCTGAGGATAGAACCCTGTGCCTTACACATTCTAGGCAAGCGCTTCACCACTGAGCTACAACCCCAGAAGTCTTTTGATTTGGGTTTTTTCCAGATTTGGATTTGAATATTTGCATGTGAATAAGATCCTGGGGATGGGACCCAAGTCTAACCATGAAATCCATTTATGTTTCATGTACCCCTTATGCACATCACCAGAAGGTAACTTTGTACAGTGTCTTTGGAGCACCTTGTTCTGACTCCACCCCCAACCTGACGTCAGATGTGGAGTGCTATCTCAGCAGGGTTCAGGTTTCATGTTTTAGAACATTTTGGATTTCAAATGTTTGGATTAGAGACGCTCCATCTTTGCTGTGGAGAGTAGATGTCATCAGGCCTTTCAGTAGTGGCTTTGCAACCTTGTTTTCCCCAGTGTGAGCCACCCTCAGCTTGTGTCTGTCCAGCGTTTGAGAACCACTCTGCCAGGGCAGACAGGAATTCCTAATTCAGCAATTAATTCCTCTCTGTAATTAGCATTTACTGAATCCTAACTAGGAGCAAGGGAAGGTATTTATTTAAAATAATAAAAGTAATTCCAAGACTTTAAAACTCTTCTTGTTTCTAATCCATTCCAGTTTGCAGGGACGTTATCAGATGGCTTGGGGAAGACGATGGACAATCGGCATCAGTCAGAGAGGGAGTACATCCGGTACCACGCCGCCACAAGTGGGGAGCACCTGGTTGCTGGCATCCACGGCCTGGCTCATGGTAAGTCGCCTGCCACTGTCCCTCCCTCACAAGTGCCCTTGCACTGCCAAATGCTTAGAGAGAAAAGAAAGCTGAGGTGGCAGAAGCCCTGGCACCGCTGGCTTGGTCCCATTGTGTGCCTGAAGGCCACCTCGTAGTGGAAATGTGGCAGCTGGTGAGATGTGCTGTTCCTCTCCAGGGCACTATGCACTTTTCTGTTCCTGAGGTGTCATCGGGCATGCTCTCCCACACCCCTTAGAATCCAGAATGGCCACGCGGGACTGCCTTTAGCCCACTGACAGTGAAAGCGAAGTTGACTGCCCAGTGTGTGGCCCACATGGAAGCACATTCACAGGACCACAGAGTCACTGTCCACAGGATGTAGGTGATGGCATAAAGTTGTCTCTCTGAATTTGAATTCCAGCTTTTTCTTTTTTTTTTTTTTGGTGGGTGGTACCGAGGATTGAACCCAGGGCACTTGACCACAGAGCCACATCCCAGCCCTATTTTGTGTTTCATTTAGAGACAGTGTCTCACTTAGTTGCTTGGCCCCTCGCTGTTGCTGAGGCTGGCTTTGAACTAATGATCTGCCTGCCTCAGCCTCCTGAGCTGCTGAGATTACAAGCGTGTGTCTTCATGCCTGGCTGAATTCCAGATTTTAATGCTCTGATTCCAACTTTCGTCCAACTGGTTTGCCTTTTGTTGCATTTTTCTCAGCAACTTCTGAGTATGGCCTTTAAGGCCCTTGAAATGCAGACCTAGGCAGTTCTTCTACCACTGTCCCTATTTACACAGAGCTAAGCATGGCTCCCCAAATGTGCACCACGTCCTTGCTCCCTCAGTCCTGCTGCCCACCCTGCCTCTGCCACACTTCCTTGCCTGTGAAAATCGTCCTCACCCTGTGAGTCCGACGCAGGTGACATTTCCCCACTCCCCTCCCCAGTGAGAACCGTGAGGCTGCACATTGGCAGTGTGGGTCAAGTAGGTGTGTGGCCAGCTGTGTGTGTGGCATGCTCTGCTGGGCAGTGAGCACTGAGAGCTGAGCCCGCCTCGCCTGATGCTCACACAGCTCCTACTCAGTCATGGTGGTGATTGAACTGTCCACACAGATCCTCAGGCATCGCCTCAAACTATCAAAGTTGCATCAAGACTGAGATCAGTCATGCCTCTCTGCATTTGGAGAAAGAAGAGGGAATATAGATAATAAAAGTTGTGTTCTGTTTATGCTCAGGACATCATGTTTATTGCAGAGTTTATTCATCAGCTTTTCCATTGGCGAGCTTTGGGTCAAAATGCCTTTGGTCTTGCTGAGATTGCTCGGCTATAAAGAGAGCAGCTCCCAGGGAGGCTTCAGGACAGAAGTACAATTTGGCAGAAATTGATCTGTTTACAGACTAAAGTTGACTTTTGAGTAATCATTTACGGTTAAGATTTAGTCATTCTATATTAACTGTAATGTCCGTACAGTGACAATTGAGGGCTATTTTAAAAAATATAAAATTCACTGTGTCTGATTGTCATTATCTTTGCAACATCTTTGCTGGATGGGGAGGGCATGTGTGCCCTCACTTTTTAGATGAATACATTCATGTGCTGAGAATATAAGTGATTTGCTTAAGGTCACAAAATCACCTCCAACCAGGATTATACAGATGATATCCATAGCCTCTCCACGAGCCACTTAGGCCAGCCTAGGGCTGGAACCTGTGGCCTCATCCAAAAGGGACCCTTTGAGTTTTGAGTTATGTAAAAACAGTGGCCTTCAATGAGATTCTTCCTTCAGGAAGAAAAGAGCTTTCAAAGATAACAAGAACCAGAACTACTCAGCCTCCCTCGTGTAAAACTGGGAGGTGTGCGTGCCCCAGGTTTGTTGGTGTTTGTCGCACGGACCTGGTCTGAACTCCTGCACTGCATGCGCTCTGCCAAGAACTTTGCTCAATAGGTTGGGAAGGGGCTACTGCCTCCCTAGAGCAATGGACCCAGATTCAGAAGAAACACTGTGAATGTTAGTGCTTTCTCACCCAAGGAGTTTCCTGTACCAATCTGTCTCACTAGAGCTGAAGAGTCCAGAGAGCACCCTCACACCCCCGCTTGTCAGAGGGTAAACATCCTGTGAGTGTCCCTGGCACAAGTCCTAGAAATGCTCCCCGCACACCGCCTGTCTTCCCTGCAGTGCCTGTGACCTCTGCAGCCTTTGCCAGTTTCTGGTCCCTTCTGAGGCTGTCATTGCTGTCAACTTGCAAATTATTTGCAATGTCTTTTTGACCTAGGTTGGTCTTTTGAAGCACCCACTGGGAGAGTTCTGGCTAGATTTGGCAGCTTTTGGGGGTGCCCCTCATGAAGGCTTCATCATTTACTACAATTGCCTATGTCTGATCTCAACAAAGTATGGAGTAGCTTTTACCCCATTGCAAACATTTGATGGTATTTGCTGATCACGGAGTATTCTTGGAAAACAGAACATGTGTCTTTTGCTGTCCCTCTGCCTTACATTTCATGGGATCCCAATTTCTTCAACCTTTCCCCAAGGACACTATTTCTAGACTCCCAAGGATTCAGTCCTACTCTACATCTTCTCAGAATTGCCTCTGTGCTGTGCAAGCTCCAGGATTGAAAAATGGCCACTGTTAACCTCCCAGCTTTTTTTTTTTTTTTTTTTTGAATTCTTAAAACTGAAATACACTTTACTTCTGACCAGGACGAAATGTGTGCCCTCTAACACTGGACCTAAGGGGCGGATCCACTGGGCTCCCTGTCTCTTGCCTGTCTGACACAGAGATTAACAGAATGCCCTTAGAGTATCTTTCCCAGTGCAAGGAACTGAGGAGTTTAGCTTTAAATGCTGTTGCTGTTGTCCTTGGCCAGGTTACAGTAGCCCTTGTCTCTTTTGCTAGGTATCATTGGAGGCCTGACCAGTGTCATAACCTCCACGGTGGAAGGTGTGAAAACAGAAGGGGGCGTCAGCGGTTTCATTTCTGGCCTCGGGAAAGGGCTTGTTGGCACTGTGACCAAGCCAGTAGCAGGCGCCCTGGATTTTGCATCTGAAACAGCCCAGGCCGTGAGAGACACAGCCACACTCAGTGGCCCCAGGTCAGTGGTCACGGGGAAGGGGATGTGTGATTTCCAGTCCCGGTTTGCTGCGTCTCCTGATCCACACGAACGTGTGATCACACACTTCTGCCTTTATCGTGTGGTTTTAATTTGAATACTTGTAACTGAAATTTCTGACCTTCCTAATACAAATACATGAGAAGGGGCCCAAAAATTTGGCATGGATTTTTTTCCAGAGATAGGTAGGTAGGTATGTGTTATCCTGTGTTGAGTTCTTCATTAGACAATCAGAAATAAGATTATATCATTACAGACTTCCCCAGTCACCGAGCTAAATGGACCCCCGTGTGCACATGAAGAAAATCCTAAGGTCATAGGCTGGTGGATCCTTGCCCCTTGCCCACGGCCTAGTTCCAGAATCCATCAAGTTGCTGCTGACTACATGGATTGCTCTTCCTTAGTTCTCCTTTCACTTGAAAGCACTAGTCAGTCTCCCAGACTCCTTCAAAAAACAGAGCTAATCCCAGCCAGCCTTCCCCACTCCCAGCAAGTTGGCAGTTCTGCTGTGGGAAGCTGTCTTGTCCTGATACCAGCCGAGCCTGGAAATCAGAGCTGGCCTGTGAGCCTCCACAGCCAGTCACTTAACTAGCTCTGCGTTTCAGTGCCCTGTTTTAGCTTCTCTTGCCAGAGTGACTAATTGGGAATCCTTATCAACGAGGGTATAGTGTCATCATTCCCAGCCAAGCTGGACTCAGCTTAAGCCCAGAAGAATTTTGTTGCTGCCTGGATAATGGATGTTCCCGAATGAGTTAGTGTGCTCTCTGAGAACACCCGGGCCTGGGCCATGTCCACACCCTGTCTCTCCCTTAAGTAGGATTTGAGGTGAAGTTGTCCCAAATTAAAATGAATCCATTTGTCTGCCACCAACAGTCCTTACCAGTGACACATTGCTGCAGTGGGCAAGTTGTTTGACCCTATAGGCAGGGACCGTGCAACATGTCCTGCCAGAAGGTCTTCTGTCTGGAAGCAGCTGCCTTTTATTGATTGATTGTTATTATTTTTAAGGTCAGCAAACATTTTTTCTTTCCTTCCTTTTTTTTTTTTTTTTTTAGTTATGAATGGGCTCAGTAACTTTATTTTATTTATTTATTTTTATATGGTGCTGAGGATTGAACCCAGCACCTCACATGTGCTAGACAAGGGCTCTATCACTGAGCTACATCCACAGCCCAGCAACTGCCTTTTCAAAAGGGGTCTGTAGAATTTGCTTTAGTTAAGTTACATTCTGTACTCAGATACAAAGCTAAAACAATCCTTGAGAGTATTTTGAGGCATTTATGTACTTGTGGAAAGGTGGAGCCTTCAAAATTATCTTCAGTTAGTTTTTTGTTTCTTCTCAAAGCCCAAGAAGTCTACCTCCAAAATTTTGTTAAGACAACGAGACCTAAGGAAGTATAAATAAAACTGAAGAATTCCCAGAGAACCATCTTGTTCTTAAAATCCCAGCAGTCAAAGGAATGACTTATTTGTTCAGAAAAGATCTGGAGTACATGTGTTAAAATTTTAATAGGTTCTTTTGTCCTGTTGAGGTCAGTGCACTTGGATTTTGTTCATTGTTAGTTTCGCTGTCTCCATGAGCTGTTGTACTCTTTTTAGGGGCACAAGTAATGTAGCCATGGCTACTTCAGAAAAAAAGGTGTTCTTGTCATCTGTACCAGTCATCCAGCATTGCCACAGAAGGTCTGACTTAGTGGCAGCCAGTGAATATCTGTCTTTTGACATTTTCAGGCAGTAAATATTGATTGAAAATCTCCCATGAACTCTGGACTGGGAATATAGCAGGAAACAAGACCGTCCCCAGCCTCAGAGAGCTTGTGCTCAGTCAGAGCAGCCTACATAAAAAGCTGTATAAATAATTATTTTCCAAAGTTGTGATAAATGACACCTATGATTAGAGGGTAGAGAAAGATGGCTGACTAGAGAAAGTGCAAGGGAGGAAGAGGGTGGCTGACCTGCAGGCAGGGGAGCCTTCCTGGGGGTTGATCTAAGGGGGGTGACCAGGTAAGAGAGGAAATGACATCCCAGGTACAAGGGAACCATGTGGGCACCAAAAGAAGGATCTTCTCACTGACCAAGCGCCAGTCCTTGCCACGGCCAGTCTTTGTTCTTCACTTATAAATGAGAACAAGACACTCCAGGGAGACCGAGGCCTATCCACAGCCACACAGCTGGAGGCGGAAGAGCCAGATTGAGACCCAGGCCCCACCTGTCCTCTCAACTTCTGCAGGTGTCAGTGAGTGGGAAAACCATGGTGCACATTGCTGGATGGGGTGGGGCACATGCCACCCATGCTAATGGGGGCCTAAGTGGCTCACAGTGTCCTTTATTGCCCCAAGAAAGCATTCCAGATTCTTCTGAAGGGATGAGCAACAGCCCTTTCACCAGGTTCCTCAGTCCGTTTGTCCAGGTCCAGGTTATTAATGAGGAGCCATGTGTTAGAGAGAGAGAATTTGACCTGAAAGCAATGCGTCAGAGTCCCAAGCCCCTTGCTTAATAGATCTGGGCCCTTGGTCACATCTCTTGGCCTCACTAAGCCTTGATTTTTTCATGTATAAATTGGAGATAAATATACCTGTCTATTTGTTGTACCTCTTAGGAGTTTGAAGCCCAACCAGAATTATTTTCATGTGGAAGTGGTGAAGAGCTATAAAGGGCTCCCTGCAGGTGGAGAATGTTCCCATTTGTGTTGCTGTCCTCTCCTAGGACACACTGGTTCTCCCCAAGGGAGCTTTTTCAGGCTTCCTGGAAGTGAGGTCTAATCTTCTCTAGCCTCTTGCTTGATTGAACAGGCTCCAGAAGTGTTACTCAGAGTCACACACACACACACACACACACACACACACACACCACACACTGTTTGGACAACAGGGACTAACAAATGATTTGAAGGGATTAGAAGTGAGATTCTGACCGAGGGCTGACCTGAGCCCAGGGACCATGCCAGGAACAGAACCGAGAGTCCAGGAGTTCTTCCCTCTCCGAGGGAAGAGACTTTCTGCTTCTTTGTCCAGCTCATCCGAGGGAGGGCTTAGATCTTAGCATATGTGCTTTAAGTGGCCCAGATCTTCAGCAGAGGATGGGAAAGTCAGCCATGACGCTGGGGGAACTCCTCCCAGGGATCCATCTATGTGTAGTGGCCTCACAGGCAGCACTGGCCCCTTTTTATGTTTATTGGAACATGGTTTTCTTTATAAGGAACCCCCTCCTCATGTTCTTTGAGATTAAAGAATTTCCAGTTCCTCTCCCTGTTGGAGTGTATGGGCACCACCCAACCTCTCCCAAGGTTTCCACGCGGCCTCACAGTTCTTGGGAGGGCAGGTGGAGGTGAAGGGGAGGGCAGAGGACAGTGGGGCCTTTGGCCTATGTGGGTATCATGGCCCAGTGTCCCCACTGTGTATGTTTACTGCACAAGTATGTGTGGCTTGGAACGGAGACAGGAGGCCCTTTCCAAGGCCCTTTCCTCCTCTGCCTACTCAGGTAGCATATTCTGGTCCATGTGTATCGGGCCACATTTGTCTGTTCCAAGCAAAGCTGGTGAGAATGGCACAGAGAGAGCCATGCTGTGGTGTCCTTGATGCCAGGTGAAGAGGCCTGCTGCCAGGCCAGGCCCAGCAGGGCGCCCAGACACGCGAGTACCCGGTTCCCTGCGTGAATGTGGTGGCACCTGATGGTGGTGTTGGAGAGGAGCTTGGTAGGACACTGCAGCAGCTGGTAGCAGTGTCAGTATGTCCATCTCCAGGGAATGTCATGTCCATGAAATGAAAAAAAATATTGCTTCATCCACTTGAAGGGAAGACTGTCATAGCTCACCGTGTTGTCCACTGCACAGCAGAAAGCAGCGCTGCCCTGGGAGGAGGCGCCTGCTGCACGCTCATATCTCCCCGTGTTACAGGCTTTGGGGTGCAGGGAAGGTTAGGAAAGTGGTGGACGAAGATTTATGGAGCCGACCCTGATGTTTCCTCCATCACATTTCTTCACTTTTTGAGTCAAGACTCAGAAAGGCAGGGAGAAATGGGAGTTGGCAGAACTTGAAATATTTAAACTAATTTAGCAAAGCCCAGGAGTGTTGAGCTTATCTCATATTTAAGTTAGATAAGGAGAAAGGGGGGAATTTGAAGAATAATGATAGATCAGTGTTTAAGAATATAGCCATCAGCACTGATAGTGTTCTGGAGTCCCAGGACCCTTGTACTGTGTGTGTAGATGTACATTCCAGTTGCTGGTAAGCTTTTGAGTAACCTCTGGGTTGATTTCACAGAAAGGATTTATGATGGGCATATTGGATTTTTTCAGTAAAAACACTCCCAAGATACCACCCGAAATTCATTAATGATGCTTTTCATTAGTGGCCTCTTGGGTGTGAAATTGACATGGGTTTTCTTAGGGAAAAGCCCTTTTGTTAGTGACTGCACCTTCCCAGTGACTCTCAGGACAAGAGGGCTAAGACCTTCTTGTGGTCACTAGCACCTGAAAGAGGACAGTTGGACAGGTCAGAAAAAAGTCAGCAGAGGGAAATTTGGACTTGCTCCCACTGGCCCTCAGCCTAGTTGGGCAGTTTGCATTGAGCCACTGAGGAACTCCAGAGGTAAGCACCCAGGGGAGGTCTGCATGTTCACGAGGATGCACCAGCACGCTCAGCTCCGCCCACCAGTGTTCCCTGTGAGGCAGAGGAGAGTAGGCCATACCCAGTGTATCTGGGCACAGAGCAAGTCCAGCATTTCTTTGGAAGTTCTTATTGCCTTAAAACTATAAAGGAATTTTATGTTTTATTCCATGTTTGAGTAAGAAAATATTTTTAATCACTACTCAGTAAGATTACCCTGTCAGGAATGTGCAGCATGTCACCCTTTGGCTATCCCCAACACTTGTTGAAGAAGTTAAAGCACAGAGTTCTGTGCTAGTCATCTTTTCATCACTGAGACCAGAAACCTGAGGAGAAAAACTTAGAAGACGAAGTTTGTTTTGGGCTTGTGGTTTCAAAGGTTCAGTCCATGGTCAGCCAGCACCATGCTTTGTGCCTGAGGTGAGACAGATCATTGTGGTGGAAGGAAGAAAGGTGCTCAGCTCATGGTAGCTGGAAAGCACAGAGAGAGAAGGAGCCAAGGACAAGATCCCCAAGGGGTCCCCAGTGACTGGCTTCCTCCTGTCACGTGCCACCTGCCCACAGTTACCACTCAGCAATATCATTCAAGTTACTACTCATCAACTGGATTAATCCATTGACAAGGCTATAGCTCTCATAATCTGATCATTTCACCTCTGACATTTCTGCATTGCCTAACACGCAAGCTTTTCAGAGGACATTAAAGATCCAAACCATAAGGAACTTACAGATGAGTTCTGCAGATTGACAAGGGTGAAAAGCTAGGAGTTGGTTCTGTGTGTGACCCTGAGACTGCCTCTCATCTCGCGCACATCTGTGTAGGAGCTTATGACTATCTGCCTGTGGAAGCTAGAGTGTCAGCATGTCCATTTCCATAGAATGTCATGTCCATGAAATGAAAAAAAATATTGCTTCATCCACTTGAAGGAAAGGACTATCATAGCTCACCTGTGCTGTCCACTGGGGGGTGACCATGTCATCTGTCTTCTGCTTTGCATGTGATATGGGAGAGCCATGTCTCTTCACCTCCTGAGCTCACCAGACCAGGTCTTTCCAGAGACTGTGTGGCAGTGGGTGGGTCATCTCCCCACCTTTCAGTCTCCCTGAGCAACCCCAGAAGAAGAAACAACATCAGGAGCTGTGTTCCAGCAGTGGCTGTCTCACTGGGGTCTGAAATCATGCTAATGAAATTGCAGGGTAAGATATTTTTAAGAAACAGCCTTCATGCCTTATAAGTTAAAACTCCTCTCATAGGAACACAAGCAGAAGAATCCTATTTTCTGAGACAGACTCCTTCCCTCTCGCTGAACTCTAAATACTGCACCCCCCTTTCACTCAGAGGCCCCAGACAATGCCGTCCTCATTAGAGCATAACTTATGGCAAGCTCAGATCTGCTGCTGGAAGAAAGGAGCCAAGCATGTGTGTTCGTGCACACACGTATTTGAGAAAAGCCTTTCCATTTCTGAAATCCCATGACTCATTTTTATGCAAGATTATCTGTTAGGGGGAAAAACACTTTTTTGGTCATGGTACATTATAATCGTTTCTAGAAAGGAGAGCGTCTAATTTTTGCCATTTTTGGCATGCAGAGATGACTGACTTCATGGAAACAGCATAATCCTGATCCCTAAAGTAAAAAATCACCTCAGCTTCAGCGTGTACATCTTCAAAGTCCAGTCACCGAGTCTTGGTCAGGAGTGTCGTGCACAAAGCCAGACAAAAGCAACGGCCCCTGATATGGCTTTTGCCATTTAAAAATGAAATCATCGAGCCGTTGTAAATATGTAGTCCCTTCTATGTTCAGTGAATCCATGTTTTTCAACTGCAGGGTGATATCTACTCCTAAGAACACATAAAATACACAGTTGAGATTTTGGTTTGAACTTCTGACAGAAGAGGGTACGTAGTTCTTCTGGAGGAGAAAATGTATTTTGTGCATTAAAGAAGGATGAAGAGCTGTTTACTGTGTGGAATTCCTTTGCAGAGGCTCTGATTGGATTGTTTTCAGGTTTGGGTGACTGGTGCTTGTCTCTCAGGGTTCCCCTTATAGCATCGTCCCTCTTTGCCCAGGATGAAATTGGCATCTTCCTAAGGAGACAATGCAGGTTGGAGTTGAAACGCCTGCTCCCTCCCCAGAGCCTTGGGCTGTGAGATGTCTCCCTGCTGTGGATCAGCGGAGATCTGAAGCCTTAGTTGTATACAGTAAAGGCTGATGAGCTTTGGGAGAAAGAAAGGTGGGGGTGGTTGTGAAAATTCACCTTTATCTAGGATTCTCAAAGAAGGATTCTTGCTAAATCTCTCACAATTTGTCCAATGGGAGAAAAATAAGGTTGAATTAGTAAAACATTTTTGTCACAATGTACTTGTGACAAGTGAAATAGTGACAGTGTACTTGTGACAAAGAAATAGTGTTTTATTGTATTGTTTCCATAATTCACATCAGGTTAGTAGTGTTACTAATCCACATCCTTAGTGGATTTACACTAATACATAATGATTTCTAATTAGCACAGAATTTGTACATATGGAACCCTTTAGAACAGAGGATCTAGGGCTGGGGCTGGAACTCAGCGGTAAAGCACTCGCCTAGTACGTGCGAGGCCCTGGGTTCAATCCTTAGCACTACATATAAATAAATAAAGATATTGTGTCCAACTACAACTAAAAAATATTAAAAACAAAAGAACAGAGAGTCTAAAAATGTGGTCTAGGGACCTCTGTGGAAGCCCAGATCTATAACATTAAACCTATTTTTATATGTTCATGCGTTTCTATATGAATTCATACATACACAACAGTTTTTATAACGATATTCTCTGGTGAGCGTAGAGTGGAGTTTTCCCAAACCTGCACAGTATGTGCTACTGCAGGACTGAGTGGAGCAGCAGATGAGGGAGTACAGCTGGTCTCTAGGCAAGAGGCAGAGGTTTGCAAAAATGTAAAGCTCTGCCCGCCTCTCGCCTTCAGTGACTTCAGGCATTCTCCTGGCTGACACACGCACCTGTACCTGGTTAATTCCCTTGACACGCTGTTCTGTTTGAAAGTACCGTGATGATCCATCAGGATGCTAGTAAATAGCACGTCTTGGTGATGGTGGATTAATTTGGATTATGCTGAAGGAGCCACCGTAATGTGATACTCCACTTGGGCTTTCTGCCAATAGTTGTCAGCCCCCTGGTTGCTCCTGACTTTTACTGAGTTTCTTAAAGTAACAATGAGAAAGATTTTATCGCACATCAGAAAGACCTCTTACAGTAATTCACCTAATTTAGTCCTTCACCTTCACCTACTATCCCAATAAATTCTACCTCAGCAGCATGGTAAGCGCTGAGATTACTTCAAGAACAAGGTTCGTCTTGTCATAAGGCCACTTAGTTGTTAGCCCTACCCCACTCTGTCAGGTAATCCAGAGGGTGTGTCTGTTTCAAAGTTTACTTGTCAAAACCTCATCCTTCTCCTCTGGCAAGGCTGGTGGAGAGGACAAGCCCACGGTATTTGGATAAACCCCTTTGAGCTCCTGTGGAGAGCAGCTTTCTGAGGCACTTGTTCTGTGTTAACACCAGAGACAGCTCCCGGCGCATTGTCCCCAAACATATTTCAACCGTTGTCGATAATGGCAGGGGTGACCCAAACTGTATCATAAAATCCCAGGAACTGCAGAAAACTTCAAAGGGGAGTCAGAGCAGAACCTCACCTCTCCTTGGGAGGAGTGTGGATCCCAGGAATCTGGCTGGAGTCCACCGTGGCCTCACTGAGTGCTGCAGGTGGACGGGCCAGGGCTCATCCGTTCCGCAGACTTCACTGATTGACCCCAGCAGCACAATTAAGGGTAGTAACAGCTGGCACCTGCCCACCTCCTAAGGCAGAGCAGACCAAATTACTAGAGGTTTGCTTTTATATCCTTAGTGGAAAGACACAAACCTCAAAGAGTTTTTATGTTTTTGTTTGAACTGTTTGGGTGTCCCATTAATTCAGGTTAACCAGTTCTGAACTTGTGATTTTTTTCAGATACAGTTGCTTAGTAAATATAAACAAATTTACGGTAGAAAGGCATTAATTGATTAAATATTGAACCCCTGCTATATTCCATGCATACAATAAGTGTTAAGTACTCAAGAATATTTAATTGAAGCCAGGTGCTTTGAAGAAATCTTCTAGGTTCCTGAGAATCACCATGCTGTTTGGTTTGTGTACTAATACTCTTAAACCAGTTTTATATATATTCATTAAAGCAAGTTTCCTATAACTTTCTTGAAGTACCCTTTATTAGTGATTTGACTATTTGTTCTTAAAAACAACAAAATTGCTTTCGTATGTTGTGATGGTGTGTGTTCAGGGGAGTGGGTAGTTGCAGGTTTTTCTTTATTTTTTCTTCTTGATTATCAGGCCCATTACATTTCTTTTGAAATAAATAACTTCAGTTTTACTAATTGTTTATTAGTTAATGATCATTTGATTTTCTTCAGTTATTCTTATACCTTAAATGCATTTAATAAATATTACCTACTACATAAATAACAAGAATGGTGTTTTAAAACCTATGATTTTTGACCTGAATTATCTTGCTGTAACAAAATGTTTCTTTATCTTTTCAAATTATGTTCTGTTGTATCAAAGTAAATACATGTTAACACTTTTAAAAGTCAGAGTCTTTCTGAACGTCTGGATACTTAGGCCTGCAGCCCACTGTCCCCGCCCTGACACCACCTGGCAGCCCCTCCCAGCGCCTCCGCTGTGCCCTCACTCGGGAGGAGTTTGCTCCGGGTTTTAGAACAGGCGCGGCCTGGCTCCCTTTCTCACCTTGCAGCGTGGCCGCATTGCCCTCTGGTATTCGTCAGTCCAGCTCCCACGTCATGACCCCCGTGTGGGTAGCGTTCCAAGCGCAGCCTCTCAGGTGACCCTGTCTGTGTTCCTCATTCAGCTCTTTGCTTGTCCCGCCCCCAGACTCGTCCGCTGCCTTGGTTTTCCCTCTGCACGTTTCCTAGTTGACCCTCAAATTCACATACGCTCAACCTTGCAGCCTTACCTCCTCTTTCCTTCTTTCCTTTTCTTCCCATCTGCCTATTGCTAAGAATCCACCAGCTCCTCTGTGTTTGGCTCCCTGGGTCACCTTCCTAGAACCGCTCCCTCCGAGGCCTGCTCCTGTGCGTGCTGGCTGCTCTCTGGCTCTGCACAGAGCCGTTTGCTGGTGCTAATCTGAGCTTCCTCCTACCTTGGGTTTTGGTCTTTTTCCTCTCTGAATAGAGAGTCCTCTGGTGCTTGGTGATTCCTGACCATCTCAGACACTAAAAGGCCAACTGAGAGCTCTCTGAGGGGCTCAGGGGCCTCATGTGGGGTGGGACTTGATGACCCTGACCTTCTGCTGAGAAGGAGCAGGCTGAGTGGGGTACAAGAGGGGACCTGCACCCTAACTGCTTCTCATACACACATTTCACCCCGCCTTCCTGCTTCCGCCCCTTCACACGCATTGTCTGCCTGCTCTGTCTCACACCCCCACTGCCTGCAGAACTCAGGGCAGCCTCCGTCTTTCTGGAACACAGTGGGTTCTGCCTCCTGACGTGCTTGCTGCTTGGTCTCCGCTCCCTCAGGCTAACGGTTCAGCCCAGGTGTCCATCTGTATTTCAGCTTCTAAAACATCGTTGATATCTTCTCTTTGTTCTTTTGGATTCCTGCCATTTGAATCCTTCTGCTCTCACTTTACAGGGGACTCTGGACTAGATCTATCATATTTAATCAGAAGTCCTCTAAGTTAGACTTTGCACTAATTCACGTTCCTCTTAACGTCCTTTTCCTTCCACCAACTAGTAGCTCTGACTTAGGTGTTTTTTCTGAACTCCATAGACATTATTCCTGTACAAACCGCTCTGTTGGTATTAATAAATAATAAGGACATGCTAACATTTAAGCTCTTACTGTGACCCCATGTGGATCTATGTTGTTTACACATACTATCTAATCTAACCATCACGGACACTTTCAGACCACATTTGCACAGGCAGTCTGTGGCCCTCCTTCCAGGAAGATGTAGGAAGCATCTGGTGAGGAGCCATTGCCAATCCCAACCCCATTTTGAGTCTGGTATTGGTCTTTAATCTCGCTCTCTGTGTGTTGTAAAGAAACAGGTTGTAGAAGGCTCTTGTCAGATCCCAGGGACATGAAAGAAGTTGCACACCCAATAGTAGTGACATGGCCCTGTCACCACCCTCCCTGAACCATGAAAGCCATTCAGAGGGGCCGGCAGCTGGTGAGCGACTGTGCTTAGATCCTGGGTGCTGATGGGTATTTTGTAGTTTCCACGGGAAGTTGCTGAAAGTTCTCTTATCTTGACACTCCAAGGGCAAGAGGTCTTTCTTCAAAGAGAAGTGCTTGTTTAAAAAGAGATGTGGAAAGAACATAAAATCAAAGATTCTCCCCCAATGCCGGAGGAGAAATATGACAGCCATGGACGAAGCCAGGTGCTCACAAGACTCGGGAGGGACTCCCTGGCCCTGCGTGGCTGCTCAGTCTGCAGTGACAGGGTGGAGGGGCTGCCAAGGAGCCCGACAGCCCTGGAGCAAGTCACTGTGCTGTTTGGCAGCTCTGGCCTGTAGCAGGGGTCCCCTTTAATGTCTCTGAGGTGAGATTCCTCTGACTCCTGGAGCTGGGGTGGTTATGTGAGTTAGACTGTAGAACTCATCTACAGCCTGGCATTAGTACATACTTAGGGCTCAGGACTCGGGGTTTGTGTTGACGTTCTTTCCCGAATGCAGAACGGTGAGCTAAAGTGAAGCAAGAACCGCGGTTGATGGCTCCTCTTTGTACCCTCTGCTGAACACTTGCCGTAGTGTCAAGTCAAATGCTTCGCAAGACAGCCAGCCCAACCAGGCCACAAACCTGGTCAGTGTTGCTGGCCGGCCTCACCTGGGCCTCAGCCCGTGTGTGAGAACCTGCTGGAGAAGGTGTGCGGAGGCCACGAACTTGCTCTGAACCCACTTGTGTAGAGCAGGTGATCCCAAACTATTGTTAGTGTCTGCTGTAAATGAGATGCCTCTGGGTTCGAGCAGAGTTCAGCCAAAAGCCCCACATGACATGGAAATCTGTCCTGGAGCCAGGTTTGTCGGGGAGAAGTTATGTAGCGAATGTCTCCAAGCGTTGGCATCTGCTGTCTGCTGTGGGCAGGACAAGCAGGGGTGATGGAGTGCTTACGGGAATTAGGACGGGGCATGCGACCTGCAGCAGCTGACAGGCCGGTTCAGGCCACGGTTGCCCACCAGCTCTCGAGGCTTTCTGTGGCTCCTCAAAAATGGTGTTTTTCAGATGCGGGACAGCCCGGGCTCAGTATTGGTTACGGGTTCCGAATGGTGCGGTTCGGTCTGACTCCTCCTCAGTGGGGCTGTTGTAACTTCGAGGGCTTATCTCTCCGACTCCTGCTGAACAGTCTCACAACAATATTGCCACGTAGGCTGGGGTCCCCTAAATCTATTTGTTTTTTAAATGCTCTTGAGTTTAGGGTTAAGAATTTAAGAGGAAGAACTATTTCTTTCATTTCTCACTTAGTGTGATGAGCTCTTTAAAATATCCATTGCAGACCCTTTATTTCATGATTTCTGCATGAAAAAACAGTTAATCTCTTTATTCAACCTGTAGCTTTGGCTGTTCACCTTACTGTTAAAATCACAGCCGGCAACTGAGATTATTATAATACTTTTGCGCCTTTGAAAATGAACTTTCCCCAGATTCATTTCCAAGCTCATCCTCCTGACTTCTTCTACTCCCAGAAATATAGCCCCTGCCACCTTTTGAGCCTCCTGGTTAATTCTGCATGTCTCTGGGCAAGGAAGGTCACTCGGGGTTTGGCCAGGCCAGGCAGTTCAACCGGGACTTGGACTCAGACACAGTGCTTGAATGATGGGCTTTTATAAAGCTCTACCAAAGTCTAATGTACCACAGATTTTTGTTTTAAGTTCTGGGTTAGGTTCCTGGGATTTTTATTCTTATTCCCAGAATGCACTGGTGGAGCTGACAAAGGAGCCCGGGGCCAGGGGATGTCACTCTGATGAACTGTGTTTAAGTGGCAGCAGTGTAGGATCAGCTCCTCCTCCGCTCAAATCTCCGTGATCAAAATAACCTCCCTGGACGTTCCCTTTGGGCATTGGCAGCAGCCTGGCCCTTTGGCAAGAAAAAAGGATTGCAAATGGCGAAAGCAGACCCCGGTTCCAACCCTGACACTATGCTCTCTGGGCTTTTGCAGATGGCTTTTTATCCGCTGGCACAGAGGAAGAGGGTGGCCCTGTGCTGGTTGTGTGTGTGTGTGTGTAGCATGGTGAGTGGGATGAAGTT
Organism: Callospermophilus lateralis; assembly: GCF_048772815.1. Lineage (NCBI taxonomy): Eukaryota > Metazoa > Chordata > Mammalia > Rodentia > Sciuridae > Callospermophilus > Callospermophilus lateralis. The sequence continues at coordinate 135,562,070 of NC_135311.1, read as the reverse complement.
GACTTGGGGATGAAGAAAGCCTAAGTAGGATAAAATGAAAACTTGATAATGTTTCCTAAATATAAAAAGGCACTCATTGTACTTGAAATGCTCCTTGGCAATTTGTGGCTCTCGCCCTGTCCCTCGCGGGGCTTAACAGCATGAGTTGGTTGCATCTGATCTCTGTCATTGTTCAGCCCTCCCTCTGATTTTGCATCTGGGGAAATTGCCGAGGGGCCCTGACTTAGTTGCCTCAACCCCTGGGCCGTGTGTCACAGTAGCCTACGTAAGACATACCGTCCAGAGTCTGCCGCCCGCAGACCACTCCCCACACGCTCTCTTCTCTTTGAGCGCGTGAGCGCTCGCAGCTCCTCTGTAGCCAGTGGCCAAGAGGTCAAGGGAAAAGGGAAAACAAAACACCTTCGAGAGGCATTTTGAACAATGATAGATGTGTGTGGTATTTGAAAAGCAAATTCCAAAACATATTTTCCTTGAGTTCCTGTACCCGTATCAGATGAGTGCTTCTCATTCGTGGCCCTGTCCACGATGCTGGAGTTGATAACAGTGTCAGGCAGCTCAAGGAGAGCCCCCCCATCCCCCAGCATCCAGCAAGAGCTCTTGTCATGGGTCAGCTTCTGGATCCTATTTGTAAGCAACTGGCATTCCTGCATTTGGGGAATCTGTCCTCCTTATTTACTCATGATTTCATGTTCCTGGAGTATTGTCATAAAAGTGATCCTAAGAGGGAAAAGTCCAACAGGAAGTGGGGGCATTGAGGTCACTGTTTTTAAGTTCTCAAAATCGTGTTGGCCCACAGTGGAGTGAGAGGTAGGTCCAGTTTTCCAATTTTTGATACATCAGAGGCATCAGGGCTCATGACAGTTGCACCGACACCTAAGTGAGACTGTGCTCACTGATGTGTATCGCCACAGCCTGTGTGACAGTGTGAGGTGAGAGCCTCGCCCCTGGGAGGTGCCGGGCATCTGAGCGTGTGCATGAATAACCAGAAATAGATTGAATGGATTACATGTTTTTCTTGAGAATTTCCTAAATGAGCCTAACTTTTTCTTGGTCCCTGGCTTGTGTTGTTCTCTATAACTCTATATTTTTGATAAACCAGAAGAAAAATAATATAGAAAGTACCACAGACAAGAGGGATTCTAAATAACAGGAGAGTTTTCCATGATCCATTCTTTCCATGGACCCTCCATCAACCCCCCCCCCCCCCGCCAAAGGTATTTAACCTTTGTAACAGCAGATTAACTCCTCACCATCTCTAAACACCAGCACACGGAGAAGGAAACCTTGTGAGGAAAATGCAAGACGACATTACAATTCCATTCAGGCTAGGGGTGTAGCTCAATAATAAAGCACTTGCCTGGCATGCGTGATGCCTTGGGTTATGAGGAGGCACTTGGCATGATGAGGCACAACTCTGCAGCTTCAGACTGAAGCAGGGTCTGATTTGAAACAGACCCCTGGCTTCCCCAGACGCCATAGGAGAAGGCTGCCTCTGCCCAGAATTGAAAAGTGCCCGTGGGCATGGAGCTGCTGGTGTGGGGTTTCTATTTGTTTTAGAGAGCTCGGGCCCTCCTGCGCCTTGTCTGAGAGGTCCCAAGGCACACTGGCGGGAAGGGACTTCCCTAGCCAGCAGTGCTATCCCTCAGGCTTCCTGCCTGTCCTCTCTTCCTGGTTGTTTATGTTTTTTGTTTTTCCTCCTCTCCATCCCTCCTCTGCCTCCTCTGTTATGCCCATACCTTGGTCAGAGGAACTGGCGCCTGCCAGAGTTGAGCCCGGTAGCCTCGTCGCACAGGGGGGCGCACCAAGGCACAGCAGGCACACACAATGAGCCACTACTCTGGCCAGTCCCTAGTGGCTCCCCTGCGGGCATCCGCAGCCTCAGCTCGTCCATGGTGGGCTGCAGATGGCCCTCTGGAGCCAGCCAGGAGTGCCCTCCTTGCAGGGTAAACTCCAAAGCCAACATGAAGTCCTGCCATGCAGCTTGTTCAGCACTTGGTACAAGCAGGACAACAGCCATCCAGGTGAGAACAAGTGAATGGATTCCAAAGGTCAGTGCTTGGGACCTTCTGCTTAATTAATTCCCTAGGACCAAACATCCCCTAAGTACCTTCCTTCCACGTACACGTGTGTATTTACACGCACACACATACAGTACTCATGGGTTCACTTTGATAACCAAAACCCCCAAATATATGTTTACTTTTCTGTGCCTTAAAAATAAGGACAGCTACTGTCCCTGTGCACGTTCAGTCTCCCCCTGGAACCTGGAAGACTGGAAGCAGCTGTAGAAGCAGGACTCCTCCTGAGTCTGAGTTGCACTCAGGCCCCCGGAAATTCTGAGAGTTCAAGTGGTGGTGTACTGCAGGAGGACTTGGTGGCCGTTTTATGGGAAGTTCATCAAGGATCAGACTGAAGACTGCTTTTGTGAGAACAAAGTAAGATCGTACGTTCCAGAGCGGCCCGGGCCTGTGCGTAGGGCCCAGGGCTGCTGGGATGGGTTTACACTCGGGCTGTCCCTTTGCCCTTCCACTGAACTCTCTTCATTTCAGTCATGAGCAAACAGTCAGTGCCTGAACTAACAACCCCGCAGGACTCTGAAGCCCGGCTCGCTTACAGTACCGAACAAAGGGAGGGAGGGCCGCGTGGGCCGGCCTGGGCCGAGGAATGCGGCTTCAGGGTTCTGCTCCATAAATTTAACCAGCACGACGAAGAGGAGATAATATGAGCCTTCGTGATGATCTGAAGGGGGAGGCTCTGTGTCCCATTGATTGCGGTCTGGCCTGGTGCCAGGCCCAAGCCTGACCGACAGTTGAACCGTATCGTTAAGGCGTGTAATACAGCTCGAGTCTTGTACTGCCGCCAACGAGTACATATCCACAGGGCAAAAGTTTATAAAGAGTCGAGGCTGTCCTGCTTAACCCTGTCACACTGCATGTAATAGACCCAGCTGCCATTCAGAACTTGCCCATCTGAGGTCACAGAGGGAAGCCCGCACGCTTCTTCTCTTCAAACAGCTTTTCAGGGCTGGGAGAGGGAAGGGGTCGCAATGCCAGAATGTTCCCCTCTGGAGAAGCAAGGCAGTCTGCCTCCCTCCCCCTCCAGAAATGGGACACCGCAGTGCTTTCTTCAGAGTGGCTCTCTGTTTGCAGTATAATGTTGCTGAAGGAAACGGGGCTGCCACAACAGGAAACCTACCCGTCTCTGAGGAGCTGCCCGGGGCAGGGGTGGTGGGGTGCCTGCCGACAGGGAGGCAGTCTCCTCAAGCCGCTGAGGTCTAGGATGGCTCTGTGCTCTGGCCTCCCGCGACCAGGCCTGGCTGCCAAAGCAAGGCAGGTGGAAGGCTGTCCCCTGGAATGGCTTGGTAGCCCAGCATTATCTCTGATGGAGGCAGGTGGCTCTAAGGGACTCTGCCCCTCACCAGGGAGGGCAAGAGGAGATGGGTACATTATCCCAGCAAGACCTAGAGCAGCCCAAGCTCCACACTGGACAGTGCACTGAGCACAGGGGTGACGAGACGAGGATTTTGCACATGTGTAGTCGGGGAGAAGGGGCCACCTGCTTCTGGGTGACCCGAGGAGGAAGCAGGTTAGCGGTGATTTCAGACTGGCACATGTCTTGGCTTTTTCCCACTGTCCAGGAAGGCGTGCATCTCTGTCGCTTTCAGGGTACTGCTCGTGTGCAGTGGACCCCGCTCTTAGGCAGACGCCTGCTCTGGGGGAGGATCCAGAAGGGAACCAGCACTTGAGCCCTGGCAGTGTGGAGGCGACACTCGCTCCTGACGCCCTTGTTGCATCTGGATTCATTCTTGGTCTTTGCCATTAAAGACCCCCTGAGTCAAATCTGGGGCCTCCCAGCAGGTCTTCCTTTTGATTCTTGGATATGAGGGTAGGAATTGGGTAACTTCTGATGACCAAGGCGACTTGGGGGAAGACAGGTGCAGATGCGATTAGGGGAGGTATATGAACTTTAGTTTTCATGGTGCCAAGAGTACCTAGCGCACCCTCTCACCCCTGTCAGGTTGTCTTCAAGATGGCGTGAGGACCCACTGTGGCTGGAAAGCTTGGAAGGGTTCGTGGTCAGAGGCATCTTTGGGCCAAACAGCAAATGTGCCTGATCTTGGGGGTGCCCTGGCCTCTCAGAACCAGGCTGCTGAGCTCTGCCCAGGAGCTGTGCAGCCCCTGGGCCTCCCCAGCTGATGAACCATTGCAGCCTTCTGATCTCAGAATTTAGCTCAGAATTTACCAGATTCATAAAATAGCAGTGAGGCCTCCTGGCTCCAGTCTTGTCTCTGCTCTGCCATTCGGCCAGAACCGCTGTCCTCCGCTGGTCACCTGGGAACCCCAGCTGGTACGCAGCTGGTACACAGGAAGCCTCTGCCGTAGAATGTCCTGGTAAGGTGTGGTCGGCATGCCATGACCTCGTCCGCTGAGGCCAAGGAACGCTTCTGTTTGTTCTGGTGCTATAGGGCCTGGGGAGAAAAGGCCTTGGAGGGCAGAAGAGACACAGTGGCCCCCAGATCCTGAGGTGGTTATGCTTCCCAGTCAAGTCGCTCAAAAAGCCTAAGAAATAGGCTCTGGGGTGAGTCCAGGATGAAGGCACCCTCTCCTCTGGACTCCATTAAACTACTGTGAACCCGGAGTTGGGTACTGGGTGACTTGTAACGGCACCTGTGGAGGTTCTCGTTGTTGAGTATGTGAGGATGGATCATATGAAGAAAGTCTGCTGCCCTTTTGAATGGTTTTGGTTCAGCTGAACAGCAAATGAAGTTGCCGTGCATGGGCCCGATGCTCCACTAACTGGGGTTTAGGGAGATTCTTATCTGCACAAGTCTTGTTCCTGAGTGGCGCTCTGGATTGACCCCAAGGCCTCCATGTGCCAGGCGAGTGCTCTACCGCTGGGCCACATCCCTAACTGCGAAAGCCTTAAGACAGAGTGAGCACTAACTAGTCAGTTCCCAGGGCTTGGTGTGCAGAAGTCTGGCCCCAGCTCCCTGGATCTGAGCGCCCCTGTGGGAAGAGAGCAGTGAGGAGCAGCCACTGAAGAGTCATTTCTGGCCTCCGGGTGACTCACTCTCCTCTGTCAACATCAGGGATGCTCCAGGCTGCCTGTGCCCCTCCCCCAAGGAACTTGGTCCTTGAACAGTCACATGCTTGTCCTCACAGTCTGCCTTCTGCTCCCAGGTCCAGAAGGAGAAAGAAACCCTCCGTTGTGGGAGAGGAAGGGGCAGAGATTTTGTGTCCCTTGCGGAGCATGAGAGGAAGTGGCCAGACTCCTGGCTGCACCTGCTTCTCCCTGAGGAACAGGGAGGCCAGGCCTGCTGCTGACTGCCCTCCCTCCTGCAAGCCTGTGTCCCCTGGCACATGCTGAGTGTCAGACCTGGGGGGCTGTCAGGCCAGGGGCTTTGCTGCCCTGTCTGACAGGGTCTAGCATCTTTTCCCTTCTCTCCCTGGCTTCTAACAAATTCTTAACACATTTTGAATTTACATTTTTGAATTTACACTTTTTCCAGTCCCATAGAGGCCAGCCCCCTGGGCCAACAGTTCAGATGGATTCAGTCTTGCTGGTTTTGTTTCTTAGTGGGACAGGTGCTCTGAAGGTTTGGTGTCAACTGTGGCCCAGGGGGGTGCGTCTGATCTTTATGAAGCCATAAAAATGCATCTGAGATGACCCAAGTCCTACTCTTTCATTTTGATCCCCTACCACCTGGACCATTAATTCTGCTTTGCAGGGGCGGGGCTAGGGAAAGGAGACCATTTCAAAGCAGACTTGGTTTGGTCTTTGAACCAGCTTGTCTTCTAGGTTGTACCTCACCCTGATGAGAATCAGAAGGGACAGTCTGGAAGCCCCTTCAGTCTCGTGGCTCTGCAGCTGGAGAGCCTCAAAACCAGTTCCAGATGTCCTCCCTGTGCTGGTGGGAAGGGAATGCGACAGGCTGCGAGGCAGGATGATTTTGCGTCTGCCTGGGGGCTCTTCAGGGAAGGCGTGGGGAGTGCCTGGGTCCCGGTGGCCCTGCCAGCACCTCCCACTCCTACAGCAGAGCCTGTTGCTTTGGGCTCACTGGCTACTGCAAGCAAGAGAAGCCTTTCCCTGCCAGGCAGGGTCAAAAAGCGAGACAGAGCTGGGAAAGGAGGTCAGCCAGGCTGGGAAGGGAGTCCTACAGGTGACCCTTAGCTTAACAGAGCCACTCCATGGCCCTCTGTGGCCCACATCCAAGACAGGGCAGGGCTGAACCTCTGGTCTGGGGACAGGAGGCTCAGATAGTAAAGGCCACTCTGGGGCCCCTCTTCTTGGGACATGACCACTTGGGCCTCCGCTTGGTCCTTGAACAGCCACGTACTTGTCCTCGCTGTCTGTCTTCTGTGCCTAGGTCCAGAAGGAAAAAGAAACCCTCAATTTGGGGAAAGGGAAAGGCAGGGGTTTTGTGTCCCTCATTGAGCATGAGAGGTGGAGGACAGACAGACTCCTAGCTGTACCTGCTTCCCAGAAGAAAGCCATCCCTGACTAAGTGCAGGCTTGGGCCCAAGTCCTCCCCCAACTGCACCCAGCAGAAGCATGCCTACCTGCTGACAGGAGGCTGCTGGGTGCTTCCTGAAGCATCGAGGGGGTTTTTTGATGGCTTTATTGTTTAAGTTAAATAAGTACAAATATGAACTGTTTTGAAAACATATAGTGTAAGAGCAGTTACGTGTTTGGACAGTGCTACAAAAATCCTTGCTTGAATGATCTCTTTAATCCTACAACAAGCCACTGAAATAGATATTCTTATTTCTGTTTTTTTTTCCAAGAAAATAAAATACTCTCAGTACCGCTAGGCATTGATAATCACCGAAAAGCCAATAATGGTAAATCCCACCAGATGTCTCCCTGTGTGCGTGTTTGTATGTGCATACACACATCAACACACAAATACGTACAGCGGGACACAGGGGCGCACACAAGCCTGTGGTCCCAGCTGCTTAGGAGGCTGAAGTGGAAGCATCACTTGAGCCCAGGAGTTAGAAACCAACCTGGGCCACATAGCAAGATCCCTTCACAAGAAGGAAAGAAAAGCAAATGTGTGTATATGTATTTGTAGATGAATGGGAACACTTTAAAAAAAATTGTACATGAACCCAGGACCTCAAGCATTATTAAGCTCAAGCTATACACTGAGCTTTACCCCAGCACAAATATTAATATCTAACTTTTCACTCAACAATGACTCTGGAACATCTTTCCATTCCAAAAGTAAATTATTTTTAACATTTAATTAACATTAAATTGTAAATATATCATAATATATTTACCTGAGTCCCTTTATTGATGAATGTATTTTTTTTTTTTTTTTTTTTTGCTATTATTAAGCATATTTTACCTATGTCTTTTCATAGTTGTGTAATTCTCTCAGTAAATTTCTGCAAATGTGATTGCTGGCTTTGAAGGCTTATGGATTTTCTGTGTAGAAGCACATCATAAATTGCCCTCCAGGAAGTGGAAACAATTCCAACTCCACCCACGGTGCTTGAGAGGACCCGTTTCGCCAGCCCTCTGCCTGCTGTGGTGTTCCTTCAGAGTGCAGTCAAGAGTTGGAGACGTGGCCGCGGAGTGCCCTGCGCTCCAGGAGGAAGCGCACTGTTAGTGTCTTCAGTCTTTGGCGATCTGAGGGAGGGAGCGTCCCAACATTGCCACTTCTGTTTCTTTGATAATGGGGGTGTTGAATCATCTTCTCGTTTTCTGCTGGGTCCTTCTGTTTCTCCTTTTGTGAATTACTTTGCATATTCTTTGCCCGTCCCTTTCGAGCCCCTTGAGGTCAGAGTGTGTCTTCCTTTTTAGCACATCTGTTTGGTTTTGTTTATTCTCAAGCTGTTCTGACCCTTCTAGCAGTTGTCATTGAATCAATTTCTCACCCATGTAAGCGGCTGTCTTTCCTCCAGATATAAAACTTAGCTTAGTTGCTTGGTGATCCCTAGTCTATGTTCAGCATCTCGCCAGGTCTTTAGAGATGGACAACAGACATCTCGCTGTGCCTGCACCTCCACAGCCAGTTGGCCGCAGCACGCGGAAGGAGGCCCAGGTGGATGTTTGGATCATATATGGTGTGACCCACTCCTGGCTCTCCTCTTGTTATTTGTTTCTGCCTTTCCCTTAGTGTTTGGTCACCACCAGCGGATCAGCAGGTCATGGTAATGGATAGGAAGCCCACCCCACCCCCAGCCTCTGTGCACTCCCACTTGGCTCCTTCATACTCCGATCACTTAGACATGATCTGAGTTTCTTCTGTAGTCATTTCAAGGATGTAGACCTTGGAAGCTTCTTGGTACTACCTTCTTTAGTGTCCCTCTAGGGTCTTCAGAGTGCCTGACACAGTGGTGGACTCAGAGTGTGTATTAGTTAAAGAGAGCCTTACCCATGGCCATGCCGCCCAGAGCTGACTGAGCCAAGAGAGTCAGAAAGACCCACGATCTAGTTCAGCACTGCTGCTTACCAGCTAAATGGCCTTGGACAAATTTACTAATCTCTCTGCAGTAGTTTTCTCATCCAGAAATTGAATTACTAGTAAACACTTTCCTAAAAAGAATGGCGTGAGGATTAGAGTGTCAATATACAGTCAGCTCTCGATAAATGCAGCTACAGAGACCTACTGCAGACCTCAGTGGCCCAGCAGTCCTGGTCTGGTGACTTCTCATTGAGGCTGGTGGGAAAATACAGAGGTCAAGTCATACGTTGAGACACACTCAGCTTTTGCATGAGTGTCCCGAGGTTCCGCGTTCCTCTGTTGAGTCTGAATCTGATTTTTGCCAGCGTGGAGCCTCATAATCATTCAGGGGTCCACATGATGCCTGAGGTTTAAAACATGCCCATTTTTCTCTCGTGCTTTGCCAGTTTTTCTTAAACAGGTATGGGTGTGTGTTTGTGTGCACATGTCTGTGTATATGTGTGTAAAGTGCTTGGGATGAATAAAGATGGATTCGATTTTGCCTGGCATAGCAACTATCATCCTCAGTAGCCTCTAAGTATTTCACCAAGTGCACTTTAATTGGTTTCCTCCCATTCTATTTTTATTTTGTAGTCATTTTAATGTATGGGGAGCCAACTCTGAATTTCAAAGAGACATTTTGTCATTAAAACCTGCTATTAGTTCAACCACCAGGGGCTCAGCTTCAGTCAGAGGACTATAGAGAGGGCTACGAGTGGTGTTCTCTCATGACCTGACCGCAGCAATGACCCTCCAGTTTGTGATGCACACAAACCAAAACCCGCAGGCTAGGCAGCCAAGTGTCCTCTGCAGGGCAGCTGGCCATCTCCACCTCCCCGTACCACCTCTAGCCCCTCCTTGCCTGCATCTGGTGGCCCCCAGCCCTGCTGTGGCGTGCAGCTCAAGAGCCCTTCTGGCCCACGTCACCTTTGTGTACTGAGTGGACAGGAATCGGCAAACCTGTTGAGTGCACGTTTAATGTGACACAGATGTGGGACGGACTGCAGATCTTTCTGCTTTACACATTTTCAGCTTTTTGCATTTCATCAGTGTTGCTTATTATTTACAGAATGTAACTCGAGACAGCAGAACAGATTGTAATTTTTAAAAAGGTTTTGGGGGTGATGGAGCCGCAGGGGATCTGGGAGAAAAAAATCCAGTAGTGTGGAATGTTGTTTGCCGTCCAGACCAAACAAACCCGTTTGCCAAGGTTGATGGACTGTGACAGTCAGGCCGGTTCATGTTAACACTGGCGGCACTTAATTAAAAGGCAGCTTGACCATTTTATCACCAAATAAAAAATAATCTTTTGTCACCAGGTAGAGCATCATGGCACCAGGCAGAAATGTCCTCCTTGTAGAGGCAGTGAAGGGCAGCCCTGAACTGCCAGCTGTTCTGCTTCCTTCCTGTCCAGAGAGAAAGGATGCCACTGAGCCAGTCCCTGATCAGACACATGGCCATTCTTCCAGCCTGGTTCCTACTAGGGTTTTGCACCCCTCCACTGTGGCAAGAGCCAGAATGAAGAGAAGTCTCTTTTTTTTTTTTTGCCTCAAAATCCAATATTATTCTCAAGGGCATTGGAATGAAGGGCCAGAGCCAAGTGGGCACAAGCTCAAAGAGAGGGTGCCATCTCATTGCTAGAGGGGCACATTTGGCTAGGGGTGGCCTTGGCTTCTGAGAAAGCTGAGCCATGGGTTCAACTGGAGGAAAGTGCTCAGAAAGCATCTGTCGATCAGAGGCAAATGGGGATGGGAGGTCAGTGGTTGACTCTCCCTTGTGTCTTGGTCAAAAGAACCTGAACATGGGCCTGAAATAATGAAAGCCATATAGTCACTAGCCTGCCAAGAGACTTCTCCTTGGGCAGGCTGCATCCTCAGGTCAGAAGGTTCTGGGCCATTCACATGCTGAGTGTCAAGAGGCTATTCAGCTCACCACACCCGGAATGGTTGCCAGGATTCCAGGCCTCACTGTTCTTTTCCTTCCTGGAAAAGTGCAGACAGTGCACTTCCCCCAGGGCCACCAGGCAGCTCTACAGTTGCCCTCTGGGAGCACAGTGACCCGGGTCAGTAACTTCCTGGTCCTGACAGAATGATCAGCATTCCTGTGCCCCAGGGGTTCCTGGATTATTCCCAACTTCCAGCTTCTTCCTAGCTCAGGCTGGAGAGAAGATCCAGCCTGCCCTTCTCCACTAGCCTTAGCCTCAGAAGCAGCAGCTTCAGCCCCTGGGCCAGGGCTGCCGTCCGTCCCGGGGTCCTAGTGTGTCTGGGCCGGGCACCATCCTAAGTGCTAGGCAGCATGCAGCTTTCACTCCACACTCCCCAGCTTCCCCGCAAGGGTTGGTCAGAGCACCAGCCCCTCCCTGGCAAAGGTCAGTGGCTGGGAAGAGGCTGCTTCCCTACCTGCTCTGCAGCCTTCCCAGCAGCTGCAGGGCCTAAAACAGATCTGTTGAAGCCCAGAGTGGGACACCTGGGTGTAAGCTTCCCATCGTGGTTTTAATTTTAATGAAGCATCTCTCTCTTTCGGAAGCATCTTCTCCTGCTGCCACTTTCTCCTTTCCCACCTTTCCTTCCCCTTCCGCCATTCCTCTCTCTGAAGTAAAGGGATGGTTTAACCCCAAGCTGAGCAAGCACACAGGTGGTCTTAAAAAAGCAAACAAACCACAAAGTGGGCCCCTCTGGGCTGCAGAGTTCCCATATCTGCCTGACTTTGGCCATGAAAGAGGCCCAGGGGGTGATGCCTCAAGGCAGCTCCTAAGATTCTTATCTCACAAACTACATGTCCAGAATGTTCTACCACTAAAAGGTTTTTTGTAAACCCCCTTATGGTGAATTTCATTAATGGTAATATTCCAAAACTTCCTGAATTTCAGTTCTAAGAATTTGGTGTCTGGTATGGTTTTTTGAGCCAGTAGGTTGATTAACTATAGCTCTTCCGAGAAAGTTCTGTAAAGAAATAAGATCTGGATGGGGCAGGTCAGGTGAGCAAATACTTGGAGCAGTGGTTCTCTAGAAAGAGCTCACGTACCCAGCACTCGATGCGCTCCTTAAGAATTATTCCATGGGGGCTGGGTTTGGGACTCAGTGGTAGAGCGTTTGCCTAGCATGTGTGAGGCACTGGGTTTGATCCTCAGCCACACATATAAATAAGTAAATAAACAAAGGTGTATAAAAAAATCATTCCAGCATTCTGTAAAGCACAGCTCCCATGGTGCTTGGTCAAGGTGAAATTTTAAATATTACACTTTTGATTCAGGTGTTGTAAATGGACTTGGCACCCAGCAGTTGTGGAGACAGGAAGGAAGGAGGGGGACAGTTAACTCTTATGGGGCTGCGCTGCACACATCTCACAGTTCATCTCAGCGGTACCAACCAAGTAGGTGGTATCTTCTCATTGCCGATAAGGAAACTGAGGCAGAGCGCAGTCTGGAGAGTTCTTTAGTGAACCTCGGCTAGTAAGTGACTAGACTAGGATTTCCATCTGTCGTTTTTTCAAGGCCCTTTGTTCTCCTCTATGCCACCTTGCTCCTAAGTTTCATTTCTTCTCTTAATAGAGATGATCATAGGGTAGAGAATATAAAAATTGAAAGAAATTATATGATCATTTGCCAGAAATTAATCCAAAAATATCTGGTTGATTTAGTTTAATCAATCAGCATTGGTACCTAATAGCCACAAAACAAGATTTACCAGATATGTATGTTTTATCCCATGTGAAGGATTATGGGATTAGCACTAGAGGTGACAGGTTAGCAAGGAATTGGACATGACTTGAAAGACTCCTGTAAGCACTATACTCTGATCCAGAATGCTGTAGTTAGAACACAAAGTTTGCATGTGTAAAGTGTCTCAGTTTTATGATAATTGCTGAAATTGCAAACCGCTTTATAAGTTGTCTACTGTTGTTTTTTCTTTTATCTTAATTTTATTTATTTTTATGTAGTGCTGAGGATCGAACCCAGGGCCTCTCGCATGCTAGGCTAGGGCTCTACTGCTGAGCCACAATCCCAGCCCCAAGTTGTCTACTGTTTTTTAAAAGCAAAGTGACCCCAGAATGCATACAAAAGTTATGGCATTTTAGGAACCCCGGGTTGTTTGGCAGCACTCACTAGAACCTTGTCCACTCTGATTGGAATCTGCATGAAGTGGGCCCACCTTGCCCCTCCCACCCAGCCACATTAACAGGTAGTCTCAGCCTGAGGCAGCGGCTGAGGGGAAAAAATGTGGAGTATTTTGTCTCAGAGTTGAAATCCCAAGAGGCGTATCTGTTGGCATTCATCCTACCAGCTGTCACAGTTGCAATGTCATGGGGTCCCCAAAATGTGTGAGATTATGGGAAGCCTTGACCCCCATAAACAAGTCAGGTGTGAATCCCACTGATGGGAGGAAGCCCAGCCCAGGAAATGTCCCTCCTGCTGGATGTAGTTACCAAAAACTTAACAATATAAATATAATTTCAGTGATTCCTTGAATCAACATCTTGCCTGCATTTTCAGTGGCAGCCTCACGATGTGGGATTTGGAGTGGTGTTTGCGTGTGACTTCAGAACTCCAGGGAGAAGTAAGGTGGGGTGTTAACAAGGGGCAACCGGGAAGGGAGGGAACTGCAGCAAGAAGCCCTGAGGCTGTCCCAGGAAAACCCAGCGGGAAAGGCTGGTGTCGCACTGGCCCGGCCTGGGCTTCCTTGGGCACCTGGGCACCCCCTGCAAGTGTGCTCGTGACAGGGGGCAGGGTGCTGTGTCGCAGGCTCTGTTCTTAGCACTGGACACATACGTCAACCCCACTTTATGGAGGAAGAGACCCCTTGTAAGCGGTGGACGCACCCTGGCGGGGAGCCTGTCCCCAGCAGTCCTCACCTTTGCGCCACACTCCCTGCCACACCACACCTTCGGCTTCTGATTGTCCCCTCACTGAGCTCCTGGAACTTACTTCATCCCAATCTTGCCCAAGGCCTGGTCCTGGCCTTGGTTCAGCATGAGCGCCTGGTAGGTAGGGTGGAGATGGGGACAAGCAGGTACAAGCCCGTCACTCACTTTCCCAGCCACCTGAGTTTGGATCTCAAGTCTGTAATTTCTCTTAAGAATCAGTCTCCACTGATGTCATTTCTTTCTGCCCAACCAATTTTTTCATGTGTCCAAATTCCAAATTATCCTAAGAGATACTTAATACAGTTTTCTTGATTCAAGATTTAATACAGCCAGAGCTCAGTAGTTATCATTGAACCTCCTCCAGATTGAATCCTATATGTGAGTAGGTTCTAGAAGGTGAGTTTCTGTCTTGGAACTGAGTGGAGGGATTTTTCATGGTAACAGAGCCAGGATTGAGAGGTTTTCATCCTTTTCACAGAACCTTCTCTGCTCACAGCATGCACTAAGGAGTAAATTTTGTGAAGAAACACTGTCTCACTTGGGCCTTGGAAGGACAGGAGAGGGCTGGATCAGGGACAGTGCAGCTCATGCCATGGTGGCTTCTTGGACTTGCAGATGCTGCTGTGGTGGACATAGAGGACTTTTAACAAGTCACACCCACTATTACAGGTAGTCTGGTTTGGGTAGACTGGTTCCTTTCAGAGCAATGACACGTTTGAGCCGTTCAGTCAAGAACTCTGGTATCGCGTAGCCATTGACAGCCAACAGTCAATATTTGAAGACATCATCTAGGTTGACCTTCTGTTCTCAGTCTGATTATTTGTGCTTAGTTGAGCATAGCATAGATACTTAATTAAAACAAAAGTCTTGGACACTTATGTTAAGGAGAGACAAGCACCATCCATGACTTTGCTGAGGTCGGGGTGCATGGCCCCCACAGAAGATGGTGGTCATCATCTGAGTAATGGCCTGCTGTGCTGGGAAGTCACAACTTGACCCACAGGAAGTCACAGCTTGATCCACAGGGCTGCTCATTTGCCAGTGTGACCATCGCTGGTTGGTAGACACTGCCCACCCAGACTCCTCAACCAACATCTCATTTTAAGCTCTTCGGGGTAAGTGGAGGTGCACAGCGGCTGTCTCAACTAACAGAACTGTGGCACATACTCATCACCTCAGCTAAGAACACACCTTGGCTGCCAGCTGCTGACCCTCAGGCTGCAAGGCGGAGCAACCAAGTGGAATTGGGTACATCTCCTGTGTCACCTTGTTTGGATCTATCGTTACTAGAAGAAAATGACACCGATTCTTTTTATGTTCTTTGGTTTGGGGCCTCCAGTGTCTGACAGACAGCACTGGCCAGATGCAGACCGACTTGGGGGACCTCCCTCCCTGGGTGGGGATCTGCTGTGTATCGGCCTCCATCTCGGCAGCCCCTTCCCTGGGGGAAGAGCCGTCCATGCCGCATCGCCGCCTCCCTGACGTTTTCCTGAAATTCAGAGCTCAGGTTCATTCGGTGCTGACATTTTGGATTAGCTGGTTGACTGGAAGGACTGCTTCTTTCTATATGCTATGAAATTTATAAACCGCAGCAGCTGAGGGCTTAAAATGGCCGACAACTCCCAGCTGGCAGCAATTAAATACACCGCAGACCTCTGGTTAAACAAAGGCGTGTGGAGGCAGAGTGTGCGCAGCACCGAGCCACCGAGCTATCCCGAGGGTTGAGCTGGTTACAAAGAGGCACTGTCCCCTGAGGAGGGCAGTGCTCAGTTTCCACCTCTGGTTGAAGCTGCATCATCCAAGGGTCACAGAACCAAGATTTGCCCAAGTGGCTGCCGTCGTGTCCACGGAGGGGGTCACAAGGAAAGGAGCGAAGCCAGCAAGGAGACCAGGCGGGGACAGGGTGGGGAGCCAGAGCAGATCCAGCACCAGCGACGGACCTACGGCCACTCTCGTCTCTTCATTGGACACCACTGTCCTCTGAGTTGAAGAAGGTGGAATGAGAAAACAGGCATCTTGTACCCATTCCAACAGCAGAGGTTTGTGAGTCTAGGCCAGTGCTGTCCAAGATGCAATTTCAATATAAGCTGATTTAATGTAGTTTAAAATTCAGTTCTTGAGTTACACTGGCCTCATTTCAGGTGCTTGGTAGCCACCTGTGGCCAGTGGCTGTGTATTAGACTGCATGCCCCGAGTCAGCGCCTCACATTAGGAGGGATGTGGAGGAAAAGGGACTCTGAGTGCATTGTCGCCACGTGGAACAGTGAAGTGGCGACTGAAAATAGTTTGAGTTATCCTGATAGGTGAATTTTATACCCTGCCATCCAGCAGATGCCTCCTAGAAGACGTGCAGGAAGGTTCCTAGCAGCACCGTTGGTAGAAGCACAGCCTGGAAATGACTCACGTGCCATCAGCAAGATGGTGGGGGATCATGGGATGTTCAGTCAGTAGGGTGTTGGTAAAGTTGGCACAGCACACTGAATGCCCCAACCCGCTGCCCACTGGTGTGAAGTGGTCACAAGAAGGGTGGCAGAGTCTCAGCAAGAGGACAGCGGCTTTTTTTCCCCAAAAGCCCCAAACAACTGGAAGCCAAAGACCAAAACCCGAAGGTGCCGAAGAATACTTTGCAACTTAAGAAGACAGCATGAGAAGTCAGGAGCGGGGGTGCACGCCTGTAATCCCAGCAACTCAGGAGGCTGAGGAGATCGCAAGTTCTAAGCCAGGCCCTGTCTCAAAATAAAATATAACAAGGGCTGGGGATGTGACTCAGTGGTTAAGTGCCCGGGTTCAGTCCCCAGCACCAAAAAAAGAAAATAAAGACGACATAAGAAACAAAAACACTTGATGTTAAATGCTTGTTTTGGCGTCACGGCTGCCTTAGGCAAGCAGGAGCAGCAGGTGTGGGTGCAGAAGGCCGCACACAGAGCCCAGCTGTGGTCAGAGTGGAGTCTGGGACCTGGTGATGGTGGCTTCACAGATGTTTGTTGAATTATTTCCAGTGAGTCAAGGCCAGTGATAATGGGCCTGGAGCTGAGGAGAGTCATGAGTTTCACCCCAGCGTGAGGTTCAAAAAAGAGGAATCAAGTTCTGCTCCAGGGGCAGAGGCTCACTGGAATACAAATGGAAGTGACTTGGGAATTGTCAGTCACTTAAAAATGGACACACTGTACTCCTGAGTCGGGGAGCATGGACAAATTCAGGATTGCTGTCACCCCAGTTTCTTGGGGTTTTTTGAATTCATAGTATGTATTGAATTCCTGAGTAATTGTAGAACTCGTTCTACCCACAGGGGTGGCCCTGGCCAGTATCACTGGATAAACTGCTGGCTCAGGAGGCTTGCAAGCACTAGCTTATAGGATTTTGTAATTCTTTGGTTAAATTTGCATCTAAATTTGTCCACACATGAATTTTAAACTCCACCCTCCCTTCCCCCGCCCACGACCTACCAACTTGGACTGAGAAGTTGAAATTTTAGTCAAATTTTGGAGAAGAAAAATGAGCTTTGCAGGCACTGACAGTAAAGGGTTAAGGTGGTAAGAGTGGTAAGTAAGGTGAGTGGTAAGTAAGGGGTAGGAAGACTGGTAGTGAGAGTGTCCACGTGACCCTGTTGTCAGAAACCCATATTTACAAGCCCAAAGAGAAGACCATTTCCTTCTCGGTTCCCCTGTGATGACTTGAGAATGAGCCTTGAATGCCACTGTGGGCTTCTGAAGTCCACAGCCTGAATGCCCCACCCTGCTGCCCGTTGGTGTTCAGTGGTCACAAGGCAAGGACCTTGGAGACTGGAGGCAGCTCGCAGCCTGTTGGGAAGCCAGATAAGAAAAGAAACGGCAGATGGTCGGCGTGCACCCGGGAGCCTCCGCTGCTCCTCCTCGGATGTGTTGGGGGTTGTCCCTCGCAGGTTAGAAGATAATGTGTTGGGAGTGGAGATAAAATGTGTGTGAGGAAGGCCCTGCAGGGAGGCCGCTGGGCCCAGAAATGACTGGACTTGAAAGCTCTGTGGCGTGACCATGTGGGGCACTTTCCCTCCATTCTCAGCTGGCCGGAGTTGTCAGGAGGTGATTTCTCAGAGCTCAGGTACAGAAACAGGCCACCTTTCCCCGGCTTCTCTGGCTTCCGTGGGTCCCATCAGAGGGATCCAGGACCCAGTGTTTCCCGTATGCAGCAGCATGTGTTCCCTGTGTAATGAAAAGAATTTCTCTTATGTTGAAAAAGACATGCGTCCACAGAGGTGTTGATCTCGTGGTGGGCCTTGGAGCGCCTTCCTTCCATCAGTGGACTGGACAGTCGCGCCCTCGGCCTGTTGGGAAGATGGACTCTAGCTCGTTGACATTGTGCCCTTAAGTCAACAGTTGGCTATCAAAGTTCAAAATCTCAAGTTTCTGAACTCTCTACCAATGTTTGCACATTCCCTTTTTCTTCCGAGCTCAACAACTGGCCTTCATCTCCACCCCACATCACATGTTTTTGTTTCTTATGTCGTCTTTATTTTCTTTTTTTGGTGCTGGGGATTGAACCCGGGCACTTAACCACTGAGTCACATCCCCAGTCCTTGTTATATTTTATATCGAGACAGGGCCTGGCCTGGCCCATTTATTTATCTAACTGCGATTGCTCCTCTACCACCAACCAGGCACTGTTCTGGATCCCAGGATAGCAGTGAATGAGACCAAGTGCTTCCTCCCCATGTCTCCTGGGAGCCAGAGCACAGGTACAGGTACTCATCCCAGTGAGACAGGAAGTGCATGTGCTTTGAGCAGGTGACCCTGCTATACCAACTGTGATTTCTAACGGGCTGTTCTTGTGGGGAGGAGAACGGATGGAATGGAAGTAGAATAATTATGAGGCAGTTGTACCCATGTATTACAAATCCAGAGGCCATTTGTTAGATGTGACAGAAAGGAATAGATTTCAGATATACATTGAAGGATTTCAGTATTGGAGTGAGCCTGTGGCCTCCCAGTGGCTACCTGTGGTGAGAGGACTCAGAATCAAACCTTACATCAAATGCTTGGGGAAGCAGCCCACCATATTGCTCTTGAGGGGGGCCTTTGGGCTTCCCAGTAGTTGGGAACCAAACAGCCAGCAGTAGACCCAAATCTTAAAGGCGTGAGGGAGTCGAGCCACAGTGGGAGTGTGTGCACATGTGACCTGAATGACCTTGTTCCTCGCCCGTTCATGGCACAGGTCAGTGAAACTTCCTCACAGTCCTTTACCTACCCCTGAAGAGCACAGCTAATGGGACTTTATTACCTTGTGGGTGAACTCTTGGCCAGCTACCCGGGGTTTCTGGTTTTCTGGTAAGGGCCCTTACCACATGTCACCAGGTGTGGGGCTGCCCTTCAGAAATCACGGCCTGATGAGCGGAGCAGTGAAACGCACTCGCAGCTGCCGCCAGCCTTCCCCCAGCCCGTGGCAGTTCCGTCGTGCCCGTGCCTGTTTCTGCCCGGATTTGCCCCCTAGGGCACTTTTTGCTTGCTGGTCGTCTCCACACTGCGGCCGGCCAGCACCTGGCTCTCCAGTGCTGATTCAGTGTGGAAGCCTGAGCCTCTCTTGGAGGTTTGTCTAGAGAGGGATGTTTTGCTTCAGTGGGTTTCAGGAACAAATAATAAAAAGTACAGAGAGTACAAGGCCGAGGACAGACCCAGCACACTCTTATCAGTCATCTGAAATATGCACGGCCTTTCCAAGACAAATATGGACTCCTGTTTCTAGGAAAACACCAGAAAGTATTTATCAATTACCCTGTCTATGGTTTGTGGAAAAAGACAACAGCAGTCGACCCTGAAAGCCATAGCAAAGCAGATTCCTTGGGCAACCAGGAGCTGAGGGCATGAGGTAGAGGGCCGCGGAAGCCCACCTTGGCCTGGGATGAGACAGGGAACCTATGATCCCCAGCACCGTCCCTGCATCCCTAGCCCTCCACCCAGGCAGCTGAGCTGTCTCAGAAGAAGCCTGGAGGCAGGGTGGGTTCCCACTAAAGCCCACAGCCCGTTGGCCTTCCTTCTGACCCACTGCAAGCCCACCACGGCTCTCCCAAAGAGGTTCCTAGGAAAGCAGACTGTGGCCTGTGGAAGGCTAGAGTAGGGGCTCTAACAAGAGCCTCCGCCAGGGGACAGCTCAGAGACAGTGAAGCGGAGGGCTAGGGAAGTGAACTGGTTTGCCCAGGATCACACAGCTGGAGCGGGTTTCCAGGCAGGTTGAATTGGGAGTGTGACCACTACCTCGTCGCTCTGCCACAGGCTCGCGGTACTTGATTCTGCTCGTTGACTACAGTGCGCCTTTTGACCTTAATTCTTAACTGATTTTCTTCCTGTCCATTTGCCCGCAGGACCCAAGCACAGAGGGTGCGGAGACCGCGTTGCTGCACTGGACCCCAGGGACTGCTTCCCCGCTACTCTGAGAGCCAGGCCGAGGGACAGGAGCAGCTCTTCAAGCTAACAGACAACATCCAAGACGAGTTGTAAGTGGGAGCCTGGGAGACAGCCCTGATGGGCCACCCAGTCTGACTGGGAGCAGTTTCCCTGTGACCCAGCCTCAATCTGAGGCTCAGACCTCAGAGCTGGTGATGTGATTCCTTGGCCCACAGGTGACGGCGCAGGAGCAGCCTTCACAGGGCAGTGTGCTTCTCAAAGTCCCTTCTGCAGCCATGACTGGCTCTTCTGTCTCTTCAGACACAACCGTCTCTGTCCAGGCAACTCTGAGAGAAGAAAAAGTAAAGGCTCTCAATCTTAAGGGCTTCTTTTTCCCCTGTAAAATTTTCTTAATCTCTGATGTCCTATTATTTTCTGTTGGATGGCAGAACAAACCATTAACAAATAGTAAAAATAACTAGTAGTTCGATGCTTTTAGAAATGTGGGGTTTTTTTAAGGTCACCTTACTACTCTTTAAATATGGAGCCTTATATACCTGATATCTTGTCACATTTTCAGTTAGTGACATCTAGCTGGTGTGCTAGAATTAAATATGTCACTATTTTAGGGTATTCTGCAGACCCCTAGTACTTGACTAGGTGTTAGAATCACCAGCCCAGAGAGAGGCATTCTGGGTGGTGAGTCGCAGGGCACTGGTTTAATTTCTGTGATGCTCATTTGCCTTCTGGATGGTGAGGCCAGCCAGGGAGTGTCCTGAGCGTGGTGCATGTTTGGTTGGTGGAGGAGCTCAGGGGATGCAGTGCCCGGAGCGGTCTCCAGTGTCGTCAGTGGAGACAGTGTTTGGGATAACTCACCTCACGCTTTGTATGAATATTCAAACAGGGATCTAAGAATCACATTCAGAATTCCTTTGTAGTCTGCTGGATGGGATGGCATGTCACCACACCATACCTCCAAATATTAGAACGTAATGTTTTGATAATGTAGGTATGTTCTTCTTTCAGCCCGCTCAGGTTGTCACAACAAAATACCATAGACCAAGTGGCTTAAGCGACAGGAATCTGTGTTCTCACAATTCTGGAGATGAGATCTACATGCCTGGCAATTCTGTTCCTAGTGAAGGCTCTTGGTAGCTTGCGGACAGACTTCTTGTATGTCCTCCCATGGCAGAGAAGGGAGCTCTCTGTCCTCTTAGAAGAACACGGCTCCTATTAGGTCAAGGCCCTAACCTCATGACTTCATTTGACCTTAATTATTTCCTCATTCCAAATAGTCCTTTTGGGGGGTGGGGAGACGTCAGGCGACATATGAATTGGAGGTGGGGCACAACCCAGCCTGTATCCCATCATGAATGGACTCTGCTGTTCACTCCAGCCGTGGCCTGCTCATCACTCTGATACAGGTTCCCTTGTGGTCTCACTCCAGGAAGGACTTTGTATTCCTGTCTTCCCTGGCTTAAAGATTTACACTACTTTGTGTACGAAACTTTGGGCTTTTGAATTGGAGGTCCAAACCATCATTTGTCAGGGGTATCAGCGTTGTGCAGAATCTACTAGAATGGCAGCCTCTTGAGTGTTGGAATTCCCACCTCTTCATTCACTGAGGATTCACAACACCTAGAACAGGGCCTGGCATAGAATACGCACTGAATAAATTCAGTTAGATATTGGGATTTAGCACAGGTATTAACTTATATCCACTTTCCAATCTTTGGGGGATTTTTTTTTTTCAAAGGCTAACTGAGATTATGAATCATTCTATATTGTACTTTTAATGTCTTCCCAATTCACCTCTGTTCAACTGGAACCATCTCTGGTCCTTACAAAGCTCATTTGCAGTAGAACAGCGTGTGCCAGGAAACAGGAGGGGGAGCCTGCGCAGCCCAGCCTCGTGGGGCTGCTCCCGGGAGGGAGAGCTAGAGAACGGGAGGTTGGAGGCAAAATCAAATCAGTAAAGGAGATTTCACAAAACTCTTGAAATTCATGTGAACTAGGAGCAGATATTTGGCATGAATGCATTTTGACTTTAAAGATGAAAACCATGTGTCTCCACCCGAGTTGTGGGCTGAATGTGGCCAGTGCATGCTGAGCAAGGCCCGTGACCTCGTTCTTCCTGGGTGCACAGGAGAAGTCGCCAGGGACCCTGGCAGATGTGTCTCTAAGCATCTTAAGTTGCAGCCTGGCCTTCCTGTGTGAGCCCTTCGGGCATCTCTTTGCGAGGAAGGGGTTCAGGAAAACACAGGCACCGAGTCATACCTCTGACTTTTATCCTAGATTTGTAATTAAAAACATGTTTAGAAACCTAATTATTTGCATATTTCCCTTCAGAGTTAACCCCTTAAAAGGGTCTTTAATACCGTGCTCTACTGTTCTAACTAAATGTTTCCACATTTTTTTCCAGTTAGACTCACTGTTTCACTTCTGAAAAATACTGTGTAATTGCTTCCGGATGGAGTGGAAACCCCAGGCCCCCAGAGCCGAGGCAGCTCCAACTTTGTTCTCGTAGATCATGTCGCATTTAGTATTTACATTCCATTTAATTAATTAGCATTAAGGAGATAGTTGCTGACTAGGATTTAAGGGCTGCCGGCTGACAGGCTGCGGTTTCTGGTTGATCAGGTGTTTCTCTGATGTGTTTCAGACTCGTGTCGCTTCTCCATCTTTTTGTTCTTCTTTTCAGTTTTAACCCGGGATCTTCAGTTAAGATGATGTTGAAGTAAAAGTTGCCCTGTATGGTTAAATTAATGTGCTTTCTAATGCTTACTTGATAGTCAGAAGCCTCATTGTCATTCTGAAATAAAAGGGTGCGCACCTGATTGTTGGCACAAGGGGGCTCTTGCCTTTTCAAAAAGGTGCTCGGGGACAACCTGTGACCTGAAAAGCTGCTCTAAACTGCTGTTTTCTCGAATGTAATCCTTGGATTGTATTACCAGTTATGTAGAAGGTGTCATTTATTGGGTTTTTAACACAGAAAAGTATTTTTTTAAAAAGAAAATAAAAATAGCCTCTAAACCTAATAGACAGATAGTCAAGAGTAAAAGTCTCATGGGATATGGGGGACACACCTGTAATCCCAGCTACGCAGGAGGCTGAAGCAGGAGGATTGCCAAGTTTGAGGCCAGTCTGGGCGACTTAAGAGAGGCCCTGTCTCAGAATTAACATTTTTAAAAGGAAGGGCAGTGCAGGGATGTGGCTGATGGCAGCTTGTTGGCTTAGCATGTGCGAGACCCTGGGTTCACTCTCCAGACCTACAAAAGAAAATAGTAAAAGTCTCCTTTTTTACCCACTTTGTGAACACACTGTTGATGGTATTTTTTAAGTCTCATCTCTTCTTTTTGATAAACATTACAGAGAGACAGAATCAGAACTTTTTTAGCATAGGCCATCATACTGATTCTAATATCATTTCATTATAAATTTAAACCATTTCTTAGCACACAGGACAAACACAAAAAACTAGTCCTTTTGAAGAACAGAGTGCATAGCTTCCATTGTCTTTCTTTTTCTTTTTCTTCTTCTTCTTTTCTTGCAGTGCTGGGGATGGAACCCAGGGCCCTGCACATGCCAGGCAAGTGCTCTACCACTGAGCCACATCCCCAGCTCCAGCTTCCATTTTCTAAACCAGGTAATAACCTGTCAACAACTATTGATACTTGGGGAACTGGACATTCTTTGATATGCCATTGAATTAAAACTCGCATTGGCAGATGACCCAGATAACACATTAAAGTTAATGCCTTGCTAAGTCTTTAATAAGGAGTTCTGAGAGGCTCTGCCGCTGGGTGCGGTATGTCTGGCATCCGGAGTTGCCTGTGTGCTGGCAGGTTCCATCGCCCTTGCGATGCCATTGCACTGCCATTTTCTGAGTCTTCCTGGCACATGAATCTATTAAGTCATCCTTAAAGGAGAGTTAAAAATAAAACCTTTAACCCAAGTTTAAAAATTGTACAGAAATCCTAATTTTTCATAAAATGAATTGTAGTATTACAGCAGCCTCAGGCTGTGCGCACCGAGCCGGGGCCTCTCTGATCCTCACAGCTGAGGGAAAGCCTTCCCAGGGCTTTGTGTTCGAGGCCATGCTTTGTCATCCCCTCCTGTCCCCTGAGTTAATAGATCAAAGGGCAGAAGGTGTGTCCTCAGGACCCACTGGGACATGCTGGTCTCCCCTGTGTCAGCCCCAGTCACCCACCGTGGCCCAGCAGAGTCCTTTTGTGAAGCCTGTTTGAGGGGCGAGGAGTGGAAAGTCTGAATCCTGCGGTGACCACGGATGCTCTGCTGGCGTGACAAGTGAAGCACGTGGTGTCTGTGGGTGGTGGACAGGGTGGGCACGCGACTGGTGGCCATGAGGGGATAGGGGACAGGAAGTTTCTGGGAAGGCCCTGCCTTTGCTGGGCCCCTTTGTCCCCCTGAGCTGAGCTTCCCTCTCACAGGGTGACAAGTTTGGGATCCGTGTCCCTCAAATGAGAGGCCTGGTCCAGAGCTGTTGGAATGAGCCTTTGATGTGGTCTTACATTGTGTGAAAACACAGAATCAATGGTCACAGCGATGCTGACAAAGGCTTGACAAAGGCTTGGCCATCAGTCGTGGAGGCGGGAAGCAGCAGGAGGAGGTAGAGGTGCTGTTGGCTGTCCAGCTCGGGGTTGTTGCCCAGCTCCCTTTCTTCTCCTAATCATGCCCTTGGCTCTGATCTGCTTTTGCTTTGAAAACTTTAGAACATTTTATGTCCAAATATGTGATTAGCAGCAGCAGCTCCAGAGTATGAATGGGGCCTGGACTTGGGCAGAGAGATCCCAGCACATTCTGCCTGCGCTCCTATGGCCATGAACCTCTGGAGCTTCATGCTGGCTGTGAAGGAAACCAGCAGGCACTGGCCTCTCCCATCGGAGAGGAGAAAAAACAGCCACCAAGAAAGCCAACAACCTGCTCTGCGTCCCCAACTGGTGGGGCTTCCCTCCCACCCAGCCCCCGTTCCCTTCACTTTGCTCTGCCTTTCAGGAGGGCCTCCCAGCTCAGAGCTGTTCCTCCAGAACTTTCCTGGCCGCTGAGGACTTTGCAGTGGCAGCATGGCAGAGGGGAGCCTGCTCTAAGCCTGCACAGGTGTCCCCTCCAGGAAGCGCACTCAGCTCAGTAGCAGCCAGCCCTCTGCCTGGCCTTAGGGCTGCTTCCTGGTGTAAATGCCAGTGGCAGTGAGGCCACACAAGGTGGATGTGCGCTGTCCACCTACGGCGGCCACCTTTGCAGTCCCTGAGAGCCCATGACAGCCTCCTGGCCTGCGCCTGCCCTCCCCACCCCCCTAGTGCTCAGGAATGGAGGTTGGCTTTGGATTTTCAGCCAGTTCCTCTACGAGTTCCAGCTGCGGCCATGATGCTTCTCCATTTGGCAGGACATGTTTCTTCTGTGTCTTTCCTTCTGTCTCTGTCCTTCTGTCTTCCCTGGACCAGCTAATTTAGATTCCATTCAGCTCGCATCCGTGATGCTGTCGCCTATCAGAGTGTGGGCCGTGAGGAAGTCTGCTGAGCAGCCTGGGCGCTGGGGCTGCCGGGTGTTTCTAATTTTGGCATCGGGACTTTACAAGTCTGCATTCTTGGCATTGCCAACTAGTCAGAATAGAACAACAAACCCCAGTGTTTGTCATGGGGGCTGTAATTAAAAGACAGCTGGAACAAGGTGGACGCTTCCTGCGTCCTCGTGGGGAGAGCAGTCAGGGAGGTGGGGGGCGTAAGGTGTGGACCCCACTCCACGGACTTAGAGCTTAGCCCAAGAGCTAGAGTACTGACCAGGAAACCTGAAAGAACAAACCTGCCTTGGGCAGCGCCCTGGGAGGCCAAGGCAGGGAAGTAGCCAGAGTGGGGGAGGGGTGAGCCTTTGGGGGAAGCTTCAAGAAACTGGAATTGTGAATCCTTAGACTGGGGAGGTGAGCTGGTCGAGAGTGAGCCTGTGTTCTGGGGAGGGCTGACCCCACATGGAGGGAGCAGGTGCCCAGCAGGAACACTCCCAGGCCGCCAGCAGGCAGGCCTCCTGCCACCTGCGGCCTTCCGCCTCCTCCAGAGGCGCTTGTTTCAGGTGGAGCCCCTGCTCCAGGCCAGCAGCCTGGAACAGGCGCTCAACAGCCTGTGGGTTGTCGGCTCTTAGTATTCCTGCCGCCATCCATCCTCCCTCGCTGTCCCCTGAGGTCCAGCCCCATCGTGAAAGGCCAGCACAGGCTGCAGGGGAGCTGTCGGTGCCCTTCCCAGAGTTCACTAGTCTTCCTCCAGCAGCTGAGCAGAGAGGCTGGCTGCGTGGGTTCCCACGTCCAGTCTGTAAGCTCCGTGGGAGAGAAGAGGTGGACTTCTTCTTTCCTTTTTTTTTTTTCTTTTTAGGTTAGGTTTTCCTGAATGGCCCTAATCTCTTCAAAGAATGACTATAAGTTTTGAAAATGGAAAATGGAGATTGCAATGTTACCAAGAAAGCACTTTCTAACTTGGTGTTTGCTGAACGTGGAGTTCAGAGTTCCGAGTCCCTGGAAGGACTGAGCAAGGCGGGGTGACAGGAGGGTGAATGTGGAAGTGAGACTCTGCTGTGTCCTGCTGTCCCCTGGCATCACACAGCTTGGGAAACCTATTGAATTCTTCTTTGGCCCCGTCAGTGTTTGTCACCCCGCCATGTCTTCCAGCCCTTGCCATGGCCGCCTGCGTGCTAGGCAGCAAGCCCCAGCTGCTCCTTCAGTTTAACATTCAAGAGCACAGTACCTTCTTTCTATCAACACAGCACTGCTCAGTTTCCTCTAAGGCTTAATCTCTCCAAAGATACCCACCAGATAACACCCCACAGGTACCATTTCTGGATCTGAAATCGCTTCTGTTGGTGGAACCCAAAATCACCATCACTTGGAACATTTACCCAGTGCTTGTGGAAGGGAACTACATGGCCCAACAGCAGCCCCTGAGGCCAGAGTCCCTCTGATTCCTAGTTTATAAATGAGGAAAAAGGTGCCAAGCAGTGGAGCCACCTGCCCAAGGTGTGGTGAGTGAGGGCTCCTGGGTTCAAGTTCAGGCCCTCAGACCCCAGAGCCCTGGGCAGGCTCTACCCACTCCCTGCAGCTCAGCCTGGCCCCCAGCATGAAGGAGAAGCTCACATTCCCACTCTCCTCTCCCTGTGCAGCTTCATAGCCGTGGAGAACATTGACAGCTACTGTGTGCTCATCTCCTCCAAAGCCGTGTACTTCCTGAAGAGCGGGGACTATGTTGACCGAGAGGCCATTTTCCTCGAGGTCAAATACGACGACCTCTACCACTGCCTCGTCTCCAAGGACCACGGCAAAGTATATGTGCAGGTGACCAAGAAAGCGGCGAGCACAAGCAGCGGCGTGTCCATCCCAGGCCCATCCCACCAGAAGCCAATGGTGAGTCCCCAACCGCCCCCTGACCCCGAGATGGGCAAGCTCTGGTCCAAAGGTAGCAGCCCCTGTCGCCCTCCCCTCTGCCCCTGATCGCTACTGGGACTTGTCTGAGAGGGTCAGGCTGCAGCTGCTGCCCTCCAGCTTCACATTATTCAGCATTTGTGCCTTGTTCCCCATCAATACAGCAGATAGCAGGGCTCACTCTGGTTAATTGTGAGGAAGAACTAACAGAATTCAGGGTTCTCATGCACCTGAACTTGACTGTTCATCTTCAGGGCGTTAACTATAAGATGGAGATAGAGCTCACCCTGTATTGTCTCTGATAACAAAGGAGCAGTACCTGGCATGCTCAGTAGATATTGTAGATAAAAATCATACTTCACCCTGGGGTGCAGGCGGCCTTGCTCTGGCAGAACTTTTGAATAGTAAAGCTCCCCCTGGGGACCACCAATCAGGAGGGCACGCTGTGCGTCAGGCTGCACACTGGGTGCTTGGTGCAGGTTATTTTCTGCCATTGTCCCCACTATGCTGCTGAGCCAGGGGTCAGGGGAGATGACTCATTCAGTCACACAGCTGACCCCTAAGGAAGTCAAGGCTGAGGCCAGCCAGCCCCACTCCAGGACCCAGGCCACAGCCACCTCCCTGTGCAGCATGGGCTCAGGGGACTGTGGCTGAACAGGTGAGGAGGACTGCCCCTCTGAGGCTGTGGTCTGACACCCAGGTGTCAGTCCTGCCTGGCTCACCTGCTTCCTGGGAAGGTGCCTCCACTGAATGGTCTTTCTGCAGAAACACCAGTGGCCTTACTGAGCCTCTCTCTGCAGGACCTCTGACCTTGCCCCTGCCCCTGCCCAGGAATGCACTCGGGTTTATTTTGGCTGTGACGTTTTCCTGGAGTCACTGGCTCAGTTCAGGCTGGCTGGTTAAGAGAGTTAGCACCCCAAAGTGTGAGTTTTCTAAGTTCCTCCCAGGGGTGGGGAGCTGCACCTCAGCATGTCTCCCCTTTCAAGGCAGGTGGACAGGCACATTCTAGCTCAGAAAAGCTCCAGTCTCCAACCGCTTGAATCACTGACCTGAATCCCAAGGTCAGTCCTTTGCTGCTGCTCATGATCCTGGTCTGGCAGCTCCTCCTCCTCCTCAGAATGGAAACTGGCCTCAGTCAGGAGCTTCCAAATGTTGGGTGATTATGGGCTGGCAGTGATCACCTGGGGAATGCATTAAAAATGCAGGTCCTAAGGATCCACTCACATTTTTAAGTCAGAATCAACTAGGGGGCCTTTTCTTCAAAGCCTCTTAGTGTCATCCTGTCTGCCACCGGGCTGGTGGAGCTGCACCGCCCACACCGCTGGTCGTGTTTGGTTACCCTGAGAATGAGATGCTCATTCTTTTCTCCTCTTAGGTCCATGTGAAATCTGAGGTTCTTGCTGTCAAGTTATCCCAAGAAATAAACTATGCAAAGAGCCTTTACTATGAACAACAGCTTATGTTAAGACTCAGTGAAAATCAAGAGCAGTTGGAGCTGGACTCCTAGAGGCCCCGGCTGCTAGAGGGACACTCCCAGACACAGACCTGGCCACCCAGAAGACGGACGCCTGTGCCCTCGGCTCAGATCAGAGGGGAACCAGAAGGTCTGGGGGAAGATACCAAGGAACAAGGGAAAGGAAACCCTCATGGGGGAACCCAATGGAGTTAATTTGTGGGCCGGGGAGTTACTTTAGATTATGGGGAAGTAATTTTTAAAAGGTGTCGGTTGAATAACGTCAAAAAAAAAAAAGCACTGAGATGAATCTAATTTTTAAACTGCCCTGTATCTTGTTAACATGTATATATGTACAACTGCGTGTCTGTAAATATACAGGAGCTTCCGAGCAGGGCTGTGCTGTGCGTGAAGGTTTGTCACCTGTAAAGGCGCATAAATTGCACAGGATCTTCTCTTGCACTAGTTCTCCACACCTCATCCAGGGCGCTCTGGAGAGGGGCATTCTCCACAGCTGAGGAGTGTCGCGTCTGAGTTTTGCACTTGCAGGAGCAGGTGGAGGTGAGGTTGAGCGTTAGGAGTGAGCCCTTGGCGGTGACTGGCTGCCCCAGAGAGAGCGCTCCCCGTGGCCCTCTCTGTCCTCACACTATTCCCTGCTGCTTAGATTCCCCCGGTGGTTGCTTACTCTGTGTCCCCTTGGCTCTCCCCTGCCTGGTCTCGCCCACTCCGAGGTGACGTTGTCTTCAGTTGATGTGCACACGGTTTTTAGAGAGGTTTGAGACATGAGTGGGCTGTCTTGATGAGAAGGCCCTTGTGCTGGTGTCACTGCCCGAGGGACCTGGAAGATGACACCAGGATAAGGAGGAAGGAAAAGAAGGTCTTAGAGAAGAGAGGGAAACACGAGTGTTGAAGACCTGTGCAGACCTGCGCTCGTGAGCTTCTCTTGGAACTAGGATTTGGCCAGAGCATGTCTTGTCCTTGGTTTGAATCCAAGCCTGGTCCAAGAGTCGGCTCTACCTGGCTCTCGGCTTCAGTTTTCCCCTTTTCTGTAAGGAAAAAGAAAACGAGGGCAGAAAAGCCTCACTCTGCAAGGGAAGGACTCACCTGTGATTTTTAAATTTTTTATTTTAATAAAGCTAATCAGTTTCTACAGCCTTGTCACATGTAGCTGAGACCTGAGGAGGCCTGGGGGATCAGTGGATGTGTAGAAGGTTTGGATGCTCAAAGTTCACAACCCACTCCTTCCACGACACAGATGAAGCCAACCCCTCTCCCCACTTCCTTCTGCCCTCCCCTCCCACCCCATGTGCGCATGCGTGGGTCTGTTCAGAGAGGACGAAGAGCGCTTCTGCACCTGGGTAGTGCTTCCCAGGAGTGGACAGTTCTCATGGGGCTACAAGCCAGGGGGTGGCACAACTGAGTCTAGGTTTTTGTAGGCCAAGTGGTTTGAGATCAGGGGTTTGTGGCTCTCCAAGTGACCATCATGAGGATATCAGTGTTCTCAAGATTCACAGCAGAAAGGCCAAGTGTTAGCTCCCCTGGCCTTCCTCTCCAACCTCTGTCCCTGCCCCCCACAAGTCTGGCTTGAGGTCATCAGTCACCCACTGCCTGAGATTACTCTCTCTTCCACATGAAACTCTCAGAAGGGTTGATTCTGTGCATCAGTGAGCCTTCTGTCACTTGCTGGGACAGAGTCACCTTGAGATGTCCTTGCTGGATTGAGAAGCTAATATTGCTATGGAAACCTGCTGTGGCCCAGCAATCCCAAGTGCTGTGGTCTCTGACTTGAGGAAGGGAGCCAAGGGCTGCCCAGGAGCCGGTGCTTGGTGGTGTGCACTGCCCTCTTCTAGCTGCTTTCTAATTGAATCAGCTCTTTAAATGGTTGTCCATCTCCTGTGAGACACAGCCCCTTCCTCTGACATTTGCACTTTTGAAGGGGCAGATGTTAAAAGGGGATCCAGAGACCAAACAGGGCAGGGCTACCAGGCAAGAGAGGGCCATCTAGAGTGTTCCCCCACCCTCCCTGCCCTGCAGCCCTCATGCCCAGCCTGGGCAAGATTTCAGAGGTTTTGCCATTGCTTCATAATTTGCTGAGACAGAATCCAAAGCTGTGGAAGAAGCAGGCCCTGCCCAGGCTCCATAAATATCCTATTTCTTCTTAAATGGGTATTTAGCCTATGGTGTCTGAGACTTCGTCAGGACAATTTCTACCAATTTTAATGCTGCCTCAAAATGCATAGTTCCTCTTTGAGGAAAGTAAAATTGATGGGATGAAAAGGGGGAAGATAATAAGGAGACCAAAAGCCATCCCAGTCGCCTGAGCCAGCGCCGTTGGCCAACGCATGTCGGGAGGCCAGCCTGGCCGATGTGCCCAGCCCCAGGCCCCATCCCTGAGTGGTGGAAACAGCTGGGCGACCTCAGCCCCGGCCCCAAACTGCTGTGCCTGGTGGGTGCCCACCCCAGTGTTCAGAAGGCTCCAGGGCCACCTCGTTTTCAAGTGTCATCTGTGCCTCAAAAAATGATGGCAACTGCTTGGTGAACTTCTGAAAACAGAAGGTCTGTTCCCCACTGTGTGAGCACTCGGTCACCGTGTGTGCAGATCTGGAATCTGGTTCCCATATCAGAGTTGTCTCTCTTCTTCCTGTGGAATAAAATGCGTTGTTGACTTCCCAGACTTGTTTGTTTTCTTCTCGTTTCCTGGTGTTCCATAGATTCTAGAATCTTCAGCGATGACAGACACCAAGTATGGCACAGCATTCACAATACAATGCAGCCTTTGCCGCCCTCCAGCAGCTTGTGCCCTGCTCACCTTGCCACCCGAGGCTGCTGGGCCAAGCCCCCAGGATGGATGTGTCCTTTAGAGTTAAGAGATAAATGGAAGGCTAAGCAGGACCATCCAGAGATAGGAGTGGCTCAGGAGTGGCTCACGCAGGTCCAGAAAGGTTTCAAAGATGAACCAACCAGAGGAGGACCACAATTCATAATGGATCCCGCCACATTGGCGCCACTGGAGACCTTCCTAAGAGCAGTTTTGATGGAGCTGTGGCGCTGAAATCTGGGAGGGAGAGTCCAAGAGAAAAATGGAAGGAGAGATATTGGAGACACCAAATATTGCCAGCTGTCTGAAGGAGTCGTGCCCTGCATGAAGGAGAGAAATACCTGTGCCTTAAGAGGGAAGAGTGGCTGGTCCAGGGGTAGTGGTGAACCCCTCTCGTCCCGGAGGCTGAGGCAGGAGGATCCGGGTGTCCAGGAGTTAGAGGCCAGCCTGGGCAATGTAGGTGACCTCATCTCTTAAAGAGGGGACAAGGAGGGGCGGCCATAAAGGAGTGGTGGCAGATGAGCTGATCAAGAAAATGGTGCTCATTTTTCAGATTGGCCAGGAGTGAGTATAGGGCAGGAGGTGATGGAGACTTGGGGAGAGAAGGAAGTTAAAATAGCCAAGGAGGACGGTGGGAAAGTGTACGGCCGAAGCAACGCGACGCCTTTGCCAGGCAGCAGCCATGCCCACCTGAAGTCAGTGATCATGAACTTTAAGTGAGCCAAGCGACCTGCTTCTGTTTTCTCCAGATATGTCAAGTCAGAGTTCAGTGTGGACCAGGCGAAGAAGTAGATTTAACCAAGACATGCTCCCATTGCCCATCCAGTCACCCCAGCCACCACTGCCCTCTTGACCTTGACAGTTGGAACCAAATGTCAAACAAATTCCAGAGGTTAAAGCAGAAAAGGGCTCCACTTCCCAAAGCAAAGCACAGCATCTAAAGCACATGGTCCTCTGAGTGTCCCGGGAAGGTGTGGGGAGCCCCCGCCCCCAGGAGCACAGCTGAACCAACCCTGCTCATGGGCACAGCAGGGCAGTGTTTGACTTGAACCACCCCA